>NC_061814.1:42088366-43432116 GCF_021462225.1 Girardinichthys multiradiatus | reverse complement strand
ATTCATCCATCCATCATCCATCCATCCATCATCCATCTATCCATCCATCATCCATCCATCCATCCATCATCCATCCATCCATCATCCATCCATCCATCATCCATCCATCCATCATCCATCCATCCATCATCCATCCATCCATCCATCCATCCATCTATCCATCCATCATCCATCCATCCATCCATCATCCATCCATCCATCATCCATCCATCCATCCATCCATCATCCATCCATCCATCATCCATCCATCCATCCATCATCCATCCATCCATCCATCCATCCATCTATCCACTGCTCATGGGTCTTCCCAAGGTGTTTCTATTAGTTCTACATCCAGTAGAATGTACCTAGAAACCCTCTAAAATGAGGCACCCTGCTCAGATGAACCACCTCAGCTGATTCCTTTCAATGAAGAGGAGCAGCACCACCTATCTCGCTCCCTCAGGAGGGTGGAGCTCCTCATCTTTCTGGTTGAGGACCATCAGCTCAGAATGAAAGAAGATCATAATGTGCTCAATAACTAGAAACTTCACACTTTTTATTGTTTTCTTAAAGTATGATGAATTAATTCCTCACACTCTAATGTACCATCCAAAAATGTACATATTTTTATTGCTGAACTAATGTTTAACTCATTAATTCTGTTGGTGTCTAAATAAAGAGACCAACAGTGTCATCCAACAGAGAGACAGCCCAATCAAGTCTGGCTCATAATTTGGTCACTAAGACCAAAGGTGCAACACCTTGCTGCTCCTGCTCCTTTTAGTGCTGGAAAAACTGACAAATGCATTAAAATATTGAGCAACATCAGACAGATTAAATGGGATTTAAGTGAAAGAAAGAGGACACTCAGCGCAGTTTGGAGCTCCAAAGCTCGTTGATACTTCAGAGCTGAAACACTGTTCAAGGTTTAAACAGTTTGCAGAAAGTGGGACTTTATCTGACTGAAGCAGCATCTTGATACCTTCAAGGATTTCTCCACAGCCACAGTTTATGTTTCATGATTTTACTGAGATTTCCCCACAGAACGTTCGGCTCAGTGTGATGATGTCCCACTCTAGATTCTGACCGTGGAAAATATTCAGAAACTTTTTGACTTCATGCCCACAGTTTTATCTTCCCATGAACACTTTCTACATCAGAATGTAGGTATTTCTGTCTCCTTTCAGCCATTGTGTCTCCCACAGCTGCAGGACTTACAGTTTCCTGTTAAATCAGCCCAGAGACTCACACCCAGACTCCTTCACTCCCAGTATATTTCAGCCTGGAATTTCTCTTTCCAAACTGGAACTGAATGATCCAGTTTTAACCTTTAACCTTTTAGTGTACACTGCAGAAAACATGCATGTGGCCACCAGGGGGGGTCTCACACTCATCGTTCATCAACCTTTTAGATATTTTTGGATCATTGTTACACACTGTTTAGTTACATGTTGGCCTGTTTGTCTACCTGTTTAATAAAAATAGAGGTGCTGTGGGCTCCCCCTCTTTCTATAAAGGGGAAATCACCATGACAACCATGACTCAGCTTTTTCTGTTTCTTATTATAGTCAGCAGTTCCTTCTTTCTTATATGAATCCAACATGGCTACCACTATTGAGCGTATAAAACTCAAAGGATGGTCTGATCTGGAGGCTTTCAGTAAAACGCTTTGCAGATATCAGCTTTCTGGGCCAAACAGGGAGAGGTTTGAAAATTAAAACAGATCATTACAAATGGTATATTCCCTTAAAGAAGGAAAAGATACAAGTCAGCACATTTGATTCTCAAATATTTACTGATGTTTCAGTCCAGCCTAGATTTTCTTCAGGTCAAAGGTCTTAACAGCAACTATGGCACTCAGCAGAGAGGTTTCAGGTGCAGAGATGTGACAGTCGGCTTTAAAGTTTAAAGCCGACTTTAAAGCCGCCTTTAAAAATGCATCTGTGCTTCTTCCAACCAAATCATGGAAGACAAGTGTCCAACTGGATAAAATAGTGTAGATCCTCTAAACACAAACCTAGACCCACAGAAACAGAAAGAAACGTGGAATGGACAGCTAAATTAAAGATAAGCAGGGTTAAATTCACCTTGATGGGGAAATGTTAGTAGAATACTGTGAAGATCAGGTGTGTGAGCTTTTCTCCAATCATGCATGGCTAGCATTTAAGCTTCCTTCCTTCCTTCCTTCCTAGAAGCACCAGACAGGACGCTCATGCTGGTAGGACTTTCAAAGAGCTGCTACTCTGGCAACCTTCAGATTTTCTTCTGAGATCTTAAAGTTTTGTTCTGTTGTGTGTGCTACTGTGCATCTTCCAATAAACAACCTGTGATCAGCTCCAGGTGAAGAGTTAGACCTGGCAGATGGGACTGGACCTCTATGCAGACCCGGCGCTTGAGGGAATATACATCTCGTCTGATCTGGGAACACCTTGGGACCGTCCAGAATGAGCTGGAGAGGGATGTCCTCTCCTGGACCTTTTATCCCGCTACCTGAGCTCATTTCAGTGAACACAGTAGACGGATGGGTCAGGATTTGGTCCAGAACCGGATCTCCAGCATGTCAGAAAAGAAGAATCCTCGCGACGTTTCATTTATTTGCTAAGAAAAGTCTTTAAAACGTAAAATAAAAACTACGGAACCGAGGCGCTCAGAAACTTTTCACCTGTTCATTGATGACGTCATCTTGTGTCATGTTGAAACTCTCCAATCAGGAGACGTCTGTGTCCGTCTACGTGAGCCTCCTCCTGTGTGCTCAGGTCAGATTAAGCAGAGTCCTACTTTCCTGCCGCGGCCGTGCACGCGCGGCCGTGCACGCGCTGCTGTCGCTGGTGCGTGTTGCTCAGGTGTGCGCGCAGCACTGGTCCTCCTGCAGAGCTGGATCCAGCCAGTACGCTGCTGTTCGGTTCAGCCCAGAATCAATTCAGTGTCCGTCAGAAATAAGGAGCCGCGCGCGCATGCCTGATTCCTCGTGCACGCACGCGGAGTGGAACTGCTTATCTCATCGTTCAGGCGCGTCACGCTCTACGTCACCTGCGCCTAAACAACATCAGCAGGCGACGCGCTATACTGTGACACACATGCGACACGTGCACGCGCCGGATTGACCCTTTACTGAATCCCCGCCGCCGTACACGCGCGCAGGTTTGCGCGCGCCGCTCGAACGGACGGTAAAAGTTACGGAGGCTGACGTCACAGCCTTCAAACGGAACCAAACAGTTCGATTTGCGTGAACGCACCAGGATCCCGCATGTGCGTGTCCGCGACAACGCACTTTGCGTTTCGGTAGGGATCGGGGGGACGGATGGTGGGGGACGGAGGAGGAGGAGGAGGTCCAGCCTGCCAGGCAGCGTGAAAGTTTGTCCGGAACGCAGCGACGTCAGAGGATGAATGTGATCGGAAATAAAGAGGAAATAAAAACACGCTCCTCACCTCCACAAGAATGTCCACCTTGACGCTGCCTGCTCGTCCCGCTCACTTCAACCCGGCCCGTGTGCGCTGGCTGGGGACAGAACACGGAACTGGTCGGCTCGGATCTGCCCCAGTCCGCCCAGCAGTCAGGCAGGCAGGCAGGCAGAGAGCAGCGGTGGGCGGGGAGCCACCAGTCAGGCAGGCAGGGCGAGGAAACTGAAAGCGATTGTGTAACAGAGTGACTGTCGGCCGCAACACACACACACACACACACACATACACACACACACACATACATACACAGAGCTGTATCTGCTGCGAGGAGATGAACCACAGCTTCTTTTTCCTCTGGGTCAGGTTGGTGATGCTCAAAGCAACATTCTGATGATAAAGACAACTAAATAAAAGACCTTCTAACAAACGGTTCCAGTGCAGAAGCATTAAAGCTTATACAGTATTTATTTCTAACGTCTTTATCCATTTTCCTTCCTTTTCCTCTGGATTTTAAACAAAGGTACAACCTGATCAGGAATCGTGTGCAATGTGTTTTGACAGCAGTACTGAGTTCATGAACTTAGATTTGTTTTAACCTGCAGACAATTTCACATTGACCAGAAATATTTTGGGAAAAAAAGGAGTAAAAAGTGGGTCTATCTGATGCTCATAACCCAGGTGTACCTTACTGTGAAACCAGTTAAAGTTTTTAACTGGTGAAGAAAGGTTTAATTATGACTGAATTAGCATTTTGCCCACCCGAGCTGTGGGACTCTGCAGCTCCTCTAGAGTTACCATGGTCCTCTGTGTGCGTCTCTGATTGATGCTCTCCTTGTCCATGCTGTTTGGCTTTGGTGGAGTCCATGATTTGGCCTGTTTGCAGTTGTGCCCTACTTTTCCACATTTTTAAAACCACGCATTATTTTCTCGCCATACATTTATAACATATCGGTTCTGGTCTTTCGGATAAAATTCCAGTAAAACCCAATGAAGTTAGTTGGGACCCAGTTAAGTGACTGAGTTCTATGACTCCCATTGCTCTTTGAGCTGGTGGGGAAGTTTGTCCAGCCCATGATCAGTCTTTCAGGGCTTCCTCATCCAATATTATTTGACAATGATAAAAGTAAAATGTCATCACTTTATCTGTAAAATATGACATCCCAGGGTTACTTCTACATACCTGGTCTCTGTATCATCAAATCTAAAGCTCTGCCTGCTTTCTTGGCAGAACATTTCTGATGTTGGTTGGATCTGCTAGGGCTGGCTCTAGTCACAGCATCCCAGTGAATATTCATGCAGAGGAGGGTACTCGTTGTGGGAACCAGGGTTAGCTTTTGGCAGAACGTGGCTCTGCCCTGAACGATGACGTTCAGGGCACAGGAACAGCCCAGTGTGAATGGGCTAGAAAGAAAACAAGCAGTTTTAAGTCTGAGATCCTGGTTCTGAAACAAGAAAAGGTAAAAACATTCCCCCTGGGTTGGAGGTTGAGTCTCTGCTTCAACTGGAAGAGTTCAGGGACAGTACCTCAGTGTCTTATTCCTGGCAGGTCCCACAGGGAGAAGGCCCTAAAACAGACCCAGAAGTCATTGGAGGAGCTATATATCACTGCTAGCCGGAGAACTAATTGGTGTCCCCATCAAAGGTTGGAGTGTCCCTGGAGAGAGGGAGGTCTGAGTTTCTCTATTGGTACCAGCTTCACTTGATTAGCAGAAGATCAGGTAGATGTATTTAACCTGCCAATTTAAAATGACTTTAAATTATGATATGTCTGGATAAAATGAAGCACCTGCTGTGTTAGAGTTCAGGATTTCTTGTCTTAAATGACCAAAACTGCTTTGTTTATGGTGTTTGCCTTCTGTGATCAACCAGAAAATGGTTCTGGCTGAATAAAGTCATATAAGACATGCCTGTATTTGCTGCTAGATGGTTTCTTGGCCCAGCGCTGACTCTGAAGAGGGGCCACTGGAGGGAAAACATCACCATGTGGGATATGACCCCTTGTTATGGGAAGTGGAATGTGTCGCCTTGGCAACTACTTTCCCACTGTGGGAACTGTAAGATATCCATGACATTGATAATTCTAGAAAAAGGGAAGATTTGCCATTTTATGGGAAGACAACTGATTGAGGTTTCAGCATTATTTCCTTACAAAAACAGAACTCTGTAACTGTGGATAAATATGTACCGTGAATTCTATGATTAAATTTAATTCAAATTCAAAAATACTTTATTAATCCCAAAGAGAAATTAAATGTTATTGTAGCTCATATTATGAAGGTTTCTTCAAAGAGCCGTTGTAGATGCTGATGGCTGTGGGCAGGAAGGATCTCCTGTAGCGCTCCGTCTTACAGCAGATCTGAAGAAGCCTCTGACTGAAGACACTCTGTTGTTGTAGGACAGTCTCATGAAGAGGATGCTCAGGGTTCTCCATAATGTTCTTCATTTTATGAAGAATCCGTCTTTCCAGAATGATCTCCAGAGGTTCCAGAGGAATCCCCAGAACAGAACCAGCCTTTTTTATCAGCTTGTTGAGCTTTTTTAAGTCCCTGGCTCTGATGCTGCTTCCCCAGCAGATGATGGCAGAAGAGATCACACTTTCCACAACAGACTTATAGAAGATATGCAGCATCTTGCTGCAAACACCAAAGGACCTAAGCTTCCTCAGAAGTACAGTCTGCTCTGTCCCTTCTTGTAGATGGCTTCACAGTTGCATCTCCACTCTAGTCTGATGTCCAGGTGAACACCGAGGTATTTATACTCCTCCACCACCTCCACTTCTTCTCCCATGATAGAAATAGTTTTTGACTTATTCCTGTTTCTCTTAAAATCTACAATCATCTCCTTTGTTTTAGTCACGTTCAAAATGAGATGATTGTTTCCACACCATGCCACAAAGTGGTCCACCACCTTCCTATACTCAGCTTCTTGTCCATCTCTGATCCACCCCACGACTGCAGAATCATCCGAGTATTTCTGCAGATGACAGGAGTCTGTCTTGTACTGGAGGTCTGAGGTGTACAGAATGAAAAGGAATGGTGAGAGTACCGTCCCCTGTGGTGCTCCTGTGCTGCTGACTACCTGGTTAGACTCACAACCCTTCAGTCTCACAAACTGTGGTCTGTTTGTCAGGTAGTCTTTGATCCAGGAGATTGTTGAGGCCTCCACCTGAGTCTTCTGGAGTTTCTGACAAAGCAAATCAGGTTGGATTGTATTAAATGTTCTGGAGAAATCAAAGAACATGATCCTCACAGTGCTGCTGGCTTTGTCCAGATGACAGTGGGTTTGTTGAAGCAGATGTTTGATGGCATCTTCAACTCCAACTCCACAGCGATAAACAAACTGAAGGGGGTCCTGATGGTTCATTGTTTGCTTACTCAGGTGGTCCAACAGGAGCATCTCTAGGACCTTCATGGAGTGGGATGTCAGAGCAACAGGTCTATAGTGATTGAGGACATGCCCTGTGTTGGCCAGGTCCTGTGTTGTGTCCACATAGATCCATTCAGACTGGTCTGTGTGAAGAAGCCCTGGTCATTGTCTACATTCTGTCTGGCAAACTTCAGTCTGGAGTTGTCTGGAGTTAGCAAGACCATAGCAAGAGCCAGCTGTAGGTCCTGTGATGGCATTGTAGGGGTTTTTGGAGACTTCTTTTAGCATCTTGTGGTCTGCTTCCAGGGTGAACGTGCTCTGACAGCCGTACATGGCATGCTGGAAGATGTTTTAAATGTTCTCTACTGGTAGACATTTTTCCATACAGTGAAAAGGCCGATTTTAAATTCTTTGAGACTTACAAGATCTTATATTTTTCTGAAGGTTTCAGACAGCTCTTTGGATCTCACCGTGGTGTTTACCTCAACAGTCAGAAGCACCAAGCTAAAGGTCTGAGGTTTAAGCAGAGAAAATCTGCTTCAAAATGCTGAGTAACAATGTTCTAATCATGTGACCCTGGTGTGAAACACCTGCAGGTGCTTTTAGCAAGTATGAATAAATGTGGAGTGTCCTCACCAGAAGTTGCACCAGAAATTGCATCAGTAGAATTTTCCAGTATTGTTAAAAGTGATATTAAGTGTCAGTTATCAATTGATTAATTAGCGACAACTAAAATAATAATTGTTGAGCCTCATGTGAGTCCAAATGTGGCTGAAATCTGATGAGCATTAAGCAACAAGAGGAAGGAAGAATAAGAATAAGAGAAAAACAAGAGAGGGAGTTTAACAGAGAAAATGAGGAGATGGAAGAGAAAAAGCTTGTAATATAATGGGAGAAAGACTGAAGAGTGACGTGACACCAGCACACAAAGATAAGAACAGTGTAGGATAGATGAGAGGAAGAAGTGACAGAAATGATCCAGCTGTGAGATGAAGACAGCAACAGTCTCACCACTCTGTATTTTTATCACTTTATTTAAATCCCACACGACCACGTGCTTAATCTGTTGTGTAATGCGCAAACATAAGCTATATTTATTATTTTTTTCCATGTATTTATATGTTCAGTGCTGGAAAAAGTAATTGCCCCCCTGCAGATTTAACACTCTCACACTTAAATGTTTCAGATCATCAGACAAATTTTTTTATCAGACAAAAATAGCCTGAGTAAATACAAACAGCAGATTTTAAATGATGACTTTATGACGGCTTCTTCATATAATTGGTTGTTCCCCCCTTGGCAACAACAGCTGCCATCAAGTGTTTGGGAAAGTGGCAAGGAGTCATTACACCACTGTGGAGGATTTTTTTGGCCCACTCTGCTTTACAGGATTTTTAAATTCAGCCACGCTGCAGTGGTTCTGGAGATTTAACAACCTGTTTAAGGTCATACTATCAGATTTAAGTCCAGACTTTGACTAGGCCACCCCAAAACCGTTTATTAAATTATATTTTATGGTATTCAGAGGTGCTTCTTCTGGTATACGTCTAATCATCTAATCTGCTGCAACCGAAGAGAGCTAAAGTCTAGATTGGATATTCTCCTGCAGGATTTTCTGACTCATTGTCCAATTAATTACATCAAGTCGTCCAGGTCCTGAAGAAGCGAAGCAGGCCCAGAATATCACGCTGCCTCCACTATGTTTGACTGCAGGTATGATGTTCTTTTCCTGAAATGCTGTGTTAGTTTTACAGCAGATATAACAGAACACGCACCCTCTGGAAAGGTCCACTTTTATCTAATCAGTTTACAGAATATTTTTCCAAAGGTCTTGGGGTTTATCAAGATGTTTTTTTTGTAAATGTGAGACAGGACTTTGTATTCATTCGGATCAGCAGTGGTTCCAGCTTAGAACATTTTTGCCAATCTCTCTGTAATATTGTTAAATCATAACCTCTGACCCTAACTGAGGTCTGTAGAGCTTTAGATGTTGTTCTGGGTTCTCCTGTGACTCATCTATGCCCTTTTGCAGTAATTGTGTTAGACTGGCATCTCCTGGGAAGGTTCTCCACTGTTCCATGTGTTTCCTGTTACTGTTGTTAGCTTGAGTCACAGAGCTGCTGCTGCTGCACTAGTTCTCTTGCAATTGAAGGTTGTAGGCATGATTCCTACTGCCTGCCTAGTGTTTTTGCCCTTGGGCAAGGTGCTTAATTTCAAGTTGCCTATCGATCTGCATACTAGTGTATGAAATGAGCACAGCTGGGTGAAAGAGTCTTCAAATGTAAAAGCCTGTTGATTGGTTGGTATAGAACCCAAACAACACATCTGCTGCCTCTCTGCTGGGTCATCCATCTGCATATCCTCCTTTCCTTCATCCATAAAACCTTTTCTGTGGCCTTCCTCTTTTCCTCCTCACTGACAGCTCCAGATTCATTGTCTTCTGTCCAATGTGTCCACTGCCCTTCCTCTGCAGATGTCAAAACATCTCAGCCTTGGCTTTTTAACCTCAGTGATTGCTTTTGACATTCCTAATTTTTAAGTATTTCCATCTATCTCCTTCCAGGTGAAAAACTGGATGTATCTCCTATCTCAACCTCTACATCTCCTGTCTGAACGTCTCCAGCTTCATCTCCTGTCTGAACGTCTCCAGTTTCATCTCCTGTCTGAACGTCTCCAGCTTCATCTCCTGTCTGAACGTCTCCAGCTCCACTCTGAACGTCTCCAGCTTCATCTCCTGTCTGAACGTCTCCAGTTTCATCTCCTGTCTGAATGTCTCCAGCTTCATCTCCTGTCTGAACGTCTCCAGCTCCACTCTGAACGTCTCCAGCTTCATCTCCTGTCTGAACGTCTCCAGCTTCATCTCCTGTCTGAACGTCTCCAGCTTCATCTCCTGTCTGAATGTCTCCAGCTTCATCTCCTGTCTGAATGTCTCCAGCTTCATCTCCTGTCTGAACGTCTCCAGCTCCACTCTGAATGTCTCCAGCTTCATCTCCTGTCTGAATGTCTCCAGCTTCATCTCCTGTATGAACTTCTCCAGCTTCATCTCCTGTCTGAACGTCTCCAGCTCCAGTCTGAACGTCTCCAGCTCCAGTATGAATGTCTCCAGCTTCATCTCCGATCTGAACGTCTCCAGCTCCACTCTGAATGTCTCCAGCATCAACTCTTGTCTGAACGTCTCCAGCTTCATCTCCGATCTGAACGTCTCCAGCTCCACTCTGAATGTCTCCAGCATCATCTCCAGTCTGAATGTCTCCAGCATCATCTCCTGTCTGAATGTCTCCAGCTTTATCTCCAGTCTGAACGTCTCCAGCTCCACTCTGAATGTCTCCTGCTTCATCTCCTGTCTGAACATCTCCAGCTTCATCTCCTGTCTGAACGTCTCCAGTTCCTGTCTGAACGTCTCCAGCTCCAGTCTGAACGTCTCCAGCTCCAGTCTGAACGTCTCCAGCTCCGATCTGAACGTCTCCAGCTCCACTCTGAATGTCTCCAGCATCATCTCCAGTCTGAATGTCTCCAGCATCATCTCCTGTCTGAACGTCTCCAGCTTCCTCTCCAGTCTGAACGTCTCCAGCTCCACTCTGAATGTCTCCAGCTTCATCTCCTGTCTGAACGTCTCCAGCTTCATCTCCTGTCTGAACGTCTACAGCTCCTGTCTGAACGTCTCCAGCTTCATCTCCTGTCTCAACGTCTCCAGCTCCTGTCTGAACGTCTCCAGCTTCATCTTCTGTCTGAACGTCTCCAGCTCCTGTCTGAACGTCTCCAGCTTCATCTTCTGTCTCAACGTCTCCAGCTCCTGTCTGAACGTCTCCAGCTCCACTCTGAATGTCTCCAGCATCATCTCCAGTCTGAATGTCTCCAGCATCATCTCCTGTCTCAACGTCTCCAGCTCCTGTCTGAACGTCTCCAGCTTCATCTTCTGTCTGAACGTCTCCAGCTTCATCTCCTGTCTGAACGTCTCCAGCTTCATCTCCTGTCTGAACGTCTCCAGCTCCAGTCTGAACGTCTCCAGCTCCACTCTGAATGTCTCCAGCATCATCTCCAGTCTGAACGTCTCCAGCTTCATCTCCTGTCTCAACGTCTCCAGCTCCTGTCTGAACGTCTCCAGCTTCCTCTCCAGTCTGAACGTCTCCAGCTCCACTCTGAATGTCTCCAGCTTCATCTCCTGTCTGAACGTCTCCAGCTTCATCTCCTGTCTGAACGTCTCCAGCTCCAGTCTGAACGTCTCCAGCTCCAGTATGAATGTCTCCAGCATCAACTCCTGTCTGAACGTCTCCAGCTCCAGTCTGAACGTCTCCAGCTCCAGTATGAATGTATCCAGCTTCATCTCCACTCTGAATGTCTCCAGCATCATCTCTGGTCTGAATGTCTCCAGCATCATCTCCTGTCTGAACGTCTCCAGCATCATCTCCTGTCTGAACGTCTCCAGCTTTATCTCCAGTCTGAACGTCTCCAGCTCCACTCTGAATGTCTCCAGCTTCATCTCCTGTCTGAACATCTCCAGCTTCATCTCCTGTCTGAACGTCTCCAGTTCCTGTCTGAACGTCTCCAGCTCCAGTCTGAACGTCTCCAGCTCCAGTCTGAACGTCTCCAGCTTCATCTCCGATCTGAACGTCTCCAGCATCATCTCCAGTCTGAATGTCTCCAGCATCATCTCCAGTCTGAATGTCTCCAGCATCATCTCCTGTCTGAACGTCTCCAGCTTTATCTCCAGTCTGAACGTCTCCAGCTCCACTCTGAATGTCTCCAGCTTCATCTCCTGTCTGAACGTCTCCAGCTTCATCTCCTGTCTGAACGTCTCCAGCTCCTGTCTGAACGTCTCCAGCTTCATCTCCTGTCTCAACGTCTCCAGCTCCTGTCTGAACGTCTCCAGCTTCATCTCCTGTCTGAACGTCTCCAGCTCCTGTCTGAACGTCTCCAGCTTCATCTTCTGTCTGAACGTCTCCAGCTTCATCTTCTGTCTGAACGTCTCCAGCTTCATCTCCTGTCTGAACGTCTCCAGCTCCAGTCTGAACGTCTCCAGCTCCTGTCTGAATGTCTCCAGCTTCATCTTCTGTTTGAACGTCTCCAGCTCCACTCTGAATGTCTCCAGCTTCATCTCCTGTCTGAACGTCTCCAGCTCCACTCTGAATGTCTCCAGCATCAACTCTTGTCTGAACGTCTCCAGCATCATCTCCTGTCTGAACGTCTCCAGCTTTATCTCCAGTCTGAACGTCTCCAGCTCCACTCTGAATGTCTCCAGCATCATCTCCTGTCTGAACGTCTCCAGCTTCATCTCCTGTCTGAACGTCTCCAGCTCCACTCTGAATGTCTCCAGCATCATCTCCTGGCTGAACGTCTCCAGCTTCATCTCCTGTCTGAACGTCTCCAGCTCCACTCTGAATGTCTCCAGCTTCATCTCCTGTCTGAACGTCTCCAGCTTCATCTCCTGTCTGAACGTCTCCAGCTCCACTCTGAATGTCTTCAGCTTCATCTCCTGTCTGAACTTCTCCAGCTTCATCTCCTGTCTGAACGTCTCCAGCTTTAACTCCAGTCTGAACGTCTCCAGCTCCACTCTGAATGTCTCCAGCTTCATCTCCACTCTGAACGTCTCCAGCTCCAGTATGAATGTCTCCAGCATCAACTCCTGTCCTCCTCAAGCTTTCTTCTCTGCACATCTGATCCACAATGGTCTCCCCGCTCTTTAAACTCTTCCATCTTTTCATCTCTTGTCCTTTAGTCTTGCGTTCTTCTCATTCCCCCTTCATTTTGAACCTTTTGACAGTTTTCTTCCCTTTGCTGCCTCCTCTTTGCATCATAATTTCTGGTTTCCAGTTGACGGTCCGTCTGACTCATCCTCACTTTCACATCAAATGGTCCATTTTATCTGTCTATGAGTTTCATGCTGAGAGAAGTTTTTTCACTTTTACAAGTAATACCATTCATTATGAGTCATGCAGCTTTGTACCTAATTTGCATTATTCAGTTCTGACCTCCTAATTAGCATCGTCCCAAAGTTCAGGATGAAGGCCAGTCCCTCCTAATGAAGCGAGGAGCAGCTGAATAGCAGCTGAGGCACTTCAAATACCAAACTGGGATCATTTTCAGGGTGTGATGGGCACCAGTGCATAAACTCCTTCAACGCTGCAGTAGCTCGGACTGGAGAAGCATTCACCATGAAAACATGCAGGCTACTTTAAGGTCCACTGGATTAGCACGGAAACAAGCTTAGAAAAATATATTCTTCACATCGTCCATGATTTTGGGTTTGCTAACCTTCCCACGGCGTTGTGTAGTTTTACACATTGACCTTCGGTAGACATAAATCCCACACTGTTTATAAAATTTGCAAAAAGATGAAAAACACATGGACATAATAACATTTTGGGTAAAACAATGAGGAACACTGCTCAGCTGCTCGTTTTTAACTGTGGAGCTCCAACTTTACAGCAGAAGTATGATTGAAAGTCCAAACACCTGGCAGAAAGTTGAACTGGCTTTTTGATACCTTCTCTATTTTTAGAAATCTTTTTGGTTTAAACTAATTTTCATGGCATCAGTTTCATCTCCAAGCTTCTACACCGAACCAAAGGTAAATGTAGGTGTTTCTGCTTGCACTGCTGACGGATGTACAGTTTTTAGTTAAATCGGCCCAGTCTGCAGAGCAGGCTCATCCCATTATACTTCAGCCTCTGAAGATCATTGTGCAATGAATAATTCTTCATTAAATGAAGAACAGCTCTCTGAAGAAACCTGCAGAATATGAGCTACAGCAACATTTAATTTACCTTTGGGATGAATAAAGGATTTTTGAATTGAATACTACTGAAGGGCTAAACAGTGGCGCTGTTGGTAGCACTGATGCCCAGCAAGAAGGTCCTGGGTTCGAATCCCAGTCTTTCTACATGGAGTTTGCATGTTTTCTCCACGCAGGAGATAGGCACGAGTTCCCCTGTGATCCTATACAGAAGAAGCAGGTATAGAAAATGGATGAATTGAGTTCAATTGAACAAGCACCTGGAGAAACAGCTGACCATCCTCAGCGTTGTTCGGTTGTGTCACATGAGAAGCCTTTTCCTCCACCAGCGTGTCGCTCTGTGGTCATCATCGCTACAAGCTGTCGTCTCCTGTCTTTAAACTTGAACCCAGGGATCAGCGCTGATCTGAGCTACTGTTTCTGCTCTTGAGGAACCTCTTCTCTCTACATGGCCTGTGTGGCTGCACCAGCTCCACCCGTCTGTCATGAACAGTTGGCATCTTTATGTACATATCCAAGAGCACACACACCATGGAGGAGGCATGCGTACCATGCATGTAAGTATGTGACACGGGACTGTTGTTCTGTGTTTGTTGAAGCTTCAACTTGTCTTCACAGCAGGCAGGCAGGCAGGCAGGCAGGCAGGCAGGCAGGCAGGCAGGCAGGCAGGCAGGCAGGCAGGCAGGCAGGCAGGCAGGCAGGCAGGCAGGCAGGCAGGCAGGCAGGCAGGCAGGCAGGCAGGCAGGCAGGCAGGCAGGCAGGCAGGCAGGCATTAATTAAAATCATATCATTTATTCAGGTCCTTTCAGGGAACCAAACAGCACTTCATTCTGGATGAAGTAAAACAACAGAAAGTCAACACAGAACATCACACATCATCATTTATTAAACAAAGACAAAGATAAAATGGAAAAAGCTGCGCAAAAACTAAGTACACCCTTGCAGCTTTCATAGGATTTGAAAGGGAAAGTATAGCAGCCAGGTTCTGCTGATTAGATGAACTGATTATCTGATCATCATCGATAAAAGCAGGAGTTTTGTCATTTTGCAGTGCAGGAGCGTACAGGTGTGTATGAACTCAATGCCAAGAGAGAAAGACATCAGCAATGAGCTCAGTGAAGCAACTGTTGCTGCCCATTAATCTGAGAGAAGACTGGCCAGGTGGCTGAAGGTTGAAAGAGAAACCTCTTCTCTCTACGAACAGGATGGCAGCAGGACCTAAGGTTGGCTAAGATGCATCTGAATGAAGAACAAGACTTCTGGAAAAACGTTCTGTGGACAGATAAGATCAAAGTGGAGAGGTTTGGCAACAACCATGTTTGGAGAGAACCAAACACCGCATGCCAAGTGTCAAGCACGGTGGTGGGTGGTTGGTGATCTGGGCTTCTGTGCGGAACTTTATAAAAATATTGTCTCTTTAAAACTTGAGTATGAAAATGTTAATTAATAACTGTTTCTTTTTAAAAACATAGTTTGGACAAATATCAGCCTGCCTCTGATACAGTCGTCTTCAAAAAAAATGAGAAAATCACTGAAATGTAAAATTTATTTCACTCAGTGAGTAATTCCACCCAGACTGATGTTTTCAAGCCTTTATTTCTGTTAATTGTGATGATTTTCCGCTTCCAACCAATGGAAACATGACATTTAATATTTCATCAGACCAATAAACAACATTTTAATACAGAATTTGTCCTAATGAGAAGTTTGTTCATTACCTGCTTATAGGTTATTTTTATAAGGTACTGAGAAAATGAGCCTAATTTGAATTAAAATTCTAATGTATTAAATATAACTGTGTAAATGTTAGTATTAGAGATCATTTAAATTGAGACAGTTGTATCCGAAGCCATTTAAACTGATGTGTGATGATTTACCTTTAACCTTCCTCTTTGACAGAGCTGCAGCTCCTTCAGACACCTGGATGGAGGCTTTGTGATGCTGTGAGTTACAACCGGATGGTCCTCTGTGAGACGGATTATCTTCTTACAATGACACCCTCATAAACAGTTCTGAGGCCCTTCATCCAATCCCACAGATGGAGCCCCTTCCTCCCAACCTGGCGGCCGAACGAGGATTCTGGGTGAGAGGAGGATTTATGCTACTAATAATAGAGTAAACTAGATTTATTTCCAGGGAGTGATTCTGCGGGGGCCTATTTATAATTACAGAATCCAATGATACATCCCTCAGGGTTTATCGCCTGACCCAACTACCGGTACGCAGCTGACCGAGCTGCTGTGTGAAGATAATGCCATCGTCCCTGTTGGACTGATGACAGATCCTTCAGGAGGATATGAGGTGTGTGTTTGAGAGAAGGGAGTGGCGCTAAGATAAGTCACACTGGATGAGATTTTGATCGACGCCCTCGTTCCTGTTTAGTTTTCTGCAGCTGAAACGATGATAACAGCTGATAAAGCTGTGGAGCTGTCAGCAGAACCATCACACACCTCATCACCACACAGAAATAACTGGATTGTTGTTGTCCATTTATATGCCTGTTTACAGCTTCTGCACAGATCGGCCACAACATTAAGACCGCTGACTGATGCAATGAATGGTTTCAGTTAACCCAGTGTCCTGTAGGGAAGTCTGAATAATGTGGTTTCAACTACGAACGAAAAGACAAATTTCTGAAACATGACATTACCAGAATATGCAGGAAAAATAACACCAGAGAAGCTGCTCCAGATGCTTTATGGTCAGGTTCCTTAGCCTTCTTGAGAAAGGTTTACTGTAGGACAATGGACCCCAGCTCTGGTCCTCGGGGTCTCTCCTGGATGTTTTGAATGTTTTAACTCAGCCCACCTCTCACTCAGATGGAAATGCCAGGAACAGATTTTTGCATCACCTGTTGGCAAGCCGAGGAGCAGGCAACTCAACCAGCTCCTTGTGGGTAAGCACCTGGTCCACTGCTTCAGATCCAGGATGATATCCCCACTGCTCCTAATGAATCAGAATCAATCAGTGCCTCCTTTCTAACATCCTATAGTAAACCTGCCAGGAGACGCTGAGAAGTTTGACCTCTCAGTAGTTGGAGAACTGGGCCCACCACTCTGGATGGAGAAGCTCAAACGGTCAAACTTTGACTGCAGAAACCTTTTCCAGGAGGAAGGGTAGTTTTCTGGGACCATTATTACCTCCATGCATTTCCATTGGATTGGGTGTGGGATGGGATGGTGTAAGGTGTGATCGTTTGGAACTTCCCCTGACTTTACAGAGAAAGGAGACAAGTCATAACTTAGATTGAAGGTGGTTCCAAATTAATCCTAACGGACCTGGGTCAAGAAGAAAGTACACTGACACCTTTTCTGCTGAAACTTTCACATTTGTGAAGAACAACGTGACTCAGAAGCTTAATATTAGCCCAACATGTCTGTGGTCATTCCTTGAAGGCCTCAACTGGTTTTAAATCATTAAGTGATCATTACTGCACTGAACCTTCCATCATTCCTGACATTCTGGCCTCAGATTGGTGAACGATGAGCTCAGCCAGACATCCCGTACACCAGGAGTTGTTGTCGGTGTGTCTCATGCATCCTTGTTTGATGCGTAATGTGCATCTTGACCATATTTACCAGCTGGAGAGAAAGGCATCCGACACGAGGGGAACGTTGCGCTGACTGACAGCCTGATGACATCCATATGTGACTGACTCAGAGGAGATGTTTGGAAGAACGACTATTTATTTCTCCACCATCATGAACCTGTCTCCTCAAAGTGACATCACTGCATTTCTCACTCAGCATGACAGGGATTAGGAGAGATGGATCACTCTGTTTAACATTTAATTTAAAAACATGAAGCTTTGCATGAGCCTCCTCTGTAAAATATGGCTGCAGGTCTGTTTAGGAAATTTAACTTCTAGTTTCTACCTGTAGATTTTATGGAATGATGCTGAGTTTCTTACATTTTTAATTAGCAGCTTCTTTACAAGCAAATGTTTGGTTTTCCTGTTAGACCGGTTTTCCTCAGTTCATTTGCGTCAAACAACAAACAAGTTGTGTTTTAGGGACATAATACACGTTTTTATTAATAGAACTTTATTTAGATAACTCCTTGTTTTACATGGATACAACAACACAAAAAGGATTTCTATTAATAGTGACTCACATCACAGGTGTTGGACAGAATTATACTGTACTATCAGAGATAAAAAATCAGACGGGACAGCCCACTCTGATTCTAATTCCCCACATCCAAATCCTCTTATGGATCTCTGCCTCTCAGCCTGAGCTACATCAGGCTTCATGGTGAATAAAAATAGAATCATTTACTCTTAAACGCAACTTTGAGTTCATGGAAGAGACATAATAATAATGAATAATACGATTTTCTTGTAAAATCCTATATTGAAAGTAAAAACTACATTAAAATAAAATACATTTTCTTGTAACTTTGAATACAAACAAAAGTCAAAAAACAATTTCTCTCAAAATGAGCTATAAACTCCAAAAGGATTTATTAATATAAAATAAAGCCAAAAATATAAAATATAAAATACAATAAATTGAAATAAAATAAAAGTTTCTTGTAACTTGAAATGAAATAAAATGTTTTTCCCCTAAAAAGTTAGATACAAAAGTCAAATGAATCCAGTAAAACATAATCATATAAAATGCACTAGGAAACTGATTAAAAAGGTTTACATTAAGGTTTAAATTGGAAATAAATTTTCACATAAAACCAAAATAAAATGTAGAAAAAATGAGCTTTTACCTTGGTAATGAGCTCTATAATCGGAGTGAAACCTCTTCTCTATTTTCTATCTTTGCATGTTGACACACTGATGCCCAAACTGGGCAGGACCGGGCTCTGGAGAAGCTGGCAGCGCTGCAGGCTGCAGCAGAATATGAGGACGGTAACACGACCCGAACCATTTTTTATGTCTGCAGACGTTTGGCAGGATATATAAGAGCCAGAGGCTGCAGAGGAGTCGGACACAGAGGGACAAAGGACACCAGTGGACCTAAACCTGCTTCAGAATGGGACTGCTGAGTGTGGAAGAGCTGGTAAATTCTGCTAAATGAACTGGGAATGATGGCGTATAGGATTAGAGAGTTCAACTATTTAAATATCTAATTAAAAATCAGCTGTAGTTGCATCCTTAGCATAGATGATACGGATATATGGTCATATGTTTTACTTTATTTTACTCCCTAAATTAAATACTTGTATGTATCTTCTGGACATATTAATAAAAGATGCAGCTATTTAAAATTAATATTTTCCAGATATTCATTTAAAAATCAAAAGTCAAGACAAATCCCCTCCATAAGAATGGGATTTGTGTGTTTCAACATAATGACTCATTCCTCCAGGTGACCGGTAAGAGGTCAGAGGGCAAAGAAGCGAGCGACTTCCAGGGCGGTGAGTACGAGGCGGCCGTCAATCAGGAGAAGCAGGATGACCGCCGGTCGCTCCAGGAGCTGCCAGGAGGAGACGGAGCTTCAGGGGAGGCTGACAGTGGGAGCGAGCAGGAGGAGGTCAGCGTGGCGGCTCTGAATGTGAGTTTAACAGCTGCTTCAGTCTCCTCTGCTGGGTCATCCAGAACCAGGAGCCTCCTTCACAAACTAAACGTTTTTAACATCAGGGAAAAGCTTTGTTTCCTCACTGCTTCAGTCACCACCTTGGCTTTATAAAAACAACAATTATCATCAGCAGATTTACAAACTATTGAATATCTTTAAACCAGTTTCTGACTTTTGTTCAACCGCAGGAAGAAAGTCATTTAAATCTCACTGAAATAAATTAACTTGTAATGTCACATCTAGAGGAAAAACTCTCTCTGATAAAATGTAATATTAGATTAAGTATTATTCAACTTGCATGTGTTCATTTTGTATGAATGAAGATGTTATTATTGTAATAAGCGTCTTAATTTACTATTCAGGCCCTGAAGTTAAACTGGAACAAAGTTGAATCTCCGCTTTGGAGGGTGCTGCCCCCTGGAGGTGTCCAAGCTCATAACAAGGTCCTATTTATAGAAAGGCTGTTCTCTAAATTCAGTTAATTAATTGCTAGGCGATAAAGTTAATACAATCATCTTTAGAACAAAGTATTTGCAGTTAAATATTGATTTAAAACACATTATCTGCATAGAATTCATATTTATTTATGAATAAAAGGCTGCTAAACATAATACACTCCCTAATTTCCCTTAAGGTTACTTTCCTGGACCTTCCAGGATGTTCTTAGGAACTGATCTGTATTTTTTAGGTGACTTGTCACCTGGTACCTTCAGGATACTTTCTCTGAGCTTACAGGACACTTTATGGTCCTTTCTCTGTACTTTACAGCAACTTAAAGGGTTTCTGTGACACACAGGTTACCTTTCTGGAACTTCGATTCTTGTTGGAGCTCAAAGGTTTCTTTTCAGATCTTACAGATTACAATACTTACAGGGAACTTTCTGAAAACTTGCAGGGTGCTTTTAAGAAAGTACAGGTTAAGGTATCATGTAAGTTCAACAACTGTGTATTAGACACAGCGGTTTCATCTGGATTTTGAGTAAAGATGGTTTTGGTCTCTGCTCCGTCAGACTGATAAAAGCGGGAGGCTGAAGCTGGAGACCGTGGATGATCTGTTCAACATCCTGCAGCTGAGGAAGAGGAGGAAGGAGAGGAAGTCTTCTATCTACAAGAAAACTGAACCAGAACCAGAAACAGTGGTAGGACATCATGAGCCTTCAGTTTTTATATGAACAACTTTCACTGACCAAGTTTTTGTCATTTCTGAGCTGTTTAAATTGACCTGGAATTGATCTAATCAGACTGAACTGGGTTGTTGTAACCTGAACCAGAACCTAAACTGTCTCCTTGTGATGATGACTCATGTTAGTTACTGCGGACTAATAGGTTCCAAAGAGTCCATTAAGCTGTTGGAACCAGTTTGTCCTGTAGAAAGGTTCTGGAGTGGACTGGTTACATCACACTCCATCTGCAGCAGATTAATGCTCCTTTAGTTAAAACTCTGTGGTGTTGCATTTTTCAGCCAGAGACGGTGGATGAGCTGCTGTTTCTGACAGCAGTCATGGAGAACAAACTTCCTGTGGTGGAGAAGTACCTGACAGAAGGAGGAAACCCCAACGCAGCCGATAATGTGAGACAGGAACTCATGAAAACCACGAGAACGTATAGAATATAATTCATAGAGTTTATGAATAAATTGCAGGAATATTTTCTCCAGTTTCAGAGAACAGCTCTGCACAAAGCCTCCTTTAAAGGACACGTTGAGGTGATGAGGAGACTTCTGGAGGCCGGAGCTGCCATCGAGCAGAAAGACAAGGTCTAACTCTCTACTCTTCTTCTTATGTATCTCACACACACTGCACACACGGTCTGACACTAAGGTGTGTGTTGGTGTTCCAGCTGGAGGCCACAGCTGTCCACTGGGCCTGCAGGGGAGGCTGCCTGCCAGCCCTGCAGCTTCTCCTCGACCAGGGAGCCAAGATCACCAGCAGAGACAAGGTTGGTGCTCATGCTGAAGGTTGCAGCTTCTGTCTTTGCCTCAGTCTTGTGGTGATGCACAGTATTGCTCATACAGATTTGCCTGTTGTAGAGATTTCAGGACATAGAGCTGATCTTTCTCTCCTGATCTTCTCAGCTTCAGAGCACTCCTCTTCACGTCGCTGTGAGGACCGGACACTGCGAGTGCGCCGAGCATCTCATCCACTGTGGGGCAGACGTCAACGCCAAAGACAGAGTAAGCATTTTTTAGGCACATGAAACAATTTGTATAAGCCCAGCAGGACCCAGTTTGCCCTTAAAAGCTGCAGATTGGGTCTCATTCTGGTATTCAGCTACATAATGGGTCTAATTGTTCCTCTCCCACTGAAGGACGGAGACACTGTGATGCACGACGCTGTGAGGATAAACCGATTCAAGATGATGAAACTGCTGATGATGTACGGGGCCAGCCTCAGCACAAAGAACTGCGTAGGTCCAATCCGCATGGCAGTCCACTGGACTCCAGGAAACATCCTGGTGGTTCTGACCGTTGCAAGTACATCTAGAAAAAGATTGGTGAAGAAAAGAGAACAAATGATCTTAGACTTTTAAAATGAATCTGATGAGACACATTTTTGTTTTATTTATTTATTTTACCAAGTAAATTGGTTGGGAACCTGTTCACATTAACAAATATCACCTGGCCAAAATTATACAAAAATAAGTTAATAATAAAGAGATAAATAAATAAATAAAACTGGCGGCCTGTCCAGAGTGGACCTCGCCTCTCGCCTGTAGACTGCTAGACATAGGCTCCAGCTCCCCTGGAAGCTCCCTGTATGGAAGAAGCATCTTTCAGTTCATAAAGGACACTTGAGCGAATTATTAATGGTTCCTTCTAGAGGTTCTAGTGAGGACATTAAAACCAAATGTCCCATTTAAACCAAGCAGAGCAGGGACTTCACATGGAGCTTTTAGGTCAGTTTAGGAGTGTCGTGTTGGGCCTTTTTCCTGTCTTTTGCATAGAAACTTCTCTGGATGCTCCTTCCCAGTATTCTTTCACAGTCTTGTTTGCCTCTTCTCTGCAGGATGGAAAAACACCTTTGGAGACGCTGTATTCATGGCAGAATGGAGCCAAGAGCCTCCTGTGCAACTTCAACGAGGAGAAGCCCTGATCTTTCGACTATCTGTAGAAAACAAAGGAGGACTCGTCTGAAGATATTTGCCTCCAAATAACCTCCTTTTGGTTCAGGAATCTGAAGGGCCAACCCATCAGACCATTTTATGAACTAAATTCTGAAGACTGAGTTAGTATAAGTCCGATCTCAATCAGGACCTTTCATCAACAATGTGAAGTCCAATCAGGAGGTATTTTTAGCTCTGATAGGTTCAGTGTCAGCTGGACGTTGCTGGTCAGTGTCTCAGCTGACAGTTGAAATAGGATTTTTTCTTTATTTGAATTTTAAGCTGAATTGAATTCAGTGACGATGCACCGATAAGGTGATTAATTTATTGATGATGAATAAGACTTATTTATTGTCAGATGTGATGTGTTTGATTTAATTCTGACACAGAGGGGCTGATTGTGTTGTGTTGATGTGGACCTGAAGCAGATTTTCTGCGGGTGTGCAGTTTAAGAGAAATTAGCAGGAACAAAGTAAGTTTTATTTTCAGGTTGGACAGAATCTCTTCAGCAATCCCTTCTAGATGATCTACAGATGTGAATGCTGCAAAGTAAAGCTGTCCTGCTCCTTTTTAGCCTTCAACTAAGGACAACTTGTGCTATATCTGTCCAAACCTTCTCAAAAGTTCTCCCAGCAAGTGTCCTGCTGTGTTTTCCAGGAGGATATTGTGATGCACATAAAGACCCATATAAGCAGAGAGTGACAGAGCTGGAACGTTGCTGATGGCACAGAGGAAGTATGACAAGAATTCTAGTTGTTCAAACATATGTATGCATTTTCTAAGATGTTGGTTTTTATTTATTTATTGATTGAAATATAAATAATTAATAAAACTGCCTTTGATTTGAATTTCTTTATTTATCTGTTATCTTTATTAATAATTTCAAGCTGCATATAACAACTAAATCAGGTGCTGGGAACATGAAAATTATATCTTTAAGTGTTATAATATATTTCCGAACAATGCATTTTATTTGGCAATATAATATAATCATTCATGAATGAATGAATGAAAAATGAATGAATGAATAACATAGTCAGTCCTCCATGACACTATGTGGATAAAATGTGCATAAAAAATGGATGGATAATATAATGTAATACCTCATAAGCAAGTTATCACACTTGTTAGAAATTATTCGTTGTTACAAATAAGGAATTATAATATTTAAAAAGAAAATTTTACAATTGTGATCAAAATGCATAATATTTATAATGTAGTTTAATTATTAAACACTTACACAGGAGAGGTCGTTACGTACAAGGTACTTATGATTACAGATTTTGTGTATGAATTTATATTGTCTGACATCTAAAAATATCCTCTCTTTTCTGTAACTTCTAAAGAACTATAAAAAATACACGCTGCAATCCAGAGCTCAACGGCAGAGCAATGGTTGGTATTATTATCGCAATGACCAATGGACATTCGTACCTTCTAAACTGCCTGGAGTTGTTAAAACACATAATTTATTCACATTTGTTAGTGATAGGATGTTTAACATCAGGATTAAAGTTACTCTGGTGTGACGTTTACTTTCCTGTCATTTTCTTCACATTCCGAGCTCATATTTTGTTCCTGAACGCCACACAGCCATAACGCATGCGCAGCTTTTGGTTTGCTTGCACGCGATTGGACGCTTTTAAACGAAGAACCGCGACTGTTTGTTGTGATTTAGCTCGACGTCAATTAGCATGTCGCTTTAAAACGGAAAAACAAGTTATCTTTTGTTTTTATTTGAATGCTCTGTATGTAAACCTGCTCGGTGAGTATTTTTATGAGTTTTCCCGCAGTGGGACTGAGAAAGATGGGTCGGTTGTCTTTACATTTACCGGAGTTTTAGCCGTCTTTAGTTAGCATGTTTAGCCGTTGGTTGATAGGTGACACGGCTTCACGTCGTCAGGGAGAAAATTCCACGTCTGGGTTTAAATTTTGAAAGGTAACAAACATAAAAACAACTAACGATCACAATTATATGTTTTACACGGTTTAGGACAGTTTTGGGGCGGAGTTATGGTAATTCAAGACTAAAAGACAAGGATTTTATTTCTCTGGTCATTGAAACGCGTCGAAAGAAAAGAAACGTTCTGGTCAGTTTTTAAGGAATTGATATCATGAAGGCAGTGGACTTCTACCGTTTAGTGTTTGTTTTTCATTTTCATAATATCTGCTGTTTATGTATTTATAGGAATCATATCTGTTTTACCAGGTCATTAAACGTAATCTTTTGGTTCAGATTTCACTAACAAAGAAACTGTCAGAATAATAAGAAACTGGATCCAAATATGACCATCGACCTGTCAAAGAGTGTCTTTTCCACCTACATTAGATCTGTTATTTGCTATATTTATCATCAGAGGCCAGAAGTCCGTGTAATTTTGAAATATTCCACCTATGCATCCATTGTCTCAGTAATCCTAAAGCATTACCAGTCCAGAAGTATTTCCAGTGAGTTTTGGCTCTTTCTTAGGGACAGGAGGACATTTCTAATGGGATGTGTCTGGGAAACTTCCAGAGGGAGGGATCAGATACTTGGACCTCCTCCTTTCGATATGGAGGAGCAGCAGCTCTTCTCCAAGCTCTTCCAGATGATGGTAGAGCATGGCCACTCTACATATGCAGTTCATTTCAGCTGTTTGTTGGAGGGATGCACGATATATCGGCAGTCACATCGATAGTAGATATTAGTCATTTTTTTAACGTATCAGTCCGATAAGTAAAACTGGGCCGATATTAATACCCAATATTTCTTACCATCTTGTTGCAGTTTGTGTTTCTGGAGGGGAGGAGGTTTTCCTCTCACTCTGGATTTATAAGCTGGACCTACATGTATGTCTGTCAGTCTTTCAGGCTTTTTTAAAGGACTTTAATGACAGGCTGTCTTGTTTCTTGGGTCTTCACCTGTTGTTGATATGTAGTGCACGTTGTTTGGCAAATCATTCAATTCAATTCAAAAATACTTTATTCATCCCAAAGGGAAATTAAATGTTATTGTAGCTCATATTATGAAGGTTTCTTCAAAGAGTCGTTGTAGATGCTGATGGCTGTGGGCAGGAAGGATCTCCTGTAGGTCCGTCTTACAGCAGATCTGAAGAAGCCTCTGACTGAAGACACTCTGTTGTTGTAGGACAGTCTCATGAAGAGGATGCTCAGGGTTCTCCATAATGTTCTTCATTTTATGAAGAATCCGTCTTTCCACAATGATCTCCAGAGGTTCCAGAGGAGTCCCCAGAACAGAACCAGCCTTTTTTATCAGCTTGTTGAGCTTTTTAAGTCCCTGGTTCTGATGCTGCTTCCCCAGCAGATGATGGAGAAGAGATCACACTTTCCACAACAGACTTATAGAAGATATGCAGCATCTTGCTGCAAACAGCAAAGGACCTAAGCTTCCTCAAGAAGTACAGTCTGCTCTGTCCCTTCTTGTAGATGGCTTCACAGTTGCATCTCCACTCTAGTCTGTTGTCCAGGTGAACACCGAGGTATTTATACTCCTCCACCATCTCCACTTCTTCTCCCATGATAGAAATAGTTTTTGACTTATTCCTGTTTCTCTTAAAATCTACAATCATCTCCTTTGTTTTAGTCACGTTCAAAATGAGATGATTGTTTCCACACCATGCCACAAAGTGGTCCACCACCTTCCTGTACTCAGCTTCTTGTCCATCTCTGATCCACCAACGACTGCAGAATCATATTCTCTTTACAAATGTTGGTAGGAAATGGAAGAGAGCCCAGATGAGAGGCCTATGTTCTGAGAAAGGCTGAACGTTTTATTTTGCACTTTTGATTTTGTTTGCACAGACAAGATTTCGTTGAGGATTGAGTTTATTTGAGTATACCTACATATTGGACTTCTGTTTTCAGTTCCTGTTTAATGTAAGCAGCTGTCTGTGAATCAGATCTGGCTACTAATGCACTACTAGTGATACACTTTTCACATGTTGCTTGAGAACAGAGGTTTTGTACGTAGTTATTTGTAAAAATTGCCACATTTAATTTGTATTGTTTTTGAGAATTATGTTAGTCCCAGGGAGAACAAATGTTACAAATAAGTTTGACATGTACACAATGCAGGTTGAGGTATTTTTTACACCTGCATTTAGCAGCAGGCCAATTTAACAAAGGGTATGCAGAATAATGCAGTATTTTCCTTCCACTACATGGGGAAAAGTCTCTGTAAGTAGGAATAGGGGGAAAATATCTGCATCAATATTGGTTATAGACCAAATGAGTTGTAAAATATCAACATAGCGGATATCAGTCAAAAATCCAATATGGTGCATCCCTAATTTGTAGCCAGGATGTTGTTCTTCTCGTCGTGATCCATATCTTATCAGGCGATAAGATGGGCCAGTAAATCCTTTACCTTTCTGCTCAACTACTTCCTTGATCCATCTATCTTGATCTACTTCATTTGCCACTAGTCCTAACAAGACACCAAGAACCCCTCTTGAAGCAGAGACTGGTTCTGGCCTGCAGTACATATTTCAGCATAACTATGCTTAATTCTGGCAAAGACTTTGGTTTCCAAGTTCGTTTTTAAACAGGTCAGGTGCACGAACTCCATATTATAAAATGTTGACAGTAACCTAGGCTGAACCAGACACCCTTCTCTCCTCAACTAAACCTGAAGATCCTGTACATGAACACCACCACCAGGATGAGAGATAAGCTGCTGCCAGCTTGTTCCTAATCCAGTCTGGATTAGGAACAAGCTCAGCTTTGTGCTCAGAAAGCAAACACAGCTCCTGCTTTGGTTAAAACTAGAAAGTCCTTACGATGCCTCCTATCATCCTGCCACAGAAGGCCTCGGAGATGATCACAACCTTTTCCAGATCAGCAATGTCAAAGCCTGAAATATGCTAAATGAACTAGAAAGAAAAGATTCAAATCATTATGGAATAAATGAACTGAAATGTTTCAAATGATGTTTCCCACAATAATTGGCACCATGTTTGTTACCTTGACTTGTTGGATCATTTGTCTGTTTTAAGATGCTTTTGTTCTCTTGTGTTTGTAGAAAATGACTGACTCCTGCCTAAACAAGTCTGACCAACGCAGTCACATTGAAGATGGGAACAGTGAGCTCTCATCAGACTTCAGCATCTTACCAGAACCACAGGTCAGACGGACCTGTTTGATAGCAAAGTATTGAGTCTCAACATGCCTCCTGTTATTATCTGCAGTTCATTGTTCTCCAGTTGTTCTCATAGTAGACGTACGCTTGTTATAAACATCACTGAATTTAGCAAACACCAGATCTGAACCAGATCCACATCGCTGCTTTCATTGGGATTTAAGAGGGAAGCAGCTGACAGGAGCTGCTGGTCAGATTTGTTGATTGACTGGTGATGAACAGCTGCATCGTCTTCAGATGGCAGAACCACGCCTGAATGAAGCGCAAGACTTCTGGATCAGTGTTTGTTTTTTGGAGAGATGAGACCAAAGTAGAGATGCACGGATACATCATACCAGCTCTCAAGCACGGTGGTGGAGGTCTGCTGATTTGGGTTTTATGCTTTTAGTGTAATAAAATTAGTTCCCTTGGCTGTGAGATACTGATGGATTTATACAGAAGATGAATTCTGAGAGTTATCAATCATGAAATGGTTCTGTAAGCTGTTGGGCCATGAGGTGGACTCATGTTGTATTTCTGCAGCGGCCTGAGAAGAACTGAACTATGACCATGCCTCCGTTTTATTCATTTACCCTCATCCTAGGCAAACATCTGGAGCATTGAATTAGCTTCGCTCATGTGTAATGCCTGCAGTGTCCAGCAGAGTGCGCTGCTTTCTGTTTTAGGGAAGAGGTTTTAATCTCAGTCCAACAGCTGTTCTGTTCTTCACTGACTGGTTTTTGTTCTGCAGCATTCCTGCATGAAGAGTAAAGAACACCTCCAGGTTTACCTCAGAATCAGACCCTTCAGCTCAGCAGAGAGCAGCGGTGGAGAGTCACAGGTAGAGGTCCTCATGTCATCTGAAAGACATGCAACAGATCACGCAGAGCGTGTTGTGAAATTGTTTGTGTTTGTTGCAGGACTGTGTTACCATGGAAACCCCAGATACAGTTCTTCTGAAGCCTCCCAGTTTGTCCCTATTGGCCAGACTCAGCAGTGATCAATCCCTTCCACAGACTGGCCAGCGATTCCAGTTCTCTAAGGTGAGTGTTTGACTGGGAGATGATCAGGAAATCCATGCTACTTGTTGACAGTTCTGCCTCTAAAAGGTTTACGGTCCAGAAACAACACAAAACGAGCTGTTTGAAGGCACCGTCAAAGATCTGGTCAAAGATGTTCTGGAAGGAGGAAACTCTCTGGTTTTCACCTACGGAGTCACTAACTCCGGCAAGACCTTTACGTTCTTAGGTACAACACAACCCCAGGATGAAAAACCTGCTGCTTGTAGGGTTTAGATGTTATGAGGAAAATGATTTTAGACCTGACTTTTCAGTCTGTTTCTGCTGCTGAAGGTCCAGATTGTGAAGCTGGAATCCTGCCCCGGTCTCTCCATGTGATCTTCAGCAGCATCCATGATCACGTTTTCCAGGGACTGGGTGTCAAACCTCACCGCTGCAGGGAGTTCACGGTCCTGAACCGGGAACAGCAGGCGCAGGAGGCGCTGTTCAAAAAGAACCTGCTGAAGCAGTTCAAAGAGGTGAGCTGTGGGAGCAGCTTCTCACCATGGTGGTGTAGATGGAGTAAAATGAACTGTTCTGTTTTGGTTTGGAAATAATTTTATAGTTCTGGTATTATTTATGCTTCACTCTGTTCTTGTTTGGTGGCTAATGTCTAAAATGTGTGTAATTATGTGAATGAATCCATGAGATGTTTAACATGAATCTGTAATATTTGATCTTCACAGCATCAATGATGCAACGTTTCTGTCCATTTAATAACGGAGAACGTTCATTTCAACTAGGATGCAGTCTTTAAGCTGAACCCGACTGCACTGCTTTATGTAATACAATTTATATCTGTTAATATAAATGTATATTTCTGTATATAAATTAGTTTTTTATTTGTTCCCTGAGACATTTGTAGGAAATCACTGCTGTATAAATAAACTAAATTGTATTCCTGCTGTTTAGTCATCAACGTAATTTTTTAAATAAATTTTCATATTTCCGAGAGAAATTCAGATAAATATTCTTAAAATACAGTTATAAAAAAATGTTCATGTCTGCCGAGGTTTGTTGACTCCAGACAGACGAACAAGTCTTGTTCTTGTGTTGACCTGCCTTGGTAGTGCTGCCCCCTGGTGGTTGCTTGGTGCTGGATGTTGTAAATGACTGTGTGTATTTCAGAATGAGAAGTCTAATATCAGCCTGCTGAACATGACCAACCAGACTTTGCTTGAAGGTTAGTTTGACATTTTTAATCTCCTTGTTTTTTATTTATTTCATTTAGCAGCACTTTCTGATTGTTTTAGTAACATGTTAGGTTTATTTCCTGTTCTCTGAAGTGCTCTGCAGCTGTTTTAGGACCTCTGTGTTCCTTGCAGGCTCCACCGTGATGGGGACAAATGCAGCAGCTGAAGATGAAATCAGCTTGAAGTTCAAACCAAACACTAAGTTCTCTGTGTGGGTTTCCTTCTGTGAAATCTACAACGAGAACATTCACGACCTCCTGGAGGTGGCCCCCAGCGGAGCCCCGAGAAGGGCCGCACTGCGGCTGTCGCAGGACGTGAAGGGCAACGCCTTTGTCAAAGGTCAGACCGGTGGAGCAGTTGAATGATTTAATGATGTCATACCTCAGAGGGATTATGTCATAAGTTTTTCGGTTTTGGTTTCCTTGTTTAGATCTGCGCTGGGTTCAGGTGAACAGCGCTGAAGAGGCGTATAAAGTGGTTAAACTGGGGAGGAGGAACCAGAGCTTCTCCTCCACTCGACTTAACCAGCTCTCCAGCAGGAGGTGAGGAACAGCTGAAAGTTCAGTTTGGTGCTGGTTCCTCCTAGGAGTTGTTTAAGGGTCTGGTTCTTTTGTTGCAGTCACAGTATTTTCTCCATTCGGATTTTGACTGTAGAGGAAATTGAGCCTCCAAGAGTCCACAGCATCAGCGAGTGAGTACAGCGCCAGGTTGTTAGGATTAGTGTGACCGTTGAGCCGCCCGGTCCAGCGTCTCAGGATGGAGTTTTGAACATACTGTCCTGTAGGTTGTGTCTCTGTGACCTGGCCGGGTCGGAGCGATGTGCCAAGACTCAGAATAAAGGAGAGCGTCTGAAGGAAGCTGGAAACATCAACACCTCGCTGCTCATCTTAGGGAAATGTATCAAAGCTCTGCGACACAACCAGCAGACCAAGTGAGACAATAATGACACTAGTTCTTGAAGTGTTTCTGCCAACGGGTTTTCTAGTTTAGTCCTAATTTTCTTCACTCTTCCAGGTTTGTTTTGCTACGTTTTAGTCAGCAGCTTTTTGTCTCCTTCCATCAGGCTTCTGCAGCACGTTCCCTTCAGGGAAAGTAAGCTGACCCACTACCTGCAGGGCTTTTTCTGTGGCCGAGGCAGAGCCTGCATGATCGTCAACATCAACCAGTGTGCCTCCATGTACGACGAGACTCTCAACGTCCTTAAATTCTCAGCCGTGGCGCGGAAGGTTTGTCAACCCTTCCTGTGTCTGTCCTCAGGGGCTGCCAAACACCGGCTACAAACCATAGGTCCAGAGACGGATCCTCGGCTCCTTGTTGTGTTACAGTTCAGCACATTTCCTTTTTATTCCTTGGGTGATTGTTTCATCAGGATTCAGTTGGTTGCTCCTCCCACAAGGTTGGAAATACCTGCTGAAAATGACGTAAAACGGTGCAGCTGGATGCTGCATAGTGTCCCATAGTGATGCATCTCAAGGTGTTCAGAAAAGCTGCATAAATGTTCCCAGAGACCCCCGATTCTCAAACGTGTTCCACTTTGGGTGCCTTCAGTGGTTCTCGGCGAACGTTCTGGGTCAGCAAATTAGATGTAATGTAGTACTGAGGAGCCCAACCAATCAGAAATGATGAGTACGTCAATCACGTTTTTATTCGCTTCCGGCAGATTCTGCAGCGATATAATTTCAAGAACTTCAGAACAAGAACTGAGATTAACTGACTTCTTATGCTGCGGCCCATTTTGCATTTCCACCATCTTCTAGTTGCAAGTATTAAAATGAGCAGGATTTATCAGTAACCAGGCGCATTACTGTTGGCACTGAAAGCTAGGTCTGTTGCAATAAGCAATCAATCAATTAATGGCATCATGAATTAAAATGAGCTTAATAATTTCTGTTTGTTTTACTTGTTTCTTCCTCTCTTTCTACTAAAGAGACTGGATGACAAGACAAAAGGTTTCACTCTGGTGCATCGGTCTCGACCCAGTCCTCCTCTCCCCTTCTCGTTTAGCGTAGGGCGGAGTGGATTCTTGCGTCAGGTACTCGCCAGGCGCTCGGTCCCGTTAGGAACCTCGGAGTGTAGCGTGAGAACCCCATGAGGAGTAGCAAGCCAGACAAACGCTAGTTGAGTTAGCATTGGTTTCACAGCTGCTCTGTGGGAACACTTTGGATTTAAACTGAAAACGGAGAGTTATTTAGTGTAAAACAACAGCAACTAAACGTGGCAACACAACCAACCTGGATCCACACTAAAACATAATCATTTCATGCAGTTTTCTCGGCTGGGAAAAAAACTACAACCGATCTATCTTCGTCTTCCTGACGTGGAGCGTTTAATCCACCAGAATAAAGTCGCTACAGATTCACAAATGGCCTGATGAGGCATCTGCTCTTATTTTAACAAAGTGATTTTTGTTACTTTCCACCTTTTGTTAATTAAACTGTCAGTTTTCTCCGTTCGAGGGACAATTCGTTGTTAAACCTGTTGTTAATGATGAAATGAATGATGTTTCTTGTTCTTGTGGAACTTCAGGTGGTCGTTCTGATCTCCAGGCCCATCCCCATCGTTCCTCAGGCTTCCTGCAGTGACTCCTCCTTCAGCCGAACCTCTGGCAGGAAGACCGTGATGAGCAGCAGCAGCAGCTCCCTGACTGGCTGGGAAACCAGTCTTGAAGATGTTCAGGTAGGATGAACATTGTGTGACTGCTGAAGCCTGAGTCGTCCTGATTTAGCTGGATTTTACTGTCTTCTGTTCAGGAGGATGAGGAGGAAGCCAGTCTCATGGAGGACACCATGGATCAGACGGATGATAGAGAGAGTGATGAAAGCGATGAAATCATTGTCAGTAAAAGGGTGCATGAGGTCAGCGAAGCATCCTTTTATGATTTCTTTTTTAAAGAATGTCCAAACGTTTCCTAAAGAGAATCCACCTGATGGATTCCTGGATGAAGTCGGCAACATATTTACATTTTTTTGGATGTGTTTTGGTCAGAATAACAGTGATTCAGAACAGCAGCTTCCTCTTCAGCACTGTTATCCCAGCAGCTGGTTCCAGAGGGGCTCCAGTCCGTCCTCCACTTGACCACAGTCAGTCCTACAGGTTTCTGCAGGTCCAGGTTCCCCCATAACCTGCCCTCCAGCTCACTTTGCACTCAGCTCCTGTTATCTTACTGGATAACAATTATAGTGATGATAAATACTATTGAAAAACTTAGTGGGATCTTCTTTGTTCATAGATCTTATGACCCATCACTACAGTCGAAGCTCTGATATATGATATATATCATGTGGACCATAACTGATAAACAAAATGACCTCATTCCTCGGATCCAAACTGATTCTGGATTTTTATTTTATCATTTGTAGAACTTTACATTTTTGCCCATCAATGAGTTAAAATTCCTCTTTTATTTTTCTTTGTGTTCTGTTCTTCAGAGACAGGTGGCGCTGTCGAAGGAGCTGCAGCTCCATCTGAAGAAGGAGCGAGCAGAGAATCTGCTCCTGGAGACTCAAGTCAGAGAGGAAGTCAGCAGAGAGTTCTCAGAGCTTTTCTCCAACATGCGGAGAGACTACGAGTGAGATGCTTTCTGTTTTTGTTCTGTTCTCTAAAGCGCTGTAGAAGCAACATGATTGGCTGGACTCATGAGAGGTCTGTCTGTCCTGGAAGTAGCGAAACCTGAATGTTTGTGTCTGTCTGTCAGGGAGCGCCTGGTCAGGGAGAAAGAAATCCTGGAGGAGCGAGCTGAACGGAGGCTGGAGATTTTCAAGAATCTGACTAAGAAGATGTCCTCAGCTGGATCCAGCTCAGATATTCAGACCACGGTAACACCATCTGTTTCTCTCTGTGAGGAGCGTGGGAAGCGTATGGATTGTTGTTGAAAGGTTCTGTTCTGCCAGCCTTCCACAGAAGTTTACAGATAGAAAGCTGAATGCCGTTCAGGATGTAGAGATAAGCTATCAGGCTGGCATGGCTGCCAGTTCGTACAGATCACTGTACAGCTGTCTGAATCATCCGATTCCTGAGGTACACCAGAACTCTGCCACTCAGGATAAATAATTATGATACAAAGCAGGGTCTTACTGCAATCGGAGGAGAACCGGATCTTAGATTCTGACCCGGATTCAAAGGGCAGCCTCCACATTTGATGAAAAATGAATTCATCAGAACATGCTTGCAAACCCAGAAAACCTTTTTCATTTTATGTGCTGCGTCTCAGAGGCACAGAACTTCAGATGTTCTCCTGTGTTTCCATCAGGTTTTGTAGTTCAGCAGCATGTTTCCTTGACGGTTCTACCAAGTATGCCCAACATTTTCCCACGCCTCCTCCCACGGGTCCAGATGGAGCATCGTGTATATGCTGCCACTCCCACCTTCTTACAGAGGTTTAATGCATGATCCAGACCCTGCAGGACTGAACATCCATATGATGACCCTGCTGTGTCTTCATTAAGACCTCCCCAACACCCTGCAGAAATAATATCAGTTATTATTTCCTGGTATAGCCTGGTCTTTATCCAGTGTGAAGGCACCCCCAATAATGCAACAGGTCCTGCAACCAACAGCATCTGGTGGCACCTGAAGTCCTACAGGACTTAAACTGGTCATTCTGCTTTATCTGCATTCAGCAGAAGATCAGTAAACATTTTAACAAGCAGACGTTGTAAGAACGCTGATCACTGAACAGGAAGGATGTTCTCTGCTACCTCAGAAGGCCGACTGGAAGGTTGGTCTGTAGCTCTGTTAGAAAACTCCCTCCCACACTCCTTTTGGTGTGAGGCATCAAAGTTCTGACGGGTCGTTTCTGGAGGTTTGAAGTATATATTCTGTTAGGTAAAGGTAAGTTTATTTATATAGCGCTTTTCAGTAACAAGACATCCAAAGCGCTGTACATGAGGAAGAACAATTACAATACAATCACAAAGAAAATAAACACAGATACAGACACAGAAAAACAAATCAAATGACACTAATAATCCTTGGGAGTAATAATAATTAATAATCCTTCTGGGTTTACTGGTAGAAATTGGTTCCAAGCCACTCTTAATAATAAAGCATCTTTTGCTAAAAGAAGATGATAATATTGATAGTCTCATCATTCCACTGAATTCTAACAAGTGAAGCTGAGTCACTGGTTCAAAACAGCTTTAATCAACGTTTTCAGGTGCTAATAATATATTGCTTTGACTGGTACTGAAGTTGAACTAAGTAATAACAGTCCGTTGTAGTCTAACTAAGAAAGCTGGGTCATTGGTGTAAGAGCAGCTAAAGTCCAAATTACTAATAATGTTTGGTTTCCGCTGGTAATCATTCTGATAAAACTAAAAATCTATGAAAAGTTATGAAATCACACATTTAGATAAAGTAAGACAGGATGAAAAAAAAATCATATTCAGACTCTATTCTTAGCAGAATAGAGTCTGAAACAGTACAAAAAACCTCAGCAGGGGTAAGCAACACACACATAAGTAAAGATTCAGCAAGGGTACGGTAAGTCTGAGTGTGTTTGCAAGCATTAGACTGTCAACACTGATAGGCCAGGTAACCACCAACTCCAAAAAGCAGAAGCAGGGATCAGCAGGGAGGGAGGGAGAGAAAACGCGTGTGTCTTCCACCGAGAGCAAGAGGAAAGTGTTGTTGTGTTGGAATGATTGTGTTGTTTTCACAGGAAGCTTTAGCTGCACTTAACGAGGAGAAGACAAAAAGAGAAGAGATGCTTGCTGCTCTGGAGTACCAGACGTTGGGAAAAGAGGAGGCGTTGGCTTCCTTACAGGAGGAGAGGAAAGCAAGAGAGGAGGCTGTCACTGCTCTGGAGGAGCTGAGGAAGAAGGGAGAGGAGCTGCTGGCATCACTTGAAGAGGAGCGAAAGGAGAGGGAAAAGGCTACTGCTGCTCTGGAAGCTGAGAGGAGAGCCAATCAGGAGGCCACAGCCCAGCTGGAACAGGAAAAACAAAGCAAGGAGGAGGTCCGGTCGGCTCTGGAGGTGCAAAGGAAGGAGATCAGCAGGCTGGTTCAGGACAAAGAACAGAGGCGGCAGCAGGAGAAAAATCTGACTGACAAACTGGAGGCTCAGACGCAGAGCGCTGAAAACCACTCGGCCCAAATCCAAGCTGCTGAGGCGGAGCTGGACGTAAAATCCAAGGAGATCCAGGATCAATCCTGTCAGATCCACATCCTGACACAAGAGGTTCAGAGACTAAACCAGGAGCTGCAGACATCAGGTTCTTCTGAAGGTGTCATCAGTCTGCTAAGAGAGGAAATCTCTGAGCTCAGGAAGAGTCTGGCTGAGGAGAAGAAAAACAACGACGCAAAGCAGAAACGAATCCAGGAACTGGAGCGTGAGCTTAAGGAGGTAACACACCAACATCTGTGTTCTGACCAGGTCACAGACAAACTGAAACAGACCAGAGCTGCTTTAGAGCAACAAGTTGAAGAGCTGAATAAGAAGCTTAAAGAGGAGGAAGAACTCAGAGTCCAGCTCGACTCCCAACGAGAAACATCCAAACATGAAGCAGATCAGCAGACAGTGAAGGTTCAGGAGCAAGAAGAGATGTTGGAAGAACTCAGAGCCCAGCTCCAATCCCAACATCAGACTTCCAAACAGGAAGCTGAGTTGCTGAAAGCGAAACTTCACAATAAAACCCAAGCCTCAGAGCAGCAGGTGCAGCAGCTCAGTCAGAAGCTGCAAGAGCAGGAAGTCTCATCGAAGCAGCAGCTGGAGAAGTTGGAGCAGAAACTGAATGAACAAAAAGCTGAATCCATCAAACTGCTGGAGGAACTGAAGCAGAAGCTTAGAGAGCAGCAAGAAGCTGCAGAAAAACTCAGGAATGACTTCAAAGAAGCTCAGCTCAGCAACGCAACCATCTCATCCAGCGCTGAAGATCTACAGAGAGTAAACGCTGATCTCCAGAGTGAAATTACATCTCTGAAAGAAAAGCTGTCCAGTCTGGAGACAACTACAGAGGCTTCCTCTAAGATGGAGCAGATGATAACAGAAAAGGACAAACAGATGGAGGAGAAGCTAGCACAGATGGAGACATCTGCTCAGAGAGAAGCAGTGCTCCAGGAGAAGCTGCAGGACGCAGAGCGACAGGTCACATCTCTGCAGAAGAGTCTGCAGGAAGCAAAGGAACGGCGAGAAGAGGAGGAGTGTCAGGCAGTTCAGGAAGCCCGGAAAAGAGAGGCAGAGAGGCGCCGGGAGCTGCTGGCTGTGGCTCATGAAGCTATAGCTCAGAAGGATGCAGAGCTGGAGAAGAAGGCAGAGGAGATCAGCAGGTACCATCAGTTCTTAACAGCAAAACATAAATCTTCTACTCAGAAGCAGCTTCTTCATCTCTTCCCAACTACCTGCTTGTTTCTGCTGCCGGCCTTCTTCTACATTAAAAGGTCAGGATAGGGACCATTTACCTGAGCTAAAGGTCTGTCTTCCTCTGCAAGGCTAAAGGAGAACACTCAGCAGGATGCAGAGAAAGTGAAGAACCTCAGTCTGGAGCTTCAGAGGAAAGTTGACGACTCCTCAGACCTTCGAGAGAAGCTGGCCGACTACAAGAAGCAGATCCAGCAGGTCCAGAAGGAGGTATGTGTTTTAACACTCGGAGGTCTTTCCTCTAATCCAGAAGATAAAAATGATTCACAGAGGCTCAAATCGTGCACACACCCTCCCTGTTTGGTTGAAGGCCTGTTGGTAATATGCACCACAGCCACATGCTTCGAGTAGCCATCATCAAGCTTCTGGAAAGGTTCTGGCTGATATTTCTGGGCAGGATTAGTAGAGTTCATTTAAACAGAAAAGGTCTTAGGAGGTTTTTACCACAGAGGTGTCTCAGGCCAAGGAAGAATACGTTAAATGTTGGTGGTGATCCGGATTACGATCCAGATCCAGGACTTTTTTTTTCCTAAGGGGTCAGTGACCCTACGATGGGTGGCGGAGGTTTGCAGACCCAAAAGATTAGAATAGCTTAATGGAACAGTTGTCCCTGTTGGTGGTGCACTTTTTCCTTCCACTCAACTTTCTATGAATATGTTATAACCTATTCACAATATTGACCTTTTTTGAGACATTAAATTTTGAGTTTTCATTGTCATTGAAATGTTTGGAGCTGTTCTTGTAGTTACCAACAGGGTCAAGGTCAGTGCTTCAGGAAGGATAGTCCAGATTCTTAATGTTGGCCCGCTTTAGTCAGTCCAGAACCAGTTTGGATGTGTGTTTGGGGACTTTAGTTCTGTTTGAACCTCCAACTGTGTCCACCTTTCAACCACCTAGCTAATGATTTGAGGTGATACTGAAGAATATGGAGTGAATTAGTGAATCAGACCTAAGCATGATACTACCACCTCCATGCTTAACAGTTGGGTCCAAAAGGTTTTCTGCACTTGTGTGAACTGACAGTTCTCCTTCTTAGATCTGAGTTCCTTGGACCTTCTAATTGTTCTGGATGTTGGTCAGTCTAAGGCGTTCTGTGAAACGTCTGCTGGGAAGGGGAGGCTCCTAAACTCATGATCATGAACCAGAGTTACCAGGCCCTCTGCCGCACTTCTGTAGCTGATAGTCTGTGAATATCTGACCGTGTATGGAGAACCTGAACCTCCACCAGATCCAGTGAAGTTGTCCCAGATCATAATCGGAGCACAATGGGACGCTTTGTGTTGGTTCTGGACTGGATGGTTTGTTTTCTTCCCAGATCTCATCCATGAGAGAAGAGGAGAAACTTCTGAAGCAGAAGCTGACTGATGTGGAAAAAGTCAAGAGACAGCTTCAGTCGGACCTCAGCAACAGAGACAGAACCATCCAGCAGCTCAGAACGGTAAACCCACTGCTGTTTCCATCAGAACAAAGTTCTAAAGACGTCAGCCGGGTCTGCCCTCCCTTTCTGCCCGTTAGAAATCTAAAATCTCTCCACTTTTCTTTTCTCTCCAGGACCAACCGGACCCCAGATCTGATCCCACTCTGCAGCTCTACCAGAAGGCCTGTAAAGGTCAGACATTTATCTGTTAGTCCATCATGAGATCAGTTTGTTTCTGTGGCTAAAGATATTTAACCCACTTCAGTCCCTGTCAGTTGCTGTTAGATCTGTTCAAAATGTCTTAGTTTTATCACCATTAATGTTTCTTTTTCTAGAATGTTATTAAAACCTTTTTTTTAGACGTTACCGTGCTGAAAACCAGCAAAGAACCCAGAGGATTGCGTCTAGGTAAATGTACTGTTTTAAAGTAGATAAAAGATTCAGCAGTCTTTCTAACAAACCTCTGGAAGTCTTACTTTCTATGAAGCCATTCTGGTGACCTGCTCCCCCAGCAATAACCACATTAAAGTGTATCTCATTGTCTTCGAAGATGTAAACTGGTTCAGGTCAGCTGTGTTACTGGTTTGTTCATCTGTAGAGCTTGATGCCAAGCAGCGTCTGATGGAGGATATGCGTCTGGCTTTGACTGAGCAGGAGGAAACGCAGGAGCAGATGGAGCAGGTCCTTGATGAGAAGATGAGTCTCCTCCAGGAGCTCTCTGCTGGTGAGGAACACCAAAAACACAACAAGTTCTGGTTGTCTTATTCATAGCGGTGAAGGAGTTAGAGCTACGCAGCACATCAGATGACATTCATCATCATTATGTCACCAGAGCAAAGCACTGATTGGATGCAGTATTGGTAGATTATAATTCATGCCAATAAATCATCTGACCTCGCAAGTCTGAACTGGTTTGAACACAAAACAGACTCATTTAAACTGGTCATTTAGAGGTGCTACCCAAAAATACTAAACTGATCCGATTAAAGTCCAGTTCTGAGATGAGATTTAAGATCAGGTGTTCTAAAACCACAACAAAAACGTTTTATCCAATCGCTCCCATATTCTCCTCTGGGATCAGGTTGCTAAAGTAAGAAGTTAAGGAAGAAATCCCTGAGATCCCCTTTTAGCTGCAACGCTGTCGAGCTCATTCAGTGAGACAGTGACATCACCCTGTCCTGACGCAGCGAGACCCCATGAATTCCTCCCCATTTATCCTGATACGCAGGAACTGTTCCAACTGGGAGAACATCTAAGGTGACACAACATCTGCTTCATTTCATCACGTTCAGACCCCCACATCTGTATATGGTAGGATACCAGTGCAACACCAGCTCCAGATACTCTCAGTACAATGTGAAGGATAGTTTTACCTTTCATCAACGCACTGCGGCCGTGTTGCTTCAATGGCGCTGCAGTCTTATTGCACCGACCTGCAGTCACAGCAGTGTTTAGACCCAGTTGGACCATAACCAGAGAACATATTTGCTTCATGAGCGACGATTTAACTGTGGTTGAAACTGAAAAATCAATTGGATCATCTAAAAACGTTTGTTCTGGAAAACCCCTGAATATTCACGCTGAAACGCTGAACTGGTCCACAGCAGAGATCCTGAACCAGGTTTCTTTGTGTTGACCTGTTTCAGAGGTGGAGAAACTGAAGAGCAAGTTGCTGCAGCAGGACAATGAAACTCCTCCCCATGAAGCCGACGGGCCATCAGAAGACCTCAAACTAGCCAAAGATGAAGCTTCACAAGCTCAGGAGAGCTTAAAGGTAGAAACTGAAGACCTGAAATCATTTGTTGTGTTGTCAAATATTTAACATCTTCCATTATAATGTAACCTAGATTGTAGAGGAAAAACAGGTGGACAGACGATTTGTTTTCCTGCAGATCTTCACGGAAAAACACCAGGCTGAACGCAGGAAGTGGCAGGAGGAGAAACTGTCTCTGATTGGTCAAGCCAAGGAGGCAGAACACAAGAGGAATCAGGAAATGAGGAAGTTTGCAGAAGACAGAGAGCGCTACTCTCGTCAGCAGAGCCTCTTAGTAAGAGGATGAAATGAAGTGATAGCCACACATCCGAAGGTCCAGATATTTCCAAACACATTTCCTTCTGCTTCCTCAGGAGTCCAAGCTGGTGGAGAAGGATAAGGCCATGGAGAACTGGAGGAAGGAGAGGGACACGCTGGTTGCTGCTTTGGAGGTGCAACTGCAGAAGCTCCTGTCCAGCCAAGCAGAGAAAGATAGACTCATTAAAGAGCTGCAGGAGCAAAGCACAAAGCAACCACCAGAGGTCAGTGTAGCACCACAGTTTCTTTCCTCACACTACGCAGGTAAACCATCTGAAAGCAGACTTGAACGGACAGTTTACCCCATCAGATGTTGGTCATTAATATTCAGCGTATGGTGGAAGTAAACCACAGCTCTCACCTTAAAGTTCCATGTTTTCATTCCCATCTTCTTTATTTGCTCAACTGGAAACTCAGTCACTGTGAACTAAATTGCTGAAACTGTGCCGAGGACGTTTTTACCTCAAACAGGAACCATTCAGAAAGTTAACAGTGTTAATCAGTCCTGGACAGCTACAGTCCAATGCATCCCTGCTCCAACACACCTGAGTCAGATGATTGGCTCCCCACCAGGGGCCTCGTGTACTAAAGAGAAACAGCTTTCATGCCAAAGGTTGGCGGTAGCGAGAAGTTCTGAAATTTGCGCCACACAGAAAAATTCAGATGAAGGAAACCATGGTGTAGACATATCACCGCACACGCAGCCTACATAGAATCCAATTTGTGGTGAATTGGGCCTAGCTGCACGTGGCGCTTGGACCGCCCGGTCGCCGCCCCTAAATATATATGCAAAGTAATATAAATAACCATAAGACACCCATCGTGTGTCCAAATAACCATGGCAACGGTGGCGGTCAGTAATGCAAGAGACAGGAGATTCATTGAACATGAAATACAGATCTCAGTGTCTGAGGTGCAGGCAACAATGAAGGGTCAAAGGTTAAATGCCGTTAACATGGTAGGAGCTGAATTACCATCCTCAGCTGGAATAAAAATTATTTAGCAATTTCTGTTTCAAATCTAACTGGTGCTGCCTAGCTTCTGCATTGAGCCCCGTTATAACTGGTGTGAATATTCATATTCCTCCCATATTTCTATCAGGAAGACTCACCACACAAACCATGTGAAGTACATTCAATCCATTCAGAACGTCACAATAAAAAGCAACATAACTATTAGACTTAGAATAATGATAATTATTATGATAGTATAAAGGAATACTGAGTTGACCAGGCCAACATGGTTCTGGTTCTGCAGAGTAGATTTGAGCGAGATGACCTGAGAGGTCTGGGTGGTTGATCCACTGACAACAAGTCTGTAATGTATTTTGGTGCTAAGCTATTCAGTGATTTATAGACTAACAGAAGTATTTTAAACTCTATTCTCTGAGCTACAGGGAGCCAGTGTAAGGACTTTAGAACCGGGCCGATGTGCTCCACTTTCTTAGTTCTAGTGAGGACGCGGGCAGCAGCGTTCTGGATCAACTGCAGCTGTCTGATCCACTTTTTAGGCAGACCTGTGAAGACACTGTTGCCGTAATCAATTCTACTAAAGATGAACGCATGAATTAGTTTTTCAAGGTCCTGCTGAGACATTAGTCCTTTAATCCTGGAGATGTTCTTTAGGTGATAGAAGGACGACCTTGTTACTGTCTTTATGTTCCTCTGAAGGTTCAGGTCTGAGTCCATCACTACACCCAGGTTTCCAGCCTGACTGGTGGTTTCTAGCTGTATTAACTGAAGCTGTGTGCTAACTTTTAAATGCTCTTCCTTTGGTCCAAAGATTATTACTTCAGTTTGGTTTTGATTCAGCTGAAGATAATTTAGGCCCATCCATGCATTGATTTCTTCTAAGCGCTTGAATGGGTTCATAGTCACCTGGTGACATCGTAACGTATAGCTGTGTGTCGTCTGCATAGTTATGATAACTTATGTTGTTGTTTATTAAAATCTGAGTTAGGGGGAGCATGTAGATATTGAATAGGAGGGGCCCTAAGATGGACCCTTGGGGAACGCCACATGTGATTTTTGTGTCTCTGATGTAAAGTTACCTACTGACACAAAAAAGTCCCTGTCCTTCAAGTAGGATTTAAACCAGTTGAGTGCTGTACCAGAAAGGCCGACCCAGTTTTTCAGGCGCTCTGATAAAATGGAGTGATCAACAGTGTCGAATGCTGCACTAAGGTCCAATAATACCAGCACCGTGGTTCTTCCACAGTCTGCATTTATACGGATGTCATTGAACACCTTGACAAGAGCAGTCTCTGTACTGTGGTGAGCAGGAAGCCTGACTGGAAGACATCGAAGCGGTTGGTCGTTGTTAGGAAGTTGTTTAACTGCTGAAACGCAGCTTTTTCAATAATCTTACTGATGAAGGGGAGGTTTGATATAGGCCTGTAGTTCTGTACTAGCAGCTTGTCCAAGTTGTTCTTTTTCAATAGAGGTTTGATAATTGCTGTTTTTAGGGCCTGGAGGAAAACACCTGACAAAAGGGACGTGTTTATTATTTGTGTTAAATCAGATGTTATTACAGCCAAAGCTTTCTTAAGGAAAGCTGTGGATAAAAGATCGAGACAGCCGGAAGAAGAACTTAGTTGCTGTACGATTTCTTCTAAGATTTTATAGTTTATTTGGTGAAATTGGGAAATTTTGTCAAAATCAGTTCTAGTTGGAGACAACATTGGTCCTGGAGTTGACGTGGATGTTCTGACTGCCCCTCTGATCTTTTGGGTTTTTTCAGTAAAGAAGTTAACAAATTAATTGCAGGCCCTGGTAGAGTGGAGTTCAGATGCTACAGTTACAGGATGGTTTGTTAACCTGTCAACCGTGGCAAATAATGCACCAGCATTGTTAATGTTTTTGCTGATGATCTCAGAAAAGAAGGATTCCTTTGCATTTTTCAGTTGTAGGTTATATCTGTATAGTCTCTCTTTATAGATAATATAGTGAACCTGGAGTCCAGTCTTTCTCCACCTGCGTTCAGCTTTTCGACACTCCTTTATTTCACTTCTGACTGGTGGAGCACTTCTACATGGAGACATTTTCTTCCCAGAAACGACTTTCACTTTAATTGGAGCAATTGAATCAATGATGTCTGAGATTTTAGAATGAAAGTTTTCTACCAGCTCATTTACAGTGTTACAGGTCAAAGTGGAGGTAGAAAAGTAAATCTGGTTAAAGGTTTCAGCAGCACCGTCCTTAAAGATACGTTTTCTTATCATGTCTCTTTGGAGTGTCACATAGATCTATTGTACTTCTGTCTTCAGGATTGTCCATGTGAAATGTTGAAGTCTCCCACAATAATTAAACAGTCATAATCAACACATTTCACAGATAAAAGCTCATTAAAATCACTGATAAAGTTTGTTTTGGACTTAGGAGGCCTGTAAATATTCAAGAACATTGTTCGGACCGGGCTCTTTACCTTGAGAGCCAAATATTCAAAAGAGTCAAATTTCCCCAGAAATACTTTTTTACCCTCTAATAAATCTTTAAACAAAGTGGCCCCCCCTCCACCTTTTCTTTGCTGTCTGCTCTCACAAAGAAAACTGTAGTTTGGAGGCGTCGCCTCTATCAGAATGTCAGCTTCATTAAATTCATGTAACCATGTTTCTGTTAAAAACAGAACATCAAGATCGTGGTCAGTAATGAAGTCATTGATTAAAAATTATTTTCCTGACAGAGATCTAATGTTCAGTAAAACCAGTTTATATGACTTAGTTATTGATATTAACTCTGTGTCTGGTTGTACCTGACAGTTTATGGCTTTTGTTGATTTTTTTATTACTGTCTCTTATCCTTTTGACTTTCTTCTTTCTTTCACATATAAGCACAGAGATTTTACTACTATCTCCTATTAGGGGCCCAAGTTTTTCCTGGACATGTTCATTTCTGATGGAGTTACCACTGGGGCCCAGACTGTATCACAGAGAAGTGATCTGAAGGTCCTGATTAGGAGGAGATAGATTAGGAGGTGGTGGAGGTCTGCAGCATTTGGAAGATGTTGGTTTAGTAGCAGAGCCTCGGCCACGGGCTGCAGGTCTGTTATTTAATGGAGATGGTTCTGAAATGGAAAAAGATTGTTGCACAGCAGGGAATAGAACCAGGGAAGCAAGGGTTTCTGTTTTTATTATATGTCGGTGAAATGTGAGGCTCTCCTGGATTCTGGTGGCCACCTATTTATTTGGTCAGATTAGAGTCACCTTCTGGGATTCTGCTTATAAATGAATAATAGATACTTGATGTCTGATGCAGACTGAAAACAGGAGAACTAAAACTTTCAGTTTGTTGGGGGAATAAAACCAAAAGTGTGAAAGTCCAGCAACAGGTGAATAAAACAATCTTTTCATGGTTCTTTGTTGGAGACGTCGATTACGGACCGGACCAGACATTCAGCCAGTGTTTAGATTTGTACATGTTTCTGTCATAATTAACTTCAATTAAAACAGTTAAAAGATCAAATATTCCAGCCGGGCATGGACGATAAATGGACCTAAGGGTTTATCACAGTATTTTGTGGCATTTATTGAGTTGATGAGTGATGATAAAAAGTATTTAAATGTTTTTTTCTGCAGTCAAAGCCCCACAGACACCAATCCTGCCTCCTAATACAATAAAAGAAAAACCACCCAGGAACAACGACGCTGTAACTGAACCGGACCCTGCTTCTGGACTAAACAGAACAATAACTGCATTTATTCACATCTGAAACATGTTGATGTGTTTTGCTGCCATCATGAGTGGAAGAAATAATCCAGACAATATATGAATTCATCAGTTCATGTAAACTTCATCATGTGGATCTAAATGTTTTCTCCATAGATCTAAATTCTTACGATGACGCACATTTCTAACGTGTTTCTACGAACTGTGTCCCAGGTTAATGATGGCGGGAGTTCTCCCAGAGTGGCTGAGCTTCAGGCAGCTCTGGCGGAGAAGGAGGCAGAGATCCTGCGGCTGAAGGAAGACCTGGAGGCCTCAGCAAGGAAACAGGAAAGCACACCAGCGCAGGTCAGAACCATCTTCAACATTTTAAACCATACAGCTCTGGTCACTTTAGCATTTTGAAATGCAGCAGTTTAAACATCCAAAAGCCTCCAAAATATGGCATTTATTACAGAAATGAAACATTTGACTCTGGTATCCCTTTTTTAATAACTAGGCAAACATCCAAGCAGTTTCAGATTTTCACAGAATTAGAAAATCATGCGATGATCACTGTTTGTCTGATCTTCAGCCTCGTTCCTGGAGGTCACCTCCTGCAGGGAGATCCATCCTTCAGGATGAATATTTATTAGTGGAAACTCCTGACTCTGGAAGTAAATGAGCCAATAATTATTACAGTCTGAATGTTGCCATGTCAACACGGTTGTGATGGTTGTGCTTCCCTCCTCTCTACACATGATGCTAACTGCTTATATCTCCTCAACCTAACCATGTCTTAAAGATCTGAAGTATCCCTTTAACACGAGGTTACAGAGCTACCCGACCCGTGTTTATTAAAGTTCTAATGGGTTCATTCAAAATCAGAAAACTTTATTAATCCCAAAGGGCCGATCAGTTGCCGTTTGACGTACGTTTGTGGGTCAGCGTTTCCCTCCTGGACCTCAGATCCAGAGGAGAGAAAGGATGGACGAATGCAGGATGTTTTCTTCTTCTTGTTCTTGTTGCCGTCACCTCATTGAGTTTGGAAACACGTTTCCTGCATCGGAAGAACAACATATGGTTTGGTTTTTGTTTTAGTTTGATTGTTTGGGACCAAAATGGACGTTGAAGTAGAACTTTGATTGGTGGCTCAGCCGTCCTACATGGTTTTATTTTTAAAGAACAGACATGATTCTAACTTTGTGTTTTTAGCGATTTGTGTTTGAACCATTTCTGTTGATTGAGCTTGAAAGCGACAAACCGATGAGCATCACAGAGGAACCAGAAGTTGACTGATGTTTCAGAATCAGATCAGATTCCATCTAAACTTGAGCAGAGACGGCTCAGATTCAGCTGAAATGTGTTTTTATTTTTACTTTGAGTCCAGATGATCTAACCGCCTCTAATTTCTCTTATTTTTCTCCCCACAGACTAAACAGAAGGTGAGTTCTGCTGTTCTGGCCCAGAAACCAAAGTGTGAAACCAGTACCACAAATCCAGCAAGGAGGGAGACCAGAGTCTCAGTCAGCAGTCAGGTAAAATCTAATTATTTGACTCAGTATAGGTGTTGCAGTACCATAGACTGTCCATTCTGATCCATTTGTTCTGGATGGGTCTTGCTGCAGCCAAGTTCTGGAAGGTTTTTAACAAATTGAAGCGGGTCACCGACCTGAAACCGAAGCCTCAGCCCTTTACTTGCTCTCTTTGGAGTAATAATGTAAAGCATCAGGGGCTCATCCTTTGGTTCTCTCGGGGCCCGGTGGGTCAGATTATTGAGGCTACTGCCTCGCCCATAAACCCAGAATCATTTATGCATCTCTTCTTCATGTGAATCTCTACTCAGCTGCGGTACCACAGCTGTCAAAGTTCTGGTACCTGTGCTCCAAACTTTGATCACAGCGTTGATCAAAGTTTGGAAAATTAGGTCAGTCTTCAAGTGTTTCTATGTCGTGGGACAATGATGCGACCCCCGACCCTGTTCCCACAGGGCTCGTTTGGCTTCCCGTCGGTGCTCGACTCCTCCGAGGTTTCCACGGAGAACGGCCGGACCAGCCGCTTCCCCCGCCCAGAGCTGGAGATCTCCTTCAGCCCTCTGCAGCCAAACCGCATAGCACTGAAGCGCCAGGGGGAGGAGAACGCCGTCACCGTCAAAATCACTCGCACAGCACGCAAGAGGAAGAGCGGGGAGATGGAGAAGGTAGGAAGCATCCAACCTAAAGCTGCCGAATACCCGGGATATGAAAATATGATGATTTTATCACGTTTCCAGCCCCGTGGTCACTGATCAGAACTATAAACCATGATTCTAACTGGAGAACGGGCCGATCCACAGATACCAGCATCTCCAGTGAAGCGTTTTATTTTCTGTGTTTAGTTAGAGGTAACTTCAGGGAACAGCAGGAGATGTGATGGTGCACCATCAGGTGTTTGGTCTGAAACATGTTGGTGCTCCAAGGATCTGTGTAGCCTCCAGTTTCATTCAGCTGTCTGTCACAGGTCATGGTCTGTTTGTTTCTTCTCAGTAAAGCAGAAATACTCTGGAAGAATCTGAGTTCTGATTCTGTGTTTTGAGTGGCTGGGCTCGACCCGGACTTGTCCCTGATTTATAGTGAGGCACCTCTGCTTCATCCTGATCTTTCCACTCACTTCTCATCTGGGTCATAAGGATAATGGTCACTAAGTAAAACCACCCTGTGGAGTGGATTGAGCTGCTAATTCACCGTAAAAACTACATTTAACATTTAAAATGTTTCTACATTTTGGTTTAGATCCGTGTTTAAATCGCCTTCAAAATGAAATTATTATGAAGTTCAGAACCAGTCCAGGAATGCAGAGCTGCCTCTGCAGGATAAAGATCTTCACCTTCTGGTCACTAAAAGCGTTCCTGATTGTGTCATGAGTTTGTTTTATTCTCTAATCATATTAAAATCCCAGATCTCATAAAATCTCACCTGTTCTGTAGTGGATTTGATAATCTGTGTCCAGTTTGAGTAGCTGCTGGTGGGAACATGGACTTCAAAATGTTATCGCTATATTTTCTGGTATTTATTGCAACAATGATAAAATTATGTATATATTTCTGTTACTGCATACAATCTAACCCCCCACAGAGCACCACTGTCACTAATTAGTAAATAAGACCTCATCCAACAGGATCCTTCTGACATTAAGTTTCTGTTGCTTCAGGTCAGTTTGGACCTGAAGGATGAAGCAACATGGCTGATATGATTGTTCTGTATGATTTTACAGACTGACAAAGTTCATCTCTATACAAGTAAAAACATGAACTATGCTTTATCTCTCATTTTAGGCTCTATTATATGGAAAGCTTTGCTAATTAGTGTTTGTTCTGGTGAAATCCAAGCTGTGCTTCATTAGCAGGAAGAGTCTAAAGTGGAGAAAAATGCTGAGGAGGAAAACCAGATTGCTAAATGGAGGAAGATGCTTGAAAAAATAAATCTGTTTAATCATACAGACGACAGAAACGTGATCCCCTGCTGGGGGCAGGAAGCGTTTATTTGCAGCCCCTCTGCTGGGCTCAGTGAGTGGGCTTCCCTCCCCACAGAGAGGACGAGCAGATCCATCTTTCCTCCTGACATCTGTCGGTCTTCTCTGCTAAAATGTTTGGATGAAATGGCAGCAGAATAATGATCATCCCTCTGAGGCTCAGAGGAGCTCCCTTTTAAGGTTTTGTCTGTTAAAACTAACAAGAACATTTCAAACAAATTTTAAAGAATGCAGAAAAAAATCAGCTTCCTTCTGTTAGCAGTTTTAGGAAGCTGGACTTTACTGTATGATGGATTAATCTAAGAACGAAGATGCTGCTGACTCATAAATGTAGCAGAAACTCTGAAAATGATGAGTCACCGGTTGCTATGGTGATTCCTGGCTTATATGGCGAACAGGGAAGCCCACTCAGGAAAACGCAGGCAGACAGAAACACACCGAAGGGTTTAAACCTCAGTCGGTCGCTGTGAGAAAACTCAGTTCCTTGCGGTGGCCGTGTGTGGATCTGTGTGTCTGCAGTGCTTCATGTAGGAGATCTGACAGACCCGTCCATTCATCAGTCAGTCCGGGTCCGTCTGTCTGTATGCTGGGAGAAAACTGGGGGCCTGCAGCAGAACCCCGCCGATGAAACCAGGAAAATACCTTCGTCTTCATGTGGAAATGAAAGCAGTTTAAACCAAAAGGAAATCAAAAAAGTCACATCACTTACTAAGCAGAACCATCAGTTTTTCAGGACAGGGAATCCAAATACCTGTTCAGTCCACCCTTCATGGGCCCGTTTAGACCTCCGTGGGCCCGTTTAGACCTCCGTGGGCCCGTTTAGACCTCCGTGGGCCCGTTTAGACCTCCGTGGGCCCGTTTAGACCTCCGTGGGCCCGTTTAGACCTCCGTGGGCCCGTTTAGACCTCCGTGGACCCGTTTAGACCTCCGTGGGCCCGTTTAGACCTCCGTGGGCCCGTTTAGACCTCCGTGGGCCCGTTTAGACCTCCGTGGGCCCGTTTAGACCTCCGTGGGCCCGTTTAGACCTCCGTGGGCCCGTTTAGACCTTCGGGGGCCCGTTTAAAATGTGGCCGAGCCGTGAAGCTCCAAGGACGCCTGGGATTCCCAACACCTTATTTACTTCCATGTGTGTGTTTTCCTGCCCTGTGCTGAAAATCATGACAGAATCGGGTCATAAGAGGAAAAATTCCTTAAAGGGTCATAAGATGACATCAGTGCTTTAGAAAATGACCTTTGACCTTCTCATTGAATGAACATTCATGGTAGAAATCATTTGTTTTTGTTTCTAACTAAAACGTATCTGTGCCACTTTAGCTTAGAGTAAACCAGAAACGGATCTCAGTAAAACCGGATCCAGGTCAAACACCGCTTCAGGAAGCGACTGCAGAGGGTTTCTGTAGGAAAGGGCTGTGGTGAGGCTGGACTGCTGGGGAAAGGTCGTTTTCAGGTCACCGTCTCACTGGATTTGATTCAATGCAACAGAGACAACAGCGCTTATGTTAATTTGTCGACCAGGAAGGAGGTTAATGCCTCTGGTGCCGCTCATTCCCAGAGGCTTGTGACACATGCAGATCCATGGTGTGTGTGTGTGTGTGTGTGTGTGTGATCCTGTCTTGGCATCACAGTGAGAACCATTTTCCCGATTTCACCATCAAATTGAGGACCATTTGTACCAAAGTGAGGACATTTTGCTGGTCCTCACGACCTATTTCACTAACGGTTAGGTTTAGGACTAAGGTGTGAATTGAGTTTAGGTTAAGGTTAGGGTTAAACATGCACTAGTAATGGTTAGGTTTAGGGTTATTGTCAGGGTTAGGGCATAGAAAGGGTTGAAAATGACTGAAAATCAATGGAAGTCAATGGGAGTCAACACATGGTCCTCACTACATATAGCAAAACAAGAGTGTGTGTGTGTGTGAGAAGCACAAAGAGTATTTATTATAAAAAAATCAAGTTGTGGTTTTTATTCATACACAGGATTTAATAACGGAGTGGTTTGAATAAAATGCAGTTTCAAAAAGCTGCTGTTTTCTTGTTATTAAACCTAATTTAGTTGAAATGATAAAACCCCAGAGATTATTAAAGCCTAATATAATAGTGACCCATATCTGTGTTTGTTGTTCAATTAACCTGCCATAGATTGTACTCAAGTAAATTAAAATGAACAGTAATGTTTGGGAGCCTGAGGAGTGGGGAAAAAAACTGGTGTCCATTTTCCCTCTGCTATCTATGCTGGGAGTTCTGGGTCATTTAATCCAGACCAGGCCCATCATTCCATCAGGGTTGGGGGAGAAATTCTATTGTTTTCATACGCTGAGATCCAGGAATAGACGATCTTTAGGGTGTTTTTACTCCTGAGGTGTTGAGTCCGTTTAAAACAAATTCTGGTTTGTTTCGCTTCGTGGTCCGGTTCTGTTCTATTGATGTAAACACAGCCATCGCAGTAGGAAGCGGACCAGAACAACCATACTTGAACATTTGGAGGAGGTGGTCTCGGTTAGTTTCTAAATGAACTGTAGAGCAGTTTGTTATGGTGTGAATGTGCTATAGCTTAGCTTAGCAGCCTGACCAGTTTTAAAGTCTACTTTCTCGCTTAAAAACACCTTAAAACTACTTTTTGTGACAAATTAATGGTATAAAAACGATTAATTTGTATGGTAACCTCTGCCATTACTGCAGCTGCTGGTGCAATGCCTCGCTGCACACAACCCCGCCCCTCTAACAAATCCTGGGGAAAGCTGAAAAGACCATAATAATAATAATACATTTTATTTATAATGCACTTTTCATTCCAAAAATCTGAGTGCTACAATTAAAACACAAGAAAAAAACAACACTACAGTCAAATAAGTATTTAGAAGTTAAAAGCTTTCCTAAATAGGAATGTCTTAAGTCCAACTTTAAAAGAATCCAGACTCTGCATTTCTTTCAGCGCTGGAGGGAGGCTATTTCAGAGCCATGGGAGTCAGAGCGAAAGGCTCTGACTCCCATGGCTCTGAGCCTGGTAGAGGGGACCTGGAGGAGCCGGCCGCTGGATGACCTGAGGCTGCAGGTGGAGGTTTGGAGTGGAATGAGTTTCTGTAGATAAGATGGACCATGTGTGAGCAGAATCATTTTATACTGGATGCGAAATGAGACTGTGAGCTAGTGGAGGGAGTAAAGAACAGGTGTGATATGATCGTACTTGCATGAGGACTCTTGTGGCACTGTTCTGAATATGCTGTCATTTTTGCATGTTTTTGGAGGAGATCCCTGTAAAAATGCCATTGCGGTAACCCAGTTGGAAGAAACACAGGCATGGATACATTTTTCTGCATCAGAGCAGGAAAGAAGTGGGAGGATCTTGGAGATGTTGTGAAGGTGGTGGATCTCCATACCAGGTCCATTTACCCGTGAAAGTAAAGCCTTGGGAAAGTGAAATTACCCGGGTAAATTTGTATCGAAACGACTGGGGCTTTGTACAGGCAATGGAAAAGGGGCTCCTGTTTTCTTCTAGCCTGGAACACAGGATCAACCTCCACAGCTGACCAATGAACCCGACCCAACGTTGTGGCATTGTCAGTAGTGACGGGTTCTGGTTCATTTGGAGTTTTCTGAGTGAAAAGAAACAGTCCCTGGAAGAAATTACAAGTTCAACTCTTCAACTAATTTGGACCAAAGTGAACAAACTATAGGTGTGAAAACGGCTTGAATCACTTAACCATTGCTGAACTCCATTATCTTGATGCTAATTTATGAGACGTTGAAGGAGGATCCCTGAAGCACAGAAGTTATTCAACAGGACAGTTTAAGATCAACACATTAAGGCACCACATCCTGCACCGAAGAGTAAATATGCTGGACCAGAGCCACACCAAGTGGTGGCTGTGTAAGACCGAACAACAAACCTGAGAACCATGTTCCTCGGTTCCGCCCAGAAAAAGACAGCCAATTGTACCCTGCTGCAGTCAGCCAGAGGACCATCGAACAAGCAATGCTAAGGCGTCCCTCTAATTTGTAAAATGCAAACAAAAAGCGATGGAGCAGTGTTGATTTGGGCAGCCTTAGTCTTAGTTTAGTCTTTTGGATGAAAATGTTTATTAGTATTAGTCACATTTTAGTCATTTCTATGTGTTGTACTTTTAGTTGACAAAATGTTTATTTTAATCAGTTTTAGTAAGAAGCAAATTGTGTATTCTTTCTCTGTATATAATGTTTATGTGCTGTAAAGGTCTGCAGGTGAATACTAAACAATCAAATGTAGGTGTCACACACGTGTAAATATATTTATTATGCACATAATCATGCGTTTAAACACATCGTTTTGACAAAATACCTCCATGTTGAGAAAAAAGAATGGGCTAAACTATCAAACAAGCAAAACAGAAATATGTTTTTAACCACATGGCTGTAGCCCATCCTGTAGTTTAGCCTTCTGATCTTTCTTTAATGCACAAAGAAGGCTATCTGGCCAAAAATCCCAGCATGTTCTACACATAATAGTAACACATATAAGCTTAGGATTTGACGTAAGCATACTAAGCTAGCTTTATCCTGAAGATGGCAGTCCATTTTCGCCAGGAGTTATGTGGAAAACTTCAAGTTTACTATTAAATGTATCAGGAGCTGACTTGATCAACATCATCTGTATATATGTTAACAGGACTTATTGTAACTTACGTGGTGATCCATCAAGTGCTGCTTAAGATTTGTGGTATTTTCCCACCTAGTTTATGACAATATTTATCGCAGTCTCTCTACAATACAATAAGTTTTTCTTCCAGATGGGTCATATTTAATGTATGTCCATAGATCGTTTCGTGGTTTCTGACCACCAAGCTCCTTTCTAGAAGGTGCCATGGCCTCCATGGTCCATTGATGAAATAATGAACTCTTGTTGGTGGTGGGCATGACTAAACAAGGAGCAGCATTGCTGCATATTTTTTGGCTTTAGACAGATTACATGCACAATAGGCAGAAATGTCATGCATTTTGAACATCTGACAGACCATCAACTAACAGGTTCCACAAAGTCCCACAAAGAGCCGCGTTTAGGTCTTTATCATCTCGTCATCATCATGAAATCATTTCGTCATCATTGACATGAAACAACACGGTGATGGAGCGCTTCTTGGATTTTCTGAAACTTTAAAGCTGCAGTAGGGAGTTCTGAGAAAACCTGGACTTAGCCTGAAAGTTCAAACAAGTAAACCTTACACAGGGGAGGGATCTTGCTCCCTGCCACAGCTCCTCCCCCACATAGAAGCCTGCTGTGAACGTCCAGCTTGCTTTTCGTCATCTGTATTCTTCTGGTGTTTACCTTTTTTTTATTTTTTATTATTATTTCTGAGCAGAAATTGGAAGTTTTCCTGTAACGTTAGATTGTTTCTCCGCTATTAGCACAGCTACAGAACACAGCAAGCTTTAGCTTGAATGACGGTGATGGGAAGGTGGGGTGTGAGCTGACGTACGAGCATAATTAACACTGCTAAGACATTCCTCCTGGTTCTGATTGGCTGGTTCTGACCAGGAGCTGTGTATTTCTGCAAATGGCAGTAGGACCACTAGGAGGAGCGAGAGGAGCTTCCGGTTTTTTTTTTTCACAGATAATCTGTGTCTATTCTACTGTCAGGACATAGTGACAGTTTTAACAAATACAGGTCCTTCTCAAAATATTAGCATATTGTGATAAAGTTCATTATTTTCCATAATGTCATGATGAAAATTGAACATTCATATATTTTAGATTCATTGCACACTAACTGAAATATTTCAGGTCTTTTATTGTCTTAATACGGATGATTTTGGCATACAGCTCATGAAAACCCAAAATGCCTATCTCACAAAATTAGCATATTTCATCCGACCAATAAAAGAAAAGTGTTTTTAATACAAAAAACGTCAACCTTCAAATAATCATGAACAGTTATGCACTCAATACTTGGTTGGGAATCCTTTTGCAGAAATGACTGCTTCAATGCGGCGTGGCATGGAGGCAATCAGCCTGTGGCACTGCTGAGGTCTTATGGAGGCCCAGGATGCTTCGATAGCGGCCTTTAGCTCATCCAGAGTGTTGGGTCTTGAGTCTCTCAACGTTCTCTTCACAATATCCCACAGATTCTCTATGGGGTTCAGGTCAGGAGAGTTGGCAGGCCAATTGAGCACAGTGATACCATGGTCAGTAAACCATTTACCAGTGGTTTTGGCACTGTGAGCAGGTGCCAGGTCGTGCTGAAAAATGAAATCTTCATCTCCATAAAGCTTTTCAGCAGATGGAAGCATGAAGTGCTCCAAAATCTCCTGATAGCTAGCTGCATTGACCCTGCCCTTGATAAAACACAGTGGACCAACACCAGCAGCTGACACGGCACCCCAGACCATCACTGACTGTGGGTACTTGACACTGGACTTCTGGCATTTTGGCATTTCCTTCTCCCCAGTCTTCCTCCAGACTCTGGCACCTTGATTTCCGAATGACATGCAGAATTTGCTTTCATCCGAAAAAAGTACTTTGGACCACTGAGCAACAGTCCAGTGCTGCTTCTCTGTAGCCCAGGTCTGGGGAATGCGGCACCTGTAGCCCATTTCCTGCACACGCCTGTGCACGGTGGCTCTGGATGTTTCTACTCCAGACTCAGTCCACTGCTTCCGCAGGTCCCCCAAGGTCTGGAATTGGCCCTTCTCCACAATCTTCCTCAGGGTCCGGTCACCTCTTCTCGTTGTGCAGCATTTTCTGCCACACTTTTTCCTTCCCACAGACTTCCCACTGAGGTGCCTTGATACAGCACTCTGGGAACAGCCTATTCGTTCAGAAATGTCTTTCTGTGTCTTACCCTCTTGCTTGAGGGTGTCAATAGTGGCCTTCTGGACAGCAGTCAGGTCGGCAGTCTTACCCATGATTGGGGTTTTGAGTGATGAACCAGGCTGGGAGTTTTAAAGGCCTCAGGAATCTTTTGCAGGTGTTTAGAGTTAACTCGTTGATTCAGATGATTAGGTTCATAGCTCGTTTAGAGACCCTTTTAATGATATGCTAATTTTGTGAGATAGGAATTTTGGGTTTTCATGAGCTGTATGCCAAAATCATCCGTATTAAGACAATAAAAGACCTGAAATATTTCAGTTAGTGTGCAATGAATCTAAAATATATGAATGTTAAATTTTCATCATGACATTATGGAAAATAATTAACTTTATCACAATATGCTAATATTTTGAGAAGGACCTGTATATAAAAAGCTGAGAGCTGCTTTTTTACAAAAGTTGCCTAATGCAGCTTTAATGTGTCAGGTCTTTATGTAACACGCCGACCCTCAGCGGTACATGACTGAGCAGTGTAAGGTCACTGCACAGGATTAGGGTTTCTAATGCGTTCTGCTGTGGAGATATTAACAGATACCTCACCGGGTTTCTGTGCTGTGCCTTGTAGAAGAAGATGCAGATGCAAGTTTGAAAAGGTTTGGTGGTTGTTTAAAGAAGAAAGAGGCCTAAACAGTGAACTGAGGTTAGGCTTTCTACCTTAATCAGAATTGTCTGGACTCCAATCTGCATCAATTTAACATTCTGCATTTAAAATGTCCACAGCTGCACATTAAGCTAAGATTTTCCCGATCACTTTTCCCTGTTTTAACAGCGTCTGCAGCTGACCAGGCGATCCCCGCGGCTGCTCAGCTGAGCATTAATGGGCCGTCTCCATTTACTCAGCTGTCAGATGTGCTTGAAAGGAAACTTAACTGATCTAAAAGACTGATCGGAGCAATTAGCGAAGGACTTGATTTTCTGCATGGCAAACTGGAACAGCGAGATGGGAATATGAGATAATATCTGGAATGACAAACTAATTACTATTCTGCTCAGTAATGATATCCATTCATTTGTTCTTTTGAATATGAACATTAAAATAGCTTCTAGAGATGGCCAATAATGGAAAAGCTTAGCATATGCTTCTGTGCCTTTTGCAGGAAATGAAGCTGTTACAATATGAGGAGTTAATTTTCTGAGCAATGTCTGAATCCTGTTGTAAAATATCAATAATTTATCTTAAAGAATGTATGCCAGTATATGATTATTTGGCTCCAGTCCCAAATTTCACTGATATTTTAGTCGTTCAGCTAAAGTAAAGTTAGAAATGGCAGTAAGAGTAAGAGTTCTAACTGGTCCTTCCCAGTAACACTGGTTTGTTGTGGTTTATTCTAAAAATATCCAACCAGCAAAGTGCAGAGAGGAAATGATTGGCTCTATTTTTCCTTTGTTCCAGTAGTAAAACATGTCATCTTTCAAGATGTCCTTTTACTCATGGACATTTTGTTCAGTGAGGTTTTTCTTTCAGCCTTCAGCAGATTTGTGCTCATTTAAACAGCTTGAATAGTGAATAAATTCAACAGGCACTCTTTAAGTCTTTATGAAATGGTTTGGGAGGAAAATTAGATGTTAAAAGTAAACTTTCTGCACCAAATGTAACCCCAAGTCTAATTAGTCTTTTATGTAAATGTTGAGCTGCCATCTTCATTCAGAAAGCAAACCTAGACGAATAAAAGCTGAATGAGTCAACTAGGAGCTCCAGAAACACGAGTCCTATTGGAAACAAAGTTCTGGCCCAGTCAAGATGCTGGAAAGGGAACATTAGAAGGTTGAGGCGTTCTTAGAGGCCTAACCCTAACCCCAGCAAAATCTTAGCGGGGTGTCAAAACTTTAAAGGACTTTTGTGTGGAAACATGAACATCGTATGAGAGTTTTTACACAGCTGCTGAATTAAACTAATTTTTCTAAATGTCTAACAGTTTTACAACAGTTTTGTACTTTAGAATAATAAATCATAAGAAATAATAGTTATAAAAAGTAAGAGATATTCATTTGAATATATATATAAAATAAAGCCAATATATAATTAGAAAGAATAATACATATAAAAAGTAATTATTTATTATTTGTATAATAAAGTTAAAGATTTTCAAATGTTATGTTTACATTCTGTGTTTTAATGTGTTTATATTATATAAAATATGGTATTTTAGTGTGACAATTATTTGGACATATGATTTAGTTTTTAATAATTTGACCATCAGCACATGAACGACCTCAGATTTACAGCAAATATTTTTTCTTAAATGATTTAAAGTTTGAGTCTGGAAAAGTCATCCTCTATAAAATGCATAATGTGAAGAATTATATTTATCTGTAATATCCAGTCATCCATTTTCCATATTCGCTTCCTCCGTACTGGGTCAGAGGGGAGATGATGGCCCATCTCCAGCGGTCTACCCTGAACAGGTCCAGGGACCTACTTGCTGCAAGGCAACGGCGCTAACAACTACGCCACCGTGCAGCTCCATCTGTTATATGATCTGCGAAATATTTCAACATTACAGCAAAACTGTGGAAAAGAAGCTTTTCCAGTTCTACAACCAAAGTAAGTATGTCACTGTGCAGTTTACCTACATGTTCGTTCGTTCGTCGTCTTCCGCTTATCCAGGACCGGGTCGCGGGGGCAGCAGACTCAGCAGAGACGCCCAGACGTCCCTCTCTCCAGACACCTCCTCCAGTTCCTCCAGGGGGAGCCCAAGGCGTTCCCAGGCCAGCCGAGAGACATAGTCTCTCCAGCGTGTCCTGGGCCGTCCCCTGGGCCTCCTCCCGGTGGGACGTGCCTGGAACACCTCCCGAGGAAGGCGTCCAGGAGGCATCCGGTATAGATGCCCGAGCCACCTCAACTGGCTCCTCTCGATGTGGAGGAGCAGCGGCTCTACTCCGAGCCCCTCCCGGATGGCCGAGCTCCTCACCCTATCTCTAAGGGAGAGCCCGGCCACCCTACGGAGGAAGCTCATTTCAGCCGCTTGTATCCGTGATCTCGTTCTTTCGGTCATGACCCAAAGTTCATGGCCATAGGTGAGGGTAGGAACGTAGACCGACCAGTAAATTGAGAGCTTTGCTTTTCGGCTCAGCTCTCTCTTCACCACAATGGACCGGCACAGCGCCCCCATTACTGTGGCAGCTGCACCGATCCGTCTGTCGATCTCCCGCTCCATTCTTCCCTCACTCGTGAACAAGACCCCGAGATACTTAAACTCCTCCACTTGAGGCAGGAACTCCCCTCCAACCTGAAGAGGACAAGCCACCCTTTTCCGGTCGAGTACCATGGCCTCGGACTTGGAGGAGCTGATTCTCATCCCAGCCGCTTCACACTCGGCTGCGAACCGCCACAGCGCATGCTGTAGGTCTTGGCTAGAGGGGGCCAGCAGGACCACGTCATCCGCAAAAAGAAGAGACGAAATCCACTGGTCCCCAAACCAGACCCCCTCCGGCCCTTGGCTGCACCTAGAAATCCTGTCCATAAAAGTTATGAACAGGACCGGCGACAAAGGGCAGCCCTGCCGGAGTCCAACATGCACCGGGAACAGGTCCGACTTAGTGCCGGCAATGCGGACCAAACTCCTGCTCCGCTCGTACAGGGACCGGATGGCCCCTAATAAAGGGCCCCCGATTCCATACTCCTGGAGCACCCCCCACAGGGCATCACGAGGGACACAGTCGAATGCTTTCTCCAGGTCCACAAAACACATGTGAACCGGTTGGGCAAACTCCCATGAACCCTCGAGCACCCTGTAGAGGGTATAGAGCTGGTCCAGTGTTCCACGGCTGGGACGAAAACCACACTGTTCCTCCTGAAGCCGAGGTTCGACTATCGGTCGGACTCTCCTCTCCAATACCCTGGCGTAGGCCTTACCAGGGAGGCTGAGGAGTGTGATCCCCCTGTAGTTGGAACACACCCTCCGGTCCCCCTTCTTATAAAGGGGGACCACCACCCAAGTCTGCCAGTCCAGAGGCACTGTCCCCGACCGCCACGCAATGTTGAAGAGGCGTGTCAACCATGACAGCCCCACAACATCCAGAGACTTGAGGTACTCAGGGCGGATCTCATCCACCCCCGAAGCCTTGCCACCGCGGAGCTTTTTAACCACCTCGGTGACTTCAGCCTGGGTGATGAAAGAGTCCAACCCCGAGTCCCCAGCCTCTGTTTCCACCACGGAATGCGTGATGGCAGGATTGAGGAGATCCTCGAAGTACTCCTTCCACCGCCCGATAATGTCCTCAGTCGAGGTCAGCAGTCTCCCGCCCGCACTATAAACAGTGTTGGCAGAGCACTGCTTCCCCCTCCTGAGGCGTCGGACGGTTTGCCAGAATCGCTTCGAGGCCAACCGGTAGTCCTTCTCCATGGCCTCACCGAACTCTTCCCAGGCCCGAGTTTTTGCCTCTGCCACAGCCCGGGCCGCAGCACGCTTGGCCTCACGGTACCCGTCAGCCGCCTCAGGAGTCCCACAAGCCAACCACAGCCGATAGGACTCCTTCTTCAGCTTAACAGCATCCCTTACTGCCGGTGTCCACCACCGGGTTCTGGGATTGCCGCCACGACAGGCACAGCAGACCTTACATGTTCAGATCAAAACTCATTATCTGGATCACAGTGGGACCAGTATGACCCAAACAAAGCTTCCCACTGTGCTGTTGAGACGAGATTTTCCCAGGAAACCAGCAGTGAGAATAGTTTCTACAGACCATTCCCAAAGTAATCCCTCTAGAGACGGATGCTGACTGCACAGTATTCAGACAGAAAACTGGAAAATAAATGCAGGGCAGGAGCATTTATAGTTATAAGTGGTTTCCATGGTGCTTCTGAAGATGAGATGGTGTTATCAGTTCTCTTTGCTGTCTCGGCTTCTCTGTTCACGCTATGAAAAGGAACTCTGTATCCGCACGTCAGAGACGCCGCTGTAGAATAGAAAGGAAAGCTGAGGCGAACGGTTTCATATAACAGAAGGTAGGGTAGTGGATCTGAGGAAACACTTTGGAGGTGCCTTTAAAAACAGACAGGAAGTGGACAGGTTTGAAAGACGCAGAACTTGTGCAGAGTGTGGGCGGCATATCAGAAGAAACCGAGACAGATCGGTTCAGAGATGGACAGGAAAACAACATCTAGGTGGGAAAATGAGATGAGACGAGATGGGCAGCATGGACAACAGAGTGGAGACCACAGGAGAAGAACGAGGAGATGAATAGAAATAAAGAAGTTGGTTGGTGTAATTTAGATGCATCTATGGATGAGAAGAAGTTGAAGCTTTTTCTGCAGTCTGTACACATCTGGTGTCTCCATCATGTAGGATCAGTGCAGTTAGGGAGCACTGCTTTAGCTGCTGTATTCTAAGCAGAACCATATTAGGCCTAATATGGTAATATTTACACACCCTGTAAAGGGACTTTTAATAAAGAAAGGCTACAAATAAACCCTCATTCATGGAGGGGCACAATATGAGTCTCATGGTGTTCTAGCTGACCTGGTGATACTGTTTAGAGGCCTTCAGTGGTTAAAAATGGCCCTAGATGAACACAAAACCACCTAAACCGATCCTTATTGGTTCCTCATTGACAACCAACAAGAAAAGGGACTAGCTGGTAGAAGGTCGGCCCAGTACCTGGCACTCTTTAAACCAGAAACACACCCAGTTGAGCTCAGGAAGTTCTTCTGCTGCTGCTTGGTTAGATCTCTGTTTGGACCAAGAAGACTGTAGGAAACTGGAAAGACTTGAAGACTTTGAGCTGTTTACCTGAAGCTGGACCGAAAAACTGAAACACAGGGGTTTTTCTTAAACCGTCTATCAATGAAAGTTCATTAGAGCCTGAAGGACAGATTTTGAACACATTCCTGGTGCAGTTATGAGATGATCTGACTGTAACATCATCTACATGCTGGCTGGTGGTGCAGACAGGTGACCACAGGTTCGCTGCCAAGAGGGTAAATCCGGAAGGTTCAGAGTGTTGCAGCCAGAGATCAGCTCAGATCTCTCTCACCTGTGGTGATTCAGTCCATCTTTCTGCTAGCAGGGTCCTGGTCCATTCTCGACCCAGCTGAAAGTAGGCATGTGTGCAGACAGAGCAGGTTTGCTACTGATTAATAGGACAGTACTTCGTGGACCTTCAGAATGGTCACAGAGGGACTATAGCTGGACAAGCAGGCAGTGTGATTTAAGCCCTCTCAGCTTTGCACCTGAAATGCAGGTTTGCATTTCTATTCTGGAGCAGAACCTTCAGCTGAAACTAAGCCATCTGTTTGCTTTCCACCTCGATCTTTGCTGCTGCAGAGATTATTTAGAGAGCATAAAGATGCTAGCTCCTAACATCCACATGTCCAACCTCTGATGTGTCGTCTGCCATAAAAGTCCAGAAACAACGGCTTAGTGTGAGACTTTCTTATGAAAACACACATTGTTTTTATTCACCTTAACACTACTAGTACATTTCTGTGGCTTTAATCCTCTAACTGGGAAAAGAGTCCTAGTAAAAGACGTATTGTGCGGTTCTTCTAGGCTTTTTAGGTTCTAAAGCTCCAACCGGTCAGTAATCATTTCTCTAAATGCTGTAATTAACAGCATTCAGGTTTTATTTGGTTACTGCGTGAAGTTTTACCTTCTTTCATGAAACATTTTCATCATAAACCCATGAAGACGAGGACACCTCTGAGCTCCTGGACGTACACCATCCCAACCGTGAAACATCATTCTTTGGGGATGCTTTTCTGCAAAGGGGACAAGACTACTGCACCGTATTGTGGGAAGGATGGATGGAGCCATGTATCTGGAGATCTCAGCCAACAGCCTTCTTCCCTCAGTAAGGCCATTGAAGATGGGTCATGGCTGGGTCTTCCAGCATGACAACATCCCAAAGCACACAGCCAGGGCAACTAAGGAGTGGCTCCGTAAGAAACATCTCAAGGTCCTGGAGTGGCCTAGCCAGTCTCCAGACCTGAACCCAATTGAAAATCTTTGGAGGGAGCTGAAGGGTTTGGAGAAGATCTGTATCGAGGAGTGGTCCAAAAACCCTGCTGCAGTGTGTGTATCAGCACTTTGCAATAAATCTGCCTCGGAAGGATCAGCATTTTTTAAAGCATTTTTTTTTGGACAAACTCAGAGTAGCGATGTTGTTGTTGGCCGAGCAAATGCTTCAAATTTAGCTTATATATGGAAATTATTTCTGAGTCTTGTTGATGCTTTTAAATTGTTTGTCTGGCTGGTTGTTCTAACCACATCCTAACCATGTCATCTCTACATCACTCCTTTGGCCCGGAGATCCGACTCGCCCCAGACGTAACGGAGACGGGTTGACTTCAACCCCCTCGCATCATCGCTCGTTTCACTGAAGACGGTACATGAAGTGATTTGTTAAAAGGCCTAGTGATGAAATTTAAATCTGCATTCACTTAAAACTCTATATTCATAATAAAATATATATTTTCTTCAAACTGAAGCTGGATACGTAACTTGTTTCCTCTTTGTCACTTTAGGTTAAGAAATCAATTAGTAGAACAATACAAAATATAGACTATACATGGCTCTAACCTACAGAGTACTTGGAGATTACGTTTCCATAGTTTAAGGGTTACTTTCAGTTTGTCTTTCTACAATATAGAGCTCTAGGAGACTAGCCAGGAGTTAGATTTCCAGGACATCTTAAGAAAAGCAACCTGTTGGTTGTATTCCAGCCTCTGGAATTTTGACATATGTTGGGGTTTAGCATCTAAAATGAAAGTGACCTTTGACACAGAGATTAGATGGTTACCTATAACTTTACAGCCAGTGCTCCCAGTGATTACAAGGTATTTGTAGGGCCCAAAGAGTTCATTAGTTTCATCCATAAGATTTAACCAAACATTTCAAGCGGTTTTGTCAGGAACCTTGTGATTATAATAATAATAATAAACAGTTCATTAAATCCGGACTGAATGTGTCTCAGGGACTGGACGGAAACGGACTGCAGACATTATTTAGGTTAAAGTTCAACATGTTGTTCAATCTGAATTAGATAAATGTTTGTTGGACCTTCAGAGTTTGGTGGTACCAGCTTTCTGTGCTCCATTCAGGTGAAATGGCTTCAATGTTTGACCTTCTGGGCAGTGTTCAAAGATATTGTTGGTATTCAGCTCTTCCTTCATCAACAGTGGAGCTGAGACCTTCAGTTCTGGACCATCTTAGGATGTCCAACAGGCTCTTCATAAAGTCTCTTTTCATGTTTTCAGCTTTTGTTATTGGGCTTAAATGTATTAGATGAAAAACTAAAGATTATGACAAAAAATTAACGCTTTTTTTTAACCAAATTCTTGTTTTTCTTTTTTAAGTCTCACATTTTCAGGAGGAGTAAAAGACGAACAACACTTCAGGTACCGTTATCTTTTCACTAGCTAGAATCATGCTTCCATCCAGAATCCAACAGAACCATTTTACCATCAGAGTCATCTGCCATTTTAGGAAGTTTTTCCATCTCTTACTGACCTGCTCATCATCATCGTCATCTGGTTAACGCTTCCAGCATGTGAGGAAAAATGTTCTGCTCTGTTCATTCCTCAAAAGACAACATCATAAAAACATCAGAGTGAAATAAAATCTGCTGAACTTGAGTGATTGGGTTCAGCCGGCCTGTGGGTTCTGGTGTTGGTCCAGGCTTCTTCCTTGGTACCAAAAGCTGTTGAATTTGCTTTCCTTATAGAAAACCATTTCTTTCCCGACTTCTAAACATCAAATAGCCTTACTAAACATAAAATGCTGAAGAAATATACACTATATACGCTACGGGTCAAAGGATTTAGAATGCCTTTCTCATTTAATGGTTTATGACTATTTATTTCTATTGTAAGTAGATTCTCACTGAAGGCTCACAACAGTGAATGAGCACCTATGGAATTATGTAGCAAACAGATAATTGTAAAATAACTTTAAATATGTTTTATATCTTAGATTCCTTAAAGCAGCCGCCCTTTGCTGTGATGACTGAAATTTCAGACAACCACCTCATGAAGCTCATGGAGAGAACGCTAAGAGAGCAAAGCAGTAATCAGAGCAAAGGGAGACTATTTGGAAGAATCTAAAAATATAAAAATGTTTAGAGCTATTTCACACTTTTCCTTTACTACATAATTCCATGCGTTTTCTTTCATAGTTTTGTTGCTTTTGGTGAGAATCTACAATTTTAAAGAGTCATAAAAATAATAAGAGCCATTAAGTGAGAAAGTGTATCTAAAACTTTTGACCGGTAGTGTGTGTTTATGTACTGAAATTCATTTTGATCTGATTTTGGGTGTTTGTTCCCACTTTATGATTTGTTTATCTTTGCTTCTGTAAAACTAAATTGTTTAGGATAAAGATCAGATTTTGAAATGAATGATTCCTGTGTTGCATCCAGTAAAATCATATGTTAATATCATCAAACTTCTCTACTTGATAATACCTGTCCTGATGTCTGGGTTGGATAAATATCTTAAAGACCTTGATAATTATCAGGTTTAAATGACGCCAGCTCACAGCACTGGTCATCTTATGCAGCTTCCTTCACAGGTTCTGTCCAGTAAAAGATAATATTGTTGTGAATAAGCGCTGTAAAAATAAACTGAAATAAACCTGGATCTCATTATCCCGAGATGAGATCATAAACCATTCATTAAGACAAAACGAGCTCATCTTGAAATAAAAGAGGTGCTCATCAGTACAGAACCATCTTTAGGTTCTGTTATAACAGGATAACTACGCTAACATCTCGTCTAAATGCTGTCATGGAGATAGATTCATGCTTTTAATGTGACCCGGACTTGTTTCTACCTGGATTTGGTCTGAGAGTTGACAGAATTCTAATTATCTGACTGAAGCTGTTTAAATATTCTGTGAGTAACTTTGTTAAAATCTATTATTTTTTTTTCATATTTGTTAAAAGTATCGCTATGTCCTGACAGTAGAATATGATACAGATCTGTGAAAACATCAAGCTCCTCTGGCTCCTCCCACGGGTTCATTCTGCCATTTCTCCTGGTCAGAACCAACCAACCAATCAGAGCCAGGAGGAATGTGTTAGCCGTGTTAATCACACTTGTGTGGGCGCTGCTCACACCCCTCCACCCCCGCTCAGTGCGTAGCGTCATTCAAGACTGCCAGTGTTCAGCAGCTGTGCTAATGATTTGAGGACCAGGTTTGTAGTCAAAGTATGGGCAGTCTATGGTCAATGTAAAGCATATCGTTGATGTTTTGTCCCTACCAGTGAATGTACCAAAGCTGTTTATCATCAGTGACCCTGCTGACTAGCCTGTGAGTTCACGGTGGGCTCCCCTGTGGTTGAGGAGCTGTGGAGGCTGTAGAACAGCAGAGAGCAAGGGTGAGGGACCTGTAAGGTGTGCTTGCTCCAACTTTTCCACGGTTTCCTCAGAACTATACACTGCAGCTTTAACTGGTATCTGCTGTTGGTATATTGCATCTTCCTGTATGTCTGCGTGTGTTGACTCACAGCAGACTGAGGTGTTCTGGCTGTGTTCCTGATTTCTGGAATGTCACCTACTAAGTGTTATTTCTGCAAGGAGTTGAGTAAGTCTTCTCCTGCAGGAAGTTCAGAGCTGAACTCCAGCCACAGGACGTTCTTCTGTGAGGACAGTCTAGTGGGTAACTGTGTGTCGGAGAGCAGCTGACCACAGGTCTGCCTGTGGATTGTAGGTCCACTTCACCTCCAGCTGAATGTGGAGACATTACTGTTGCACCGCTCTTAGAAGAGTTCCCTGGATGCACTGCAGCCTGATTAAAGATTTAACCCAAATGAATAAAACAACCCTGCAACAAAAAGTGTTCCATCTCAGCATTAGGACCCAGTTCTGTTCGAGTGTAAATGTTCTGTGAGGAAGGACTCCAGAAGAATTAGAAATGCACAGCTCCAGCCTTGCTAGTCATTCATCTTCTATAACCTGTATAAATCAATGGATTAATTTGCATTTAATTGCTGCCTGTTGGAGGAGAACCTGTAATTAATGCATGCCTGACAGGGTGGAGTGGGTTCTTATCGGATGGGTTTGACACCTGCAGGCAGTCACCCAGGACTGATTCGGTTCACCTTTCAGTGTTCTGTGGAGCTGATGGAGCATTAGGAAGGAGGATATAAACATGAACATCATGAATGCTCAGCAGAAAATAAGCTTCTCCTCTTCCTCTCCTAACAGAGAGGTTGGTTAGTTCTGCGATGAGTTCTCAATGATTTATTAACAAAGGTTTTATTTTTAAAATCCTGCTGTCCCAGAAAATCTTTTACAGCTTCTGGCTTTTATAACGTCAAAGGTTTTTGCATTTGGGCCAACAGAACAGTTCTGTGCTGTAGAATCTCATCGTTTAATGGTGAGCTGGGGGTATTTATGTTGGCATGTGTAGCTTTGTAAAAGAAAGGTAAACTTCTCTCCAGAAACCCCCCACTGAGGAGGAAACATCTCTGCAGACATGTGGGTTAATTACCTTCATTCTCCCCCTCCAGTCAGTAGAGATCATTTACCGGGTCGGACCTCCAGCCGTCAACAAGAACAGTTATTCTGATGACTTGTTGCTGATTTTTTGTATTCTGCTGAAATCTGATTGTAACGTTTATTTTTCAGCACTTTTCACATGTAGAAATAATGGCGGCGGATCCTAAAAATGACAAAAATCAAGAAAAAAACCGACTTGAATAATATAAATAGTTAAAATTTAACCAGTTTCTAAATAACACGGCATTTAAATAAGAATGTCTTCAGCTGCTTCATCTTTGCAAATGGGCTGGTGCTGAATTGAGGACACCAGCTCCCGAGGACTTGGGTTGGTCGCCCTTGATCCAGCTTGCTCCCGGTGTTTGTGGAGTTCAGCCTTACCATCGATCCGGATCGCAGGTTGCGGAGAAGACCGTGTCTGGTTTGGGAAAGGTAGAGTCACTTCAGGTGAGCTGGAGATTCTCTCAGCCGAGGTAGAAGCGACCAGGAGTTCTTTCTGATCCATTTGTTCTGAGGCCTTGGTTCCCATCTAACACTGTGCTTTGCTCACTTGTTATGTTTGTAGTTCATGTTTTGGATTTGGATGTCCCTCTGCAAAACATCTGTGTAGGCAAACATCTTCAAGATGTTTTCTTCTTCACTACTTCTATGAAGTCTTAGATGTAATCACAGTGCAGGCAGACTATTACCATGGTAACCAGGAAACACTTTGTCACCTTCTGACAGTCTGCTTTCCTCATATCAGCCTATAGTTGTGTTGGAGATGACGGTTGTCTAACTGATGTTTCTGGTTCAGGTTCTCCTTGTAATTTCTGTGGATTGACCCCAGATAAGGAAACACATAAATTAACCTCAGAGGGTTTGTGATCTTCACCGTCCTTAAAGCACATCGGTTCCTCTGATGTTCTCTGTGTTTATCTTCATTCACTTGATCCCGCGTCTCATTTACTTTCTCCACTCGTTCCCCAGCCCTGATCTACGCTCTCTTTCCATCTTGTTTACTTACTCTACACGGTCCAATTAGAGTTTATCTCAGCTCCTTATCAGCAGTTAACGCCTGTTCTCCCTCGCTCACACACTCACTCACCGCCTTCCTTCCTCCGTGCTCGCTCAGGTTATCTTTAAACCATCCAGTGAGTCACTGATGCCGTTTTTTTCTCTCTGCTGCCCCGCCCACTCCTCTCCCCAACCAATGAGCCGGATTCGCAGGTCGGCCGCTGCGGCTGCTTGTGAGTCACGTTTCTTGTATTGGCTCCGCAGGGAGAAACTCTGCTCCGATAGCAGAAGATGCTGTAAAATATTTGACTGGGACTGATCCACTGAGGCCGTAGCTGTAAAATCTTTGTAAAACTCTGTCCTGCCTTTGAGACTCAGTCTAAATCAGATGTTTGAGTAAAATATGAGCCGGCAGAAATAAAACCAACTGACACGCTGGTCCTTTCCCTCCTGTATTAGTTTTACTGGCTGATTAATCTGAGCTTTGATCTGCTGATGTAGTTTTACTTCAATAGTTAAATACAACAATGAATGATATCCCCACTGATGCATCAAAGCATGCAGCCCCTAAATTTATACTGATATTCAATAAACTCAAACCCAGGAGCATCAAACTTGGTGCCGTCAGGTGACACACTGTCACAGAGCCAACCAATTAGCAGTTTTAGGTTTGGAGACTTTCACTGACCTGGAAGAATATTCTGCTGATCATGATTCAGAACTGATCAAGAGAAAATTGGGAAACAGATTTTGGTCTCTTTTTCAGACACAAATAAAGGTTTCCATAAAAGCAGATCAGTTTGTCAGTATACTCCAATCTAATGAACTCGTCTAAACTGCAGTTAAAAAGGTTTAAATATTACTTCTCATCTGTGTATATTCATATCACTCACGACTGCTTGGAGCACAATAACTGTTGGGTCTTCCAAGTGTTATGAACTTGCATGTTTCATGCTAATGTAACGTTTAGGACGGCACCAGATGCTCTCACCAAACACATGACATAAGGTTAAAGGTCACAGAGTGAAAGCAGCACAGATGAAAGAGAGAATAGAAGGAAATATGCAGATATCATACCTGATATCATCATCACATTTAATAATATCACCATTATTTTGCACCACAGCATCCTAATTTATGTTTCCCAGCGTTAGTAAGTCCAGTTTGGATTCAAAGATGTTGCCATGGAGACAAAAGTAAACATGGCAGTTTTTTAATTGGTTAGTTGGTTGGTTGGTTGGTTGGCTGTAAAAGGCTGTGTGTAGTTCCCCTGCAGGTTAGCTCATAGCAACACATCTGTCTCTAAGCACACCACATTATGTGCCTCCTCTCAGTCAGCTGGTTGTTTATCAGCTTTTCCACCATAAAAAGCCGTCTACCGTCATTCCTTATTGAGGGTTCTCCTAATCTCCACCAAAAACCACCCAGAATCTCATAGCACACACAGGTTTAAACAAACCCACCTCATCTCCATCACAGAAGGCCACATCTGCTGCCATTTTCCTATTAGTTTATAACTTACAGCCACTTTCCATCATTCATCTCAACCAGAAAGTATTTTCCGGTCGTCCAGAATCATAAAAATCCAGTTAAGATAGCAGACTTAGGGATGTTGTTGGGTTCCTCCCATGATTTCAGTTACACCTTCACCCTCCATCAGTGGCAGCATTCTAGATAGAAATTGTAATTGTAGTTTTCCAGCTAGAATTACAGTTGAAATAGCTCCCCAATTATTTGCATGTTAAACCACAATTTAGACCATCGTTCTAACACATCATGTTTATCTGGAGGTGAGAACCAGCTTCTGGCCTGCAGACCTCTGACACAGTAGATGCTCCCTGGTAGAAGTGAATGTGCAGGGATAATTGCATCTCTCTGCAGCCGGAAAGCAGCAAAGTGACGACTGTTTGACCACAGTGAAGAGCTGCTGTTGGTGTCTGAAGAAGATTGTTCAGTAATGATACATTCAGGGGCTGCTGGGCACCTTTTAAAATGTTGCTCAGGCTCTGGCATAAATGTTAACAACAATATAACTTGAAACCTTGTTTGTTTTCTCCGTTGGCCCTAATGGCAGGTTTTCCACCAACAGACCTTCAATCAAAGCCAAACACTTGACAAAGTGTCGGTTTACCTCGTCTGTGTTTTCAGCTCCTCCGAATGACAAATAACTGTAAAGTAGGGCTTATTTTCTCCTCTTGAATCACATGTAGTTTCACCGAGGCTGCTCCTCAGCGTGTGTGTGAGAGATCTGCCTCCATCTGATCCAACCTGTCATTATGAAACATGTTGTTTTTAGCTCCTTGTTACAGATGAATCACGTTCTGTGTCCATGTTCCATGTCTGTGTGTGTGTGTGTTAGCAGGAGGAAGTGGAGGCAGGGAACCGAAGGAACACCAGAACCAAACTCACACCAAAGCTGACCCCACAGAAAGAGGAGGTACCAGAAAAACACTCTCTGATGGTTAAACTGGACCCTGTTAGACAAACCTCTGACCACTTTTACTTCTCTGTGGTCAGAGTTCTTCCCCAGCTCTTCGCCATGACTTGCAGAACAGCAGCAGGAAGGACGGGACCCTGCAGAAGATCGGAGACTTCCTGCAGAGCTCCCCAACGCTGCTGGGCTCTAAAGGTCAGAAACAAGCGACCTTTCTGTGAGACCTCATCAGAATTAGAAACAAGAGATTGTTTTTGATCATAACTGATCAAAATAGCACCCGGATTCTTGGCATGTGCCTGAAGATTAAACTAGAGTTTTTACTTCGCTGGTCTTTTGAGGATGTTTCAACACGAGAGTAGTCCAGGAGGCTCTGTTCGGTTTGGTCAGGAATCCAGAGCTGCGTTAGATTTGGTTCACTTGCACACTGCACTTTGAAAGGGGACCAAACTGCCTGGACAATAGCTTGCAGTTACAAGCTGCTCATTGGGGACGCCATCACAAAGTCTGTCCAGTATGAGCAGCAGGTGAGGCAGTACACCTATTTATAGACGAGGCTGACTGTGGGGGGCTGTGACACGCTGCTTTGTCTACACAGACGCAGCTCGACATACAGAAAGGGTTTAAAGTTCTTACTAAATGGGTTTTTTAAAAGAAGGTCATTCCCAGTCCTTGGTTCCTTTGCGTCAGAACTTCTGTTGGCTTCGCACTGAGTGAAGGTAGTCTTTTAAACGTTCCTGTGTTTCTGCAGCCAAGAAGATGATGGGCCTGGTCAGCGGTCATCTTGATTCCCACTCAGCATCCTCCTCTTCCTCCCTCAGTCTGAGGGTCAAGAGGGGCAGGAAGAAACTCTACACAGCTGAGATCTCCCACCCCATGGAAATGCCCCCACACCCGGTAAGGCAGGGCAAGTATGAACTCCCTGGTTTACAGGAAGTTTGGATCATATCTGCTCTATCTATTCTCTTATTACACCAGACGGTTTATTATTGGCTCTAAAATCTGTTTCCTAATATTCCAATATTATTAAATATGTTATTTTCCATCATTCTATGTTGACAACAAACTAAATCAGCATCTTTATCGAATGTTTTGCTCTTCTAAAACATCCATTTCAGAGTAATGAAGGACATAAGTGGCTGAAATATAAAGCAACACCAATCGATGCGTCTGCTTTGTCGCAGCTGATTAATAACCTCAGTAAGTTGCAGGAAAACCTTCAAGCATTCAGCAGAACCAGCTTCTCGCTCCGGAGCCCTGAGAAGCTGTTTTAATTAAACACCAGGTTCTGGTGGCTCTGCAGAGAAAGCCACATAAAACAGGAAAACTTGTTAAAAACATTTAACGTCAGAGTCAGGAGGTCTGGAGACTGATGGGTGGTCTGGATCCTAGGGAACAGGCTTAGTGAAACATCTCTTCTCATATCTGCTCAGCTTTTAGACTAAATACAAACTCATTCTTGATTTGATCACAGATAACTACTGCATGTGGTATGAACCTTCAGCCAACTCATTTGGTTTCCTGCTCCTGTCAGTGGATCTCTGTGGGGTGAAGCTAGCTGTGGCAGCCTGGACACATCTGTCCTACAGAGTGCAACATTTCTGCCACACAGACCCAAAGTGTCAGGTTTAAATCACTCTCAATGGAACAGGAAACTTAGTTAGATTTTAATGGGAAATCGTTTAATGAATGGATGACCCTAGGTCTGCTGTTGCATGTGTGTGATGCTGTTTACCAGCAAATTCAAACAAAAGCAAAATTAGTTAATTAATTAAAGACACAAATGGTTTTAAAGGGACTGGTAGCAGTAAAAATGGCCTCCCTAAATAATAATGATAAAACAATTCTCAGTGTTCATCAAATGGGCCAGACTTGTACTATTTTTTTTTTATAAATGGACCCCGGGCCACAAGTTGGACACCCCTGGTGCTATGCAGGAAGTAGACAGTGACCCTAATCTAAATCCCTGCAGAGTGATTCAACATAAAGGTGGAGACGCTACAGCAGCGCTGACTGCGCTCTGAGCGCTGGCCTCGCTGCTGCTCTGGTTCTGATTCACTTTCCTCCACCTACAGGGCAGCTCCTGCAGGAACACACCAGCTCTGGCTCTGTAGCTCCCAGTTCGGCCCGTTTGTTGTGAAACAAGTGACATTTTTCACCATGTGGTGTTTTTGTCTGCAGATAATGAACCAGGAGACGGACAGCAGCGAGAGCGACCATCAGGTCATCAAACGCCGGCTCCGCTCCAGAGTGGCTAAATGCTGACCCTGTACTCCACTACGGTTCCTCATACTGTCCTAATGAAGCTGCTTATGATTCAGAACATTTTTCTGTCTGTCTGATTTGACCTGAACCTTAAATCTGAAATCATCAGTAGGAGGACATCCAATAACTAACACTAAAACCTGTTGTCTTTAATACTGTAGGTGTATTTCAGATGTTAATGTTGCACCTTCATGAAACAAGCACTCAAACCTTTTCTACTTATCTTTAATGTGACATTTTTCCTTTTTACATTCCAATGTTAATTTTCTAAATTCATCTAATATTTTCCGTCCTTATATAGTTAATTTAATGCTTAAAATTTCCTTCACAGAGCCGCTATAGAGGCTCACGTTGTTTTAAAGTATTATTTTCTAACATAGTTTGATCATTCTGTCCCATCCGGACCGACCTCACAGTTTATACGACTTCACAGAACCCGGCAGCTCTGAGTTATCATGTTCTGGAAATGTTCAGTTCATAAAAATACTGGCCCACAGTCCCACCTCATCTGTTGTGATGTTTACCAGATCTGCATTTGGACTTTTATTTTGAAAATCTGCTAATTAGCATCATATTATGTTTAAAGATTTATTCTAACCGCACACTGTGATGGATGGATGGTGGGTGGATGGATGGATGGATGGATGGTTGGTGGATGGATGGATGGTTGGTTGGTGGATGGATGATGGTTGGATGGTGGATGGATGGATGGATGGATGGTTGGTTGGTGGTTGGATGGATGGTTGGTGGATGGATGGATGGATGGTTGGTTGGTTGCATGGGTGGATGGATGGTTGGTTGGTTGGTTGGTTGGTGGATGGAGGATGGTTGGATGGTGGATGGATGGATGGTTGGTTGGTTGCATGGATGGATGGTTGGTTGGTTGGTTGATGGATGGATGGATAGATTGATGGATGGATGGTTGGTGGATGGATGGATGCATGATGGTTGGATGGTGGGTGGATGGATGGATGGATGGATGGATGGATGGATGGATGGATGGATGGATGGTTGGTTGGTGGATGGATGGTTGGATGGATGGATGGATTGATGGATGGTTGGTTGGATGGATGGATGGTTGGTTGGTGGATGGATGGTTGGTTGGATGGATGCATGATGGTTGGATGGTGGATGGATGGATGGATGGTTGGTTGGTTGGTGGATGGATGGTTGGATGGATGGATGGATGGATGGTTGGTTGGTGGATGGATGGATGGTTGGATGGATGCATGATGGTTGGATGGTGGATGGATAGATGGATGGTTGGTTGCATGGATGGATGGATGGATGGTTGGTTGGTGGATGGATGGATGGATGGTTGGAAGGATGGATGGATGGATGGATGGATGGATGGATGGATGGATGGATGGATGGTTGGTTGGTTGGATGGATGTATGGTTGGTTGGTTTGGTGGATGGATGGTTGGTGGATGGATGGATGGTTGGTGGATGGATGGATGGTTGGATGGTGGATGGATAGATGGATGGTTGGTTGCATGGATGTATGGATGGTTGGTTGGTTGGTGGATGGATGGATGGTTGGAAGGATGGATGGATGGATTGATGGATGGATGGATGGTTGGTTGGTGGATTGATGGTTGGTTGGTTGGTGGATGGATGGATGGTTGGAAGGATGGATGGATGGATGGATGGTTGGTTGGTGGATGGATGGATGGATGGATGGATGGATGGTTGGTTGGTGGATTGATGGATGGATGGATGGTTGGTTGGTTGGTGGATGGATGGATGGATGGATGGTTGGTGGATGGATGGATGGATGGTTGGTGGATGGATGGATGATGGATGGTTGGAAGGATGGATGGATGGATTGATGGATGGATGGATGGTTGGTTGGTGGATTGATGGATGGATGGATGGATGGTTGGTTGGTGGATGGATGGTTGGTTGGTGGATGGATGGATGGTTGGAAGGATGGATGGATGGATGGATGGATGGTTGGTTGGTTGGTGGATGGGTGGATGGATGGATGGATGGATGGTTGGTTGGTGGATGGATGGATGGATGGATGGTTGGTGGATGGATGGATGGATGGTTGGTGGATTGATGGATGGATGGATGGTTGGTGGATGGATGGATGGATGGTTGGTGGTGGATGGATGGATGGTTGGTTGGTGGATGGATGGATGGATGGTTGGTTGGTGGATGGAAGGATGGTTGGTTGGTGGATGGAAGGATGGATGGATGGTTGGTTGGTGGATGGATGGATGGTTGGTTGGTGGATGGATGGATGGTTGGTTGGTGGATGGATGGATGGATGGATGGATGGTTGGTTGGTGGATGGAAGGATGGATGGATGGTTGGTTGGTGGATGGATGGATGGATGGTTGGTTGGTGGATGGATGGATGGATGGATGGTTGGTTGGTGGATGGTTGGATGGATGGATGGTTGGTTGGTGGATGGATGGATGGATGGATGGTTGGTTGGTGGATGGTTGGTGGATGGATGGTTGGTTGGTGGATGGTTGGTGGATGGATGGATGGATGGATGGATGGATGGATGGATGGATGGATGGATGGTTGGTTGGTTGGTGGATGGATGGATGGATGGATGGTTGGTTGGTGGATGGATGGATGGATGGATGGTTGGTTGGTGGATGGTTGGTGGATGGATGGATGGATGGATGGATGGATGGATGGATGGATGGTTGGTTGGTTGGTGGATGGATGGATGGATGGATGGTTGGTTGGTGGATGGATGGATGGATGGATGGTTGGTTGGTGGATGGTTGGTGGATGGATGGATGGATGGATGGATGGATGGATGGTTGGTGGATGGATGGATGGATGGATGGATGGATGGATGGATGGTTGGTTGGTGGATGGATGGATGGATGGTTGGTTGGTGGATGGATGGATGGATGGATGGATGGATGGTTGGTTGGTGGATGGATGGATGGATGGATGGATGGTTGGTTGGTGGATGGATGGATGGATGGATGGATGGATGGATGGATGGATGGATGGTTGGTTGGTGGTTGGTGGATGGATGGGTGGATGGATGGATGGATGGATGGTTGGTTGGTTGGTTTCCTTTAGGTTCTGACCTGCTGGTTCAGATTTATTAATTTTTTCCTACATTGATCTGTTTTCAAAGTTTCAGTTTCTGAACAGGCAGAAAAAATAGATAAATGAGGGAACATTTAAATGTCTTGTTTTTAAAATTAGATTCAAGATTAATTTCCTCCAAGTTTAAAAGAATCTGATTAAACTGGTCGGAAAAACGTCTGCAGCGACATGAAGGTTATCAGCGTTCGTCTCCAGATGATGGACAACTTGAAGCAAGTTTAGATGTTTCAGTATTAAAAGTAACTAGTTTTTCTTTAGTTTTTAATGTTGCTCAGTCAGAACCCGGTATCATGATCCAATGAACCTTTGGACTTCATTCGTTAAGTCGGACCCTCTAGCTGAAGATCGCTGCAGAAGTTCTTTCAAATCTGAAGAAACAGTGTTCACATTGTTGGGCTGAACTGATAAGAACCGAGCAGCCGACCGTGAGGTTCAGTTGGACCTGAGCTGCAGGGATCTGTGTAGTCTGACAAGGTTAACAGGTTTCAGAACCCTTTGTGGGTCTGAACCGGTCCTGCTGCACTTTATCTCCTTTCAAACACAACTTTAGGCTGACAAACAAAACATTAACGGCTGGTTCTGACGTTTTTAGAGCATGTTTCTGTATTTTCTGTTCCACACCAGTTTAATCCACTGGGTTCATATTGGGTCACTTAGTTTTGTTCTGTTCTGCTGGAGGTTCCATTAAGCTTTACCTTCATTCTGGATGTTTATCATGTTTATTCTCCCTGTTTTCACCTGAGAAACCGATTAAAGAATAAACTTTCATTCTGAAATTCTAACTTTTTTCTTTCCACGTCTTTAAAGTTCCTGATTTATTTATTAGGAACTTTTTCATGGTTCTGCACGGGTTCTCATAGGATTATTTCCGTCCCATTTAACAGCTAATTTAAGGGGCTGCAACCAGTCAGGATGTCCACTGCTGAAAACTCCAACAATATCAGAACTGGACCACGGTAGAAGGTCCAGTAGAAGGTGGCCCGGTCTCACGAGTCAGGTTTTCTTTTACCCAGATGGGACTTTCCTGGGGAAACCACGGCACCAGGACGCACGCTGACAGCAAGGCCAGGCGTTGGAGGTAATGGGATGCTTCTGGGTGTAGTTCATGCACCACCTCAGCTTTGATGGAGGCCACGTACACCATGTTCCCTGGTGGCTGTGGACCGTAGCTCCAGGATGAGGCTTCCTGACAAATAAAGGTTCAGGCATAATGTGAGGAGCTCAACAGCAAGGTTGAGGTGTTGACCCGGTTCTAATCCAGTCAAGGATCTGCTCTGATGATCTTTGTGGTGGACACCACAGAACACCCCCAGGGTTTGATGGAGTCCATATCTCAACATGTCTGGTAAAAGGGAAACCAACACACAATTAGAAAAGTCCAAAAGATGCAGAATCCTACAAACATGCAGGTCCAGAGTGGCCTTCAGAGGTCCGAAACTGCCTGAAATGTTCCTCTGAAAGCTGAAGCAGAGGGAATGCTGCTGGTTTCCAGAGTGACATTAAAAGCTTCTTTTCAGTTTCATCTCAGCTTCTGTTGCAGCTTTTATCAGAAGAGGCCCTCAGCTCCTAATAATGAAGCATCTCAGAATAAAAGCAGCATTTGTTCCTCTCCAGCCGGGTCTTTGTGTCTTTCCACAGAGTTCTGGGTCAAACTTTGTTCCCCTCGCTGTGCAGCTGATTTCACTTGGATCTGTAATAGTCGCTCGGTTCAGATCAGGTGGATAAACTCTGAACCGAGCGAGCTATTTTACGGAGCACAAACTGAACGGGTCACCTTTGACCCCACAGGTCTGGTTATGCAGCGTTAAAGTGTTGGAAGAAGAGAGCTGTTGCTCACGTTAATCACACATATGAGCGTGAACCGACACGTCAGAGACCATCAGCCCGTGTGTCCACACACTGAGTGTGTTACCAGTTCGCACCGAGACTGGGATGGCGCTGGGAGATGGTCCGGGTTTCTAGAAGCTAGTGTTTTCTCTCCAGCAGCAGCTACTGATCGTCGTTTGAGGCCCAGATGGATAGAGATCTGTTTGTTGTTCTCCAGCTTCTGTAATTATCTCTGTTCCCACCTGGAGTCCTCCATCACCACCTGTTCCACCTCGCAGAGCTTCATTCAGTCTTTCACCCAGCAGGAATAACTGACTGTATCTTTCCCCCAAACTCAAACACAGATTAGGTTCATAGAAAGATCTAATGTCTTCCTTTCGCTGGCTTTTTCAGATGAAGATGTAGGTGGAGATGCTAGAACTTTCCGTTAACGTTCTCCTATTTCTAATAAAAATGGATTCTGAGCTTCTTCAGTTTCGGCACATCTGCTGCAGACCAGCTGGGTTTTTATCCATATTGTTGTCTCTTTGGGATGCCGTAAACATGGCAACGAGCTCTGCGAGAGCTGAGGGGGTCGGCCAGAGACATGAAACTAAATATGCATCCCACAGGCGTTGGTTTTCCAGGGCCTGCCTCGTAGCTTCTCTACCTGCAGGCAGATGATGAGTAGTCATTAAAATGGAGACCAACATGGTGGAAACCCACTGATCAGCTGCTATTAATGCCACAGTGTTCAGGTCTGAGGAGATCCAGTTTTCTCCTGATAAAAGCTCCAACTGAACACACCGCCTCACTTACATCGAAGAGTTGGAGAAAAGCATCGTTAGTGGTATTATTTCACTTCTTCCGTGAACTAAAGTGTTTTATACCAGTTTAGCTCAAGAGTTAGAGTTGGATCCACCTCAGAACTAAGGTCCATTTGCACTAAAGTTAGTAAATACTTTACATTTGGTCAATTTTGATCAAGCTTTAATTGCTGAAAAGGGTCAAATCGTAGGATGTAACAAATTTCAATCTGTGATCTCTTATACTGACTTTAAAAGAATAATTTCTTAAAAATATATAATTAATCCAGGACAAACCAATAAATGCTATTTATTACAGATTGTGAAATGGAGCAAGTCTGAGTTTGAGTCAAGGGGTCAAATAAACCTGTGAAATGGTCCTTTAGCGTACCGCTGAATCGTCACTGTAGATTTGTTTCAAAATCTGGAAATAATAAATCAAGTGGACTAATCACATTATTATACCGCTGAAAACAGGTGAGAATTACCATAGCAACCAGAGACCCAGCTTTTTCAGCAGTCGCTGAATCTTACATCACCCAACTACTTTTTTTCTTTCCCTGTAATAATCCAGCATGATGCAAGCTCCAGATTCTGGTGCCGTTTTCCTTTCCTGCCGTCGAGTCAGACAACAGGAAAGCTGCTGAAAATGTCTGTAAGCCCAGACAGTCAGAATGATCTGCACTTCAACAAGTAGCAAGAAAACCTGTGACAACAGCTTCAAGACATGCAGGACTCGGCTCCTCACCTGCCGCCGCACTTAAAGCATCCTACTGGAGCCGTTAAATATGGATAAGATGGGAATAACCCTGAATGATTAACATGAGAATGTGTTGCTGAAACCGGAGGATTTCTGTGCAGCAGAGTTCAGACTCTGCTCTGAAGGCATCATTAGAACAAAGCTTCATCACAGCACAAAAGAAAAGGTCTCGGAGAAAATAACAAATGTGATGAAGATGAGGTAGAGAGAGGATGAAGGTGAGAATTCAAATGAGCCCTCATCCCTATGCAACTGGGTTTTTTCCCTGCATTTGTTCGGAGCTCAGGAAGTCTTTCAGAACAGCGAAGAGGAAGGAAGAGCACTGATGCGTTCTGTGAATGATGAAGAGGCTGCCATGATGCAATTTTAGCAATCATTCTCACACAGCTGGGCCCCTTTGTGCTGTCTGAACAGCTCTTCCTCTTCACTGTCTGCATGTGCACATAGCATCCATTGTTAATTTCCTTCTGAACGACCGAGACTTCTTCAACCCACTCGTTCTAATCCAGTTGGGTCATTTTCACTTTCGGCACTTTGAAGGTTTGAAATTCAGATTTTCTGTATTTATTTGATTTTAAAGTCGATTTTGGTTCTGAAGTACTGCAGCTGTTACACGAATCGATGCTGATTAATTCTGTAATCGGACTGAACAATTTAATCTGTTAGATTCTAGTTAATACTGGTTCTTAGACTGTCGGAATATGGTTGGCATATTCCCTGTAATCTTTGTAACTGAGAAAAGAAAATATAGCAGCACAGCTTTGGTTTGTAGATCTGCATCTGAACGAAGCACAAGACTTCAGGAACAATGAAGAAAGAGATGCTTGACCAAAATGTACAGCACCAGGGTTGGAGAAAACCAACTATCAGCATGAACGCCTCATACCAGCTGGCAAGCACAGCTGGTATGAGGCGTTCATGCTGATAGTTGGGCTTGTTTTGCATCCACAGGACCAGTCTGAAGCTTGGTCCAAACTGGCAGTGGCTCACCCAGACTTTTATACAGGGGAGGGCAAGGTTTTATCAAGGGCTCCAAATACTACTAAAGGAAAATATTCTGTTTCTCTAACCGGGTCGCTAAACAACTTGCCTTCTTGATGACTCTCTACTTGGCGTCATCATGTGCATCTACCCTTCTCTCACTTACAGGAGTCTTGCTTTGTGATTTTATCTAAAATGTCCAAAACAAGTCCCCTTATTGTCAGTCATTAGATTCCTGATCACTGTTCAGAAAAGTAGGATTACATCTGGATTACATTCCTCTCCTGGTGACCACTTATATTCAAGTCATATTCCATGACCATCATAAGAAATGTAAATATATAGAGCATTTAGTTGTGACTGGATCAGAACAGCCCATCAGAACTCTGCTGGATTGCAGAAAACGAGGGAAAGCTCCTTCATTGTGAAGCCAGTCATGATGCAGTGCTCTGACGTCTTCCTGCTTTTCTCCTCCACCATCAGCATCTCCATTAAACATCAACTCAGCTCCAGTTTATTTCTGAAGAACATTTCCAAACGGCTCATGTTGACCCAAATCCTGATAGAAAGGTCCAAGGAAATATGGAACAGTTGCTGTTTATTTGAATCTCTGAAAGCTTGTCACACAAACTGCTGCAGAACCAGAGTTTAAAATAAAATGCAGAGAAATCTACTCAGTGGCTACTTTATAAGGTTCACTTTGCTGGTACCAGGTTGGGCCCACTTATGCTTCCAGAACTGCCTTATTTCTTTATGTCATCGAATCAACAAGATGTCAGAAACATTCATCTGAGATGTTGGTTTATATGAACATGATTGCATCACACACTTCAGCTGAACCTCCTGTTGGGTTATGATCTGGTGCCAGGAGGCCTCCAGAGTCCAGTGAACTCACTGTGATGTTCAAGAAACCAGTCTGAGATGATCTAAACCATGTGACCTGCAGCGCTATCCTACTGGAGGACAATGGCTCCTCTGTGGTCGTAAAGGGATGGAGATGGTCGGCAGCAGCTCTCTGGTAGGCTGCGGGGCTTAAATGATGCTCATTTGGTACCGATGGGTCCAAAGAGAAAGTGTTGCAAACACCACCAACCTCAGCTGCTGATGCAAGGCAGGATGGATCCATGCTTTCATGTTATTTCCACCAAATTCTGACCCGACCCATCTGAATGCTGTAGCTGAAAACCAGACACATTGGATCAGAGCCATTTTTCCAACAAGTTATTATCCGGTTCTGCTGAGACTGTGTAAATTGTAGCCTCTGGTTTCTGTTTTTAGCTGACCCGAGTGACCCATGGTGCCTTCTGCTGCTTCATGGTTCCACCTGTTGGATGGTGTTCTGCAGACCTTGGATGGAACCAGTGGTTATCTGAGAATTGGACAGCTGTATCGATTTAACATTTCAAATCAGCTCGGTTATTGCTAATACCAGTCAGCTGCTAGTGAAGCTCACTGATTATACGCCTCGACCCGAACCTATAAGCCTAACACGACTGCAGCAGGATGAGCAGGTTTTGGTTGCCACTAGGTCCAGACATACCTGGAATCTGTCTGAAAAGGTAAGAAAAACCAGGTCACACACAAATACACCAGTATGGATGGGCAGCTGAGCACCCCATCCGGCTCAAACTACCTTAAAGCCTCGGTGTCCTGCAGAAAGCTTTCAAGTGGAGAGCATGATGTGACCCCTGGGATGGAAACTGGCTTTTTTCCACAGCTGCTACCAGACAGGACAGAGAAAAACCAGCAGGAACTTTAGCAATGCTTCATATCTGAGCTAGCTGAGTAATGCAGGAGTCAAATCTCATCTGCTCCTCAATTCTTCTAGTTTAGGAGAAAAACAAGCTTTATTTTCCAATTAAAGTCTGTCGGTGACTAAAGCTGATGTCCCTGATAACTTTTACAGTTTCATTTCATTTTTCTGTGTGCTGCAAAACAAACACATCCAGCGATTAGTGCGCAGTTCCAGACATTTAGGGACACGCTTGATTTTATCTCGACCTTTGGGGGAAACAAAAAGCTGCTGCACTTCCCAGCTGTCCTTGGTGAAGCTCTGACAGCAGAACAGGCCTAGTTGTGTAATTGCCAGCCGCTCCGTCAGACGTTTGGATTCCAATCAGAGAAAAACACGCCGCCCATGCAGACTGCGCTCAGAGAGGTGCTCCACAGTTGCACCTGACATTTTTAAGTTAACTGTGTCAGTGGCTTGTTTTTCCTCCGCTGCCACTCAGACATGCAGGGATGAAATGACGAAAGCCTCTCTCAGCTGAAAACAGACAATAAATCCAACTGAAATATGTCGGAGCGATCAGGAGGAATTACCTTCCTTGGTCTGCATGCCCAGATTTCCTGCCTCACCATTATTATCCTACATGAAACGTCTTGTCAGACAGAGGAACTTCTCTTCTGTCCAACCAAGCTGTTCAGCTCTGCAGGAAATTCACACTCAGAAGGTGAGAGCTGGACTGGTTTCTCTCAGCTGTCAGACATTGATGTGCTTATCTATTCATAACTAAAGCAATCATACCTAAATGGTTTATTGATTATATACCGGAGAGGTAATGTCTTTCACTTCATAAAACAGAGAACAGTTCCTAATGAACCTAATCTGTAAGAGCTGATGGGCTGCAGAGACATGTTTGAGTGGATTATTGATGAAGTATCAGTGGGTACCCAGGTTCTGATTCACTCCAACTCCATTGATTTCATCTGAGGGTTTTAAACATCGATCTCTGAAGCCTGGTGTTTTTGTGGTTTCTCCTCCTCTTCGGTGCTCTGGGAGCTGCTGATGGCAAACACTTCAACAGAAAAGTTGGGATGTATGAAATAGTCTGGATGCACCGATAAAGGTCCAGTTGGACATGATTTGGTCCAGTGGTTGAGGTTTAACTTGTCCCTGAGCCTGCAGCTTGTTCCTGCAGCCTCAGGACTAAGTTCTGTTTGTTTGGACCCTCTAATGTTCCAGGAGTCAGAACTCATTTCACCTGCAGAATATTATCTCCCAATAAATAATTATACTCATTCAAACGAGTCACTGAAGGTAAAGGTAGAAAACATCTGACATGTATGTATGTGTGTGTGTGTGTGTGTATGTGTGTGTGTGTGTGTGTGTGTATGTTCTTTCCACCTTATGGTTTTAACTGCTGAGTCACAAGATCTTCATTTAGATACGTGTACATTTAGATGCAAATCAGACACAAGCCAAACCACTAGAGCAGAAAATCAACAGTAATATATCTAGGAAATGATAAAAATGAATCAGAAAACCATAAGAAATGATCTAAAAGAAACTGGATTTCTCTCCAGAAAATCCAAAAGACGAGGTTTAAGTCTCTCGATGTCTTGTTCATAAGTGAAGGCTGGATGGATCGGATGGTTTCTCGTAATGATTTGAACTCAGACAGCAGGAGGTGTCTGGTTCAGAAGACTTGAAGTATGCTGGTGTAGATTGCCTTATCCAAGGTTAGGATGAGGCTCAAATGGGAAACTGGACGTTCTTCCTTTTTTTATTTTCGGTTTTCAGTTCTGAGAAAACAGGTTGGCAAAAAGCTGTTAGAAATGACTAAAACAGACCATTGTTAAAAGTTTAGTCATTTAATGCACTCAAAGAGAATCCTCAGGTTTTATTTTCTGCTGCATGTTTATGGCTCATTTCACCTTCTGGTAGATGTAGCGTAGACCGTCTTCATGTGTCATTTCCCTGCACATAAGGTCAAGCTTTCTGTGTTTTTCCTCTAGGGTTCAGTGCTACCCCCCACCTCACCTCCACAGGGATAACAAACAGCACCATCCAGGCTGAAAACATCCTGAACTCCTCCGTCGGAGTCAGTTGGGCTTCCGAACACGACCAATGGGAGCTCCTCCCCTGGAAAAATGAAGGCTAATGAAATTCTGCACACTCCATCACGGCTGCTTTAGCTGATCTCTGGTCCTGATCCATTTGTTTTCAATTTTTCATAGTCTGTGACCAGAGGTGGTGCAGGTTGCAGGTGTAAATTTGTGGCTATTGACTATTGTGTGAAGCACATTAGGAGGGAAAAAAGGACTTATTTCTGGTTCTGAAAAGGCATGAAATAAATCTCCTTGTTTTCTTGATTACAGAGCAGCGTTGCCTTCTGCTCAGGGAGGAGACGAACACAGAAGGTGCTGCTTTGCCCTCCATCATAATGAGAGTGGAGGTAGTGGAGAATACCAACAGGCAGCAGCGACTCAAACTGTGAACAACTTTGATTCCCTGTATGATCTGCTTTATGTTATACAACGGCTGGCGAAACAAGCAAACTGACTGATCATTTGATCCATTAGACGTTTCTGCTATTAGAAAAAGAAAACGCTCAATTGTTGGTCACAAATTTATTGATACATTTATATATCATTTTGTTTTTCTGTATTGTAAGGGATGAGAAATTCTGAAATCTAATCAGAGTTTGGTTGCACAGTTTTTCATTTTAGAAACTGTTTCAAAATAATTCACAGTGTGAGACATCATCACACTCTTAGCTGGATGTTCTGCAGGGAAATCAATGAAATATATTTAGAAACTAAACTAGGATGCTGTTAAAATCGTAAAAGATGCAAAATGCCCATTAAGTCAGCTCAATTCAACTGAGTTTGAATGGTGTGGCTGAGCTGCTGAAGTATCTCACTGGAGTTTTTTACCAGAACTCCTCTCGGTTTACTGCTACAGGGGTCATAGCGCCATGTCCCTGATTGAGACGGATGTTTTAATGTATTTTACAAGAATCCATTTCAGAAATTAAGATGTGTGAATGACTGTTTCTATGTAACAGCACTAAATGGGTTTTTATTTATTTGTATAATTTTTTAGAAGCTGTTAAGTAACAGAAAATATTAAATATGTTAGAAAAAATTTGCCGGATTGAATTCAGCATTAAATGATTATAAGACATAGCTTAGAAATGAATGACAGCATCTCACCTATAAAGAGCTGATATTTTTATGACTAAATACATGAACATTATATTTCTGCATGGTGATGCGTTCGTGAGTTAATTAATGATTTTAATCAGAACGTTTTAAAGATCTTCTTCTGTAACGCCTTGTTTCATAATGCTGATATTTCTCATTTCCCCTGACTGCTACTGATATAACCGACATGACCACATCATGTGATTCATGCAGGGACATTTTTACATCCTCTAACATTTTCTGATGTTATGAAACCCACATTTGGCCTCTATTTACTATTTATATCTCCTGATTATTTTATTTATTTATTTGCCACCTACTGATGCTCCTGTTGGTCTGTTTCCCCTGCAGGAATGACTGAAGCTAATCTGTCGTATTGATATTTTCCAGCAGCTTCATCTTGTATAATCCTAATAAACCACTGTGAGGTGATTCCAGCCTCTTATACAGATTTCAGTTCCCACGGCTGCAGGATTTCCAGCCTGAGTGAATTGGTGTGTGCATCTTAATCTCTGCTGCCTTTGTGTAAATCATCCATACAGTGTGTTCCTTTGGAAAGAAAAGGTCTTCACTCTGGATCCATTATCAGGATGTTTTCCAATATGTCCAATCCTCTGCGCGGGTCATTCCTGGCCAGCTTCCACTAAAAATGATTGGTGGCTGAGTTGGTTTGCTTGTTAGGAAGACCTTCACAGACCAGCACAGGTGGGTTGCATCATTCTCAGCAAGTCAGCAAGGCACCGCCTCCCCTTGAGATGAAGCGTAACGGGAGCATTTCAGCTCATACAGGTCCTTCTCAAAAAATTAGCATATTGTGATAAAGTTCATTATTTTCTATAATGTCATGATGAAAATTTAACATTCATATATTTTAGATTCATTGCACACTAACTGAAATATTTCAGGTCTTTTATTGTCTTAATACGGATGATTTTGGCATACAGCTCATGAAAACCCAAAATTCCTATCTCACAAAATTAGCATATCATTAAAAGGGTCTCTAAACGAGCTATGAACCTAATCATCTGAATCAACGAGTTAACTCTAAACACCTGCAAAAGATTCCTGAGGCCTTTAAAACTCCCAGCCTGGTTCATCACTCAAAACCCCAATCATGGGTAAGACTGCCGACCTGACTGCTGTCCAGAAGGCCACTATTGACACCCTCAAGCAAGAGGGTAAGACACAGAAAGAAATTTCTGAACGAATAGGCTGTTCCCAGAGTGCTGTATCAAGGCACCTCAGTGGGAAGTCTGTGGGAAGGAAAAAGTGTGGCAGAAAACGCTGCACAACGAGAAGAGGTGACCGGACCCTGAGGAAGATTGTGGAGAAGGGCCGATTCCAGACCTTGGGGGACCTGTGGAAGCAGTGGACTGAGTCTGGAGTAGAAACATCCAAAGCCACCGTGCACAGGTGTGTGCAGGAAATGGGCTACAGGTGCCGCATTCCCCAGACCTGGGCTACAGAGAAGCAGCACTGGACTGTTGCTCAGTGGTCCAAAGTACTTTTTTCGGATGAAAGCAAATTCTGCATGTCATTTGGAAATCAAGGTGCCAGAGTCTGGAGGAAGACTGGGGAGAAGGAAATGCCAAAATGCCAGAAGTCCAGTGTCAAGTACCCACAGTCAGTGATGGTCTGGGGTGCCGTGTCAGCTGCTGGTGTTGGTCCACTGTGTTTTATCAAGGGCAGGGTCAATGCAGCTAGCTATCAGGAGATTTTGGAGCACTTCATGCTTCTATCTGCTGAAAAGCTTTATGGAGATGAAGATTTCATTTTTCAGCACGACCTGGCACCTGCTCACAGTGCCAAAACCACTGGTAAATGGTTTACTGACCATGGTATCACTGTGCTCAATTGGCCTGCCAACTCTCCTGACCTGAACCCCATAGAGAATCTGTGGGATATTGTGAAGAGAACGTTGAGAGACTCAAGACCCAACACTCTGGATGAGCTAAAGGCCGCTATCGAAGCATCCTGGGCCTCCATAAGACCTCAGCAGTGCCACAGGCTGATTGCCTCCATGCCACGCCGCATTGACGCAGTCATTTCTGCCAAAGGATTCCCGACCAAGTATTGAGTGCATAACTGTACATGATTATTTGAAGGTTGACGTTTTTTGTATTAAAAACACTTTTCTTTTATTGGTCGGATGAAATATGCTAATTTTGTGAGATAGGAATTTTGGGTTTTCATGAGCTGTATGCCAAAATCATCCGTATTAAGACAATAAAAGACCTGAAATATTTCAGTTAGTGTGCAATGAATCTAAAATATATGAATGTTAAATTTTCATCATTACATTATAGAAAATAATGAACTTTATCACAATATGCTAATATTTTGAGAAGGACCTGTAGAGGAAAATAATACAGTACATCTAACGCCTGAGTGTTAGATTCTGTCCCCTCCTGCTGTCAGATTTACAGGGAAGCATGATGCAGTGGAAACAGCTGACAGGCCTTCAGCAGGAGAGGAGAAAGGAGGTAGAACTCCTTCCTCATCTACTTTTTAATGCTGATCGCCTGACTTTTAAGGTCACCTTTAAAGATTTAGAAGAGAACCGAATTAAATAGCTTCATTATCAAGTTTATGTCGTAGAGCGCGGAAGAACTTGTTTTAGAACTTTAGCTCAGAGTTGGACCTGCAGAAGCTAAAAGTATTCATGAGCTGCACTGTGGACACACCTGGGATCAAAGTGGCCCTCAAAAACAGATTTCATGCACCTCCTCTCACAGAGCAACATGGCCAGCATTAAATGAAACTGAACAGGAGGTAAAAGAAGAAGAGAAGAGATGCAGAGCTCAGGATGAAACATGCTGTGATGAGGAATCAAATAAAACCCAGATTTAAGATGGGAAGAAGAAGAAATTCCTTTAATTATTCTTGTCCAGAAAAAAATCACATTAACATACAGGATTGGAGCAGCTGACGCAGTCTGAATTAGATCCACTTTCCACATTTCTTTGCCTGAAATGAGTCCATCCTTCAGGACAGAACCAGACCTGCATGTTGCAGAACCAGCATCACTTTGATAGTAAAGAGACATACGTTCCTATCTCAGAGAATATAAACCGTTTTACTGATCTAAGAAATGAAAGGAAAACGTATTAGAACTTAACTGGGAAAAACTTCTGTTGAATATCCGTACTGGTATGGAATGGGTAATATGTTCTGAACAAAAGGATCAACCCACAGACAGCTTAATCCATCACTGGGACATTTTAACTGAAAAATTGATGCAACAGGCTGGTCCAATCTGCTATGTCATGGTAGCAGATCCAAATGGTCCTCAGTAGTTTGTTTGGACCCCGCGTGATTGTTTGCAAGCCTGACAATGTCGGGGCATGCTCTTTATTAGATGAAGGGTGGTGTCTTAGGGTATCTCTTCCAGAATCCTGACCAAGGCATCACTGGGCCTCTTGGGCAGTCTGAGGGGGAACCAGGTGGTGTCAGATGGACCTAAACATGATATCTCAACGATGTTTTATTGGATTTAGGTCAGGGGATGGTAAAGGCCAGTCAATCCCTTCATCCTCCAAGATCTGCCTGTATACTCTTACCACATCAAGCCAGGCATTATCATGCACCAGGGGGAACCCAGGAGTCACTGCACCAGCAAAGGGTCTAACAATGAGTCTAAGGATTTCAACCCAACACCTAATGGCAGTCAGGGTGCCGTAATCTATTCTGTACAGTTCTGTGTGTCCCAGTGACATGCAGTCAGGACACGCAGGTGAGGCAAGGAGGAGACAAAATTGGATCTTTTTGGAAAGTGCACCCCATTACATTTGGTGTAAAACTAACACATCATTTAAGAAAAGGAACATCATACCTACAGTCAAACATGGTGGTGGTAGTGTGATGGTGTGGGGCTGGTTTGCTGCTTCCTCGGAAATACTCGTAATTAATGGAACCATTAATTCTGCTCATTGCCAGAAAATCCTGAAAGTGAAAGTCTGGACCTCAGTATGTGACCTGCTGTCAGCCGATCATCCACAGTACACCTGGAAGTCTTCCACTGAATGACTCAAAGTGGAGTGGCTTAGTCAAAGTCTGGACCGGAATCTAATTGAGATGCTGTGATAATTTAAAACATAAAAAAAACAAGATCAATCAGAGAGATAGACTTTTTCCCAGTGCTATATGAAGTTATAATAAAACCTAAAGTGTGACATTAGATCTAAAATTACAACCCGCCTGAAAGCTCGATGCATTTCACATTTCATGATCCCGTAGATCCCAACAGATGAGAATGTCAGAGACATTTTGTGGTCAACAGGAACAACGGTGCCTTTTCTTTATTAATAGATATAAAAAATGAGTTCAGCATCTGATTTGTCAGCTAAATGGCTGAGTACAGAGCAGACCATATATCCTATTTACTAACTCAAAAACTGCTGATTTCCTGCTGAATCTCTCACAATAAATGGCGCTTGTTTGAAAGTTAATTATTCTGAGTGCCCGTCTGGAGGCAGTTCGCTGCGTCTTGCTGCATCACTTTAAAATATAATCAGATTGAATGTTTTTTAATTATTCCTAAGCTCTCGGAGGATGTGATTAATATTGATTGCTCTGATGTTTATTAGAAGAGTAGTTCAGACCCTGAAAAGTGTCCTTACTTGTACCAGCTCATCCTTCCTGGGATGGTGAGGACTGGTTTCCAGCCAGACTGGACGAGACATCTGTTTATAACCTATAGCATGACAGCCACAGCAGCCATTCGATGTCTTCTACGTTGGACACCGACTCATTGCAGCAACTCAACACACTTTGAAACGAGGGCTCTTACTGTCTAGAGGTAAATACAGACACAGTGATTCTAGGTGTTACAGAGGAGGCTGACAGGTTCAGCGTGATACTGGCATTAAAACGTTCACTGCTACAAAGAAAAACATCAGAGTCAAACCTCTGGGACTATTGCATCCATAAACTCAGCACTCGAGGTTTATTGTCAGGCAGTGAGAATGTGTAGGTGTATGTAAATATGTGGTTCCTGCCAGATCTTCATCATACAGTGTTTGAGTCAAACAAATAAGACTCTGAACCTGATCAAGTCCAATTAGATCCTAGCCCAGAGGTCCTGCATGACGTCCTAATGTTGAAATCATGTTAATGTATGTGTGAAGGACACATAATTAGTTAATCACACTCTGATTTTTCTATAGTCACTTTAATTTTAATGAGAGCAGAGATGTTCACAAGTCTTTTTTTTCCAAGTCAGGTCTCAAGTCTTTAACATTTTTTCATCAAATCTACAACATGTAGGTCTCCTCTAACTGCATCGCTGTAGGTTAGGAATCCAGACCTGGACTGTTTGCCCTCAGGCCTAAATTATTACATGACCATTTGAAAATTATTCTTTTAACTTTCTTTTTCCAGTTTTTTGGGAGTTTATTCCAGATTAGTGGAGCATAAGAACTAAAAGCTGCTTCTCCATGTTTGGTTCTGGTTCTGGTTCTGCAGAGTAGATTTGAGCCAGAAGACCTGAGAGGTCTGGGTGGTTGATCCACTGACAACAAGTCTGTAATATATTTTGGTGCTAAGCCATTCAGTGATTTATAGACTAACAGAAGTATTTTAAAGTCTATTCTCTGAGCTACAGGGAACCAGTGTAGGGACTTTAGAACCGGGCCGATGTGCTCCACTTTCTTAGTTCTAGTCGACATTTTTAAACTTAAAAAAGTAACGCAATAGTTTCTTTTCCTGTTAATTAGTTGCTGTTATAGTGGAGTAACATTTTGGGAGAAGTAACTATAACTAATAATTTTTTTTAAGTAACCCAACACTGGCTCTTGTGAATGAACCTGTTGGTCTCTCAGCAGCAGACAAAAATAATTTGAAAATTATTCTTTTAATATTTATTAACAGTTATCTATGAATCAACTAACATTTAGTTTATCATACAAAAATCTGCTAAAGGCTGCTTTGTATTATTTAGAAAATTTATCCATTTAATATTTAACCCATTAGAAATATAACTAGGCATTTATGCTCTAAGAAAAATAGTAGAGATCAAACCTGTTAATGTTGAATTTTTACGTTTTTGTCTAAGTTGACAGCTGTTTATCCCTGTCTTCTGCACAAAAATCTGGTCTGGAGGGTTTTCTTCTCACTCTAAGTATAAATCTGGTACTAAGACTCGAGTCTCAGACCACGAGTCCAAGTCAAGCCTCAAGTGTTTAGGCCACAAGTCTGCTGAGTTGAAGTCTCGAGTCGGAGTCTCAAACTCGAGTTGCCATCTCTGGAAGAGACTGAAAATCATCTGAAAATAGAGAAAATTTGTTTTTCGAATATCTAAAAACACTGAGTGAAACAACTATTTGATCCGTAGGCGTCCAACACGCCTGAAACCCGGTTCCCTGGATGTCTGTTTTATGCCTTTTAGAAGATATCCATTCCTTTTCTTTCTTTAATCAAGATAGCTATGTTTAAAGAGTAGCTAAACCCCAAATCAATGCAACATCCCTGAGTGGATGCTGTAAACCACATTAATGTCACAAAACACCCCACATGCTATACGTGATGATCATATTCCAACTGCATATTTTAGGTATTTAATACGAAAACAGGTTGAAACAAACAACAGCAGGTAATATCTGCGGTTCAGGATGGTAAGACTCAGGTGAAGAACAGAAACCAGAAGATGAAGACTTCTTGTGTTGTTCCTAAAGGCTTCAGTTCAGTCTCCAGTCCAATGCTGCAGAGGCGGAGAAGGTAAACTGCTGCCAAACTACCAGCAAACTCCTTTCTCTCATCCAGAAATTGCTTTAGAGTGTAAAAATGGGAATTTGAAACATTTTGCCATTAAGTTGGCTAAAGGAGCCATTTCCACTGGCCTTATGTCAACATTACAGCTGCCTGCATTCTTGGTTAGGCAGCTGGATCTAATGAAAAGATGTGAATCATTCCCATACATCTAGTTTAATGTTCAGTCTCTTTCCAATTTACACAGCAAGTCGCAGGCATTGCCATTTCACAAATGGTTATGAATGTAGAGCTGCTGCATCTAAATCAAAGCTAAATTGTTCTTCATGTTCTTCACCTTAGAAAAATGTTTTCCTCTCTTTGATTCTTTGTGAGCTCAGAGAAATGATTATGGGTTGGACCAGGAAGGAAAAATAACAGCACATCAATTGTTAGGATTTTCTAAGGCACTTACTTCTAAAATAAAATGCATCATCCTTATTAGATACAGTAAGTATAAAGTACAGAATATGCATGGTGCAGATTATAAGTAATAAATATGACAGTTTTATGGGAATAATTCACTTTTTCTAACCCAAAGTTAAAATGCCTTTTAGTTTGAACTTATCTTCATTTAACACCAATCACATTTTATTTCCTGCAAAAACAAAAGCCTGTTTTAAGGTGTAGAGGTTAATTATATTTCAATGACCTTTTCAATTTTCACAGTTATTCATTTTACAGGTTTTTACTCCCATTAAATTCAGTTTTAATTCAATTCAGTTTTGAACAACACATGTCGTCTCAAGGCACTTTACAGTGGACAGTCACTGGCGTTGACTTTGCAGCAATCCCTCATACTGAGCATGCATGTAGCGACAGTGGAGAGGAAAAACTCCCTTTTAACAGGAAGAAACCTCCAGCAGAATCAGAACCAGGCTCAGTGTGAGCGGCCATCTGTCATGACCGACTGGGGGTTTGAGAGAACAGAGAAGCACTGATCCAGGAATACTTTCTATGGGAAAGAAAAGTGAAAAGAGGCTTTATCTAAGAGAAAGGTTGGGGTGTGGCGCTCGTGGTGTAGGGGTTAAGCGTGTGACCACATATAGAGGCTAGAGTCCTTAATGCGGCCATCCTGGGTTCAAGTCCTGGACCCGGCGATCTTTGCCGAATGTCTCACCCTGTCTCTTTGTTCCTCTTTCCTGTCTGCCTGCTGTCAAAAAATAAAGGCCTCTAGTGCCAAAAAGAGGAGGAAACTGGAGTGCCTGACTATAAAATCTCAAACTTCCTGGACAGTACGGGCAGAGTTCGCCCAACTTGGAGGAGGCCTTTAGAAGACCTCATCTTGGCATTCACATTGTAGAAAGGTGACTAGATAGTAATTGTTAACTTCATCTTTTTAGCATTTACATAGATGATAATTTTAACAGTTTTAAGGAACTAAAAGAAGTTCAATGTTTCCTTGTGAATACTTACTTCTGCCACTTTCCATCTCCCAGCAGATGTGTGCAGACAAAACATTCCCCCGGGGTTTGCACCCAATTTATTTGACCTGGGCTGTACAACAACAAGGAAATGGATTGAGGAGGTGTTTTAGCAATTGTGCTTTATATGTTGATTTTGGAATAATTATTGGGATCAAATTAAAATATTTCCAACTTGTATCAGTTGGTAAATAATGTATTATTTAGTTTGCTCCTTATTCAATATAAATACTGTGGTATTTTCCATCTTCATGTGTAGCAGCTATTTTGTCCCTAATAATGGTTTCTTCCTAATTAGATCCATTTTCATTTAGGATTCAAGATTCTTTATTGTCATTATGCCACCATAATGAACAAAATGTAAAAATAGTTATAGAAAAAGAGAACATGTGTACATGGAATGTGGCATTTAGTATTTACATGAAGTGCAGCTGGTGCTGAAACAGTCTGAGTCGGGCTGGTTTGTTTGACTGTCAGCAGGGATGATTCGTGTCTGTCTGCAGAGGGACAACGGCCTTCACTGCTTTGGGAAAGAAACAGTTTCTGAGTCTATTTGTTTTGATGTGATGTTCCTGAATCTTATTCCTGCCAGAAGTGGGACAGACAGTGCGATACCCGTAGCAATGTGTCTGGCTCTTTTCTGGACTCGTGCAGCATAAACCAGGTCCAGATCCGGTAGACGACATCCCACAATCCCCTGTGCTGACCTCACCACCCGTGAGGGTCTCTCCTGTGCCGTGCAGCTCCCATACCACACTGTCACACTGAGGCACAGACAACAAAGAAGAATCTTCCACTGACGCCATTTCGTATTTATTGCTGCCGTTTGGGTCCCACCTCCACGGCCGCTCGACCAGTATGACAAGCGTGTAACACACCAGTTCTGTCAGGAGGAATGGCCCAAAATCCCAGCAAACTGTAGTGAGAAGTAAAAAAAAAATATTTCATTACAGCAGATAGAAATGATCCTAACTGACCTAAAACAGGAGGTTTGGTAATTTACATGCTGACGTGTTTTCATCATTTAAAGCCCTTTGAGCTGCCTTGTTGCTGAACGGTGCTATAAAAATAAATATGCCTTGAATTGTTCTGATGTTTAGAACATTGGTACCTTTTCATACACTGTGTCTGGTTCCTTTCTGCTGCTGGACTACAGTTCCTCAGATGAGCTGGAGGAGGAAGATGAGGAGGAGGTGGGCTGGGATATTCATTGAGGCCTTTGCCCTCGTGACTACAATGGACGGATTTTCTTGGAAATTTAAACTTGTCCATTTTTTATGTTCATCCTTTATTCATACTTATTAAAATAATCATGTCTTGGATACAGTTTAAGCAAGGCCAGTAATGCTTAGAACGTATGCTTTCTGCTAATTGTGGCTGAAAATTTGAGGAATGTTTGAGCAGATCTGAAATCACTGATGTTCACCAGCCCAGAAACTGTTTGGTCCTCTCTGAGCAGATAACAGGGACCAATTGTAATGTGCTTGTCAGTGATGGAAGTAACGCCGTTACTTTTTTCAGCGTTACAACGCCGTTACCGACAACTAAATGGGGCGCGTTATAAACTAAAGCTACTCAATGAAGCCCATCATCTGTCGTGGCTCTCAGTCACAGGAGCTCAGCTTTATTTCTTTGGTGAAGGGAGGAGCGAGAAAATAGAATAAGCTTTTATTGTAAACCAATCAGAGACCGTGTTCAGTTTACACACAAACCACAAATGAACACAGCAGCCCTGCTCAGGCAAGCTAGCGGATGTTAGCTGCAACAATGGCGGGTCTGGAGGGAAAGATTACGTTTTCAAAGTGGAAGTACAGACACTACTTTACTTTCCTCGAGGTAAAAGGCAAGATCGTACATGTGAAGTAAATATTAAAAGTTCGGTGTAAGTACGTGTCTATGTAATTCCTCTTCATGCAACTGGCTTGTGAAACCTTAGAAAAAAAATCAAAATTCGCAAGGCAGGTTTATTTATATAGCTTATTTCAGCAGCTAGACAATTCAAAGTGCTGTACATGAAAAAAGAAAAAGAAACATAATAGGAAAAGTACATTCAAGTGGTATGAAGGTAATTAAATAATTAATGAACACAAATAATTTAAGAGAATAAAAATGAATAATTAAAATGATAAGATGACAATAAAAAAGATAAAAAATTAAAGTAATGATAAAATGATTGATAAGAAAATGAAAGGAAAGTTGGACTGAAAACGTAACTAATTATGTCTAAATGGCCCAGTCAAAGGCCACTCTAAACAAATTAGATTTTAATCATAATTTAAAGCAATTTACGATTTCGGCGCTTTTCCAGTTTTTTGGGAGTTTATTCCAGATTAGTGGAGCATAAGAACTAAAAGCTGCTTCTCCATGTTTGGTTCTGGTTCTGGTTCTGCAGAGTAGATTTGAGCGAGATGACCTGAGAGGTCTGGGTGGTTGATCCACTGACAACAAGTCTGTAATATATTTTGGTGCTAAGCCATTCAGTGATTTATAGACTAACAGAAGTATTTTAAAGTCTATTATCTGAGCTACAGGGAACCAGTGTAGGGACTTTAGAACCGGGCCGATGTGCTCCACTTTCTTAGTTCTAGTCGACATTTTTAAACTTAAAAAAGTAACGCAATAGTTTCTTTTCCTGTTAATTAGTTGCTTTTATAGTGGAGTAACATTTTGGGAGAAGTAACTATAACTAATAATTTTTTTTAAGTAACCCAACACTGGCTCTTGTGAATGAACCTGTTGGTCTCTCAGCAGCAGACAAAAACGTTTAATATTTGCAGCTAAAGAGACCGACGATGCCCTGAGAGTAGAAGATGACAGCCGTCCTCACAAAGAAAGTAAAACCGTGGAAAAGGCTTCAGGGAGCTCCACCGTAGGGAGGACCTCAATGACTGGATTTGCACCACCGGGTCCTCTCCTAACCACGGAAGCAACTCGGCATGCACAGGAATTCATTTACCAGTTTTAAACTTTTGATTAAGAAAATCTCACCTCAGTGAAGCGATGAGCCCAAGATGTGGAATCAGAAATGAGATGCACACAGAGAGACATCCAGACCTCCCTCATCAGCTCCAACTCACTCACCCCTAACCCTAACCCTAGTTTTGGTATGTGCCACTGATACCACAACTCCACACAGACCTCGAATAATATGTTCCTGAAGTCATAACAGATTCATATTTCATTCTCAGACAGTTCTTGCAATTCTTGAGCAGTTCAAAATGTTGGTGCAGAACTAAATCCAAAATATCTCACTTAATTTGTTACAAATCTGTAGGTCATTTTTAGGCTGTATTCTGTATTGATTCTTCCTATGTGTTCTTAACTCAGTCGGGGGTTCCTGAAGCTTTGTCTTGGCCACTCAGGGCCACTGTACCCCTAAAAGTGCCATAATCTCTTTTCTGACCCTGGAAATAAATGAAAACATAAGAAAATGTCATGATTTGATGGTGTTTGAGTCTTGCTCAAACACCCTCAAATTTTGCTGCTTTAGTTCCTTAGGTTTAGTTTCTTACTTATTTAGTTTATGTTCTGTTAAATTTGTCAGAATTTCCTGTTAAATTTGTTAGAATGTCCTTTGGTTAGATTGTCTTCTTGCATCTCTGTTCAGCCCATTCATGCTTTAGTTACCGCTGCCTGTCATCTTGTAATCAAATTCATTCGGTTCATCTGCACCATGCCAATCAGTCTCCCTGTTTCACATATTCCATGCAACACATATACTCCTCTGTTCTGGTTGCTCCTTGCTGGTTTATACTGCTAGTTTCATGCCATGACTGCCATGTTTATGCCAAGTCTGCCCACAGTCATGCCTAAGCCTTCCTGACAGAAATAAGAAAAATAATTAATAAAACAAAACAACAAAATAATAGTTTTGTGTGGAGAATGACATGGGGTGTCATTGTGATAATCTGGAGCTAATAAAGAACAGCTGAGGCACAAGGGAAGCAGGGACGCTAATTACTATAAAGAAGCGGAACTTCTTTGACACAAAGAAACATTTAACCAGCGAGAAAGACCAATACTAACCGAGGGGGGAAAAGATACACAGAGAACAGAGCACAGGAATAAACTAAGACTAATGAACTAAATACAAAGAAATAAAGTTTTACGGCAAGAACTAACTGCCACTAATGAACACAGAGAAATGAACAGAGTATGGCAAGACTATAAAACAAAAAGAAACAACATGGAAATGGTGAGAACACAAATGAAAACCAAAACCTGCACTAACTACTGCATGTCCCTTTAATATGACACCTTGACCTTGCGATGTCTTTTTTTCTCCACTGTTAAGCCAACATTAATAAATGTTAAACCCAAACAGCAGATAGGAACTCATGTTAAAGAAGTAAAAATCTGTCATCCACACGGTGAACCCAAATGTAAAATTTACAGCCTAACAATTGTCTCCATATTTCGGCCTTCCTGCTGGAAGTGCTGCTGATCCAGATATAAATCCTGGAGAAATCAATAAGGCTGGCCTGAGTAGACAGTGTTCTGCTCATCCCTCAGCTGAGACAAAGGGCCCGGTGGACAAATGTCAGCTTCGCTCTCCTTCGGTGAACAACACTGAGCATGAACTCAGTAAACTGGAGTAAACTCGGATCCTTCAGTGTGCTCATTTTGCCCCTCGCGTCTGCCTCGCTACCTGCTCCCTCAGACTGAAGTGCTGAAGGAGTCCACACTCCCCAGGGACTCAGACTGAATGAATTACAATCTTTTCCGCTATAGACAGTTCCCACTGGGTTTGGGTCTCAAAAGTTTCACCTTTCAACACTTTTGCAGAACAGAAGTCATGAAGAACAGCTGTAACACAACTCACCAGCTCTAAGGTTGGAGGAAAACAGTCCTGCAGATTCTTCAACACTCCTCATAAAAAAGGTTATTTCTGGTCAAAACACTACAGATGTTAATAGCCAGAAATCACAGCATAAAAAATAAGACAAAGCATTGAATCCTTCCTTCTTCTAGAATAACCCTCCCACTGACACACCCTTAATTGATAATATTAATTAATATGAAAAGCAGTAATTCATCAAAAATACAAACAGACATTTTAAACCCACAGATTTCCACAGCTTTTATAAACACTGAGAAGGATTTCGATAAGATTTATGTCATTAAAGCTTCATCCTTTATTGTCCTTGGAGAGAAATTTGGCTTCGCAGGCTGTTAAAGGGGAGGACATTTAACAAAACATTGATAGATTGGTAGTTGCTATGACACTGTTACAAACATCTGCTGAGGGTAATAAGAGCTGTGATGGCGCAGGGAGCCAAGCTTTTTCCAAGGCAAGATGTTTTGAAGCATATATCTACGACTGGAGGGCAGGAGGTGACATATGAAGGTGGAGGATGATGACAGTCGTAACAGATCAGTAGGGCTTTGCAGGTGATGGCCCTGTTAACGAGAACTGGCAGACTGGGAGTAGAACGAACGATTCTTTTGGATCATAACTAATTTTATTGTTGAGAGGAAGCAGCGTGAGGCAGCAAGTAGCACAGGAGAACATGATGGAAATAAGAGAGGAAGATTTAAATTACTTTGACTAGGCTTTCCCAAACAAAAGGAAACAGGAAAAATGGTTCTGATATAAGTCTCATAAGATGAGTAAAAGGATCACTTAGAGGAAAATAATCTAATTGCTAAAGACCCTTCTTCCTACTTATAGAAACTGTAATGCTGTCTTTATTGGTCTCTCCTAAAACTTTATTATGTTTTAAAGGACTTCTGAAGGATTACGTTACGATAAAAACATATTTAATTTTTTGTTGTTTGTTTTAGGTAAAATGTGTCTGAAAACAGGAAATTAATGATGCTCAAGCCTTTGATGTGAGGTAGACCTTAGAGGGACTGATTAATGTGAAATAATTTTATATAAACCCTACGAGCTTTTCCAGGTTTTTTAAATTCATATGAAGACATTATTTACATGAAGCATCACCAGAGGCCGTGGCTCATATTAGTCAGAAGACCCCGTTTGTCCTGAAATCATTAGTTCTCTTAAAGCCCAAAGGGAAAGTGGGTGAGTTCATCTAAAATTCACACGAGCAAGTTACTTCCTCAGGAGAACAAAGCAATTTCAATTCTGTCTTGAACAACATCAGGACACTCTTCTAAATGTTTTCTGCTCAAAGACCAACTGGGATCCCCATCTGATGAACGATGATCCCTGTGTGACAAAGATGTCCACCCTTGAACTAATTCATTCCCTGTTTCTGCTCCAACAATGCTTGATCACAATGTTCCTCCTTCCAAAGGGATCAAAAAACACAAAGAAGGCTGCAGGTATGACCATTAGCTGAAGAAATGAATAATTTAAGGGAATTAAAAAGATCCACAAATGAGGTTGAATTCCTGATGATAAATTACTTCCTGTTCTGATTTGATCTTGACTGTAAAAACTAGGAAGGTGTTGCAATCTGTTGGAGTGCGAATTGTTTTAGGATGGCTCCAAGACACCAACAGAACAACATCCTCTGCAAAAAGCATAAACCAGATGCTGAGGCTTGTAAACTCTCGTCCATGAAGACCACAAAGACAATCAGACCAGGGGGCAGCCATGAAGGAGACCAGCAGGTCCTGGGAACAAACAGGGGATGAGAACTCAGCTGCTTGGTTATAGAGAAGCTAAATAGTTTACTAGAGCGATCATCACTGCACCACATTCTTACAATGATTGCCTTAGAGGACAGGTTATTGAGCTTTCTCCAGGTCTACAAAACACATGGGGAGCAGATCCCGATCAGATGACTCGAGGAACTCAGCGAGGGTAACGAGTGATGTGATCTGAATGGTTTTCCATATCAGGAGAAGGTACCATGGTTCCTTTTGAATCTGAGGGTAAACAATCAGATCCTGGTCTGACACTGGAATTAACTTTCAGAGGGAGGATGAGAAGTTTGGTCCTTCAACACTTGAAATTAAATCTGACGAAAACATGAAATTATACAAACTATTTTTAGTTTTGAAAGCAAATGATGAAAAACTGGGCATTTTTTATTAGTTTCTGATAAGAAATATCTTGTTTTTAATGTGTGATGTTCTGAGGTTGAGCAGCTGTGTCCTCAGCAGTGCTGCCTTCATGCTTCAACTGACCATGGAGCAGATGTCTCCATCAGATACAGCCGGAACCGGCTGGTGTTTGTTTTTGGGTCTCACCCTATCTGTGGATCACAGGCCTGCACACGTTCTGAGCAGAGCCTTTATGCTCTGATGCACTCATTCATGTTTGTTCAAATGACTCGCCTGGTGTTAATATGGCTCTGGAGCTCAGCCAGCAGTAAAAAGAGAAGATGATGAGACAATCTGAGTTAGGCAGAAAGGAAGAGAGTTACTCTGCATAGCTTTATAATTACAAGGTTCCAGCTGGGTTCACGGTAGCTCCGAGATAATGAGCATTAAAGGTTCATCCTCCAGTTCACTAGAACAAATATAAACTTTTTAATTCCTGACTTTTACCCTCCTCACCAGAAAAATATGAAGATGAGAGCTGGCAGTATTGTCTTGATCCACACCTGCTTGTGTTTCTGTTAATTGGACTCACCTGTTTTTCATATAGTTCTTTTCACCTCAGATGTATTTAAGTTCCTGTTTCTGTCCCTTAATGGTTGGATTCTCCGATGCTGTCTCCCTGGTTCCTGCGTTTCCTTCGTGGCTGTGAGTTCATCATCCTTGTTATTGAAAGATATCCATCCACAACGTACCTGCAGATGTCCTGCTGCTGCTTTGGTCCTTCAACTCCACAAATTATGACAAGTATGAGCCAAGACAAACCTTTAGGCCTTTATTCATATCATTTACAGAACTTTTTATTGATTGTTGAAGATGAAGCAACCTTATCTGTAAATCTGACGGTTTATTCTAAATGTAACAAAAAACTACAGGAATTGTTTAAAGTGTTTTATTTCCGATCTCTGAGTGATTTGTTCCTTCAAAGAAAACAAAGAATCTGTGAAAAATACAACCTCTGTGAAAAATGTCTTAGTTTTTTGTTTTGTCTAAAGCCTCCTGGAAGTTCATGGAAAAAAATCCTGCAAGTTTCAGAAATGAACAAATAAGTTTCTGAAATCAACCCTGGAGCCTCGGAAAGTAACCCTGAGATGTGAAAGTAACCGGGGTCCCACCCTGGAGCCAGGCTTGGGGTCGGGACTCGTCGGAGAGCGCCTGGTGGCCGGGTTGCTCCTCGCGGGACCCGGCCTGGCCAAGCCCGAACGAGAGACGCGAGACCATCCACTGTGGGCCCACCACCTGCAGGGGGAACCGTGAGGGACCGGTGCAAAGAGGATTGTGCGGCGGACGAAGGTGGCCCGATCCCCGGATGCTTAGGCTGGCTCTAGGGACGTGGAATGTCACCTCGCTGGGGGGGAAGGAGCCTGAGCTGGTGCGGGAGGTCGAGAGATGTCGACCAGAAATAGTTGGGCTCGCCTCCACGCACAGCGTGGGCTCTGGAACCCATCTCCTTGAGAGGGGTTGGACTCTCTTCTACTCTGGAGTGGCCCACGGGGAGAGGCAGCAGGCTGGGGTGGGTTTGCTTGTTGCCCCCCAGCTCAGCCATCTCGTGTTGGGGTTTACCCCAGTGGATGAGAGGGTCGCATCCCTGCGCCTTCGGGTTGGGGAGAGGTCTCTGACTATCATTTCGGCCTATGGGGGACTCCATTATTCTGCTGGGGGACTTAAACGCCCACGTGGGAAACGACAGTGACACCTGGAGAGGCGTGATCGAGAGGAATGGCCTCCCCAATCTGAATCCGAGCGGTGTTTTGTTATTGGACTTCTGTGCTAGTCACGGATTGTCCATAATAAACACCATGTTCAAACATAAGGGTGTCCATCAGTGCACTTGGCACCAGGATATCCTAGGCAGGAGGTCAATGATCGACTTTGTTGTGGTATCATCAGACCTTCGGCCGCATGTTTTGGACACTCGGGTGAAGAGAGGAGCTGAGCTGTCCACTGATCACCACCTGGTGGTGAGTTGGATCCGCTGGAGGAGGAGAAAGCCGGACAGACTTGGCATGCCCAAGCGCATAGTGAGGGTCTGCTGGGAACGTTTGGCGGACCCCTTGGCCAGGGATGTATTCAACTCTCACCTCCGGGAGAGCTTTGACCAGATTCCGAGGGATGTTGGAGACATAGAATCCAAATGGACCATGTCCTCCACATCTATTGTCGATGCTGCTGCCCGTAGCATTTACGTTTTTGACCTTTTTGAGAATAAACTAAGATGCGGCTGCCAAGCTCTTGTCTGCACTTTGGTCCGACCCAAAATCCCTCTTCGACAGCAGTGTGGTTTTCGTCCCAGCCGTGGAACACTGGACCAGCTCTATACCCTCTACAGGGTACTCGAGGGTTCATGGGAGTTTGCCCAACCGGTCCACATGTGGACCTGGAGAAAGTATTCGACTGTGTCCCTCATGATACCCTGTGGGGGTGCTCCAGGAGTATGGAATCGGGGGCCCTTTATTTGGGGCCATCCGGTCTCTGTACAAGCGGAGCAGGAGTTTGGTTCGCATTGCCGGCACTAAGTCGGACCTGTTCCCGGTGCATGTTGGACTCCGGCAGGGCTGCCCTTTGTCACCGGTCCTGTTCATAACTTTTATGGACAGGATTTCTAGACGCAGCCAAGGGCTGGAGGGGGTCTGGTTTGGGGACCAGAGGATTTCGTCTCTTCTTTTTGCAGATGACGTGGTCCTGCTGGCCCCATCCAGCCAAGACCTACAGCATGCACTGGGGCAGTTCGCAGCCGAGTGCGAAGCGGCTGGGATGAAGACCAGCTCCTCCAAGTCCGAGGCCATGGTTCTCGACCGGAAAAGGGTGGCTTGTCCTCTTCAGGTTGGAGGGGAGTTCCTGCCTCAAGTGGAGGAGTTTAAGTATCTCGGGGTCTTGTTCATGAGTGAGGGAAGAATGGAGCGGGAGATCGACAAACGGATCGGTGCGGCTGCCACAGTAATGGGGGCGCTGTGCCGGTCCGTTGTGGTGAAGAGATTCTGAGCCGAAAAGTGAAGCTCTCGATTTACCGGTTGGTGTACATTCCTACCCTCACCTATGGCCATGAACTTTGGGTCATGACCGAAAGAACGAGATCCCGGATACAAGCGGCTGAAATGAGCTTCCTCCGTAGGGTGGCCGGGCACTCCCTTAGAGATAGGGTGAGGAGCTCGGCCATCCGGGAGGGGCTCGGAGTAGAGCCGCTGCTCCTCCACATCGAGAGGAGCCAGTTGAGGTGGCTCGGGCATCTATATCGGATGCCTCCTGGACGCCTTCCTCGGGAGGTGTTCCAGGCACGTCCCACCGGGAGGAGGCCCAGGGGACGACCCAGGACACGCTGGAGGGACTATGTCTCTCGGCTGGCCTGGGAACGCCTTGGGCTCCCCCCGGAGGAGCTGGAGGAGGTGTCTGGGGAGAGGGACATATTGGCGTCTCTGCTGAGTCTGCTGCCCCCACGATCCGGTCCCGGATAAAGCGGAAGACGACGAGTACGAGTACGAGTATTTCCACACGTATGTATTTACTATATATCCATGTTTACACTCACAGAGACACATGTATACACAAATACATATACATATATGTATATACATATTTGCACATATGTGTAAACATGGGGGTGGGGGGTCGGTGGCTCTTCATGCCATGTGAAACTAACCCCTGGGTTCCAGAAAAGTTTATTATCTATTACCAACAGAGGCTGAATTGTATAATGTTGTGTTTTAGCAGTTTAAAAGGTCAGTCAGTCATTTTCTACCGCTTATTCCATAGTGGGTCACGGGGGAGCTGGTGCCTATCTCCAGCAATCTATGGGCGAGAGGCGGGGTACACCCTGGACAGGTCGCCAGTCCATCGTAGGGCAACACACAAACAAGCACACACTCATTCATACACCTAAGGGCAATTTAGAGAAACCAATTAACCTAACAGGCATGTCTTTGGACTGTGGGAGGAAACCGGAGTACCCGGTGAGAACCCACGCATGCACAGGGAGAACATGCAAACTCCATGCAGAAAGACCCCAGGCCGGGAATCGAACCCAAGACCTTCTTGCTGCAAGGCAACAGTGCTACCAACTGCGCCACCGTGCACCGTATATCAGTTTAAAAGGTTTATATCTATTTTTATTTGAATAATTTATGATCATAACCCTCCTTTTTCCAATGTTTACTTCTGTGCAGGTTTGCTGTTGCACTGAGAAATCTTTCAGTGATATTTGTTTCCATTCTGAAACATTTAATTTTTTATATTTGGATCCATTATTAAAAAAACAGCTTTAGATCAGCAAACACATGTTGGTATTTTGTAACCTGCCTTATTTGTGGTGATGGAGAATAAAATGTCTGAGTTTGACCCCGACCACGCTGAGGTCAGCAGGCATCTTAACTCATAGATCATCTCTGTTCCCTGTCTGTCACCTTCCTCACCGTCAGACATACTCTGAACAGGTTCAGGGCTCTGGATATCTCCCAGGAAATCACGTTTTAACCCAGACTGACCCTCCATCAGATGCCCCAGATGCTACTCAGTGCCTCCCATAAATGATCTGCCAGAGACCTGACTTTGTGTCCTGATTCTGGTCTCCTCTGGAGCTCAGGTGTGGAAACAATCTGCATACGTTACCTTTGAGTCTAAATAGAAATGAAATATATTATTTGGCAGATAAAAAGGATTTAGAGAATAAACAGTGCCGTGAAAAGGTATTTACTCTCCTTCCAAACTCCTTCAGTTTTGATTTTTTTGTCGAACTAAAATGTTTCTGATCATCAGACACATTTAATAATAAGACAAAGATAACATGAGTTAATACAAAAAGCTGTTTTCAAACAATGATTTTATTTTTTAAGGTAAAAGAACATTTGTTATAGCCTTGTAATAGAGTGTTTTGAACCCTGTAAAGGGTTTCAGCTCACAGATCTGTTACTTCAGCCAGACGATGAGTTTAAGCATGTCTGTCCTTCGGGTCATGCCTCATTGTTTTCCATTAGCAGGTATTTCTTTATTTCTGTTAACTTTCGTCTCTGAATAGTAGCTGGATCTCGTGGCTGCAAGATTCCTGGGTGTTTATCCTCCTCATTCCTGCTTTATCAGCTCAAACAGCAGATCAACACAACGCTGACTGGCAGCTTACCGATCCTTTTAACTCGATGCAGATCCTGCTACAGTTTAATCACTACTGATAAAAACTGATTTCATTCTGGCGAGTTAAATCCATGGTTAGTGCTGGGTAAATTATCCATGTGATCTGTGAGATGTGACTTAATGTTAGCTTCATTTCAGTAAGATCGACATCAATGTAAGAACAACCCTTAAAGGCCCAGATGTGAGAAGAATTGCTGGATTTAATAAAAGAACATAAAAACAGCTCAGGTACTCATAGAGAGGCCCTCTGTGCTCCTATTCACACGTTGTCACTCTGGGTTGGATCTGTCCTACCTCCTTATGGTGAAGACAGAAATATAAAAACACATGAGCCTAAAATATCCGTTCCAGTCACGGATGAATGCATCACCTCTAACCATATGGCTCACATCCAGTTTCTGCAAACCACCAATACAACAGTATCAACATGGTACTGCAACAACAGTTCAGGTACACTTTAAATGCATGCAGAAGCTATATTGTAGTTGTTTGCAGGCCAACAAGCATTCATTGGAAGTTTGATTTACCCAACATCCTCGAAAGAACCTGAAATGTGCTTATGAAGGTTTTGATCTGCGAGATATGATTCACTGAAAAACCTCAGAAAACAGATCTTCTCTGATTCTTCAGCCATTCTCTCACTCTATCTTCATCTTTCCGACTGCTGCTTTTTGCCAGAGAGGCATCTATCTACTTCCTGTTTGTTACTAAGATTTAAATAATTTATGGTGTTAATGGTCAGGTTTTGACCACTAAATGCAGCTGAAAATAGAATCTTCCTGAAATGCAGCACAGAGAAAGCAGAGAGGTTCTAGCAGGAGTTTTATTTACCACAACACAATACTTAAAAATAGAACAAATTACAGAACATTTTAACATTGGGCTGCATGCAGCTCACACATTAACTCTGTTCACACAGGTGATGATGGTTTTATATTAAGAAAAAGACATCTGCTTAGTAAGCACTGAACCAGTGGTTGCTATGGCGATTCCCTCCTATTTTGAGTAGCAGGGGGCCACTTTCATCCCCCAGAGGAATTCAAGCTGAAACAAACAGTTTAAAAGCAGTAGCTACATAACATTAAAGACGTTTTTAACCATCAGTGTCAGAGCGTTCATAGTGTTTGTACTTGTGCAGGAAAAAACTATGGAGGACAGGATGAAGTTTAAATGGTTTACCGACCAATGAGAAAGACTGAATGTTTCTTCAAGAGGCAGGAGAGGAGTCCAGGATGACACTGAGGAAAAGAGGTAAGTGGTTATTGCATCAAGTGTCTCTGATTGCTGATGATGAATGTGCAGAAGTGGAAGTCTTACTGTTGTTGAGTTGATGAGGTGTTCAAGGAGGAGGCAAGTTTGCCCACAGAAGCTGAGGTGGGCAGGTTGTAGTGTGCGGCTCAGGTTGATGAAAATTTTTGCCTTTCTTACAGGAGTGAGGCGGAGACGACGCTGGAGTGTTGGAGGGTGGACAGGTGGGTGAGTGGTGTTTGTGGGTTCAGAGAAAGTGTTCAGACGGCAGATTCAGAGGAACTGTGACATAAGAGGTTGGGATCCTGGGTTCCCCGAAGAGCAAGGGGGTAGAAGAATGAAGCCCCAGATGAAATGGGAACAGAGTAATAGTTTTCAGTTAATGAAGAAGAACAATCTGGCATTTTCCTCAGGAGATCAACTCCTCTGATGAGCTCCAGCTGTGATGACACACCTGTCAGTCACACCCTGCAATCAGGAAGCCAAGACACACACACAGACACACACACCCACACACACACACCCACACACACACACACACACACACACACACACACACACACACACAGACACACACACCCACACACACACACCCACACACACACACACACACACACACACACACACACACACACACACACACACACACAGCACTGGGAATATGACATCCGGTGGCCAGACAGGTAATTTCTATGAGACTATAGTGACTCATCTAGGAGATCCAACAGGTTAAAGATAATCTTCTTCTCCAGTTTGGAAAGATACATTTAGAGCTGAAACATAATAGGAGTGAAAAAGAGTTTGTAAGTGAGCTGAACATAAAAGGTGAGAAAAGTATAACACTTAAACTGTGTGTGCTGAGAGACATCCAGGCCCTCCAGCGATGACAGAGCCCAGTTTCCATCTTTCCATCTGAGTGAGACATGTATCCATCACCAGGGTAACAGTAAGATGACACCACCCACTTCTGCAGTATGGATCCAAGTGGAGCAAATAATAAGGGAAATGAAGGGGGCCCAAATCTGAGCCCTATGGCATCCCACACAAGAGAGAAACACAGGAAGGTGCAAGTTCTCCAAGAATGAGACAGAACGTTTGCTCTTCAACCAGGACCTGAACCGAAGCAAAGTAGAGCTGAGCACTGCTGGGTGGTATTGGGAAATGTTAAACCAATGGAGGATGTGGGCTAACATGATCAATCCCAGCTGCTGCATTGTGCAAAAGTTACAAACCAGCTCCTTTGTCTTCACATTTTCTTTCCATGCAGAGAGGATTTCTTCTAATTTAAAGCAGTCTGGTTCTGCAGATTTTCTTAGAGCCTTCAGATGTCCTTGTAATTTGGGTGCATTTTTTAAAGTAATTTTAAGTTCAGTTCTTGACCCTGACCCAACATGCCGACATACAGTGCAGATTGTGCCGACACACTGGACTAGTTGAGGAGAAAACCAAGTAACGTTTCATCAGTAAATGAACAGGGTTGGGTAAAATTACAGCGTAAAGAACTTCGGGTTAAATAAAGATCTGAGTTTACTTTTTTTTTTTGCAGAAGACATATCTACCACAGGAACTCACGAGGAGTTGGGTTACAGTCTAAAGCCTAATCAGAGAAGAATATCACAAATTTGAAAGTTTGCTTATCTGAAACAATTTCCCAGGAGCATCATAAGCTGTTCCACCAAACTTAAGTACTTGGACAAACTATCTAAAGCTCTCAGCCTCAGTGTGTAATGCAGAGGGAAGGGAACATTTAAATGCTGGCAGATGAGCCAGAACTGTATCGGAGGAAGCGGCAGACATGAGAAATGTGCCCATGTTCAAACTGTCAATCAGCAGCAGATAACTGAAAGCATAATCAGGATTATTTGCACTTTGTGCTGCAATTAAACACATGCTGGCCTACCACAACACAGCAGCTGCAGTTAAAACACGCAGAGAAGAACAGAACCATGGCTGGGTAACATACAGCATATCTCTGTGCTGACATTTCTTCAGTTTACTCTGCAGGAATGAGGTGATCCAACACAGCATGTCTGACTGAAGCGTCAATGGGATCATATCATCCTCCTGCAACCTTTGCTATATTTAAGAAACTGCCATTAAATAAATGTTTAAATTTAAAGAAAAGCTGTTCCAGGTCCGAATGTCTGACAGACCAGATGTATGACTTGGAAGCAGATGATTTAAAGGCACAGAAATCTACCTCCAGTCCACCTTTGTGGACTAAAGTTTTTAAAAGGTCAGTGACTTTTTGCAGCATTTAATGATGTGTGTATATTTGCTGATCTCTGCTCCTCTTGTCCTTTACCTGAAGATCTTTCCCGGATACGACTGATGACTTTCTGATGAAATGAACTTGACCTCCACCTCCAATAAGCTTTGGTCCAAACATTCGAGGACTTTGCACAGATGAAAAAAGCAGGAATGAGAAGAAACACATAAAGTTGGGTTCTTTAATTTAACTAAATCCAAGAGAAATATCTCTAAACAAGGTTTGAAAAAGCTCATGACTCCTGAACCTTTCTGAAATATTAGGGTAATTTCTAATGAAATGTCTGACAGCTGATGTCTTTTAGCTGAAACTCGCCAGGATGTACAGAAGAGTTTAATATGCAAACTATTATGATCTATTGTGTTCTATTTTGTTGGTTTTAGGTGTCTTCTGAACTTATTTTGTTTGGTTTTCACCCTTTTGTGAAGCACCTCGATCAGCGTTGTTGTTAAATGTGCTATATAAATAAAATTGACATTGACATAATGAGGAGGCCACTGCGCTGTACGCCCCTGAAGATCTCACCAAGGATCTACCCGGAGCTTCAACCTTTTACATCGTAGTAGGGTTTACATCCTGTGGGAAGTGGGTGTAAGGAACCAGCATCACCAGTCAACCCTTTACGTTGGATCTTACCCGGGAAGTGTGGGTGAGACCAGCGTCACCCTCTCTTTCTACGGCGCTGGGTGAGACTATACCTCATCAAAATGTATATATCATAAATATGTAGAAATCAATTATAAAGAGGGAGGATCTGACATTCCAGTAGTTGGGAAACGACAAAGAAAACAGATTCAAATTGCTTGGATTGCAGAACAAATTAACAACAATCCTTTAGAGCAACACAGCCAGGAGAGATCTGCTGTTATAGATTATTTTCCTTTTGGAAGCAACGAGGATGCAAGATCTGGATCAGTGTTCTTGTGAGAAATCTCTTTGCTCTGTCTATAAAGTCCTCTTGTTCTTTAGCTCCTCCAAGCAGACAGTGTATAAACCAGCACATTTTGGCTCCTGTGTGGCTGCAGTGAAAACAGGATTTATCTAAGTTCAGGTGAGCTAACGTTAACGTGAAATAGGAGTGCAGCCTATGTAAACAGTGGTATGTTAAAGCTCGGACTAGTAGCAGAGACAGGATGATCCAGGTGTACATTAGCCAGGAAAACCTGAAACATTATTAAAAATTAACTCTTAAAATTAAACCAAACATGTTCTGAATGAGAGTTTTTCCTGATTGAGAAACTAATTAAAGGAGTACTGTATGAAAGGTTAAGACGGTTTTATTCTTGTCTGCTCTGTTGCTTCTACCTGAAGGTAACTGATTAAATTAGAAACGTGTGAAACGATTAAGTGGCCAGTCAATAATGGAGTAAAGTCAAGAAATAAATCCTCCTAATTTCTCTGCCTCAGTTCAGTTTTAAAACAGTTATTCGTAACGAAGCTCCTTTTATTCCCAAACTATGCATTTTGAATATTTGTGTGATCTGAGACTTAAAGAGAGACTTGTATTTCCCTGCGGCTGCTTCCAGCAATGTCCCTGCTGCAGCAAATGATGCGTTTGACTGGTTTCAATTTTTTAGGTCCTTTAGGTGCATAAACTAAGGAAGAAAGCTGATTGTGTTCTCATGCTTTTATGCTCCTGCTGCCTCTGTGGCGTCGCTGCCCCCTATCAATCTGAAGGGCCGAAGAGAATCTTTTAATTTAGAGATGCATGTAGAGCTGCATCTGCAGACAAGGACATGAAGGTCAGAGTCCGTCCTCAGAGGGGCGGAGATGTAGCAGCTCTGCTGACCTCTGCCAAAACCTTGGCCAGTTTCTCCAGAGCAAACTAAATCTCTTCCATGATGGCAACCAGTTCACAGAAAATAAGAAGCTTGTTTTTATAAATGGATAAAATAGGATGCTGATACCTGCAGGAAACTTTTCTAAAGCCCGGAACCAGAACTGTCCGTTAACACAGAGAAATATGAGCAGCCATGTTGGATCAGTTTAAACTGGACATGCTAAGAACTGCTTGATGTGTGATGTCATTACTTCACTCTACAGCTTCAACAAACCTTCATCCCTATAACTAGAAATTAACAGTAAATAATACACCAACATATCTGTTGTATGTGAAATATATTAGGGAATATTGTTATTTATTTAGTGGCACCTGCACTGGATTGTGGCTCATCAGTATCTGACTGATTGTCCTCTACAACAAGTCAAGATGCATAGTGCCGTCATGGGATCCATCCTTTGACCACACTCTGATTCATCATGTCGCAGTATGTGGTAACCTGTAAGAAAATTACAGGCCACTTTCATGTAATGGGCTGGGTACATCTCCAGAACTTCTAAAGGACTTTTCGGGGTCTTAAAGGTTACTTTCTTGAAACTGTAACAAGATATTTTTAAAGTTGTTTTTTTATATAGACACCTTTGTTGGAACTTAAAGGTTATTTCCCAACGAATCACAGGTTGCTTCCCCAGAAATCAGCATATTTTAATAGAATTTACAGGTTGATTCTCAGTCACATGGTACTTTTTCTAGTACTTATACGACTTATGGAACTTACTTTCTTGCTGCAAGGCTAGTCCTCAGATGATCAGCAGTAGAAACAGTAGTTTCAAAATTACTTCCAGCTCTCTTTTGCTTTTTTTCCTCAACATTTTTGCAGCTGAGTTTGAAGAACTTGTAAATTATTTTTTTCATCTTGGGGAGCTTAAACCTCAGAGCTCTTCAGAAATCCATTTAATAAGCAAAGGTCTCTGCCGTGCTTTACAAGATGAGCACTTCTGAAAATATTTCCTCTAAATGTTAGAAAGGCTCTGATGAAACAGAACAAGATAGACTAGAAAATGTGACGAGGATAAACAGCAACAGGCTTCAGAAACAAACAGCCCGGCTGGAGGTGAGGGTGTTTTTCTGTGTGTGTGTAGTCCTCACAGCGAGAACTGATTATATCTTGGAACCCTGGTTGCTGACAAGCTTTCACTCTGTCAATATCAATGCGCCTCCCGTGTCTCATTAGAACCAGTGAGAACTAAGAGAGCATCAGGTGATCTGACCTCTGTCGGCCGGCTGTAAGCAGGAATGTCAGCGGCTGCAGCAGAAATCACGGAGCTATCGTCACTGACTAACACCACCGTCAGACTCGCTAAGGCTTAACTCCTGATGCCTGAATGCTTAAATGTCACAATATGTACACGGTTTTAAAGTTTTTTATCTAAGCTTTCTAATGGACAACTTCCAAGAGGAGTCTGAAGAACTCAGACACACAATCTTCTCAAGACGTTTCATGATTCATAAAAAAGAAAAAGCAAATCCTACAGCTGGTATTTGGCAACAATCAACATCTACCACTCTGTCTGCTGCTGGCCCAATTTATCATTACTAAACTACCTCCACACAGGCCTGATTTTACCCCATCTAACTGCTAACCGACCCAGGCCGAGATCGACCCAAACTGACCTAGACCGATCCAGCCTGATCCATGACTGTTAGGTTAATTCTCTACACTGCCCTTAGAAAATGACTGACTGAAACAAAAACAGATGTTGAATATGACAATAATCTATAAAGCCTGAAATCAGCTTCAGTGGCTTAGAGAAGCTAATTATTAGACATCTTAAAGCTCCAATAACACAACCAACTGTCAAAATAATTGCTTTCCAGTTCCACTCCTTCCTTCTCCCAACAGCTAAAAGATGTTCTGGCATTGAAGAAGCCATGAAGATTTTCAGGTGACATTTTTAAGGCGTCAAACAGTACCGGGTTTCCCTCACATTTATGGTTTCTAAATATCTAAACATTCTCCGTTGGGAACTGGTCAGAACTGCAGGCAGGCCGGTCCAGCAGTTGTACCCTCTTTTTCCTCAGCCAGGCCTTTGGAATGTGGTTTTCTGCAGATGTAGCTGTAAAATCTCAGCTGCCTTCAGGGAACTGGAAATAAGCTTTGCCTCGAGCAACGAAACAGCTGCATACCATCACAGAACCTGGCAGGATCAACTGCTTGATGAAAACTCAGCTGGACTGTCTTTGTCCGGGTTTCTTCTCTTCTACTGTCTGACCACAGTTCACATTTCCATCAGAGACGCCTCTGATGCCCCCTTTGGACAAGATGAAGATATGTCATCTTTTGTGCAAAGTAAAGTTTGTGAGTCCAACTCTGTGTTGTAGAGCTGGACAGTGGTTTCTGTTCCCCTGGTTCTATCTGCTCCACGTGGTTCTGTCTGCTCCCTGTGGTTCTATCTGCTCCACGTGGTTCTATCTGCTCCCTGTGGTTCTATCTGCTCCCTGTGGTTCTATCTGCTCCCTGTGGTTCTGTCTGCTCCCTGTGGTTCTGTCTGCTCCCTGTGGTTCTATCTGCTCCACATGGTTCTGTCTGCTCCCTGTGGTTCTGTCTGCTCCCTGTGGTTCTATCTGCTCCCTGTGGTTCTGTCTGCTCCCTGTGGTTCTATCTGCTCCACATGGTTCTGTCTGCTCCATGTGGTTCTGTCTGCTCCCTGTGGTTCTATCTGCTCCCTGTGGTTCTATCTGCTCCCTGTGGTTCTGTCTGCTCCCTGTGGTTCTGTCTGCTCCCTGTGGTTCTATCTGCTCCACGTGGTTCTGTCTGCTCCATGTGGTTCTGTCTGCTCCCTGTGGTTCTATCTGCTCCACGTGGTTCTGTCTGCTCCCTGTGGTTCTGTCTGCTCCCTGTGGTTCTATCTGCTCCCTGTGGTTCTGTCTGCTCCCTGTGGTTCTATCTGCTCCCTGTGGTTCTATCTGCTCCCTGTGGTTCTGTCTGCTCCACGTGGTTCTGTCTGCTCCCTGTGGTTCTGTCTGCTCCACGTGGTTCTGTCTGCTCCCTGTGGTTCTATCTGCTCCACGTGGTTCTGTCTGCTCCCTGTGGTTCTGTCTGCTCCCTGTGGTTCTATCTGCTCCATGTGGTTCTGTCTGCTCCCTGTGGTTCTATCTGCTCCACGTGGTTCTGTCTGCTCCATGTGGTTCTGTCTGCTCCCTGTGGTTCTATCTGCTCCACATGGTTCTGTCTGCTCCCTGTGGTTCTGTCTGCTCCCCGTGGTTCTATCTGCTCCCTGTGGTTCTGTCTGCTCCCTGTGGTTCTATCTGCTCCCTGTGGTTCTATCTGCTCCCTGTGGTTCTATCTGCTCCCTGTGGTTCTGTCTGCTCCACGTGGTTCTGTCTGCTCCCTGTGGTTCTGTCTGCTCCACGTGGTTCTGTCTGCTCCCTGTGGTTCTATCTGCTCCACGTGGTTCTGTCTGCTCCCTGTGGTTCTGTCTGCTCCCTGTGGTTCTATCTGCTCCACGTGGTTCTGTCTGCTCCCTGTGGTTCTGTCTGCTCCACGTGGTTCTGTCTGCTCCCTGTGGTTCTATCTGCTCCACGTGGTTCTGTCTGCTCCATGTGGTTCTGTCTGCTCCCTGTGGTTCTATCTGCTCCCTGTGGTTCTATCTGCTCCACGTGGTTCTGTCTGCTCCCTGTGGTTCTGTCTGCTCCCTGTGGTTCTATCTGCTCCCTGTGGTTCTGTCTGCTCCACGTGGTTCTGTCTGCTCCCTGTGGTTCTATCTGCTCCACGTGGTTCTGTCTGCTCCCTGTGGTTCTGTCTGCTCCACGTGGTTCTGTCTGCTCCCTGTGGTTCTATCTGCTCCACGTGGTTCTGTCTGCTCCATGTGGTTCTGTCTGCTCCCTGTGGTTCTATCTGCTCCCTGTGGTTCTATCTGCTCCACGTGGTTCTGTCTGCTCCCTGTGGTTCTGTCTGCTCCCTGTGGTTCTATCTGCTCCCTGTGGTTCTGTCTGCTCCACGTGGTTCTGTCTGCTCCCTGTGGTTCTGTCTGCTCCACGTGGTTCTGTCTGCTCCCTGTGGTTCTATCTGCTCCACGTGGTTCTGTCTGCTCCCTGTGGTTCTGTCTGCTCCACGTGGTTCTGTCTGCTCCCTGTGGTTCTATCTGCTCCACGTGGTTCTGTCTGCTCCACATGGTTCTGTCTGCTCCCTGTGGTTCTATCTGCTCCCTGTGGTTCTATCTGCTCCACGTGGTTCTGTCTGCTCCCTGTGGTTCTGTCTGCTCCCTGTGGTTCTATCTGCTCCCTGTGGTTCTGTCTGCTCCACGTGGTTCTGTCTGCTCCCTGTGGTTCTGTCTGCTCCACGTGGTTCTGTCTGCTCCCTGTGGTTCTATCTGCTCCACGTGGTTCTGTCTGCTCCCTGTGGTTCTATCTTCTCCCTGTGGTTCTGTCTCCTCCCTGTGGTTCTGTCTGCTCCACGTGGTTCTGTCTGCTCCCTGTGGTTCTGTCTGCTCCCTGTGGTTCTATCTGCTCCCTGTGGTTCTGTCTGCTCCACGTGGTTCTGTCTGCTCCCTGTGGTTCTGTCTGCTCCACGTGGTTCTGTCTGCTCCCTGTGGTTCTATCTGCTCCACGTGGTTCTGTCTCCTCCCTGTGGTTCTGTCTTCTCCCTGTGGTTCTGTCTGCTCCACGTGGTTCTGTCTGCTCCCTGTGGTTCTATCTTCTCCCTTTGGTTCTGTCTCCTCCCTGTGGTTCTGTCTTCTCCCTGTGGTTCTGTCTTCTCCCTGTGGTTCTATCTTCTCCCTGTGGTTCTGTCTGCTCCCTTTGGTTCTGTCTCCTCCCTGTGGTTCTGTCTTCTCCCTGTGGTTCTGTCTTCTCCTTGTGGTTCTGTCTTCTCACTGTGGTTCTGTCTGCTCCCTGTGGTTCTATCTGCTCCCTTTGGTTCTGTCTTCTCCCTGTGGTTCTGTCTTCTCCCTGTGGTTCTGTCTTCTCCCTGTGGTTCTGTCTTCTCCCTGTGGTTCTGTCTGCTCCCTTTGGTTCTGTCTTCTCCCTGTGGTTCTGTCTGCTCCTTGTGGTTCTGTCTTCTCCCTGTGGTTCTGTCTGCTCCCTGTGGTTCTATCTTCTCCCTGTGGTTCTGTCTGCTCCCTTTGGTTCTGTCTTCTCCCTGTGGTTCTGTCTTCTCCCTGTGGTTCTGTCTTCTCCCTGTGGTTCTGTCTTCTCCCTGTGGTTCTGTCTGCTCCCTGTGGTTCTGTCTTCTCCCTGTGGTTCTATCTCCTCCCTTTGGTTCTGTCTTCTCCCTGTGGTTCTGTCTGCTCCCTGTGGTTCTGTCTGCTCCCTTTGGTTCTGTCTTCTCCCTGTGGTTCTATCTGCTCCCTTTGGTTCTGTCTGCTCCCTTTGGTTCTGTCTTCTCCCTGTGGTTCTGTCTACTCCCTGTGGTTCTATCTGCTCCCTGTGGTTCTATCTCCTCCCTGTGGTTCTGTCTGCTCCCTTTGGTTCTATCTGCTCCCTTTGTTTCTGTCTGCTCCCCGTGGTTCTGTCTTCTCCCTGTGGTTCTGTCTTCTCCCTGTGGTTCTATCTCCTCCCTGTGGTTCTGTCTGCTGCCTGTGGTTCTATCTGCTCCCCGTGGTTCTATCTTCTCCCTGTGGTTCTGTCTGCTCCCTTTGGTTCTGTCTTCTCCCTGTGGTTCTGTCTGCTCCCTGTGATTCTATCTTCTCCCTGTGGTTCTGTCTGCTCCCTTTGGTTCTGTCTTCTCCCTGTGGTTCTGTCTTCTCCCTGTGGTTCTGTCTTCTCCCTGTGGCTCTGTCTGCTCCCTTTGGTTCTGTCTTCTCCCTGTGGTTCTGTCTACTCCCTGTGGTTCTATCTGCTCCCTGTGGTTCTATCTCCTCCCTGTGGTTCTGTCTGCTGCCTGTGGTTCTATCTGCTCCCCGTGGTTCTATCTTCTCCCTGTGGTTCTGTCTTCTCCCTGTGGTTCTATCTTCTCCCTGTGGTTCTGTCTGCTCCCTTTGGTTCTGTCTTCTCCCTGTGGTTCTGTCTTCTCCCCGTGGTTCTGTATTCTCCCTGTGGTTCTGTCTTCTCCCTGTGGTTCTGTCTTCTCCCTGTGGTTCTGTCTGCTCCCTGTGGTTCTGTCTGCTCCCTGTGGTTCTATCTCCTCCCTGTGGTTCTGTCTGCTCCCCGTGGTTCTGTATTCTCCCTGTGGTTCTGTATTCTTCCTGTGGTTCTGTCTTCTCCCTGTGGTTCTGTCTTCTCCCTGTGGTTCTGTCTGCTCCCTGTGGTTCTATCTCCTCCCTGTGGTTCTATCTCCTCCCTGTGGTTCTGTCTGCTCCCTTTGGTTTTTTCTGCTCCCTGTGGTTCTGTCTGCTCCCTGTGGTTCTATCTCCTCCCTGTGGTTCTGTCTGCTCCCTGTGGTTCTGTCTGCTCCCTGTGGTTCTGTCTGCTCCCTGTGGTTCTATCTGCTCCCGTGGTTCTGTCTTCTCCCTGTGGTTCTGTCTTCTCCCTGTGGTTCTGTCTGCTCCCTGTGGTTCTGTCTGCTCCCTGTGGTTCTGTCTGCTCCCTGTGGTTCTGTCTGCTCCCTGTGGTTCTATTTGCTTCCAGTCGGTCCATCTGCTGTTGATGGTTTTCACTGCAGAACTATTTGAGGGGTTAGAAATAGGTTGCGCTGAAATTGTTTCGATTCTAAGGTGTTTGGTTTTCTGTGTATTTTGACCATTTCTTTTTCTGTTTATGTTATTCTGAAGGTTTTGTTTCTTTTGTTCATTTTCCTAGGCCTATTCTAGTGTCCTTCATTCATCTAGAGTAATTTTCTGTTAGATGTTTTCCTCTATTTCAGTGCTGCTCTGGTTATTTAGTCTTCCTCCTTTAGCGGCTCTGCCCTCTCTCTGCCACGGCTGCTCCTCATTCCACCTGATTAGCTCTTTTAGTTCGCCTGCCATTTCTCCTACCCTGATTCAGTGTATTTAAGCTCCTGTCTTCTCATTATTCCCTGCTTCTTCTTCCGTTGACTTCATCGTCCTCGTTGCTCCGTTAGCCTGCCTGTTCTTCCTACGTCGTTTCCGTGTCCTGTTTCTTCGTACCAACTTTGTAAGTCCTGTTTATTTTCTCATTAAGGTTTACCTCGCCTCACTGCTCTGCCTGCATTTGAGTCCTTCCAAAAACCAGACATGAGTCCCTCTGCAGTGGGAGAACCGAACTAATCCCTTCCAATGTTTCTGGAACGGGCATTTTAATCAGTTCAGTGATTTTCTGACACATCTGTTTATTACCAAACTGCTGATCTGTTCATTCATGAATTTTGCTTTAGCACCAAATTAGGATGACTAACGTCCATATGGGAAAAAAATCAACCAGTTTCTTTTTCAGGAACAAATTTGTTATAATCTGTTTTATATCAAAGAGCTGCACGGTGGTGCAGGAGTTTACATGTTTTCCCTGTGCATGGGTGGGTTCTCTCGGGGTACTCCAGCTTCCTTCCACAGGCCCTAAACGTGTTAGGTTAGTTGGTCACTCTGTTTGTCCCCTGTGTGTCTGTGTTGGTTGGACCTGTCCAGTGTGGGCCCTGTCTGTCGCCCAATGATCGCTACTAACTTTGGCCATTTCCATGGCTTCCTTTAAGGAAATGGAAACAAATAGCATATCTTTGTAAGAAGAAAGCCAAAGCAAAGTCAATCTGCTTTCCTTGTAAAGTGCCTTGAGATTAAAAGTGTTGTAAATTGGTAATTTATAAAAAAAAAAAATTTTTTTATAATTGAGTCTATTTTTGGCAGAAACAAAAGTTTTATCAGCAAGCAACAGATCAAAATGAGGAACAATCTGAAGAGTTTTCTGCTAAATTCAGACTAAAGGACAGAGAAGGAGAGAGACAAGCACTTGACTTTTCAACATAATTACCACAGGAAAATACAAACATTGGGCTGATTCCTTAGATGAACTCCTGTGATCCGATAAATGTAAAACAGCAATTTCCCAGATGCAGAGTAATTAAATCCAATTATCCAGGTGCTAATTAACACAACAGCATGGACCAATTAGTCTCTGCTCTATTCAGCTAATGTGCTGCAGCAAAAGCACTCTTTAACAGCTGTGGCTCGGTTGTCTGGTGAAACGTTTTACATGGATTCTTCTTACAGCACCACCATGTGTTTCCACTGTGGGGCCAACTTCTAAACAAGAGTTGTGTTGTCAGGGTACCTTTGCTTTCTCCTACGTTTTCTCTAAAAAGCCCAAATGTTTTGGTGAAAAACTTACAGAAATCAGGAAAAAGGCCCCTGGAGGGATATAAGCAGCCGTTTCAGATGAACATGCCTGAAATCTCAGCAGAGAGATCAGCGGATCTCCTAACAGTCAGGAGAAAAAACAACTTAAGTCATCAGCTGCTGAACTGTGCTGCTTGTTAAAAAAACAAACAAAACATAAACAGCAGATCTGGGATCAGATCGGCGCCGGACGGGCCATCTGGCAAATCTCAGAAGGAGAAACAAGCTGTTCTGTATTTTCAGATGAATAATCATTCAGATTTGGTTTAATTAATGTGTCCCATGGTTGCTTTGCAGTGAAGCAAAACAATATAAAGAGACAGTTTAAATTAAACTGCAGTCAGCTGGATTGTAATCTGTTTATGCCTTATTGGATTTATTTGACAACTGTCTTTGTAAATTCCCATACATGCTGTAGAATAAATACTGAGATGTAAAAATGATGCCGTAGCAGTCCAGAGGTCCTCTGGTTTATGTCGTCAGATGTTAAGGGACACGGGGATCCTGACGAGTGTGTGGGCAACTGGAATAAGAAATACATGGATGAGTGCAGAGAAAATTGAACCACTGGAAGGCTACTATGCAGCCATGTTAAAACTAAATTAAAAGTATAGAACAATAAAAAACAGAAGATAAACAAAGAAGGAACAGGAGGACACATGGAAAGATAAAAGACTGCACAGGAAGTATTACTGATGAAGGAAGGAAATGGCTGATATTAAGAGGTCCAGTGGCTACAAAGGGCTGAACCAGAAGACAACACAGCGGCATTAATCACTGTGACCCCGAAACAGGCACTCAGCAGAGGAGCAGCAGTGGTTGGGGCCCGTTACATCAGACAGGACCCAAGATGCAGTGTGTGCAAAGATGCCCCTGGCAGTCCAGCACCTGGTAGCTGGATGTAGATACCGGCAGAAAAACCCACATCAATGCTGTTATCGAAAAGTTGGAATAGGGAGCATCTTTGCTGAGGGCTGGAAGCCTTTAGTCATGTGGTGCTAACCAATCAGGAATGGTGGTGAAAAGCAAAGTCGTTAGGAGGGCAGCAATAACTGAGCTAGCATTCCTGAGTCAGAAAACTTCATGCAGAAGGGACATTGGAAGCTCTAAAAACAACAGTGGCTCAACAAGGAAATGCTTGTGGAGTTTCAAAGCCTTTGTTGTGCTACTGGCCATCATTCCTGCGAACAGCTAAGATACTCCATTGACCTCTGACTCCTTAGCTTCTAGTAGAGGACCTTAGCTTGAACTAAATTCTTGTCTGCAGGCAGATGTTCTGACAGAGAATGAATTGAAAAAACACCTCTTCTTACCAAGTGATGGAGTTACATCGCCGAATCTGGTTTACGTTAGGATCCACCAGCTGATCACCTTGAGGTTGTGATGTAGAGAAGACTGTCAGTCTGGGACCTTGGCACCAGTAAGATCCAATCTTTTCAGCATCAAAAAGACACTTCAAATCAGATTGTTATTCATCATCTCCATAACTCTTACTAATCCCTTACCTCTCCGCTTTGTATCCCGGAACGCGTCCTGACACCAGCAGGACCAAATTTGTACATATTCTACAATAAGCTCTTTTCAAACTTTAATCGCTGTGTCATAATTGTCTCAGACTCTAAGCAAAGCCGTTATTAATTCTCATTGCACTGACACAACAGGAAACCACAGGGGAAAACAGAGGAAATAATCCACTGGACTGTTGCAGACCACATGGATAATACTGCAGTTCCTGTTTTTTAAGAAGAGAAATAGGAAAACATCAAAATGTAATAAATACACAGTAAAATGGATCCACTGTTCCCTGAGAGCTTGGTTATTGTTTTCTGTCAGGAAGGAAGTCGAATGTTTGGGACAAATCCTGTATTATTCACAAGTTTTGAAGTTATAATCACCACCAGACCACAAGTTGTTCTGAAGAGATAGAGACTTTGTGAATAACGACTTCTGATTTGTACTCCTCAGAAAAAGCGCTGAAACAGAACGGACAGATGTGGTTTGACGTGCACATTGCTGTTGATTAATTTGTAAACGGTAACCAGAGACATCGATGAGATGACGGCTCTGCTAGAGGCCGTCCTCAGAGTGAGTCACGCCTCTCCCTGCAGTGGTCAGTAAAGTGCCTTCAGATGACATTTGTTGTAAATCTGGGCCGTATAAATGCATGAACTGATCTGAAATGTGTCGATAGAAAGTCTACACGGCTATAAAGGCCATTAATACAGGATATCCTGTGATGCCATCTAGATAATGATTTTCAAACGCTCACCCAGCTGGTCTCTAACTAAAACTTTAAACATTTAACCTGGTTTGTAAAACTGTAATTTCTGTTAATCCTGGGCTTCCAGAGCACCAAAAGAGTGATTTTTCTGATTGAAAAATAAAAAGCAGCAGAGAGGAAAGATTGGTAATTAATACTGCTGTCATACTGGAACGTTTGGACAGCAGCAGATCTGGTGTTAAATAATTATGATGTTTATAACTCTGGTTTAGACTGCTTATTATGTTGAAATTATACCTTCAAAAACTGGCTGTGGGACATGAAATTAGGCTTTTATCCAGTTTGGTTCATCTGACATTAAAGAACTATTACAGCTGTGTTTTTCTTTACTGTCAAGCTAATTGAAACAAAAACCGAAGATTTGGTACCGAAGCGTCAGACATTAGCAAGCCAATAAGAACAACTCCTCATAGGCTGTAGCTTTATCTTCCATTTCTAATTAAACGCATTTTATTCTTCTAAGAATGTTCCAAAATCTTTTACAGGATGGCTTTGGTTGCTTTAAAAGCCATGTTATACTTTTTCACAAAGCTACCATTGGCAACCATTTTAGGGACAAGTTCATATCCTGTCAAGAGAAAAGGGAAACATTGAGGGAAAGTATTAAATGACAAGCTGTGATGTTTGGGTTCAGTGTTTTAGCAGAAACACTGAGAAAACAGATAAAAGTTTAACCGTTTAATTGTCCCATGAAGAAAACAGTTAGCATGAGCTGAGATCTTTAGACTGTAATCTGCTGCAGTTCAAGGGGGAGAGAGAATGAATTCATAAGGTTATTATCAAGCTGAATTATGATGGGTGAATGCCTACAGGAGGATTTAGTGATGGTTGGCTGCAGGAGGCACTGAGGTTCTGGAGAGCTTCAGCATTGCTGCTGTTTCTGGTGTGAATCGGATCCTGATGACCTGGTGAGGCTCCTTGGTGTCGGTGAAGGCGTGAGACTGGCAGACAGGCAGGCGAGAAAGGAGCTGTATGAAGATCCAGGAGAAGAAGTTCCTAAAGGAACTTGATGTTCCAGATGAGTCCTGACAATCTTTGTGTTGTAGAAGGTGAGTCAACAATCTTCTTCAGGAGGAGCAGACAGAGGAATCACTGAGATGCAAGGAAACACAGAGTAAGTAACTCAAAGAGAACGCAGATTGCAGTTTCACCGCATCTTGTGGATCAAGAGCCACTGGTGTAGAACCAAATCCCAGCTGCCCATGCAGCCCAGTAAACACCTCAGAGGTGAATCTGAAACAGAAAATAAAACAGCATCAGAACCATGACCTAAAGCAGGGACCTCCTGACCCCACCTGATGAATCTCTGAGCCGGGCTGGACACAGTAACGATGATCTATGAAATAAATCTTTTAAGGTTTGGTGTAGGTGCAGATTTTAGCCTCTATGTGCACCCGCTCAGGCTGACTGGTGGGAAGACGGTGGAAAACTGAGGGCTGCTTGACAACTTTTTTTTGCTGATGAAGGTTACTACAGAGGAGAAAAAAAGCAAGTAATAAATAAAAAATGTTACGAAACATTTACTTTGATGTGGAGACAGAAAACACAAGCTGTTTAATCTAAGGTGCATTTTAATTAATAAATTCAGGATCAAAGCTTGAGTTCACTGTGGTTGTGTGTAAGTCATTTATTACAGCCTTCCCTGAAAAGCATTGTTAATTCCAAATAAGGTCACTAAAACAGCTTAAAACTGCTAAAAGTAAAATGTTTGCTTGACTTGGAGCTGAGGAAGCTGCAGGGGTGCAGCCACACATGAGCGAACATTCAGAATCAGACAGGGAAACCAGATGAAGCCAAGAAAAAAGGAACCAGAGGTTCAGAGGTGATGCAGCTCAACTGTAACAGGCCTGTTTGTTGTAACACAAGCGGCCTCCAAAAAGAGAAAAATATAAATGAGCAAGCTTCATCCCACAAACATGAACGGAAAGTGGCTTGAGAGGACAGCCACCCTCATTCTGGGTTTGGCAGGAGACCAACGGGTTCTGTCCAATTACCAGAATCATACAGAGAAAAGGTTACTGGATAGATGGAGAAGCCATTGGTTTTTATTTTATAGCCCCATCTGCCTTGGTGCCTGAAGTATAGCTTTCATGCAAACGTTGCATCTGAATTCCTTACAGAACATCATCAGCTTTAAAGACGTTGTTTCAAACTTCCTTAAATGAACCCAATTACAGCACAATCAATAAGACTTGCTTTAAAATGACAGACTGCCGTTGAAAGGTTTAACAGAAATTAAGAACGGTCCAGAAGGTAGGAGGATCTCTAAAATGTTAAACTTAATGGTGATGAATTGGGAAGTTAGGAGGAGACATGGAGAAAGAGCATAAACACATGACAGAAGACATTAACAGAAAGTAAGGCAGATGGCTGTGCTGAACAGAGAGGTTCACCAGAACAAACATCAGGAACTGAAAGTGGGTTCAGCTGTGATGGGAAGGAAACTCAGGGATCCTTTGATTCAGAAACCCACCTTTATTCCTCAACATCTTCATTTTATCCCAAACAATGTATTCCTTCCTTATTTTCTTTTATATCCTTGAAATAAATGCATTTAAGACAAGTTTTACTAAAGTCCTGGGAAGCTCACACCTTAAGGGTGAATGTTACTAAAATTTGAAGCCCCATTACATTACTCAGCATCTTTTTGCATTTCAGAGGCGTATGAAGATCCTAACATTCAGTAAATGACACTCCAGCATCGTTTTTTACACATCCACTGCTTCAGTATACGATCTCTAAACCAGGATGCTTTGCATTTTTTAGACATAATGAAAAATACTCCAACATGTCAGGGTCCTCAGGTGTTTGAGATTTTGGGTTTCTATTAGGTCTCTGTCGTTTATGTTCTCTAGTTGCTGCCATTTTAGTTCATTCACGTGTGGATTCAGTTTGTAGGTCTTTCTTTTACTTTTACATATTTCTCTCAGATTTCGTCCATGTGCTGCTCTCTGCTCAGATCCTGTTCATCAATCTCCTCCTCTCAGCTCCCTGCCTTAATGCTCCTCAGCTGTTTCTTATCGCTCACAGTTGCTTGCCATACCTTTCTCCTCACTTTCTGCTGTGTGCAAGCTCTCTAATTTTTATCCCTCCCTGCTGGATTCTTCTGTTAGATCGCCTTGTTCTCTGCATCATGGTAAAGATGCAAGACACGTCTTTGATGGCATGGCCATGTTATGCACATGAGCAGGAACTCTGTTGCGAGCAAACCGGTCAGCAGATGATGCAGTCAACTTGGGTCTACACTTCGTCTGCACCGCCTCAACCACCCAGCGACACATACCAGGATCTTGTTTGTGGAATTCATCTCGTCCTTTAACACGATCTACATCCCTCCATCCAGGACTTTTACACATCTACGGTCAGGAAAAGGGCATCTAACCCCTCTGCAGACCCCACACATCCTGGTTACAAATGGTTTAGACTTTTACCTCCAGGTTGGTGCTATAGAGCAATAAATCCAGCCACCACAGAGAGTTTCTTCCCCCAGGCTGTCTGTCTGATGAACACCTCACATCCGGAGTAGTCAGATACTCCACAAAATACGCGTATATGCCCTGTCAGAACGTGCATTTGTAAAAAAAAAAAAATGGAAAGATACACTGGGTTTACAGATGGCTGTGTTATCATGTTTATTAGGTTTGGTGCTGGACCAAAACGCAGACATGAAGTTGGAATTAACACGTTGAGGATTTGAATTAAGAAAAGCTACAGGGCTTGAACGAGCACAGGCAGAGTGACGGGAGGAGCCAGCAATGACAACCAGAGAGCTTATGTACAGAAGAAAGGGTGGAGGATGACAATGGATGCAGCTGAGCTGATCAGCAGGATTTGGAACAGCTGTGGAGGAGAGCAAACCTGGAAAACACCTCTCTGAAAATAATGAACTGAGAATGGCAAGACCATTTGGATCTAAATTAACAAGGAAATGATCAAAATACAATTGAAAACCTAAACCACCAAGCATTGTAACATATACATGTACATTGTTTCTGTAGTTTCAATTTCCTCTAAAGTTTATATATTTGTACTTAATATCTGTAAGCATGTGAAACCTTGGCCAATAAATCTGATTCTGATCTTTGAAAACTGTTTTACTTTATGCATCATTGACAGAATAAATGAATTATGGTGACTGGTTAAGGTGTTGATTAACTAATAGGAATTTTCACAATTCATCCTTGTTAAAGTAAAAAAAACATCTATACAATTTATAACAGCACATGCTGAAGACAACATAGTGGTACAGTGTGAAAACAAACAGTCTGTTCTTAAAATGGATTATGTTCAAGGAAATGAAAGTCCTGCTGTTTTAAATATAAAGACTTTTGTGGCAAACTAAATATGACTGGTTGAGTCAGGCCAGTAAATGTTGTTGGTTTTAAACTAGCTCAGAAGAAATTCCATGTTTTTCTCAGGTTAGGAGGTTTTTATGCACAAGTTAAACCCGACCCCTCATTTTTTTGTCTCCAGTGAATCCCATTTTGCCAGCTGTGACAAGGATCAGCTCATCTGCAGGACAGGAGAAGAGAAGATTGCATAAACCTGAGGAAGAGCTGACAGGAAAGCTGTGAACATTGATTTCTATGTGTCCAGTTCAGCTTTGAATAACTTTCACTTCTCACTGGATCTGTAAAGTTTCCAGTGTCAGGTGTCAGCTTCTTCAGGGTCAATCTTTTCACTGATGCAGCTCTGAGTCGGTCACTCTCTGACAGCCTGCAACATGAAATATGATTTGAGTGCATATCAGAGCAAAATTACGAGATGCACACACACCTTGCAATACTGTCCTGTAATTTCAAATAGTTCGCACGCTTGCATCGTGCCGTGGGATTCTACGTGTAAAGTTTTCTTTTATTAATTACTTTATTCTCAGAAGCTGTAAGGTGAAGAGGCCTCCAGTGAATGAAATCCCATCCACACTAATTAAACATGTTGGAAAGAAAAAGGTAGCAGAACTCTTTCACACAAACATTAACCTCTAGATTAAACAGACGCTCTGCACCAGAGGCAGCTGGCTGGAGAAAGTCACTAACGAGGCTGCAAGCAATCCAGAAATCAAGCCTGATCTGAAGCAGGAAACAAACTATGACTGGAACTGCTCACAGGAGTAATTTAGACCAACTGGCAGAGAACTGTGGAGCTCTTTACACAAACCAGGGGAGATGAAAATGAAAATGTGCACAATTAAATCAGTTTCAAAGTAAAACAGGAAAAAAAGATGACCTTACATTTTTCTTCATCCAACTCAAGCAGCTGATTTCAGCTGATTGAATCCGTGAGATTGTTCTTTCGGTCATGATCCATATCTTGTGACCATACGTGATGGGTAGAATGAAGATCCAGAGCCTTACCTTCAGGTCAGCTCCTTCTTCACTTCAAAAGCCCAGGGCAACATCCTCCATCAGGCAGATGTAGCTCGTAGTCTCCTCCTTCATCCTGCCACCACTTTTAAACAACACATTCCTGGAGTTTGGCCGGGCCCAGCCAGAGGAAACAAGCTGGCCTCATTTTGAACCCCCACCTGGGGAAGGGCGGGGCCTGCGCCTATTCTAGATAATAATCTGGCTAACCAAGACAGAAGAAATAGTGCATAAAGTACAGAAACAGGACAGACAGAAAAGGCCAGAATCAAACCAAAATACATCCAAACCCATTAATCATGACATTTAACACATTCAGACATTTAGCCAGTGGGATGTCACACTCTGTTGGACTCTGGTTAGACCTATACTAGCATCATGTTCTGATATTTTCTGTGTTTCTTGGTCAAACCAGAACTTTCCTTCAGTACCGTTGTTTCCTCACTGCAGTTGAGCCTGAAACCTGCCAAGAAGATGATCAAATCAGTAAGGAAGACCCTTACATGACATTTGATAATGTCATGGTACTTCGTTGCAGCCCGAACATCTCCTGCATCTTCTGAGTGTATACAGTAAAATGAGCAGTGTTAATTTAACACTTAAAGAGTCAATTTCAACACCGATCCGGTGAACATCTGGTCCTGCCCTGTACAGTGTTAAAGTTACACTGCTCTCAGTGTTATGTTTTCAGTTGATTTTACACTGATTAGAGTTAAATTGAGTTATAGAGTAAAAATCATTTAACACTCACAATTGTTAATATACTTTTACTCTGTAAGATAAACAACACTCCTAGTGTTAGTTAAATATGACACTGCTACTTTTTAAGTATTCTAAATAATCTACATTTTTTATTCTCAAGTGTAAAATCTATGTAACACTCACTGTTAATTAAATTTTACTCACAACAATGTTAGTCTGTAACTAATCCAGTGTCAAAAAAATTACTCAATTATATATGGTTTTATTATAAACCTACTAATATTTTTTACCAATATACTGCCAAAAATTTGCAAACATATAGGACAAAAAAACCAAAACATTATCTTCCTCACCTAATCAGTTTAAGTTTCATACAAAAATTAATTGCACTTAGGCTTCAGCATTTGTAGCTATACAACTTTATTACTTTGAAGAACTTGACAACATTAGTTGCATTTTTAACAAAGTAAGCAATTTTTGTATTCTTTCAGATAACAGATAGTCCTTTGAAGTCAAACATTCAATAATCAACTGCAACCACCAATCTTTTGGAAATAACACATTTTACAATTCTAACTTTCAGAAGTGAAATACATTAAGGTGCAAGATCATCTTGAGAAGATAACCACAAAAAGTGACTAACACCAAATAAAATGTCAAAGATCGTAAGGTTTTAAAAATAAAATTTATGTAAAGTAGGTACATTAATTGGTTATATTGCCTCTTGGGTTGTTGCCATGTTACATTTAAAAAACTCCATCTTCACTTTTGACAGCAGCAAGGTGCAAGGTAAAGGATGACTGTATCCTCAGAGCCATAACGTGAAAATTCTGGTGCTGAATGTGTTGCAGTTTGATACACTGAGGTGGGAGAAAATGATATTTCCAGGGTCAGGTGAGCTGAAGTTGACACCTGAGAACAGCTGGACAAAGTTCTCTCCTTAGAAGCTAGAAGTCACCAGAAAAAAAGTATAACAAATGAATAAGTGAAGTCCTTTGCACTGGTTGTCAGCCCAAAGTTTCATAGTGTTTTGGTAATAGTCAAAATGCAAAGGAACATTCAGAAGGAACTTGGAATCAAGAAAAATCAAGCTTACCATGGCCAAATGTGATGGTCAATATGCCATTACTGGGCTGACGCACTAGTTCCTCAAATATTTCTGCATCCACCTCAGTTCTTGTGTCAAACAGTGTGATGCCCTCAACGACAGGTGGAATGGAGAACTTCATGAAAGCTAGGGAGAAAACAACACATTTAAATTATCACTGAAATATTTCAAATTTAGGATTTACACTATCAGTTAACAAAACAAGAAAGTGGTGAATAGAACCCAGAATGGTTAGTTGAGAATCGACATTCAACTCATTTCAATTTTTATTATAAAACAGTTTTTGTACAGAAATATGGAAAAAGGCTCTCTGTGTTTATACAGATAAATGTATTGCTCACTTCTACTTGGGTTCACTCAAGATGCAGACTGTAAAGAGCAGGACTGGCATACATCTAAACATCTTCAACCAAATTGTTGAACAGTCTTTCATTCACAATCATTGCTTACCAGCATTCAAGAATTCTTCCTGGCTTGGTTCACTGATCTTCACATACTTCTGTTCCGTATATATTTTTGTTTTAATAAGCATAATGTTTTCTACAAATAATAATAAATAAAAAAAATCTAATGGGAATTAAGAGCTAAATAAACAAATGTAAATTATTATTTTGATCTTTAACCTAACAGTCTCAAATAAAACCTATAATCGATATACCACAACAAACAAGGCAAAGATGAAACCTTATACAAAAAAATATATGGTTTTTACATACATTTTGGAGTGAATTACCCATATCAAATTACCAGCAGATTGCAACACTCTTTCCTGCTTATGACAGGTGTACGCAGAAATATGACTGATGATTGGATATATGAAGACCACAACGTCTTGCACAACCCTCACGACTAGAATCTCTGTGTAGGTAGACAATTAATAAAAATGTAGCATAAGGAATCTATCAGAACCAAACGGTGTAATGTGTAATATAAAAATAATTATACAATGAGAAAGATAAATGTATCATGACCAAACACTGGATGTTTAAAGTAAAAAGTTTCTTAAATCAGTTTTACAACTACAATTATAGGCTACCTTAATTTTGGTCTCCATATGTATGAATTATTATATGACTGGTTATTTGGACACTTTACATAATACGCCTTGTCTCTTAGCACTTTCATGAAAGAAATCATAATGTATTTGCATGATATTAATACCAATCTTGCGTTATTTTTACTATGCGCTTCAGAAAATGTTGATGCGTTTAGCAGTGACAGGGCAGAAAATGTTGGGTAATTACGGTAACCTAACCAGATATAATTTTTCCTAAATTACTTTAAAGGAACTGCCAATCATGTAGTTGCTTATTGCTTGAGGATTATTTCACATTCGTTGAAAAATGTCTGTAGAAATAAGCTTAACTTTTATAAGATACACTTAAAAGGTGAAATAGCTAAGATTTAATTAAGTAACACCAACGATACTGCTGTTTCAGAGGAACCGCGTTGTGCTCAGCTCCCGCCGAAGGAGTTTCCCCCCAAGGCAAATTAAAAACGTAACCCGGGGTTTGCATTTGGAGCTCCAGCCAGGTGCATGTAGTCAATCCCCCAAATCAATCCCCAAGTATTTTATAGGTTCCTATCAATGTTAAGAAGCGTAGTGACCAGTTAATGCAACATTATGTCTAAAATGCCATTTTTATTTACTGCTAAATAGGATAACACTTTGCAGGTTTAAGCTAGCTAACAACTCCTTACATACATTCATGAAAAGCACATTTTTCTTCTCACAGAAACAAGTTCCTTCTGAACACCATGTTATCGCATTATGTTGCTTTAACTATAAGGACAGGGAAAATTTGGAAAATAATTGAAAATTGAGAAAAACTTACCAACACTTTTCAGCAAGGTGGAGAAGTTGAAAATGGCGCTGAGAAAATTCTGGTCAGTCTGGCGGAGCTTTTCAGAGTAACACTCAGTTTGAAGAATTTCCATTAACACTGAATTATGGTGTTGTATTAACTCCGACAGAGTGCATTTTCTTTGACACTTGACAAATTACAATGTAAAGAGTTATTTTTACAAAACCTATTTTAACTCTGAATATTTACACCAACACTGCAGAACATAAGGAGATATTTCACACTCACTGTTGTTGAATTGACTCTTATGTAGTTAACATGCTCTGACACTGCTTATTTGACACTGAGGATTTTACTGTGACGTGATCCTGGGAGAAACCCCACATTTAGTTTCACTGACTGCATCTAACACACGTCTGCTAAAGCCAGAAGATCAGCTTGGTCTGATTAAAGGTGCCCCAGAACAACCAGCAGTCTTCACCAGATATGTCTGAGCTCCAGACAGAGGTGTCAGGAGGTGTGTGAAAGAATCTGCTAAACTGCAGACCATAAATGCAGCTCATTGCAAACATAAACAGCCTTACTGCAGCTGCTCTAAAGGCAGAAATGTTAACATGATCCTTTCTTTCGCAACATTTATTATATTATTTTCTTTTGATAACTTCACTTTCAGACAAATATAGCTGGAGATATTTTTAATTAGTCTGGTGAACAGATTATATCCCAACGTCCATATACATCTTAAATGGTGTACATTGTCTTTTTTCCTGTTTCCAGACCAACAGATATGCATAAAGACACAGAAAGTGACCAATCAAAAGATTTAGTTGTTTGGGGTGTAAACTGAGCTGCGAGGTTGTTTCTGGTGATGGTAATGAGAGTGGAGAGATTGTGTAGAGAGTGAAAACTCCCCTGAAGCATTGACAGACCTCATTTACTCTGGTTTTAGTAGACGGAGATGTTTCTTCCAGGTGATTTCAGTTTGGGCTTTTCTTTCTGAAGAAACTGTGTAGCTTCAACAAATCTGACCAATGTAAAATATGACTTACTGAAGAGCAGCGAGAAGACTAGAGGTCCACAGAGTCCTGAGTGGAACATGGGGACGTTTCCTTCCAACAGTCTGGATTGTTTGAAGCTGTTGGGCTTTTGTCATACGTTTGCGTGTGGTACCAGTCCACAGTCTGGAATATGTTCAGTGTGCTTCAGTTATTAATGAGGACAGAAAACATGGTGGCTTGTAGGGAAACACAGCAGTGGCACCAAAACAGAAGGAAACAATAAAAAAGCTTCTGGAACGAGTTATTATTATTAGTAGAAGCAGTAGCAGTAGCAGTAGTAGTAGTAATAGTGTTTTTATTATTGTTGCTATTATTATTAGAAGTTGCATTAATCACAGTTTTTTAACTGCTATTATCAACATAATTTATTAATTATTAGATTTAAAATGACCCAGATAATTCAAACAATGGACTAATTTCTGAATCTGATACGGTTTTTAAACAACTTGATAGTAATGATGATAGTGATGAACAAACATTGGGGAATGCATAAATAAAAATACACTTAAATATTTTGCAATATTGCAGAAATTAAATATATTTTTCATCTTAATATTTCCTCAATGAATTTCCTAATCAGTCTCATGAGGCCTTTTACCATGCCATACCTCATGGCACCAGCAGCCTTCGAGGTAATTATTGTGTTTATTCTCTGGTCTAACTCGAGTGAGAATGGTTGATGCGTTCCTCTCCAGCACAGTGGATCATCAATGCCCGGTTAGCGCAGCGGTCTCAGAAAGCTGGAGGGAGCAGAGACGTCTACAGCGAGCCTCACAGTCACCATGACATCCTCTGTTAGGATCTCAGTGGCTTTGTCTGCTGCTCTGTTCCTGACCCAGGCTCAGATCATGGCTCTTTTCTTGCCCATGGGATAGTGATGGTGCTGAAGGGCTTCATGACATTTAGGAGGCAGAAAAAACCTTTTTAGAGGTCAGGAAGGTGGAGAGGATGGAGCCACATCAGAACCAGTCATGTTGAGATGCAGCGTGACTGTTTTAAACTAACTTATGGCTTGAAAGCTCACATTTAATTTAATTTAATTTAATTTAATTTAGGGCTGCATGGTGGTGCAGTTGGTAGCACTGTTGCCTTGCAGCAAGAAGGTTCTGGGTTCAATTCCCAGCCAGGGGTCTTTCTGCATGGAGTTTGCATATTCTCCCCGTGCATGTGTGGGTTTTCACCGGGTACTCCAGCTTCCTCCCACAGTCCAAAGACATGCCTGTTAGGTTAATTGGTAACTCTAAATTACCCTTAGTTGTATGAATGAGTGTGTGCTTGGTTGTTTGTGTGTTGCCCTGCGATGGACTGGCGACCTGTACAGGGTGTACCCCGCCTCTTGCCCATAGACAGCTGGAGATAGGCACCAGCAACCCACTATGGAATAAGCGGTAGAAAATGACTGACTGATTTAATGTTAGATTTTTAAATGTACATGACCCCTCAGCGCTAATTGTTACACAGATGCAAACAGTCATAAAGCTCAGCAGGTCCAGAAGTCCGGATCTGACGACACACACATCTGAGTAGAACAATTATGCTGGACTAAGGTTCTAGTAGTAATTAACACTACAAACTGTAAACAGTGTTAATGCAAACATATTATTGAAGGGAAGTTTTGAAATGTATATATTAGATCTGATTATTAAAATGAGATTAACCTTTAAGTAGGTATTAAGCATACATTTCATTAAGCCCACCTTTATGTGTTAAACATTTTTTTTATTGATTTGATGTGATATGCTAATCTTTAATTAGATATGTTGTTTTCATTAGCTTAAAGTTTATTAAATTTACAGAAACAAAGGCTTAAAAGCATCAGTCTGTGTGGAATTAGTTTATACAATGTAAGTTAAAATAAAATAGACTTATAGTATTATTCTTATAAATTGAATATGACTGTAAACATGAAATACCTTGGTTCAAGGGTGAGGGTATGATGTCCGAGACAGCGCACCCTCATTACTCTTAGAAACACTCTCCTATCAGATTAAAGTGTCGATGCAGAGCCAAAGAATAACACTCATCACATCAGATTTACATTCAGACGAGTTTTATTTGCTTTCTTCTGTAACCAAATGTTCATCTTAAGGAGGGCTTTGGACCACTGAGCAACAATCCAGTTCTCGTTCTCAGCCCAGGAAGTGGATACACCCCCCCCCATACATTTTTTACCCACATTGTTTTCCTTCCACTCAACTTTCCATGAATGCTGCATTTACCTTTTTCACATAAAACATTTCTGAGACACAAATCTTTGGGTTTTTAATTATCTTCAGCTGTAATCATTAAAATTAGAAAATATTAAGGCTTGAAAGATTCCTCTATGTGTAATGAATCTATATATGAGCTTCACTTTCCAAAATAAGTGGTGAAAGACAGTAACTTTTTTATGATATTCACATGTTTTGAGCTGTATTTGTGATCTGGTTCCAGGAAAAGGTTTCTATAGAGGTTCATTTGAAGCTCGTCCTGCAGCTACTGGGGTCAGACAAGCAAATAATTAGCTGAATGTGAAAGAACATGATGTTTCCAGATTACACCCTGTCAAAGTCCAGCAAACTAAAACAACTAAATCAGAACAAAAATCTCCAAGTAATTTATTACTCTAACAGTTTTATGCCACAAAGTGCTGACCTACAGTTGTAAATGTTAATGCTGATTTATGCTGGTGAGAAGAAATATTTAGCTTGGCCTGATTGTTATATTATTCTACTGAAACCTGCACAACATCAATATTTCTCCACCGCTGCAGGATTTTCCAGCACGCTGAGCTTTAATTCTTGATGCTTTAATTGATTTGTATCTAAATATACCTGAGGATGTTGTCTCGACACGGTCCCACGCACATGAAAACACACCACCGTGATTGGTGAGATGATTCTCAGTGCTACTGTTTTTATTTAGAATATATTGTATGATCCTACATGTGGCAGACGCATCATCAGCAGCACAGGGTCCAGTCTCCCTCAGTCTGCCAAGGCATCTCAGATATGTTGTTGTTGGAGCACCAAAGATCTTACATCCAGTGATTTTTGTAAGATAAATGCTGGAGCTTCCATGGATTGGACACTAATTTGAAGCCTTTCTACTGGTGTTTGAATGTATTTTTACACTTTTTTTCACAGAGTTGCAGGATGCAATATCCTCCTGAAGAGCCAAATAGGAAGCAACTTTGCAGAGAAATTGTGTTTGTGGCCTATAACTGCATTTCAGATCCACTACCAGGTGTCAAAGAACAAAAACAGTAATTTTGACACTAAAAAACCTCTTATGTTTGCTTCTCGGTCCAGTTCTGATGCTTACCTGTCCACTGAAAACACCTGCAGCGGTGAACAGATGCACTCAGTCTCAGGGTGTTTGAACACTTTTCTCTGAAGCTGACACTGAAAATTACAGCAATCTTTGCTTCAGTAGCTCCTTTCTGTATCGAATCAGAGGAGATGCTTCCATCTGTGTTGCCGCTCAAATAGTTTCCCTTACTGCAACTTTTTCATTTATCCCACCCTTCACACAGAAATGTTCCTTAAGATGCTTTGACCCAGGGGATCAAGATCACTGACATCTTTAAGGCAGCAAACACCTCAGCTTTAAGAACCGTTTCATGTGGTTCCTGAATAGGCAACAATGTATGGTTTAGTAAAAAAGCCCAAATCAGATAAAGCTGGGATTAAACTCAGAAGGTTATTTTAAGCAAAATATGAGGTTTTAGAACGCCAACACATTGAAAACAATGTTCCTTACAGGCTTGATCCGACATTTTGTAAGTGAGGTTCTGTGAAGCTACCATCTAACAGCTCTCTGAGCTCATATGACTGGGAACTTGTTAAAAAGCGATGTGAATCCTCAGAGATGTGGAAGATAGCAGCTACTCCGTCTGTTTTAGCAGATTTGAGCCTTTTTGAAGCAACTCGGAATGAAAATGTTCGTATCAGAGGGATGCAGCACAATAGCAAACAAACATCTCATGGTTTGTTCTGCTCATGGCAGCGATGGAGAGGACTGAGAAGTCGCAGATGATCTGAAAGTTTGATGAAATCGACTCTGTCCGCTGATGTTTGGCTGGAGATACAAGAGTTCCTAATTTTACAATGGGCTTAATATTTAATGTTTGGAAAAATATATAAAATCATAAAAAAGGGGGAAAATAGGAGCAGGAGCTTCAACTTGTTTGCTGATGAGCTGAAACCATGGAAACACTGCAGAGATTTTCATTTTTGTTGCTGAAAAATATTCTCAGTTCCTACAAAAATATGATATAAATTGTAATTGCGGATGCTTTTTCAAATGCCTTTAAATACTTGAATTACTCGTCATAATGTATGTCTGCAAATGTTAAACTGATTTTTGATGCCCAGTGTACAGCATTAAAACGTTAATGGATGAAGGGTCGAAGCGCCGCTGCAGCCGCAACCTTTTTTGGTCACTTTGAAAACTGGTCGACTAAACCCAGCAGTCTGTTAAAGCCATATTCAATTCAATTCAATTCAAAGATACTTTATTGATCCCCGAGGGGAAATTAGAATTCCAGTACAACCCATCCAAACATACATCATGACACAAGACAAGGGGAGACGGGTCACCGAGGCTTTGCTGCCAACTCACAGGCGCTGCCCTTGTTAGATGAGAAAAGAGGTCACATTAGGTAAGTAGAGGGAAATAAATCATATTTCACACTTTATCCTTAGCAGGATACAGTTTGAGATTGTAAAAAACCTCAGAACAAAGAAGCAACAAATTGACAAAACAACATCATGCCGGGAACGGTGAAGGTGGTGTGAGGGGGTGCATATGTTTATCTGGAGCATGCGTGTGTGTGTAAGTGAGTGTGTGCAAGTAAGTCCATGAAGCACTGTCACAGAGGCCATTGTCCTTGATGGTACGGTGTAATGTTCATCAACCGGCCACAAAGTTCTGAGCAGGTCCACAGATGTCCTCAGGGAAGGGAGGGGGCAGAGGGAGCAGAGCATCATGTTTACATAACTTCCAGGAGAAGTTGAAGATAACCAGCCATCAAGGCCGTGTAGGGGAGCCAGATTCAGAAAAACAATAGTTATTTGGGTTAAACTGACTCTTAATTTTCCGTCAGCCTTGAGAGTCTCACTGGTGCTTCTTAAAGGCGAATCCAAACAGCCAAATTCCTGGTCTTTCTGCCAGATCCGAGCGAACAACTTTCTCCAAGATTTATCCCATTTCACCCCTGAGTCCAGGAACCGCAACCTGCCTGTGATCCTGTGTAAGGATCACATCCAGTCTGCGGTTCAGCTCACGTAACATCTCAGTCTGAGTGTTGATCGCTCTGAAGATCCCATCATACATGCCAGGCAGCCTCACAATGGCCAGAACAGCTGCTGACATTCTCCGAATTTCTCGATATGCCAGGTAACCGCTGACTCCAACAAGCAGAAATCCTGATATCAAACATCCAATTATATGCACATCTTCCACATCCTAGACTGACATTATCGACAGACACACAATCCTCCACTTCTGCCAGGAGTCCATCGTGTATCCGGAGAAAAACGTCCAGCCCGGGCCAGTGGGCTCTCCCAACCCCTGTCTTCTCGTCGAGAAAATTTGATCAATTGCATTGAGAGACCAGCTGACCAAATCCATATTTTGGAAGAATTTGGAAGATATGCAAAAAGAGGCTCCAAAAAAAAAGACAAGACACAGAGCTGAAGCAGGGCAGATATGGGAGGGGTGCGGGAGACAGAGAAAAAGCGTCCTCCTCCACCGACAGCAGGAAAAAGCCTATGTTCTGCTTCAAAACCAGTAGAACCTGCAAAACCTGAGGTTTGTTTCTCCCTGTGTCTCCCTGTGTCTCCCTGTCTCCTGACTCTTAGTTTTGGGTTTAAACCCCTGGTGGGAATAAACGGTGGACTAGAATCTGGGTGAAGGTGAGTCGTGTGTTCAGGTGGATTCCAACACACTTATGAAGACCTTCATTAGTCCGGTTTACTAGTCAGATATCTCACGAGATGACAACAGCTGTGCCAAACAATGAGCTCATCCCTGGTTTCATCCATGAATCAAACGTTGAATCAGTACAAGACATCCAGTGTGTGCTGCGGTTCCAGCACAGTAAAGTGATGTTGAAGATACTGTGGATCCATCTGTTGGTTCCTCTCTTTTCTTCGTCTTTAATGTCAACTCAAACTGACACGAAGATTGGAGGTTTCACTGACTCTACCGCTTGTCCGTTTCAGTGGGAAATGAAGCTAAAGCCAGATATCAATCACAAGCTGACATGAGGAGCTGCTGTGGCCATAGTGGTGGTTCTGGTCCGATTCAGAGGAGACATCTGTGAAATGATTTCATTTATTGTTTCATGCCCTTCCTGGGATTTAAAAAACGAGTCCAAAAGATTCAGCATCTTTTGACTGCTTGACTTGAGGAGAAACCCAAAAAATCTTTTCCATCTTTAACCATAGAGTCCTTCCTGATAATGAGATGTTTTCCCGGCACCAGTTCTGTCCAGCCAGAGGCATGTCCATATAGGGACCACAAGTGTCCTTCACAAACTGTAATTCAAACTATTTCAGCAAAAGAACAAACTGTTTATCTAAATAATAAGTAGAGGAAGAGAGGAAAAACTAAATAGAATCAAAGTTTTAAACTGAATGTGTCGATAAATGAGCTGTCTGGACCCAAACAGATGCTCTCATGAGATAAACATGTTGGTTCTGCTGCAGAGCTCCAAATGTTTCAGGATGTATGTTGCTGTTTCTTCCGAGTCTGGCTGATTGTTGTCAGTTTGAGATGAGTAACGAGGGATTCAAACCCAGGACCATCTTGCTGCAAGGCTACAGCGCTCAGATGATCAGAACAGAAATTTAAATATTATTCTCAACATTTTTGCTGCTAATGTTCAGGAACTTCTAACTTACTTGTTTTCTTCTTAGGGAAATTAAACCTCAGATCTCTTGGTTCTGCAGTGCTTTATTAGATGAACACTTCTGAAAATATTTACTCTAAATGCTTAAAAGGCTCTGATTAAATACAACAAAATCAACTAGAAAATGTAATCAGAGTAAACAGCAACAGGCTTCACAGAACAAATAGCCCGGCTGGAGGTTAGTTCCTTAACCCAAAGGCAGAGCCCAACCAGTCCAGAGAGGAAGCTCATTTCTGCTGCTTTTATCCAGCATCTTGTTCTTTTGGTCATAATCCACATCAGCGTTTTTGGAACATAGATAGACCGGTAAATTAAGAACTTTAACTTTCAGCTCTGCTTCTTGTTGACCACGACAGTCCAGAGCAAAACCCTCTTTATTGCAGACAAAGCCTTGAACCCACCTCTGACTACCAGGAACCATTCCAGATTGTCCTGGTTATAAGCAGGTGGTTCAGTCAGCCAGAACCTTCAACTACATCAGATTCTTCTGTGACTTAAAGATCCTGTAAATCGGAGGTTTTGGGCTTTAAAAAGCTTATAACCAGCGGCTGAATCAGCTAATTAAACTAAGCATTGACAACAAAGTTTCAACAGGTTTTCTAAACAAACTCCTTCTTCTGGCAAACTGCTGAGAAATGAATCTAAAAAGGAAAGTGTAAATAGATCTTAACAATATAATCCTGACAAAGCAATATTAACACATTTTAATTATATACTTTCAGAACATCTCTGGTTGTTCATGAAACAAAAAAAAACACGTCCTGCTGCCCGGTATATGAGCTGCGTTCTCCACTCAGATCCTTCAGATAGAATCTGGCAAGAACCAATAAGCCCATAAAAATCTCTTGTGTCTCTGTTCATTTTATTTGCAATCTTTCCTTTTTCTCCAGTGAAGGCACGGTTGATGATTTTGACGGCATTATTAATATGCTGTGGGACCTCTGTGTTAAAGCAAGAAGAAGCAGAATGAGTCTCTGACCTATTCTGTAAAACTGAACAGACAAAATCTGAGTGCAGCAGACTTTACTTTCTGCTTTTCAGTCAGGGCCAAAAGTTTTGACGGAGCTACGATCGTTTTGGTTAACCCATTTTAAGGCCTTATTTTGTTTTTCTTTAGATCATTGGACAGACGGATCAGATGCACAATGATAACCTGCAAAAAGCTTTAGTAGCTTTAAAGGTTACCTTCCTAACAGATCTATTTAAAGAAGTTGTCTTTATGTGTTAGTAATGCTAACCTCCAGTGAAGGCCAAAACTGCTGCTAAGACTATCATTGCACAACTGCTTTCTTCTTCAAGATCGTCAAGGTGAGAGGTTCTGCTGCAGAGAAAAGGGTTTCAGGATGTCCAAGAGGGTCCAGCGCAGCACAGAATCATGGTGCCAGCAGTGCAGAGCTTGTTCAACAGCTTTGTACGTGTGAAGCTGCACAAACAATGCTAGCATTTGAAGATTGACCTGGTGACCAGAAATGCAACAAAGAAGTAATTGTGGTCCAAGAAAACCACCCAGAACCAACTCAAACCCTGCATGAAGTACGGCAATGGCTGGTTCATTGTTTGACAACTCTGGGAAAAATATGGTGAGATCTACCAAGAGTCCAACGCTCAAGTATCCTGATCCGGTCCATGTGTGGGATTACTTCTCCTCTAGGGGGGAATGGGTTTCCTCCAAATACCTACCAAGAACACCAGCCAGAGATAAAGAGTGGGATCAGAATGACCTAGAATCCAGGAGCAGTTTGATGATCTATAGATTAAACAGCATCACTGAGGCCTATGTCTCAACATTAAAGTAATTACTGAGTTTCTCTAAGATCAAAACCGACCTTTGGTTCTGTAGTCTGGACATTCCACAGATCTGACCCCACCGATAAACTTATCAGGAGAAACAAAAGCAATCAAACTATGAATGGAAACACCACAAGGTTTCCTTTCATCTTCTTCCTCTTATGGCGCCAAATGGATGTCAAAGTCTTGGTTCCTGTCCTTCCTCCTGACAGGAATTTGGGTTGGTAGTCCTGCAGAGATTAATAAAGGGCATAAATGAAGAGAAGACATGCAGGAGGACATAGGCATGAAGCACTCAGGATGGACTATAAAATGAAAATGAAAAAATGAGAAGATAATGCAGCAGCCCTCATGATCAAGGTGATGAAGAGGAACTTTGATACTTTAATCTGGATGGGAGAGGATGGATGCTTCTTCCTTCTCTTTAACTTTTCACCGTTTTAGCTTTAAATTTGAAGAAAATTTACTAGATTTTTTTCCAAGTGTTAGACTAATAGAGTATTTATCCAGACTTCTCTGGATACTGTTTTAGGAGAAGAAAAGTTTACTAATTTAAAAATGATGAAGGGACAATTGGTTTCCTCTCAAGAGCCGACACGGGGGACCTTTTATTCAGAAAACATCTCTGAATACATCTTCATTCAAAATCCCAAAGAATCCCAACTTTTCAGTCCTTGAAAGTCAGTTTTATACAGATACAAAGCATTGGTGTGTATTGGGGTCCTCTTGACCAATTGAAATCATCATCCTCATTTACGTAAAACTTCTTGGTATAAATACACTCCAGCCAGACATCTAGACAAAATCAGATGGGCCTACGTGACCGTTTACAACAACATTCTCATTACTTATCTGGATGCAAAACTTCTAATGTCATGTTGACCTGGCAGAGTCAGAGTATCACAAGATTTTCTGCAATAACAAACCCATTAGTCTTTCCTCTCGCCAAGAACTTTTCCCTAATGTAATCTGTTTCCAGACAGCTTGCATGTTCACTCAGAGTGAACAATTCTTCACAGAATTCATCTTGTAATGGTAAAAACAATAATAACACTTTTAATCTAATCAAACAAAGCTTTATGCTTCCACATATATCCCCCCTAATTAGATTTTAATCTAATTAACATCTTATATTCTTATTGTAAATATCCTGTGAGTATATGTGATGATTATGAGTGAGTAAAAGAAAAAAATGTGAACGATTATGGAAAGTAATAAAATTACATTAAATACACAATTAAGCAACCCTAAATGATTGCTGTTATTTTAGGTCTGAAATTTCGGGTTCAACTAATTAATTAAGATCCTATTTAAAGTTCCTATGCGAACATTATTTTAACTGTATTAGACTATGCTAAACTAAACCTATTCACTAATTAGACCAAATCCGGCTACTCTGTAGCTCTTCCCAAAAGTCTCCTTCAGGAACACATCTCATCAACTCACCTATGGAAAACATACATGTCAGTCAAACTCCCAAGCTTACGTATCGATGAAGGGGACCTTCAAGTCGGCTTAGGGCACACCAGTCGAAAAACCCGCCCGTCCTAAAAGGCGGGGAAAAACGTCTGGAGGCCTCAGAGAAATCTCATTCTCGGCCAATCTGAATGAGAGATCCCTGTTTTGAATCTAATATGCATCATTATCATCTATTTTAAGGACCTTTATTGCCAATCAGGTCCTGGTTCATCATTCCTATTCACTACAATATATGTAACAGAAAACATTGACCATGTTGAAACTCTGGAGCTGAATATCACTTGAATGGAAGCTCCCATTCTATCAGAGAGCATAAACAGCTTGAATCAATTCAGAATATTAAAACGACATGAAGACAAATTTGAAGTTATAACAGAAAATAGAAAAACATCAGTTAAATTCTCAGCAGAAAAGATTGTAGTTCAGTCTCTGTCCTTGGTCTTCCTGGAACCTTCTTTAGTCTCTTAGATTGGTCTTTACAACTTTATTGTTCTGCATCACATTTATCCTGGTTCAGGGTCCAACAAAGTCTTCATGTGTCCATCGGTCTCTGAGTCCAACGCCCAAAAAGGTTACTTGTACAACCAGTCTCTGGATTGATGTCATTCTGAGAAGACCGAGAATACTGACCAGTATCTTGCTAACCCATGACATTAAATTACCACATGTCTAATTAAACATCCATCGTCCGTTTATGATTGTATTCTTGATGTCTCCATAGTCCGATTCCTGTTTGTGTCCACTTTCATGTCCAATTAACTGTTCCACATATTCCCTTCTAAACCATACATAGCACTAAAAAAAATTTAAAGAATATGAAACCAACTAATGTATCTTGTATCAAAACTTAAGTTGTGTAAAAAGGAGATTGTTGTAACTTGAGGGTTAACCCAGGCCAAAATAACAACCAAAACAGATCTGCCTTTTATGAATAAAACTTACCTGATAAAAGAAGTTGAAACCAAATACATTCATCTTACCTTCCTAAATTAACAGAAACAGGAGAAAACGTTGTACAACAACAACGGCAGTCAAACCCTTACTAATCTCCTCTTAGTTACTACATCATACATGTTATCCAAGCATCAGACGTCAGGGAACTTGTTCAGATCATAGTTGTAACAGAAGTATCACATGTAAATTGGGTGTCGTTGGATCACCTTGTCTCTATGTCCTCAGTGTCCTTTTTCCTGTATTTCCTCCGCGTCCTCCTTTATCATAGTCCAATGCGATGATGATATGAAACGGGGTGTGATAACTTTCACGGTAGTGCTCAAACTCCATCCCCGAGTACATAGGAATCTCAGAAAACAAAATAATTATGAGCAGAAAGGAAAATTTCAAACCAAATTTAACAATGTAAATCTTCTAGATTAGATTGTGCTGCAGCAAATCTACAATACATAAGGTACTTTTATCTACTATCAATACTTTCCTAGTATTTACAGATGCATCTCAATAAATTGGAAATATTTTGAAAAGTTAATGTGATTCAGTATCTAAATTCACTAAGTGAGAGACATTATTTAGATTAATTCCGCACCGACTGACGTTTTCTTGCCTTTATTTCAGTTAATTATGATATTTTTCCATTTATGGTTAATAAAAACACAACATTTAAGCTTAAAACATTGCATCTAGGCAATAAAAACACTTTTAATACAGTAATACAGTGCTACCAACTGCGCCACCGTGCAGCCCTTACTTATCTTTCATTTTATGGTACTTTGTTGGTGTTCGTGATTTTTGTGAAAATTAAAGGTGTGTTTTCTTTATTTTACCTGGTACTTTTATAATACTTACAGCATACTTTGTTGTATTTCAATTACAGGGTAATTATTGGTAGTTGTGTCAAAGTTACAATGCACCTCTTAGGAACTTAGCTTAGTGTAGGTTTTAAGAAAGGTATCATGAAATATTAAAGTACACATTAGGAAACAGAAAGTTATATATAGTACCTCCCCTTACTAGAATACCCCAAAAAGTACCTAATAGGTTCACGGAAATGCAGGTTGCATATTCACTGGTATACAAACACATATTATTTTTAGATTAGTTGTTTTTTTCCCAGTGATTTTGAACAGAATTTCAGTTTGTGTTGGTAGTTTGTGGCAGTAATTAAAAGTATTTTAACTCAGGCCTGCAGATTGTCACAACAGATTTGATTCAATAACTCATCTTTAAAATATTTATGAGATACCACTCAGAATCTGAAGGGCAAGCTGTGAGCTCAAGTAACTCCAAGGAGAATTCATCAGGTCGGGAAGCGAGGTTCTGAATCCAGCGAGGAACCGAAGCAAGCAGTGAGTGGACGAAAAACAGAGCTGAGTGGAATCAAAGCCCCAGAGGAACATCTACGGCATTTTCAGAGCAGGAGACCAGCTCTGCTGTGATGAGTTCATCGTTTATTTATTTGGTCTAATTTTAGAATAAATGTAATAAATTACATTAGATGTCTGTGATAGTCTGCAGTAACTTCTAATATCAGCTGAGACCAGTTTGGATCTGTCTGATGCAAACTTTAGAACGAAGAAGGAGAATTTCATGATGCAGCGCTGCTTCCCAAACTAATGTAGAGGTTCACTCACAGTTTGAATAATATGCTGGTAATGTTCTGCTCCCTGAAACTTGCCTCTATAAAATCACGTTTTATGTGTAAGGTTTAAAGGGACATCCAGTAGAGTCACAGTTGTCCTCACCATCCATGCCTGTAACTTATTTAGAGTCAACCAACATTATTTGGTTCCTATTTGCTGCGCTCTAATTTTCTCATTTTTACTATGGCCAAAAAAACTCTGAAGTTTGGATTAAAGAACAACTATTTAAAAGTAGGTTTCTATAGAGAACAATTATGCTGCACTCTAGTTATTATTGCTTTTATTTATGTAGAAAAATGTCAGCGAAGAAATCCTGCATATATGCAATCTGATTTAATCTGTTCTTAGCTGTATCTGTGAAATAATGTTACTGTTTGCGTGTGTGGAACCTCAGCTGCTTTTAGCTGTTTTAGTTCAACTGTTCAAATCTGGTTTTTCAGAAGAAAGACTTTCTGCAATAAGGAGATCTTCCCAGAATAAAACACCGTCTAACTGCACCAACAGAGGGACAGCCCACCTGCTGTCCTGATGTCTCCACAGTTAAAGAACTGAACTTATTGCTCCAATAATTTTAGAGTTTAGTGTATTTTAACCTAAAATATAACTACTTTCCAACTTTTCATGCTTAAGTTGATGTTCATGAACTGATCTCTGAATTTCAAACTCTGAAGGTCAAAGAAAACCTGCCACCAATAATCCAAGGTAAAATATAAACTGCTTTAGTACAGAAATAAATAAATAGCATTATATCCTGAGGCTTAAATATTCTGGTCACTGATCTAAAGGAAACAGAATCAATAAAGGTAGTAAACCAACGCTCTGGTCCTGAAGTGAGCACAACATGCTCCACATTTCCCAGCGAGGGGCCAATATGTGTGTGTTTGTGTGGGACGCTGAGCAGCATGTTTGTGACATCGCTCTGATCCTGCTGAAGGATTATGGGAGCTCACTGAGGGAGCTGACTGCCCACAGCGCTAACACCTTCAATCAGAACTTAAAGCAGTCAATTGTTCCTTTGTTTCATGTGTGAGTTAGCGGAGCAGCCGTGGGCTTCAGAACCACGACTCGGCAGTTTGTTCTGTACTCCATGTGAGAGTGCTTTTCATGACTAAACGGATATTCCAACAGTATTCCACCGTTAATATTCCGAACAGATTCCTCCTAACATAAACACAGCACGGCCGCGCAGTGTTATTAAAGGTAGTTTCTAAATACAGTTGTCACCTCCCAGCTATTTTACTGAAACAAATGAATACTAATTAGTTTGTTTATGCATTTTTTAATTATTCATTACTGTGATAAACAAGAAACCTTTACTGAGAAGGCTGCAGGTTTCTTTATTCACCACCAAGAGAGTTGGTTTTGATTTGCTTTTATCTTTTGAAAACATCTATAAGTCAAGATTCCAATAAATGTGACTTGTTAAACAAAATGTAATAAAACAGTGAAGTGGCACAGAAATAAGGGGCTGTTAAAGTGTTTAAATGTAGCTCCGAACAATAGTTAAAAAAATGTTGAATGAGTGGCATACGTAGAACATGAGGCAGTTTTTCACTAAGATTCCTAAACTGACTTCAGTTCTTTGCAGTGAAATTAAACAATGTTCTGTAAACCTATAGGTGCTTTATGCAGGAAGGAGTCAGGAATGTTTCTATTCAATGTTGTCTGTGTAAACTCCTGTCAACATTCAGTCTCTTCTAAGTTTTCTCTTCAACCACCAAACAGGAAAATAAACCCAGAATATTATCATAAATCCCTCCACAACTAGAGGATCTGTGAGTTGTTGTTAAATTTCTATCAAATCTGGAATGTTTTATAATCTTAGCCAAGAACTGGTTTAAGGTGGAATCCAAGAACTGATACTTTTGTATTTTTGCAAGATTAAACAAGATCAAGTTGCCCTGCGATGGATTGGCGACCTGTCCAGGGTGTACCCTGCTTCTCACCTGTAGACTGCTGGAGATAGGCACCAGTTCTACCGTGACCCACTATGGAATAAGCTGTGATTACTGAAGGAATGAATGAACAAGATGAAATGAAATGTGCAGCGGCACACGGTCAGGGAGGCACCGTGAATTAGGTTTGCAACCTGAGAATGCAGTTCTGTTGAATAGGGGATTGTAGCTAGCCTGGGTAGCTTGAGGTGGTTGAGCATGTGTGCAGAATAAAATGCTTTGCACGAGGGTCATGAGGTAAGCTGTCATAACCTTAAAGGAAGCGATAGATTGGATGAGCGCATTTTCACCTTAAAAAATGTACAATTATTTATGTGTCAAATCGAGATGACTGAGAAGCTCCAACCAGCTGGCTAGCACAAATGCACAAAGATGACATCTCTTTATTTCGGAGAGATATGTTCAACATGGCCGAGATGAGGCATGGTTTCAAATTAAACGCGTGACCTTACTTGACTGATAGATTGCAAGGCTTTTAGTCATTTTTGTCACGGAGTGACATTTTGGACTTTGTTTTATGGTTTCTTGTGATGGTTTATTTTGTCTAGATGTTTCTATTAAGTTTATTAGTTTGTTTTGCTCCCTCTACGGCCTCCTGGTGTTTTGTTGTTCTCATTAAGTTTCCTTATGGTTGTTTCCTTATTACTATGTATGGTTCTATTATTGATTAGTCTCTGTATTAGGGTTATTTGTTCTCCTGGATTCGTTAGCTCCCCCTTTAGTATCTCTGTGCTCCTCCTCGTCTTTATTCCTTTTCTGTGTATTTATTCTGTTCTGTCTAGCTTAGTTCTTTATGTTTAGTTTCTAGTGTTCCAGTTCTGATTCCTGTTAAGTCAGCTTGAGTTATTGTTGACTTTTATTCTAGTCCTCTGCTTCATTCTCAGTTGTTTCTATCACTGTTTGTTTGTTTACTTGTAGTCAGGGTTTCCTTTTGCTTAGGCCTTAGGTTCTTGTTATCCTTCTGTTCCTTCCAGTTCCTCTGTTTCCTTTACCTCTTGGTTATTCTAGATTTCTTATGTTTTGGTTATTTTATCTTAGTCTATTGTTCTGCTTAGGTCTTGGTTTCTCTTTATTGTTTTCACCTGTTCCTTCTGCTCCCCTGCCTCCTTGTCGCACCTGTTCTCAGTTCCCTTGATTACCTGCCTTTGTCTTTCCCCAGTATATTAGTTGGTTTGGTGTCTCTGTTCGTTGCCGGTTCCTCTCGTTCACTACCCTTGATTATGTTCCGTTTGTGCTACGTTCCTGCTCTGAGAATGAATTGCCTTGTTTGATTTCTTTGGAAAATCTCTGGAAATAAAGCTGAAGACCTTTTACAACATGCTGCTGCGCAGTTCTTGTCTGCACTTTGGTCTGACTCAAAACCACAACGTGACAATTTTAGTGGACAGACAGGTGAGAAGTGTGAAGTGCAACAAACTTACAAAATACTAGACAGTGGGTTTTTTTTGGGGGAATTCAAAAATATTTTACAGATGGATAGCAGGCAACCCAAAAAGACACGAGGGGAGAACTCAATGTGGGAGCCAGAGGTTCTGTATGCTAGAAGAGATCTTAAAGAGAAATCACATGTAAGAAAAATGTTCACTACATGGATTGAGTAAGTTTGGTTTATTTTCTGCCACCATAAATTCACAATCTGGCAAAGAGTGTGAACTACACTGGTCCTTAAATCCAGGAGGCTTGATGACTAAACGAGGTGCAGATGTCGCAGCTCCAGAGTGAGAGGTTAAACTCCACCATATGCTGAGGCAGATGCCTCCAGAGCAGAGAGAGGCGACTGAAAAAATAAAAAAGCCAGCAAAAATTTAAGGAACATAACAGAAACAAACAGTCGGTGACCCCTGAGCAGGATAATGGAGGGGAGGATGGTTAGTTTGTGGGGAGGAATAACACCCTTCATTCATCTATCAGGAGAAAGGTCAAACCTGGAGCGTATTCCTAAATCCTCTCAATCCATTGCGATTAATAGTATTTGATCGATGGTAAACTAGGCTTTTTTTAATGGTAATACTAATCTTCAAAGTTCAAAATCCCTTCCCTTGAATGCTGAAACTGCAAGAGATGAAAATGAGATTTAACAGCTCTGGGACCTGTGAATAAACCTCTCCAGTCTGAAGCTTACTTTGTGGTAGAATTTCTTGACAGTGTCGTCAGAATGTTGGATCACTCTTCAGTTTAAAAGACGTGGAAAACCTGATTCTCCTTTTCTGATGTTCTTTTCTTTAAGAACGGGTCTGTCTCATGAATGAAATCAGGTGTCTTTTCATAGCATTGAATCATCTTCCATAAACTTGTCTTGTTGAGTTTGTTGAGTGTTTTCCAATGTGTTTTCTGCTCCACGTTTACAAACCGTCTATCGATGATGGAGCTGCTTGGGGTATGCAGTTTCCTGAAGAGGCTCATCTTTACGTCTTTCTTTTCCATCCTGGAAATAAATGAGAGGTAAATCATTAGAAGCAATTGTCCAATTCCAAAGAAGCATCTGGAGGATTTCCTTTCTGGATAAGCTGTTAGAAAGATGATTGGTTTACAGATGAATTAGAAGTAATTACAGGCTTATAATTACCCCTATGGGGATAAACTCAGTGCATCCCATGAACAAATGGATGGCAAACCAAGTTTGGCTGCAGTAATGTTCTGACTGACTTTATCAGGGTCTGCTCCGCCATTCTCTCCAATGTTGCTTCAGATCGGCAACATTTGCCGGCATTCATTTCTAAGCATCCCTCCTAAAGTCCCACCACAATATTTCCATCAGGTTAAGATCTGGACTTGAACTGGGCCATTGCAACTCCCTGAATGTTTTTCTTGTGTTTGGGATCATTGTTCTGTTGATGACCCAGTTTGGACCAGGCATTAGCTTTCGGACAGATGTCTCACCTTTGAGCCTGGAATATTTTGGTATACAGAGGAGATTATGCTAAGCTTGATGCCAAGGTCCTGTAACTACAAAACAAGCCCCAGGCATCCTCCCTCCACCACCGTGCTTGAGCATTGTTGTGTTAATCTGTAGTGTTTGGTTTTCTTCAAACATGGTACTATGCAGTATGGTGACATCACAACGTTTGTCTCATCTGTCCAAAGTGTCGTCTGTGATAAGAAAAGCCCATTTCCTTCCACCATTCCAAACAAGGCATACCTGTTCAGTCAATTCCATTTAGTTCATTTCAGTTTATTTATATAGTGCTAAACCCACAACATAGTTCCTTTCTAGGTGTTTTTACAAGAAAATCCAGTTTATACACACAAATATTGTTTATTCAATCCAGTTATATGAACAGATTCAAACTGAATAACATACTTCCCAATTTTACCAGCTGAAGGAATAAGACCATACTGTATCTAAAGCAGCACATTAATTAAATGCAAGACAGCATTGCAATTAAAGTTAGAGCCATTTGTGCCTTCAGAGTGGGCCAAGTATTATAAGCCTATTAACATTCACATTAGCTCAGTGTTCATCCTGTTTGGCGGCAGCCGCTGGAATGTTTTATGGCTTAATTATGAATTTAAGTTTGTTAAGGATAAGACTTTGTTGACGATCCATATTCTGTTGTGTCAACACCGTCTTTAATGTGGTCCATTTAAAACTACAGTCTGAAGGTTTGGCTGCTCTTGTTTGGTTGAGTGATTTAATGCAGTGAAAAACATCCTAAACTTTCAACATTTTGTCCAATATAGACTTCAACAAAGTTTTTGAGACACAATCTCTGTGATTTTGTTCTAAGAGATTACATAAGCTAAATATTGTACAGTCTATCCATTGTGTGCGTTCTGTCAAAATAAATATTTTCCAGCAATCGTTAAAGAACTGTTCTTCTCAGAGACTGACGGTGTTCAGCAAGGCTGAATCTTTTGTCCTTTCTGAGATGGTATACCGCAGTTGGTAGTAATTCATTATAAAATCTGGTATTTGCAGTGTACTTTCTGGTGTACTACTAAAGCCGATGACCTACAATGCCTTTGGAACTATGTATCGGGTATTTATGGGGTACCACTTACCAACATTGTTGTATGTAAAAGGTACGGTACTTATAGGGTACCTTTAGGGGAGTCCGCAAATGTGTACTTGAAAGGTTATTACCAGGTATGTAAAGCTCAGTATTTACAAGGTTGAGTAATTTTATTACTATATCGATACCTCTAACCTCATTGCAACTACTGGATACTTTTTCAGCCAGCTCTTGATAGACCTACTAGTAAATTTTGACTTCTTGTCCTTTTGCAGGGTCCAGTTTTGCTTGAGCTTTATTTTTTTGGTTGTTCATTTTCCTATGGCATTCCTAAATGCTATAGTGTCAGTATAGATTTTTGATGAGGAGCTGGTTAGGTCATGCTGCCTGACCAGGTCATGCTGCAGCAATGCACCCACCGTGCTTCACAGTTGGTTTGAAATACACTATATTGCCTGACGTTTTGGGTCACACCAACAAATCTCATGAATTCTGGTGTTCCAATCACGTCCTTGGCTGCAGGTGTGGAGAACCTTGACTGGCCTGCAGAGTCTTGACCTCAACCTTCTTGAACACCTTTGGGATAATTTATAGTGGAGGCTGCCGTTCTGGTTCTGATCTAACTATGAACACACTCCTAAAACTTAAGGAAGAGGTTTACAGAATAGTTAAAGTTGCTACTGCTGGCAACAAACTGGACCATATTGATTAAGAAATGGATGTACATGTAGAAGTAGACAGACAAATTATTTTGGCCATACAGTGTACTTTTCTTTGAATTCTGCTTTTATCTTATGGTAAACATATTATTTGTTAAGGTGTCCAAATATTAATACTTCACAAGTCTTTCTATTTGTCTACAGTCTCTCTGGCAAACTTTCACTTTGCCTTTCTGTTTTCCCAAGAGAGCAACGGTTTCCTCCTTCCACCCCTCCTATGGAAATAAAGTGTTTGTATTCTCTTCCTGATGCGCCTTCATATCAACATCTATCATGATAACATTTTATAGTTTTTGGAGACTTATTTTAGTGTCTTACTATCTGCTTTCACTGTGAATTTCTTTGAACACACAGACATGGGCATGTTGGCAGTTATTTAGAATATCCTCCGCTTGTAGACTATTTTCTGTATATCAAACCTGCTGATTTCTTTTAATATGTCTTTACATCACTCACCAGGATTTATAAAGGGCAAAACTGGTGAATAATAACGTTCTAACCATGCAAAACAAATTTGATATCACCTCGTGTGATTTTAGCCATTTTAAGTGGGAATTGCGCTTTTTGTAACTTTTACAAAATATTTAATTCAGTTTTTTAGTTTATTTACAATAGGCTACTTTAATTCTCAGTACAGCTAGAAAAACATATGTATATTTTTAAAAATGTTAGAAAACACACATCCTAAATGTTTGGCAAAAACATAAAAAAATATATTAAATTTGACAGGATCATGGCTGTATTCAAGCATATTTGCCGACAAAATCTTCAGTGATAAATAAAGTAGTTGTTATTTCGGGGACTTACCTGGTCTAAGGGAACACTTCTAGGGTTAGAGCACAGAGCTGCAGCTTCTCTGCTTGGCTTTGCTACATCCTCTACACATGAATGATACATTTGGGTGGAGAAAATAATAGCTCGGTTTAATCTTTTAGTTTAAATGAATGGGACAGGAGCCCTCAGTTAATATTCTGATGTATTATGTGACGCCACTATTGGGATAATAAAGTTTAAAGCGAGGCTGTTACCAAAATAGATCTTCACAAGGACAGCAAAACGGACCCAATATGTAACAAGGTTGAAATGGATGTGTCTATACACACACACACACATACACACACAAACACACACACACGCACACACGCACGCACACAAACACACACACACACTTGTCTTTCTATCTTTACAGTTACCTTGCCTTAGTCCTGGACCTAACCCCCAGCCCCAAACCATCATTGAAAAAGGTGAGGAGCAGTAAAATGTCCCCACTCTCCAAACATGACCTCACTTTGTTGGTTAAAAACGTCTGGCTGTTCTCTCTTGGCAGCATATACAAAAACACTCACACATTCACACACACTCATCAGTCACTCACCAAGAGGGTGTTAAAGTGCTGTGGCTCTTTGAAATATTCAAAGTTTGCCCTTGAAGAACTGTGTAACTCTTTCTTTCACCCCTGAATAGAGCGCTGTTAAAAGACATCAGGGTGAGCTGTGTTGCATTCATGCTCTTCAAAAAAACAACATTTCAAATGTCAAAGTTCTGAAAAATGTGAGCTCCACTCATGAATCCAATGGTTTGAATGCGATGCTCATGCAACTCTGATCCTTATAGGGATTCAGTTGGTTCAATGTGTGGCTAACCCACATTCATTCTAACCAGAATTTGTTTCAGCCCTGAATGGTGTCTAAGCTAGATGGGCCTGAAGAAATTCAGCCAAATGAGGTCCTAATCAGATTATTGGCCAGACAATCTTGAACTAATTTACTTCTGCCATCAGCTGGCCTGTTTTGAAGTGATGTCTGGCGAGTTTCTCAGGACGTTTGAGTCAACAGGGTTTGGTTTAAACAAACTCAAAGGGAAGGGTTATTGACCAATAAGAGAGTACAGGTGCAGTTTGATGTTCATTGTGGCCATAGTAATGTGCTTGTTTACCTTGTGTTGTGAGACAGATGAGTCTACTGTCACCCTTATCTCCTGGGAATGTTTGCATCAGGCCTGTTTCCTGCAGAGAGGAGGTCTGGCAGGGAACTGTCATGCCATCTGGGTCTGCTCACGTCTGTTTCTGTCTCCAAGGTTTCATTCTGACAAAACACTTTAGTGATTAACACGCTGTCACTTCAGTGGATGATGCTCAGTCCTGAGATATCTGTGTCATGGCGCTCTTATCTGTCAGCGTTTTTAATTGAGCTTATTGTAGGAGACACATCCGTAGTTTAGACTCCAACTTAGCCTGCTCTTTCTGGCGCCTATTTAAAGTTTGCTGCCAGTAAATGAGCTTGCTGTTCAACTATCCATCTTTTAAAATTAGTTCTGGCTTACATCGACCTTGCTGATCCTCACATTAGAAAATGAAATGCAAACTTCCTGGACTTTGTCCTTCTGGATGGATATTAAAGAGGTGTACTATAACACTTGTAAATCCTTTCCCTTTCTTATCTGTGAGGTTATAGAGGAGGGCAGAGAATGTTGATCTGGATGAAATTGAAACTGAAATGGATTTCGTATCCTTTTGTCCGTGTCACAAAGCTCTCACTGTGAGCAGCTTGAGAAAATCCCTGCAATCAGTCTTTGGTGTAAAATAAGGTAGAGATTTTGAAATACTTTCAAGTATGTTCATATAATACTCTGCATCTTTTTACACCTTGTACATTTCATGGATGCTACTTGAAATGTATGCTTGTTTCTGTCATTTTCTATTCCAACGTTTTTCCTCAAACTTTACATAAATTACCAGTAGACCTTGTACTTTGCCATTTATCAATCACCTGTTACAGGGAGGATTTCATGTCAAAATGACCTGAGATCATTTCTTATTTTGCAGAGTCTCCTCGTGTAGATGACACAGGTGTGGGAAACAGGAAACTGAAACATGGATGTAGAGGCATGAAATCCCCCTTTTACGTTTCAGTAATCAGTACTTGGTGGTAAGCAGAAACCTCTGAGAATACCAGGTCAGTTTTATGACAGGGATCAGGAGTTTTTATCTCAGAAAAAGGTCAAAACATTTTGGATCTTCTTCCAGAGCATGATGCGTCTCTGAAGATAAACAAGGATTTTTACCTGACTAAATATGTTTAGGTGCATCCATGGTAGGAAAGTTGGTAAAGGTCTTTTATCCTAAATGTTAAAGCTGGATGGTATTTTTTTTAAAGCCCATGTATTTGGCTGAGTGTTGCTGCCTTGAACTCATACAGCTTCAATACTGAACAGGAAAGCTACACTTGTGAGTTTGGAGCCTAATATCTGTAATTGTAAGGAGAAGCTATAATGATCCGAGTTACTTTCATCCTTTGAAGCATTTTTGCCTGACATAAGGATCAACTATTTGGGGTGAGCACGTCAGCCCTGTGTTCAAAACACTCTTGTTTCTCTTCTGGCTTAGTTTTTGCAGCATAATTTCAATGACTAATACCCTGACTGAAGTTTTGTTATAAAGTTGATAAAATTTGAGCCAGCTGTATGTTTACAAAGTTTCCCGGGCAAAAGCCTCCAAAGGATTGAGAAGAACAAACATTTGAACACCATTAAAGAATTTGACACATTTTAGACTATACTGCAGTTTGAAAGTGAACTTGGCTTCAGTTCCATCATTAAGGAAGAATTTCTCTGCCGGTGTTCCTCAAGGCTATGTTTTCACCTCCCTTTTAGTCTGTATCAAACTGTGAGGGAGCAGAATACTGCGTTACTCTGATTTTTCCAGAGGTGCTGCAAAGAATGTTCAGCCAATCAGGATGCAGGGGAGTTGTCAAGAGGGACTGTGTGTGCTGGGCACTCTGAAGTATAAATAGTATTTTGGTTCTAATAGTGGACATTATGGTTTGAAGAGAACTGTTATTTCTGAGTTGTTGATTATACTGAATGTGTTTTTTTTCTTACTGGAAGTAATTTCTAAAGACTGTGAGAGTAATTAACAGTTTCTTTAAAGGCTGGTGGTTAAAATGCCAAATTAAAAACAGGATGGCATTTGTAGAAGTACTTTAAACTATGAGTAATTGTAAATAATCGCTGACTGCTCAGTTTAATAAATATATACTGTGGAACATAGGTCCTGTGTACTGGACTGATGGCTATTTACATAGATTTTGGTCTTTGTTTGAAAAGCAGTTCACATAAACCACAGGTGTTTAGAGTTTGGTTTTTGTTTTTAAGTTCTTGCCTTATTGTTAATTTATCTGTGTTTAGTTTCTTAGTTAAGTCCTGGCTTCTGTTTTCTGTGTATTCGAGTTTAATCCCCTTAAGCTAGATTTTGTCTTTCTCCCGAGTTAAGTGTTTTTTGGGTCTTAGTTAAGTTCATCTGTGTTAATTAGTCTTCCTTCCTCAGTCTCCCTGCTTACCTTCTCCCTCAGCTGCTCCACATATCCCCTGATTATATCCAAAGTCATTCTGTACACCTCTCTCAGTAGATAAGCTCTTAGGTTCTCACTGATCTATCCTGAATCCTTCCTTTACCATGCCTGTTACTCTTCTGTTGGACTGCCTGATGGTCCTTGGTTCCATTTATCTGCTCATTTCTTGTCAGGGTTATTTTCAAGGTACCTATAACCCAGGTCTGATTAAGTACATGCAGGGTGCTTCTTATACAATACTCACAGTCCAGTGATCCCTAAAATGTACTGAGAGGAACTAAAGGCGCTGTGCTGCCTGATACTTATGTGGTGCTTAAGGGATATTTACAGGGTTCCCTATAAGTACTCGTGGTGGTACTTGCAGAATGCTTGCTTACACAGTACTTAAATTGTACTAATGTGGTTCCGGCCACTTGATACATAGAGGTTAACAATAGTGTATCTATGCATTAGTCAGGGGGTACCAATTTGTCCTCATAGAACCCTTTATGTTTTCCCAAATTACCTGTATGAACAAGGTTTATTCGTTTAGTTCAGCTGTTTGGGACATAAGAGTTAACTCTTGTTATTACAGGCTAAACTGTTAACTACATCAAATTTAGGGATTTGACCTCCCTTTTATGACTTTAAATTAATCCACACTGAAGATTATTACTTATTATCAGTGTAAAATATGTCTTGTTCCACATATCTTTCAGGGTATTTCCTGTCTGTAATTATTGTAATATTTAATTAGTCCTTTGTAGAACAATGTGCAGCCCACTGGCTCCTGTAATGCTCTGTTATTGATGGATTAACTGCTCTTTTCCTCATGATTTCATCTACACGTCTCATTTCCTGAAAGAAAAGGAAAAAAATATCAGGAAGTTAATTTTCCCATAATGATCTCATCTCACCATTCATTAACAGAGTTCTGATGAATATGCAGATGAAGCACAGACAGCAGAAATGTAAACCATTTAACAAGTATGTTAACAAATATAAACATTAATAATTTATTGTACAAACCTGATGCACCTCCTCAGGTAAACCCTGAACTGACAGAAATCTTTTTAAGTGGAGCACTGTGGGAGTTGATGCCAACATGTTTACTCTGCAGTGTAAATACGATCAACTCAACGTACCTCACTGCTTCCACTGGTTAGCTAAAGAGAACAATCTGCAATTAAGAAATCACTCCTACTTACAATACATCAGCTCTGTACCGTTCTTTTATTTCATTAGAATTAATGTATTAAATTACACATCAATAGAGTCTGATTGGAGCCACTTGGAGGTGTTTCTGAATCAATCACTGTGTTCTGTGCAAGGAGGCATAAAACCAGCCTGAGCTAAATGAGCTGTGATGCTGCTCGCTCATTTTGGAAAGTAAAGAGAATAAAGCAGAACCAGAGAAGAATCCAAAACTCTTATAAAAAATGAAAGGTTCAAACTGTACACTGGCTGTCATGTTCAAGAAATCATTTTGAGATAGTTTGACCTTTGGGATGTGGAGCATTATCTTGCTAGAAGCAACCATGAGAAGATGGGTCCAGTGTGGTCATGAAGGGATGAAGATGGTCAGGAGTAATTCTCAGGTAGGCTGTGGGGTTTATAGCTAATTCTGAACGTACCATCTGACTTTTGAAGCACATTGGACCAGGTGATGTTTCTCCAAACTGTAATGGTCTAGTTTTGGTCATCATGTGTGAATGTCAGCCCCAGTTTCTTGTTCTTAGCAGACAGGAGCTGCACTTGATTTGATGTCATCTTCTGCAGCTGGAGCCGATCTGCTTCAGGGTTCCACCTGTTGTGGGTACATAGATGATGTTCTGCAGACCTTGATTGGAGCCAGTGGTTGTTTGAGCTCCTATTTTTGTTTCTCATCTCGAAACAGATTGCCCATTTTCCTGTGGCCTGCAATATTAACAAGATATACAGTGGCTTGTAAAAGTATTCATACCCCTTGAACCTTTCCACATATTGTCACATTACAACCACAAACATAAATATATTTTATTGGAATTTTATGTGAAAGACCAACTCAAAGTGGTATACAATTGTGAAGTGGAACAAAAATAATGCATGATTTCTTAATTTATGTTTTTTGCAAATAAAAAACTAACAAGTGCAGTGTGCAAAAATGTTCAGCCCCCTTTACTCTCAGTGCAACCAATTTCCTTCAGTAGTTGCCTGATGATTGTTAATGACTAAATAAAGTCCACCTGTGTGTAATCTAACCTCAGTACAAATACAGCTGCTCTGTGACGGCCTCAGAGGTTGGATAGGAGAATATTAGGGAGCAAACAGCATCATGAAGTCCAAGGAACACATCAGACAGGTCAGGGATAAACACAGAGTGCTGTTCAATCCATCATCTGGAAATGGAAAGAGTTTGGCACAACTGGAAACCTACCAAGACAAGGCTGTCCACCTAAACTTACAGGCCTAACAAGGAGAGCACTGATCAGAGATGCAGCCAAGAGGCCCATGGTGACTCTGGATGAACTGCAGAGATCCACAGCTCAGGTGGAGGAATCTGTCCACAGGACAACTGTTAGTCGTGCTTTGCACAAATGTGGTCTTTACGGAAGAGTGGCAAGAAGAAAGCCATTGTTAAAAGAAAACCATAAGAAGTCCTGTTTGCAGTTTGCCAGAAGCCATGTTGGGGACACAGCAAACATGGAAGAAGGTGCTTTGGTCAGACGAGACCAAAATTGAACTTTTTGTCCAAAATGCAGAACGCTATGTGTGATGGAGAACTAACACTGCCCATCACTCTGAACACTCTATCCCCACTGTCAAATATGGTGGTGGCAGCATCATGCTCTGGGGCTGCTTCTCTTCAGCAGGGACAGGGAAGGTGGTTAGAGTTGATGGGTAGATGGATGGAACCAAATAAAGGAAAATCATGGAAGAAAACCTGTTGGAGTCTGCGAAAGACTTGAGACTGTGGCGGAGGTTCACCTTCCAGCAGGACAACGACCCTAAACATAAAGCCAAGGCTACCATGGAATGGTTCAAAACAAAACATATTCAAGTGTTAGAATGGCCCAGTCAAAGTCCAGAGCTAAATCCAATCATGAATCTATGACAACATCTGAAAACTGCTGTAAACAAATGATCTCTATCTAATCTGACTGAGCTTGAGCTGTTTTGCAAAGAAGAATGGGCAAAGATTTCAGTCACTAGATGTGCAAAGCTGGTAGAGACATACCCTAAAAGACTTACAGCTGTGATTGCAGCAACAGGTGGTTCCACAAAGTATTGACTCAGGGGGATGAATACTTTTGTACAATGGCCTTTTCAGTTTTTTATTTATAAAAAAAAAAAGAAATCATGTATAATTTGACAATATGTGGAAATGTTCAAGGGGTATGAATACTTTTACAAGCCGCTGTATTCGTCCACAGACCTGCTGCTCCATGGATACTTTCGGGTTTTTAGACCATTTTCTGTGAACCTGAGAGATGGTAGTATTTTTTCAGAGGAAACATTGTCTGTATATTAAATAGTAATTCCTCCAAGGTGCCTATCTCCAACAGTCAACGGCAATCCATCACAAGACAACACAGACGATGATTAATATTCAGGTCTTAACAAAACCTGAATTTGTCAAATCCACGCCGTGTGCAGGTTTGTGTGTGTGTGTCAGTACTATTCTCCTGATATTTAGGAATATTTCACCCACATTAAATCATCTGTTTATCCAGCCATGGATAAAAACATCAATAAAACAAATATGGACTCTGAACTGCACACAAAGATTCAATTCAAAAATACTTTATTCATCCCAAAAGGAAATTAAATATATATATCGTTTTCTTCCATGACTCCCAGAGGACCGGACTGGAGAGTCAAACTCGTTTTAATATTCAACTTGCTGGCAAGCTGGACAAATTCTACACACTTGGATCCTGAGTTGTCTATGATCTGACGGTCGAATACCTATGGATCGAGAGTAACCAAAGTTAAGTATGATCTGTTGCCCAAATAATCCAGCATTCATTCAAAAAGGGGTAATTAAGACAAGCATGACTGAACTTTCCTTTCTGAGGTTCTACAGAGAGGCAACCTGACAGTTCCCAGTAGAGACCCTTTCTTTACTCACGTCGAGTGAAGCGGTTTTGCCCATGACCTGGAAAGGAAGGTATGGGAACTGCTGCTCAACTTTCAGAACTGCGGTTCCAATACCTTCCCAAACCAGCGTCCTTTGGATCTCCTGCTTCAGAACGGTTCATGTAAGAAGTGGTGTTTTGGCAGAGAAAATTTGTTTAGGATAAAACAATCTTAACGTTGTTTATTTTGTGATGTTTGCTTTGTTTGTGGTTCTAAAGGTTGAACTATTTTGAGCGCTTGCAGGATATCTGTTCAGTGAACAATTCTCTTGGCCTTAAGGCTAGTTATTTGTTCGGTGTTGTGTTTCAGTTAAGAGAAACTTTATTTAATGGGTGGTTTTAAACACAGAATGACCATGACACTCCGTCAACGCTCATAGGAATATTAATCTTTGTACTAACGGTATTTCAAGTGCATGTGAACTAAAAGGGTTGGTAAATAAGCTACCTCCTTTTGTTAAGCGAAACCGCTAATGCTAGCGCCAGTGAGGTCAAATGTTCTTATGAAAGTCAATAGACTTTCCTCATCGCCATTTTAGTAGTCCATTATCCCATCTGATGGCTAGTTAAAATGATAGAATTAGAATTTCCTTAAATATTATTTTAATGAACAAGCAAATTAAACAACATTGAGAATTAATTATGCAGGTTATATTTTTCTAGGCAATAAATCATTCTTTAAAATATTAAATTGTTAAATGTTTCATCTACTTTTCTGATTTTGGATTGTGATTGGTTGTTTGAGAACATACCTAATATTGTTCTTGTTAGTTCTAAGACTAATTTTAGAACAAATGATATATAGAGCTAAGTAAGTTTCCAGGTTCTTTCAGATAAACCTTGGTTCACAGACATTGGTAACACTGAATGGTTTTTATTGAGCTCTTGTTCCTTCATTTGTAAATAGTTCATTAGTTTTCTTTATTTGTTCATTTTGCTCTGTAGTTTTAGATTAATTATTGTCGTACAGTAAAGAGTTTGTCAATGGAAATATTTTTAACTTATAGTTCAATTTGTTTTTTAATAAATTCTTATATTTTAAGCAGAAATTGTGTGAATTTATTCCATGTGTGTGCAGAGTTTTGCTGTTCAGTAATGCCAGAGCTCAATTTGCTACGTTCATAACTGTTTGAATAAAGCTGAAGACTGCTTGAAATGCTGCTGCCAAGCTCTTGCCTGCGCTTCGGTCCACCCCAAAACCACAATGTGACAGATTCCCTCTTTCATCTGTTCTCCAACTACCACTGCTACATTGGGCTGGTATTCCCAAGACAACCCCGACAGACCGAATGGTTGTTTAATTAAATATTAAATAATATAAGCAGACAGAATGATCAACAGATTTCTGTAGTAGTAAACAACAGAGAATGAGAGTTTAGTGCATTCGGTAAATATTCAGTTTTCCATGCAGTTAAGAACTTGCAGTCACTCCAGCACCTGATCCCATTTGATGCTGTTGCAATGACATCCATGCTAATGCCAATAATTTATGCTAAATTTTCAGTCAACAAACTTGACATTTGAGTTTGGAAAAGAACTGAGGTTAATTTTTATTTACTGCAGCTTTTCTACCTACCTGACATGCTAGTGATTGTGATCCAGATCTTTGTCAAACTGTCCATGGCTACATGGAGAAATTCAAATGCTTTTACTAAAAATCCAACGTTTTGTAAGCTCTAAGGTTTATCTCGACATTCAGCCCCAAACTTTATGTTTTCAGCCACAGACAGAGATGTTGCTAGAGCTCCGAGGAAGAGGGGGCTGTGACGAGTGGTACATGGAAATTACTGCAAAATGGCACAAATCCTGCATAGTTTTAGGCAACTAATTATCAGTTTGTGCATGTGTTTTTGTAGCTTACTTCCAGTCAGTTTTGCTTTAAAAGTTCTCATCTAGAGCCTTTTCCTCAGTGTTTTTGCTGTGACGTGACAGTCCCGGCGGTATTAATCCAGAAATAAATTACCAGCCAGTAGAAAACAGATCCTTTGTTTTAAATTTCTTGTATTTGGTCTCAAAACATGCTTGAATTGTTTCTTTCTTCATTCTTCATCTTCATTGAGTCATTTTGACAACCTCTGCTATTACATTTCTTTTTTCTCAGTTCATCAGATGGATCTGATTTTGTTTCCTGTATTATCACTAAGCAAACATTTGCTTCACAATCCTTAATATTTATGCCTTCAAACAGGAAGCCCACAGTGTAAAGAGATTTGTGTGAAAATATTTCTGAAAACTAATAATCAGGGGAAATATTTGAATAAAGCAGGGTTCACATTTCCTCTAGTGTTTAATCCAGACCCACATGAGCTCTCACATCTTAGCGATGACTATCTTTTCAAAATGTTCTCTTCTGAAGAAAACGATGCAGAACCTGTCAAACCAGCTCAGAAAATCATCCACTTTTCTCTCAATGTTGTCAAAAACCTCCTGACACAGCAGCTCACTGGTTGGACGCTTTGATCCATTCATTATCAACAGCCAGCAGCTGTTGCTGAGGTAAGATCTTGACGCGCCGCACAAATTCCCCGTGTTGTGTCAGCAGCTGCCTTTCTTATCAACTTTCTCTTCCCTTCAGCTTATCCCAGTTTCTATTTGTGGACCCAGTTTGATCTGCTGGCTGATGAAGGCCTTGAACATTGAGCTGATGCTCTCAGAATATTTCTCTCTAAACAGGTAAGTTCTCATAACCAAGACAAGCTTCACTTGAGAGCTTAAAGATTTTCATACATTTATTTCACAGACCAAATATGCTCAGGATATTTACACATCAATTGAATTGAATTTGAATTGAATTTTGAATCAACTGCTTGTCTACAATGTTCACTTTGTTTCCCACCTTAACTAACCCTAAACCAGTGCTATACATCCATCCAGTATTGACCGTTGGTCCCCAGAACATCCCCTGATCCCAGTAAAAATTGTGGCAACACCAGTAAAGATCATAATGTGCTCAGCAGAAACCAGAAACACACAAAGCAGAGCAGAGACTGGAGGTATGTGTGTAGGTAATTAAAGCTTTTACTTTAAACCATGTCTGAATGGAGTTAATGAAACAAACTGATGTCATGACTGATAGAAATGTTGGTGTATATATGTTTAATGAGACCTAATATTGGTGGAAATGTCACCATTTTATATTAATACTTGTCTGAGACCAAGATGCAATTTAATTCTTGTTGCCATCTGTCCAGGTACCTGTAAGAAAAGGGACTTGTAATCTCAAATTGACATTTGTTGGTTAAATAATGGTCATATTAAATTAAATTAAGATGTCATAAATTAAAATTATCAGTTTATGACTGTTCAAACATTTTCAAGAGAAGAAAATTGCATTTGTTCTCTTTTTTTAGACAGATAGAAAAACACATATAAAGCTCTGTGATTGTGACACAATTTTACTAAAACTTAATTTAGGTCTGGCAGAGAGTATGAATACAAAATATCTATGAATATTATGTTTCAGCACATATTTGAATCCTGTTAATGATACCAATTTTAACGTATGTTAATTCAACACTAAATTAAAAGCCCAAGTCAGATGACAGCAGCCAGGACTTAGTGGAACATCTAACTGGTCTGGACGTTTTCCTTTCTCCCATTTGTTGATGTCCAGGTTGAGGCAATGAATGAATTTCACACTGAATATTGGCATAAATGCACAAAGCTCCATCTTAATAATGATGCATTGTCCTCCAGCTTGTTTGGTTGCAGACGGAGAAGACTTTTATTCATGAGCATCTGGTTTAACAGTGAACATCCCACTGAATCCTGCGAAATACAACAACTGACGATGGAAACCAAAACCTCTTTCAGGATTTTTTAATTCTGTTTACAATCATTTTAAAGCTTTCAAATGTGGAATCTAAACAGGAGTGAAAAACTCCTAAAATTTAGAAGATGTTGATTGTAAAAAGGCAAATAAAATGATAAAAGTCCAAAAAATAGCAAGTCAGTGACATTTATTTTTAAAACCACTATCACTTGTGAATATGATTAAATATAACATGAACTTGGTTATAATTCATTTTGAGGAGGGTGGAGCTTGTTTGGGAAACAGGTCTTATTTTTATTTTTGGAGATGTAGATGATTCTGCTGGTGTCTGCAAGCCTTGATGATGGTTGTGTTCTGCAGCAGTTTGCAGCCAGTTATGAAGCTACTTGGATGAATACAACTGGGAATATTCAAAGTCTAGTCTCTTCTAAAGGGTGAAGGAGTTTAAGCATCTTGGTCTCTTGTTCAGGAGTAATGGTAATGATGGAGCAGGAGATCTGGTTTTAATCTCCAGGAATGAGGGCATCTCACCAGTCTGCTGTGTTAGAGAAGGAGCTCTGCTCAAAGACAAAGACCTCAAATTACTGGTCCATCAACATTACATATTTCATCCATATTCAGCAGAAATAGCTCATGACCAGAAGAACAAGATCCTGGAAACAAGAGTCTGATATGAGCTTCCTCTATAGGGTGGGGGCGCCATTGATCAGCAGCCTTGAGAAACAGATTTAAACTGGTTTTAAAAGCTGGTTTATCAAAATATTAACGGGCTTAAAGACTTGACTTTCAGTAGAAACTGTCGTATAATGTTGCTTATACATTCTGAACAGGATGCTGTCCAATACAATCAGGCAAATAAAATTAAAACATGTATGCCCATATATTACTTTATGAAAAACGAGCCCTCCTCAGTGACCAGATTCTCATTTGTTTTCCTCTGTTTAAACCAAAGCTCCAAGTTACTGTTTTCTTTTACATCACGTAATTATGCTGATTGCCTCTCAGCTGCAGACCTGTTGGAAATCAAAGCTCTTACAGCACAAACTCAGCTCCACTCCTCCTGAATTGACCAATTACACAATTTTCTCAGATTGTGGACTTAAAGCTTTCTGCTGCTGTTTCTCATTTTGAGACAGAGCTTTAAACACCTATTATGGACTCAGAACAGCTTTTCAGCATCATTTTCAAGCCTCATTGTTTCTGTCCATTAATGCTCTTGCTCAAAACATGCTGAAGCTTCTGAAGCTGGGATGGGATTCACCCTAAAACCCTTTCTGTATTTGTTTAAGACTAATTCTGACACATTTGCAGGGAAATAAAAGCAAAGTTATAGTTTTTAAGATTTGTTCCAGTGGCAGTCTTAGAGACAGCGTGATACTGCAGCAGACTAACAATAAATGTGATGCTTGTGCAACATCTAAATGCCAGTTTCTAAACGACAGAGCAGTCAGGATGATGGAGTTCTGTTAGGTGTTCATTGCCTGCTCTGCAAATGCAGCTCTTAATCTTTCTCCCACAGGAAGACACCAGAGGGAATGGGAGGACTCTCAGTGGGAATGGATTGCTGTCTCCAGGGGAGGAAATGAAATGGAAGCAGTGATGTGGAGGAAAGAAAATCTAAGCTCTGTCTCCTCCACATGTAAATTATCTAGTTTTAAAACCCCTTTCAGAGGTTTCAAGCATGTTTTTTTTTCCTTTTTAACAATTTAATTGACTTTCCTGAAAATGAGACGTCTGCACACTGATTACTTTGTCTTTAAACAATCAGAAAAAGCCCAATGATGAACATTTGAGTTAAATAGAGACACCCCGTTGGATATACTCTAACTGTGTGCTTTAAACACTCTGCTTCCTTGTGTGACATCATGGGAAAATCAGAAGAATCCAGACAAGATATCAGGAAGAGTATTGTGGACCTCCACAAGTCTGGTTCATCTCTGGGTCTAATTTCCAAATGCTTAAAGGTGCCAGGTTCATCTCTTCAAATGATTATATTTAAGTATAAACAGCATGGGAATGTCCAGCCACCATAACACTAAAGAAGGAGACAAATTCTGTGTCCCAGAGATGAACGGCTTTGTCGGAATCAACCCCAGAACAAAAGGTAAAGACATGACAAAGATGGTGAACAGATCACACCAGCATCCTCGAGTTCTTTCCTGATATGGACTGAAAGGCCACTCAGGGAGGAAGAATCCATTAATCCAAGGGCAAACATAAAAAAACAGATTACAGTTTGCAAATGCACATCATGTGGTCTGATGAAACTGAAATGAAAGACAATGACCACTGTTTGGATTTGGAGACAAAAAGACGCTTGTAAACCTCAGAAAACCATCCCGACTGTGACGTACGGGGGTGGTAGTATCATGTTGTTGGGGTGTTTGGGTGGACTATACACAAATTTCAGCATTTCACCAAATTAAAGCAGCTTCACGACAACAAAGTCATTGTTTTAGAGTGACCATCACAAAGTTCTATTCTCAGTCCCATAAAACTGTTGTGGAATGGACTGAAATGTCTTGTGTGAGCAAGGAGGCCTGTAAACCTGACCCAGTAACACCAGATCTTCAGGAGGATTGGGCAACATTCTAGCAAACTATTGTGAGAAGGTGTTGAAGGGGAACAAATACTATTTAACCCAATTCAAACAATTTAAAAAGCAGTTCTACCAAATCAAGTGGAAACTTCTGAAACAACAAAAAAATATATTTCTCAGATCAGCAAAACAAGCAATATTTGGAGTAACTGCATCTGCAGAAGAGTGGAGGAGTAAAATGAATAGAGCACAGAGAGTGGAGCTAGAGAAAATATGAAGGAATGGTCAGTCAGAAACAAAGAAATAGTTTCTGCAAGCTGTGGAAGAATGAATCCAACAGAGAGAGGTAAGCAAAACACAAATACATCACAGCCAGCTGCAGAACTCCCAGAGCTCCAGCAGCTGAAATGAAACATTATAAAGATGCAAATGTGGCCCATTTACCAGCCTGCAGGAACTCTGATTGAAAATTTGGATGTGTGTTGGGTGAGAAGAAATCAAAGAGCTGGCCAGGAAGATGCCTGCTCATATGATTACACTTCCCACATCACACCTTGCATTTTAAAAGACAACAAGCATTTTGTCTAGACTGTGACTTGTCTGCAGAACAGCAGTCTAGAGAACTGTCTGTGCTACATATTTCTGTGAACTTCCTCAACTTGTATCAGCAGCTTCTTTGACTCGAGGGGAAATAGATTGTCTGGATGGATGCATCAGTCAACATAACAAGTGCAAATCAGCCAAAACGAACACAATATGATGCAGAAAGACTGAGGTGAAACAAGACCTCCAATTCAATCTCATCATCTGAAACTCTGATTTGTCCTAAGCAAAGAAATATAAGACAAAATCCACACATGGCAGCATTTAGAGCCGCTCTGAATAGATTTCTCCCCTCCCACCCTGGTAGGTTTATGGTGACAGCTATTTGCTTTCTGAAAGCCTAAACAAAAGCTCCGAGGGACTCCAAATGTTCAGCTCCAGCGGTATATGGAGGAACTGTGCAGTACAAAACGCTTCCCCACAGGAAAACGCTTTTACAAAAGGAGCCCAATATATTTTCACAGCCAGCTCCTTTTCCCGGTGCTTATTTTAGCCAAGCCTTCAGGGAACCATCTGAATAAACTTTCACTAAAGGCTTTCAGTCAAATAGGGACGGATCAGCTGCATAGCTCCATGGGAGTAGAAGGAAGGTCAGGGAACAAGTTACCTTGTCTGCTGCTCTGTATTGTGCTGTCTTTCTGTGCATGCATTGCCAAGCAACCCAGAATTTATGTGAATTGAAAATGGCAGCTTATTTCACTGCAGTAATTGCTCATGCATGGCTGACTTATGGTGGCAGCTAAAGCCTCCATTCTTAATTAATGGGAAAAGGCACCCTTCAACACCTGAAGATCACTGGTTTGATTCTGGGAAACCACATGTGGGTCAGTCTCCATTAAAGAGACATAAAGGTTTGTCATTATTTTTTAGTTTTAGTTTCATTTTTTGTTCATTTTCTTGTTTGCTGAAGTTTAAAAGTCCACTGAAGTTCCAGTTTGGTCTGAAGAGACATGAACTAATCCTGTGTCGATGCAGAGCATCATGTTATAAAACTTCTTTGCATTTTATCTCTTCATCTATAAAGATGCTTCAGGATTTTCAGTGCTGGAGGAAATCTGAAGAAAGCACAGAAGTTGTTTTTTCAGGCCTCATGAAGTTAATGCGTTAACTTCTACCCTGAGGCTGACCCACTCCCACTCCAGCAGTCTATGCATACAAGGCTCAATCATTTACCCTTCAATCCCTTCTCTCCCTTCATCTTTCTCATCCCTAACATTTGTCTTCATCCATGTTTTTTGACACCTTCCTCAGTTTCAACCTTTAACCCCTTCATTCCCCATCACAGTCTCCTTTATTCCTTACCCCATCGTCCTTCCCTCTGCATTAATCATCTCTAGTCTTTGCCGTTGTATTCTTCATTTCTTCCATTCTTAAACCTGTCTTCCTCCCTCCTTCTCATTCCCCTCATATGTCTCATATCTTTGTTCATTCTTCTCATGCCTTTTCCTCCCTTTTGCACAGTATAGGCGGTGTTATCTCATTTTCTTTGTGGCTTCTTCTAGCTTTAGTAGCTTTAATCAAACTACCAGCCCACATAATCTTCTGGCTGCTGTCTTTGTCTGAAATGTTTGTAACCAGAAAGTGAATATTTACTGCATGGCTGCTGATTTAAAACTTTAGCAGAGAGGAAAACAACTGAAAAATGTATCGTCTGGGAGTTCGTCCTCTTCAGCACCACGGACAGCTCTGACTCTGCAGACGGCTGCCATGGTGCTGATCCGAACCAGAGCAACATTTTAAGACTGCACAGTGATTATGTACAAGAACGTATATGTAGCATATCAACCCATCTTTCTTCTCCAGCATCATCCTCACTTTCTTCAGTGAGTGACAAAGTTTAAAGACAAGCGTATTTAATTAACGAGGTCTGAATTAGGGCTTTGACAGCTAAGCAGCAAGCAGCAGGACCCAGCTGTCATCTGAACGGAATCTGCAATGTCACACAGATTGATTGTGATGGTGTGATTCATTTTTGAAACAGTCGCCCAGAGGACATTCTGGATAATGGCTTCAGCCTTGTAGAGACAGAGAGGGCAACCTGACACACAGGAAAGGACTTTCCTGTTGGTTTTAACTGTATTATTACACCAGATAAGCTTCATATATGCCACGTTTTAGAGTATTTTAAACATATTTTTTAAATTGGCACAACCTCAAAGAGTTCAGTGTATCAAATATATTTAGTATTTTTGCATTCTCTGCAGGTTGTTCTGACCCCTTTTTGCTGTAAAAAGAAAGCTCCAACTCTCAAGCTCATCTTCAGCTGGAGTTTGTTCCTTGGAATATAATATAATTTGAAACGTCAACACATTTGTGGCGTTTGAATGTCAAGGAAATAGGGTCAGAGTGCCAATTAGAACTAGACTGAAAAAGGTTTCCCACCTGTGAACGAGACTTTAATTATTAGCCTCATGTCTAAGCTAGTTTGAACTTTCTCAGCTGCTCCTAGCTGCAGATTAACTCAGTTTTCCTCCTGCAATTCTGTGATTTGTTTCAGCTCATTTAACTGTTTTATGTAAAACCTTCATCCATCTCCACAAAACCTGCAGGTCTCATAGGTTTATCAGAACCTATTGGATGTATTGTGATTATGAATATGAATATATTTTTTAATATTCATTATTAATAATTTAATATTTTATTAAAGTTTTCAGTCTGTTAAGGGTTGTCCTGTGAATACCAACCCAATAAGGCACTGGTATTAGGAAAAATAATTGAAAGGGATGAGCCACGCTCTGGCATTATTGAACAGCATAAACTCTGCACACACAGAAGGAATTCACACAATTTCTTAAAGTACAAGAATTTATTAACAAAAATAAGTCAACTCAAAGTCAAACATATTTCAATCAACAAACTTTTTACTTTGCTAAAACAATCCAACTAAACTACCAAGCAGAATGAAAGAATAATGAAGACTAATGGACTATGTACAATATAAATAAGTTGATTAAAGATGATTGAAAACCAAAAGAGTGATGCAACATTACCATGTAATGTTTATGTTTGAGAACCAAGGATTATCTTGAAGAATCTGGAAATGAAGATCTCGTACTCGTACTCGCCGTCGTCTTCCGCTTTATCCGGAACCGGGTCGTGGGGACAGCAGACTCAGCAGAGACGCCGAGACGTCCCTCTCCCCAGACACCTCTTCCAGCTCCTCCGGGGAGAGCCCAAGGCGTTCCCAGGGTAGCCGAGAGACATAGTCCCTCCAGCATGTCCTGGGCCATCCCCTGGGCCTCCTCCCGGTGGGACGTGCCTGGAACACCTCCCGAGGAAGGCGTCCAGGAGGCATCCGGTATAGATGCCTGAGCAACCTCAACTGGCTCCTCTCGATGTGGAGGAGCAGCGGCTGTACTCCGAGCCCCTCCCGGATGGCCGAGCTCCTCACCCTATCTCTAAGGGAGTGCCCGGCCACCCTACGGAGGAAGCTCATTTCCACCGCTTGTATCCAGGATCTCGTTCTTTCGGTCATGACCCAAAGTTCATGGCCATAGGTGATGGTAGGAATGTAGACCGACCGGTAAATCGAGAACTTCACTTTTTGGCTCAGCTCTCTCTTCACCACAACAAACCGGCACAGCGCCCCCATTACTGAGGCAGCCGCACCGGTCCGTCTGTCGATCTCCCGCTCCATTGTTCCCTCACTCGTGAACAAGACCCCGAGATACTTAAACTCCTCCACTTGAGGCAGGAACTCCCCTCCAACCTGAAGAGGACAAGCCACCCTTTTCCGGTCGAGAACCTCGGACATGGAGGAGCTGATCTTCATCCCAGCCGCTTCACACTCGGCTGCGAACCGCCCCAGTACATGCTGTAGGTCTTGGCTAGAGGGGGCCAGCAGGACCACGTCATCTGCAAAAAGAAGAGACAAAATCCTCTGGTCCCCAAACCAGACCCCCTCCGGCCCTTGGCTGCGCCTAGAAATCCTGTCCATAAAAGTTATGAACAGGACCGGTGACAAAGGGCAGCCCTGCCGGAGTCCAACATGCACCGGGAACAGGTCCGACTTAGTGCCGGCAATGCGAACCAAACTCCTGCTCCGCTTGTACAGAGACCGGATGGCCCCTAATAAAGGGCCCCCGATTCCATACTCCTGGAGCACCCCCCACAGGGCATCATGAGAGACACAGTCGAATGCTTTCTCCAGGTCCACAAAACACATGTGGACCGGTTGGGCAAACTCCCATGAACCCTCGAGTACCCTGTAGAGGGTATAGAGCTGGTCCAGTGTTCCACGGCCGGGACAAAAACCACACTGCTGTCGAAGAGAGATTTTGGGTCGGACCAAAGTGCAGACAAGAGCTTGGCAGCCGCATCTTAGTTTATTCTCAAAAAGGTCAAAAACGTAACAAAAACACTGCAGGTACCTTGGCAAAACGTAGCATAAGCGAAGCATAAACAAAACATAGTCATGGTAGGGAAAGGGGTAGTGATGAACACAAGGAACCAGCGACGAACAGAGACACCAAACCAACTAATATACTGGGGAAAGACAAAGGCAGGTAATCAAGGGAACTGAGAACAGGTGCGACAAGGAGGCAGGGAAGCAGCAGGAACAGGTGAAACAAATACAAAGGCTGAGGAAGAGTGAAAGGACTAAATAAACATCAGAAAACAAACTAAGCAAGAGGAGGAAATAAAGAACTAGAATAACTATAAACTAAAGTAAACAGAGAAACTAGAGGGGAACATAGAAACAATAGCCTAAGAAATAAACAAAGAGTCCATAAGGAGAATCTCAGTTACAAAATAAACAAACCAAATGAAAACAATAACTAAAGCAGGAATACAATACATACTAGGAAATGATAGAGGGAGGAAAAGAAACTAATAAACATGAAGCTCAATCCAAAATGGAAACAACTAAACAAAAGTTATCACAAAGCCACAAGCAAAGTCCAAAATGTCACTCCGTGACAACTGCTCCTCCTGAAGCCAAGGTTCGACTATCGGCCGGACTCTCCTCTCCAATACCCTGGCGTAGGCCTTACCAGGGAGGCTGAGGAGTGTGATCCCCCTGTAGTTGGAACACACCCTCCGGTCACCCTTCTTATGAAGGGGGACCACCACCCCAGTCTGCCAGTCCAGAGGCACTGTCCCCGTCCGCCACGCAATGTTGAAGAGGCGTGTCAACCATGACACCCCCACAACATCCAAAGACTTGAGGTACTCAGGGCGGATCTCATCCAACCCCGAAGCCCTGCCACCGCGGAGCTTTTTAACCACCTCGGTGACTTCAGTCTGGGTGATGAAAGAGTCCAACCCCGGTTCCCCAGCCTCTGTTTCCACCAGGGAATGCGTGATGGCAGGGTTGAGGAGATCCTCGAAGTATTCCTTCCACTGGCCGATAATGTCCCCAGTCGAGGTCAGCGGCTCCCCACCCCCACTGTAAACAGTGTTGGCGAAGCACTGCTTCCCCCTCCTGAGGCTCCGGACGGTTTGCCAGAATCGCTTCGGGGCCTCACCGAACTCCTCCGAGGTCCGAGTTTTTGCCTCTGCCACCGCCCGGGCAGCAGCACGCTTGGCCCCACGGTACCCGTCAGCCGCCTCAGGAGTCCCACAAGCCAACCACAGCCGATAGGACTCCTTCTTCAGCTTGATAGTGTCCCTTACTGCCGGTGTCCACCACCGGGTTCGGAGATTGCCACCGCGACAGGCACCGCAGACTTTATGGCCGCAGCTACGGGCAGCAGCATCGACAATAGATGCGGAGAACATGGTCCATTTGGACTCTATGTCTCCAACATCCCTCGAAATCTGGTCAAAGCTCTCCCGGAGGTGAAAGTTGAATGAATCCTTGGCCAAGGGGTCCGCCAGACGTTCCCAGCAGACCCTCACTATGCGCTTGGGCCTGCCAAGTCTGTCCGGCTTTCTCCTCCCCCAGCGGATCCAACTCACCACCAGGTGGTGATCAGTGGACAGCTCAGCCCCTCTCTTCACCGGAGTGTCCAAAACATGCGGCCGAAGGTCTGATGATACGACAAAAAAGTCGATCATTGACCTCCTGCCTAGGGTATCCTGGTGCCAAGTTCACTGATGGACACCCTTATGTTTGAAAATAGTGTTCGTTATGGACAATCCGTGACTAGCACAGAAGTCCAATAACAAAAACACTGCTCGGATTCAGATCGGGGAGGCCATTCCTCCCCATCACGCCTCTCCAGGTGTCACTGTCGTTTCCCACGTGGGCGTTGAAGTCCCCCAGCAGAATAATGGAGTCCCCAGGAGGGGCACTATCCAGCACCCCCGACAGGGACGCCAAGAAGGCCGGGTACTCCGCACTATCACTCGGCCCGTAGGCTGAAATGATAGTCAGAGACCTCTCCCCAACCCGAAGGCGCAGGGTTGCGACCCTCTCATCCACTGGGGTAAACCCCAACGGGCCACTCCAGAGTAGAAGAGAGTCCAGGCCCTCTCGAGGAGATGGGTTCCAGAGCCCACGTTGTGCGTGGAGGCGAGCCCGACTATTTCTAGTCGATATCTCTCGACCTCCCGCACAAGCTCAGGCTCCTTGCCCCCCAGCGAAGTGACATTCCACATCCCTAGAGCCAGCCTAAGCATCCGGGGATTGGGCCGCCTAGGTCTCCACCTTCATCCGCCGCCCAATCCTCTTTGCACCGGTTCCTCACGGTTCCCCCTGCAGGTGGTGGGCCCACTGGGGGATGGTCTCGCGTCTCTCATTTGGGCTTGGCCCGGCCGGGTCCCGCGAGGAGCAACCCAGCCACCAGGCGCTCTCCGACGAGTCCCAACCCCAGGCCTGGCTCCAGGGTGGGACCCCGGCTCCGCCGTACCGGGCGACGTCACGTGCCTCGATTTTGTAGTCGTCATGAGGGATTCTTGAACCGCTCTTTGTCTGACCCATCACCTAGAGCCTGTTTGCCATGGGAGACCCTACCAGGGGCATTTAAGCCCCAGACAACATAGCCTCTAGGATCATTCGAGCACTCAAACCCTCCACCACGTTAAGGTAGCGGTTCAAGGAGGGGGAAATGAAGATCTGATAAAACATTATTTTAATAAAATAATATTTTAAAGAATGATTTGTTGAATAAAACCAACCTTTTGGATGACTACTCCTCAATGTAGTGTTAAATAATATTTAAGGAAATATTATTTTGAAGAAGAACCAAACTTTTTGGATAAATGGGTCTTAATGGTGTTTAATTAGTTGATGTTTAGTAAAATTATATTTGGGGAAATATCATTTCCTAGACTGGAAACTAACAACCTTTCTGGGTAAATGATCTTTAGCTGACTCAAAGTGGGCGAGCACGTGTTTTGAGCATTTATCGTGTTGGAGCTAATAAAAGAAGCTTATAGTTGTTGAATGAAGGCCTGCACGGTGGTGCAGTTGGTAGATAAAAAGAGATAAAAAGCTGCTAATTACAGACAAGTGTATGAATAAGACACAAGGTGAACCAAGTAAGTTTGACCTGCAAGGGAGAGACAGTCCTCTGCCAGCACAGCGACTTCCTTCTCATAAAGGAAAAAGTCCTTGCACCAGCCTTTTATTTACAACACACATTCTCACAAGTAAAAAGCGGGAATCGGTTCAGCCAATTTTTTACAGAGATTTCAACATAAAAAGTAGTCATTCCCATATATGGTATGAGCATGTCATGTCCAGAGAGTGATCCACTCCAGACCACATTCCTTAACTTTCCACAAACCGTTTAAACACTAAAAAACAATCACAGGAATCATCTTAACTAGAATAGAACTTAAAACATAAACCTTGTTTAAACTAAACAATGATAATTTTTTATACATTTTTCCAACAGTATCACTGGTGCCTTGCAGCAAGGTCCTGGGTTCGGCTCCCAGCCGGGGAGAACTTGCATGTTCTCTCTGTGCATGCGTGGGTTCTCATTGGGTACTCCAGCTTCCTCCCACAGTCCAAAAACATGACTGTTAACTAAATTGGTCTCCCTAAATTGCCCTTAGGCATGAATGAGTGTGTGGATAGTTGTTTGTCCTGTGTGTCTGTGTTGCCCTGTAATGGACTGGCGATCTGTTCAGGGTGTACCCCGCCTCTCGCCCGTAGACTGCTGGAGATAGACACCAGCTCCCCTGTGACCCACTATGGAATAAGCGGTATAGAAGATAAAGGAATGGATGAGTTGATACCGGAATCAAACACATACTTTTAAAATACCACTAATAAAAGGGTTGAAATGCATAAGCGTGGACGCCGCGTCATGGCTGATCTGTGTTTAAAAGCCACTCTTTAAATAAAGTTTGTCTTAACTTTAAAAATACAACACAGGACACATCCTTAGCTGAGTGCTAGTCTGCTAGCACTTACTGTAGCTGAGTTTCTCAACACAAACAAAAACAGATGTCATTAAACGAACATTATTTAGATTAATAAACTCTAAAGTTAGCTTCTCTATCCCTGTGTGGGTAAACAAAGGGTTAACTTGCAGCTAACCTCTGTAGCTGTGGGTAAGGGCTTTTAGCTGGCCCAATGGAACCGTACGACAAAGGCACGTTCGGCTCGTTGAGTGGCTGCGACAGAGTAGCTCTCGTTGCTTGGACGTACACGCAGGAAGGTGTGCGATGCGGTCCTGTTCTCTTTTCCCGGGCAGTGGAGGAAATGCGCTTCGATTAGGGCTGCTTCTGGAGGCCTCAGGAAAAAAGTGAGGTCACGCTTGTCTCATTACACCCTTTATATGAATGAATACCAGATACTCAAACAGCAAATCACTACTGAACTTTGTTGCTTCTGATCGTAGTTACTTTTGGATCCAAGTTGAAGAGTCATGTCTGCTTGCCAGCAAGGAGACGTATGTGCAGACGGCGCCTTTCCTGTCCGGTTCCCGTCTGGAATCCCCATGCAAAGAGATTTGTTTGTTGGAACGCAGGGTTTTTATTCAAACACGGGAAGTCCTCATTTACCCCTCCTGTTCCCGGCTGTGCTGGAAGTAGGTTAATGCAATTTATTTATGCGATTTTTAAGCTCTGGAAAATTTCTTACTGGCCTTTAATGTTGTAACCCATGGCTGGGGTCCAACAGAAGAGAAACATAGAATACATGTCTTGTTGCAACAATTGGCAAAATTTAGGATTTTAATGAAAGTCGTGTTTGACATGTATGTTCATCCAATCTATCAGGGTTAAGAAGGAGCTGAGCTGAAAGGTGAAGCTCAGGTTTTAATGCTCCACTGACTTTTTAACCCTCACATATGCTCAGGAAATATGGATCCTGACTGGAAGAATGAGATTCAAGCGAAGCAAGCGATTACAATATGATTAAATATTTGCTTTGGATTGTTTGTATTTCAATTCTTTCATTCCTGGCAACATCTTGGGTTGAGTCCTCAGCCGTAAACTGATCTGTCTTCACCTTCATGGAGAGCAGCCGTTATTACACTGAGCCTAAGCCCTGGAGCATGGAGGGGGTAGTGAATGGGAAGATTTCAGTTGAAATGTCTTACTGTGTTCCAGCGTGCTACAGCTTTCATACACTAGTGTTGTATGAAACTAAAGTTGAAACAGGATGGGTTTTTTATATGTGCTTTTTATACTAAAAGCTGTACAATGGTGAACAGGAGTAAGCATAAATGCAACGTCTGCAGGCTGTCATCTAAAAGCAACCAACAGAGGGATTGTCTGCTCTTTACGGTGATCTTCTAACCAAAGTATGTTCTCTGAATACTCAACAAACACAGAACATAGGGTGAAAATCTTACTTCTCCTGCAGCACATTTTTCAGAAACTCACTGGGTTTATTCTAAGAATGAATAAAACAAGGCAAACATTTTTCACATGAAGAAGCTGGTCTGTTAGACTGATAAAACATGCTGGGAGTGACGTCATGTTTAAATGTTTTCCAATTCACACAACATCACTGGATGTGTTTTAGTCGTTGATCTGGGTCAGATCTGCAGGGTAATGAAAGTTGAAATGGACTGCAGGATGGTCAGCATTTCTCTTCAAATGTTTAAAAAGTCCTGATGTTTTCATGAGTTCTTCATGAAATGAATCAGTGCCCTTGTTATTAAGAGGGAGAGAGTACTTTGTAGAAATTACTTCACATTTAGCTGTTAAGTGATGACTTAATGAAAGCAAGAATTATGCATCAATGCACATTCTAGGCTTTAGCAAATGGCAATTTAACTGACAAAAACATCAATTAACCTGTCAGCGTGTTGAAGCTATTCTACAGTGTTTCAGATCAACACGCATTAATTTTCAAAGATGAAGCCAGTGCAGGGGGTGAGGATAAAGAAAGGAGGGTGACAAATACTGAAGATCTCTAAAAAAATAGGCAACAAAACATTAATGTGGTCAAGTCTTGATCTCTTTCAAGATTAAGACAAGAACATTCTCACGATATACAAAAACTCAGAGCAAAGCTCAGTTTCAAGTTCAAAACCATTAAAAACAACAACAAAACATGTCTGTATTATTTTCAATACATAATTAATAAAGAAATGGTTTGAGGATGTAAAATTGCTTTTGATTAAGCTAAAATATCTTACAAAGCAACACATAATGCCCTGACATAGACAGATTCCCACTGACAACTATCAGTATGAAATGGGTTACACAGTCATTTCTAAGGCTTTGGGACTCCAGAGAACCACAGTGAGAACCTTGACCTACAACAGAGAAAACATGAAAGTGCAGAGATGTTCTGACCCACCTAACCATCACATTGGGACATTTTCAAACTCATTCAAATCCTTAAGGTTGCTCATTTTTCATGTAACATGTCAGTGGTCATAACATGGTGTAAAAATAAGTCAAACTGGTTTATAGTCATCCACAACGAATCTTCAATGTGGCAAAACCCTTTACCTTGAATATCTTTGCCTCTTTAATGCAAAATCAAATGAGACTGAATTGAAAGTTTGGGTGAAGATATCTCCGGTCATTCCAGCTAAACTCAGGGGCAATTTATCATAGTGATAAATAAATATTTGACCTGATGTGTGTCCAGATGTCCATGGCTGTGAACCAGGATGCAGGGACACCTTCATAACTTTGCAAAGTAATGAGAAGAGTTTAAATATAACCTGAGTTGTTCTTTTGGGAATATCAGCATGTCTCCTCTCACTATCATGTCTGTCAACATCCCACAGCGAGTGCTGCTGAAACATTCATGTGACATTGAGTGAACTAAGCGAAGACGTGGCTGAATGGAGCTGTGGTCATGTCACAGCCTTGATGTTCCTCCGCTGATGTAGCTGTCATCTCGTGTTAGATCTCCCTTTGTGTCCATCCATGTGGTAAAAACACACATTCATGTCCTGGAGATGCAGGATGACCTGAAAACTAACTTTGACCCAGTAAGCCATTTTATTTAGCATTTCCCTAAAGTAAGATCATCTACACAGACATAAACACAAGTTATTACAAACACAAACATGCTGTATGAGTGGCAGACAAGGCCCACAAAAGGATCCACATTGAAGATTTACTGGTGACCATATGGTACCATCCCCCAGGGGACCATGGGGGAAACTGGAATCTACAGAACATGTTAATGTTGGATTGAAGTGACAAAAGGGTCTTTATAGTTTGGGTTTGATGCTACAGTTGGGCTGCACAGCTGCAGCTTTTCCATTTGTGAAACCAGCAGCAGATCGTTGAGCCAGCATCTCAAGCTGGGTTGGGTGGCAGATTTCCATGGCAACAGCATGTGTTTCTTTGCCACTAATGGTGCAAAGGCATCTGGAAACGCAATGGAAGCTGAAGTGACACTCAGCACTCATATAAGTCATGGTTTGATCTTGGAAGTCATGGAGGTCTGAATCCAGGACGGAACAAAACCAGAACAGATGGTGTAGCAACCCACTAGATGAACATGTTGAGGAGTCAGTCTGGTTTACTTGAGAAAGTGAGAAGTTCTGCTGCACTTTGCATCACTTTACTGAGTGTTAACAGAGCAGAAATAGACTCGTGAGATTGCCTCCACCAAGAGAAAGTTTCAAACCCGAGTTTGTTGCCCATACGTCTCTTATTGAGGCCGGAGAAATTCAAAGCATTTGCAACTTTTGGAATTGAATATTTACAGCAGGCTGTGATTGAACAGTTTAATGGAGCTCTGGTTGAAAATCAAGGCAAAAGTCCAACATGTTATTCTGGCTTCAGCTGTTCTAAGCATTCTGTACTGATTTCCTAGTAAAAAAAGATGTTTTCTACATACCTCTACCATATAGGCTGGCAAAAACACAGGGGTGCAGTGATGCTTCTAAGGATAAGCTCCTATATGTGTGTCTAATGTGATTATTGGCTGTTTTAACCACAACCATTTGTCATCATTTGTCATCAAAGAATCCTGAGAAAAGCTCTGGTTGTGTCAAATAGTTTCGGGAAAAATCCTAGAGTGGGACTGTGTGACTGCTGTCTTATTCTGACTAATAAAGAGCACATCCACACCCAGAACATAGTGTTCTTTTCTTGTTGGACTGATGTCTCGGTCAGCTCGGTTGGAGGTTGCCGCAGCAACAAGTCATCCAGTCGGGCATAATTCATAGCTCAGTGTAAGTTAGCATTAAGTTAGCATTAAGGTTTTACATTATTGAGCTCACTCAGTGTGACACATTCAAGTCCTGTGGGAGTTTGGACATCACACTTTGTGGCGCAGAGCTCGAGTTTCTGCCCTGAAGAAGGCAGAGTGGAAAAATGGCAGAACAAATGTGAAATATAAGCAGACAAAAGTACAGAATAGACAGAAATGTTTCCTCTAACAGTCATGAAAGAGATGGGAAGACAAGATAAGCTGATAGTTCTGCCTGCAGACTGTAAACACCCCACCCAACTTTAGCCATGCAGGTATGTTTCAGGAGGTTGCATCCGAACAGTCTCTGTTTTCATCTGGTAGGGCCTCCCATGGTGGCTGTCCAGTAGTGGAGATGCTTTCAGGCTGGGGGAGCAAATATGGCCAGGCAGGTTTAGGAGGCCTTGCAAGTCTTACCTTTGCCCACCTGCCAAACTACATTAATTACCCTAACGTGACTGTGTTCAGGTTTTTATCTCAGCAATGAAAAAATAAAGGTGTGACTAGATATTCAGTACAGTTGGGTCAGATTCTGTAAGAGTCTGAAGGAAACACATCCCTCCTCTCCTTCACTCAGCTTCTGAACACACTGCAGGTGTTTTTGCTATTAATTAAAATGGCATACTATGATTTATGTTTCCTGGTGGTGCCGTATATTCTGTAGGCACACAACAGGAGAGCCTCTGGAGCTGCAGCTGAACAGCTGGCCACAATCCGAACACATTTACTACACCTTTGTTTCTGAAAAGATTTTTCCACATCTGGACAAGTTGTTTGTTTTCTGAGAACAGGTTGGCCACCAGGGACATAAAGAAGCTCAGTAAACACATGTGGTAAGATTCATTACAAAACTGCAGAGCAAGGTGTTGGAGGTGGAAATGAGATGATGATGGATGCAGAGAGGACGAAGAGAAGGAGAGAAGAGAAAATAACAATATTGGGGCATCCGGGGAAGACTGGAAAGAAAACACTCTGCAGGGATAAAGAAAACAAGTTCTTTCAAACTGTCTGAACAAACCTGAGCCAGAATCAGAACATGTGCAGTCTTTCATTTGGTTTGTTCCTGCACAAAAATATCACCACAAGTTGAATGTACCTAATTTAGCCAGAGGACCTGTTTAGAACTTTCTGCAGAATATTGTGATGGATGGTATCAATGCTGCACTGAGATCTAAACGACCGTCTACACACAGAGATCCATTACCGGAGTCCATGAGGGGGTCATGGATGACTTTCTACAGGACACTGAGGTTTGGGGCTCGTTGCCTGGAGACCAAATACATAAATAGATAGATCTAGATGCATCATGTATCTGTTGAACTGTAAGAAAAGCTCAAAGCATAAATTTGACCAATGAGAAGGAAGAAACAAGCAGCAGGTGAACACTTTCTAAGTCCCTCTTTTCTCACACTTTCAGCTTAACTTTCATGCCTCAGGAAAAGAAAACATGTAAATGATTAAATAAATATCAGGTCTGAGGAAGTCACCAAAATACTGATCATCAGTTTTCAAATAGAATGAATTCTGTCGCAGATTGAAGGGCTGGAGGCAGAAAGCTTACTCTGACTATTTAAGCAATTTTGCTTCTGAATTTAAGTTTATATAAAAAAATCAAAAACAATCTCTAATTTTAAACATTGCCATCAATGATCCAGACAAATTTTGTCCAAAAAGATTAATTGATGCGTGTTTGCAACAGAGTGCAAACAGCAACAAAGATTTCAGTGCTTGAGAGCTGAAAATAAGTCAGAGATTAAAGCCCAAAAAGCAATAAAACAGAAGCTGTAGGTGAGACCTGAATATCTGCGTTGCTTTAAGGATTCATCATTCAACAAACTAATCTGGAGCACAACACAAACCATAAGAAGGACCAAATCTTAGCCGCTTTGCTTTGTTTATTTCAGACGATAAGGATCACATTGAGTCGTGAGTCAATATGTTCCAGTTATAAATTGAAGCCATTTTAAAATCAACCAGTGGGGATAAGAAACCCTGATTTAAGCATTGCGTTTCCCAACCATTCTCCAGCATGGCTGGTGCTGATCAGATATCAGCTGATAAGGATTCTGAAGCATTCACCAATGTCTTGTTGATTAAAACAGTATAAATAAGTTAGGGTGGTGGTATCAGTTGTTGGCAGGAAAACTCTGATAAATAACAGGATCTGTGCACTGAAACTATCTCCATCCACTAATGTTCACCAGAAAAGACTGAAACAGAGGAAGATTAAACATCCACTGGGTCAGAACTTTATTACGACTTAATGATAAGGCTCTGATTTGGCTCTCAGGCTGTGGAAAATCAAACTGGTTCTTTTATAGCGCCAGTTCAGCTCTGCTCAAGCGCTGGAGCCACTCTGATGGAAAAGCCCAATTAGCAGTCCAAGTATCCAGCAGCAGTTTCTGAGATGGCCAACAAGGGTATTTGCTCAGGGTGGCACTAAAATGGGGCGCACAAGTATTTTTTTACTGGCATCAGAGAGAGCAGGTTAGGTAACTGTGTCTTATTTTCACAACCTTATGAAATATTAGGGCAGCCAATTAGAGATGACCACTTGATGCAATACTTGGTTCGATAAGTCCTATGCATTCACCATCTTTATTTCATTAAATAATTCAGCCAGTTCGATGGACTCTAACTGCCTTTGATGCCAAACCAGATCCTTAGTCTGTGAGATGGTAGAGCTCAGTGAGACTGGTGTGAACATTGTGGTGATAAAAGCAAAAAAACTAAATTCAGGAAAAGTTGGGTCATTCGTAAATAATTTCATCACAATTCTCTGCAGTAGAATTGCAACCACCTGTTTGTCCTGACATATTCACATAAAAACTGTTTTAATTTCAGCTGCATCAGACAGCTGGGGGACATTATGTTAACTTATTTAAAATTAAAGGTCATCCTGGAAAAGAAAAAGGCAAATAACTCCATGAGTAAGGCATGATTTCAAGCCTTGTTTCCAGTTTTGGAAATGCTCACAAATTACTTTTAGATTTAACAAATCAGCTTCAGACTGACTTCCAGGCTAAAACCAGTAGTTGAATGGAAATGACATTGTAAGCAGCTGGAGTCTATTCTGCTCTGATTTACACATGAACAGCCCCAGAAATGTAATCCAAACAGTGTATGTGTGATTATCTGTTTCTCTGCTGGCGGAACGCGTTTGCAAAAATGTTCTTCATTAAGGAGGAGAGCCAGCTCATAATGACCGTATCATCATGTTTTCTTTCGTGCAGCTCTTGGAGGCTCATTAGTTTCAAAATACAAGCATCGATGAAAAAGGATCCACCAGGGTATAAACCCTGTTTCTGAAATATTCCTGTCATCATGTTACCTCTTTTCCTTGACTTATTGCAAAAGTTAAACATCTAAAAAGTTTTTTAAAGCATATGTAAGTGTTTGTGTGTTTTCTCCGTAAGCTAATGTAAAACCAAAGTCCTGTTGATACGGTCTGTAAAGCCCAACAACGGTAGCATCATCTGCCCCAACTGCCAACAATGATCGCCAAGCAGGCAGACTAACGATGGGTCCACTGGAACCAGCTAGCTCCAATAAGACTGCAGATGGAACAAGATCCAAGGTTTGTTATAAAATACAACATGAAGAGGTGCGCTGTAGTAAAGGCAGCACCTGATTCCGTTCTGTTCATGCAAATGTTGTGTTTAATGCGAATACCAATGGATGTTTATGTTATCTGTGCTGTCGGTCATATACCCAACGCAGCAGCAGCCAAATATGGTGTCTATGAGGGGTGAAAATGCACACAAAATGATTCAATGAAAAACTTCCTTCCTTCCTTCCTTCCTTCCTTCCTTACTTACTTTGGTAAAAAGACCAACTGGATGAAAATCCTTCAGAGTTCATGTTCAATTGTTCTGGCTGTCTGTTTCTGACCTCATGACCCCCTGTCACATCAGTTGACCCAGATGTTCATTACATAGAAACACCAGCTTTTATTTTCTATTTTTATATCCTGCTGTTTTTTTAATAAGACAGACCCTCAGGAGCAGCATGGTGAGCTGAAGAGCTTCATTTATTAAAAAACACGACTTACAGGGAAACAAACGGACATGGAGCCAGGCAGCATTCATTGTGGTTTCCAGGTACATAGCAGAGTAGGATTCAGGGTAACTAACAGGGTAGCGAAGAGTAGAAACCAGTAAACAACGAAAACCAGAGAGCTTAAATACTGAGGGAAGTGGAGTGTGAACCAATGAGCTCGGAGTGGAGCTAAACAGGAGAATGTGAGACAGCTGGAGACCAGGGAACCTAAACAATGCAGAGAGAGAATGACTAATTAACACAAAGACCAGGGACATGTAAATGAACTGAAGCACATAAACAGTGAGACTGAACTAAAGGGCATTAACATGGGGGAAACAAGATCTATAAGGAAATATAAACTAAACACATCTAACACATGAAGTAACAAAAACTAAACAGAAGGAATCTAAATAAACCAAAATGAATAGAAAAGCACCTGGCTGAGCAAAGAAGGTAAAACAACACAAAAACCTAACAGACAGATCCTGACAAAAGCTTTGCATGTTCATTGATGAACCTATATGTTCATGTCAAAGAAAACATAAAAAATAGGTTTGTCAATCTTTGTGATAAACGGCTAGAACAACAAACATGGTGATTTATCCTGCAGTGTTCTCACCAAGCTGTAGCTCCAAGGTGGCAGCAGTGAAACCCCCAAAATACTATGATTAGGCACCTTGAGGTGCTCCGTTATTTACATTCATCAGAGGAACTTTAGAGCTGTCTGTCTAAGGAGCAATAGAGAATCTGTAGGAGGATAAAAGGCAAGAAAGGTCTTTTTTTTTACCAGCCTTTGCCTCATTGCAGCTGCTGTCCCCTGTCACTCTAGATGAAAGACTCAAATATCATCTCCTTGTGCAGAAATGTGTGGAGAGTTCCTTGCACAAAGGATCAGCTTCAGATATTATAATTAATTCTTAGCTGTCCCATAGAGGATCCTTTCCGCTGAAGGTGGAGTATATTACACAGCAGTCTCGTGGTAAAGCAGAGTGCTGGCACTGAAGAAACCAAAGATAGTATAGTTGACCTCAATACTGACTTGGATACAACAAAATGTTATATAATCCTTCCTTTTGTGCAAAACTGTTTCCAAGTTATAACCAAGCCAGGTTTTCCTGACACGTGAAGAGGAACCAAAGGGAAAAAACCTGACATGATCCAGGTAGATGTAAAACATAAGGAAACATTAATCAAACAAAAAGCAGGGAAAGCAAAAACAGCTCAGGAAGCATCTGGCATATTCCAGAGAAGCTGCAGATGGGGGCACAAAGAGGCAGGTGTCACAGCTATCCTGCATAACCAAGGCGTACTGATACATGAAGGTGTTCAATGAGTAAAACCAGGTGAGCAAGAACAGTCCTGAAGACAATATGCTCCTAAAAGATCTAGACCAGTAAAGATTTTAGGAAGACAAACCAAGTCATCTTGTAGTGGCAGCGTAGGTATAGCTCAAACCTTCTCCAGAGTTTGCAAGGTTCTGTCTGTAATAAAATAATGCATTTTAAAAACATTACAGATCTTGGAAATGGACTTTCTCCAGAACACACAACAAAAATACTATATTTATTAGGGATGGATTACTGATTATTTTTCAATTCTCTCACTATGGTAAGATAAGACAAAGAGCCCAAACCAACATTTGCTTTGCAAAATCACCCACATGGACCCACTTCAACTGGACAACTGGGCTGTGAAAGCACAACACATAGCAGACCAGATGAGGTGCAACTGCTGTCCTCTAAGAACAGGAAACTGAGGCTGCAATTCACACAGAACCAGACATTAACAGACTGGAAAAACATGATTCTGGCTTTCCGCTGCAACATTCAGACATTCGGGTCAGAATCTGGTGTAAATAACAAGAACCCGTAGCTCCTGCCTCGTATTAACAGCTCAGGCTGGAGGTGGGGAGGTAATGGTCATCATTTACAGACCACATTGTAAACTGGTTTCTGGAACATCACAATGCGTTCACCGTGCTCCAGAGGCCTCCAGCGCCACCAGATCTCCAAATGTGAGATGTGTTGGACAGGAGATTCTTATCATGGATGCTCAGCCAACAAGTCTGCAGCTGATGGACCCATATATATATATTCATTCATTCATCTTCTATACCGCTTATTCCATAGTGGGTCGCGGGGGAGCTGGTGCCTATCTCCAACAGTCTATGGACGAGAGGCGGGGTTCAGCCCGGACAGGTCGCCAGTCCATCGCAGGGCAAGTATCAGAATCAGAATCAGAATCAGCTTTATTGCCAAGTTCGTGCATACAAACAAGGAATTTGCCTCCAGTACACTTTGCTCTTTTGTTCTGTTTTTGCAATACAGAATATACAAATTTACAATTTACAATGTACAATATACACATATCTAATAATAATATATAGTATATGTAAATATATTGCATTTTAATTGATTGTATTTTAATGTATCTATTTTAACATGTTTTTGGATTTCCTGCTCCAGAGCACCTTTTTTAACACTTAATTTGGCATTTTATTTAGTTTCAAAAATTTGCCCAATAAGGATTTTTGTCATAATTTGGATTTTTTGATTGAAGATAAAGATTTAACCTTTTTCCTGCTCTGGTTCTGAGTGTGACCTAATTTTACTTCATTACTTCTTTAATTGTACATGGAGGGGACATGATATTATTTTCAGAACTGAAATGATCATAAGACTTCCACTTAGTATTTTATTATTTGGGAAGAAAAATGGATCATTTAAGAAGCAAAACCACTGTGTTGGCCATTGAAGCAAATGTGTTTTGTGGTTGTTGAACTATTATTACCAAAAATATCAAAGGCTTCAAATAGCAAATCTTTTATGACCACAGGTCATGAATTTCTGAACTTTGAACTTTCACTATTATCACTCTAGCTGTGTGACATGTGTCCCATCATGCTGGGAGACTCACAGGTCTTCACCAAATGGTCAGTAGATGGTCTGAAAAAGTTCTTGTTCATGGCAGTGTATTTGTGCAGGACTGGAAGGAAGTCCACTCCTCTGGAGGAGAGGCAGTCCCACATATAGATTCCATCAGGATGCTTCGTGGTTGTCTTCACACAGGACCTATGGAAGCTACCAGCTTTTCTTCTTCAGAGAAATAATCAGATATTATGTCTCAAATAATCAGAAGATTCAGAGGAAACAACTAAGCTTACAAGCATCCTTCTCTTAGTGTGTGTGTGTGCTGATGCTGTCACACCCACCTGCTGCCATATTGAAGGACAAGCTCTGCACTGGAGGCAATAAGAGTCTCTTCAGCAAGAAACAGTCCTGGAGCTTAGTGGAACCTCTGGATGTCCTGAAGCTTTCTTCTCCGCTGCTGAACCTCTCAGGTATTGATGATGTTGAGAACATTTTTCCTGCAGCAGTTTCCTCCATGTGAGGATCTTTTGTCCCTTTTTTGTAGCAGTCAGCTGGGTTGATGGGGGTGTAATCTTGGGGATTTCATAGCTTCTCCTGTCCTGCTAATTTATCTATACTGACACAAAGATATTTGGAACACAAATATAAAAATGATTCTTTGACGCTTTTTACATAGAATGGATCTGCATCATAATAACCTAAAAATAATATGAACTATCAACAAAAAGTTTGTAAAACATATTTGTTTCAACGCTAAAACGTTTTGCCACAACAGGCTATACATATTTATTTTTTCCACAGCCAAACCAGTTCAGCTGCTGGTGACTGAGACGTGATAGATCCAGATCCTGTCGTCCCAAATATCATCTTCCTCTCAAAAAAATAAAAAAAACAATTGTCGAGTCAGCTAAAGGTTAATGTGTAACCCTCCTCACACTCGGGTTCATTTCTTTTTCATGAACATAGTCTTTTAGCGGAAAACAAGATAAATGATGCAGTAGATAACTTGGAAGCCACTCCACAGAGAGAAGCAGTGGGACCAAATTTAGCTCTGGTCTATGTTCAGTGGAGTGACGATCTGAACGTCAGCAGCTAAAACATGTTATTATCATCTGTAATAATTTATTTGCTAAAAAGCTGGAAGGAAAAAAAAGTACTGTATGCATAGTCACCTTTCTGTGACCCTGTTCTTGTTTTTCTGGAGAAGGTGTCATTTTGCTTTTCATGACCATGTTGTGTCTGCTGCTGTCGCGTTCTCCTCCCACAACATCAGTTCTTTGCTTGAATCCAGGTTTCATGCGCTGTCAGAGGGCTTTCTGGGAAATCTAGAAAGATTAAGAGGCACCAGATGAAGTGTTTTTCACAACATGACACTTCTTCAGATTTTGCTTGTTTGAGGGATCTGACCGGTTCTGTCATCAGACTGAAAGGAACTGCTGTGGTGGCAAATGGGAAACATGTAGCATATCAGTTTTTCTTCTTGAAACCACAAACAGTTCTGAGATCAGTCATCATTTCTTTCAAACTGCAGACAGATGGTGCCTTCACAGCAGATTTCAAAGTACATGAAAAGTTCAAGGAATATTCAGAAGACCTGGGAGGAGGGTTCTGATCTTTGGAAGGTTTCCACATCCTGCTTAGCATCATCAATTTTCAAACTCGTTAGATTAAAAATAACCGTAGCAACACATCAGTTCAGTCATTTCCCTCTTGGAATGGGTTTGAGTCAGCAGCTCTGAAGTGTGAGTGAACTGCTTCAACACTGCTAAAAAGGGAGCACGAAGCTCAGTCAACGTTCTTGGTAATCACACAGATCCTAAAACATCCTTAAATCAGATCGTAAAGAAGCAGTGTTCCTCTTGCAATAGCTTTGATTGTTATGATTTGTAGGTGTTTTGGGGTTTTTGTTGGTTTTATTCACAGTTAAGGTTTTGAATTGTTCTTCTGTTTGTTTTCCTGGTCATGCTTTAGTTTTTGTATTCATGTTTTGCTTAGTTGTGTATTTGGATTGGGCTTCTGGCTATGCTTTTTGGATTGGGCTTCTGGTTATGCTTTGGTTTCATGTTTTTCTAGTTAGATTTCTGTTTGTTTGTATCCTTGAAGTTCTGTTTTGTCCCAGTCATGTTGTGTTCTGTCTGTTAATTATCTTTATCCAGTTCACCTGCACCAAGCTAATCTGTCTCCTTGCTCCACCTGGTTTACTCTCCATATATACACTCCTGTTCAGTTATTCAGCATGGAAACATTTTTCAAACCATGTCTTGTCTTCTGGATAATGCTCATGTGTTTCATGCCAAGCCTATCTTGCCACTCTGCCCATGTCTGCTTTTGCATGTCTTGCCTGCCTGTTTATTGTTTCTATTTTGTTCCTGCCTCCTCCGTGAGTCAGTTTTTGTTTTTTATTCATTAAATCATTTTATTTCACTTACCGTCATGCTGCCTTCTAGTCTGCATTCTGGGGTCCTCTATCTCGCAAGCCGTAACATTGATATCATGTTGAACTGCATGTTCTGTCTCACCAGATTTATTTGTTCATGGTCCTCCATTTTCAACATTTTAGATGCAACAGTTTTTAAAATAGAGAAATTGAGACAGGAAAGCTTTTACCAATTTGTTTCCCTTTCTTCACACTGAGTTGTTCTGCCATCAGAGACATAAAGCATTTCGTTTTTGTCCCGTTCTTCCTGGAAACATCCTTTAAAACATTTATTGTGCTGCAGCTCATAATGGATTTTTAGAAAGGACACTGAGCTTTTCAACTTCACAGAGTTTGTTCTGTCACTTAAAGCACACAGTTGTAACAGTGCATAATGACAGCTCTCTAAGCACATATAGAGATTGATTTTCAATATGTGCATTTTCTTTATTTTTAGACTTTAATGTTAAGAACTGTTGGTTACAGATTTGTGATCTAAACTAAGACTAGCGAAAAAGTTTCATGTTAACATATGTTTGAAGTTAAGATGGCTTTGTGACAAACATCCACATCTGGAACTGACATCCACTGTCCTAAACGTCCCTTCTGATTCATTCCCAAAGTTTTTTATTGGATCTAAATCAGAAGATGTAGGATGATCCAAGCAAGGGCTGCTATTCTCCTGGACAATGTCCTCTCTCAGATGGGTGCTGTGAACTGCAGCGTTGTCCTATTCAAAGACCCAGTGATCACCGTGCAGATGAAGCCCGTCAGTCAAGAGAGATGTAACATCTCCAAGTAGCCAACTGTGGTTTGATCCCCCAGAACAACTTTAAGCTCCATTGTTCCATTGAAAGATGCAGCTTCCCGAATCATGATGGCACATGGTTATTGGTAGTATGCTTATTGAGCCGTAGGATCAGTGAAGACCTGTCGTACCTGCTTGTGTTTTTGTTATATTACCTGGTCTAGTCCTTTGTTGTCTGTCTCTCTGCACCCCAAGCCCACACCTGTTCTGTGTTTTCCCCTGATTGTCTTGTCACGTTTGTCATTGGTTCCCCCTGTTGTTCAGTTTTTGTATTTAAGCCTGTTTGTTTCTTTTGTTCCCCGCTGGTTCCTTATGTGTGTTTCCTGCTGCGTGCTTGCTACCCTGTCTGTGTCCTGCCATGGAAAATAAAGGTTCATCTTACCATCAAACCTGGAGCTTCAGGAGTTCTTCCCCGCATATTGGTCCATCAAAATACCAAACTATGACAAGACCTTATTTTGGGTTGAGGATCAGCCTGTTTCTTCACAGACAGTTCATTGGATCCTTTGGCTAAACGTATGTGAAATCTTGTGTGTCCCATAAACCCTCAGGATCGTTCAAGAAATTTAAAATGGGGACATCATGTGGTGTAGTGGAAGAGTGGGTGCCCTTTATACAGAGGTCATAGTCCTTGACGCAGCCGTCTTGGGTTCAATTCCTGTCTGATTCGTGTCTCAACTCTTACTGCTCACAACATCGGCAGTGATGGGTCTTTGTTGGTGCAATACAACAATGCTGCCTTGATCAAGGACAGAAAAACTATATTTTTATGGTTGGAGGTTTCACTAAATAAAAAGAACTTCTTCCATTTGTCATTCTGTTATGAGTCCTGATTATTTCTCACCTTATCTGCACTCCATCTGGTGAAAAACATTTCCTGTGTGTCAGGTTGGAAGCCATCTATGGTTATTATTGCGATGACTTCAACAAGTAACACTGGATCCAAAGCAGGATGCACAATAGGTTGAGTCTTTAAAAAGCAAATAATCCTGAACTGTATGTTCTGTTTCTGCTCATGCATCTTGACTTATTAATGATGCATTTGTTAGCCAAAGGACAGACAGTAACTCTGAATGTGAGGAATACACCCACTGACCAACACATAAGGAAAATTCATTATGCGTGATATGTAAAGAAAACTGCAGGACTGAGACAGTGAGTGTATTATGTTCCGAGTCTAGTCTGATTGTTTTTCTTGGTTTTAATTTAGTAAGATCATAAATAAATATGAAGCTCACAGAGGTTTTTGGTTTCCATTAGCAGACCCAGCTCCAAATTGGCACCAAAAAAGAACTGTTTTTTGCAACCAGAAGCAATTCAGCAGGCTCTTCAGGCCCAAAGGGGGTACCACAGTAACATGATGTATGTTGATTTAAAATACATTTTTAGAACTCATAGGTTGCAGTAGAAGCACTTGGAGAAGTTCTGTTGGTGCTTTTACCACCTGATCAAGGGAGGCTGGAGATTTTATGTCCATTATACAATTATAGATGGGGGCTGACTGCCCAATGCAGGGTTGCCCAACCTCCAGTCCTGGGCCTCATCATGTATGAAGTGTACTTATGCACAAAAACCTTGCAGCGCAATGTTTTACGCACAACTCAGCATGTACTAAAATGAATGTTGCGTAAAAATATTTGACCTGCCGTAAAAATGTGCAGTAGCCACGGTAACATTTTCATTCGACAATAATAAACCACAGACAACTAAAACTCACTTAAATCCACTGAAATATGACTCCATTCAGTCAGGTTTGACATGGACATGTGTGATTCCTAAGGTGGATGAGCTGGAGACAATCACACATGTCCATAAATAATTGCTAAAGTTGCACATTATTGTGGAACGATGGCAGCTTTGGCTCAGCTGGAGGACATCACCAATGGAAGAAGGTGGAGGGAGCGTTTTTTTCAGAGATCATACAGACCTGCTGGCACATGATGATGCCAGGCTTATGAGCTGGTTTAGATTCCCCAGGACAATCATCTTGGAGCTCTACCTGGAGTTGGCCTCAGTGGTACAGAGGGAAACCAGGAGGAACCATGGGTCCCAGGTACCAGTTCCAGTTCTCACTACCCCGCGGTCCTTTCAACTGGGCTTTTCAGAGGGAGCTGACTGACAGGTCGGGTATTTAACAGTCATCTCTGAGCAGCGAGAAGCTGATTTCTGAATGTAATCAGAGCTATGGACTGCATAGTTTTGCATATTGCATATTGTTTTATGGGCCCCATCAGTATGTGAATATGCATTTATGAATAGGATTTTAATTCAGTATACATGCAACATTTTTGTGATGCACAAATGTGTCTCACAAATTCAATGGCCTCCTCATCTCATGATTCCTTTATACTATAATACTAATCATCATAATTATTTTTATTATAATACAGTGGTTGTGTGGGGAGCAAACCTCAATCGGGCTCCGTGCGTTAAGGGCGGCTTCCAGGTAATTTTCTATTTTTGAATGTGTTGTCCCGTATAGTTGTAAAGATTGAAGGACTTGGTGGTGTGGTGACATGCTCCATAATAGAAATACAGGTCCTTCTCAAAATATTAGCATATTGTGATAAAGTTCATTATTTTCCATAATGTCATGATGAAAATTTAACATTCATATATTTTAGATTCATTGCACACTAACTGAAATATTTCAGGTCTTTTATTGTCTTAATACGGATGATTTTGGCATACAGCTCATGAAAACCCAAAATTCCTATCTCACAAAATTAGCATATCATTAAAAGGGTCTCTAAACGAGCTATGAACCTAATCATCTGAATCAACGAGTTAACTCTAAACACCTGCAAAAGATTCCTGAGGCCTTTAAAACTCCCAGCCTGGTTCATCACTCAAAACCCCAATCATGGGTAAGACTGCCGACCTGACTGCTGTCCAGAAGGCCACTATTGACACCCTCAAGCAAGAGGGTAAGACACAGAAAGACATTTCTGAACGAATAGGCTGTTCCCAGAGTGCTGTATAACGGCACCTCAGTGGGAAGTCTGTGGGAAGGAAAAAGTGTGGCAGAAAACGCTGCACAACGATAAGAGGTGACCGGACCCTGAGGAAGATTGTGGAGAAGGGCCGATTCCAGACCTTGGGGGACCTGCAGAAGCAGTGCACTGAGTCTGGAGTAGAAACATCCAGAGCCACCGTGCACAGGCGTGTGCAGGAAATGGGCTACAGGTGCCGCATTCCCCAGACCTGGGCTACAGAGAAGCAGCACTGGACTGTTGCTCAGTGGTCCAAAGTACTTTTTTCGAATGAAAGCAAATTCTGCATGTCATTCAGAAATCAAGGTGCCAGAGTCTGGAGGAAGACTGGGGAGAAGGAAATGCCAAAATGCCAGAAGTCCAGTGTCAAGTACCCACAGTCAGTGATGGTCTGGGGTGCCGTGTCAGCTGCTGGTGTTGGTCCACTGTGTTTTATCAAGGGCAGGGTCAATGCAGCTAGCTATCAGGAGATATTGGAGCACTTCATGCTTCCATCTGCTGAAAAGCTTTATGGAGATGAAGATTTCATTTTTCAGCACGACCTGGCACCTGCTCACAGTGCCAAAACCACTGGTAAATGGTTTACTGACCATGGTATCACTGTGCTCAATTGGCCTGCCAACTCTCCTGACCTGAACCCCATAGAGAATCTGTGGGATATTGTGAAGAGAACGTTGAGAGACTCAAGACCCAACACTCTGGATGAGCTAAAGGCCGCTATCGAAGCATCCTGGGCCTCCATAAGACCTCAGCAGTGCCACAGGCTGATTGCCTCCATGCCACGCCGCATTGAAGCAGTCATTTCTGCAAAAGGATTCCCGACCAAGTATTGAGTGCATAACTGTACATGATTATTTGAAGGTTGACGTTTTTTGTATTAAAAACACTTTTCTTTTATTGGTCGGATGAAATATGCTAATTTTGTGAGATAGGAATTTTGGGTTTTCATGAGCTGTATGCCAAAATCATCCGTATTAAGACAATAAAACACCTGAAATATTTCAGTTAGTGTGCAATGAATCTAAAATATATGAATGTTAAATTTTCATCATGACATTATGGAAAATAATGAACTTTATCACAATATGCTAATATTTTGAGAAGGACCTGTATAGAAGGCATATTCACCTAATTGCAGTGATCAACACTGAGCAGTGATTGAGCTCCATGCAGCAGCTGGGCAGCGTCGTTTGGGTTTAATACACACATTGTAGAACTAAACGGGTTCGAGCCGACAAACTTTTTTAGTTTCAGTCAGGTTTTAGTCGTTGCTGTCATTCAAGTAGTTGTTGGTTTGCTGAAATTCCCTACAAACATCCCTCACAGTGTGTAGACAGTCTCTCTTAGCGTTTTTCCACCGAAAGGAACCGGTTTGGTTCTTTGAGTGTCACAGCACCATTGCCATGGTTATTTGGACACATGGTGGGTACCTTCCAGTTATTCATACTACTTTGCATATGTATTTTTGGACGGAGACCAGGCGGTAAAGGTGCCACGTGCAGCTACACCAAATTTACCATACAAATGTCTACGCACAGTTTCATATATCTGATTTTTTTTGTGTGCTGCAAGGTTCAGAATTTCTCTCTGCCGCAAACTTTTAGTATAAAAGCTGCACACTCTTTTTGTACATGAGGCCCACAAATTCCTTGTATGTCCAAAAACGTACTTGGCAATAAAGCTTTTCTGATTTTGATTCTGATTCTGATTGAGAACTGTTACTCTGAAACCTTTAGATACATCCCTGCTCCAACTCACCTGAATCAAACAGCGGAATTCCCTCATTAAGTTATTCAGCTCTGCAGAGGCCTGGTAATGAGCCGTGTATTTGATTCAGTTGTGTTGGAGAAGAGATGCATTTATTGCCTGCAGGATAGTAGCTCTTCAGGACTGGAGTTGGGCGCCCATTTCCATCTAAACTCAAATGCACATAGGGTAGATGCACTGGATTTAGATGTGTTCACAGTAGTTTCAGTGTCTGAGGAAAGAGTGAAGATTAAAATATTTATGAACAATAAATTATTGGAAGCAATAGGTATTGATTGTCTCTCTCTTCTGTTTCAAAGATGGCATCTAGGAGGAGGAGGAGAAGAAAGTTGAGGATCTTTACGGCAACAGGTACGAATTTCGAATGAGCCTTGTTAACAATGTCTCATGTGAACTTGTTGTAACAGAAGAAATTCCTGATTTTGACACAGTTCTGCCATGACAAACTTATGTACAAAACAGAAGAAGAAATGTCACCTGAGAGGCAATAGCTTGGAAACCTAAGAAACCGACACCCCACCAAAAGATTTAAAAGTTCGGGCTGACTCCTCGCTAAAGCGATCCATTTTAGCCATGATAGGAACTGTGTTGCATCCTCATGTCTCATTCTTGGTTTTTTTATTCCTGTGAATCCAGGTGTTACAGAATCCTAGAGAATGTTTCTGAAGAAGACATCTTTGCTGCCTCTACATATGTTTACATCAAGAGAGCTCATCCACATTACCTGCATCACAGGATATTTCTGACAGAAAAACACTGTTAAGACTAAATATGTAATATCTGTGAGTCTGGGTGAAGACCCATTGTGTGTGCTTGTCTCCACTTCCCAGCAGGTACAACTGATAGGCTCTATTACCCACTGCTGCAGCTCATCAAGCTCATCAGGAGTGTTCCTGGCTGAGACCAGAGAGAGTCACCAGTTTACTGTGGTAAACTGGCTCCCTAGCTATCGAGATTTAGATTTACTTATTTGTTTCTCTTGTTCCTTGTTCCAGAAGTCCAGAGTATTGCCAAGTTGATTTCTGAATTCCTTCCTCGTTCCTCTCTGGCCTCGATGTCCGGGACTCTCTCATTCTCCTCCGCGCTCCTTCTCTGAGACACTCTGCTGGACCTCACCTTCTGGAAAACATCTGACCTCAGATCCCGTCAGGTATCCAGTGCCCCTTGCCTTAGAACTTCATACTTAAGATTCAAGTAAGACAACATTTCATCTGTTCATTCTATAATGCTCATCTCTAGGACATATTCTTAATAATTTATTCTGCCTGGTCTTTCCATATTTTAATCTGCACCAGAGTCAAACAAACATGACAGAATATGATTCTTGTAAGTATTGCTAAGATTTGTAAGTTTTGTCACACTAAAATATAATAAAATATGATCTTTAGATGAGACAATCAAACTATAAAATGTACTTTTGGAAAACTGTACCTGTTATTCTAACAATGTGGACTTTTTATCCTTCCAGCCCATGTTTCTGGTCTTGTCAGTCCAAACTCATTTAAATTTGAGAGCAGTAAATCCTAATAGATCCGTTACCTTTTCACTGATTATCAGCTCAAACAGAGAGGCGTTCTCATCACTGCAAAGATCCCTGCATGAGGTCGAGAGCCACAAAAAAGGGCTTAACAAAGATTTTCTCTTGTTAATTGGAAATGTTGGGGTTTGTTACTTTCCTGCTGCTTCAAAAGCAGTTCTTCACAGTAATATTTCTTCAAGCTTTGGCAAATTACCTTTTTATTTATGGGCACACTACATGTAAATCTGGACCAGGAAAGACCTGGTCTGACAACCTGCTTTGATAGTTAGGATTTATTTGCTCCTTCAATATAAATTAACAGTATTTTTTCTCATTTCTATAGAGGTACTGAGGGCTCATCATGCTCCATATAATGAAAGAAACGAGTACCAGACAAAAATATGCAGCGAAGCACGACTGAAATCTGGTAAACTCCTGTATGAAGGATCGAGACAATGAAACAAAGGAAAGGATTTCATTGAGAAATGAGCACTGCAGAATGTGCCAGAGAAATAAAGACTGATGCTGAGGGATAAGGACGAATATGTGAACGAAGGAGAGACACAAAGATGCAGCAGCACAATACTGAGCTGAGATCTTCTAATTGGAAAATGTTGGCATGAATCAGTCTGAAAGACATGACTGACTGAAAACAGTGAAGGAAAAATGGCCGCCAAACACAACAGAAACAGGCAAACATGTGAACCGATGAAGGGAAAACTGATGGTGGATACGAAGTGAAACTCTTCATAAAAGAGGGTTAGATATAATTAGTTTTTGTGTGAAAGATTTAATCTGAATGACACAAAAGCAAACATCTGGATAAACCTACAAGAAACAAGAAATTAAAGATAAGATGGGTGGCTCTGCCCTCGCCTGGGAGTTCACAGTATCTGCTTCCAAAGGGGTCAGCGGAAGTGGTTTGGGCATCTGATCAGGTATCTCCTGGACACTTGAAGGACTATGCATCCTGGTCCTGGAATGCCACGGTTTCCATCACGAGGAGCTGGATCGTGTCAGTTGAGAGAAATAGGTCAGGGTTTCCCTCCTTGACCCGTTCTCAGACTGGCTTCAGATGTGCAGAAGACCATAAATTGGTAGATGGATGAATGGAAATAAGAGAACATTATAATGCAGACATTTGAAATTTCAACTATTCTTGAAGCAAACACTCTGGTCTGGGTTTAGGGTGGAGCTTGCTGAAAATCACCCCAATATGAACCTACAACCTGCAGCGATAGATGTAGAGGTTAGAAGCTGTGGAAGGTCACATTTCTTTTTACTGTGCAGAAGCTATTTTGTTTTTAGTTCTATTATTACTATTTGTTTTTACACATTTACCTTCTTTGATTGCACAATTTTCATCACTATCTGCACCCTTCTTGTGTGTTACTAAGAGCTGCTGTAACAATTACATTTCTAGACTGTGAAATCAATAAAGTCTATCATATCTTATCCAACTCTCATTAAAATAAAGTAACCCATCTCTCAGCTTACTTTAGGTGGTAAATCTGTCTCAGGGACAGTTTTTTGGACAGTCTTTATGAGGACAAATGATGAAAGAGCTCTTCTTTCCTGTGATATCCTGACTTCTGCTGGACATCCTCCATGTTATGGTGCTCTAGCTAAAGTCGCCACTATTTTGCAGCTGCCTCCTTCGGCACTGACTCATTGCCGTTCACACGTCTTTGACTCACCATATTAACGTGGCTGGTCGGCTAACGTCACAGTAGCAACGGAATGATTCAGCATGAATTTGACCAATGCTCTCTTCTCTTCCTCCACAGCGTCACTTTTTTCTCTCTTTGTTTAACTTTCTAAGCACATCTTCTCATCCTCCGTGTGTTTGGTCCAACTTTCTCTTCCTCCCACTCTTTCTGGGACTTCTTCCTCACTCATCTCATACTCTTTTTCTCCGTCTCGCCCGCTTTCTCACTCCTCTTCATCTCCATCTCACCCGGCATGGAGCGCCATCACTCTGTAACTTCAGACTTCTCACTTTTTGTTTTCAGCAAGGCAGAGCAAGGAAAAAGAAGCATTAAAAACATAAAGTCAGTGTAGCCCACTGGGTCTAGGTGGGCTACACTGACTGTGTTTTTCCAGTGATGGCACTTTGTTTAGGACATCTACATTTGTGAGCTTCTCTCTCCACTAAAGTACTAAGATCAGAAAGTACTTTTAGGTAGTGTATCAAGGTCCCAGCGGTGCCTCCATTTTATGTAGCCCACCTATCTACGGTAGGTAAGGTCCCTGAGTTTATCTTGAGATTTACTCACCTCAGAGTAACAGAAAGCTAAGGTAAGGTTACTTATATAGCGCTTTTCAGCAATGAGATACTCAAAGCGCTGTACATACAATTACATTACAATCATAAAGCAAATAAACACAGATACAGACACAGAAAAACAAATCAAATGATAAAATCAAACCACAGAGGTAATTTAAAAAAGTAAAATAAAATAAAGAGAATAGAATGATGGACAAGAAAATGAAAGGAAAATTGGACTGAAAACGCAACTAATCATGCCTAGATGGCCCAGTCAAAGGCCACTCTAAACAAATAAGTTTTTAATCTTGATTTAAAGCAACTTAGGGTTTCAGTGCTTTTCCAGTTTTCTGGGAGTTTATTCCAGATTAGTGGAGCATAAGAACTAAATCTGCTTCTCCATGTTTGGTTCTGGTTCTGGTTCTGCAGAGTAGATTTGAGCCAGAAGACCTGAGAGGTCTGGGTGGTTGATACACTGACAACAAGTCTGTAATGTATTTTGGTGCTAAGCTATTCAGTGATTTATAGACTAACAGAAGTATTTTAAAGTCTATTCTCTGAGCTACAGGGAGCCAGTGTAGGGACTTTAGAACCGGGCCGATGTGCTCCACTGTCTTAGTTCTAGTGAGGACGCGGGCAGCAGTGTTCTGGATCAACTGCAGCTGTCTGATCCACTTTCTAGGCAGACCTGTGAAGACATCGTTGCAGTAATCAATTCTACTAAATATGAATGCATGAATTAGTTTTTCAAGGTCCTGCTGAGACATTAGTCCTTTAATCCTGGAGATGTTCTTTAGGTGATAGAAGGCTGACCTTGTTACTGTCTTTATGTTCCTCTGAAGGTTCAGGTCTGAGTCCATCACTACACCCAGGTTTCCAGCCTGACTGGTGGTTTCTAGCTGTATTAACTGAAGCTGTGTGCTAACTTTTAAACGCTCTTCCTTTGGTCCAAAGATTATTACTTCAGTTTGGTTTTGATTCAGCTGAAGAACATTTAGGCCCATCCATGCATTGATTTCTTCTAAGCATTTACACAGCGCTTGAATGGGTTCATAGTCACAGTACAATAGTGCTTTAATGTTTGCTACACCCAATAATATGACCCTGTGTGTTAAATAATAGATGGTGAATACTCTTTAATGCAACATATACACTCACCAGCCACTTTACTAGGTACACCTTGCTAGTACCAGGTTGGACCCACGGATTAATGCAGAACTGCCTTAATCCTTGGTTGCATAGATTCAACAAGGTTCTGGAAACATTCCTCAGAGAGTCTGGTCCATATTGACATAATATCATCACACAGATGCTGCAGATTTGTCGGCTGCACATCCATGATGCGAATCTGCTGTTCCACCACATCCCAAAGGTGCTCTATTGGATTGAGATCTGGTGACTGGAGCCCATTTGAGTCCAGTGAACTCATTGTCATGTTCAAGAAACCAGTCTGAAATGATCCGTGCTTTATGACATGACACGTTATGGTGCGTTCACACCAAACGCGGACTCTGCGAATATTTCACGTTATTTGTGTGCTGTTGCTCGCTTCACATTCTGCGAGAACTCCGCGTTGCCAAATGGCAACAAACGGCAATGCTTCGTCGCGTCATCAAATAGGAGGAGCTTCCATGTGCTGCTTGCTGGTTTCAACTGAACATGGCGGACATGGATTTCACGGATAATTATGGTGTTTTACCTGTGGAGAGCCGAAAAACACCGCCAACGTCGACGTCCCTGGTTTCACCAGATTCTTCAGGGACGGGAACAGTTCAGAGATTACCACCACCCACTCCAGGAGCTGCGTCTGGATGACAGTCGATTTCAGCGGTACTTCCGTCTATCCAGGACCCAGTTCGAAGATCAGCTGTCCCACGTTGGGAGACGAATCGGCCTCTGGGACACCAACTACTGGTGCTGTATCCCCGCTGCTGAACGCCTGTCCATCTGTCTAAATCTCAGTTCAATAAAAAAACAGCCGATTTTTTATGTCCACATCTCCTAAATATAAGATATTTGTGCCTAAACATAACCAGGCCAGGTCCTTCTGTACTTGTCTCGGTAAAAGTAATTAGTTGAGTAATACAACTCTGGCTTGCCGCACACCGCCACTATGATCTGGTCCTTCATCTTCACTGACAACCGCTTCTTCTCCGCTGCGGTCCTTCCCCCTACGTCACAGCCACATCCAGTCCCTGATTGGTGGATGCGACGTGTATTTTGGAAAAAGTTCAGATTTTTCAACTCGTCCATCGCACCGCCTCGCGCCGCTCTGCTCCTGAACACGCCTCTACATAGGGATAACATATAAATTGGCCGCTCCTATTGGAGAATCTGCGTTCGGTGTGAACGCACCATTATCCTGCTGGAAGTAACCATCAGAAGATGGGTACACTGTGGTCATAAAGTGACGGACAGCAACAATACTCAGATAGGCTGTGGCGTTGACACGATGCTCAGTTGGTACTAAAAACGTAAACCTATTGGATGGAGTAAGGGGGAGTCAGGTTTAGCCTAAACCGGCTCAGTTGTGGTTGAGGTGCAAACACACCCTCCATTTCTGCTACCTGTTATTTCAGCTTTTAACCTTGTTCTCTCTTTTCTCTTCCTAGAAGCTACACCTGGCCTGGCTCTGTGTCTTCCTGTGACACCTTTCTGGAGAGGGGCATCGTCCGAGCTTCTGCTGGCAACAACTTAATGCTCACCCTCTACAGATGATCCACATAGCCCTGTCTTTTAGTGTTTAACCCTTTCTCTCTCCTAGACATGGCGATTGACTGAGCTTCTACTGTGATTAACTCTATGTGCTCTCTTTCAGACTCTAACCTTGAAAACTGGATCAGAGTTTATCTGTTCTTTCTTTCTAGATGAAACGACTAAAGGAGCTACATCCATTAACATTTACTTTTCCTTCCCATAGAAAGTACTGCTGGATCAGTGCTTCTTTGTTCTCTTTGTGTCTCTGCTCTGTTCTCTCAAACCCGCAGTCGGTCGTGGCAGATGGCCGCTCACACTGAGCCTGGTTCTGGTTCTGCTGGAGGTTTCTTCCTGTTAAAAGGGAGTTTTTCCTCTCCACTGTCGCTACATGCATGCTCAGTATGAGGGATTGCTGCAAAGTCAACGCCAGTGACTGTCCACTGTCTCTACATGCTCATCCAGGAGGAGTGAATGCTGCAAGTCACTGACTGGATGCAATCTGCTGGGTTTCCTTAGATAGAAAAACTTTTTATCCAATTTAAATAAATAACTGAATCTGACTGCAATGTTCAATGGTTACGATTAATAGGAATGTATGAACCTGACTGTTGTGAAGAGCCTTGAGACGACATGTGTTGTGAATTAGTGCTATATAAATAAACTCAATTGAATTGAATTGAATTGAATTGAATTGAATTGAATTGAATTGAATTGAATTGAATTGAATTGAATTGAATTGAATTGAATTGAACTAAGGGGCCCAAAGAGTGCCAAGAAAATATCCCCCACACCATTACTGTTATAATTTGGGGTTGTTTGGTTTCTGGTTTTTTCGTATATGTTTCTCACAGTTTTTGAATCATGTTTCTGTTTATTATTTTCCTAGTCATGCTTTAGTTTTTGTCTTCTAGTTCGTGTGTTTTCAAGTTAAGTTTTTGGATCTGGTTATGCTTTCGTGTCATGTTTTTTAGTTATGTTTCTATTAGTTTGTATTCTTGAATTCCTGTTTTGCTCCAGTCACGTTTGTTCTCTCCTGTCAATTAAGTTTATTCGGTTCACCTGCACCTAGTTAATTTGTCTTGCTTCACCTGGTTCACACTCCATATATACACACCTGTCCTGTTTATTCCTCACGGAAAACTTTTTCAGATCATGCTCATGTCTTGTTGTTCGGATCATTCCATGCCTGTCTTTCCTGCCCGTTTATTGTTTTGTTCCTGCCTCTTCTGTGAGTGAGTTTTTGTTTTTTAGTCATTAAATCCTTTTTCACTTACCATCATGCTGCCTGCCCGTCTGCATTCTGGGGTCCTCCGTTGCTCAAGTCCTGACAATTACACCACCACCACCAGCCTGACCCGTTGATACAAGGCAGGATGGATCCATGCCTTCATGTTGTTGATGCCAAATTCAGACCCTAACATCCGAATGTCTAATCAGAAATCGAGACTCATCAGACCAGGCAACGTTTTTCCAATCTTCTATTGTCCAATTTTGGTGAGTCTGTGCGAATTGTAGCCTCAGTTTCCTGTTCTTAGCTGACAGGAGTGGCATCCGGTGTGGTCCTCTGCTGCTGTAGCCCATCTGCCCCAATGTTCGATGTGTTGTAGGTGCAGAGATGCTCATCTACATGCCTTGGTTGTAATGAGTGCTTATTTGAGTTTATCAGCTCGAACCAGTCTGGCTATTCTACTCTGGCATCAACAAGGCATTTGCGCCCACAGAACTGCGGCTCACTGGATATTTTCTCTTTTTCAGACCATTCTCTGTAAACCCTAGAGATGGTAGTGTGTGAAAATCCCAGTAGATCAGCAGTTTCTGAAATACTCAGACCAGCCCATCTGGCACCAACAACCATGCTACGTTCAAAGTCACTTAAATCACCTTTCTTCCCCATTCTGATGCTCAGTCTGAACTGCAGCAGATCATCTTGACCATGCCTACATGCCTAAATTGAGTTGCAGCCATGTGATTGGCTGATTAGAAATTTGCATTGGACAGGTGTACCTAATAAAGTGGCCGGTGAGTGTACAATGTTCTAGCCAAACGTTATTTATGGATATTGACCAATAAAGGTATTATGCTCTACACCACTTCCACCAACATATGTAGCACAGCTTCATTTCATGATAAAACGTATTTTAAACCAGACATTAGTACATTCTAAGCTTCTTATGCCATCCTGTTTTTAGTTTTCAAAACAACGTTTTTACTTATATATGATAGATGATTTTGAAACAGTTCAAAATTCTCCTTATATGAACTGAACTCAATACAAAACACCAGCATTTTGGACTGGGTTACATCAGATTCTCCTTTTGTGTAAGTAGACCCAACGGTAGGTGTGTTTTCTTTGGGAGCTGTAGCTCCTCTCCTGCCGTCCACGCCGTTTGGAAGAGAGTGGATTTCACTCTTTATGTTTTTGAGCATAAGTGTGGGAGGGTGGATCGATAGCAGCCGTTCAAATGCGTTGCCCAGGGGGGAATGAATGAATGGGTCAAAGACCAAAACTGGATCACGGTGGACATAAATCACACCCCTCTTAGATCCATAAATAAACTAAATCAATGCAGCTCTCTGTCACAGCACCTCTGTATTTTTAATCCATCTCCTACATTTTCTTCTGTTCTGGGAGCCATTTTAACACGTTTATGATCCAGTTATTTTTTAAGGACTTAGTGTTCTTAGCGTTGATGAATGCACGTTGGAAGTGAAACAGTTTCTTTGGTGCACTGAAGATTATGAAAACATTATTGAAGTTTCAACCTCTGTACTAATACATATTCTTGTCTTCTTGTACTTGAAGTTGAAGTTTGTTGGCTTCTGTTTGCTCTTCTGCTGTTGAGAACTGACCACAGGTTCTCAGAGAGGTTTACATCTGTGGAGCTTCTTGATCAGCGATCATTCTTTTTATTCTTTGAGCCACTTTTTCACTTTAGCCCTCTAAGAAGGTCCTCCATTATGCTGGATAACTCACAGATCTTGACCTAATTGTTCCTGAGTAGCTGGAAGAAGCTGATCCTACTTTCTAAACAAATTCCTTGTATGTCCAAAAACGTACTTGGCAATAAAGCTTTTCTGATTTCTGATTCTGATTCTGATTCTGATTCTATTAATGGCAGCATTCCTGAGCAGAACTGAGAGAAAGTCCTTTTAATGAAAAGCTTTACTGTTGGCACCACACAGGACTCATAAAAATATGTTTGCACCAGTAATCTGCTGTCCATTATGTACCTCCTACAAACTGATGTTTTTGCCAGAAATGGGTTTTCTGCCCTGACCTTAAAGGTTGTTGTTTAGTCTGTGTGCAGAAACCTGCTGCCAGTTTTGATCAAGCTCAGTTATGTTGGCAACATAATTCTCCTCAGGGGGAGCTAATCCTGCTGTTTGCTTGTGTTTTTCTGAATCTTTCATGAATGCAAGTAACAAGTAACTAACGTTTCTTGGAAAATTAACCCATATGCCTGATTGCTCTGCAAACTAGTCTTAGAACAGGGGCAATTTTACCAGATAATGGCAAATATGACCTCACTGTTTTTAAATGTAAAAACCTGGTCATAATCGCTGAACCCTAAGAAAACATGAAACATGTCAGCTGACATAACTCTATTCCTCCTACAAAGCACTGAGCCCTGTTCATCCACAGCAGACTACAGTGCAAAGGAGATGTAGTTTTCAAAATGACAAGTAGATAACGGCTACCTTTTATTTGCAAAGGTGCTATTTGTCTTGTGCTTTAACCGACCATAGAACTAAACTGGTAGAGTGAGTCAGAGGGAAGAGTACAAAGATTGAGAGCAAATGGTGATGCAGTGAGGAGTTTGTAGAGGAGCTCTTTTTCCACGTTGCAAGGTTGCTTTCTACTCGCTCTGAAGCAGTCTGCAGATTTTCTGTCAGTACCCGTCGCTGTGCACTAGAGTCAAAGTTCATTTCTTTGACTCTAGTGCACAGAAATCTGATTACACTTGCTAGAGCAGGCCAGAAACATAACATGCGACTATGTTAATGTTTATACACTACCAGTCAAATCTTTTAGACTTTATGTTTAGGACTATTGACATTCTACGTAGATTCTCACTGAAGGCATCAAAACAGTGACTGAACACATAAAATTATGTACCAAATGAAAAATTGTAAAAGAACTTTAAATAGCTTTAAATATATTTTAGATTGCTATAATGACTGAAATATTAACCTTTGGCCGTCTCTCAATGAACCTCTGAGAAGTTCTTTCAAGACTCTTTGGAAAACCATTTTAGGCGACCTCGTCACGAAGCTCATGGAGAGAACGACAAGAGAGCAAAGCAGTAATCAGAGCAAAGGGAGACTATTGGAAAGAAACTAAAATAAAATCAAAAATCTAAACTGCATAAAGCTAATAAAATTGTGTTTTAAAACTCAGCTGTGTGAATGCTGGGTGCGTCGTTGGCTCAGGCTGCAGGCTGTAGTTTAGCCCTGGTAGATATTTCATTCATTACAGAAAACATTCTGAGTGTTTCTGTGAGTGTGAGGAGAATAATATTACAACTACTACCAATGATAACATGGATGCTGAAGTTAGGCTGATGACTGTGATTAATTGTCACACAATGATCATGATACTAAAGTTGTTTGGTTTTGAAATTAAAATGAATTTTTCTGAGTTAAACCACAGTTTAAAAGCATCGTGCTCTTTATGTCTTAAGACGGGCTGCTTAGACATCAAAAGTCAATTTTTCTTTGTCACAAGTTGGAAAACGTGCGCAAACTGCTTAGAATATCGTTAGAAATGCTCTATGGTGTGAGTGCTGCATGTTTTCTTCTTTAAGAGCTTTGCCTTCATAACAGGAAATCACAATAAAACTCTAATCACACCCATATCTAAGTACACTGCTCAAAAAAATAAAGGGAACACTTAAACAACACAATATAAATCCAAGTAGATCAAACTCCTGGGAAATCAAACTGTCCACTTAGGAAGCAACACTGATTAACAATCAATTTCACATGATGTTGTTCAAATGGAAAAGACAACAGGAGGAAATCTTTGGTGATTAGCAAGACACTCAATAAAGGAGTGGTTCTGCAGGTGGGGACCACAGACCACTTCTCAGTACCTATGCTTTCTGGCTGATGTTTTGGTCACTTTTGAATGTTGGTGGTTCTTTCACACTCGTGGTAGCATGAGACGGACTCTACAACCCACACAAGTGGCTCAGGTAGTGCAGCTCATCCAGGATGGCACATCAGTGCAAGCTGTGGCAAGAAGGTTTGCTGTGTCTGTCAGCGTAGTGTCCAGAGCCTGGAGGCGTCCAGGAGACAGGGCAGTACACCAGGAGACGTGGAGGAGGCCGTAGGAGGGCAATAACCCAGCAGCAGGACCGCTACCTCCACCTTTGTGCAAGGAGGAAAAGGAGGAGCGCTGCCAGAGCCCTGCAAATGGCAGTGGGTCTGTAATGGTGTGGGGTGGCATTTCTTTGGAGGGCCGCAAGGCTGGTCCGGTTGGCCCTGGGTTCCTCCTAATGCAGGACAATGCTAGACCTCATGTGGCTGGAGTGTGTCAGCAGTTCCTGCAAGATGAAGACATTGAAGCTATGGACTGGCCCGCCCATTCCTCTGACCTGAATCCGATCAGAGCACATCTGGGACATCATGTCTCGCTCCATCCACCAACGTCACGTTGCACCACAGACTGTCCAGGAGTTGGCGGATGCTTTAGTCCAGGTCTGGGAGGAGATCCCTCAGGAGACCATCCACCGTCTCATCAGGAGCATGCCCAGGTGTTGTAGGGAGGTCATACAGGAACGTGGAGGTCACACACAATACTGAGCCTCATTTTGACTTGTTTTAAGTTCATTACATCAAAGTTGGATCAGCCTGTAGTGTGTTTTTCCACTTTAATTTTGTGTGTGACTCCAAATCCAGGCCTCCATTGGTTAATAAATTTGATTTCCATTAATGATTTTTGTGTGATGTTGCTGTCAGCACATTCAACTTTGTACAGAACAAAGTATTCAATGAGAATATTTCATTTATTCAGATCTAGGATGTGTTATTTGAGTGTTCCCTTTATTTTTTTTGAGCAGTGTATGTTACAGCTTGTGTTTTGTTCTTGGTAGGAACATCCAGCTTTCTCTTTGAGACAGTGGAAGAAAGTTCCAGGTCGATTTGTCGAGGAAACAGGAGACACAAATGAAGGGCCAAACACCGAAGATCATGACCTTCAGAGGAAGCTCATTTCAGCCGCTTACATCCAGAAGCGCATTCTCTGAGAAATGATCCAGAACTCATGACGACAGGAAGGGGCGGTTCTTGATTAAAGGTGCCCTGTTCGAGCCCCTCCTTCTGGCACCTTGCTAACCAGTAAAAATTCAAGAAATTATCTGAGATTCTGTGGTGGGGAAAAAGCAGTGAAGTTCCACAGAATGTCTTGTGTCACTCTTCTCAGCAGCAATCAGGAGATGCCTATTCAACACATGGAGTTACAAGCTCAGGCCACAACTGATATTATATTTTAAGGTGCTTTTATTCCCCCTTTTTGTTGCCACCCTGGGCAACCCTCCTGACTACAGATGACAGTTTGAATTTAGAAAGACCTATTAAAGCAGACCTTTAGTTCTTGGCTCAGCTTGTTCTTCGCTGCAAGAGACTGCAGCAACACCACCTGCAGAGTCCACCACCTTCATTCTCAAACAAGACAGATCCTCTGCCTGAAACAAAGATTCGACACTCAACATTTGCCATATTCAGAATATGAACTGTGTTATCAGAGGGGATGTAACACAAAGGTCTTGCTCTCTTATCTTGGATCAGGACATGCATGTACCATTTGGTCCAACACATAGACTGACTTCTGCCAGTCAGTCAGGAATGGTGAGCAGCATGACTTATCCTTCAGGAAAACAGATATTTTAAAACTTCTGAAGTAACAGATTTACTGTTGGTGATGTTTGGTATGTATTGAGTTCAGATAAAGTCCAAAAGTGATCCAACAACTATATTGCTGTGTTCTGCTTCTCATATTACCCAATTCAAACACAGAAAAATTAGGAAATCGAACAGATTTGTTTTGTTTTTCTTTTCTCTCCCTGGGCAACTAAAGTGGATGTCTAAATTTATCCAGCACTGCTATTCAGATAGATAGATAGATAGATAGATAGATAGATAGATAGATAGATAGATAGATAGATAGATAGATAGATAGATAGATAGATAGATAGATAGATAGATAGATAGATAGATAGATAGATAGATAGATAGATAGATAGATAGATAGATAGATAGATAGATAGATAGATAGATAGATAGATAGATAGATAGATAGATAGATAGATAGATAGATAGATAGATAGATAGATAGATAGATAGATAGATAGATAGATAGATAGATAGATAGATAGATAGATAGATAGATAGATAGATAGATAGATAGATAGATAGATAGAACCACCTTTCAGATATAAATGTGATAATTTATTTTCAATAAAAATACCACTCCATCAACATTCTGAAAAACATATTTTATTGTTAATAAATATTTATTGATACAGTTACAGTCAGAAGATTTCCTGACATGAATATCTTCATTTTGAGCTTTTAATTATTTAAACCATTCTTTCTCCAGGGTGGAGGGACCATACAGCATACAACGGCTAGGATCATTTGAATTTCTGATTGAGTGCAGCTGTACATTCTTGTTCCAACATAAAAAAGCAAATGTTTGGCAGTACTTACTGGACCGAGCAGTACTCAGAACAATAGGAAGGTTCAATGAATTCTGAGGATCTCCGAAGGAATTGCTGATTTTGGGAAAGCAATGCTAATCCCATTCTCCCGATTGCAAACCATTGCACATCAGTCCAAATTATTCAGATGTAAATCTACTTTGCTAAGACTGCTAAGAAGATCTGAGCTGCTCACCCCTTATCAAAGGAAACTGATCAGGATGTTCAGAAATAACCCAGGAACAAGCACAGATTAACCCTGCTGTTGGCTGGAAATTGCTGGAACCCCAGCGTTCCTGTTCACAGTGGAGCCAGTTTTACATTATTATGGACTAAGAAGGTGTTGACCAAGGAGAAGACCTTGGTCCAATACAGACAGCAGCTGTCCACATGCAAAAGCCAGAAACACTTCATTTTATAGTCAAAAGAGGCAAGGAGAATGTCTGAAGGAGTCCAAAATCCATCGTACACAGTGGATAGAATAATGAAGGACGACTTCAGCCAAAATCTTCAACTTCACCTTAGCTTAGGTGAAGGTAGGTTAACGTTGAGCTTTTTAAAAAAGCCCCAAACACAACCTGGACGATGATCTAAAGCTGAGTTCTAATTAATTCAACTAATTCTGACAAAAAGACAACCAGAATGATGCCAGGAGCTTCCTGATGGTTGCAGAAGACTTCTAGTCAAGTTGTAACTTGCTAAGGACTGTTTTAGACCATGTTTGGATACGTGAAAATCTCCAATAAATTCAACCTTCTACACCCAAATCCTGCTTTTAAAAATCCATGACGGGATATGTTGAAGAAGGACTCCATCCTGTCAAAGAATGATTCAAATAAATCACTGAAAGCCTAAAACAATCAAAGCATATATGACCTGGATAAACGTCCATGTGTTGTATTTTATGGGTCAGGAAACCCAGCTCATGCCACAAGGAGGAGATGAATTCATAGTTGATCTTTCTTCCTCTTTTTAACCATTTCTCTTTCAGTGATGTTGATGACATTTAGTCATTTTTCAGACAATACACAAGTAGGTTAACAGTAAAACAGCACAGTTGCACCTCAAAAATGGCTTGTTTAGGACACAAAGTGCTGCATGTAAAATCCTGTTAAAAACAATTATGCTTGGTAAAAACACAGTAAGAAAATCTGACAAATTTTCACTGTAATCTTTTCTGAATGACGTCTTGGTACAAGCACATGTCACACACACAGCCTGATTAATCAAGGCGCAGTTCTGACATTGATCTTGGTTGTTTTGTCCTGGATGCTCTAATTGATTGTTATAAGTGATAGATTTATTATTATATTTTTGGTGTGTTTGCTAAATCTTTTCATTTTTAACTAAATAGAAAATTTATTTTAATAAGAGTAATTGTCAGCTACAACATCTTATTTAATTGTTTTTATTGATGCAGGTTTTTGACATCGAATAAAAATAATCTATCAGTTGGCTTTATAAAGAGCTTTGGAGCAGAAGGAAACACAATGGATTGTGGGATGTCTACACGGTAAACACTAAGATTTAAGCACATAAATATAAAATACATTTTGTTTCTTTCTTTACCCCATACGGTTGCCACAGTGACGGCAGCTTTGTCTTTAAGGGTGAGATGGTTTGGGAATGTGCAGGTGGAGAACAGCGGATATAACAGAAAGACAATACTGAATGTGGAGCTGCCAGATTTGAGTAAAAGAGGAAGACCACAGATAAGGTTAAAAAATGTAGAAAAGGAGAATAAGCAGAGGGTTTGTGTCAGGGATAGGCTGGGGAGTAAGCCGGTGATCGATGGTGGAGACTCCATCTGAAGATATAGTGATCAGCAAATGTTCTGTTTTCCTCCACGTTTTGTTTCAGCTTTGCTACTTCTACTAAATGAAGCTCAGCGTAGCTTATTCACCACAAACAAGGTTATTGGAACAAGCCTGATAGTCATCTTCTGCAAAGAAACACAGGTCTGTATCTATGGTCTGGTGACTCAACATCTCCACCACACCGTAGCTCTTCAGACCATGGAGACTGGTGAATGCATGCTTCAAACTGAGCAGAGATTTGAAATACTTCTCCTTGAAACACACATCCCTGTGTGTGTCGGCTGGCAACCAGTCTCCAGATCTGCTGTGGCAGTACATGGACCACAGCCATTATGGCTCTGAGCCTACAGCGAGTACAGTTCAGAGGTTCTGATGTATGACTGCACCGATCTGTGAACATTTCACCGACCATAACCCACCAGAACAACTGGCCTTTACTGTGGAGTCTGCAGCCCTGATTCCTGCAGAAATAAATAATCTAAGACAGAAATAATATTTATTTTTTTTTTGTGGAGAACCGAGTTTAAATGTGAAGATTTCAGCTTTATTTAACAGACTCTGATTCTGTCCCACTTAGTTATTGAAGCTCAGCAGCTTCATTGCTTTTTTTAATTTTTAGTTCCTGCACACAGCAGCTTTAGTTAATGATTAAAGAACAAGCGACAGACTCAGTTACAGAGATCCTTGTCCTCAGCAGAAACAGATTTTTCCACCCTGTAATGCTCCAGCTCCTGCTGCAGAATGTCCCGTTAATGAGGAGGAATTTGCACAGCCCAGACAGCAGGGGGGTAAAACTCCAGTCTCTTCGATTGTTTTACTCAAAAGATCAACTGTATTCTAAAAATGAACCATAAACAGCATTTTTACTGCGCTACTTCAAACACAATCCAGACACAGACAAACACACAGCAGCTCATTTGTCTTCAGATCCAATTAATAGAATCTATATATTTTTTAAATTTAAGCTCCGACTCTTGGTTTGGAATCTAAACTAAATGTGCTTTAAAAAGTAATTGATATCCTGGGGTCGTTTGTAGCCATTAATCCAACCTGAATAGAGAATCATCCTGTTCTCCATCTCGATGTGTAGTTTTTACATCCTGCTGAATCGAAGAAAACAAACCATTATGGGGAAGGAAGTAGCTGGACAGAGGGACTGGTGTCCTGGCTTTAATTAAGAGTCATTTTCCATTGTTCTAATCACAGTAACTTTGGTGTTGGTCGTTTGGAGAGAATTTCTTCCAGCAGATTGTTTTTCAGCATCATTGATAAAAAACATATTTGGCATTTTAAACTCAACCTGAAATGTAAAACATGCAGCTGTTAAATCTGGCATTTTGTGATTTTTTTGAAGGTGCAACTGGGAGAACCTTGCGTCAGGTTGTGAATCACGTTTTTGAGATTTTTCATTAAACATACAACCTTCAAAAGTCCAGCCACTGTTACAGAAAAGGAAAAATGTCCGGAGCAATTCTAAGGTTTGCCAGGACAGATTCTGCCCAAACATTAGAGGTATATTATCTTTATTCTTTCAAGGTCCTAATCTAACTTGTGACAGCGATAGATTCTGGTTTTAACGAGTGACTACGGGCCGTACAGGAAGTCCAGTTTGAACCTTTTCCTGTTTGAAATTACTGAATTGAACAGAGTCTCCTATTTTAGATCTTAAATTTAACATAATTAAATCAGTGGGTCTATATGGCAGCCATGATAGGTTAATGTAGAAAAGAGGAGCTCGCTGAGTAAGAACCAGAACCAGAACCTGGGACTTATATAATCGGTTGTTAAAGTGAATCCCTCTGCATCACTCTTAGACTGTAACCTTAAAGAAAAAAGTAATTGTGTGAAAACTTTATGCTATCTTCAGCGTGAGTGACAGAACCGTCTACTGGCCTGACCCGTGAACTCTAGTGTCTCAAAGGTTTTATGCACGGCAGCTTCAGGACATTTTCTATAGAGAACTGGTCCTATAGCAACAGGAGACACACTGGGTGAAAGTAGACAATAATATCTAGAAATAGATATATAAACTGTACACGTGGAGACCGAAATAACTGTGGAGACAGTTAAAAAATGTTTCTGTGTGAATGTACGGCGAGACATAATCACTGAATATTCTGTGGGAAAATCGTAAACTGTGAGCAAGGTTTTCCAAATGCCAGTTCATTCAGGTAAACTCCAGCTTTCTGTGACCTGAATGTAAAGTATAGCTGAGCTGTGGAGCTCCACAGAGATTTTATCACCACTTTTACCAAAATAATATTTGAATTCTAGAAATAGCTTCATTTGTTACCTTTGTTTGATATATCAGCAATATTCCTCAGTCATTTTTGAGTTGCTTTAGATTTCATTGTTTTGGGAGGAGTAATAAACTAATAACTGTGTCAGAAACTAAATAATTGAAAAGAACATGTTGAACATTAATAAACGTGCTTCAGTGCTAATGCATTGGTCACAATAACTTAGTTCTAAATGAGTTAAATCAGCATCTTTTTCTCTTGTGGTGTAGAGTTCAGCAAAGAAAAGATGTTGTACTGATTCTGAAGCACAAAGGTCATGACTACAGAATGAGGTTGTTGTGCCCTGCAACCAAAACACGAAGGACAAAGCAGGAAAAGGCACAAGCACATTTCTTTCTTTAGCCCCAGGTTGTAGGCTTTACAGGGCTGTGCTAATATTTCACAATAAATAAGTACTACATTATTCATAAGAGAGCTGCCTGTCACAAAGGTCATGGATCAGTAGATATACACAACAAACTATACTTGAGTATACAATAAGCACAGTAACAAATAAGCAGCTAAACCCTCAATTAACAGATCCGAACAGAAACAGCCGAATATTCATCTGTACATTAATTACACTTTTTACACGTCAATCATTGTTTGTCCTGGTGTCAGTTGTACGCTTAAAAGAAGCTCGTAGAACACAGAAGTCACCGCAAGAACCAAAAAACCAGAGAGCTGAATATACTTGGTGTTGCTTGGTGGTGGGCCAAATGAGCCCCTTTTTTATTCCCTGTGGCTCAAACTCAGACAAATAAAAGGCAACTAGAAGTGAGCTGGTGGATTTGACCCATTCAAACAGAGGAGAATAAAGCCAGCATGCAGCTCGGCCAGCTTTGTGCAGAGGGCTATCTAACCAGGCAGCAGCCACTGTCCAAAAATCCAGTCAGCTTTAAACTGCTAAACCTTACAATCTGGTTCAGACATCCCTAAACACTCCTTTCCTCTGTGCACCTTAATGTGCATCTGTCAGCCTCCTGTCTCCTCTCGCTTCAGCAACTTTCACATATATTGAGGAAATAATCAGTTTGGCAGTGTGGAGGGTTTGTCCCGCCCTTTGAGACCCTCTGTGTGTTTTTGCAGCCCTACTGATTGGCAGCGGCGCCGCTTCAGGCATCAGTGTCTGGCTTCTCCACCAGTTTCAGAGCCTCATGCATACCAGCCGCTGACAGCTTCCTGTTGATGTTCCTGTAGCGGCAGCGCAGCAAGTTGCTGTAGGTGGTCCTCAGGTCGCGGTTGAAAAACGCATAAATGAAGGGGTTGATGAGTGAGTTGGCGTACCCGAGCCACAGCAGAGTCCTCTCCAGCCACAGCGGCACGCAGCTGCACTCCACACCGCAGACAAATGGCCTGGCGGTGGACACCAGGAAGAACGGCAGCCAGCAGAAAGTGAAGGCGCCAACGACGATGCCCAGAGTGGCCGCGGCCTTCTGCTCCCGTTTGAAGATAGACTGGTTCTTCCTCTTCCGTCGCTGGTGGTGCTCACCACTCTTTAGTAGGCGGGAGACGCGGCTGCTGCACTCTTCCTCGACCTCCCGCTGCAGCTTCATTGCTGCTGCCACGCAGTCCAGAATCTCCTCCTCAGCCTCCTCTTCACATTGGTCAGTCTCTGTGGGTTCAACACTCCCCGTCTCTCCTGATTCTGATACCTGCCGGGGCTCGTGCACCCCTTTCCCCCCTCTGTGGGCCGCCCCTGCACGGTGCTCCCTGGCCCTGGGGAAGCCAGTAATTGTGTGCTTGGCCGCGCTGAGTTTAGCTGCTCTGTAGATCCTGTAGTACATGATTAACATGACCGACATGGGGATGTAGAAGGCCACAGCCGTAGAGTAGACGGTGTATCCAAAGTCTTGGCTGATGAGGCAAACTCTGCCATCGTTGACATTCTGTGCCCAGCCGAAGAGCGGGGGGAGTGTGATGGAGGCGGAGAGCAGCCACACTGATAGGATCATCTTGGCCATGCAGCAGCCGTTCTGGCGAACAGGATACGTCAGAGGCTTTGTGATGCCCAGGTACCTGCAAAGAAAATAAGCAAATAATGTGTACAGTTTTGGAAGAATTAACATAAAAACGAGCTGACTGGAGAAATGACTTGCCTTTTATAAGCAATGCACACCCCACCCTCAACAACAAGGTGCCCTTGAACAAAGAGCTTAACCACAATCTGAGCCATATGCAGCCGCAGATTGGAACTGCTAGATTTTATGAATGAAAAGCAGCCGGATGCTGCAAGAAATCGTTTGAGATTTGAGACTAAAGGTCCAGGTTACAGGTGGACCACAGAGCACAAAACATGATCAGAGACACCATCTGGAGCAAAACCGTCACAAAAAGCTAATAGAAAATGTATTCTGTGAAAAGCAGACGAATTAATAAAAGTCTGAGATGTTATTTGATCTAAATGCACGAAATCTGTCTCTCGGCGCGGTAAAAACTGAGCATAGACAATAAACCTTAAACCCATGTCCTAATACCCAGATGGAGACAGACACGGATTTTATGGTCAGCCGTTGGAAATGAGGGATTAAAGGATAAAAATCATCTGCGGCTGTCAGTCAGCTGGGTGAAATCTGCAGATCAAAGCTGTGAAAGTTTCTCATGTAACACTGTTTTCTATAAAAACGTGACTTTGTGGTCTCTTCAGGTTTAGTTTGAGGCACTCTGAAGTTTTCTTTACCTGTCAATGCTGATTACGCACAGACTCATGATGGACGCGGTGCAGCACATCACATCCATCGCGATGAAAACGTTGCAGAAAAACTGTCCGAATATCCACTGACCGCCGATCAGGTCTGTGATGCTGACGAACGGCATCACGGCCAGCGCCACGGACAGGTCCGCCAGGGCCAGAGACACGATCAGGTAGTTGGAGGGCTGGCGCAGCTTCTTCACGAAGCACACCGAGATGACCACCAGCAAGTTCCCGCAGATGGTGGACAGCGTGAGCATGGTGAGCACCCCGCCGATAAGGACCTTCTCCACGCGGCCGTAGCTCAGGATCTGCTCCCCGCAGCGCGTCCCGTTCGTCTCCATGACCTGCGGCTGACTGGAGGAGGATGGAGAAGTGGCCGCTGCTGCCGCCTCTGCGGCGTCCTGCGCAATTTTTAGCAGCCGAGATGCCAGAGCTTCAGAGATCACCATATTGGTGAAGATGCCAGGGTCCCCACCACTGACTTTGTCTTCAATCATGAAGGCGGATCTCAAGTTGTCAGTAGAGAAAGTTCCGTTACTCGATCCCACAACAACCATCCTGGTGCCCGGTGGTTCTTTTTATCCATGGACGTGTTTTAGAAGTGTCCAGTGGTGACATGGACGCGCACAGATGTGTCTGCGTTGGTGTGAAGAATGTGTCATTTTCTCTCCACCAGCAGATTCACATCAAAACACACTTACATCTCAGGGTGCTAATAAATCACATGTGGCGCGCCGTGGGCACGTCCTCAGCTACGCCGATCCATAAATCCCGGGTTGTGTACCTGATGGTGTGTGGTAAAGCGGGCAGATACCCGACCTGGGTCCTGCGGCTGCAACCATGCAGAAACTCCCAACCCGCCGTGCGCGCAGATCTTTAACAAAAGTTGGCATGTGACGTCAAAACGCGTGTCAGAGAACTTGAAGACAGCTAATCACTTTATGTCTACACTCACATACATCTTAAGTAATTACCATGGAAATCTGCTGGTCATTTGAGCGCGCTGTACTGAATGCAGACAAACGTGCCAGAGAGGGACCGTGCGTAATTGCGCATTAAGAGGGAATGTACTGCTGATTGTGTTTGTGAATTCATGTGAACCCGCTGGCTGTGTGACCCGCAGAACCGAGAGCACATTAGGTCAAAGTTTATAAGATGAAGCACACTAGGTCTCCATATGGACATGCATTCAATATATTAAAGTTTTTACCAAACATGAAGAAGGTTCTGAGACTCATCATTGGTGTGGTGGCTACCACCCCCAAGTGGTCACAACTCGCTACTGCATGCTGGTCCGACCGGGATCTAAAAGCAGAAGGTGCGCGCATATTTAGCGATACGGCATAACATTATGACCAGCATGGTCACACTGCTTGACATCAATGCTCCTTCTTCAGATCTTTTTTCTTCTGTACTGATCACATCAGAACAGGAACAATCCTGAAGAGCTGGTGTTGATGACACCCTGATCCATTCATCATATTTTGTTTTTTGTCAAATGTATGAAATCCAAACAATTCCCCATTTTCCTGCTTCTAAAGAGTTAACTTTGATGAAAAAATATTCTCTGGCTTCCTAATAATTACCATCCAATAACAGGTGTCACAACAAAGAGATAATCAGTGGCCTTCAGTTAACCCGTCATTGGTCACAATTTTATGCCCAATCGATGGAAAAGCTTCAGTTTGATATAAATATTTTTCATTAAAAATAATGTTTTTTAAATGATTCATTTAAGAGCTGTGGTCTTCAGTATTTTATTACTGGCCATTTGTATATCATGCGAATAGATCTGCAGTAGCACTATATGACTTGGGAAGAGTAGCTGGCAGAAGGAAGAAGTGATGGAATCAAAAGTGGAGTAATAGCGTCATGTGCCCAGACCCATAATACAAAAACCCTTCGTTGGCCCGTTGATCCATTCTGAAGAACAAACGTTAAAACATTTCAGGTAAATTTATTTCAATTAAATTCAAAAGGTAAAACAAATATTACACTTTTTTTTCTCTTGCTCTCTGTGGAAGACACACACATTTTCTCTCCCTGCCTCCCTGCTGATCCCTGCTTCTGCTTTTGTCTATATTTTTCTCAGAGCCTCGCTTTGCATATCCTCCAAACTTTTAAATTATGGATTTGGTCAGCTGGACTCTCAACGTAATTGATCACATTTTTTTTTTTTTTCGACGGGAAGACAGGGTAAAGGAGACCCTCTTGTCCAGATGGGACGTTCTTCTCTGGATACACAATGGATTCTTGGTAGCAGTGGAAGATTGTGTTCCTGACTACGATGTCGGTTGCGGACGTAGAAAATGTCTACATATTTGGACTTTTGATAACAGGATTTCTGCTTTTTGGAGTTGGTGGTTACCTGGCTTATCGAGTGATTCGCAAAACATGGGCGGCATTTCAAAGCGTTCCAAAGCTGCCTGCGTTGTTGGATGGAGTTTGTAGAGCGATCAACACTCAGACTTGTCATCGTTTTTTACGGATAGTTCTGACCCACATGCAGTAAATGCTCAAAGGAAACCAGGAAGTGCTTAACAGATTTATTGAAAGCACAGAAGTAAGTACAGTCTTGGCACAGTAGGCAAAGCTGTAAGGAAGAAAGCATAGGTAAGTTAAGATGGTAACTAAGATGGGAAACTAATGGTGTTCTGTTTCTTACTAGTTGGTTGTTGAAAAAACTGATAGGAGGAGACGGAGTCGGGCCGGAGGAAACAGCGTGGGACTACGGAGGTGAGTTCTGCCAAGACACTTAGTCCCTTGGAAGTTAACGGTGTTTAGAGGATTGTATGGTGGGCACGAGTGGAGCGGTGGAGGGTGGATAAGTTTTGTGGAGGCAGGATCGGAGGTTGAATCCAGGAAAAGATCAGCAGGAGGAAATCCAGCAGCACAGCGTTAGCAAGACACCAGTTTGTAGATCCATCCGTGGGAAACTTGGAATGAGGTCTCATAAGCAAAATCCATTGGTGGCCAGCCTGGGTAACATCCAGGTAGTCAACAACATGGTATACTGAAAAGACAAAATAGGTTAACACAGTCAAAGCAAGCAATACTAGAAGCGGCTCAAAGGTCGGCTTGGATAGTACCACTGAAGGCTAACACTTGAGCGCTGACATGCTGGCTGCCTCCTGCTTAAATACTGCAGGAGCCTCATCACCGGTGAATGGAGAACACCTGTCTCACCGCTCCTGCTCTCCAACGCCCTCTAGAAAACCAAACACAAACAATACAAAAGAAACACAGAGATCTCCAACCCCGACAAGACTGAAATGTTAATAGAGAAGATTCGCAAGCTGGACACAATTCTTGAACAGAATCGCAGCCTGGCAGCGGTTGGACTCAGAGGTTAAAGGATATAATCTTGGAGAAGTTGTACCCTTGAGATCTGCACAAAGTACCAGAAATTTGGCTATTTGGATTTGAAATTGAGACATACCAGTAAAACTGTTAAGGTAGTTGGAAATTCACTACTGTCTGAACCACAACATTTATTATTTTTCTAAATCTGGCGCCTCAATGTGGCCTTGACAACGTCTGCTAACTGTCTATCGATAAAATATCTCCTGGATGTTATATAAACGCGACGCTCTTCCCCAGCACTCCCCTACCAGCTGTGTGCTGATAGGACTATGCGGCCGATTGATAAAACTTCCACCTCTCTTCTCAAGGACAATGGTGCTTCTATCAGTGTTGACAGTCTAATGCTTGCAAAAACACTCAGACTTACCGTACCCTTGCTGAATCTTTACTTATGTGTGTGTTGCTTACCCCTGCTGAGGTTTTTTGTACTGTTTCAGACTCTATTCTGCTAAGAATAGAGTCTGAATATGAATTTCTTTTCATCCTGTCTTACTTTATCTAAATGTGTGATTTCATAACTTTTCATAGATTTTTAGTTTTATCAGAATGATTACCAGCGGAAACCAAACATTATTAGTAATTTGGACTTTAGCTGCTCTTACACCAATGACCCAGCTTTCTTAGTTAGACTACAACGGACTGTTATTACTTAGTTCAACTTCAGTACCAGTCAAAGCAATATATTATTAGCACCTGAAAACGTTGATTAAAGCTGTTTTGTACCAGTGACTCAGCTTCACTAGTTAGAATTCAGTGGAATGATGAGACTATCAATATTATCATCTTCTTTTAGCAAAAGATGCTTTATTATTAAGAGTGGCTTGGAACCAATTTCTACCAGTAAACCCAGAAGGATTATTAATTATTATTACTCCCAAGGATTATAAGTGTCATTTGATTTGTTTTTCTGTGTCTGTATCTGTGTTTATTTTCTTTGTGATTGTATTGTAATTGTTCTTCCTCATGTACAGCGCTTTGGATGTCTTGTTACTGAAAAGCGCTATATAAATAAACTTACCTTTACCTTTACACAGATTTATGTTTATGGATCTTGTTCAATTAATGTTTTCCATCCACTTAACTTTCCATGCATTTTGATAGTACACTCCACGCACAGTCAGTTTCAGGTTTATGTGGCTCACCTTCCTCATGTAGACAGACACAAGCAGTTAAATTGAATTGACTCTGTAGGGTGGCCAGGTTCTGTCTCTATTCCTAAAATCTGTTAGTCTGAAGCTTCTGTTCCCCTAAGATAGTACAACAAATCTAAATATATCTACAAACTTATCTTCAGTTGAAGTGTTAAATATTCAGTGCACTGCTATACATATAATGTGTGCGTTGCCCTGCGATGGACTGGCAATCAGTCCAGGTTGCCTCTGCCTCTCGCCCCTTGACTGCTGGAGATGGGCACCAGCTTTCCTGTGACCCACTATGGAAGAAGCGGTAGAAAATGGCTGACTGACTGTGTGTGTAATATTAATGTGGATCATATGTATGTTTTATACATACAGTCTGTATTTGTACCTCTTTTAGGGACCTTTCCAAGCCTGAAGTAGGGGTTTTAACACCCCACCCTGCCTGTGGTAAATGATTCAGCATAAATGAACAGATTTGGACTGAACTCAGTCAAGTGTTCTTTTTAAAGATAGTTGTTGTCTTGCTTTAGAAAAGTATGTCAGGTTATTCTTACATGATAAAAGTAAATGAAATATCCTGTTTGAAGTAATCAGTTCTTACTGAGTGAACTGTGGAAATATAAATGCATCATTATTAGTAGCTAAAACTAAGATATATTTGGGACTTTGCTGCTTATAGATTGATTTTAATTAGGAGTTTTTAGTTATGCTTTTGAGAGTCAGAAAAAACCTTAACAGTAGCCTCTAGTATTATAACACAATGAGTGTTTATTATTCAAGGTTAAAGGTTGCAGGTGTTTTCTGTCTGTATCATGAGGAGCCAGCATTGTTCAGGGAGGCATGGTACTCCTCTCCCTGAAGATTCCTGAAGACATGTGGGAAACAATTCTTTAATTAAATGATGAAATGTATCTCTGTTTCTTTGATACTGTTGCTGGGGAGACATCCACAGACAGAATGATTGTGTATGTGTACTGCATAGCAGCGTGGGGTATAAAATGTAATGTAACGCAGCCCCAGTCAGACAACACAGATGTTTCCAGATAGCAGTGTAAGTGTGATGTATTTCTCTCTGAATTCAGACTGGTCTCTGACTGAGGATTGTCCATTGGCCAAATAAAGAGTCGATGAGAGGTGAGGAGTAATGTAAGAGTTAACGGATGGCCTGTAAAGTTTTCCTACCTCAACAGTTTGGTGCCGTGACCCAGGTTTGGCACTAACTAAAGGATAATTAATTGACTACGAGGCAGACGTCGTTCTACAACATCACAGGGTCGACCCAAAACAAAAAGTAAGGAGATCTATATTTATTCTCCTTTTGCCTGCTAATAGTGTAGGTGGTGTTGTGGAATAGATATCTCATTTCTCTTAAATTTACAGTCCTGATCAGTTTTGGGTAAAATACTTGTTGGTTGAAATAATGTATTAAGGTAAAGAAATGATATATTGCGTAAAAATATTTGTTGATTGACACAAGATAAATTTTAGCCAAAATACTTGAATATTGAGGCTGTAACATACTTTTCACTGAAGATACTTAAATGGTGACGGTGTTGAAGTAAATAAGTTCTGGATTTGTCAATCCAAACTCAGCCCTGACGAGGACTGGGGTATTTAGACTGGGGTTAGTAAGAGCCTCCCCGAGAGACTGAGGACCCCTCTAAGTGGCAAGGGACAGGACCCTGACTTGGCAGGTGAGGGAAGACAGCCCGAGATACTTGAATGGTGAAGAGTGTAAGAGTAAATTTAAGTAAAAGGTATTCCAGAGAGTCCTATTCCTAGGTGTCCATGTAGGTCGGACCAGGAGAGATTGAAAAAGAGAGTCCCGCTGAGTGGAAGGGTTAAAGGCCCTCCGCGCACGCAAGCTATATATATTCTGTTGTATTTGCATTTGTTGTATTTGTATTTGTCTAACTGGATTTACGGTGCATATGAGTGAAAAGAGAATAAAATTGAGTGGCTGTGAATGGCTGCACTTGAGTGTGAGTGATTGTATAAGCGGTGATTTTATTATAAACTGTGTTGCCATAGAGGTGACCAAAAAAAAGGGGAAACAAGCGTAACATAGTGTAATAAAACAACAGTCGTGCAACATGTCAGGAGAAATTGATGGTGAAAAGAGTGATGATGGATGGGGTAGAGGTCCCTGGATACCGTTGTCAGATGAGGTAACTGTGCTGGCAGACTTTATGGAAAAACATGAGAAAAAGTCAAAGAAGGAAGTTCAGAAAACTATAGAAAAGATCAAGGCGGTGATTGTTGAAGGACAGGGAGGAATTGATGACAGGGAACCGTTAGGTAGATGGTTGAACCGAGAATATAAGAGGCATCTGAAGGATAAGGACAGTTGGTTGATTAAAGCTGATGAGAAAGAAGGACTTGGTGGGATAAGATGTAAAGTTGAAGCAAAAGACGCAGGGAAAAGAGAGACAGAATGGGGTCGTTTGTTGGTTTGGTGGCAGGGATTGATCCACTGCAGTAAGGACAGAACACAAATGAAGCAGTCAGAAAAGACAGCAGTACCCCCGCCGAGTGTACCCCCTCCCCCCCCCCCCCTATAATCCCACACATGGTATATATCCAGTGGTAGATGTGCAAAATGGAGAAATATATATTAGAGGAGACAGAATCAGGCCAGTTACGTGCGCATTACAAACAGTTTGTCCCTGAACCATCAAAAGTATACACACCACAAGTGGGAGGACCTGCCTGTTATGAGCCCTTCTCTGACCGCATAGAGAGACAGTTGCAGAGGCCCCAAAAGACGGAGCGTACGGCTCTGACTCATAACCTAGACAGAAAACGCGGCCAGAGGCACCCAGCTCTGAGCCTGATGGCTTCCGGTCTGGTGAGCGGAAGAGAGCGGGAACTCCTGTAAAGGTGGAGATATCCCTGAAAGGCAATTGGATCCCTGAGCCAGAATTAAAAGAGGAGGAACAAAGTGTTGAGCAGAGTAGTGTGGCTTCTGGCAGTGATTGGTTGAGTGAAAGAGCTGAAGTAGGGCCTGACACAGAAGCACAAGAAACGCTCAGACTTTTAAGAGGGGTTACACAATTGGAATCAAAAGTGCAGGAATTATATGAGAAAGTTTCTCAACAGATGACAGAAAAACTGTTTAAAGATTCTGGGAGAACACACACCATGACTACTCGTAGCCAGAGTGGTCCATCCAGATTTCAATGTCCGTTGTTGACCTCATCAGCTGGATGACAAAATATGTCCCGTTTTCATTGGGAGATGTACAGGCATTAGTGGATAGGTTGCCACCTATTGCAGGATGTGGACGTGTCTGGTTACAGGAATTAGATACATTGACTAAAGGCATGACTCTGGCCTTAGGTGACTTTAGAGCAATTTTGGGGCGATCTGTGCGTCCCTCGGTTACTAGAGAAATAGAACAAAATGCTGATTGCAGTAAGGACCCTGATGACACACCCCTGACACGTGTAATGACAGCCCTAGGGAAGGCCATAAGAAATCAGTATCCGCCCCCGTTGCAGTCCCTCAATTCGATTGGGACCCTAATCAGCATCCTTAAGAGCACATTAGTGCTGCAGTGGACATGAGGATGAGACACACAAGAGTTAATCCTAAGGGTGACGGGACAGGAAAGGGACAGCTGTTTAAAAAGCCATATTAAAAGGAGTTCCTGTTGACGTGTATCAAAAGATGAAAAATAATCCTGATTTGCATGGAACAGACGGTGGGAAAAACATTTAATTTATCATTTACATACAGTTCAGGAGGCAGAGAAAATGAAAAAAGAGGAGAAAGAGCACTTACAGAACCAGCTCCTAAAATGACAGCTGCAAGAGGCCAAAGAGAAATTAAGCAATAGAAAAATTGATAAAACTGAAAATGTAATGTTAGCTGCGTCTGGACCTCCTGCTGCACAAACTCCTATGTCTATGTCACCGCCTGTGACTGATCAGTGGCAACGAGGTGGGTTACCCCCTCCTCTACTCTATCCATTTTATAATTACAGGCACAGTGGCCCCGGCCGTGGAGGCGGATGCTCTGTTGGTGGTCAGCGTGGTCGTGGTGGATGGCGTGGAGCACCCAGAGGAAGGGGTGGAGCCAGCAGGGCACTGGGAGATGTGTGCTGCAACTGTGGTCAGTCTGGATATTGGGCACGCATCTGCCCCACCTGGGGGTTACAGCAGGGCCCTCCTAATGCAGGTATGGCACCTCTACCACACCAGCAGGGCCAGTATCCACAGATGGGTGGACACCCATCTTACAGCCCATACTGACACACCCCTGAGGAGGACCAAGGCAGCGTGGGCACGGCAGATCCCATGTTGCCTGCAAAGGTGGGGGAGAACTGTCTGAATTTTTTAGTGGACACTGGAGCTACTTATTCCACCATAACACAGCAACCTCCTAAACCACTGCTCTCTACCAAGACTGTTTCTGTGATGGGCTTCTCAGGGGCTGCTCAAATTTTGCCTGTGACTTTACCACTTCCTGTTCAGATTGGGACTCAGAGAGTAACTCACCCTTTTGTGTGTTCACCCAGCACACCTGTTAATTTGCTGGGCAGACTTATTGATGAAGCTGGGAGCATCAGTGTTGTGTGGTACTGATGGGTTAACAGTAACTTTTCCAGATGGTTTCCCTTTGGCATGTGGACAAATGCTTCAGCATGGACAATATCTTTTACAGCCAGATGCAGAGGAATATGCTGACATCTACTGGGGACTGCTGACCGCACCTTCTTCTCCAAGCAGCATTTTCTTTGTATATCAGCTGTGGAAACCCTGGATTCAAAGTCTCTGCCCCTACACCTCTCCGCCTGACCCGCCCCATGTCATTCTATTCTACGACCGTTGTCTCGCTGAATGTTACCAGGATTTGTTTAATGAAACAGTAGAAGGTAGGACATGGTTTATTTCATCCAAAAATATTTATGTGGCTCCTGAGGGTGTGGCTGCAACAGTTGATTTAACACCTGAACAAGCAGAATGGTTTTTTAATGTCAAATGAAGCTGTTCCTCATGTTTCTCTTTCTTTGCATCCTGAGCATCAAGGTAAGGAATTGGGAGGACTGGTAAAGCGCTCTCTGGCGGCTGGGGACTGGCAGGACACCTCAGTCACCAACTTAAGGTATTCTAAGAACACAGACACATACTGTATAAAATGTACAGCTACTGACGAAGTCCTGTTGCAGCATGAGATGCTCACACGTCATCATGGAAGAGAAAAAACAGATCATCCCAAAGCTGCAGCTGTTTTGCAGCGCCTCCCCTGTCAGTTATGGGCTGAAGGGCCCACAGATGTAGGATTTACCCCCTGGCCCCAGTTTCTATTCAGGTTGCATCTCCCTCGCCTATTTGGGTTCCACAGTATCCACACAAACAACAGGCTCAGGAATGCATCAGAGACACCATTGAAGGCCTGAAGGCAGCAGGCGTGTTAGAACCCTCAGCCTCATCATGGAATACACCCATCCTTCCTGTAAAGAAAAAAGGTACTGGAAAATACCGCATGGCACATGATTTACGAGTAATAAATTCAGTTTTGGTGACTCCTACTCTTCCTGTCCCAAATCCCTATGTTGTTCTCTCCAACCTTGAACCTTCACAGCAGTGGTACACATGTATTGATCTAGCTAATGCCTTTTTCTGTTTGCCATGAGCAGAAGAGTGCAGAGAAATTTTTTCTTTCACCTATTGTGGGGAGCAGCTGCGCTACACCCATCTGCCCCAAGGGTTCGCCCTTTCACCAGGTATATTTAACCAGGTTTTTGAAAGATGTGTTACAGACTCGCCCCCTACCACAGAACATGACTCTCATTCAGTACGTGGAGGACGTACTACTGGCAGCATCCACAGCGGAGCTCTGTTTGCAGTCTACGGAACTCGTGCTGAGACATCTGCATAAACATGGATTCAAGGTCAGTAAAAATAAACTACAAATAGCAAGGAAGCAAGTTTCCTTCCTGGGCAGAGTTATTACCGCTGGAAACACGAGCATGTCAGGTTCACATAAGCAAAGTATTTTAACACACCCTAAATCTCTTAGGGTGAAAGACATGCTGTCATTTTTGGGCCTTACAGGCTTCAGCAGAAACTACATCCCAGGTTACACCGATCTCACACAGCCCCTCAGAACAGGGCATGCGCAATTTCAATAATGTCCTTAATTGGACACAGGAAGCAGAGGAAGCCTTTATTGCGTTAAAGCAGCTTCTCTCCAACGCGGCAGAGTTTACGCTCCCAGACTACACCACACCATTTTATTTGGATGTTTCTGTAACATAACTGGCAGTAAATGGAGTTTTGTTTCAGAAAAAAGGGGGAGAGAGGAGAGTGCTGATGTACATTTCAGTAATGATGGATAACATGGAAAAACGCCACCCACAATGCACACAACATGCAGCAGGGTTGGCAAAATTAATTAAAAAAACAGCTCACTTAGTGATGGGACACCCTCTGAATGTTTTAACAACTCACAGTGTGGTGGCATATGTGAACTCTCAAAGTTTTACCATGACAGCTCTGAGACAACACAGGCTCAGCAAAATCCTGGAGGCACCAACATAACCTACACTCACGAGGGAATCAACATGGCGGATGGAATAACACAGGGGGAACCACATCAATGTGAAGAGCTGGTTTGCAGGATAGAAAAGGTAAGACCATACTTAGAAGCCAGTATCCTTGAGGGACCACAGGTGAGACAGCTGTTCACAGATGGTAGTTTTTTCAGGCATGACACAGGACTATGCTGTAGTGGAGCAGACAGAATCAGGATTGATAACAGTGGAAGCAAGAAGGTTGGTAAGACATGTTGGAGGTAGACAAATGCTGGAGAATCTGAAGGAGTGGTGGCATCCTTTTATGACAGACATGGTGAAACACTTTGTTAAATGCTATACAATGTGTGGGCAATTCAACCCAAAGAAAACTTTGACACCGTTGCAGGGAAAATTTCCTTTAATCACAAGACCAGGAAAGGAAATAATTATTGATTACACAGACATGGTGCAGTCAGTAAGAGGTTTCAGATATCTGCTTGTGTGTGTGGATGCTTTCACAGGATGGCCAGAAGCATGGCCAGCGAAAAAGGAAGATAGCAAAACTGTGGTTAAATGTCTCATTAACCATTACATTCCCAGACACGGGTTTCCTGAAAAGATAAGGACTGACAATGGAACCCATTTTAAGAACCAGGAGCTGCAACAGGTGGAGTCCAGTTTGGGGCTGAAACACAGGTTTGGCTCGGTGTATCACCCTCAGTCCCAAGGAAAAGTTGAAAAAATGAATCAAAACCTGAAAAACAAATTGGCTAAAAACTGTGCACAGACTAAATTATCATGGGTTGCATTACCTCTTGCTTTGATGTCAATTAGGTGTTCGGTGAACTCAACCACAGGATACACTCCATACGAGCTGGAAACCGGAAGGAGCTTTCCGGCACCACGAGGAGCAGTTCTGACATCTACAGGTGATATACAGAATCTGTCACACAAAGACTATTTTTCTCAGCTACAGACTGTGGTGGAAACCTACAACCAGGTTCTGGGATCTGAGAGATCTACAGGAGAGCCAACAACACCCCAGGTCGAGTGGGTGTGGTTGAAGGTCATCAAGCAGAAGTGGTTGGAGCCAAGGTTCACAGGACCATACCAGGTGACCGAGAGGACATCCCACGCAGTGAGGCTGAAGGGCAAAGGAGACACGTGGTTTCATTGGAGACAGTGCGCCGAGGCACCGGAACCAGGGAGACCCCTAGAGGAGATTGGAGGAAACACAGCTTCATCACAAGGGGCAGAATAATCCCCTGAGCTGTCAGACAACTAGGCAGTCTACCTTAGTTGTTGAAGAAAGAAGACCAACAGCGCACAAGATGTCACCTGTATAAGGGACCAACAAACAGTGAGATTGCGCCACCCGGAGGACGAAAGGATGAGAGAAAACAAAAAAAAAAAATAACATTTTCAATTTATGATTTTTACTTAACAAAAGTTATATTTGATATGTTTTTGCATTTTTATTCTTTTATTATATTCATCTTTTGTTGTGCTTACTGTTCAGGGGCCATAAGGATTGTAGCGATTGAACCCAGACATTGTTTGTTTTTAATGAAGAAACAGTTAATTAATAGGACTGAGAAGACATCCTCCACTTAGAAGAGGTCAAGACATCCCTGCTGAGGATCAGAAGGTTTTAAGCACCCTGAGACTACAGAAGCAGGAAATGCAATAGTCCTCAGGCAAAGGTGAGGCAGAGGCAGCAGGGCCTAAAGCATAGTTAATGTAAAAGAATCCTTCTGTCCCCTCTGGAGTAAGAGGTGGATATTGATATTGCTTTAATTCATTTTTATCTTCTCTCTGAAAGGATTAATTAAAGTTCACAGGATGATTAAATTTCAGCGAGTTCCATTGTCGGTTCCAGGCATGCTTAATTACAGCACTAGCGGCCGCACTAATAACCAAAATGGAGGGCACCGGTGGGAGCACTGAAACTAAACAGCCCCCTTCTATAGTTATGCGCAGCCCGTCTGACCCTTATGGCGCCAAATTGACCATTCATGCTAATACTAAAGGAGTCACGGTAGCACAACTTGACTTATGTAACATTATTAATTGTGGATCCAACCAGGTGGGTTGGCGTGGTTATGACATTTATATGTGTGTGTTGAGAGGCCACCCCAGTGAATTGTCTCGGAATCCGTGTGGAAGTTGGGATCAGGTATTATGGAACACTGGACCAGGTAGTTACACTCATCGTTATGACCGCAGGAACAACTTAGGACAGCTGCAAAAAAATATATTCTTGATTAGAGCCACACCAACACCTGGTGGACCTGTGAACCCCCTCATACTCACCACTCGATATGTGACATATGTCCAACTCACCCCACGATCTCTTAAGACAAGTAATGGGTATTATTTTGTCATAGGTGTCGACAAATCAGGAAAAGACCCTAAAGGCATTATTAAGGTACAACTAGCATCACCTACTCCCGGTCCTGGGCCGTCCCTCGTCCACTATGTAGATGTACATATGGTGAAGGACCTTATAACATTGGAAACAGGATTTACTGAAGCTAACCTATGGCTAGAATGGATGGCTGAGACTGCTCAAGAAAATCCTTTGTCTAACTGTGTAGCCTGTGCAGCTGCGAGACCCTCCCTTTACACTGAACCTGCTCCTTTGTACCCCTCTGATACTTGGGGCTATAACTATGCTAAATCTAACCAAGGCAGCTACACCCACTAACTGTACCACACTAGCTACTATTTTTCCACCCATTAACAATAAAACTCTCGCTGGACCATTTACCCCTTATAAAGGCAATGGAAGCTAAACATGTTTCAATTTTACATCTCCTAATGCTATTGTGCTTCTAGGTGAAATCCCACAGGATTGGTGTAACAGAACTGAACCAGGTTCAAATATTGGCAGGTGGGCTAGAGCTGGTTTATACTATTATTGTGGTGACAGGAGACTTTTGATGAGGATCCCTTAGGATGTTAATTGGTGAAGCCATAAAAAGAACTACTAACACTCATCTACCCTCTATCCTAACAGCTCGGAGGCGCAGACATGTGTTAAGGAAGCGTGCAACTAACTCCTTCGACCTCACGCTGAACTCTTCCACCTATATTGATGCAATTGGAGTGCCTAGAGGAGTCCCAGATGAGTATAAATGAGCGAATCAAGTAGTAGCCGGCTTTGAAAATATCCCCGTAATCTCAGCGTTTATTCCAATAACTCCTAACAAGAATGTAGACCACATTAATTATATTCATTACAATGTACTACGACTGGCCAACTTAACCCAGGATGCTGTTGAAGGTCTCTCAGAACAACTAGCCCCCACCTCTCTCATGGCCATACAAAACAGAATGGCATTTGATATGTTGCTAGCTGAAAAAGGGGGTGTCTGTGCCATGTTTGGAGATATGTGTTGTACTTTTATCCCCAATAATACCGCTCCTGACGGATCTGTCACCCGAGCCTTAGAAGGATTGAGAACTCTGAGTAAAACTATGCACGAGTATTCAGGGATTGACAATGCATTGGAGCAATGGTTCACTGATATGTTTGGCAAATGGAAAGGTTTAGTCATGTCATTAATGAATTCTATTGCTATTTTTGTTGCCATAATGGTTACCTGTGGTTGTTGTTGTGTACCATGCATCAGGGCTCTGATGGTTCGCTTCATCACTGCCACAATTGAGAAGGGGAGTGCTGAATCTAAACCTCCTACTTATCGGATGTGTGCTTTGACGGACGGACTTCAGGTGCTGGAGCTGGTTGCACCCTATGCGGAGTGATCCCCTGGTGGAGATCAAAAGGGGGAATTGTGGAAATATAAATGCCTTATCATTAGTAGCTAAAACTAAGATATATTTGGGACTTTGCTGCTTATAGATTGATTATTATTAGGAGTTTTAGTTATGCTTTTGAGAGTTAGAAAAATCCTTAAACAGTAGCTCCTAGTGTGATCACACAATGAGTGTTTATTATTCAAGGTTAAAGGTTGCAGGTGTTTTCTGTCTGTATCATGAGGAGCCAGCAGTGTATGTAGGGAGGTGTGCTGCTCCTCTCACTGAAGACGTGTTGGAAACAATTCGTTAATTAAATGATGAAATGTATCTCTGTTGCTGGGGAGACATCCACAGACACAATGATTGTGTATGTGTGCTGCATGTCAGCGTGGGGTATAAAATGTAATGTAACGCTTTAGTCAGACAACACAGATGTTTCCAGGTAGCAGTGTCAGTGTGACGTCTCCTCTCTGAATTCAGATTGGTTTTAATAAACTTGTGGAAACTACAACTGATCTCTGACTGAGGATTGTCCTTTGGGTGCCAAATAAAAGAGTTGATGAGAGGTGAGGAGTAATGTAAGAGTTAACGGACGGCCAGTGAAGTTTTCCTCAGTGTGTTTTAATATCAGGCAGATATTCTGCTGCCTTTGGATCCCTGGGTTTGGTCAGAATACATTAGAACGGCCGTAATAACCTTTTTAACACCAGGTGTAATTCCAGACAATATGTTTGAAGCTCAGAAGTTACTGTTTCCTGTGATGCTTTTATCGTGAAGCAGAGAGATTGGGATCAGCTCGCAGCTTCCTGTCTGTGTCCCAGCGATGCCGCTCCGGTGTTCCGTGCGCCGCGCTTTGAGTCCTACCCACGTCCAGGGTAAATACTGGGTTGCCAGGTAGGGCAGGAACCTGCCTGTTTTGGAGGACGTCAGTGATGACGCTCAGGTTTGAAGGATGCTGGAGCCGGATCTGGTTTCCGTGAGGAGCAGGATTAACTGGACCGGATTTTTAAAACGCAGCAAACAAGAGGAGTAAACGAGTAACGAACAGGAGCGAAGAGGATTTATTTACCAGATTTTATTTATAGAGGAGAATGGCTGACAGCTGCTGAATATCGATTATCAACTGGAAGGTGATCGGTTCCGATCTGGGACCAGAAACCCGGACCCTTTCTGTTAATTCCCACCCTGTCAGGATTGTCGGCTGGCCTGACATCATTGGCTGCTGGTTGGGAATGAATCATCATCATCAGCAGCAGCAGCAGCAGCATCATCCTCAGCAGGACCACCACCAGCAGCAGGAGGGTTGAGGGATGCTGTCACTGTTACTGCACCCTTAAAAAGCCCACTCACCGACCCACCCAGGCCTACTCCCACTGATTAGTCACGGCCGTGGATTCAGCATGGAGGAAATCCTCAGGAAGCTGCAGAAAGACGCGTCGGGACACAAACACAAAGCCGTCCGAGATGCGTGCGTGTGCGCCTGCGGTGAGTGTGCGTGAGGATAAACTGCGTCCTGGTTCACCTGCTGGTCTGTAGGAAACAGCTCTTCTAAATGAGTCTGATGAATCAGGGTCTGTCAGAGGGAATACGGAGCTGTAAACACCAGGAATCTGTAGGGAAATCCATGACTGTCAGGGTTAGGAGGAGAAGCCACGTCTTCATGATCAGAAGCTGGTTTATTGTTTTTACACCACAGAAAAACTCCCACCTGGAACTGAAACTGGTTGCAGTTTCTAGATGAGGTGGTTTCCAAACATATAGAGGGCATGGTTCCTTAAAGGTGTCTGGTGGATCTGCTGACGTGGTGAACATCTCAAGTCATGCATGAATATTCAGTTTTCGGGACAAAGTTGACTGCTGAGCACTGTGCTCTATAACTCAGCTTCCCCTAAGTAAGAAAACAATACAGGTGACATCTGTTGCTCCAAATTGCAACCAACGTCCTCTGGGGGCGCTGTGCAAGGGAGGTTAACAAGTTCAATTGGACACTTTAAAATTCAGTAAAAAGTATAAACCAGTTTCACCAGCTTAAATCAACAAATTTCTGTAGATATTTCCTATTTAAATGAAGATTCATTCCATGTTAGAAATGTAACCTGGTACACCCCCTGAAATCTCCACCTGGAAAGTTGAAGGTTTTGGATAAACTCCAACATGGCTGCCTTGCTCATACAGTGTGCTGCTAGCTGTGGTCCCAGCCTGTTTATTTGCTCTTCTGATAGTATCATTAAGTTACACACAGAGTACTGTGTGAGCTCTGTCAGTAAACATGTTGTTTTACTGTTTCTATGAAATGCAGAGTTATTGGCTTGTATTGGTAGCAACAACAAACTGACTGAGCAAATCTCTCTGGATTCTGACCTCCAGCTGGATGTTAGTTAGGGTGTTTGGCAGTGTGGGAGGTACTAATGCCTTTTAACATTTCATGTTTTCTTTCACATAGAAAGTACTCTTGGATCAGTGTTTCTGTGTTCTTTGTGTGTCTCTGCTCTGTTCTCTCAAACCCCCAGTCGGTCGTGCCTGGTGGTCGCTCACACTTAGCCTGGTTCTGGTTCTGCTGGAGGGTTCTTCCCGTTGAGGGGGAGTTTTCCTTTCCATGGTCTCTAAATGCATGCTCAGCATGAGGGTTTGCTGCACGTCAGTGACTCGATGCAGTCTGCTGGATTTCCTTAGATAGAACATTTTTTAACTAGTTTGAATAATAAACTGGACCCGATTGTATTATTTAATGACTCAGGATGTTTTGGACTGTCTTTAATAGAGCGTGTTTGATTAGATTAAGTTTATTTTTTATTTTTTATTTTTTTACTTCCTTGAGAGGATATTTGTGGTTACTCTGCGATTTATAAAGAAACTAAATTGAATTGAGGGCTGCACAGTGGCACAGTCGGTAGCACTGTTGCCTTGCAGTAAGAAGATCCATGGTTTTAAACCCAGCCTGGGTCTTTCTGCACAGAGTTCTCATGTGTGGGTTCTCTCCAGGTACTCTAGCCTCCTCCCACCGTCCAGAAACTGACTGTTAACTGGTCTTTCTAAATTTCCCTTAGGTATGAGTGTATGTATGCATGGTTGTCTGTCCGGTGTGTCTCTGGGCTGCCTTGTGACGGACTTGCAACCTGTCCAAGTTGTACCCAATGACCCCCTGGACAGGCACCACCTCCCCTGTGACCCCATTTGGGAAAGCATAGACAATGGATGGATGGACTGAAATTAAATAGAACCCGTTATTACTATAGTTTTCCTTTTGTGTCTTGTAAGTTAGAATATTTTACATATTAAGTCCTAACTAAAAATGAACTGTAATGCCCCTGTAGTAAGGATGGATAGTATCCCTTTGTTTACATTATACTGAGATTAAAAATTTAGTCAGACCTTAGTCACAACACACTCTTACTGGTGATGTTTCCAAACCCTAAAAACGGATCATATGTTTGGGATTGTTTTCTGCAGTCACTTCCCTCAATGAAGGCTCCATTTATGCTTGAAAACATGTTTGATTGGAACCTGTGGTTTGTTCTGTTCAGCAGCTGAGTCACATTTCTAAATGTAAGTCTAAATGAAGCAGCCTGATGAATGAGTTTCATCTTTGCAGCAGTATTTGTGTGTGTGATGCTTGTTGTGAAACAGCTGTGATGCTCAGAAACCATCCCAGTTGATCTCTGAGAAACACCATGGAACTGCATGGAGGAAGTGGTTTCCTCTGATGTTGGTGCAGATGCTGTTAGCATTAGTAGCCATAGGAATGACCTTTTTGGAGAAAGGTGGGTGACAAGTGAAGCTCCCTGGGACGGCAAGTAAAGGTTCAGGTTGTGCTGACGGAGGGAGAATCATGTTCTCCTATGAGCAAAAATGCTGTGCAAGGGCACATAAGAGCCCTACTGAGCATGCCCAGACTGGACACAGTCATGGTAACAAAACATACCCAGTTTCAGCTGTGAGGTCTTGCATTTCAGGGGTTTTGAAAATAATGTTGAAACATCTGCAGAATAAATAAAACATGACACCTGCATGTACTTTGATTCAATGTAACAAGAAGTTAACCCGCAGAAATTAACAGGTAACGCAGCAGAGAGATGCTGTTCTGTAAAACTGAACACTTTCAGTCAGCAGTTTAACTTTGTACCAAGGAGGAGAGACATCAGCAATGATGTCACAGAATAATCAGTGTCTGGCCATAAGTCCTGGAAGGGTTTTATTATTATTTAAGGTCCCTCGACCTACTCACAGAAAGATTACATACATTTACGTCCATCAAGAAAATACTCCCGATGTTGTAACGGTCCAGTTAAAGTCCAGGCTTTAACCTGATTGAAACGCTGTTGTGGGACCTTCAGAGGGATGTTTAGAGAAGAATATATGCACAACACAATGAACTGAAGCACTATTGGACAGAAGAGTGGACGATTATTCCTCCACAGACGTGAGAGACTGTTAAAATCAGACAGAAAACCACTGCTGAGAGTTACTGCTGCTGAAGGAGGTTCTCAAGCAGAGGCCTGCAACATGATAACCTGCAGATGAAACTGTCAGAAAGACGCATTTTCATGTTTGAGCTTAGAAAGCTGTCGGACTTTTTTACTTTACTTAAAGAAACATGGAAAAAAATGAATATTTTCAAATGATTCATCATAAACACTTTTGAGGAATGCTGCACATCTATTAACTCTTTCAATCACATGAATTCCCTGCTTTTTGTTTGATATTTTCCAGAAACTCTGGAGTCTCAGAAGGGATCAGCCAAGATTTCTCCTTCACAGCTTCGGTAAGTTAATTTATTCGTTCTTTCATTCTTTCAGCTCATGTCCCATCTGATTATTTTGATTCTTCAGCATCCAACCATAATGTCTGGAAATGTGGAGAAATCTATTAAATGGCAACATCCTGTGTTACCTCTGGTATTCAGTAAAGTGTGGTCTGTATGGTACAATAATTAACTCTGACCATGTTTTTTTAGTTTTTGGCTAAACATGAACATTTGAAGAAGAAGGTCCAAGAATGCTCCTACATGGTTTATTGGCCCAATTCTCTGATAGTCTGCTCGGAAAAGTGGTTTTCCATTCCGCCTATCCACCTGTTCCTGTTGGGAGACAGGAAACATTTCCTGACAGCTTTCTCCATGTCACAGCCTGCCGTACTCTGGTCTCCCTCACCATTAAACTGTAGTGGTCTGATTTGAATGGATTTAAATGATCCTGGAATTACTCAGCTGATAATGCAAATATTGAACTGAGCAGTAAAATAAAACTAGAGCCTGTTAGGCTGAAGGTTTTCCTAAACGCTTCCTGAACATTTGAGGAACGTTTGCAAACTGGAATCCGTTTAAATGTCTGTTTAGTATCTGAATATGAAAACAGAATGTTTTACTAATGAATGCTACCTGGTCCAACTAACTCAGGTGCTGTATGTGATGCATCATCTGGTAACTGAGGTGTAATTATGGGTCATTATTTGCTTTGTCTGGATATTCGAAAAAAGCAGGAAATATAGAAAAAACTGTTTGGAAAAATGAGGAAATTTTTATGTCATCCCAAAAATAGAATAATTTACAATAAAGAACTTGTGTTTGTAGCATAGCATCTTTGAGGTGTTTAATTTGAACCGATTTGACACCTGCAAACACTATTTTACAAAGACTCCAGTTGTTAAAGTGGTTTTCCTGGTAAAGTCTGGATAGTGCAGAAACTCCAGCTTCAACAATGCTCCACCCAGGAACCAGAGGTTTAAAAGGTACGCTGTGACCAGGACGCTTCATGCTTCATCTCCAGTGCAGAACTCCTGGGAAGTCCTCATTGTACCCATCGTACAGTTGTTTGATCCCAAGCAAGAAGACGTTCTGCCCAGAAGATATGTTGAGAACAAGCAGTGAGAACGTCTGAACCAGTTAGTAACAAGAAGTCCTAAAGGTACTGAAACTGGATGAGTTTTAGTAGTTAGGTTCAGTTAGTGGTGAAGAAGATGGAGCAGACAGGGACCAGTGTCAGGGCTGGAGAGGGGAGAAGGAGGACATATCGGACAAAGGATGTTGGATATGGAGATGCCAGGAAGGAGGAAAAGAGAAAAATAGCAGAAAAGGTTTGTGGAGGTAGTGAAGGAGAGTTGGAGAATGTGTGGAAAAAGAAGAAGCTGGAGACAGGGTGAGATGGAGGCACAAGATCTGCTGTGGTGCCCCCACATCCAGATGATAGAAGAAGAAGTGGAGCTGTTGGACTTCTGAAATGAAGCAAACTGACTTATTCATGTTTAGCTTCTGTGGTTTTATGAGAGCTGATCAGATGAAACATTGATGTTAATCTCTTAGTAATTAGTGCAGCTCTTCATCATCAGAATGAATGAAACCTTCTGAAAACAGACAGTGAGCATGAAGCAGCGGTTGGACTGAAATGTGCTCTGGAATCATCTTGATTGATCTAATTGTGATCTTTGCACATTAAGCCACCAGTTTTTTGTTTAAAGTTTCTGCCAGTTTTATCTCTGGTTTCTGGGTCGGATCCCCTTCTTGTTCTCCCTGTGGCTCAGTTTTCTTTCTTCATGCTCATTAAAACACTGGATTGATTTAACTGTCCTGCGCTCTGATGCTCCCTGCGACCCATTTGAAGCCGTGGAGCTGAGACGGTTCAGCCCAGGATCCATCAGCAGCAGACAGAGACTCAATCAACCACGAATAAAGACATGGAGATGCAGTTCGAGCGACTGGAGGAAACACAACAAGACAAAGAGAGTCATTGAAGACGGGAATCAGACACATTTGTTACATAACTGACCCAGCATTCAACTACATTTTCTCTGAGAAAGTTTTTAGTTTAAAAAAAGTGAAGTTTTTTTAATATTTGAGTTGAATCTCAGAACATTTTAATGCGACTAGCGACCAGAAGTCTTTCCCAGAGCAGGACTGTGAGCTGAGCTGCCCGTTGAAGCAAACATTAATATTTGGTCAATGACTGAAAGGGTTTTAGCACCCAATCAATAAATCAACCAATCTTTATTTTTATTGCATTATTACACAATACAGTGAGCGAAGGGACAAGCAGAGACAAAATGGATGGAAATGGAATGAAACCAGTCGTGCTAAAAACGTTATTGGCTGAACTGCAATGATTACAGTGAGGGTAAAAAAGTGGAGAACATACAGGTCGCTGTTTGGGCTTCCATCCTCCTAGTAGTGCATCTTTATTCCTGAATGTTCTTCAGATCTGGGTTCCAAGCAGTAATTTTGCAGAGAACAGAGTCACTGATCTCTAAGCTGATCCCTCAGGTTAAACTGGTGAAAAACGGCCTGGAGAACTCTGGAGGACCCCAACATGAAGCACACAGGAAATGCAGATATGTGCCGTGGCTGGACGAGTGTAGACAGGCTGTACCAGGATGGTGTCTGACGTGGATGCAGGAAGTCACCAGCTTAGATCTTTCCTTAATGTGGTTGAACCTTCATGTATGTTGAGACCCTTATCTACCTCTTGGTGTTAACATCTGATCTTTGTGAAATCTGATTGTCTCACACGTTGCACCTGACCTTCTGCAAACCCACAACGTGACCCTGTCAAAGCTCACACTGTCTGCTGAGGCATCCTCTCTGTCTGCTGACCACCACTGACCTTTCACACTGTCAGAATATGTATATGTAGGAAAATAGTTTTTTTGTTTCCAAATTCTTATTTAATTTTCCATGAATTCTTGAGAAACCAGAGTGATACCTTAGTGACTCACAGATGAACTGGTTTTTTTACATGTTTTTATTGAGGTTTTTTGTCTTTATTTATCAAGATGTACCGTCATAGAAATATGTAAATCTTTTCTGGTTTGTGATTTTATCTTGATTACACATTTAGAGAATGTTTTTTCAGTTACATCTGTTTTTTAATAGTTAATAGTTTCATCTGTAGATTAACGAAAAAATAAGAAATGATCAAAATGGAGCTGATTTCTGTCTTTCATGGTAATGTACAAATCTGGAGCTGATTATTAAGACCCAAGAAGCTGTTCCTTACCCGATCTGGAGCTTTTTTAGTGGAATTTAATTCACTCATTTAAGTCTGTCTATGTAACTTTATGGTGACAGAAATAAACGTATTGATTTCTTCTCTTCTTACCTCATCCAACCATGACTCAGCGGTTGGATAAATGGGAAAAATCAAAGGTCAGATAAATAATTTCATCCTCAGCTGGGGTATATTATTCATCAAAGAGAAGGATCTTCACAGGCTGAACCAGAATTTTATCAGCCAGGATGTTCTAACTGTATAACAGATGCAAACACCTAATTACTGCTTCCATGTTTCCTGGTTGGACTCTTTCTTGCTAGATACGTATTTATTGGTGCATCTATGCCTTCATTAATATTCCATGTATGTAACATCACCATTTCTGTTCTTCTGTGCAGAGAGCGCTGCCTGCTGCCACTGCAGATGGCTCTGGAGTCCAAAAACGCCAAACTAGGACAGACGGCGCTCTCTGGCATGCAGGTACCTAAAGATAAACCGGTTCTGATCTTCACTACGTGAACCTTTCTGATTCCACCTAATGTGTGAATTCTGTCCTTGTCTACGAGCAGAAATTCCTGTGTGACGACAGGTTTGTGGGTGGTGTTGGCTTGGAGGTGGAGGTTCTGGAGAAACAGCTGCTTAGCCAGATGTTGGAGGCCATCAGAGTCACTCCATCCCTGCATGAAGACCTGCAGGTGGAAGTCATGAAGGTAAGGACTAACAAACAGCAAGGAATGACCTCTGACCTTCCAGAAGTTCCTTTTCTCACTTCTTCTGCAGAACATCAGAAGGATTTATCTCTGTTTGCAGGTCCTGCTCTGCATCACCTACTCTCCGAACTTTGACATTAATGGAGACTCCATCCTGAGGATCGCTCAGGTAAAACAATCATTTCAAGTTTACTCATCATGTAACCATTTGGATCTCTGACGTTTTTACTGTTTGCACCAGATCAGGACCCGGCTCAATCAGGCCTTTCAGATTTGTTTTTCGGTCTTCTCTGTGTTGTTGCTCAGTGCTGCAAATACTAATATCTCTGCCAGCTTTAAGGGTTTATTTTTCTGCCTAAACTGGACCAGTTAGAACTTTATTGGAAAAGATTTTGTTTCAGTCCAGGTCTGTTGTTTCTCTGCTGAACTCTGAGCTTCAGGGTAGAAGCTGAGTTTCTGATGTTTCTCTCCTCTGCAGCAGCAAACAGAAGCGTTTTCCTCTGACAGAATCCAAGTACAACATGATGAAGGTGGTATCTTTGTTTTATAGGGGTTATATTGTAAAGCATCATTAAATCAACCAGAACTTGGGGAAAAGTGGATTTCTGTTTACAAGCATCTGTTGCAGCAGAGGAAGAAAAGGTCTGGTTCACATGATTCTTTCACAGAAGTCACTCCGATGAATGAAGGAATTATGTTGAACAATCAGACATTAATATAATAAAATGTGTGCTGCCACAGACCGCAAACAAAGAAGTCTGTAATTAATGTCATGACTTTAATATTAGCTGAAACTCTAAGCTGATTTACGTCTGACACAGAAGGCTGGAAATACCACACATCCCACTGAAGTACTGCTCTCTTGCTGGGACATTTTCTGGGGTAAAGTAAAATATTTGGTTCACGTTCCTGGAATTGAAACAACAGGGACCGAGGAATGGCTGCCCAAAAACACCCCGGGTCCTGAAGATGTTCCTTCAATCAAACTTTGTGAAAGTAAAAGGAAAACTAGAATCTCTTACAGATGGGAGACTTGAACCACACTTGTTATGGAAAACTCAACAATCTGCTCCTCCAACATGCTGACTTTAGTTCATAGTTTTACCAGCATGAACGTTTCCCAGAAACCGGAGGAGCTTTCAGTGTTCAGAGATGATTCAGGTCTCTGCATGGTGTCTCAGGGTCTTATCCCCCACATGTTGGATTAAAAATCACATCCTGAGTCCTGCAGCTGTTGAAACTCAAATATCACAAAGTTTTGACTAAACAATGAAACTTTTGTTGCTGTATAACCTTTACCTCTGATGTTTTTTTGCTCCGACTCTAAAGAATGCATCACTCAATGCTAATAAACCCGATAAATGCTCCTTTGTGTGAATGTTTGGAGGTTGGGGAGTGTTTCTTTGTAACGTCACGTCTGTGCTGCAGTACCCAGGAGATGTTTGCTGCCATTAACAGCTCATAAAACCTGCTCATGTTGATGTGTTAATGCATTCAGAGCTGCCGGGCCTGACCATCTGCTGTCAGAGAGGGTGTCTGGTTCTGTTTGTGTTTGGTCACAACTCAGAACGATGGTGAATGCTGTCAGCACATCTCCATTAACTGTAACAGCCAGGCTAACATGGCAATGCTCAGGGGTTTATTCAGCGTTGAACTATTTTACATCTTCAGTTTATTAACTGATTAGAGTTCATGTAAAAAAAATTACAGCTGAATAAATCCTACATCTGGTCACCTCCTGAGTACATGTTGAGGTTTATTAAAATCAGGTTCAAAGATGAAAAAAAAAGTAATTTCAGTCTGAAAGTGGTTCAGGTGTGAGGTGATGCAGGTTTTCTGCAGAAAACATTTAAACCTGACTTACATGAATTATAAGTTTTCCGATGCTGTCTTAAGACCTCTACTGTTGCGCCACATAGAGAAAAGAGAGGCAAATCGTGTATACAGGTCCTTCTCAAAATATTAGCATATTATGATAAAGTTCATTATTTTCCATAATGTCATGATGAAAATTTAACATTCATATATTTTAGATTCATTGCACACTAACTGAAATATTTCAGGTCTTTTATTGTCTTAATACGGATGATTTTGGCATACAGCTCATGAAAACCCAAAATTCCTATCTCACAAAATTAGCATATTTCATCCGACCAATAAAAGAAAAGTGTTTTTAATACAAAAAACGTCAATCTTCAAATAATCATGTACAGTTATGCACTCAATACTTGGTCGGGAATCCTTTTGCAGAAATGACTGCTTCAATGCGGCGTGGCATGGAGGCAATCAGCCTGTGGCACTGCTGAGGTCTTATGGAGGCCCAGGATGCTTCGATAGCGGCCTTTAGCTCATCCAGAGTGTTGGGTCTTGAGTCTCTCAACGTTCTCTTCACAATATCCCACAGATTCTCTATGGGGTTCAGGTCAGGAGAGTTGGCAGGCCAATTGAGCACAGTGATACCATGGTCAGTAAACCATTTACCAGTGGTTTTGGCACTGTGAGCAGGTGCCAGGTCGTGCTGAAAAATGAAATCTTCATCTCCATAAAGCTTTTCAGCAGATGGAAGCATGAAGTGCTCCAAAATCTCCTGACAGCTAGCTGCATTGACCCTGCCCTTGATAAAACACAGTGGACCAACACCAGCAGCTGACACGGCACCCCAGACCATCACTGACTGTGGGTACTTGACACTGGACTTCTGGCATTTTGGCATTTCCTTCTCCCCAGTCTTCCTCCAGACTCTGGCACCTTGATTTCTGAATGACATGCAGAATTTGCTTTCATCCGAAAAAGGTACTTTGGACCACTGAGCAACAGTCCAGTGCTGCTTCTCTGTAGCCCAGGTCAGGCGCTTCTGCCGCTGTTTCTGGTTCAAAAGTGGCTTGACCTGGGGAATGCGGCACCTGTAGCCCATTTCCTGCACACGCCTGTGCACGGTGGCTCTGGATGTTTCTACTCCAGACTCAGTCCACTGCTTCCGCAGGTCCCCCAAGGTCTGGAATCGGCCCTTCTCCACAATCTTCCTCAGGGTCCGGTCACCTCTTCTCATTGTGCAGCGTTTTCTGCCACACTTTTTCCTTCCCACAGACTTCCCACTGAGGTGCCTTGATACAGCACTCTGGGAACAGCCTATTCGTTCAGAAATTTCTTTCTGTGTCTTACCCTCTTGCTTGAGGGTGTCAATAGTGGCCTTCTGGACAGCAGTCAGGTCAGCAGTCTTACCCATGATTGGGGTTTTGAGTGATGAACCAGGCTGGGAGTTTTAAAGGCCTCAGGAATCTTTTGCAGGTGTTTAGAGTTAACTCGTTGATTCAGATGATTAGGTTCATAGCTCGTTTAGAGACCCTTTTAATGATATGCTAATTTTGTGAGATAGGAATTTTGGGTTTTCATGACCTGTATGCCAAAATCATCCATATTAAGACAATAAAAGACCTGAAATATTTCAGTTAGTGTGCAATGAATCTAAAATATATGAATGTTAAATTTTCATCATGACATTATGGAAAATAATGAACTTTATCACAATATGCTAATATTTTGAGAAGGACCTGTATTTTTTCCACCTACTGGGAAAGAATAGGGCCATTAAATCAGTTTTATTACTCGCATCAACCTTTAGATAATTGTTTTTGTTTTAGCCTCAGCTTCTGCTTCCTTTTGGTCTCCTTACATTAACAGAAGCAGCTCCAGTCAGCATTATTAGGTAAACACAGACTAACCTTCAGTGTGAGCATCAGGAAACCTATTTTAGAAATGAAGGCATTTGTTTCAGTTTTATGTACAGAAGGTATTTGTATCCTGATTTAAAGAAAAGAAAAGAAAAACCTGTCTGTGGTTCTAGACTAAGTGGCTGCTAACAAAACTCATCTATTATATGCAGGGTTCCTCTGAGATCAGGAAGAGTTTTATTCCTTCCACACTTTATTTCCCGTCTCAGTTCCTACATGATAAATACATGAGTTTCCACCACATCCGCTCTGAAGTTGATCACAGATTAGCACGGTGCCGGAATCTCGTTCTCCCTGTGCATGCATGGGTTTTCTCCAGGTACTCCAGCTTCCTCCCACAGCAAAAAACATGACTGTTATTTGGGTATTTAAATTACCCTTACGTTATGTGTGTGTGTGTGTGTGTGTGTTTGTGTGTGTGTGCATCACTGATGTTCTGTGTTGGCACCAGCTATCCTGTGACCATACAATGATAAGCGGATGGATGACTGCAAAACCACCGATGCTCAAACACCTCCATGGGTTTCATGTTACCCAACGTCTAGTCCATGACGACTATCTGTGACCGTCTCCAGTTATAGTTTCAAACTGTTATAAACTGGAATACAACCTGGGGGAAACCTTAAACAACCTTAAACACGTGTGGTGATCCTGACTACCCGGAGAAAACCTTAAATCTGTCCTGAACCTTAGAGGATTGCAGAGTCAGTGGAGCTGTGAGGTCAGATGTTGGAGGATGTATTGATTTTTCATTGATTAGGTGTAAAAGGACCCAGCAGCTGCAGAGGCTTTAAATCTGAGTCTAATTAGCTGATTTCAGGCTTTGTTCATCTGACACATGAGGCTCCATCTTCCTGCTGTTATCAATGTTTCCTTCAGTGCAAATCTTTTTTTAGGTTGATATAATGGATCCACTCTAAGAATTTTATTATTTCATCATATAGACAATAATAAAGGCTTAGTTAAAGTAAGTTTGTTGAGAATCGATCACTGTAAGTAAGTTGAACTGAATTGAAAAGTGTTTTGGTAAAATAAGTTTCTCTGATGCCGTTGGCCTTTTCCTGGAATATAACCTTTAACCCATATATGTTTCAAGGTTCTGCAAACCTCCATATGAATCCTCAGCCCCTCAGAAGCTCTGAAAAACTTTCTCTAAAAGTAGAAATGAATACTGAGACAGTAACAGGAAGGGTGTATAGGCAAACATTCCTCTTGGTTCTCTGCAAAGTTTCCAAAACTGCTGCAGATTGTGAAATTACTGAGGTTACAAAGTTCTGGGTCTGGTATCTGTCTTAGAACAGTTGTGGTTCTTTCCCTTGATTATTTTTTGGCTTTGTCCTAAATGACGGTAATGCAACTGTTTTAGTGTAGTTCTTTAGGTATCTGTACCTTGATAAGCTGTTTTATATTTAATTTAATCCAGACGTATGTCTTGTATCTCTTAGCACTTTGTTTGCAGATGCAGATCTGTTTGGACCAAACCTTCTAAAACATGTCTGTAGTCAGTTTAGCTAGAGCTCCTTTTTCTGCACTCCTTGCTCCTTTCGGACTGCATCTGTTGGAAGACATGTCATGTTGTCATTTTTACGAGCTCCACTTGAATCTAAATTAGATGAAAACTGGAGACGGTGCAAACATGGATGTGCAGGCTTTGTGTCTCTGTGCTGCATTACTGCTTAACATCCACAGAGTGTGACCTTTTAATCTGACCACACGATGTCCTACAGACTGACAACACATCACTGGTTTATGCCACTCCTCAGTCTGGTCACCATGGCAACCGGTGATGCCACGAAAGCTTCCCATAAATCTCCCCGACAGTTCAGCGTATCTTTGAGCTGCTCCCGCTGGATGCCCTGCGTCACTGCTGTTCTGTTCTGTGTAAAATTAAATTAAAAAATCACCCACTGATGGGGTGTGTGTGTGTGTGTGTGTGTGTGTGTGTGTGTGTGTGTGCGTGTGCAGGTGTGTATTGAGACCTACATGTCCAGCTGTCACCAGCGCAGCATCAACACAGCTGTGAGGGCCACCCTGAGTCAGATACTGGGAGACCTGACACTGCAGCTGCGCCACAGACAAGAGGTCAGAGTGGACACACACACACATGTTTACATTTAAAAGACACATTGACAACAAAGTGAGCAGTGAGGATCTTAAAGTTTAAACCCTCTTCTTCCATCTTCATTAACAGTAAATCCTCCGTCAGCCCTAATGTTCTACATACAGCAGCATAATCATTACTATTTATGCAGATGACCTTAGATTTAACTAGAATACTCTGGTAAACGGAGGAGTTCATGGTCCAGTCAATAAATACCAGGGACCCAGATCATTAACCCTCCTCCTCCGTGCTTGACATGGTTTGAGTTGTTTTTTCCAGACAGCAGCCAAATGGAAAATATTTTATCATTTTTTCTACATTGATGAGGCAGCAACAGCTGGTTCTCTAAGATCACTGTTGATGTATTTTCATTCTGGTGTTGGTAAACTGCAAATTGTCAAAACCTCTGCAGGGGCAGCATTTACTGAACATCATTTACTAATGATGTTCAGTTAATCAATCAAGTTGACCTTTATTGCCTGGCTGCCACTTAGTTTTATGTCAGAACAGAGTTTTTGCTGTATATAATTTTTAAAGATGCACCAAAGTAAAAATTTGGGTCGATATCCGATATTAATGTTGTTGTTATGGCCAATAACCGATATTTAATGAAATTGTACACTGCTCAAAAAAATAACACATCATAGATCTGAATGAATGAAATATTCTCATTGAATACTTTGTTTTGTACAAAGTTGAATGTTCTGACAACAAAATCACACAAAAATCATCAATGGAAATCAAATTTATTAACCAATGGAGGCCTGGATTTGGAGTCACACACAAAATTAAAGTGGAAAAACACACTAGAGGCTGATCCAACTTTGATGTAATGTCCTTAAAACAAGTCAAAATGAGGCTCAGTATTGTGTGTGACCTCCACGTGTCTGTATGACCTCCCTACAACGCCTGGAGATGCTCCTGATGAGACGGCAGATGGTCTCATGAGGGATCTCCTCCCAGACCTGGACTAAAGCATCCGCCAACTCCTGGACAGTCTGTGGTGCAACGTGACGTTGGTGGATGGAGCGAGACATGATGTCCCAGATGTTCTCAATCGGATTCAGGTCTGAGGAACGGGCGGGCCAGTCCATAGCTTCAATGTCTTCATCTTGCAGGAACTGCTGACACACTCCAGCCACATGAGGTCTAGCATTGTCCTGCATTAGGAGGAACCCAGGGCCAACCACACCAGCATATGGTCTCACAAGGGGTCTGAGGATCTCATCTCGGTACCTAATGGCAGTCAGGCTACCTCTGGCGAGCTCATGGAGAAAGAAATGCCACCCCACACCTTTACTGACCCACTGCCAAACCGGTCATGCTGAAGGATGTTGCAGGCAGCAGATCGCTCTCCACGGTGTCTCCAGACTCTGTCACGTCTGTCACATGTGCTCAGTGTGAACCTGCTTTCATCTGTGAAGACCACAGGGCGCTGGTGGCGAATTTGCAAATCCTGGTGTTCTCTGGCAAATGCCAAGCGTCCTGCACGGTGTTGGGCTGTGAGCACAACCCCCATTTGTGGACGTCGGGCCCTCATACCATCCTCATGGAGTCGGTTTCTAACCATTTGTGCAGACACATGCACATTTGTGGCCTGCTGGAGGTCATTTTGCAGGGCTCTGGCAGTGCTCCTCCTGTTCCTCCTTGCACAAAGACGGAGGTAGCGGTCCTGCTGCTGGGTTGTTGCCCTCCTACAGCCTCCTCCACGTCTCCTGGTGTACTGGCCTGTCTCCTGGTAGCGCCTCCAGGCTCTGGACACTACGCTGACAGACACAGCAAACCTTCTTGCCACAGCTGGCATTGATGGTTCATCCTGGATGAGCTGCACTACCTGAGCCACTTGTGTGGGTTGTAGAGTCCGTCTCATGCTACCACGAGTGTGAAAGCACCACCAACATTCAAAAGTGACCAAAACATCAGCCAGAAAGCATCGGTACTGAGAAGTGGTCTGTGGTCCCCACCTGCAGAACCACTCCTTTATTGAGTGAGTCTTGCTAATTGCCAAAGATTTCCCCCTGTTGTTTATTTCATTTGAACAACATCATGGGAAATTGATTGTCAATCAGTGTTGCTTCCTAAGTGGACAGTTTGATTTCACAGAAGTTTGATTCACTTGGAGTTATATTGTGTTGTTTAAGTGTTCCCTTTATTTTTTTGAGCAGTGTATATATGTCTCCACCCTTTCAACAGTGTGCGAAAATGCCTACATCTCTGCTTCAGTTCAACATCCCACAATCCTGTGCTGCATCACTATCACTGTCACATGAGCAGACGGATACCACATGGTCAACCCCTTCCTCTCTGAAACACAAACACAAATGGAAATAAACATTGGTTGTTAATATCGGCCTAATTTACCTTATGAGACCGAAACCGACATGTTGAAAATGACAAACATTGGCCGATATTGATGTTACTGCAGAGCCGTAACTGATAAAGACCAGTTTGTTTTTACATTTGAGCAGTAGCCTCTGGTTGCTACTTAAATCTTGTAGAATCAGTTAGAATGTGTTCAGTTTTCTGGACACTAGTTCTGCATTTTGACCATTCCGTGTTTTTCTTTTGATATTTTGACATAAATCATTTATAAAACAATTAAATTTGCTACGTTTTCACCAAACTCTGAGAACAACCCTGATGTTCTGTGTTCCTCTGCAGGGAGCTGAAGGAGATGAGGTGACTGCGCTGCCTCTGCAGAGAAAAGGTAGATCTGCATCTCCACCGGTTTCCACCACCTCACAAACCTGGAGGAATCTTATTTAGTGAAGAATGAACATTATCTGAAGGAGCAGTGTCCGTAGTTTCTTCATGATCCGTCTTTAGGTGTCCAGTTCATTGTTGATCTGTTGTATGGGTGTGTGTGAGGGACAAATGGACTGATGGATTGGACTGAGAATAAACACAGAACCATCTGACAAATAAAGGTGTTATTAACTTAAACATACTAAGCTGTAATTTGGCACCACTTGCAGGGTAAAATTTAATCTTTTCTTATTTGAAATTTCAAGAAATGTGAACAACTTGTACTTTTTTGTTCATCTAAATCCATACCAATACCAGTCAATACATATTACCTGTGATTTAACAATTTAGTGAAAAAGCTGCAAAACTAATGTGAAGTCATTTTGAAGCCACGTCAATGAGCAGTCTGTCAATATCAGGACAAACTGAAATTCTCTATGAGATGATGGTCTCAGACTTATGTTACGACTCGGTCACTCCGGGTGTCAAGGGATTGTCGGCTAGCGCTGCCTAGACCATGCTGAGACAATTCAGACTCTTCGTGTGTCGTTCTACGTTTGTGGAATGACCCACCGAGCGCTACCAGAACAGGATCTATCTTCTACAAACTCTTGGACACAATCTCTTTCTGCTCTTCCCTCTGTTCCTGCTCTCTATTTCTACCTCTATCACCTCTCTAGTGTTCTTGCTCCTAAGTAGCTTATTGTTTGCTTTAATACTGACTGCACTGTTGTATCCTCGTTTGTAAGTCACTCGGAATAAAAGCGTCTGCTAAATGCAAGACATAAACAATAAATGGTGACACTTAAAGTTAATGCATGGATCCCTCTGAGGGCAGAGGGCCAAACTTCTCCCACATGAATGTTAATTTCTTTTCTAAAAGGAATGAACAGATTAGAGGAGAATTAATGAGTTTTTTATAACTTATTTTAAAAGTTGAATGAATTAGCTGTTGTGAATTAACTTTGCTGGGGTTTGTGTTTGCAGACGTTTCCCCCACCAGCCAGGCTCTGTGTGAGGACGTGGTGATGGTTCTGACTGTTTTCTGTGAGAAACTGGAGTTGGTGGACAGGTAATGCTGCAGCTCCTTCCATCAGCGATCACACTTCTTCTTTGTGAAAGATCGAGCATTCCTGATATGTGCATCTCTGCTCGTTCAGTAACAATCAGCTCCTGCAGCTCCTCTACCTGGAGTGCATCCTGTCCATGCTCAGCAGCTGTCCTCCCACAATGCACTTGTCCAGAGGTTTCACCGACCTTGTGTGGTACGACTTCCTATAGCTGCTGAATGTTTCCTCACAGGTTGCAACCAAAGGGAATTTATCCTTGTAGAAGTAAAACTTATGTGGGAAGTTAAAGAAGGAAAAATGCCAGGAAAACAGTTTTTACTGTGGTCTGAGGTCTTCATGAAGACAGACAATATTTCTTCCTGCAGGAAGCAGCTGTGTCCGTCCTTGGTGGCAATTATGGGAAATCCAGTCAATGATAAAACCATCACATCTCACCACAGCTACATGGGGGCGCCAGAGAGAGATCGGCTTTCAGAGAGAATCGCCCTAGGTAACTGGTCTCCCCATGTGGAGAACACTGGTGCTATCCATCCATCCATCCATCCATACATCCATCCATACATCCATCCCCACCACAGCTTCTTTCCTCTCTCTGCTTCTTCTCCCAGGAATCAGTCAGGAGTTGGACTGCTCTGGTGGAGGAGTATCCGATCAGGGCAGGGGGTCCGGCTGCTCCTCCAGCGCCCCCGCCAGAATCGCGCCTGTTGTGCGGACTGTGTGCTACATCGCAGCAGAGCTGGTGCGCCTGGTGAGCTGCGTGGAGTCGATGAAGCCGGTGCTGCAGTCACTGTACCACAGGATCCTGCTGTACCCACCCCCCCAGCACCGAACCGAGGCCATCCGCATCATGAAAGAGGTGTTTGCCCTACATCTGTCACTCCATTGGTCATTAATAGATTAAATAGTAACATCTTTCTGTCTTTGTCAGATTCTTGGCAGCCCCGAGCGCCTCTACGACCTTGCTGGGCCTTGTGTAGCAGAACCTGAAACCAGGAAGCGCTCCTTCTCAAAGAGGAAGTCCCACCTGGATCTGCTCAAACTGTCAGTTTGATCTTCATTTTCGTCTTTGTTTATGGAGGAAAATTAAACTTCATTTACAGCCTCACTAATGGGAAAATATTGGAGAAAATATTATAGCTAAGAAAACAAAATGAAAATCCTAATTTAGTTTGGGTTGAATATTCTGTCTGTTTCCAGAGTGATGGACGGGATGACCGAGGCGTGTATGAAGGGGGGCATTGAGGCGTGTTACGCCTCTGTTTCCTGCGCTTGCGCTCTTCTCGCTGCGTTGGATGAGCTGTCGCAGGGTCGCGGCTTGCAGCCTGAGCAGGTAGACTTATAAAACGCAGGCAGAACACGCAGCGTGGCCGACCAGAACCCTCAGAAACTCATCCGGTCAACTTGAAGTTTGCAGATGAGTTTTCTGAACTGAAATTACCTTTAGTTAATATAAGTAATTCTACTTTTAATTGGTTTTATGTATATTGAATAAATGAATGAATTAATGTCTCGTACTATTAATAAATAAAAATGTGTTCGATCCCAACATGGTGACTTTGTGCATGGAGTATGCATATTCTCCCCATGTGTGGGTTCTCTCTGGGTACTCTGGCGATCTCCCAAAGACCAAGAACATACATTTTAGGTTAACTGGTTACTCTTCATTGCTCTTGGGTACAAGTGTGTTTGAGCATAGTTGTGTGTCTCTGTGTTGCCTTGTGATGGACCCATTCAGGGCGTACCCCCTCCCCCAATGACTGCTGGAGAATAGATACCAGCCCGCTGTAATCCTGCAAGAATATGTGGGTTTGGACCATGGATAAATGGATGCAACACTACTAAAAGAGTAACGGTGGCCGTGTTTTCTCCTGCAGGCTCGTTTTCTCCTCAGACGACTTGACGACCTGAAGGATGGATCGGAGTCCACTCGTGAATCCATGGAGATCAACGAGGCCGACTTCAGATGGCAGAGACACATCCTGTCCTCAGAGCAACCTCAGTGGGATCCTAGCTCTTCTTCCTCCAACTTGGCCACGGCGGGCACCACCGACCGCAGCCCCGACATCAGCATCAGCATCACCACAGAAACAGGACAAACCACCTTGGACTTGGAAATGGGGGACCTGGGCCTGGGTCAGGGACACACCACTTATGTGGAGTGCGGCGAGGACGCTCGCACCTCGACTTGTTCCTTTGGAACCCCGGAGAGAACCCAACGGGAGCCAATAGGAGAGATAGCTCAGAGTGGTGAGAGGGAGGAGGGAGGAGGCCGCTCAGTGGAGGTGGAGGGACAGGAGGAGAAGGAAAGAGGCGGAGGAGACAGAGGAGGTGTTGTTCCTCCTGATGTGGTGCAGAGGAGTCACGCTCTGGTCTTCCCTGACATCACCAACTTCCTGTCAGTGGATTGCAGGACGAGGTCGCACCATGGAGCAGGGTCGAGGTACAGCGAGAGCAACTTCAGGTACAGCTGCATGATTTTTGTGTTTTTCATCCACATATTTCACTTGCTTTTAATATTCAGGATTTTTAAGCTAAATTTCATCTTGTGGCAGTTTTCCAAATGATGTTATTCTAATGTGTCTGTGCGCAGACTATTTGTGATTACGTCTTACTTTCCAGGGCCACTGGAACTGATCAATCAGAACCAAACTGGGTAGTGATTGGCCATTATTGTGTTTGTGTTTCTAGACATATTAATAACATGTTCCTCCCCTTGTAGATCCAAGCTGGCTGGTTGTTATTTATTTAAATCATGACTCTTGGTGTCCTCCAGCATGGAAGAGCAGGACTTGTCTCGGACAGAGTTTGACTCGTGCGATCAGTACTCAATGGCTGCAGAGAAAGACTCGGGACGCTCCGACGTGTCTGACATTGGTTCCGACAACGTCTCTCTGGTCGACGAGGAGCAGCACACGCCTCGGGACTGCCCAGGTCATCGCTCTCTGCGCACTGCCGCCCTGTCCCTTAAACTGCTGCGCAACCAGGAGGCCGACCAGCAGAGCGCCAGGCTGTTCGTCCAATCACTGGCTGCACTGCTGCCCCGCCTGATGGGACTGGCCACTGCCAAGGACGTGGACCTGTCTCTGCAGAACTTCTGCTCCACACTTTGCTCTGGACTGCAGGCTGGTAAGGAGGAGGGATAAGCAGAGATTGAATGTGTTGATTTAATTTTGGGCTCAAATGTTGGACCAGAACCGACTCTGAATGTGTTGACTGGAGAAGCTCTCTGTTAAGTTACGATACTTCATTATAATTTGTAGATGGAATAAAGTATCTGTTTTCATTAGATCCCCTCTCTTTACACTCATGGTTAAAAACATCCCAGTTATTCCCAGTTTCATTGAAGTCATTTTTTCCTGGTCTTTTTGGATTTTTTGTTGTTTTCTTTCTGTTCCTTCATCCTGCTTTCCAATAAATCCACCAAAAAGAAAAATGAAAAGTCCAACCTGTTCTTCTTCCTCTTCTATTTTTGATCATGATCCTTCCTTCACTGTGCTTTTCTCACAGTTTAAAAATATGCATACAAAAAAAATACAGCTTGACTCTGTGTTATATTCTTTAACTTTTAGATTAAAAATTCTTTTATAGCCACAGTTTCATCTACATATCCACAGTTTATGCAATTAAATGAAGGTATTTTGTCTCCTTTCACCCACTGTGTCTTCCTGTAGGACTTTCTGTTTCCTGTTAATTCAGTCCAGAATCCAGAGAGACACCCAGACTCTAATTCACTCCCATTAGATTTTAGATCTAAATGTTTGTGTTCAAACTCTAGCTGAAGGATCTCTTAAACCTGTCAGATCTCCTACATGAAGCACTGTAGATGCATTACAATTACATGTTGCCATCAGAAGGTGATAATACTCAAAGTTTTTTTATATAACGTTTAGTTTTGCTTTCATTCCTGTCTGTCTGTCTGCCTGTCAGAGGAATGGTGTTGCGAACTTCCTTCAGAGGCCTTTCCTCACTCTCTGGTTCTTCTTATGTATATTAATTAATAACGAATTATTGGAGAACCTGGCTCTGTAAAAAAACAGCCAACTGGATTGTGTTTCTGAACTTTAAAACTTTTAGAAATCCTCAAATCAAGTCAGTTTATTCTCAGGTAAATTTTCTGGTCAATTAAATAAAAACCTGTTTTCTGCTCACTAAGCTGTTAAAGGTTTATCAGTATAATTTCATCTTGCTGGGATTAGACATCTTTATCATCTAATGTTGTGACAGTGCTGTTTTCTCTTCATCATGGTAAGCAGGAATCCTTTAATAAAACGTTTTATATTCAGCCTTTACTCCCGATCCGTAAGAGCCAACAGCATTCCCTGTTGGGGGTTTTCCAACCACAGCAGCTGAAACTGTAGTCAGGACTTTACTGAATTAATGAATTTGGCAACAGCTCTGAATCCTCAGAGACGGATTGGGGTAGAAACACTCAACTCCAACAGATCTGTAAAGAACCCAGAATCCTGAAAGGTTTGAATGTTTGGTTGAGCTTCTGCAAAGTTAGGTGTTGATTTTTGGATGTCCTTTATGCTCAGGTGGGATTCACTCTCCAGGTTTTGAAGCAAGCGACTCTCTGAGCTGCCAATCTCTGATGAACGCAGATGGTCTCTACCTGGTGTCGTACTACACTCTGCTGCTCAACCTCAAACTCTGCTACTGCGACTACTATAGACGGAAAGAGCTCCCCCCAGTCCTCAGTCTGGTGAGCAGAGTCAGACCATCAACTTCCCCAGAGGGTTTCCCTTCATCTTCTCTGATTTAGTGAATAAGCTGATGCACAAACTGAGGGTTTCCCTTCATGTTCTGCAGAAGGAGTTTATTCGGCTGATTCAAAGCAGTGGAGTCCTCGTGGTTCTGTCACAGGCCTGGATAGAGGAGCTTCACCACCAGGTGTTAAAGCACAACCTGCTGGCTGATGCCGGATACTGGGGCAGGCCAGAAGACCACACGTTGCCACTCATCACCATGCTGACAGGTGTTTTCCAAGTATCTTTTCCCCAACAAACATGAGCCAAAGTGCTTCTTGAAGCAAATGTTTGACACTAAAACAAAACGGAAACAGAGATCAATTCTAGAGGTGAATTTAAAAAGAAAGGATGGTGTCAGAGTCCTGGATCCAAAGAAAAGGAATTGGATGAAACGCCACACTGGAAATGTTTGGAAAACCCAGTAGACTTGTAGACCCAGTATACTGCACACTTGCATACTGTTTGTTTGTGGAAGGATCAGAGACAGTTAGTTTGTTTAAAGAAAGTAAGGCCTGTATATAATAAGTAGGATTTAGAAATTAGCAGGAAGCCAAATCAGTAAAATATCCAATAAAGCTTAAATCAATAACCTTGATTTTGCTTGAATTTGAATGTAAACGATAAAAGATATTTTTATCTCAATAAAAGCCTGTGAGAATAACTGAGTTCAATGCTTGCATTCTTGCTCAGGTTGATGGATTTCTACAGTCTGCTGCTCTCCTCTCTTTGGACAACTGTTCCACCAATAAACATGGACTGTGCTGTAATGTATTAGATTGATTTGAAATTAACCGATTCTTCATCACGGGATAACAAATAGGGCTGTTTGTCTAGTAAAGCATCCTAGGAAGAGATTTCTTAGGAACTGGCAGTAAATAATTAAACTGAGTTGATAGTACAAGAAAAGCTGGGTGTCATCAGCATAAATGGAAACCATTGTTACATTTGACAGATTATTTTCCTCAAAGGAAGCATGTAGCATGTCTGGTGGTCTCTACATGATTTATTTCCAGCCCTCTTTAGATCATTTAATCTGTATAATGGGGAGAGTTTAAGAAAGAGTTAAATTGTCTAAAAACATAAATTAATGTGGAGTCGTCTTTCTTGTTGTTCTCTTTTTGTCTTCTCAGATATTGATGGCCTGGGCAGCAGTGCGATTGGAGGTCAGATGATCCGGAGGCCGTCCAGCCAATTAGCGCTCGGCTCTGAGAAGGCTGGAAGTGACATTGTCACTGCAGGTTTGTGTTGCAACCTAACATGTGGCATTGGCTTCATAATGGGTCACTTGGTTTCTGTTTTAGGGAATTTTGTTGCCGCTGACCAGCCTTCTTCCACCAGTTTCCAAGCATCATCACAGAATGACTCACATGATTGATCTCAACGGTCTGTGACTGATTCAGGAATATTTACCCCGATTCACTGACCTCTGGATTTGCTGCTGCATTATCAGACAAACTGTAAAATGTTCACTGTTGATTCTTGGGGATATGTTAAAATTCAAGACTTGTCTGGTTAAAGGTGAAGAGGGCTGCAGCTCAGTCTTTAGTACCTGCCATGTTGTTAGCCTTGAAGTCTTTCTGTCTGTACTTGCTAAGGTGGACATCTTGGTTAGATTCATACATTCATGTTAATATGTTAGTGCAAGAATTAATGTTTCCAGAGGTGCACCAAGGCTGAATCCTCGGATCCCTTATTGTTTCAGTTCAGACCACCATTTAAGGCCTAGATTTACTGCTCTCAAATCTCAGCAGATATTCCTGCTGGGGAAGCAAATTACCCCCAACTAAACAGCTGAAGGCTCCAAACTGGTAGCGTTGCCATTGAAGGTAGCACTGGAGAACTAAACTAATGGACCATAATTAGCTCTGAGAAGTGATTCCGTGGAAAATAAACCTTATTTGTTTAGTCTGTGTTCATGTAATATCGAAGTAATGTCTGATGTTGCATGAATCATGTCTAGGTTGCATCTCTTTTCCAGTTCTGCAGCAGAATAAAGTTTACTTTTATTTGCTAGAGGCCATTTATGTGTCTGATAAAAATACATTCAAGGTTTTTCAAAATACACATTTCTGACATAACTGGGATATGCAATATTCCAAAACATTGCATATGAAATATTTAAAATGTAAAAGTCATAACTATTTATGTTATTTAAGTTTTTTTTAAGTTGAGTTAGAAATTCCTGCAACACTAATTGGGTAAACAGTTTTCTTGATGAAATCAGCTGTCTTGTCCTGCGTAGGAGCGCCTTTACATGATTAGAAAGTAGAGCTAGCTGTCGGTAATGTTCTGGTGCAGATAGAAAAAAAATTATTTGGTTCAAAAAATACTTTACTAAATCGTGTGGAAATAGTTTTTAAGTACTAACAGCACTTTTTTAAATATCTGGGATCTTTCAGGGTAAGAGAGAAGAAGAGAGGCCAATGGAAAATGAAATGGAATGAGTCAGTGACCACCTGAGCTCTCTCTGCAATCCTCTGCAGACACAAATATTAACCACATTAACCATGAGAGCTGCAGCTGAGTCACTTCTAATGACATCAGTGTTTTTCCTCTTTTCAGGATCAGAACCTGGCTTGTGATGCTAGCTGCAGATTTCTCTTCCTCCTCTCATTTTAATCAGGTGCCGTGTTTTCCCGCTTCATCCTCACCGGCGTGTGGAAGAACCTGATTGATGTGCTGTCCACTCCTCTGACGGGTCGCATGGCGGGCAGCTCCAAGGGGCTGGCCTTCATCCTGGGGGCAGAGGGGCTCAAAGAGCAGAGCCAGAGGGAGAGAGACACCATCTGCCTGAGTTTGGATGGCCTACGGAAGGCTGCCGCACTCAGCTGCGCCCTTGGTGGGTGAAACCTTTGACCTGTGTCACCTCTTTCTGCAGAAACAAGGATAGATGTAATAAATCATGTTTAAAAAACAATGATACAACAGGTTGGAGAGTAGGCAGGGCATTCCTGAAGGCTGGAAAAGCTCTGACAGGAAAACGTAGCAGGCCAGTGAGCCAAGATTTATAGATGGAATACAAGGAGGTCACTGAGGAGCACAGCTTTGGTGTTCTTGTAGGCAAGATGGGGGGTCTTGTGATGGGTGTGAAGATGGGCTTGATGTGCTTACTGGGTTTTAGGGCTTGCAGTACCATTTTTGAACTTACCTGACAGCATTTTAATCATTGCTTCATCACTCAGACAGAACTTCATTGCATCAACCTTGTCAGGTGCTTCTGAAGGCAGAATGTAGAACATTAACTTTAGTTTATTATTTTACTTAGTGCCCCTATTGCTGGAAAGTCAACACCAGTGACTGTCCACTGTCTCTACATGCTCATCCAGGAGGAGTGAATGCTGCAAGTCACTGGATGCAATCTGCTGGGTTTCCTTAGATAGAAAAACTTTTTATCCAATTTGAATAAATAACTGAATCTGACTGAACTGTTCAATGATTAGGATTAATTGGAATGTATGAACCTGACTGTTGTGAAGAACCTTGAGACAACATGTGTTGTGAATTAGCACTATATAAATAAACTGAATTGAACTGAATTTAAATTGTCATCCATGAGTGGTTTTAAAGCGTTAAACTGGTCAGATTCTTCAGCTTAATAACAACACAGGCGGTAACGGGAGGCTTGGAAACAGATGATGATTCCTTCTCATTCTGCAACCATATTTTTTCAGTATGATGGACGGATTTATTGAAGCAGCAGGGACAACCAGCTGCCAAATGGTTTTTAAATTAACGATGGCTATAAATTCAGAATGTCTGAAGTGAATTTGCCTTATCATGCAAGGCAAGGCAGGTTTATTTATATAACACGTTTCAGTAGCGAGACAATTCGAAGTACCGTACATGAAAATGCAAAACAGAGTCGATGGGCTGTGGAGACTGTAGTTGTCGTTGTCACTAAGAGGAGTTTTCTGACCAGCATACAGTAGCTCCAAACATGGCAGCGGGATAAGATGCCAGGAGAGCTTAAAGCTTCTGCTGGTTTTACTTCACAGGAAATACCTTCAGAAGCTGTTTGAATTTTTTGGCCCTGTTAAAATTGCTGTCAGCAGCTGTCAAAGTTTGCTGAGGTTAAATGTTTTGATATTTTTGTATACTTCTTGCCTCTCATTGATAGAATGTCACTTTAACCCAAGAGGGTGTATAATAACCAGAACCCGTTTAATGCTGTAGCAACATGGATTTGTTCAACAAAACATTTGGTTTTGTACATTTTGAGAGAAAATGTGTAATTATCATCAGAAATTCAGGGCTGATTTCTGCCATAATTATTAGCACACAAGGGTTAATGAATATGAATAAACACATGTCAAACCCAAGCTTGTCTGTTTTCTGTCAGGTGTGGCTTCTAACTGTGCATCGGCCTTAGCCCAGATGGCTGCAGCCTCCTGTGTGCAAGAGGAGAAGGAGGTGGCAGAGATGGGAGACGCCATCGCACAAGGTACCGGGAACACGACAATCCCAGCTGGACCGCCAGATGTGCACGGATCGTGTTCATTGTGTCAGCTTTACACAAATATCCAAGTCTCGAAATCTGAAAGACAAAAATTCCAAATGAGAGGACTGAAATACAAACGCCTAATTCACAATTGTCCCACTGAAAGTCTAATCTCAATCTGTGTGTATGAGTAAGTTTGATTAAGTACGAAATACTGACATCTAGTGGTCACTTTGTAAAACACACGTTAAACATTGAAAAAATCCGTTAAAGTTGAGACTTTCTTGCAGATTTAAAGGCCAAAGCTTCAAAGCACATTTTGTCAGCAAATTCAACAGTATTTTCTGACTGAACAAATGTTTCTAAGAAATACGTCATACTCAGCTGCAGCTCAGTTGTTTTTGTTCTCAGGTCAACATTGGCATCGAGATGGGAATTGAAAATTAAAATTAAAATTGTTAAATATGGAAAGCCCTACCAAGGCTTTACGGGACTTTATAGGTGGAATGTATTCAATATCTGACTAAATTGTGACAATTAAATTTGTCGTTTTAATTCAGAACTTTATTTCTGTTGATGCTCGGACATAAACTGGTCTGCTTCCTTCACCCACCCAGCAGCCTGTCTCTGCATCTCATCTGGTTGGTGTTTGCAGTGAAGCAGCGCATGGAGCAGCGTCTGGAGCAGATCGGCCGTCCTCAGGGAGTCCGGCTCCACACGGCTCATGTGTTGTGTATGGATGCCATCCTGAACGTGGGGTTAGAGATGGGCAGCCACAACCATGACTGCTGGCCACATGTCTTCAGGTAGGAACACGCACACCTGACTCATCTGAACGCATAAAGTAATAAAAACAAGCTGAAATGTGGCTTTTCCTTTGATTCTGTCTCAGAGTAACAGAGTACATCAGCTCACTGGAGCACACTCATTTCAGCGATGGCTCCTCGCAGGCATCCTCCCTGACCACCATCACCCAGCAGAACCAGCAGACGGCCGGCGTGGACCTGGGTCTGGAGCTGAGCTGTGAGCCAAGCCCCGAGGCTGCAGAGCTGAGCCTGAGCCAGCCGGTCATCCAGCCGCTGTCCATCCAGGAGCTGCTGAAGGACAGCAGCAGAGGAGGGCGTGGCCTGGACCTAAAGAGTGGCAGCCTGATGACGGGGACCAGCGCTGCCAAGGCCGTCTGTACTCTGTCCACTCAGGCTGACAGGTTGGACCTCGGTCTGAAGAAGCTGTGCAGTTTTTTAATATCCTATGATGCTGGAATCTGTTTTAGATCCATGAATCTAGATCTATGACTTTACAGTCATGGTCCTAATGCAAACACACAATTCAAATCAAAAGCACATAAAAACACATTCTTTAAAGATGTGACTGGACTTAATCTTCTACCAAATCCCTTTAAATCCACACATTTAAACACAGGTGGTCAAAACACCAGAATCAGAATCAGCTTTATTGCCAGGTTCATACATACAAACAAGGAATTTGACTCCGGTACACTTTGCTCTCTGGTTTTTGTTTTTATATGACAGAATATACAAATTTACAATATACACATATATAATAAAAAGGTACATTTGCAACATCTGTATGATGTTGTTTTGTACTCTATTAAATGTTCAACAGAGAAACAGCCTGGAGGAAGAAACTGTCTCTGTAGCGGCTGGTTTTAGTGAACAGTGCTCTGTAGCGCCACCTGAAGGTAAAGCTCTAAACAGTTTATGTGCAGGGTGTGTGGGGTCTGCAGAGATTTTAGCAGCTCTTTTCCTGACCCTAGACCTGTATAAGTCCTGGATGGAGGGAAGGTCAGCTCTGATTATTCTCTCTTCAGTTCTGATTATTCGTTGCAGTCTGGACCTGTCCTGTTTTGTGGATGATCCAAACCACACTGAGATGGATGAAGACAGGACAGACTGAATGATGACAGTGTAGAAGATGACCAGCAGCTCCTGTGGAAGGTTGAACTTCTTGAGTTGCCTCAGGAAGTACAGTCTCTGCTGGGCCTTCTTTCGAACAGTGTCTATGTGTGAAGACCATCTCAGGTCCTCAAGAGAAGGTGGTTCCTAAGAACCTGAAGTGGTCCACGGCCGATACAGTGTTGTTGAGGATGGTGAGGGGGTGTATGGGGGTGGTGTTCTCCGAAAGTCCACCACCATTTCCACAGTCTTGAGTGGGTTGACTTCCAAACATAGAACCTGGCAAGAAAGGAAACAGGCACCCAATTTAGCCCATAAAATATTCCCCACACCATGACACCACCACCAACAGCCTGCACTGTTCATCCAAGGCAGGATTGATCCCTCCTTTCATTTTGTTTCCACCAAATTCTGACCCGATCATCTGAATGTTGCAGTTGAAATCCAGACACATCGCAACGTTCTTCCAACCTGTTATTTTCCAGGTTTGTAGCCTCAGTTTCCTGTTCTTCGCTGACTGGAAAGACACCTAATGTGGTTTTCTGCTGCTGTAGTCCATCTGCTTCAAGGTTTCACTTGTAGTAGTTTCAGAGATGATGTTCTGCAGACCTTGGTGGGAACCAGTGGTTATTTGAGCTGCCCATTCTGCTTTGACCTCTGACACCAACAACGCACCTTCATCTATATATCCTTCTTCCTGCTGTTCACTGCATATTTTCTCTGTCAGACCCTTTACTGTGAACCTCAGAGATGGTTCTGGGTGAAAATCCTAGTAGATCAGCAGGTTCTGAAGTACTTAGACCAGCCCATCTGGCACCAACAACCATTCTACATTTAGATTCGCCTCAGTCGCATCTACCTCTAGATTAATAAATGCTTCCAGCTGCTGCCCTGTAATTAGCTGATTTAATATTTGTGTTAAGGACAACTGCACTTAATAAAGTGGCATCTGGGTTTATGTAAATAGTTCTGAGGAATATAACCCTTAAACTCTAAATGTATTGTCAAGGTTTGAACAAAAGACCCAGTTGTCCTGCATCAGGTTTCCACCATAAACGGCTGAAATTACTAACAGATTATAACCAGCAGGTGGCAGCAGTGAGAGTCCTGCCTGGTTGTTTATATTAAAATGGTTTTTTTGTCTCTAACTTATTATAATGTAGATACATTTTAAAAATGAGGTCAGTTTGTGTTGGTTCCTCTGAGTTTTCTGAGAAACAGAATCGTAATTTCAGCTGACGTAGTCAGTCACATTTGTGCAAACACAAACGTTCTTCTTAATATTTTCAACACACACACACACACACACACACACACTGAAGTGAAAAAGGGCTCTGTGTGCGTGTCTTTCTGCTTATGCCAAGGATCATCTCTTATGCAACCACTGATCCAAGCTGCTTTTGGAGGGAATAAAGAATATTCCCTCTGATCTTTTGGACCAGATGGACTGAAAACATTTATGATCTGAAAGTGGTCCACAGGGCTGTCCCCAAACACGTTGGCCTCAAGGACAGCTGTGGACCTTTACTTCTGCATGTTCTCAACAGTTTTAATTGAACTGTGTTTACCTCCCAGTCTGACTTATAAGTGGTCAGTAATTATCTGATTATTGGTTTCATTTTCAAACTAACATTTAAAGAAACAGTTTTGCTTCACTGATGAAGCTGCATCTAATCTAAAGAAATAAAATGTTGAGTTCATTGGTTCCTGGTTTAAAGTTGGCATCAGTTAATTTTGCTCAGCAAATGTGCTGAAATATTTGTTCAGTTTTTCTAGGAGATCTTTATTTCCCCTTGTTATTAAAGGGGAAATAAATGACTAAGCCCCTTTCCATAACTGCGTTATGGTTGTCAAAGTTTTCCTGTAGCTTTATCCCAAATAGTTTTTATAATTTAGTTTCTATAAATGGTCTCCTCAAAGCTCCGACCTCAACCCGGTTCAGAAGTTGTGGACTATGTTTAAAAGCAGGGTGTGTGGAACCAACCACAGAAGGTCAGAAATCATCCAGAATGATGCCAGAAGCATCTGCTAACAGACATTTAACTCAGCTTTAGTGGGGTGTTTGTTTTTTTGTGACCCAATGTGGATTAGAAAACAATCCACACTAAATTTAAATGTGTGCAGCCAGGTTTTGTTCAGAATCACTGAGGTTATTTGTTGTATAATTGTTCCATCCTGGGATTAAAAAGCTTCAAACTAATTATTAAAAGCTTAAATGAATAATGTTTACACTCATCAGTGTAGGGAGATTTTAGAACTTTACATGTGTCCTGTTCATGTCCTTGTGGTGGTAATCAAAGCGTGTGTGTGTGTGTGTGTGTGTGTTTCAGGCTGTTTGAAGAAGCCGCTACGAAGCTGAACATGGTTGGTCTGGTTGGTTTCCTGCAGCAGCTCAGGAAAGCTTCTCAGTCCCAGCTGTTCAACTCCATTACAGAGACTGGAGACTACTCGCTGGCAATGCCAGGTAGGCACACATGTATGACCGTACGCACAGACGTGTTTCCAGTTGGTGTTTGCTGCCGTTGAGCATACAGGTGTCTGTCAACTCAATGCCAAGGCACAAAGACATCAGCAATGATCTTAGCATCTGGAAAGGGTTAGACGGTCATTTCATAGAACATCTTAGTCGGCTTCCAATCTTTCCCGGAGTAGACCAGCAGATTCAGAGGTCAGAGTGTGAAGCTCAGAGAAAGGACAGAAAAATCCAAGAGCTCCAGCTCAGACTCTACGGGCCTCTGTAGGTTAAGGTTCATGACAGGACAATTAGAAAAAAAAAACTGAGCAAGTATGACTGAAGGTTGGAGGAGATTGTCTGTTCTCTGAAAACAATATGACGGCAGGATTTAGGCTAGCAAAGCTGCTTCTGAATGCAGCACAAGGCTTCTGGAGCAATGTTCTTCAGATGGATTAGATCAAAGTAGATGGCATGGTTGTCTTTTCCCTAAAATAATAATAATTCACAACATAATCACCAATGTAAAAATAATTCATTATCTTCAAACACAGAAACTCTTATTGTCTTGGAGATCTGCATGAATTTGACACAGAATCTTCTCTGGTTGCCTTCAGGAGATGCCAAGTCGACGCTGGACCGCCGCAGCGCTCTGCATCTCTTCCGTCTCGGAGAGGCCATGCTGAGGATCGTCAGGAACAAGAACCGGCCACTGCTGCACATGATGAGGGCCTGGAGCGTGGTGGCGCCACACCTGGTGGAGGTAGGGAACTCCAGACTGGGAGCTCCAGTGGGCAGCAACTGGAGACAATGTTGACATTTCGTTTTGCTCTAATTGTCTTGGTTTTCTACAATCACTGAGTTTTGGTGAAGCATGATGATTGATTTAGGATTTATTCTGTATTTAGGTGATAAAAACGTTTTTCCCTTTCCAGGCTGCTTGTCACAAGGATCGCCACGTATCCCAGAAGGCTGTTTCCTTCATCCATGACGTTCTGACAGAGGTGCTGACGAGCTGGGCGGAGCTTCCACACTTCCACTTTAACGAGGCCCTTTTCAGACCGTTTGAGCACATCATGCAGCTGGAGCTCTGCGACGAGGACGTGCAGGACCAGGTAAGGTCCGGTCTGCTGCGACACAATGAAGGTTTTACCTTCATGCATCAGCCAGGTTGTCTCCCATCAGGTGGTAACATCCATTGGAGAGCTGGTGGAGATGTGTTCCCCTCAGATCCTGTCCGGGTGGAGGCCTCTGTTCAGTGCTCTGAGGACCGTTCACAGCAGCAAGACGGACACCAAAGACTACCTGCTGGGAGAATACTCCATGGGTAAATCTGAGAGACTTCCTTCTAGTCATTCTACGTCTATCAGCAGAAGGTTTAACAATGTGTTGCTTTTTCACCTGTTTCTGACTTTCTTTCTCCCTGTAGGGAAGTCCCAGGCTCCGGTGTTTGATGTCTTTGAGGCTTTCATCAACACGGACAACATCCAGGTCTTTGCCAACGCTGCCACAGACTACATCATGTGTCTGATGAAGTTTGTGAAAGGACTGGGTGGGTTTCACCCCTGCATTCTCATCTTTGTTCATGTATTCACATTTCCAGACCTGGAGGAGTTATTTCTCCTAAAATCAGAATCATGCTTTTGGAATTAGTCACTAATGTCAGTCGGGATTAATGTTTCTGAGAACTTTCATATCATTTTTGTTTTTTAGTTGTGACTGTTGTTTTCATGCAGGACTTTTGTTTCTTATTTTCTGTTTGGTTTTCGTTTACAGGAGAGGTTGACTATAAAGAGATTGGAGACTGCATTCATGTGTCCGGGTTCAGCTCTACTGACCTCTGCGTTCCGGCTCTCGACTACCTGCACAGATGTTCCCAGGTAGGAGCTCCCCTGTCACGGACCGTCCGTGTATCACAGCCATTAGATGCCTCTCACATGCTTTGTTGGGCTTTATGGTTTTAGCTTTTGGCAAAGATCTACAAGATGCCGTCCAAGCCGGTGTTTCTGGGCGCTCGGCTGGCCAGCCTGCCAATGAGGCCGCAGGAGCGGTCCATCAGCAGTGAGGACGGGATCGACTGTGTCCTCCAGGAGTTCGATGATGATACTGGTGAAGAAAATGTCCCTTTCAGTTCGGTTTGTTTTCCTTTTTGGATCCAGCTGAGATTCCCTCTGTCCTGCAGGTTTAATCCAGGTGTGGATCTTACTGTTGGAGCAGCTCACAGCAGCAGTGTCCAACTGCCCCCGACAACACCAGCCTCCCACCCTGGAGCTGCTCTTCACGCTGCTCAGAGAGGTCACAACTGTACCAGGTGAAGCACAGGAACACCAACAGCACATTTATGGCTTTTAGTGGGTCTGACTGTCTTCAGTCAGTTTCCTTTTCACAAAACCTGGAAGAATTACATTTCTGGGCTAATGATGCACATCAAGATGGCTCTGATGATGTAGCTATTGTTCCCTCAGGATATTTATGTTGTAATCACACAGATATTAAAGTTATTCTTTCTAAGACAGAGGGGTGCATCAGAAACTAGTGGAGGAGAAAAGTTTCCTGCTGTTGTTGCAGGAACAGCAGAGCTGAGCAGCTTCCTCCACAGCATCAGGTTGGGAGGCAGGAGGGATTTGATCCCTGATCTGAAACAGTTCTTTTATCATTTCTTTGTGTTTTACTGCTTTTTTACTCATTTTTTGTCCAGTTCTTGTACCTGACCATTACAGCATGCTGTGCAGCGGGTTCCTATAAACAAGCAGAGCAGAGAACAAAAAAAAACCAAACATCAAGCCTAAAAAACTGGAACAATGTTCTAGCAACAACTTGAGAAGCATCATGCTTCAGTTGATGATGGACTTTATGTAGTTTGTGCATAAGTAATTCAGTCAGCTAGGGTCAGGTGACTAAATAAGTAAGAAATTAACATTAAAAATACATAAATACACATTTTCTGGGTTTTACCTTTAAAAGATGACAGTAACCCCTGGCAGAACAGCAACAATAGGTGTGGTTTAAAACCTTTGCACAGTTCTGTATAGACTGAACTGCTGACAGTGCAAATATGAACAAACAGCTGGAGTTAAGCTAACAGAGCAGCATTCCCAATCTGGTTGGGCCTAAAATCTTTCCCAGTGAAGGGATTCAACAAAGGAAAATGCTTTAAGGTGCAGGATTTCGCCTCCTCTCCATGTCAGCTCTGATGTCAGCAGCTTACCTGCTGTTCAGCTTCGCTAACAACACCAGACTAGGGGAACATTTCCACAAAGACCTGACCCTGACCTCAGAGACCAGGTAACTGAGTCACATGACCTCGATCCACATGACCTCCATCCCTGCAGGTCCTGGTTTTGCCATCTTTGCCGTCATCCAGCTGCTGCTTCCTGTGATGTTGCTGTGGCTGCAGCGTAGCCATGGCGACCACTCGTACTGGGACGTGGCAGCGGCGAATTTCAAACACGCCATCGGCCTGTCATGTGAGCTCGTTGTGGAGCATGTCAACAGTTTCATCCACTCAGGTGAGTTGTGTCTGCAGCGGCTCCAAATCTTCTCAGTTTATTCTGGATTCTCCTGAAATCTGCTGGAAATGGTTTTATCTGCCCGGTTTTTTCCTTGCTTCTGGAATCAAACTGATCCTGTGCTGTCACAGATCTGATCAATGCTTACAGATGTTCTCGTGCATGATGTTTGTTTGTTTTGAACCCTCCCTCCCTCCCTCGCTGCAGACATTGGTTGCGAGTCTCTGATTAATCTGATGCTGAAGGACCTCTTCAAGCTTTTGGTGGTCTGCGTATCTGAACCTGCAGAGACCATCTCCAGAGTGGGCTGCTCCTGCATCAGGTTACTACAGTTTAACTGAATCACAGACATGTTGCAGGTTCTACATTTGAACCTTTATATTCTACAAACTTCCTGAGTCACAGTTGCAGGACTTTACCTTCATAAATGTGTTTTTTTTTTTGTTTATTTTGAAAGATTTAAGTTTTTCATTTTAAATGTTGCAAAAATCTCAGAGGAACAAACTTTATGTTTTCTTTAGGAACGTTTTCAAAGCCACAAGGTGTTGGTTATGATTTACAGTAAACTGCATACAATATGACCTAGTAAAACCTGCCTGAAACAAGGTAGAACTGAGGCTGCTCCACCTCGCTGCAGAGGTTCTATGTTTTCTCTAGGCGACTGTGGCTCAGTAGGAAGAGTAGTCGTCTTGCAATCAGAAGGTTGTGGGTTCGATTCCAGCTTCCTCCTGCCATATGTCGATGTGCCCCTGGGCAAGGCACTTAACCTCAAGTTGCCTACCGATCTGCGTATCGGTGTATGAATGTGTGAGCCTTAGTGAGTGCGATTGGGTGAATGTGGCTCTAGTGTAAATCGCTTTGAGCGGTTTGTATGACTGGAAAAGCGCTATATAAGTTCATTTACCATTGCATTCCTAAATGATCCTGCAGAACCTGCTATAACACCACAAAGACCATCCAGGATCTGGTTCCGTGTTGCGAAAAGAGAAAAAATGTCAATAATTAACCTTTTTTGAGTGAATATTTAGTTTTTATGTGCTACATGATTTGCTAAACCCTGGCATTTTGATTGAAATCAAACACAACAAACCTCTGAAGGACGCAGGGCTATTGTTTTCATTTAATCCAATTTCTTACCACTATTCACCAGCACCACCTAAACCCAACAAACGTATCCAGCAGGAGGGTCCAAAGTGCAGCCCAGGGGTCTTTTGCTGCCATTGGAATAATTTTGTGTGGCTCCCAACTGCAAATTTGGCCCTCTAGCAAATGGAGCTGATGCAGATGAATGGCTTTTGAAATTATTTACAGATTTTCATGGACAAATTTATATCTTCAACACAGAGGATCTCTCCTTTTTATTAGTGTTATACTGTTTTTTTCTTTCATTTTAACGTCATATTACGTTGGGCTGTACTTGGGCACACGCCTTCATGAAACGTGATTTTTTTTTAAAAGTTTTAATTTTTTGTAGCTGGCAGTGGACTAAAAACATTTTCTAGACTAATAAAGTAGAAAACATTCCACCTCTAAAGTTTTTTTACTAAGGCAAACGTGTGCAACAATAATTTGTTCTTTTCTACTTTGTTTCAGTAAATATTGCATATTTAATTTATCGCTGCGCACATAAAAAGAAAATAATTCACAGTAAAATTATTTTGTCTTTTTATTTGAAAAAATGGCCCCTGATTGCTTTTAGCTGCTGAATCCGAGGTGCAGAAAGTTTGTACACCCCGGGTCTAAATGTTTTGTCGTGTTCCGTTGCAGCAGATATTTCCCGTGTCTTGAACCTGATTATAATTTCTTTTGGCCCAGAAGTGTTAAACTAATGATCTCTGATATCATCAGAGACAAGGGGTGTCTTAAAAAGGAAAAATGTCCTACAGAACAAACTTTGTTGTTGGACCCCGACCAGTCCAACACATTTCGCATGCTGCTGTTACCAGTTTAATATGTAAAACAGTGGGAATCATGGGGACAGCTCACATAGACATGATGTTACACACTCTGCCCTGATTCTAACTTGTGTCTCGGAAGGTACGTGTTGGTGACGGTGGGTCCAGTGTTCACAGAGGAGATGTGGAGGTTGGCCTGCTGCGCTCTGCAGGATGCTTTCTCTGCAACATTAGAGCCTGTGAAGGTACAAGTATCCACACAGATCCCCGGCTACCTCAGATTACAAGGTTGCATAAACTCATAACAGATTAAAATCATGTTTTACTGTGGAAAAAACACACGATCCCCCAGTAATCTGAAGGTACTGTTTGGAGCTGAAGTTATCTGAAAGCCTTCGCTGGTAATGCTGTCACATTTAGAGTTTAACTTCCTAACAGAAGTTAAACTCTCTCTCTCTCACTCACACACACACACACACACAGTCCTGCAGCTGTGCATGACAGACATTCAGTTGTTTCTTCTCTTTCAATGTAACAGATTAAATTAAGAGACCAAAACAGTCAGCTTAAAGCTTTTTCTCCTAAAGTTTAACAAAAGGATCAACTGGTAGAACACACGTCATCCATCCATCCATCCATCCACATATCCATCCATCCATTGGATAGAATATATATTAAATATAACAATAAGTGTGTCTTTGGATGGTGGGAGGAATCAGAGTACCCATAAAAGACTCAGACACTTACAAGGAGAACCTGCAACCTCAGCATGCTGGGATTTGAATCCAACACCTTCTTGCTTTCACAAAGCCCCAACTTCACCATCCAACATTATTTCTTCTTATAATGAATAGGAGCCTGCACACATCAGATTATTGCATCCTCACAACATACATTATATATTGATGTATTTTAATTATTTGACCTCCAGCACGTGTTTCATGTTTTTAAGTCTTTCCCAGGACCGTGTTGGTTGTTCACAGCCAAACACTTTGCTCTAAATAATCTTATACTGCTAGTTAGAGTGAAACCTTGTGTTTATCTCAGAAATCAGGGATTTTAACCTAAAAGTAGTGGCTGCTTTGATTTCCATTAAACATGTTGAAAAAGCTTCATTTGACCCAGAAGCAGAAACGTCCGATGGTACCGAGTCCTCCTGCCTGCTTCATATGATTAAATCCCGGCAGGCTCGGCTTTATGAGGACTCTGTGTTAATTTGTTGATGACGGCACCTGCTGTGTGGATTTACAGAGAACATCCTCAGTGTGAATCCAACCCCTGCTGATCCATTTCAGCCTCTCATTCCTGGCTCTGATTAACAGAGAGGGGACTTCATCAGGAATCTGACCCGGGAATATTCTTGCAGCTCGGAGGCAGCAGTCTGCCTGACGGCCACTAAGCAGCTTTACTGATTAAACCTCGAGTATACGTGTGTGTGTGTGTGTGTGTGTGTGTGAGACGAGAAGCAATGACTCATTGACTTTATTTCCAGGATTCTCAACAGGTCAAAATAATTTTATATTTACTAAAAGCACCATGTTCTTTGTGAAAAGGGTAAATGATTAAAATGACAAGATGAACTAATTATAAAAATTGGATCAGATCATTTAAAACTTATCTGCCATATAATGCTACTTGTTGCTTATTTCATTCATATGAAACAGCTTTGCTCTGAATGTGTACGCCTCATTCTGTATGTGATGTTAGAATTTTCTGTTAGAGTTAGAGTCATATTAACTCTTAAAGTTTCAGTATTTATTAGGATTTTGGAGCTTTTGTGTAACAGCTCCTTTAGTCTGAGCCAGCCTGGGACATCCAGGCCCAGCTCTGTACATTGGAAGGAACCTTTATTTTATAACATTTCCTTCTCCAATCCTTATTTCTATTTGAGAAAAGACCGTCTTAAAGTTTAATAGCTATAGATTTTGAGATCTCTGTCATTCATTCAAAAAAGCAGACTTATTACAGTAGTAAAGGTTTTCATGTCTCTGTCCTGTGGATCTCTGCAGCTCCTCCGTGGAAGTCTTGGCTGCTTCTATGCATAATTTGCTCATTGCCAGATTTGGTTTAGGTCGGAGTCCATGTCTTGGCAGGTCCGCAGTTGGTCCATCCTATCTCCATGTTCAGATGATGGAATGGACAAAACTCAGATGTTCAAAGCTTTAGATGATGTTTAAGAACCTAAGCCTGAAATTTCTACCTTGTGTTGATCTACCTTGTAAATAAATAGTGGTTGTGACATCACATAATATCCTAATAATTTATTATGGTTCAGCAATTGAGTTGGACAGTTTAATTTGTTTCTTAGTGTCTTCTTATTACTAATTAATGTGTCTTTATTTGATTGTGTGTTAAGATTTTGTCACTGTTGGTCTGTGGATTGCTGTGGATTTAAAATTAGGGCAAAATGAGATGAAAGAAATGATTTTCATGTGTGTGAAATGTCTGGTGACTCACCTTCAGCATCTCTGTATGATACTGTACCTGCAGAAAAGCAAATTTAAAAAGCAAATAGTTGAAAATGAAAAATAAGGAAGGTCAGTGTCATTGATCTATGATGTCTGAGGTTGGGGTATGACAGTCTGCCCATGATGCAACAGAGCACTTTCACCTCGTGTTCATCTGATCATGTAGTAGTCATCCTATGCTTCACTCCCAGCTTAAATCTCTAACAAGTAGCTCATGCTTCAAACATCTGAAAATCTGGCCTTTGATGAGATTTATAGGAAAACTGCTTTTGTTTGCGACTCATTCAGGTCACATCTGATCCAAAGTGAGCACAATATTTAGCTGCAATCCTGAGATTGTATTACTGAAGCTGTCTGGTTTTAGTGTTTGATGAGAAACACTGCCTTGAATTCATGTATGATACATTTAAAGGAAGGACTATATTTCCTTACTAGGATAGGGATCAGCCTAGAGTTCCTCAGGGTGCCCTCCTGGAACTGTTAACTTTGCAGCCAGATTCGAACTAGATGATGGAACACTGTTTAACCGTTTTACTTTAGACCACACGTGTTGCTGTGGTCTGTCATGTTGAAGGAGCTAAACTTACAGGTGAAGCTCTTCATTTAATGGTCCATCTAAATTCCAACCTTCCTGTATGGTTGTGTGAGGTTGATCATGACAGAAAGTACCAGATCCTGGATAAAATTAGCTGAGAGGAGCTTCCTCCACAGGGTGGGTAATAGCTGTCTTCTAGGGGAGCTGCTCCATCAGGAGGTATCCAAGGAGGTTGGATGGATGGATGGAGTGTTTAAAGCTTAGCTTGACAGCAGGAGGTTGAGAAAATCTGTTCACATTAGCAGGTATCTGATCAGGGTTGTTTTGTTTTTATCTCCCACTGTAGAACCTTCTAGCGTGTTTTCACAGTGGCTCAGACAGCTTCTCTGGAGACGCCTGTGAGGTGAAGGTGGCGGCTCCATCTCACTCTCCTTCAGCTGAGGCAGAGTACTGGAGGATCAAAGCTATGGCTCAGCAGGTCGGTTAAAGGATCCTTAGTTGTTCTTTTCTAAGCCTAAAATCTATGAATACAGAGTGAAATGGAGCAGAAATGTGGGCTTCATACACAAGCTGTAGTGTTGTTCTCACTGTAGGTCCCTCTTTTCAGTCACTGTTGAAGGCATCACATGTAACACCATTGTAGAGAATGATGCAGAAGTGATTCTTAAAACAGCCTCCATTCAATCATGTCCTCTCTTCATCTCAGGTCTTTATGTTGGACACCCAGTGCTCTCCAAAGACACCCAACAACAAGGATGGCTTTGAGCATGCTCAGTCCTGTGTGCTCATCATAGAGCTGCCGGCTGACCAGCAGTCCAATGGGCACGCTCAGAAGAGGTGGACCCCAGTCTCACACTGACTGATCCATGATTTTATTCTCTCACCCCCAAACGAAAGCTCTCCGCTGCTTCTCACTGAGATTCTGTCTAACTTGCACATTGTCCCTGGTTTTCTGCTGTTAAATCCAAATCCCAGAATCTTTCCCAGTGTGTGTTGGTAAAATAATTCTTTTCATGTCCGTTTCATGAACTCTCTCTGCTTCTGTTTCTGCTGCTGTGCTGCAGGAAAATTGGGTAAGGCAGTTTTCTGACGTCATTGACTTTGAGTCTGTCAGATTAATTAGAGTGACAGATGTTCACATGAATAAGCCATCTGTAGCATGTTCATAATCAGAGTTATTCACCAACAGAGCTGCACATCATGGAGGAAATGAGCAAACTTTAATGGATTAGAGGTGTCTGTGAGGGCCAGGGTATGAGTCTCTTCTTCATTTGACCTGAGACTAATGATTCAAAAATGACGACAAAAACATCTTATTAATTCCCATCTCGACTGAATTATACTAAATGTATAATTTATTATTTGCAATTGAAACAATTCTCACTCAGCCTCCAGAAAGCTGATTTTTAACTGTTTTTGAAATTATTTTGGTCAGGGCATAAGGGCGCTGGTATCAAGACTGGAGCATTAGTGTTATCAGGCAGTAACCTGAGCGTCCCACAGTCAGCCTAGTCAGGGAGCAAAGGTCAGCAGACATCATCGGTGCCACAGAGACAGTTTCTACCTCCAGGCTGTTCCTCTGATGAACATAGTAAACATGTCACAACCTGAGGAGTCAGATACTCTGCTGGGAAACAAAATAAGAATATTTGCACCTTCACAAATTACCTTTTTTTCATTTTCTTCATATAAAAATAAATTGGCTGTTTATACACATTTATGTACATTCTGTTCCTTTTGTCCTTTATTTTATGTCCTCTTAAAAATGTTAAAAGATCCTGAATGCCAGATGTTTTCTAGACTGGAAGTCTAGGAATGACAAACCCGATTCTTCTGTTTTCCACATTTAAGGCTTTTTCAGTTTTTCCATTGTGCTTCAGAAGATCAGACATCAGGGCATTCAGTTTGTTGCGTTCTGTACCTTTGCCACTAGAGGTCACTATTATTTCAGACGGGATAAACTTTATAGCTGATCCTGGTCATACTTGCCTGTCTGTTAATCCAGTTATCTTATTGATTAATTATGAGAAAATAAACAAATACTCAGACTGTAGCAGAACAAATAAACATAAACAATAAACATTGGTTGTTTTTTTATTTAACATTTTTAGTAAGAAAAGATTAAATGACCCAAGGTTCTATTTAAAGCTTGACTCAGTTGTGTTTTTAATAAATATGTTGAAGAATAGTTTGATTCAGTGGGATGTTTCAATGTTTTCTTGCTAAGCTAAAATATTTCCCGTTTTTTTTTTTCTCTGTGAATGCCTGTAGAAAGCTGAGGAAAACGTTTTTATTTATTTATTGATTTATTTATTTTTTGTTAAAGACTGAATAACCTTGATTTTACCACATCCAGTATCCCGTTCCGGACCATCGTGGTGAGCCTGCTTTCCCATCAGGTCCTGCTCCAGAACCTCTACGACATCCTGCTGGAAGAGTTCATCAAGCAACCTGATGGCAATGAGAGGGTGACACCTGTGACCTCCGACCCTAGCAGGCCCACTGCCGGCTTCCTGCGCTACATCTCCATGACAAATTTAGCCATCATCCTGGACCTGCTGCTGGACTCTTACAGGTTGCTGAAACAAAAGCATCCTGCTGCTGCGTGTGAACTGGGACAGTCTCCTGTAGAACGTGCTTTCTGCACGCAGCTGATCGATGTGTTGGTGTCTTCTCTGCAGGACAGCTCGGGACTTTGACACGCGGCCGGGTCTGAAGTATCTGCTGATGAAGGTGTCGGGTGTTTGTGGAGCAGCTAACCTCTACCGTCAGTCTGCGATGAGCTTTAACCTCTACTTCCAGGCACTGCTGTGTGCCACACTGAGCCAGGCTGAGAGCATGACCTCACAGCAGGTGGGAACCCATCAGCAAAATGTTATTATTAATATTGTTCTGAAATTAATCTTTGCTGATGGTCTAAATGACCACCTTTCTAAATGAACAGTGGGTCAAATGTTATTGTATTCTGATGTTTAGTAGCTGCAACAGTTTAACTCTTCTAAGCCTGTTTTATGCTCTGCTCAGAAACAAGCCACACATTGTTGCTGCAAAGGAATAATGATGAAACCTAAGTTATATTCAATTTACATGTTTAAACCACAGTTCTGACTGTAATACTCAGCCTGATCCAAACAGGTCAGCAGGTTTTAGTAATTAGCCGTTTAACCTGACATCAACTAGACTGAACTAATGGAAAAAAGGCTTAAATTTGACTCCTAAGTCCAATTGAAAAGTTTTCGACTGAAATAAACTGATCCTGCATGGACACAAACTGGACTTATCATTGCTGCAAATTACAGTATTGTTGTTTTCATATGATGATCATTAATAGTTTAATTATGATCAATTTTATTAACTTTTGGAACTATACAGCTTACAGTATTTCACAAATAACTTTGATTTTAAAGCATCATTTGGGTAAAAAAAGAAAAAAAATTTGCCTTTTGTCATGAATTTGGTTTTAAATGAATGGTAGCAGTCAACAGTTTGTCTTTTGATTATACTTTTAGAACATGACAACCTTTTGGTTATCTACTTCGTTAGGCCACTCCAGTCTGGTACAAAGGAGCACTGCAAAAAAATCTCCTGAAGGGAAAAAAGACTCTCAGAAAAATGAAGGTCCTGGCTGAACCAAGAAAAAATTAACTTCAGGAAGAAAGTCTCAAGCACAACAGATAAAGTACTGTGGGTCAAAATGAATACATCAATGGGTTATTTTATTTTAATCATTGCATTTCAGGGTACTGAACAGCAATCATTAATAGATGTTTTGTTCAATAAAATCTATGATCATGAGAGCAATAATTATTTGGTAAAGTTGGAAACATAAGGTTTATACACATTGATAATAAAAGCCACCCTGACTCAGGGCCCAGTCTGCTCTGATTGGTTACAGATTGAAGAAACAGACTGAAGCTGAGCCTAAAGAGCCACATGGCAGATGTTATTGCAGCGTTCACATAATAATGTAACTAAGCAAGTATCTGAAGTGTATAGAAGCAGTTTTTATCGGTGGAAAGAATAAACCTGAGAGGTTTCACATCGTTTCTCAGCATTTCTTCCTTTATAAGACAGTGAATAAATAATGAACATGCATTGATACTTCTTTTAATGAGTTTACTATTCTCCTGCAGCTGGAGATGCCTAGAAACTGGAGTTCCAGAAAACCTGATGTAATAATAAGCCACAGAGATATGTTTATAGATCAGAAATATGACAGACTTTTCTCCCTGCCTGATTGGATCTAGTTTAACTTTTGTATTCTGGTCTGTTTGGTAGGCCTAATGAAAGACATTCACAGCAGGTATTTAATGTGTTTGGATTATATGTTATAGAGAAATAACAGAATAACATAAATTCATGATATTTATTAAGATGTTTAATAATCAGAATAGCTTAATATCCACATATTAACATGTTAATAACTTCCTGTTTATGACCCTTTAGCTCTGCATTAGTTTCCACTTTTAACCTTCACTAACAAGTGTTTTTTATAAGAAAAAATCTATTTTTCCTAATTAAATCTTTGATCATGTCAGGTGAAGAGGATTCTGTATGAGGAAGAGGAGGGCAGTTCTGACTCCTCCCACCCTTGCTCTGCCTCCTCAGAGGATGAAGATATCTTTGAAGAAACAGCACAGGTGAGTTGTCTGCTCGATTAGGTTACGTTCAGGTTCAAAGTGTTGCATCCTCTATTTGCTTCCTTGGAGGCTGCAGCTTTTTCCCTGTTATAAATACACCATTTACAACAATGCCACTTCTCTGGGGTGGATTTCACAAACCAGCTGCATTCAAGTTATTAAGTGTTAAATTTCAATGTGGCTGTAAAATTCCTAATGTTTCCAGTCTACAGTTGAAAGTCAGAGGAGTTCAGCTCCAGTGATGGGGGTGGTTTTCTGCTTCGCCTCAATGAGGAAGGAGCTCAGCTTGCAATTTACTGAAACATCTTCATTCTAACCCTCAACTATGGTCATGAGAAATGGATCACGACTGAAAGAATGAGATCTTGTGTTTTATTTGCACTTCCATGTAGGGTACAGAGCTAATTGTACAGCTTTATTACAAAAGGATGGGAGTAAATGATATTTTGTCTTTTGGGCTCTGTTGGCATTCATTGATGTAGATTTCTTAACATCTGTAGCACAGATTGGAAGCGTCAAAGAATCTAAAATGTTCCACAGCACAAAACACTGGCCTAATTGTTCAGCTTATTATCCGTTAAATTAGCACATTTTGACATTTAGACCAGGAGGAAATGTTTCAGAGTCATTTTAAATGTTTGCATTAAATATAAAACAAAGAAAAGCAGCTTTATATGTGAACTGAATGTCATATGAAACAGGGAAGCTAGAATAGGTCAGAGAACTTTTTCTCCTGGAAAGAGACATTATAAAAATGAAGTAAACCAAGATTTAGGCAGAAAACAGCTGCTGGGTTAGCTGCTAAAGGAAGTTCTAAAACCTGTTTAATTGAACAGCTAAAATCAATATAAGAAAAAATAATTAAACATTTTATGTATGTTTGCTAAATGCCCTAATGAATTTTTACCTAGTTTCTGTCTGTAGGACTGAGATAAGGACTTTGTGAAGGCTGTCCAGAACACTGACATGTTACACGGACATAATGTGGTGGTATGCTTTGGGCCATTGTCCATTTGGAAGACTCAGTTCTGTCCAAGCTTTAACGTCCTGGCTGATGTTTGAAGATGTTGCTTCAATGTTTCCACCTAATCTTTCCTAATGATGACCACACTCCACAATTAGGATGGTGTTCTCAGGCTTCCAGGCTTTCCCCTTTTCCCTCCTAACATTTTAGTTTCATCAGACCACAGGAGATATCTACAAAGGTAAAGGTTATTGTCCCTGAGTGGATTTACAAAATATAATCTGGGTTTTTCATTCTTCCTCTCTGAGTGGCCTTTCAGCCCATGTCAGTAAAGGACTCTTGCATTTTGTCCTAGCAGCGTTATCAGCATCTTTACAAGGTCTGTAGGTTATTTTCTGGGCTTGATTCACACATCTCCCACCAAAACCGGTGTATCTCTGGGTCACAGAACCCGTCTCCTAGAAAGGTATCATGGATAAAAAGTGAGAAAGAAATCGTGATTTTTGCTTTTTCATTCATTTGTTTCGTTAAGTAACAGGTTGTGTTAATTGTGAAAGATTGAGTTGGACGATGCAGACTGTTTCCTCTGGCAGGTGAGCCCCCCTCGTGGCCGTGAGAAGCGCCATCAGTGGCAGGCTCCTGTCCCGTCACTCAGCGTCCAGCCTCTAGGTGGCGCCGACTGGGCCTGGCTGGTCAAACGTCTATACAAAGTGTGCATGGATCTGTGCAACAGCTACATCCAGATGCACCGGGACCTGGAGAGCACGCTGGAGGAGACGGCCCTGCTGAGAGGAGGTGGAGGAGCAGGAGGAGGGGATCACGTTTTCCTTCTGCCTCTCTTCCAGTCTGAAACTTCCACTCCGACTTCAGCTGGCGGTTTCTCTGCAAGGGGGACGCCCTCAGAGGAAGGAGGCACCAGATATCAGGGAGTAGATCTAAGTGCAGCTTCACCAAGAGAAACACCAACACCCAGTCCCAGATTCAGGTCTGACATCTCTCTCCTTTTTTACTGCCTGAATGCTGAACTCTGGTGTCTTCAACTTCAGACTAGCCATGATTCAACTCAAGCCATCAGTTATCTCTGTTTCTCACAGCTTCACAGGCAGTCTGCCGCACCACTTCCAGACCGGAGCAGAAAGGAGAGATTCCGTTTTCACAGGAAGCTCGGTAGGAGGAGTTCCCAGCAGCGCTGCGCCTGGAAGGAGAAAGGAATGGTGGGAAAATGCCGGTAACAAACTGTACACCATCGCCACAGACAAAACCATCAGCAAGCTCATGACGGAGTACAAACGCAGGAAACAGCCTCAGCAGCAACCGCAGGTGCAGCAAACCCACATCAACCTGTTCATGAAGGAGCAGGGCCGAGCAGCGCCAGGAGGAGCAGTGGAAGCAGACAGGAGAGGCCCGGTGGAGCTGCAGAGACCCCAGCAGCTGGTGGACCAGCAGGTCCCCCCACTTAGACACTCCGTCAGTGCGGGGCCTGAAGTGCTGAGGCAGGAGAAGAGGCCTCGGTCAGGATCCACCACCAGCTCCCACAGCATCTCTGTGAGGGACTCTGAGGCCCAGATACAGGTGAGGGAGGAAAGATGCCAGTTTCACAGCTATGATAAGTACCTAAATAACTGATATAGCAACTTTAATATCAACTTTGATGCTGACTTTCATCATGATGCATTTATTGCACTGTCATGATGCAGCTCTTTTGGAGTCACTGTTGTTTATTCTGCAAGTTTTGTGCTGCTGCATGTCTAATATCTGCATGATAATTAAGGCAGGCAATGTAGAAATACTGAAGTAAAATTATAATTAATAATCTGTATGCTTTATTTTAGTATTGCATTGCTTCTGTCACCATTTTCAGTTGATTACTTCTCCCACAATGTTGCATAAATCCATAAAAAATACTACTAATAATAATGAAAATCTGTGGGTTCATCAGGAATGTTCTGCTAACATTTGGCTGCAATTAACTTTTCAGCGCTTACAGAATAAAAAAAAAAGAATATTTTCCTGCAGCAGTTTGCAGCTCTATAGCTCAACCATACTTTCTAGGAGAAACTTTAAAGTCTAAACAGCAAGTTGGACTTTACCCGACCGATTGATTTTTTAGCTTAGACTTTTTCCTTAAAACTGGAATTGAAGTCAGATTTTCCAGATGACACACTTCAGACCCTTTAACATTGACATGTGTCCATCAGAAGCTTCTGACACTCATGTTTCATGATTTTTCCACAATGACTTTCTCGACTCTCTTACTGTTTGAACCCTAAATTATTTTCTGTGTTTCTGTTTGTCTCTCTTATAAAAAGTGATGCTGTGGGCTTGTCTCCCCCCCTCCCCCCAGATAGGGCTGGAATCACCATAGCAACCAGTGACAACATTATGCAAATCCCTGGTTCTTAGATTATTTCGCAGCCTCTTTCCAATATTGATCCATAATACCAAAAAAAAAACCAACTACCTGAAATAATTAACACAAGGAAGTTGATGCCCGCTGTATTTTTTGGCAGTAGCTGCATTGGTACAGTCTGACCTTGTTCTGATCGTTAAACCGTCTCCCTCTGCAGGCGTGGACCAACATGGTCCTGACTCTTCTCAACCAAGTCCTCCTCCTGTCGGACTCCACCTTCCTGGCGCTTCAGCCGGCGCTCTACCCCTGCCTCAGCCAGCTTTCCTGTCACGTGACCGATGCAAGAGTCCGACAGGCACTGCGTGACTGGCTCTGCCGGGTCGGCAGACTGTATGACATCATCATGTGACATCACAGACTGTGGCTGAGTGAAAGACGTGTTCTGAGGATGTTATGACGCTGCGTTGCGAGACAGAATGACACTATTGCAGCGAGACGACTGTCAGACATCAGCCCGCAGCTGGATGGGGGAACATTTGATGAAACAAATGAATCAAGTTTGTAAAGAACTGTTTGTACGATGGAGAGAATTTGTATAAATGTGCCATTTTTGCTCCGGTTCCTTGATCTGTGGAGCCCAGAAGTCACAAAGCTGAAAACAGATTTTCTGAATACCTTTGAATTATCTCATAATAACCAGAACTGCTCTGTTTTGGCTTCTCTCATCCTGATAGCATCATTGTTGTGTTGCTGGACCAACTTTTCATATTTATTGGTACTTTGTGATGTTTCCATGTGCATCGCTGCATTCCTCAGTGTCATGAGTGAAATAGTTGGCCCTCCTTATATCTCTGATCTTTTTCTCAAAGTTCCTCCAGTTAACAGAAATGTGCACTTTGTTGCCATCATGCATGTGCATTTGTCTTGTTGCTACTGAGTTTGAAACCCAGAGAGAAAACGGCTCATTTCCTTTAAAACAACAAATATGGTGCCTTTAGGGAGGATTTAACAAGCTCTTGCTTATTATCATTCATGTTTTAGTGTATATTTAAGTTACCAGAACATAAGAGAGATCTGTGATTCTGACAGAGTTTATGGTTAAAATAAGCTCCCAGCATTTAATCTCTGTAGAGACCGAATGTGGATTTGTTGATTGAATCTGATTGTGTTTAGATGTCTTTCCTGCAGCCTCTTTGTGTCTCTTTCTGTAACACTGAATGTCGCTCCACTGAGGTATTTATTTAAACCAAATGCAACACATAGAACATGGATTTAAATGTTTATGGCCTCCTCCTTCTGTAATGATTCTTCTCTCACTGTAAAGATTCTCTTGTTTTAACCTTGAGACAGGTGAGAAACATGTGGATGGTGTTACTGCTATCACTGATTCTTGAATGTGCTCCTGATGCTCCATCTGTATCTGCATAGTTGATCGCTCTGGGTGGGTTGCATCCAGTCTGAGGCCTGAAACACTCAGCTGCCGGTTAACAAAATGTTCAACATCTTCTGTTACTGACTGAATGTCTTTATTGAAAATAGAACCAAATACAGCTGACTGGTCAAAGTGTATTCTTGTGTCTTCTTTATGAAATGATTAAATCTGGGCCTTTAGCCGGAAGAGTTTGGTTTTGTTGGTTTAAAAAGGACACCCTTTTATGTCTGATTTTAATGTTTCATTGCTTTGCCAACAGCTGATTGACAGAAAAGGTTGAGAATGAATTCAAGAATGTGTTTTGTCTTGTAAACAAACCTTTCCCTGAAAAATTCCTGAATATTTGTTGGATTGCTGCTCTTCTCAGGATTTAAGCAGTAAGTTGTAAACAACTAATGTTTGTATTGAACTACATTTGTCTCGGGCCCCTTTACACCACATTGAGACTGCACTGTGCTAGTGAAGATCAGATGGTTTTGAGCATGCTCTAAACATCTGTAGGAAGGTCTGGTAATATGTTGTCATGGTCACAGCTTATCTGTTAGTTGATGTTGGAAGTTGTAGCTGTAGATCATGAGAAAGCTCGGTGCTACAACCTCATTGTTTCCCACAGTTGTTCTCGTAATGTTCTCCATGATGTGCCTGCTTTGCACATTGTGTCCTGCTTCCATTCCTGGCATCGACCAATTAGGACCTCCCTAAAAAGGAGCTGTAACAAACCAGCCACAGTCTCCATGCCAACCATTAATATGCTATGTTCTGGGTCCTTAGACACATTGATAGGTATATGATGAGCTCTCTACTGGAGTAGGGCTCCCATAATGATAGAAGTGAGCACACTTATTGGGTTATAACAGAACCTTATAATAATGGCAGCTCAGCTCATAAAAAACAAGTTCAGGTTGCAGGAGCTTTAGTATCATCAAAACTGATTTTTTCTTTCTAACTGCACTTCTCAATGTATCCTTGCAGAGCAGTGCAGTAGGTTTTTATTATGCAGTCATGTAAATCACTCAACAGAAAGTACAGATGTCTCATCTTTACATGACGCTGATTAAAAACACTGATGATGTTTCTTCCACCAAGGCTGAAGGCCTCCAAGGTTTTAGGGAATTCTACAAACTGAGTAAACCACCGAGTGCAGATGTGATACGTGGTATTAGGATGACTTTGAAAGCACCAGTGGACAATCTGCTGAGCACTAAGAGCCTCAGAGGGTCATCATTGCCTTGAAGTTTTCCAAATTTCCCATGATCCCGCTATGTTGAGCCGGCAAGTTTTAATACACACTGAGGGGGACTTGGCAAAACTGTTGTTACGGAGACAACTAGCCTCAAACAAACCTGTTTATTGGCTGATTGTTTTAGTCTTTACCTTCTGTTCTCGGTTTAAGAAAACAAGTTGTGACCTGATTTTTAATTTGGATCCAAGTGTTCCTGCACAGAGTAGTTTCAGAAGATAATGCTACAGTGAAAACCACTCTGAGCCGAAGCTGTGCTGACCTCATTTAACACCAAAGTCCACTTTAGGGTAGATTATGACAGAGGAGTGTCGGACTGATGCGGGCAGCACCAGCTCGGAGCATATTGAGGACAGGAAGCTTGGTCTGTATCTGAGAAGATTTACTCCTCTGTCTTTTCAGCCACTTCATCAGTTGATAGTTTGTCCCGTTCATTTCCACTCAGTGCTCTCTCATTCTTCATTAATGCTTCCTTCACGCCTTTTCTTCCAGTTTTTTCTGATAACCTGACTGAAAGCCAACCGATTGGTATTAAGTCACCTTTTGGCGGACTGTTTATTTATGGTGTGAAGATTGATGTCTCATCGCAGTCTTCTCTTAGAAGTTTCAAAATCCAGATTCATTCAAATGTTTCAGAATCTTCCTCTGATTTGGACTCCTTGTTATCTCAAAACAATAACTGAAACTGATTTTGAATGTAAAAAAAGCTGTTTGATGCTTTTACAAAAATAAACTGTATCATCTTATAAAATATTTTCATCTTAAACAGTAAAACTCCAGTATTTCAGCATTTAGACCTGCGTTGACGAGTCCAACAGACACCAAGACGTCTGAAGTCCTGAAGATGTTTGACCATTAAAATGAAATTAGGGTGCTAGTAAGTGTTCATTGAAATAATGATGAAGAGCACCACTAGTGACAGACATATGTTAGAAACACCTTAAAGACCACAAAGGGACAAATATCTATAAAAACCAAAGACTCAGACTCAATTAAAGGTTCCTCAGAAGCCCTGACTTCAACATGGCTTCCTTACATATAATATAAAACACAATAGTTCGCTGTAGTAATAACCTGCTTCTTCCGCCTTTTGATGTGAATAAAATAGCTGTTTATAAAGGTTTTCTGCGGGTAAAAGTGATCATGAAATGTCTGTATGCAGAAAAAGTGGACCAATCTGTTATCATTGGTTTGATTTGCTGAAAGCAGCAAGCCTGGTCACTGGACCAGTAATGCTTACTGGTTTTCTAACTGAAAGTTGAAAAAGACAAGTGAAACATTATTAACATAGAAGGCTTCTTCATTGTTTGGCTCATTAAAGTTAGACACAAAAAGTTTGTAATAGAAAGTGTTTAAATCTGCCTGAAATATACGTTGAAGAAGAATCAAACTTCTCTGATGTCTTCATATAGCAGATCCTGATATTTATTTAAATGTCTTAGATATGTGGCTAATAATGAATCATTGTATCATAAATATTTGACCCACAAAGCCTCTCAGACATCCCACTTTGATCTATAAATCAATGCTTGTGTTCAGACTACAGAACAGTAGTCTGGTAAAAGTTAAAGTCAGCAGGATGAGCACCACTTGTATCTGTCTCATGCTAAGGGGAACCAGCAGTCTGATGGTCTGTTGGTCCTCACTGCAGAAGATGGAGAAGGAGAAAGAGTTACTTTCAGCTTGGGGAGCACTGAACATCTTCAGGGACCATTGTTAATTTCATTTTCTCCAACCAAAGAAATGCGAAACGCCTGACTTTCCTATGTTGTGAAAAGGAATTCATAGATTGAAATTCATAACACTTTTTAGGCGTCTCAGTGGATCGAAAACTTTCACAAATGTGTCCATAATATTATAGAACAGATATTAAATCCTCTGTTAGGTGACACATTTAACTGCTGAATGTTTTTCCACATTTATATGCATCCCACAGCTGACATTACAACTGGAAAATGCTTCATTTATAACAAATCTGTGAAAATGTGGAATCAGGTCCCTGCAGGCTGTTTGAGACACCAGTACCTAAAGACTAGTAACTGGTTTCTCTTCTGAGCACTAATTGATTGGACCATGTAGCCCTCTAACTCACATCTAAGGATGGAAAGTCTCTTATTTTAACCAAAAAGTCCATATTTTTCTTTGGACATTTTGTTCCTTTAAAGCAGACTGTCTGACCCATGACGGTCAGCGGGATGTTTTGTGGCTCTGCTTCGTTCTGTCTCTGTGGCGTCCTCAGTCCGCTCCCGTAGTCCCTGACCTGTCCTAAATCCAGCCGTTTGAGGGCGAGCAGCAAGTGGACAGATGTTGTCGACCATCAGTGTGATCAGCAGTGAACAGAAAGGATTTAGTTGGTGTTAAGTCCATGACTAAAAAAAGCAGTTGACTAATGTTTCTGTGTCATGCAAAAATTTGCCACAAATTGTTCGACTTTCCTTCCTCCTCCTTCGCTCTGATTTTTCTGCTTTCCATCAGGCTGGATATTTGTCCAAAGTTTGTCTTCTTCAGAGATATTCTCAGTTCTAGTTCCATCTGTCTGGATTTCTGGTCTTTGCCATAAACACACATTTAACTTAATGCTTTGGCTAAAAGCTTATCTCACAGATTGCAGCATGTTGAAGACCTTCTGTCCAAACTTTATCTGGAATGTCGCACGAATGGAAATCTGAGCAACATTTTTAACTTTGAAGATATTTGGCTTTTGTTCTTTATTCGGAACCCCTTACCTTATTTCTTTCTAACTAAACAGAAAAATCATCAGTGGTTTGGTGGCTTTGCTGGAGGATTAGTGGATAACTAAAAAAGTCACATTTGACCTAGTCTGCATTCACTGATTGTAGATCAGATGAATTTTAGATATTTAACGGTGCAGACACATCCTGGATTTAGACCCAGATGATTGGCTGTGTTGATGACCAGATAGATGACAGTTCTGATTGCAGAGTGAAAGCTGTTTGTCTATTATTCAAGGAGTGGAGCAGTTAAAGAAAAGCAGCTTTGACAACGCTGACCTGATGTCTGACACGGCCAGAGACAGTCTTTATGTGACCCAGACATGTGGCACAGTTTCTGAAGTGAATGGTTCTGGCGCAGAAGGGTCATCACCATGCTGAGAGGTTCTCCTTTCAGCATGGTGATGACCCCTCATCAGAACAACTAGTTTTCTTAGTCTACAGCATATTTGACATCTTTTAAACGTATCCAATAATGACAGAAAACGTTATTTCTGGGTGTCTAAAAATATAAAACAAGTCAAAGTAAAAGCTTTTTGAAGAGCAGCAGTTAGTAAGAGAGTTTTTCTTCAAGTCTAAGGATGATGTTTCCGGTTTGTGTCAAATCTTCTTTCCAGTCATTCAGCAAGATTCTTTAAAATCACCTCAGTACCTTTTGTGAATAATGCTTTGAAGAAATCTGAAGACATCCAGGTCCTGGAAGAAGTAAACAGTTCCTTAAGTGAGTTCTTCTCAGCTCGGGGGTCTTATTTATTTTGAATGTATCTGAAGAAAGACATCCAATAGACATTCTGCACAGATGAACCACCGAAGCTGACTTCTTTGAAGTAAATGATCAGCAGGACCTTTTCTTCAAGGCAGAGTCCATGACAGACCAGAGCAACACCCTCATTACTGCAGCCCAGACCTTGCTCAATCCTTCCATCAGTCCTGAGAAAGTCATCAAGATACCTAAACTCTTCTTTTCCCATCCTGCTTGGTCCAGTCCTCATACCTGACCATGACAACCATGTGCACAGAAACCTGACATTAAACAGGTTTCCACCATGTGAGGGGTCTAAAATAATCTCTGTGCAGCAGATGGACAGCCTCTGAAATTAACGTCTTGAGGAACTGACACTGGACCTGAGAGATATGGAAGCAAATCGTTACCATTCTTAAAATGAAAAAGCATTTTCAGAAATGCTTTTTCATTTTAAGAATGTGGCTGCATTGTTTGACTCATAAATGAAATTAGTAATCAATCATCCTATTTGCATTTTCTTCTTCATGACTGCTCATTTTATGCCATAATCAAAAAGAAAACAAAGCAGACATTGCTTTTTCGTTTTCGTGGTCTGCCTGCAAAGTACCGCCCAGAACTTGAAAACGAAAAAGCATTCCGAGCTGCGGGCGCAGCAGAGTGACGTCAGCAGCCGCTCTTCCTCAGCTCCCTGCTGACCGAGCTACCCATCTTGTTCGGTAGGGGGCGCTGTGCACGTCTGCATTGCATTACATTGCAAACGTGCTGAGAAATTGATTGAATTGCAGCAGAGCTGAGCTCAATTTGTGGCAGTGGCAGGAAGAACTGGTAGTTCCGGTGGCAGCCTTATGGCCTGGGACATCCAGCGTGTATTGAAGCATTTATTTATAATTTTCTGTGAGTGACAATTCAGAATAGCCGCTCGTGCTCTATAATAAACCGGCTGTTTGTGCAATAAATCTTCGTCATCCTTTCAACACGTCACACATACACATAGTGCTATTTATTTTCCATGTCAAGTAAATACAATCACCTTATGTTATGGGTCTAAAGCTGTTTATTAAATAATAATCAATAATTAAATCATTATGTAAAGGTAACAGGCTATAACAATGATGACAACCCATTTGCGGCAACCGCATTAGCAAGCTTTTACGGCCGGTCTGGCACCTTCTGGTATCCTCGCGGAATCCCGTGCCACCCTGTGGCAAGCTGTGGTAGTTCCGCCTGCCACCGGAACTACCAGTTCTTCCTGCCACTGCCACAAATTGAGCTCGGCCCTGCTGCAATTCAATCAATTTCTCAGCACGTTTGCAATGTAATGCAATGCAGACCTGCACAGCGCCCCCTACCGAACAAGATGGGTAGCTCGGTCAGCAGGGAGCTGAGAAAGAGCGGCTGCTGACGTCACTCTGCTGCGCCCGCAGCTCGGAATGCTTTTTCGTTTTCAAGTTCTGGGCAGTACTTTGCAGGCAGACCACGAAAACGAAAAAGCAATGTCTGCTTTGTTTTCTTTTTGATTATGGCATAAAATGAGCAGTCATGAAGAAGAAAATGCAAATTGGATGATTGATTACTAATTTTATTTATGGATCAAATAATGCAGCCGCATTCTTAAAATGAAAAAGCATTTCTGGAAATGCTTTTTCATTTGAAATATGGTAACGATTTGCTTCCATAGAGAGAGGCATCTCAATTCAGTTCGTCTTCTGACTGTCAGGTTTTAAGCCAAAGAAATGGGAACAAATTGTTGTTGCTTTAACAAAGATCCTAATAATCCAGGTTAGATCTGGTTCTGATTCATCCCTGGAGTTTTGGAATCTTTTTACACCTTGGCAGAACTCTGCCAGAACTGTCTGCGCTTAAATTTAACATCAGTTTTTAAAGTGTATCATTTGACCTGGATGATCAGGATGAAACTTTTTTACTGTTATGCAGCATCCCTCTGCCCTAGCTGTGGTGTTCTGCTGATAATCTGCCCATCAGAACCACTGACGTCTCTGGTTTTCTTCTCTGCCGGATGCTCTCTCTCTGTCTGCTGCTCTCATTCCTCCCCCTCAGTTATTTCAGCCTGATCACTTCAGCGCTCCTCTCAGTGAATCCCTCACAGCTGTGAGCTCACACATCCTCTGCCTTGTCTCTTTGTTTGACCTTTATTTTCTGAGTGCTTGTGGCCTCTGGTTTCAGCGAGAGTTTGGATCTTCCTCCAGTCCAACATGAGGTCTCTGCTGGAGAGCAGCTGGATGAGGTTTGGACCTGCTGGTCGGGATTCTCTGGACTGGTCCACTGTTCCATCACCGCTGCCGTCCACTGACAGACAGGCCACGGTGAGTTCATGCAGTAAGAACGCTGTGCTGCTTCTTCTGTTTTTTAAACAGGTTGTTTTTAAGAATGACTAAAGGAAAGAAATCCAAAATAATCCACAACCAAACATTCAAGCTCAACTTTTCCAGATAAATTGGTAGGAAAATAAATCTCTCCAAATTAATTTCAGAGCTTGAACCTTTTGTTTCTGGAGATTCCCTGTAGAGCAGTTTGTGTTACGTCTGATGAGGATGAGGATGATGTTTTTAGTATCTAATCTTTTTGGTTCTTGTTTTTGAATATTTCTTTTTAAAACTACACATAGTCACATTTACACAGAAAATGCATCACTGATTAAAATGTAACAGTACTTCAGACTGGTTCTAGGACCACACTACTGCAGTTCAATTTATCAGTGCAATTTGTTCTATATTGTCTTCACATTTAAATGTTTCTGCTGATTGCAATTTCATGCTAAACTTGATATATTCAAAGGAAAGTTAATGCAAGGAAATGCTTCTCATTCTTACTTCATGAATAAAACATTTATTTATAGCATCATTTGATAAAACTTTGTTTTACCTTTTCACTCAACTTTAACACCTGATTAACATTTTTCTGATCAACAACTGACACCAATATTTAAATCAGTTAGGAAACCATGAGGAAAAACATCTGTGCTTGTTGTAATCCTCCCAGTTTACATGTGCAGGTCTGTACAGAGGTTCAAGCAGATGTTTGACTTACAGCCTCCTCTAGTGGCCAGATGCTGTCTCTGCTCATTCATTTTAATAAAAAGAGAACCAGTTTTAATCAAATTAAATCTATAGTAATATAAACCATACACATAGATATCATTTATACTCCCGGTAGATTAGATTTAAATTAATATTTCATTTGACCAAAATGTTTCTTCTGATTGGAGATTATATTGTTTTGCAGTAACTCCTTCAGCCAGAGACCTGAATTGCATCTTATACAGATTCTGTTTGGTTAGATAAAGATTAGGGTGATGGCAAGGAGGCTTTCTATCCTCAAGACGTTGTTACATTGTTTATTATCTTTTGAGAGATTTTTGTCAGAACAGCTTCTCTTGGTCAATCAAAATAATTTTAAATCTAATTCTGCCAGGGGTATGAATAATGTTCTGCCTAACTGTATATACAGTGTGTATATCAATGTAGACCCATATGTGTAAATACATAAATGTACACATGCATGTGTGTAATATCATTAATTTATGGTCTTAACTGTGTCTGACTCCTAGCGCCAGGGTTCAGGAGAAGCTATTATCAGCGCAGGATCCATCACCTACATTGCCATAGCAACTGCCTCCTTCCTCCTCCTTTTCGTCAGCATCCTTGGCTTCCTGATCTGTCGGCGCCGGCGGGGCTTCCACCTCGATGGGAAACTGGATTTGGCCAATGTGATCGCACTGGAAGATCTGCACGACCCAGAGAGGAACTGCGAGCTGCTCTCCTCCCTCCGCCGCAACAGAGGGCAGCTTCCCAGCAGCAGCTCTGAGCAGGATGTGTCAGATGGGGTGTTCCTCATGGTCTACCTGCCCTCGCCCTATGAGCAGACCCTCACCAGGATCGCCAGAGCCGCCAGTACGAGCAGCTCCAAGGATGTGGAACTGCTGCCACCGAGTCCTGGACCGGAGACAGGAGGAAATATTCCTGACCAGTATTCAGAAGACACCATTAATCCATCTTCTGCTCCACCTGTTGGATGGGATCCTGCTTTAGTTTAGATGACAGTTAAAACCACTGAACTCAAGCACACACACACACACACACACACACACACACACACACACACACACACACACACACGTCTATGGAGGCAAAATGTTCTGACTTTGTTATCTGTGATGCTCACCCCTCCCTGTGATGCTGATCTGAATGAAGGAGATTATTACAGGGTTGAAAAGCTGAATCATCTGCAGGTGGAAACTTCTCTACCTTAACAACACCTGCAGAAAGAGCTCTGCTTCTTTACTTTGCATTAAGGTTTGTAAAAATGTAAATCTGCACAAAACATTCTATTTTTTACTTTTCTTATGTCTGTTTTATTAGTTGTAGCATGGTTGTATTTTTCTACCTTTATACTTTCCCAATCATGTGTTGTAACTGATCCAGTTTACAGATTAATGGGATTATTTGTCCTGTGTGAAATATGTAGTCTATTTATGCCCTTTAAAGACCAGGACTGACAATAAATTGAGTCTAAAGCATGAAGCAGTATCTTGCGTAATTGATGGAAAACAATGATACAGAATCAAACTCTTACTGTAAATCAATGAGAGAGAGATTCCTTGATTCTGTCTGTAACCTGGTAAAGAATCTTTAGACCATCCCTGCCAGTCGGTGTTTATTTCAGCTTTGCTTCCATGAGCTGACTAAATATTTCCATCATCAGTTTCAAAACATCTGTTGCTCTCCAATATTTTTTTATTCTCTGGCAACATTATTAAAATCCGGTTTAAATTATGTCACTCCAAGCACAGCTGGTTTTGAAAAACTGACAATATATCATGACAGTATATGTTTTTCCTTAACAGGCCCAGACTTCAGTTTTTCTCTCAGGTTTAATTTAAACCAAACTCATATGCTGCATCTCAGGATGATTTTATTAAAATATGAGTTTTATTTTCATTCTGTCAGATCCTGATAATTCCTTTAAGGGAAATTAGAATTTGGGATGACCACTTGAGTAAAAACATACAAACAAATCAGTCTGTATTAATTCATCGGGACATACAGTCACAAGCAAACAAATGAGAATCTCATTGAAAAGTTAATTTACTTCAATAAATAAATTTGAAAAGTGAAGCACTGAGTGATATATTTTAAGCATTTTTTCTGTTTATTTTGATCATGCTGTCTTAAAATAAATGAAAATCCAAATTTACTGTCTGTCAGTTAATTAGAACATCACACTAATAAAAACATATTTTAAGAAGAAACATCGACCAACAGAAAGGTTTATTCATGTACCGTACAGGGTATGCAGTCAGTTTTTGGTCGAAGCTTCTAGCTGTATATCCTGATCATCAAAATTAACACAAAAAACACTTGAAATATACCCTCTGACTAGAATGAATTGTTATAATAGCTTCGTTTCCCTTTTAAAGCTGAATTTAGAAATAAATACACTTTTCAATGATATCCAAATTTTCAAAGATTTTCAATAAAATGTCAAGTTATCTGAAATATAACTTTTACCTGCCACTCTGCCCAAACTGCAGTCGACCTGGAAACCCTCCCCTGTGGAGTCAGCTTGCTGCAGAGTCTTCGAGTCTGTGGAGCCAAAGCTCAACCAGAGCTGAAGGCAGAGCTTCCTCAGTTGGGTAAGTGGGCTCCACTTACCCAACTGAGATCAATGTGATGGGCTCCATCATCCAGGGGCAGCTCAGAGTAGAGAAGCTGCTTCTTAATATGAAAGTGACTTGGTTAAGGTCATGTGTGGGATCCAAATGCCTCATGCATGTCTCCCTTGGGAGGATTTTCAGGACCATCCCACGCCAAGGGGACCTCGGTGCTGACCCACAATTTTACAGGGGGAACATAATCTGTTTTGTTCTGCAAACTAAGTGGGATCCTCCAGAAGGATCTGACGAGTCTGATGGGCTGCAGGATGTCTGGGAAAATGTGATTTTATGGTTGAGTTTGGGTAAGTTAAAGACAAGGAAGTTGACTTTTTTCCATCTTTGAGCAGAGAGTTGGGTTTAGTTTTCATCCAGATCTGTACAAGTCGTTAATAAGATATCATCAGACCAAAGGGAACCAATCAAAGTGTAAAGGCTGTTTTTTAACTTTAACCCCTACATATCTATATTAATTCACAGTCCTAGTGTCGGTGTCCTTCAAGTCTCAAATTTAGAGTTTTGGGCTCCTCCAACCTACAGGACCCAAAAACCTGCCTGACTGTCATGATGAATATGAATAGAGACAAGAAAACCCTCCATTTCCTTCACGCTAAGATGGACATACATGCATCAACATTATTCTCTTTTTCAACAGATTATTTAGCAGTAGAATCTGGTTTGTTGTGACTTTTAGCTGTTTGGTTGGATTAGGCTTAAAAGTAGCAAATCCTCCTTTTTCTATAATACAGCAGTGTGACCTCTTTTCACTTTCTTGTGGAATATAAAACAAGTTTTTATGCCCTTCAGGGTTACTTTTGTATAACCCTGATATAAACCAAAACTGATTTTTTAACTATGAAAAATGTTTTAAACCAGATCTGGGCCCACGGTTTATGACATTTAGAACTGTGGTTCTCTACATGAAAGGAGCTTAGCCTTTTTCTTTTAATTTGTTTTTAAACATATATTAAGTTAATCTGTAGTATGAAGAAATTTGGGTTTATCTTCTGTTCTTTTCCATGAATTATTCGCTGTTTGTTCTGGGGCCACAGCTGCCGGGCTTCCTGGGTCAGCACAGTGACTGCTGACCGAGCCTGGACTTGAGCCCCGTCCATAAGAAGCTGGGTTAGGGAGAATCCGCAAAACATCTTAGTCAGATAGGGGGTCTTGTCCACAAGAAGCGCCTGCGAAACTGACTACATTTGAAACCTGCTCCCAGAGTGGGAAAGTTTAAACTCAACCCCATGGCGGCTCCGTGTGGACAGCCCTAACCGCTTAACCAGCTACAAACTGGCTGGTTTGCCTTGCCTCTCCATAAACACACATGTGCTAGCCTGCCAACAACACAACAACAATGGTGGAGTTCTGGTTGTACTTCAGCAGGTATTCAGTTGTGGACACCAACATCTGTTGCTCCTTTACAGCAACAGTGAGCCCGAACAACAGATGGAAAACTATGCTCACTACAAATGCTTGGTTCCTCAGCACAGAACAACCAGGAGGGCCACCATGAGCAGGTACTGTTACTGCTCTTCTTCCTACTTTACTTCTGTGGCAGCATTACTGTGCTACTGCCAGGTGTGGCACACATATTACAACACCTATCACGGGTCCTCCGGCTTCGGGTTGTTTCAACTTTATGGTCAAACCTTTTTGTGCGGAAGCTGTAGGCTTGGAGTGATGTCTTTTTGCTGCCAAAATATTGAGAGCAATTTTCCATTGCTTGTGGAAGGCACCAGGTCTTTGAAAAGCCCAGGGTGCGTTTCAATTTTTTTAAACTAATTTCTTCCAAACAATCTATTTGTGTTTTTTTTTTTGCCTAAAATTGTAAAATGTTTTATATAAATACCGTTTTTGCACTCTTCGTCCCGCTACATTTTATTTTGTTGGAGTTAAAAAAAACAAAAACATGAAATTGAAATTTTGAGAATGTCATCATCTGTTCTAATTTCTTGTCCCTAAAAGAAAATGATCTTTACTTTAAACTATGGTAAGATACCGATGCATCAAGAAGTAGAAGAGCATTTAGGCAGAAATGATATTTCAAAGTAACCATAAAACATATATAAGTTTACATAAGACAGCCCTTTGAGTTATCCAAGCATTTTATTTAATCTTGCTCAGATTACTGTACTGTACTTTAGTAAGTCAGGTTTCACTTGTTTTAAATAGTCATCATTATCTTAGTAAAACAATATTTGAGGAAATGCTGTTGTCCAAATCAGAAGTCAATAACCTTTTAGGATATCTGATTCTTAATGTTGTTTTAATCAGTAACCATTATTTAAGGAAATATTATTTACTGAATTATAAATCAGTAGTGTTTTGGACAATTAATTTGAATGTTACTTTAACTAGCCATGACATGGTGTGATGGACTACTAAAATGGCAGAGAGGAACATTTTTGGGGTAGCAAGATGGCGACCAGTCGTATGTAAATATTTGACTTTGCTGGCACAAGCATTAGAGTCTGTGGTTGACAAAAGAAATTAGCGTATTTCATAACCCTTTTAGTTACACTTGAAATACCATAATACAAAGATTATAATGTATATGAGCACCAGCTCAATAAAATAAAATTTTTGTAACTTTAAAACCCATCACAGAACAAATACACTATCATCAAAGCTTAGGTTTTTACAACATAGAACAGAGCAAAACACAGTGAAATAATATTTAGATTGTTTCATCTTAAACCAGTTCTTTCTGCCCCGACACTACCTCATAAAGGAACCATTCTGAGGAAAGGAGGTCCTCGGGTGATGAGTTGTGGTGCGTCTCGCAGTAGCAGCTAAGAGGGGGTTGTGTGGCCTCTGCTACCTGGACCACCACACACGAAGGCGTTCAATGCTGGTGGCTCCCATGCCGTTGTCTTTCAGGCAGGGGGTAAACCACTTCACTCGACGTGATTAGAGAGACCGTCTCATCAGGGAAAATCTCTGGAGTCTCTCAGATTCCCTTTCTGCAGAAGCTCAGAAAGAAATGTTCAAGACAACATTGTCTTAATTTACTTTTTTACCATGAATGAATGCTGGGTACTACGATGATCTGGGGTCAAACACCAGATCATTGTCAACTTTGGATCCAACTTTGAAAAATTAGTCCAGCTTGCCAGCAAGTCGGACATTCACGCATGTTTTCTCCCTGTCTGCATATCTAGGAGAGTTGCACAAGTAATGAGGCGGAGCTCGTAGAACACCTTTCTCAGTAGCTCCATGAAATCGCAGGGATTCCAGCTGTGACTCCTCCTTCCTGGTCTGTACTAAGAGTAGGTTAGTGTGTGTAATCAATGTTTCCTACCAGCTCTTTGATTGTGCACTGTTCAGTCTATATTTCATCCCATGGCTGGGGCACAACAAAGTACATGAAAAGTTCAATTCAGTTTTAATTCATAATATCCATGATATTTATATGGCACCAATACACAACACGCCTTCTCAAGGTACTTTACAAAGTCAGTTCAATCGAATCATACAGATTCCAACTCAAGTAGATCCATTCTAACTGACCCTATATAGTAAACAATGCAGTCAAATTCAGTTAATATTCAATTTGTTAAAACGTTTTTCTATCTGAGGAAACCGAGCAGATTGCATTGAGTCTAAAGTATCATCTTTTTCCAATTGTCTTTAAATGATCAAATTAAAAAAATGTATTGATTGACATCCATTTCAGGGATTTATGTCCATTTAGCCTTCTACTGCAGGAATATCATCTAGAACCTGTTTCAAGGAGAAAAAGTCAAACTCCCTCTTCTAACTTACTCAAAAGAAAAATTTGAAGCGAGAAGGAGAAAGTAGAAGGAATGTAACCATGTCTTTAAATAGTAAATATTCGTTAATGTTCTACTAGTACCAGAATGCCATCAATTGGGACAATTCAATTCAGTTTATTTATATAGCGCCAATTCACAACACATGTCGTCTTAAGGCACTTTACAAAAATAATTCACTCATACAGATTTCAAGTCGGATACATACAATATGATCCTAGTAAATCAAACAATGCAGTCAGATTCAGGTTATTATTAAAATTGGTTAAAAAAAAATGTTTATCTAAGGAAACTCAGCAGATTGCATCCAGTCAGTAACTTGCAGCATTCACTCCTCCAGGATTAGCATGTAGAGACAGTGGACAGTTGCTTGTATTGTGCCGTTGCCTATGAAACAATCCCTCATACTGAGCATGCATGTAGTGACAGTGGAGAAGAAAACTCTCCTTTAACAGGAAGTGAAAAAGGCTCAGTGTAAGCGACCATTTGCCATGACCGACTAGGGACCCATTTATGATTATCTTGGCTTAAACACTGGAAAGCTGTTGGCTGGACAGCTCTCAGTTAAAGAGAGTTTAAAAGAAATACAACATCCTGATACTCAGTGTGAAGCTTTAACTGGAAACAGAAAAAAACAACATGGGGACACTGGAATTATCCCAGCTTCCATCTTTAGAGGACTGGTAGAGGAAGACGTTTCCAATAAATCATTTAGAAGAGTTAAAAAAAAAACATGGATCCATGGATCTGTATACATAGTTCGGGTGAAAGAGACAGACAAGTACAGTTTGAACTATCTGTTCAACAGTGAGAATAGTGGATGAGACTGTTAATACTCAACACAAGAACACTGAGGAACCAGGTGAGATTGTAAATCCAGGATACAGATTGTCAGTCAGTGTGGTATTGAAGGTGTGGAGGTGGATCAGTGAGTTAGAGGAGACTCTGTAGAAGGACAGAATGCCATCAGGACAGTCCATATACACTGCTACTCTGTTAGAGACATAGGAAGAGGAGGAAGATGAAAGGATTTCCCTGTTCTTGTAATGAGAGATGTTGTAACCTTCATCAGAACAGCTCAAAATCCAGGAATCATCATTTTTTCCTAACACAGACTCATTACTATGTCCTCTCCTTCTTATTCCTCTATAAGCTATTGATATCTCAATTTTTCCTTTCCACTCAACCTCCCAGTAACAGCGGCCTGTCAAAGCATTTCTACAGAGCAGCTGAGGAACACTAAATCTGTCTAGATGATCAGGAAATGAGTGATCTTCCTCCATGTGCGCCACCTTCCTGTCGTCGTCTGACAGTTTAAAGTTTTCGTTTACTGTGTCTCGGTCAAATGTCAGCTGACATGAATCTGATGGAGAGATCAAAAAACGTTCAATTACAGTTATTGGTCTATTATCTGATTATTCATTAATACTCACTAGCAATTAATGTTGAGAGTTTGAATGATTGTATGGGAGTTGCTTTGTTGTCATAAATCAACAAAAAAGAAACTTACACCTCCATGGACCCGGCTTCAAAAATCTGTCACCGGCAGGCTCCACCCTGAAAGAAGAGAGGGAGGGAAGAGAAGGGAGTAAGAGCAGCTACTAATGTTTCTCCTTGTTTCTGCCCTTGGTGCTTAGCCTAAATACGTACTGGGGATATCTCTTTACATAGTTCATCTAAACGTAAAATAAAATACATAACAGAGTTTAGGTGGAGTGTAGGTCTAAAATATACTTCCTGTCCAATAGGCAAGTACTGATCCTAAAGATTTAAAAACGAATTTTCCTGCTTTTGTAGATATTAAGAAAAACCTCCTATATGTGTAACTTTTACAGTAATTATTGTATCTAACAAAGGAATACTTAAGTGACTAGTTGGACAAAGAACAAGCCCTTAGCCCTCTAAAAGATTTTATGTGGTGTTGTCCGGTCTTCCAATACCTTAGAGTTTCAAGTCTCCAATGTGGATCTTTCAGTCCAGCCATAAGCATATTTGCTCCTGAATCACCTGGACAATTGTAGCTCAGATCCAACTCTTTAAGGTGGTGGGGGTTTGATTTGAGTGCTGAGGCCAGATAAGCACAGCCATCCTCTGTGATCAGACAGCCTGACAAGCTGCAGACAGAGAAATAAATAGACTGACATGATTTACAGTCGGGTACTGTGCCTTACAAAAGTATTGAAATCTCTTGACTTTTCTTTACATTACAGCCACATATCATTTTATTAAAATTGTATGTGATATACAAAAACATTATAGAACATAATTTTGACATGGAAGAAAAATTATACATAGTTTTAAAATTTTTTAACCATTTTTCTTGATACCCTTAAAGAAAATCCAGTTACAAGGAAGAGGTCAATGTATCTTCTAAGAATGAAAAAAGGATGGCCGACCACCTAAACTGAGGGGCTGGGCAAGGGGAGCATCAATTAGTGAAGCAGCCATGAGACCAATGGAAACTCTTGAGGAGCTGCAGAGATCCTCAGCTCAGGTGTTGGATCTACTGACAGGTCAAGTATTAGTCTTGAACTCCAAATCCCTAGCATGACCATTCTTCTGCTCACTCTTTCATAAGTGAGCAGAAGAAAGGCATTGTTTAAAAAAAGTCTTGTTTTCAGTTTAATACACGCCATTTAAGTGTCACAGAAAACATGTGGAGGACGGCACTCTGCCCAGATGAGACCAAAATAAAACTTTTTGGACTACATATAGAAAGGAAACACTGTGCATCCCAAGGAACATGTCATCCCCAGGATGACGCATGGTGGTGGCCGCATCATACTGTAGGGATCTATTTCTTCAGTAGGATTTGTGACGGACGGGATTTTACTTTCCAGCCAGAAAATGGCTTTAAACATACACCCAGAGCTACTATGGAATGGTGTAGATCAATGCATATTCATGTATTTGAATGGCCTAGTCAAATTCCAGACCTAAATCCAGTTCAGAATCTGTGGCAAGACTTAAATACTGATATTCACATCACCCTCCAATCAATAAAACTGGTAGCGAGTTATCTTACAAAGACAGGGGGCAAACATTTCAGTCTCTAGAAGTGGTAGGAAATACCACCAGAGATTTGTAGACTGAAAAGCCTGCATCTTTTACCTTCGACTTAACAATAATGCAATGCTTTGTTTGTTCTTTCACCAGAAAATGCTGTTAAATTAGTTGAACTTCATGGTTGTTACAGAAGAAATGGGAAAAATGTTGACAGGATATGTATACGTTCAGTTAATTCAGTTTTATCCATTTTCAGAAGTGAATCCAACCTGGAACTTATGGTGCAAAGGATAATAACCCAGCTCTGTCTGACAAAAACACCAAAATTAAAAAATCTGAAATGTTTTAGACTTACTGAATTGGTAAAGGCTTTAAGCTTTCTGCAAGCTGGACCATATACCTAAAACTGGGATTTGAATTTTTTGAAACTACAGCCAAGATCAAAATGTTTAAAGTAAATTTATGAGGATAACAAGTTTAAAATCTATAACAGCAGGCTGAAATGTACAAACATCCTGAATGAACAGGTTTAAGAAGTCCGATCTAGGTTTCCTTTTTTTTTTTTTTAATCCAGGTTTCTGACACCTACCTTAGTGTCTCCAGTATGCAGTATGGACTCTTTAGTCCGTCGGATAGAAGCTTCACTCCTGAATCCTTCAAACTGTTGTTTTTCAGGTCCAGTTCTCTGAGAATGGAGGACTGGGATCTGAGAACTGAGGACAGAGATTCACAGCTTCTCTCCGAGAGGTTGCAGTTACTCAGTCTGAAGAACGGCAATAAAGAAATAGAGGTATCTCACAGATATGTAATCAATTAATAAAGTCCAACAAATTCTTGCTCAGACAGATAGTTGGAACTTTCTTCTTGCATATTTTTATTTACTTTTTCTTGCCTCAATGATTAGAAATAAAAGTGGAATGGGGTGATCATTGTTTTTGAAAAGGCCATTGTCACAAATCATAAAGACATTTTAAACATGTTTAAGTCAAACATGATAAATAAATGTTTATTTTGGAATTTCATTGATTATTCATTATTTAACTTATTTTATTTTAATTCTGAATTGTGCAAACACCACTTGAGCTACTTTTATTAGCATTGTATGAGGAAAAGATTGAAACAAGCATCCATAAGCATTTATTAAGGCTGCCACTTGGTCATTTTCTGTGATCAAGAACAGATTGCACATGCCTGGGTGCAGTTATGAGAAGCAAACACTTATATGTAAATAATAATCTATTATTTAGCCTTATGTTGTGATAAAACTTTTGATAGAGATGCCCATTCCTAGGCTGGTGAAAGTAACAAATCTAAAGTTTAATATATATTTTGATGCCCCCTTGATTTTGTATAACAAGCAAAAATACTTTTATATATTAAGAAAAAAATAACTTTCTTGCAGTGTGTGTCCTTACAGAGCTTTGTTGGAGGCTTTAACCACTGGCAGCAGCCTTAGAAGAACCTCCTCTGAATCAGAGTATTTCTTCAGGTCAAACACATCCAGATCCTCTCCTGATGACAATAAGATGAAACCCAGAGCTGACCACTGAGCAGGAGACAGTTTATCTGTGGAGAGACTTCCTGAACTCAGAGTCTGTTGGATCTCCTCCACTAGAGAAGAATCCTTCAGTTCATTCAGACAATGGAACAGATTGATGCTTTTTTCAGCAGACACATTCTTACTGATCTTCTCCTTGATGTACTGAACTGTCTCCTGAATGGTCTGTGAGCTACTTCCTGTCTGTGTCAGCAGACCTTTTAGGAGTATCTGATTGGTCTGCAGCGAAAGTCCCAGTAGGAAGCGGAGGAACAAGTCCAGGTGTCCATTTGGACTCTGTAAGGCCTTGTCAACAGCATTGTGATGGAACACTCTTGTTTTGGATTTGGTGAATAATGTAGGTGTAGTTGCTTGTTTTTCTTTCATCAGGTTGACACCAGAGTTGAAGGTCTGATAAACATGAAGAGCAGCCAGAAACTCCTGAACACTGAGATGGACGAAGCAGAACACCTTGTCCTGGTACAGCCCTCTCTCCTCTCTGAAGATCTGTGTGAACACTCCTGAGTAAACTGAGGCTTCTCTGATATCGATGCCACACTCTGTCAGGTCTGATTCATAGAAGATCAGGTTTCCTTTCTGAAGCTGATCAAAAGCCAGTTTTCCCAGGGACTCAATCATCTTCCTGCTATCTGGACTCCAGAGTGGATCCGTTTCAGCCCCTCCATCGTACTTGGCCTTTTTCAGTTTGGTCTGAACCACCAGGAAGTGGATGTACATCTCAGTCAGGGTGTTGGGCAGCTCTCCTCCCTCTCTGGTCTTCAACAAATCCTCCACAACCGTAGCAGTGATCCAGCAGAAGACTGGGATGTGGCACATGATGTGGAGGCTTTGTGATGTCTTCAAGTGGAAGATGATCCTGCTGGCCTTCTTCTTATCTCTGAGTCTCTTCCTGAAGTACTCCTTCTTCTGTGGGTCAGTGAACCCTCTGACCTCTGTCACCATGCCAACACACTCAGGAGGGATCTCATTGGCTGCTGCAGGTCGTGTGGTTATCCAGAGGAGAGCAGAGGGAAGCAGTTTCCCCCTGATGAGGTTTGTCAGCAGAACATCGACTGAGGTGGACTCTGTAACATCAGTCAGGATCTCCTTGTTGTGGAAGTCCAGAGGAAGTCGACTCTCATCCAGACCATCAAAGATGAACAGAACCTGGAAGTGTTCAAAGCTGCAGATTTCTTTGGTTTCAGTAAAGAAGTGATGAACAAGATCCACCAAGCTGAACTTTTTCTCTTTCAGCACATTCAGCTCTCTGAAGGTGAATGGAAACATGAACTGGATATTCTGGTGGGCTTTGTCTTCAGCCCAGTCCAAAATGAACTTCTGGGTTAAGACTGTTTTCCCAATGCCAGCCACTCCCTTTGTCATCACTGTTCTGATTGGTTGATCTCTTCCAGGTGGGACTTTAAAGATGTCTTCTTGTCTGATGGTTGTTTCTGGTCTGTGTGGTTTCCTGGATGCTGTTTCAATCTGTCTGACCTCATGTTCATCATTGACCTCTCCAGTCCCTCCCTCTGTGATGTAGAGCTCTGTGTAGATCTCGTTCAGAAGGGTTGGACTTCCTGCTTTAGCAATCCCCTCAAACACACACTGGAACTTCTTCTTCAGACCAGATTTAAGTTTATGTTGACAAACTGCAGCAAGATGTTCTAAATTAACACAAAAAGTAAAATCAGAAAGGAAACTAAATGATCTTCTGGAGATCATTAGAATAAATGTGATTCCATCTCTTCAGACATCAGTAAATGTGTGATTTATTCATCTGGTTCAATCTTGGTAGAAATCCTCTTACTGCTCTGCAGACGGTCAGCCAGCTCCTCCTGCTTCATCCTCCTCAAGAAGTTCAGGGTCATCTTCATCAGGGCCTCTCTGCTGCTCCTTCTCTGCTCATCATCCTCACCTTTCAACACATCTCCATCATCTCTCAGGACCTGTAAGCATTCTTGGTCATCTCGACTCAGAACCTTCTGGATCTTCTTCAGCTCGTTCTTCACAAAAGTGACCATGTTGTCCTCCAGCAGCTGGAACAGAAGACCACATGAAGGACACAGTCAGACTGAAACCATGGAGACAAACATCAGGTCCATGTTGGACAGACTGACAGTCCACTGGTCTACAAAGTGCAGCATGGAGATGACTGTGAACAGAACTGATGGAGAAGTAGATGTTGTACAGACCATAAATATGGAGTCCAGCTGGGTTTGATGCTGCTGGGCAGAAGGACCACTGGGAACCTCTGAGATCTGCTGGTCCACTCTGTGGAGGAACCAGGAACAATCAGTTCACATTGTGTCTATCAATACAGAGACACAGACATATTTTCTGTCCCCTCAAAGACACACAGATAAAGGTCTATCCTATACCCTAAATGTCCATGTATATCCTCACTACATACACATGTAAACACACAAACAAGCTGAGCAGAATATTAAAAATCCAAGTCAATATGATAAAAAAATAACTATGTGTTCACATTTGATAGGACTTTACCCATCCCTCCAAGCATTTTTTAAAAGTGCTTAAATAAATAACCAAAAAAGCTCCCTGGAAAATGTCTGGAGTAAAAAATAAAACTTGTGCAAACTACAGTTTGCACCTCTGGGCTGGGAAACTGGGTAATCACAGAGCTCCGTGAAGTAGAATGCTTCAAAATGTCATCCCACAATGGTTGTGTGCAGTTGTTTAGTGTTTGTGCTGTGTTTCTCTCCACCTGCAGTGTGACTGACAGGTGCAGCCGCAACAGGTGTTTCTCGTTGAGCCCCAATCACCGGAGCTTCTTAAGGAGCATGGACCTGGAGGGATGTGTCAGCCTGTTGTCTCTGCCAGTGTGGTAAACCGGCCGGGTTCTGCAGTTCTCTGCATTACCTAAGCCTGCTGTAATCATGTGTCTTGTCCTGCTTTATAGATCTGATCACTCTGTAATAGTGTCCTGAATTCCAAGCTCCTGTTCTCTGTATCCATGCTCCGGTGAGCACTGGAACTGACTCTCTGCCGCTCCAACCGTGAGACTCCCTTCCTTTCTTACCTGCAGCTCTAAGATCACTTCGTGGAAACACCTAACCATTGCTCAACTGCTTGTCCAAACTCCAACACCATGTGCCCAGCAGAAGCACTACTGCTTAAGGACCGCAAAGAGAGAACGTCAGCACTGTGAATGTCCTGCCAAACTCTACCTCCACAAGCCATCATCCAGCACCATCAGTGAGCTATCTCAACCCTATCCTGCACTACTCTCCATAACTTCTTCCAAACAACTATAACCTCTCTCCTCGTCAGTGCCAATCCAGATCTCTTTGGCAGCTCCAGTCCGTATTCAACCTTGTTTTTACATATTCCAAATAAACTGTTAAACTGCTGTTCAGTCTCTGTAATTGTGTCCACATTCAGAATCAGTAAAGCCAACATTATAACACAAAAAGCATTCAAGTTCAACCTATTGTACTGCTGACAGTCTGCTGGTTCACCAAAGTAAGGTGCATGTATTGTAGAACAGGGTGGGACCTAAATGATTAAATGGTAAATGGACTGAACTTATATAGTGCCTTTCCAGTCATACAGACCACTCAAAGCGCTTTACACAAGAGCCACATTCACCCAATTGCACTCACTAATGCTCACATACTGATATGCAGATGGGCAGGCAACTTAAGGTTAAGTGCCTTGCCCAGGGGCACATCAACATATGGCAGGAGGAAGCTGGAATTGAACCCACAACCTTCTGAAAGCAAGATGAAACTGAATTCATTTGCTTTTAGAATGTATTTCGTTGTATTAAAAATTCAGTTTGACTACTTTCACTTTCAGGTTTGAAATTCAATTTCAGTTCCAAAATTCAATTTTTTGTGTCACACATTCGGGTCCTTGAGGATAGCCTTAGATTAATCAAACATAGATTCATCGATTTACGTTTCACATCAGGTTAAACTTCCTTTACGGCATGTTGAGGTGCAGCAGTGCAGCTACATGAGCTTAGTGGATGTCCATCACCAAGTCAAATGAGCGTCTATAAGAAGCGTCATGTAAACAGATGATGGTCAAACAGCAACACTTATGCTACCTGTAGCTATTAGCTAAATATGCCAGATTAGCATAGCGTGCCGCCGGTGTTACGTCGGTCTGCGTTTCTCTTGCCCTTACCTCAGCGTAACTTCTGTTGCCTAGCAACCGTGTTAGTGTGAGGTGCAGAGCGGTGAAGCCGAACAAATGGAGCCTGAAGGTTAAAGGTTAAATAACTACATGGTTTTTATTTACTCTTTTGCATATTGCTGATGGCTTATAATGCGGTTTTGTTTTAAAATCGTATTGTTTTATGACCTTGTTAAATATTCAGGCATTTCAAATTTTGAAAATATTTTTTGTGACCATAGATATAAGATACAATACATTGATGACAAATACCATTTGTTCAATTTATTTGTAAAGCTTTAAACAACTTAAACACTAACATATTAACTTTAGAAACAAAGTTAAAATCAGTTTATTAGCAATTATAATATTAATAATAATTATTATAATAAATAAACCAAACATTAATATTAGATTTCATCTGACTGAATTCTATCTGTTTATCTTCCACCCATTGAGGAAACCCAGCGGGCGTTTGAAAACAATGTGCCGGGAGTCAGCTGTTCTCTCGGGGTTTAGCGCATCTCAACCACCCGGTCAGCTGACAGCTGGTGGGGCGAGCGGCTGCTGGGGCAGCGGACGAACACATCGACACATTTGTGTAATTAAGCGATACCTTGATAAACTGATCAGATATTTTAGGTTTACACAACTACATTCTGGTCTAAAAACATTGTAAAAGTTCAGTTGTTTCACAGAATGCGCAATATAATTTTATTCACAACTTTTCTCTCTCCTCCAGCCTTTGCTACTTCCGTTTGAACAATCAACTTCGACCCGCAATGAATCGTGGGATAGGGTGGGACTCGGAGGATACACCGGACCCATCCTTCAAATCTGGGGATAAGAAGGACGTATTTGTTGGAACCTTGGAGACTGGACAGCATTCGTCGCCTCATCCAGGACGTTATCAGCCTACAAATGCGTCCTTCAAAGGATGCAGTCCTAAATTTGGACACAGCGATAGTGAATGACATCTGTGAATCACTAAATCTGTGTTTGATTAATCTGTGGCTTCAAGGACCCGGATGTGTGACACAAAAAACTGAATTTTGGAACTGAAAGTGAAAGTAGTCAAGTTGAATTTTAAATACAACAAAATACATTTTAAAAGCAAATGAATTCAGTTTCAAACCATAAAATTCAGTTTCAGTTTAGTGAAATTCATTTTCAAACCAATGCATTTAATTTCAAATTACACAAATACAAATTCAGTCAAAGCAATTCAAATTCAGTTTCTGATGGCAAAGGTTTCTTCCCATATTAGAGCCTTATTTCCAAATTGTATGAAATTAACATTTCCTCAAAGTTCTACACAGTATACCCTATCATGACAATATGAAAGATGTTTATTTGAGATTGTTTCAAATTCTTTAAAAAAAGAAAACTAAGAACCACATTTACATAAGTATTCCCAGCCATTGGCATGAAGCTCCAAATTGAGCTGAGGTGCATACTGTTTCCACTAATCATCTTAAAGATGTTTCTACAGATTAAATGGAGTCCACGTATGGTAAATTCAGTTAAATGGACATGATTAAGAAAGGCACACACCAGTCTATATAAATTTACCTACGTAAATGTGATTTCTTAGTTTATTTTAAAAACATTTGCAACAATCTTAAACTTCTTTCACATTGCCATAATGGGGTATTATGTGTAGAGTTTTGAGGAAATAAGTTATTTTGATATTATTTGGAATAAGGCTGCAACATAACTAAATGTGGAAAAAGTATGGCACTGTGAATAATTTCGAGATGCACTGTATGTATGTGGCATATGTGTCAGTGGGACTAAAGTTTCATTTACTGTATTAACAAAAAGGTAGAGCCAATCAGAGCGAGCTACAGTTGCTCAGGATGGTTAACAGCAGTTACACAGGATGGAGCAGGAACCAGGGCACCTCCAACAAACATGAACATAGAAATATGGGAAAAAGAGCTGAGCTCATGTTAAACACATGTTGGAATACAAATGTTGCAGACTGACTCAGTTTACAGAGTTACAGCAGTTAGATACAGCTCACTTTTCTGCTGATAGAGGTCCAGAAAGTTTAAAATTAATCCATTTGTCCTTTGATTCATTGCTGTTGAAGGACAGATGTCTGGGTTCAGTTTCATGATCAGGTGTGACTCTGGTTTCTAATAAAAACCAAACTCTCTTTGTAGAGAAAATATTAATAGAAGAAAAAAAAATGTTAAAGACATGAATCATTTTAAATATTTTCTCTCTTAATTTGAGGAGCTCTAACCAACAGGCTGGTTCTGAAACACTGACTTGCTGTTTGTAAGAACCCACTGATACCATGCTGAGCTGCCTCTGTTCAGTCTGTATGAAGCACCAAAGAGGAGCAGCAGCAGCTTCATGACCACGTCTTCTTTGGCCTGATATAGTGTGAATGCTGTGTGAAAAGGGCTATGGACAGTTAGAGATGGTGATCTCACCTCTGACCTTTGCTCCGGCTCTCATGTTTCCCACACAGAGTGGTTTTAGAGGGAGGGACTCCCTCATTTTTGTCCTCACACTGATCCATGCTGCTGAATTCACATCCACATCAGCTCACACACACTTTCTAGCTTCACCTGCAGAGGAAACACAAATAATTCATCTGAACATCAACTCTGATCATCCTTTACATCATCTGCGCTGGAAAAAGATCAGCTGCTCCTCCTCTGATTGGCTCTTCTTCTCTGCTTCATATCAGTGTCAGTTGAATGCAGTCAGACAGCAGTGTGAGGCAGAGGAAGCTGCCATCAGCTGCTGTACTTCTACTATCAGTCCACTAGATGGAGTCATGGAGCAACATTTCATTCACTGATTCACTCTGGAAGCTTCAGTCCATCACATTGACTCAGTTCAACATGTGAAACCATCTCAGCTGATAGATGAAGAAGCAGAAGATGAGCATCAAAATCATCATTACTGGTTAGTTTTCAGAGAACTTTAGATCAGGAAATACAAACAGATAAAGAAGATAAATATTTGTTCTCCTTTATTACCATGAAAAACAGACTGGAACTAAATCGAATTTAACATTTGGAAACAATTATTGATATTTTCAACAAATTAACAAAAAGTAAAGAAATGAATTTATTAAAATTTGTGCTGAAATAAGAAGTGTGCATGTTTTCCAAACATTAGAGAGCAGAAAAAAAAACAGGAAAGTTCCTTGAGTATAAACTTCAAGTATGAAACAAAGCAAACTTACAGTTTGTTCAATCAGTCCAAAGTGTTGAAGAAAACTCTGAACAGACAGTGAGCTTCTTCCTGAAATGAATCTGAGCTTCACCTGTGATGGAAGCAGGAGTAGGATTGGTAGCGAGTCACTTAATTCCAAAATAAAGAAAGAAACATTCCATAATTTTCTGAGCACCAAAAAACACAGTAAGGAAAAGGTCCACAGTGACTTCACATGCAGTTCAATAAAGTCTTCATAAGAAAGAAAGAAACCTCTAATGAAATGGTTCACGATGGTGTCATTTGGAGAAATGAACTCAGAACAGAGCTGCTGGTTGCTTCTTGCTTCAGTGATAAATGTGTTCTGACTGGTCAGACTGGTCCAACTGGTGAGTGATGCTTTCAGTCAAAGAAAAGATCACATGACATCTAAGGACATGAACCCTTCTCATGACTCTCAGACTGAAGGCAAACCAAGCTGCTATTAAGGTATTTTCCTGATCAATTTTCAGTTCAACTCTGATGGAACCAATTTCCGCTTCAATGGGGGACACGTTGGACTTTTTATTGATTGGGATTTGTCCCCCTCTGGTGGTGAAAATAACACATTGATTTCAGTAAAGTAAACCCAGATGGCATGGTATATGTTTGTTTTTCTTTTTAAATGTTAAAAAATACAGCACAATCTCTTAAAGTTTTATGGTTATAGTATTAATACCAGTGATCAGTGCATCTTTAAAATGAGGAAATACAACAAACACCACAATATATTAACATGTTATTACTCATTTAACATAAAATAAACCAAAATCTGGAAGCAGCATTACACAGAGCAAATCTTATATTAAAATTTGGTTTTAAGTCATTTAATATAATCTATTAGATATGTCCGTACATTGCCTAATCCAGTCTGGTGCTGTGGGAATATGGAGTCCCATAGCAGCAAATTCCTACTGTAAGGTATCTTGCTACTAGTAGATGTCAAACACAACCACCTTGTGGTCCCTGTCTCAATATTTAATTTTAAAGTGATTGCACATTTTTAAAAAACAAACTGAAGCACCACCCCAGCTTCACCTTAGCTAGTTTTATTGGTCTGTACAAAGTTGCAAAGCAGCATGTTCTATGGGAAGAACAATGCCTATCCTAATGCTTTGAGTTTAGCAGGATATAAACTAACTCAGATATCACCAGAAGGAAAATGTTAATTAAAACTGGCCTTTTTCCCACATCACTTGTTTTTGTCCCATAATGGGTATTTCATTGTATTTAGTCCATTGGTAACAGGGTTTAAAGCTTGCCCTAAAGTGGCCCTATGAATCATTTCAACAAGGTAGCCAGTTAAACAGGTCCCGATTGAACTTGCCAACTAAGGAGACATAATCTTCTTGCCAACTTGAACTCTTCTAACCAGTCTCACCACTCCCAGTATACACCCGTAAACATTCTGTAATCAACCCTGGGTGGGGCCATTAGTCTAACTATAGACAATGTACTCTATAGTAATGGAAGGTCATGTGGTCTGATGAGACCAGATGAAACCTGTTCCTTAGTGGGCGTTAAGAGTTATGGTAAGAGATGCACCTATCCAGCCTGGTGTCTACATTAGCACCGTTTGGGGTAGTGCCACAATCTGGGATTGCTGCAGTTAGTCATGTCTAGAGTAAGGAACATTATGGATCCAAATAATTAGGTCAGCTGACTACTCGGATATACTACATTACCATGTTACTCTATCTTTTATTTTTAACTGATGACACAGCCATGATCCAAGATGAAAATATCAAGATTAATCAGTCTCAAATTATGCATTAGTTATTTAAACATGAATTGTACACATTAATTTGTCACCACAGAAACCACACCTAAACTCCACTGAGAATCTTTAGGATGTGCTAGAGAAGAATGTGCATCCAACTCTCCTATCATCTCTGCAAATTTTGATGAAAACCGAATGTAAAAATACATTTTGGGACATTGCAGAAGTTTAAAGAGATAATGTCAAGTTTAAGTCTGTCCAAAAAATATTAGCCACTTTTATTTGGATGGACAGTGGATGCGTTCAAGAGCATGATTGTTTCACTGAGACTCTGTTACCTCAACACAGAAACACAGAAGAACCGGGAAAGGTTCTAAATCCAGCATAAAGAGGTTCAGTGAATGTGTTGTTGATAGTGTGCAGATGGATCAGTGTGTCAGATGAGACTCTAAAAAAAGACAGAATGCCAGCAGAACAGTCCAAATACACTGCTACTCTGTTGGAGACATAGAAGGTAGAGGTGGAGGAGGAGGCGGAGGAGAAGATGGGTGTTTTTTTGCCATTGTGCCAAACAGAATAACCATCATCAGAGCAGAACAGACTCCAGGACTGATGATTCCGTCCAAACCAACAATCATCCCTGTATCCTTTCCTTCTGATTCCTCTGTAGCTTACAGATATATCCACTTCTCCTCTTCCCTCAACCTCCCAGTAACAACGACCAGTCAGACCGGTTCGACATAGCAGCTGAGGAACATCAAATCTGTCTGGATGATCAGGATAAGACTGATGTCCCTTCACACGTGTCACCTTCCTGTTGTCGTCAGACAGTTTGAGCTCTTTGTTCACTGTGTTTGTGTCGATTATGAGCTGACAGGAATCTGATGGAGAGAACAAACACAATCCAGCTGCAATTATTGATCATTTATTGACACTTTGATGATGACTCCAGAATGAGTGATGGACAGTTTGAAGATGGTTGAATGTGAGCTGCTTTGTTGTCATGAATCAAATGAAAAAACACACTTACACTTCCTCAGACCTGGTGTCAACCATCGGACTCCAGCAGGCTCCACCCTGAAAGGTGGAGGAGGGTCAGACCATCAGTCTCTTCCAGCATGCAAACATGGACATTACATAACGGAATGAACAAATAACTTTATTACTAAGCACTTTTGACAAACATGACTACAAAGGACTGTACAAGATAAAATGAACGTAATAAAAATCACATGATATAAGTGAATAAAAAAAAAGAGTCAAGTCAAGTTTAATTATATGGCAATTTTCAGCAACAAGGCACTCAAAGCGTTGTACATGAGGAAAAACATTACAATGATACAGAAAGTCAAACACAGAAAAACAAATCAAATGACATTAATAATCCATGGGAATTTACTGGTAAGAGCTGGTTCTAATCCAATCTTTCTAATAGAGGTAATTAGCTCATTAAGTCCTCTGTGGTAAGGAATTCATCCTGTGCTAGAAGAAAAATTATAATATTAATCTTTGAGGTCGCTGGTATGAAGCGCCTGTTGTCCCATCATTCAAATGGTAACAGTCATGGGCGCTCACTGAAGTCTAAGTAGAGAAGCTGGGTCACTGGTATAAAACAGTTTTAGTCCAAACTTTTTAAATACTAATAATGTTTGGCTTTCACTGGTATGAAATAGTTGTAATACAATCCTTCTAAGAAATCTAAAAATCTCCTGTCATTGGTGTAAAAACAGCTTTAGTCCAAATTTTCAAATATTAATAATATTTGGCTTTCGCTGGTAATCCTTCTGAGAAATCTGAAAATCTATGAAAAGTAATGAAATCACACATATAGTAAGATAGGAATAAGATAGGAGAAAAAAAAATCATATTTCAGACTTTATTCTTAGCAGAATAGAGTCTGAGACAATAGTAGTACAAAAAATCCTCAGCAGGGGTGAACAACACACACATAAGTAAAGATAAAGCAAGGGTACGGTGGAATCTTGAGGGTGTGAATATATATAGTGTATATAATATATATAAGTCTGAGTGTGTTTGCAAGCATTAGACTGTCAACACTGATAGAAGCACCATTGTCCTTGAGAAGAGAGGTGGAAGTTTTATCAATCGGCCGCATAGTCCTATCAGCACACAGCTGGTAGGGGAGTGCTGGGGAAGAGCGTCACGTTTATATAATATCCAGGAGATATTTTATCGATAGCCAGTTAGCAGAAGTTGCCAAGGCCACATTGAGGCGCCAGATTTAGAAAAACAATAAATGTTGTGTTTCAGGCAGTTGTGAATGTCCAACTACTTTAAGAGTTTTACTCGTATGTCTCAATTGCGAATCCAAATAGCCAAATTTCTGGTACTTTCCATAGATCTCGAGGGTACAACTTCTCCAAGATTATATCTTTTAACCTCTGAGTCCAACCGCTGCCAGGCTGCAATTCTGTTCAAGAATCGTGTCCAGCTTGCGATTCTGCTCTCTTAACATTTCAGTCTGAGTGTTGATCGCTCTACAGATTCCATCCAACATCGCAGAAAGCTTTGGAACGCTTTGAACAGCTGCCCACGTTTTGCGAATCACTCGATAAGCCAGGTAACCACCAACTCCAAAAAGTAGAAATCCTGTTATCAAAAGTCCAAATATGTAGACATTTTCTACGTCCGCAACCGACATCGTAGTCAGGAACACAATCTTCCACTGCTACCAAAAATCCATTGTGTATCCAGAGAAGAACGTCCCATCTGGACAAGAGGGTCTCCTTTACCCTGTCTTCCCATCAAAAAAAATTTATCAATTATGTTGAGAGACCAGCTGACCAAATCCATAATTTACAAGTTTGGAGGATATGCAAAGCGAGGCTCTGAGAAAAATACAGACAAAAAGCAGAAGCAGGGATCAGCAGGGAGGGAGAGAAAACACGTTTGTCTTCCACCGAGAGCAAGAGGAAAGATAATTAGATATAAAAAAGAAAAACTTTAGTTAAACAAAAGCCAACTAGATAGTTGTGTAGTGAAATTTTCTTATCAAAGTGGGAGAGAAAATTAACTCATTAGAAGAGAAAATCCGGACTTTGTCTTTATAAGTTTTATTCAAAGGCATTCAGCGTTTGAAGACCCTGTCACTGAGGTTAGTCAGTGAAGCAGAGCCCCGATCAACATTTACACACAGTATTTAAAGAGTATGTGGGTGTTACCTCAACTTCAAATAGTCTGTGTTTTATGGCCCTAGACCCTCCTCGGGTCAGAGGTAACAAAGTTATCTACGAGCAGACCATCTGCTCTTCCTGAGACACAACCCTCCAGGATGTGTTTTAACCATTAAACGTCTGATAATGGTTTTACAGACCAACTCCTCTAGGTAACAAAACACAGAGGTCAGAGGGGAGAGAGGTAAGGGAAGTTCAGAGCATTGAAAGAATTTTCCACAACAGTTGCAATCGTTTTTATAAGAATTTTTGTGAATCAATCAAACTCTTGGTTTGACTGTTGAAAAAGTGTCTTCCAAAACCTCAGGACCACAACATTAAATGTTCTTGCTTGTTTGAATGCATTGCTACCTGGCTGCAGCATCCTATAGTATTTGTAAAAGGTTACGAAATATTTGGAAAGTCTAGCATAACAAGGCATCACAATAGTATATTCATGAAAAAAACAAAGGCATGGAAAATTTGTACAAGTTTATTTGATGGTTTGACAGGTCTGAGTTTCATGATGTTCTTTAACTGAAAGAAGCATGATCAGAAGAAATATTTTCTATGCGAGTGCAGGGTTAGCATAAACATTTAAAGCCAAATTCTCAACATTGCATTTTGTGGAAGTATAAAAGGAGGAAATCACTTGGCTGATGTTTAAATCTGCTTCGGGTCGAGCTATAATGATTATTTCAGCTTTACTAAAATAAAAAAAGATCATTATCAACCAGTCGGTCTTTCATCTGAGTAATGTAGTTGATCATATTAAATAACTTATTGAGCTGGTTTGATTTGAAAGACACATTCAATTGACCTTAGCTGTCGAAACAATAGAGCAAGTTCAATTATATTGTTTCTTCATCTCTCTAACTCAAAATAAATCTAATATAATACATCATAAAGCTTTTTACTGTATCACAGAGTTTGGCAAGTGACTCAAACATGTGACCAAATTGTAACAGCGGTTCATTGTAATTGGATCCCAGTTATAAAACAATGCAATCAAGTTCAGTTTGTTATTTTTTAAGAAAACCCGATTGTATCAAGTGGCTTGTATTAAGTTGTTATCTTTGCAGCAATCCCTCATTCAGAACAGCAGGAAGTAAAAGTCCCCTAAAAAAGGAGGTTGAAATGCTTTTCATATTCATTAGCTTTTACAGAGCTAATGACTTATGACTAATGCCACCCATTACCCTATTAAGACAGTGTCTCGCCCACGGCCAAAATTGAATAGATTAAAAAATTATCTAAAAAAGAGGAAATCATGAAAATCTCATAAAAATAAACACAACTCAGACTGAAAACAAAAATAAAACAATTAAATGTGGCTTACTGAACATAAGATCTCGCTCTACAAAGACTTTGATAATTAATGACTTAATTTGTGACAATCAGATTGATTTATTTTGCCTCACAGAAACCTGGCTGCAGAAAGAGGATTATGTTACTATAAATGAGTCAACTCCTACTAATTATTTACATATTCACATTCCTCCAAATATTGGGTGAGGAGGAGGAGTAGCAACCATCTTTCAGTCCGATTTATTGATTAGTGCCAGACCAATCAATATCTACAATTCTTTTGAATATTTAGTCCTTAGTTTTGGAACAATGGAAATAACTTAGATCCTTTATCAGGCTCCTCTCCTGTGGAACCAGCTCCCGGTTTTGGTCCATGAGGCAGACACCCTGTGTCGGGGAAGGACTGTGGGTCGGACCAAAGCGCAGACAAGAACTCGGTAGTCGCATCATAGTTACTTCCTTGTTTATTCATAAAAGTCCAAAATGTAACAAAACACACTGCAGGGATGAAACAAGGACTAGAATCAAAACTTGCGCAAACCTGCAGGTACTCATAGCAAGGCATAGCATAGTCCAAACGAAGCATAGGTATCCAAAGCGTAGCATAAACGAAGCATGAACAGAGCATAGACATAGAAACGTAGCATAGAAACGTAGCATAAACGAAGCATAGACATCACCGACATAGAAACAAGGAACCAGCGAGGAACTAAACAAACAGAACAACTAATATACACAGAGCACAGAGAGGGGAACAAAAGGCAGGTAATCAAAGAAACAGGGAACAGGTGTGACAAGGAACAGGTGAAACAAATACAAAGGCTGAGGATGGGTGAAAGGACTAAACAAACAACAGAAAACACAAACTAAGCAAGAGAATAAATCAGAGGAGGAAATAAAGAACTAGAATAACTATGAACTAAAGTAAACAGAGAAACTAGAGGGGAACATAGAAACAATAACCTAAGAAATAAACAAAGAGCCATAAGGAGAATCAAAATTACAAAATAAACCAACAAGTCCAAAATGTCACTCCATGACACCCTGTCTACTTTTAAGGCTAGGGAAGATGGTCAAAATTGATGGGAAGATGGATGGGGCCAAATACAGGACCATTCTGGAAGAAAACCTGTTGGAGTCTGCAAGAGACCTGAGACTGGGATGGAGATTTATCTTCCAACAAGACAATGATCCAAAACATGAAGCCAAATCTACAATGAAATGGTTCACAAATAAACGTATCCAGGTGTTGGAATGGCCAAGTCAAAGTCCAGTCCTGAATCCAATTGAGAATCTGTGGAAAGAGCTGAAAACCGCTGTTCACGAACGTTCTCCATCCAACCTCACTGAGCTCGAGCTGTTTTGCAAGAAAGAATGGGCAAGAATTTCAGTCTCTCGATGTGCAAAACTGATAGAGACATACCCCAAGCGACTTGCAGCTGTAATTGCAGCAAAGGGTGGCGCTACAAAGTATTAACACAAGGGGGCCGAATAATATTGCACGCCCCACTTTTCAGTTTTTTATTTGTTAAAAAAGTTTGACACATCCAATAAATTTCATTCCACTTCACGATTGTGTCCCACTTGTTGTTGATTCTTCACAAAACATTAGAATTTTATATCTTTATGTTTGAAGCCTGAAATGTGGCAAGAGGTTGACCAGTTCAAGGGGGCCGGGTACTTTCACAAGGCACTGTATGTACCTGACTTTTGTGAAGTGCCTTGAGACAACATGTGTTGTGAAGTGGTGCTATATAAATAAAACTGAATTGAATTGAGTTTTTCTCATCAAAAGTGCAAAGCACTAAAACCACTTCTGTTTGTTGTTTTGTACCATCCACCAGGCCCTTACTCTCAATTTTTAGATCAGTTTTCAGACTTTTAACATTCATGTTGACACTGAAGGTGATAGCTTAAATATAGCCTTTAATGCTGTCTTAGAATTGGCTTTCCTCAAAACAAACCTACCCACCTTTGTCATCATTCTCTGGACCTTGTGCTGACATATGGCATTGAGTGTAAAGACATAACAATATTTTCTCATAAAACTGTCCTGTCTGACCATTTTTTAATGACCTTTGAGTTTAATTTAACCGAGTACTCCACACCTGAAAGGAAATTTCATTATAGTAGATCATTATCAGACAATGTTGTAACAACCTTTAAAGAATCTGTTCCACTTTTAATTTCCTCATCACAGAAAAGCACAGTGGAGGGCAATAATTCTGTTTCTGCCTCTTTACAAATTGATTCTCTTGTTCATAGTGTTACTTCATCATTGCGTGATGCATTAGACAATGCAGCCCCCTTGAAAAAGAAGGAATTATTATTAATAATTATTCATAGGAGGCTAGCTCCCTGGTTTAATTCAGAACAACATACTTTAAAGCACAATGTTAGAAAATTGGAGAGAAAATGGCGCTCTACACAGCTAGAAGATTCCTACTTAATCTGGAAAAATAGCCTATTGTTGTATAAAAAGACCCTTCGCTAAGCTAGAACAGCTTATTTCTCATCATTAATAGAAGAGAACAAGAATAATCCTAGGTTTCTCTTTAGTACAGTTGCTAAACTTACACAGAGTCATAGCTCTGTTGAGTCATCCATTCCCTTAGCTCTTAGCAGTCATGACTTTATGGGATTCTTCTTAAATAAAATTGATTCTATTAAAAATAAAATCTTTGACATACTCCCGAAGATGATTACTTCATCCTCATCAATTGAGACAACATTGGAAGTAACTGTAGAACCTGATCTGTGTTTGGACTGTTCTGATCCAGTGGAGCTTCCTGAGTTATCAGAAATATTAGCTTCATCTAAACCTTCAACTTGTATGTTAGACCCAATCCCAACCAAACTATTTAAGGAAGTGTTCCCTCTGATTACCAGCCCAATTTTAGGTATGATTAACCTATCCTTAGTAAATTGATCAGAACCACAGGCTTTTAAGGTAGCTGCAATTAAACCTTTACTTAAGAAACCTTTGCTTGATCAAGATAATTTAAGAAATTGCAGACCTATATCCAATCTTTTGTTCTTATCTAAAATTCTTGAGAAAATAGTTGCTAATCAAATGTGTGAACATTTACACAGCAATGGCCTGTTTGAAAAGTTTCAGTCAGGCTTCAGAGCTCATCATAGCACTGAAACAGCTCTGCTGAAAGTCACTCATGATATTCTCCTAGCCTCAGATAATGGACTTGTGTCTGTACTGGTTCTGTTAGATCTCAGTGCTGCATTTGATACAGTCGATCACAAAATTCTCTTAGAAAGGATATGCTGTAAGGATCAGGGAAACAGCACTAGGCTGGTTTAAATCTTATTTGTCTGACAGATTCCAGTTTGTTTATGTAAATGATAAATCATCTTTAAACTCCAGGGTTAATTGTGGAGTACCACAGGGTTCAGTACTTGGGCCAATTCTCTTTACTATTTATATATGCTTCCAATAGGTCAAATTATCAGGCGGCATAGGATAGATTTTCACTGTTACGCTGATGATACTCAGCTTTACTTATCCATAAATCCTGATGAACCCAACCAGTTAGATAGACTACAAGCATGTCTTGAACACATAAAAACTTGGATGACTTTAAATTTTCTGCTGCTAAATTCAGACAAGACAGAAGTTGTCGTCTTTGGACCAGAGTCTTTGAAACAGAAACTGCTTAGTCAATCACTTAACCTGGATGGCATTAAATTGACCTCCGTCAATAATGTAAAAAACCTAGGTGTTATCTTTGACCTGCACATGTCATTTAAATCCCAAACTAAACAGCTTTCTAGGATTTCCTTCTTTCACCTCTGGAACATTGCCAAAATTAGAAATATCCTATCCAAGAGGGAATGCTGCAAGTCACTGACTGGATGCAATCTGCTGGGTTTCCTTAGACCAAAAAACTTTTTATAAAATTTGAATAAATAACTAACTCTGACTGCACTGTTCAACGGTTAGGACTAATTGGAATGTATGTACCTGACTTTTGTGAAGTGCCTTGAGATGACATGTGTTGTGAATTGGCACTATATAAATAAAACTGAATTGAATTGAATCCAGGAGTGACCCTGAAAAACTATTCCATGCATGCGTTACTTCAAGGCTGGACTATTGTAATTCTTTACTATCATGACGTCCTCAAAATGCATTTAAAAGCCTTCAGCTGATCCAAAATGCTGTAGCAAGAGTTCTGATGAAGATTAAAAAGAGAGATCATATTTCTCCTACTTTAGCTTGCCTTCATTGGGTCCCTGTTAAATCCAGAATAGAATTTAAAATTCTCCTTCTCACATAAAAAGCCCTTAATGATCTAGCTCCATCATGTTGGGAACACAGCCATGGGTTTCAACATTAAACTCCGGTACGGACTCTTCTGGAATTTTCAAAATAAAATGCATTAACCTTCTTCCGGCACAGCCAGGAAACGGGATAACTGTGGACTTCCTGTGATGCCACTGCCCAAATAAAAGCACAGCTGTTGCTACATCCGCTCTCTTCCACTGTTCCTCTTTGCGGGACCGGGATCGGAGAGGCAGCGCACTGATGTCTCTTTGCTGGCAAAAAGACATAACTCTTCAACTGGATCCAAGAGTGTCATAAGATCACGCGATCATATGCACAAGTTAAGTATGAGTGGATAACTGTTTGTGTACCCAGTATTTATTCATAAAACGGGAATTAAGGAACACGCCTGGCTTGACTTTCTCTCTCTGAGGCCTGCAGAAGCAAACGGTGTCCCAGAGAAGTCCCTGCAGAGACGTTGTCTTTACAAGCCGAGTGAAGCGGTTTTCCTTGCCTGAGAGGAGGACATACGAGTAGCCGCACCAGCATCGTTACGGCAACGTGCAGTGTGGTTGGCGGACACAACGAGCCGTCTTTCATCCACAGCTCCAGTGGTTAGCTGGAAGCTAACCCTTTGTTCACAGAGCTGTTTTCAAATTTCATCATCGCCCGGACAGCTTTTCCTCAGCACAGTTCATACGAGGTGGGGTTTGGCAGAGCAGAAAAAGAGAAGGATTTAGATTGAAAGGATCTAAACATTTTTCATTTTATGAAGTTTGGTTTTGTTTGTGTTGAACTCAGCTATCTTGGTACGAGCAGAATATCTGCAGCACACATGTTCAGTTTTGTGTTCTTTGTGTGTTTTTAAAGTTAAGACAATCTTTATTTAAAGGTTGATTTTAAACACAGAAGATTGATCATAACGCGCCGTCCGCGCTTATTTATTTTAACCCTTTTATTGACTGTATTTTTAAAGGTGTGTGTTTGATTCTGGTGCTAAGCTATCAGCTTCTTTGTTAGCTTCAACTGCTAACAGGTAAGGACACGTGCTTGCTGCCAAATAATATTTACCCAGAAAGGTTTAGTTTTCAGTCCAGTAAATAATGTGTCCCTAACATAATTTTACTAAATCTGATAACTAAGTAAACACCATGAAGCTCATTTCTCCAGAAAGATTTGGCTCTTTTCCAAAATATGTCCTTAAATGTTTTACCATTCCTTTAATAATATTTCATCAAATATTATTTTAATAAATAAAGACAGCTAATTAAACACCGTTGAGAAATGGTCATCCAGAAGGTTGGTTTTATTCAGCAGATCATTATTCAAAACATAATTTTATTAAAATAATATTTTATCTGATCTTACATTGTGAAGGGTTGTCTAAATGTTTGATGATTATTGCTTAAGTTGGTTCCAAGACTAACTTAACTTCATTTCCAGATTCTTCAAGATAATCCTTGGTTCTCAAACATAAACATTGCATGGTAATGTTGCATCACTCTTTTGGTCATGATTTTTAATCATCTTTAATCAACTTGTTTATATTGTACATACCCCATTAGTCTTCCTTATTCTTTAATTCTGCTTGGTAGTTTAGTTGGATTGTTTTAGCATAGTAAAGAGTTTGTTGATTGAAATATGTTTGACTTTGAGTTGACTTATTTTTGTCAAAAAATACTTGTATTTTAAGAAATTGTGTGAATTCATTCCATGTGTGCAGAGTTTATGCTGTTCAATAATGTCAGAGCTTGTCTCACACCTTTCTATTTTGTCCTAATACCATCGCCTTAATGGGCTGGTATTCACAGGACAACCCTTAACAGACCCAAATATTATTTGATTAAATATTAAAATATTAATATTAAATATTAAATAATATTCTCAGATTCATAATCCCAACAATCATAAATAAGAGGTCTGATTGTTCCATATATTCCTAACAGAGCACTTCGTTCTCAGACTGCAGGTTTACTGGTGGTTCCTAGAGTCTCTAGAAGTAGAATGGGAGGCAGATCCTTTAGTTATCAGGCTCCTCTCTTGTGGAACCAGCTCCCAGTTTTAGTCCGTGAGGCAGACACCATGTCTACTTTTAAGGCTAGGCTTAAAACTTTCCTCTTTGATAAAGCTTATAGTTAGAGTGGCTTAGGTTATCCTGAGCTATCTCTGTAGTTATCCTGCTATAGGCTTAGGCTGGAGGAGGACCTAATGACCACTTTCACTCTCTCTGCTACGTTCTCATTCTACTCTCCAATTTTCCATTATTTGCTGTTATTTCAGCTTTTAACTTTGTTCTCTCTCTTTTCTCTTCCTAGAAGCTACACCTGGCCTGAGTCTGTATCTACCTGTGGCACCTTTCTGGAGAGGGGCATCGTGCAAGCTTCTGCTGGCAACAACTTAATGCTCACCTTCTACCAATGATACACATAGCCCTGTCTTTCAGTGTTTAACCCTTTCTCTCTCCTAGACATAGCTACTGGCTGAGCTTCTACTGTGACTAACTCTATGTGCTCTCTTTCAGACTCTAACCTTGAAAACTGGCTCAGAGTTTATCTGTGTTTTCTTCCTAGATGAAACCACTATAAGAGCTACATCCATTAAAATGTACTTTTCCTTCCCATGGAAAGTACTCCTGGATCAGTGCTTCTGTGTTCCTTTTCTGTCTCTGCTCTGCTCTCTTAAACCCCCAGTCGGTCATGGCAGATGGCCGCTCACACTGAGCCTGGTTCTGGTTCTGCTGGAGGTTTCTTCCTGTTGAAAGGGAGTTTTTTTCTCTCCACTGTCGCTACATGCATGCTCAGTATGAGGGATTGCTGCAAAGTCAATGCCAGTGACTGTCCACTGTCTCTACATGCTCATCCAGGAGGAGGGAATGCTGCAAGTCACTGACTGGATGCAATCTTGTGGGTTTCCTTAGATAGAAAAACTTTTAACCAATTTGAATAATAAACCGAATCTGACGGAACTGTTTGATAGTTCGGATTAATTGGAATGTATGTACCTGATTTGAAATCTCTATGATTCGATTGAATTGACTTAGACCATTTTAAAGTTTCCCACCTTTCAAAAAGTGCAACAGGAAAAAACACCCGCCAATTATTTTTACCTCTGCCTTCCTCCCTACTTGTTGGAAGGAGTAAGGGGGTGTCAGGTTTAGTCTAAACCGGCTCAGTTATGGTTGAGGTGCAAACACACCCTCCATTTCTGCTACCTGTGTGACCCCTTCTCTTTTCCAATGGTTATAATAATTTTGACAGAGAGAGGTAACCTAATCCTTGTGGTTTTTAGTATAACAATGGCCACCAGTGGGCTCTAGATGGACAAACTTTATCAGTTTATTATTTTGGCATTTTTGCTATATAAATAAAACTGAATTAACCTGAATTGAATATTAGATGCCTCACTGAGGTCATTCAGCACAAGCACAGAAAAAGGCTGTGCAGAGAACATGCTTCTTACTTTCTGCTCTGTCAGATACTCCAGGATGCACCAGGTTTCTCCATACCTGACAGTGTTTAGCCTCCAATGTGGATCCTTCAGTCCAAAAGACAACTGCTTCAGCCCCATCTCTCCTGGATGATTGTAGCTCAAGTCCAACTCTTTCAGGTGGGAATGGTTCAAGCTCAGAGCAGAAGCCAGAGAAAAACAACCATCTTCTGTGATTAAACAGCCCGACAAGCTACAAAACAAATCAAAATGTTTGCATTTTATAAATTAGGTTAAGGTTCAAACACAATTCTACATAGTTAGTTTTAAGTATTTACAATAATCAAGGAACCTGTAGCTCAGATTAATAAATCAGTTGTAGAAAAATATTGAAACCAGGAAAACCTAGAATATTTTCTCAAAGCAATCAATGCATTTGTAAACATGGACAATTCCAGTCCCTATAATTTTGGAAACTGTGAGAGCTGCTCCAAGCCATCAAAACATATGCTTACAGTGTTATTATTTGTGAAATCATGTGAAATAAAGGCAGGTTAAGTAAAGTAAAAAAAAAACTGATATAAAAGAACCAAAATTGAGTAGGAATGGAAGTAAGAGAGTTACCTGAGGGTTTCTAGTTTGCAGTTTGGACTCTTCAGTCCAGTGGATAGAAGCTTCACTCCTGAATCCTGCAGATTGTTGTTACTCAGGTCCAGTTCTCTCAGACTGGTGGACTGGGAGCTGAGAACTGAGGACAGAGCTCCACAGCTTTGCTCTGACAGGTTGCAGTATCTCAGTCTAACTCAGGCAAAGGATACAAACATTTGTTTATTGATTTATTTCAATTCACTTTAGTTTATATGTTTAGCCTCAGTCATACAGGTCCTTCTCAAAATATTAGCATATTGTGATAAAGTTCATTATTTTCCATAATGTAATGATGAAAATTTAACATTCATATATTTTAGATTCATTGCACACTAACTGAAATATTTCAGGTCTTTTATTGTCTTAATATGGATGATTTTGGCATACAGCTCATGAAAACCCAAAATTCCTATCTCACAAAATTAGCATATCATTAAAAGGGTCTCTAAACGAGCTATGAACCTAATCATCTGAATCAACGAGTTAACTCTAAACACCTGCAAAAGATTCCTGAGGCCTTTAAAACTCCCAGCCTGGTTCATCACTCAAAACCCCAATCATGGGTAAGACTGCCGACCTGACTGCTGTCCAGAAGGCCACTATTGACACCCTCAAGCAAGAGGGTAAGACACAGAAAGAAATTTCTGAATGAATAGGCTGTTCCCAGAGTGCTGTATCAAGGCACCTCAGTGGGAAGTCTGTGGGAAGGAAAAAGTGTGGCAGAAAACGCTGCACAACGAGAAGAGGTGACCGGACCCTGAGGAAAATTGTGGAGAAGGGCCGATTCCAGACCTTGGGGGACCTGCGGAAGCAGTGGACTGAGTCTGGAGTAGAAACATCCAGAGCCACCGTGCACAGGCGTGTGCAGGAAATGGGCTACAGGTGCCGCATTCTCCAGGTCAAGCCACTTTTGAACCAGAAACAGCGGCAGAAGCGCCTGACCTGGGCTACAGAGAAACAGCACTGGACTGTTGCTCAGTGGTCCAAAGTACTTTTTTCGGATGAAAGCAAATTCTGCATGTCATTCGGAAATCAAGGTGCCAGAGTCTGGAGGAAGACTGGGGAGAAGGAAATGCCAAAATGCCAGAAGTCCAGTGTCAAGTACCCACAGTCAGTGATGGTCTGGGGTGCCGTGTCAGCTGCTGGTGTTGGTCCACTGTGTTTTATCAAGGCCAGGGTCAATGCAGCTAGCTATCAGGAGATTTTGGAGCACTTCATGCTTCCAGCTGCTGAAAAGCTTTATGGAGATGAAGATTTCATTTTTCAGCATGACCTGGCACCTGCTCACAGTGCCAAAACCACTGGTAAATGGTTTACTGACCATGGTATCACTGTGCTCAATTGGCCTGCCAACTCTCCTGACCTGAACCCCATAGAGAATCTGTGGGATATTGTGAAGAGAACGTTGAGAGACTCAAGACCCAACACTCTGGATGAGCTAAAGGCCGCTATCGAAGCATCCTTTGCCTCCATAAGACCTCAGCGGTGCCACAGGCTGATTGTCTCCATGCCACGCCGCATTGAAGCAGTCATTTCTGCAAAAGGATTCCCGACCAAGTATTGAGTGCATAACTGTACATGATTATTTGAAGGTTGACGTTTTTTGTATTAAAAACACTTTTCTTTTATTGGTCGGATGAAATATGCAAATTTTGTGAGATAGGAATTTTGGGTTTTCATGAGCTGTATGCCAAAATCATCTGTATTAAGACAATAAAAGACCTGAAATATTTCAGTTAGTGTGCAATGAATCTAAAATATATGAATGTTAAATTTTCATCATTACATTATGGAAAATAATTAACTTTATCACAATATGCTAATATTTTGAGAAGGACTTGTATAGGCAGATTGAAGTCAACTAGTGCAGGGAAGTTCAATTATTCAAACTGGTAGAAAGTTTTCTATCAAAGGAAGGCGAGCTGATTGCATCAAGTCACTGACATTACAGCAGTCACTCCTCCTGGAGGAGCATGTTGTGACAGTGGATGGTCGATTGCACTGAATCGCTCAAGGTAACGGCACCAGTAACTCATTCAGTGGTTCATCTTTGAGAGAAACACATCTAAAAAGTATAGGTTGTAAATTATATAAGATTAAACAGACACTCCTTTAATTGCTGTATAGGAAAGAGAGGAAATTTGCATTTTTTTTTAGGTCTGAATAGATTATTTACATTACTCATACATGATTACACAAAACCTCTGCAATCATGTTGTATGTGTGCTTTGACTTTTTACCATGATTATCATGATAACGTAAGTTTAATCTTGTGGATCCAGATCCAGTTATGTTCAAAATATCAATTAGCTAGTAAACCAAAAGGCTAACACTTCGCAGTCTTCTAAATCATGTAACTGTGTCAGAAAAAATTTAATATAGGCACTTTATCGTCACTGCATTTTAGTGGAAAAATAATTTTTAAATCCTCTACATACTGAGTATTTTTCTGAATGTCTAACACCTGCATAACAACCCAAAAATCAATAAAGTGAGAACTGAAATTTTGTTTCTGCATTAAAAGTATGCTGATATAACCCATTAACATTAGTTAGTGGAGAGCTACGTCGCTTTCAGATCATTATGCGCTGCATACTTGCACTCGGACATCTAATATTTACATATTTATATAACACTAACTCATAACACTACTTCTCATTACATATAGATTTACATTTCAAAAAACCAATAAATACATAATTTTTTAACAGAGTTTTCTGTAATTATATTATCAATCAAATTTTACACACACACAGATGCACACACACACACACGATACTTGAGCATATGTTTAAAGTATGTAATCCTGTAATGATTTATTGCACTTCAAACTTAAAGAGGCCTATAAATCCTTTTCTCTAATTTTGTTTTTCATTAATATTTTCTGAATTCCATATGTTAGCTTGTGACAGATTTTTTTTAGATTTGTAATCATATAGACCCCAGGGTGGGGTCTCATTTCCCAGTAGTTGGAGGAAAACAGTTTTGTTTGTGTTGCCAACAAAGGACTTCCCTCAGATTGTTGTTTAAGCAGATACACATAAAGTTTACAAGAAGGATAAGAGAAAGATAATTTAGCCATCAGACTCACCTTCTGTGGAACCAGGTCCAGTTTTTGTAAGACAAGAAATCACATATTTTACTTTTAATAAGGCCTGAAAGGTTTTTGGATTCAATTTATGTTTGGATGCCATGAGCCATTTTTAACTGTCTCTCTTTTTATGCTGTTATATAGTCTTAGACCTTATTCATATTTTCTATCTGCTCAAATGTCCACTTGACCACATAGTCTGCATGATGTAAATTTATCATCCGTTTCAGCAGACAAAAGGTCTTCTTGAAGTTTCCTTGCACATCAATGCGCAGCCCAGATAATTAAAACCACTTTGGTGGTGAGTGCCATAACAGACAATAATATTTCTAGTCAGTGTGTGGCACCAAATTACTTCCATTAACTTTATATACCCACTATTTTCCAATAAAACATTATTCTGGCTGAGTACCTCTCTACGTCTCCTTAAAGTGTCTGTTCTTCCAGCTGGTTGCCCATACTCAGCCAGGTTCTACTGAAGGTTACATCTTCTCAAAGGGAAAAAGTGAAGGTTTTTTTCTCACTACTGTGGCCTCATGCTTGCTTGGCATGAGAAATCTCTGCAGAGTTCACAGCTCCAATCAGCCACCTTTTACTAAATACAGAACTTTTCGCCCTTTGGCATTTTATGTGCAACTTAATCTGACTTCATAATATTCTAGTTGGGTTGAACAGGGCTGCATTTTACTGGATCTGAATGTGACGGTTTGATAGATTAAATTGGAGTAACACAGATTTGTTTGAGCTGAACTTGTCATGGACTGTTTTACTTCTGTCTGGAACTGGACTTGTTTGTCTTGTAAAGTAAATGCTGTCTTTGTTATTGTGTGCCATTGGTTGTGAATTGGGATGAAAAAAACAATATTAATAATTTCTACATCGCTTATCCTTACCTAATGGTTTCCAGGTTGTAGTTTGAACTCCCCACTCCAGCTAATAGAAGCTGCAATCCCAAATCCTTCAGGTTGTTGTCACATAGGTCGAGTTTTGTGACACTGGAGGACTTGGAAGTGAGAACTGAGGAAAGAGCTTTACAGCTTTTCTCTGAAAGGTTGCAGCCACTGAGTCTAAAGAGCCAGTAGTGAAAACAATTAGGACACAGAATCAATTCAATCAACTGTATATGGAATAATGATTAATTAAAATTTGACCCATATTTAGATTACTTGGAATCCAAATCTCTAATTTTTATTGTATTTAAGAAATATTTACAGAGCTCTGTTGGAGGCTTTGACCACTGGCAGCAGCCTGAGAAGAGCCTCCTCTGAAGCAGAGTATTTCTTCAGGTCAAACACATCCAGAACTTGTCCCGATGACAATAAGATGAAACCCAGAGCTGACCACTGAGCAGGAGACAGTTTATCTGTGGAGAGACGTCCTGAACTCAGAGACTGTTGGATCTCCTCCACTAGAGAACGATCCTTCAGTTCATTCAGACAGTGGAACAGATTGATGCTTTTTTCAGCAGACACATTCTCACTGATCTTCTCCTTGATGTACTGAACTGTTTCCTGAATGGTCTGGGAGTTACTTCCTGTCTGTGTCAGCAGACCGTGTAGGAGTCTCTGATTGGACTGCAGTGAAAGTCCCAGTAGGAAGCGGACGAACAAGTCCAGGTGTCCATTTGGACTCTTAAGGGCCTTGTCAACAGCTGACTGATGAAGATACTTGAGTTTTAGCTTCTTAGAAGACCTCTTAGAGGTTGTTTGTGTTCCATCCATCAGGTTGACACCAGAGTTGATGAAGGTCAGATGAACATGAAGAGCAGCCAGAAACTCCTGAACACTCAGATGGACGAAGCAGAACACCTTGTCCTGGTACAGCCCTCTCTCCTCTCTGAAGATCTGTGTGAACACTCCTGAGTAAACTGAGGCTGCTCTGATATCGATGCCACACTCTGTCAGGTCTGATTCATAGAAGATCAGGTTTCCTTTCTGCAGCTGATCAAAAGCCAGTTTTCCCAGGGACTCAATCATCTTCCTGCTCTCTAGACTCCAGTGTGGATCTGTCTCAAATCCTCCATCATACTTGACCTTCTTCACTTTGGTCTGAACCACCAGGAAGTGGATGTACATCTCAGTCAGGGTGCTGGGCAGCTCTCCTCCCTCTCTGGCCTTCAACACATCCTCCAGAACCGTAGCAGTGATCCAGCAGAAGACTGGGATGTGGCACATGATGTGGAGGCTTCGTGATGTCTTAATGTGGGAGATAATACTGCAAGCCTGCTTCTTATCTTTGAATCTCTTGTTGAAGTAGTCCTCCTTCTGTGGGTCAGTGAACCCTCTGACCTCTGTCACCATGCCAACACACTCAGGAGGAATCTGATTGGCTGCTGCAGGTCGTGTGGTTATCCAGAGGAGAGCAGAGGGAAGCAGTTTCCCCCTGATGAGGTTTGTCAGCAGAACATCCACTGAGGTGGACTCTGTGACATCAGTCAGGATCTCCTTGTTGTGGAAGTCCAGAGGAAGTCGACTCTCATCCAGACCATCAAAGATGAACAGAACCTGGAAGTGTTCAAAGCTGCAGATTTCTTTGGTTTCTTTAAAGAAGTGATGAACAAGGTCCACCAAGCTGAACTTTTTCTCTTTCAGCACATTCAGTTCTCTGAAGGTGAATGGAAACATAAACTGGATGTTCTGGTGGGCTTTGTCTTCAGCCCAGTCCAGAGTGAACTTCTGGGTTAAGACTGTTTTCCCAATGCCAGCCACTCCCTTTGTCATCACTGTTCTGATTGGTTGATCTCTTCCAGGTGGGACTTTAAAGATGTCTTCTTGTCTGATGGTTGTTTCTGGTCTGTGTGGTTTCCTGGATGCTGTTTCAATCTGTCTGACCTCATGTTCATCATTGACCTCTCCAGTCCCTCCCTCTGTGATGTAGAGCTCTGTGTAGATCTCGTTCAGAAGGGTTGGACTTCCTGCTTTAGCAATCCCCTCAAACACACACTGGAAATTCTTCTTCAGACCAGATTTAAGTTCATGTTGACAAACTGCTGCAAAATGTTCTAAATTAACACAAAAAGTAAAATCAGGAAGGAAACAAAGTGATCTTCAGGAGATCATTAGAATAAATGTGATTCCATCTCTTCAGACATCAGTAAATTAGTGATTTATCCATCAGGTTCAATCTTTGTAGGAATCCCCTTACTGCTCTGCAGATGTTCAGCCAGCTCCTCCTTCTTCATCCTCCTCAGGAAGTTCAGTGCGATCTTCATCAATGCCTCTCTGCTACTCATCCTCTGCTCTTCCTCTTCACCTTCCATCACCTCATCATCATCTCTCTGACTCTCTGAGCATTCTGGGTCATCTGGACTCAGAATCTTCTGGATCTTCTTCAGCTCGTTCTTCACAAAAGTGACAATGTTTTCCTCCAGCAGCTGGAACAGAACAATATATGGACACATCAGACTGAGATCATGGAGCAAAACATCAGAACCATGTTGGACAGACTGATGGTCCACTGGTCTAAAGAGTGCAGCATTGGGATGACTGAGCAGAACTAATGGGAATTAGGTGTTGTACAGATACAGACCATGAATATTGTGTCCAGCTGGGTTTGATGCTGCAGGGCAGATGGACCCCTGGGAACCTCTGAGATCTGCTGGTCCACTCTGTGGAGGAACCAGTAACAATTAGGGAGGAAGGAAGGCAGTTTCCACAAATGAAATTACCAAGAGATTCACAGTAAAAGTCCTTCAAACAGAAAAACAGCACATGAAATGATCACAAAACAAAGAAGTTAAAAACAGAAAGATGAAATAAAAGGATGAACACCAGAACCACTAAAGTAGAAATTGAAGAACAATTAACTGACATTTTGTCTGTCCAAATAGAGACAGGCACATCACATCTGTCCATACAGGGAGAAAAATGATGTGAATCATGAATGTTTCTGACCTAATATATTTTAGATGAGTAGCATGATTGTATTTTCTTACAAATATCTTTTCCTTATTTCCAAAAAAACATGGCCCTCACACTAAAACAATCCTGCTTGCAAGCAACTTTAACCTATGTTACTGCTGTCACAATTTTGTTCTTCATACATAATTATTTTTGCAATTCTTTACAGTTCAGAAGTATTGCTTTCTGTTGATAAATTTTTCTCTCAAGTTATTGTATTGCTAATATTTATTCTAGGTGGTCCATGAGATAAATTAAGTCTTTGATGATGCAGACTAATCAATGAGGCACAAAAGCAAACAGATAAGAGATGTTAACGTGATGTAGCAGCATCCACGACACCTCCACAACATCAATTCACTCACTGCTGTGTTTCTGAAGAACATCCATCATGACCAGCACTGCATGAAAATAATCTTTGTGACAATAATCTGAACTCACTACAAACACAAGGTGGAACTGACAGTTTACTCAGCCACAGTAGTTAGATACAGATCACCTCTTTTGTGCTGGATGTTGATCTGACTTCATTTCAAACCTTGGAATTATGTCTTTCAATGGGTAGGTGCCTGGATTTACAGTACAGACCAAAAGTTTGGACACACCTTTTCATTCAAAGAGTTTTCTTTATTTTCATGACTATGAATATTGTAGCTTCACACTGAAGGCATCAAAACTATGAATTAACACATGTGGAATTATATACTGAACAAAAAAGTGTGAAACAACTGAAAATATGTCTTATATTCTAAGTTCTTCAAAGTAGCCACCTTTTGCTTTGATTACTGCTCCGCACACTCTTGTTATTCTGTTGATGAGCTTCAAGAGGTAGTCATCTGAAATGGTTTTCCAACAGTCTTGAAGGAGTTCCCAGAGATACTTAGCACTTGTTGGCCCTTTTGCCTTCACTCTGTGGTCCAGCTCACCCCAAACCATCTCGATTGGGTTCAGGTCCGGTGACTGTGGAGACCAGGTCATCTGGCGCAGCACCCCATCACTTTCCTTCTTGGTCAAATAGCCCTTACACAGCCTGGAGGTGTGTTTGGGGTCATTGTCCTGTTGAAAAATAAATGATGGTCAAACTAAACGCAAACCGGATGGAATAGCATGCCGCTGCAACATGCTGTGGTAGCCATGCTGGTTCAGTATGCCTTCAATTTTGAATAAATCCCCAACAGTGTCACCAGAAAAGCACCCCCACACCATCACACCTCCTCCTCCATGCTTCACGGTGGGAACCAGGCATGTAGAGTCCATCCGTTCACCTCTTCTGCGCCGCACAAAGACACGGTGGTTGGAACCAAAGATCTCAAACTTGGACTCATCAGACCAAAGCACAGATTTCCACTGGTCTAATGTCCATTCCTTGTGTTCTTTAGCCCAAACAAGTCTCTTCTGCTTGTTGCCTGTCCTCAGCAGTGGTTTCCTAGCAGCTATTTTACCATGTGTTATTTCATTTTCTAGAATTGCGCCGCTCAAGGTGGCAGCAGGTTGGAGTAGCTCTGTTACTTTTGATTCTGATTTATTCTTTTTTGGGAACTATTCCTCTTGTGGTGGATACAATTGATTTTTTTTGGACTATTGTCCACTCCGGTGTCGGATGCTGTGCAGCTTGGAGGATTTTTCTTGATACTTTCTATTTTTGGACATTTGTTATCATGCATTGCCATGGCAACGGGGTTGTTTCTTACAACCGGGAGCAGCTGATTAATATCTCAAAAACTCAAATAATACTTCAACTACAACCCCAAATCCCTGATGAGTTGAAAAGGAGACGCCGTGGATGCAGAGCAGGAGCTAAGAGAAGAGAGAGAAGGAGGAAGTTCAAACCATCTCTTCCGTCGATTATGATGGGCAATGTGAGATCGTTGGGAAACAAGTTGGATGAACTCCAAGCCCTACAAAGGACTCAGCCATGTGTTTTACTGAGACATGGCTGCAGGATCATATCCCCGACTCCAGCGTCTCTCTGCCGGGCTTTTTAACCATACGAGCAGACAGAGACTTAAAGAGGAGCGGCAAATGTAAAGGAGGTGGACTGGCAGTATTAGTGAACAACAGATGGTGTCATCCAGGACATGTTACTGTGAAGTGTCAACTCTGCAGTCCAGATATTGAACTGTTGGCAGTAAGTTTTCGTCCATATTATTTACCCAGAGAGTTCACCAGTGTTATTTTGGCAACAGTTTACGTTCCACCTTCCGCTGTTGCCGACACTGCATGTGATGCCATCAGCTCAGTTGTTGCTAAGCTACAGACACAAAACCCCAATGCTTTTGTGGCAATTTCTGGTGATTTTAACCATGCTTCACTCTCTGCTACACTTCCAACGTTTCAACAGTTTGTCAGCTGCTCTACCAGAGAAAACAAAACATTGGATTTGTTTTATGCAAATGTCAAGGACTCATACATCTCTACAGCAAGACCTCCGCTAGGCAAATCAGATCACAATCTTGTTTTTCTCTGCTCGAAATATAAGCCCTTTGTTCAGAGGCAACCTGTAATAAAGAGGACTGTGAGAAAATGGTCACAGGAAGCTGAAGAAGCTCTGCAAGGTTGTTTTGAGGCTACAGACTGGGACGCACTGTGCCAGCCACATGGAGAAGACATCAATGCCATGACTGAGTGTGTAACCGACTATATAAACTTCTGTGTGGATAACATCATCCCCACCAGAACCGTGAGATGCTTCCCCAATAACAAACCTTGGATCACCAGTGACCTGAAGGACCTGCTTAACAAGAAAAAAAAGAGCCTTCAGAGAGGGAGACAGAGAAGTATTGAGGAGTTTACAGAAGCAAAGATAAGAGACAGCAAGGAGGTGTACAAGAAGAAGCTGGAGAGCAAGCTCCAACAAAACAATATCAGAGATGTGTGGACAGGGATGAAGAAGGTCACAGGCTTCAAGCAGAAGGATGATCAAACCGATGGACATCTGGACAGAGCCAATGAACTAAACATATTCTTCAATAGGTTCAGTTCAGAAAGAAGCTCAGCATCCTCCTCTCCTGCTCACAGCCAAACAGACATCCCACCCTCCTTTGACCCACAGGACCCACAGCTGTCCAGTAACACCTCACATTTTTTTATCTTCCACCTCAGCCCTAGACCCTTCTACATGTTTGCTATCAACCATATCAGAAGATGCTGATGCTTCCTTTGCTTCCCCCTTCCACCAGTGTGTCTCAAGAAGTCAGGTGAAGAGACAACTGGAGAGACTGAATCGGAATAAGGCTGCAGGTCCAGATGGTGTCAGCCCTGGAGTCCTGAAGGCCTGTGCAGAGCAGCTCTGTGGGATTCTGCAGCACCTCTTCAACCTTTGCCTGGCCCAGAAGAAGGTTCCGGTGTTGTGGAAGACCTCCTGTCTTGTTCCGGTACCAAAGAAAACTCACCCATCAGTCCTCAATGACTATAGACCTGTTGCCCTGACATCTCACATCATGAAGGTCCTAGAGAGACTCCTGTTGGACCACCCGAGTAAGCAAACAGTAAACCATCAGGACCCCCTTCAGTTTGCTTATTGCTGTGGAGTTGGAGTTGAAGATGCCATCATACACCTGCTTCAACAAACCCACTGTCATCTGGACAAAGCCAGCAGCAATGTGAGGATCATGTTCTTTGATTTCTCCAGTGCATTTAATACAATCCAACCTGATTTGCTTTGTCAGAAACTCCAGAAGACTCAGGTGGAGGCCTCAACAATCTCCTGGATTAAAGACTACCTGACAAACAGACCACAGTTTGTGAGACTGAAGGGTTGTGAGTCTAACCAGGTAGTCAGCAGCACAGGAGCACCACAGGGGACTGTACTATCACCATTCCTTTTCACTCTGTACACCTCAGACTTCCAGTACAAGACAGACTCCTGTCGTCTGCAGAAATACTCGGATGATTCTGCAGTCGTGGGGTGGATCAGAGATGGACAAGAAGCTGAGTACAGGATGGTGGTGGACCGCTTTGTGGCATGGTGTGGAAACAATCATCTCATGTTGAACGTGACTAAAACAAAGGAGATGATTGTAGATTTTAAGAGAAACAGGAATAAGTCAAACACTATTTCTATCATGGGAGAAGAAGTGGAGGTGGTGGAGGAGTATAAACACCTCGGTGTTCACCTGGACAACAGACTAGAGTGGAGATGCAACTGTGAAGCCATCTACAAGAAGGGACAGAGCAGACTGTACTTCTTGAGGAAGCTTAGGTCCTTTGGTGTTTGCAGCAAGATGCTGCATATCTTCTATAAGTCTGTTGTGGAGAGTGTGATCTCTTCTGCCATCATCTGCTGGGGAAGCAGCATCAGAACCAGGGACTTAAAAAAGCTCAACAAGCTGATAAAAAAGGCTGGCTCTGTTCTGGGGACTCCTCTGGAACCTCTGGAGATAATGGTGCAAAGAAGGGTTCTTTATAAAAGGAAGAACATTATGGAGGACTCTGAGCATCCTCTTCATGAGACTGTCCTACAGCAACAGAGTGTCTTCAGTCAGAGGCTTCTTCAGATCTGCTGTAAGACGGAGCGCTACAGGAGATTCTTCCTGCCCACAGCCATCAGCATTTACAACGACTCTTTGAAGAAACCTACATAATATGAGCTACATTTAATTTCCCTTTGGGATTAATAAAGTATTTTTGAATTGAATTGAATTGAATGAAGGCCTGATTCACACAGTCTCCTCTTCACAGTTGTTCTAGAGATGTGTCTGCTGCTAGAACTCTGTGTGGCATTGACCTGTTCTCTAATCTGAGCTGCTGTTAACCTGCGATTTCTGAGGCTGGTAACTCGGATGAACTTATCGTCCGCAGCAGAGGTGACTCTTGGTCTTCCTTTCCTGGGATGGTCCTCACGTGAGCCAGTGTCTTTGTAGCGCTTGATGGCTTTTGCGACTGCACTTGGGGACACTTTCAAAGTTTTCATAATTGTTCGGACTGACTGACCTTCATTTCTTAAAGTAATGATGGCCACTCGTTTTTCTTTACTTAGCTGCTTTTTTCTTGCCATAATACAAATTCTAACAGTCTATTCAGTAGGACTATCAGCTGTGTACTGTATCCACCTCCTACACAACACAACTGATGGTCCCAACCCCATTTATAAGGCTTGAAATCCCAGGTGACAGGGCACACCTGTGAAGTGAAAACCATTTCAGGTGACTACCTCTTGAACCTCATCAACAGAATAACAAGAGTGTGCGGAGCAGTAATCAAAGCAAAAGGTGGCTACTTTGAAAAACCTAGAATATAAGACATATTTTCAGATGTTTCACACTTTTTTGTTCAGTATATAATTCCACATGTGTTAATTAATAGTTTTGATGCCTTCAATGTGAAGCTACAATATTCATAGTCATGAAAATAAAGGCAACTCTTTGAATGAGAAGGTGTGTCCAAACTTTTGGTCTGTACTGTACAGATCCTTCTCAAAATATTAGCATATTGTGATAAGGTTCATTATTTTCCATAATGTCATGATGAAAATTTAACATTCATATATTTTAGATTTTAGACTCCCCAGACACCTCCTCCACGGGGAGCCCAAGGCATTCCCAGGCTAGCCGAGAGACATAGTCCCTCCAGCGTGTCCTGGGCCGTCCCCTGGGCCTCCTCCCGGTGGGACATGCCTGGAACACCTCCCGAGGAAGGCGTCCAGGAGGCATCCAATATAGATGCCCGAGCCACCTCAACTGGTTCCTCTTGATGTGGAGGAGCAGCGACTCTACTCCGAGCCCCTCCCGGATGGCCGAGCTCCTCACCCTATCTCCAAGGGAGTGCCCGGCAACCCTGCGGAGGAAGCTCATTTCAGCCACTTGTATCCGGGATCTTGTTCTTTCCGTCATGACCCAAAGTTCATGGCCATAGGTGAGGGTAGGAATGTAGACCAACTGGTAAATCGAGAGCTTTGCTTTTCGGCACAGCTCTCTTTTCACCACAATGGACTGGCACAGTGCCCCCATTACTGCGGAAGCCGCACCGATCCGTCTGTCAATCTCCCGCTCCATTCTTCCCTCACTCGTGAACAAGACCTTGAAATACTTAAACTCCTCCATTTGAGGCTGGAACTCCCCTCCAATCTGAAGAGGACAAGTCACCCTTTTCCGGTCGAGTACCATGGCCTTGGACTTGGAGGAGCTGATCTTCATCCTAGCCGCTTCACACTCGGCTGCGAACCGCCCCATTGCATGCTGTAGGTCTTGGCTAGAGGGGGCCAGCAGGACCACGTCATCTGCAAAAAGAAGAGACGAAATCCACTGGTCCCCAAACCAGACCGCCTCCGGACCTTGGCTGCGGCTAGAAATCCTGTCCATAAAAGTTATGAACAGGACTGGTGACAAAGGGCAGCCCTGCCGGAGTCCAACATGCACCGGGAACAGGTCCGACTTAGTGCCGGCAATGCGAACCAAACTCCTGCTCCGGTTGTACAGAGACCAGATGGCCCCTAGTAAAGGGCCCCCGATTCCATAATGTGTTGGAAGTTTGTCGTGTAGTTCTGCTATTTTTCTATAGGTGATTTTTACAGAAATTTGACAGAATCACAAATAGTTCCTTTACACTTTCACTGCAGTGCTTCAGAAAGAAACAACACAATCTGCACTGCATTAAAATAGCACTCTGTAAAAAAGATCAGATCTCACATTAAACACAGCTCACCTTTCTGCTGACGGGGGTTGATCTGATTTAAATGTAATCCAAATATCCTTGGAATCATGGCTTTTCAAGGATAGGTTCCTGGATTCGTGTTCAGGTGTAACCTTCTCCATCCTGACCAAAGAAATATTTTAAAAAGAAATTTTAACTTTTATCTTTTTTAATATCCAAAGAATAATTTGTTCCATCTGCAGAAAAAACACAAATCATTCATCTGAACATCAACTCTGATCATCCTTTACATCATTTGTGGTGGAAAAAGATCAGCTGCTCCTGAAGCCTTGTTTTCCTGTCAAAGACATTGACAAGACTTCTATCACCTCGTAGATGGCGGTGATCCTCTAAATGTTGGTCTAGATCAGTCTTTTCTGCTTTGTTTGTAAACTGTTCTAAAACCCAGCAGCTTATTGTGAAACGGATCCAATAATGTAAAGACATCACTGTAGCCTTGGCAGGTGTCCACTGTCCTCTGGGTTCCTGTCTGTTATCAGCCTAACATCTAATTAAAGTTATTTCCTCAGCATCCACACACCTTTGTGAGCACAATGTTCCTGCTCAGGTGGAAAATCTCAAAAAGTGCTAATTTGATTTCAATATTTTAAAAATCTCACAGGAACAAAAACATAAGAGCATAAGCTTTGTTCCCAGACTCCCTGCAGACTCCTTTCCTTCCAGTTTTTTCATTGCCCCCATTTTAATACAGAACCCTGTAGAAATATCTGCCATACATTCAGGATGGACTTCGGTATTTTAAATTTAGATCAAGCATGAAGGTCCATGAACTCTGGACAGTTGAATCTGGAAAAGCCTGGAATATTTACATAAAAAGATGCATGAACCCTGGGAGCACTGTGGTCAGGGATCCGGTTTCTTTGAAATGTTGTGATCCAGATTAAAATCTGAAGCTGATTGAAGTTTTAGTGAAACTGCTCCAGATCTCTAAAAAAGTCTAGGTCTCCATATCTTCACTGCTCAAACGGTAGAAACATTCAAATCTATGCTAAATACTCATATCTTTTGTTTAATCTGATTATGTTGAGTGATCTGATATGTTCATGTGTTTTTATTCAGTTTATTGTTCTTTAATCATATTTATTTTCTATTTGTAAGCAATGTGATATATTTGATTAACTTCTTTGGATAAAATGTAGAGGATTCAAATCAACTGTCACTGTTTTAACTGTGACTATAAATACAATTAGAAATATTTGCAAAAACATTATGATGAACTTAGTTGTATGAAGTTTAAAATGTAAATGTAAAAGGACTAAGAACTCTGGAAAGTTATTTGCCCTACAGATTCAAATTTCAGGATTCAGGGGATATTATTTTTAACTGTCATGTATAAAGAAATTGACTCTTGGACCTTCTGAGGGACCTAAGGAGCTGAAATCTGTCGAGTCACCAGCAAACTGATTGGTTGTTGGAGCCAGATGACCCCTTAACCCAGCACACTCCCCATATCAAACACATTTACACTGTAAACAGCAACCTGAAGAAGATTTGATCACATTTACCAAACTGGACCCAAACTCAGAGAAAAGGACCAGGAGTAAAGTCCAGGCTTTATTGTGTCTGTGTGCAGCAGCAGAAATACAACATGAGTTTGACAGAATCGAGGCAAAAGCTGAAACAACTGCAGCAGGATCATAAAAGGTCTAAGGTCACAATAATCAGGGTGGGTCTGATAAGACGAGCAGTAAATGTTGGATTTTACTGGACTGTGTTCTGAGCTGGATCACTCTCTGATGTCAAGACTAGAAACTAGCTGCACATGTGGATGAAACCAGACTAAATAAGGGTTGATCACAGATGGTAGAAGAACTTCAGTCAGCCCTTGTTAAAGGCCGAAAACATCCAGAAGAAGGTTTTTGTTGGATATGATCCATTAGAGTGAACTAACCGGTTCTGATGATCTGCTGCTCACTCAGTTTTACATTCAGCCAGTTAAACTCAGTGACAAAGCAGATGATGGTTCTGCATCAATAAATAGCAGCTCCATGGTCCACATGACTGATATAGTTGGAGTCCAAAACATCAAGTAGATCTCTTAGAATCAATAAAAGGGAACTACTTCCTGTTGACACATTCACAGACTCCTCTGTTTCAGCAGCTAAAGATGAAGTAAAATGCTTTGGATGATCAGTTTCTCAGAGTTCTGTTAGAAGGACGACCAGAACATGTATAACTGTAGAACAGATATGAGACGATGTCTGAGCCTCTGCTTCAGAACCGATCTTACTACATTTAGTTGGGTAGTTTAGTCTGGAGCAGAAGGTCTCTCCAGATCCATTTCTCCCTTCCTGTGTCACTAACAGCATTAAAACGCAAACGTAGTTATTCTACAGTTTTTATGCAGAAATCAAACTCATCAGAAGATCCCAGATGGTGACAGAGTTTAATAAGGTGGACATCAAAGCCTTAGATTCTGAAACTGGGACTGGAACCATTAATATTAGCTGGTTCAAAACCAGTTGGAGCCTCCAGGTTTTCCAGGGAAGAAACTGTCACCTTCAAGTTTCCAAATTATTTTCCACGCAGGGTCAGAACCTTGGAGCTACAGACTGATCACTTTCAGGAAGAAATCAGCGCTCAAGTTTGATTCAATGAAAAATGAAAAATATGTTGTGTGACTGATTTGTCAACTGGGAATGGTAAAATGGACCTTTGCAACTTTAGCTGAACCACAAAATAATCTTTAGAACACATTTTTATTCAGAGTCCAGAGTTTTTGGTTGGGGGTTAAAATCTGAATTTAATTGAAAATGAAGGGCATTCTTATCTTTAAGCTCCCAGGCATTTTGATTTTAGACGGATCATCCTAAGCCATGAAACTCTGGTCTGGTCTACAGAGTTCTGCTCATCTAAACATCAGCTGTTCATCATGTTGTTTGTTTCCAGGTTCATCAATGATCTAATAATCCTGTAGATTAGGCTTCAAACAGCAGAGAGATGAAACGTTGTGCTGAAATAAGAAGTGAACATGTTCTCCAAACTTCAGAGAACAGAAACAAACAGGAAGGTTCCTCAAGACAAAGTTCTAGTATGAAACAAAGAAAACTTACAGTTTGTTCAAATGGTCCAACGTGTTGAAAAAGAAGATCTGAGCACAACAAACTAAGACACAGATGAGCTCCTTCCTGAAGGGAGGCTGAGCTTCACCTGTGATGGAGGCGGGACAGGTAGGAGGGCGGGGCTTTACCCTTGATGGAGGCGGGATAGGTAGGAGGGCGGGGCAGCAACAGGAGCAACAGAGAAGTTCCTGGAAGCTTCAAAGTTCAAAGTTTCTTTATTATCCTCAAGGAGCAGTTTAGTTTCCAGCTGCCATTTCAACATCAGAACAGAAAACAACACACACACTAAACACCAGTTACATTTACTGGTTTTCCTCTAAAAAACCTGAGAACTGCTGGAACCAGTTTTTTCTCCATGGTGGCCGTTTGGATCTGTGTCCTGAATGATCCAGTAATTTAGCTGCATATCTTCAGCCTGCAGCTGATTCTGGTGTTTAACAGAAAGTGAATCATGCCAGCACCTCAGACAAAACCTTAGAACAAATTCCTTCAGATCAGGTCCACATTAAAACAATGAAGCTCCCAGTCAGAGCGGTGGATGTTCTGGTTGATGGATTGTGTTCTCTGAGCTTTCCACTCACAGCATCAAAGTGGGCTTCAAAGTTTACTTTCAGTCAGAGTCCTGAGGTGTTTCTCCAGCTTCACTCGTTCAGACTGATTCTTCCCAAAAACAGAGAGGAGGACATTTGGCTTTTTCCTCCAATCACACACAGTTTGGTAGTTTTCACCACATTGATGTTTTAAGGGATGAACTGCTCCATCTGACCCATCCCTCAAAATGAGACCATGCTCTGATTCCTCACTGCTGAAGAGAGACAGAATGACAGACCCATCTGCAGGTCCAATAATGTGGTGTCCTCTGCCATGGCTTTGAATGAATCAATAGTTTATTTTAGACATTCCACTAAAATCACTAGAATATCAAAATTAACACATACAAATATATTCCTCATAATATGCAACTATAAGAATATATACTGACATATACACAAATATACCACTTTATACAGTGAATCTGTTTAAAATGTGGGAGCAAAACGTCAATATATATGTATGCCCTTCATATATATATATATATATATATATAACTCAGTGAGGTTTGGTACCCAGTGATAAGCCACACCCTCCAGCTCTGCTCCGTGCGAGTGATCCAAAGCGCTGGGGAAAGCACAGTTCTGCGCTGGAAAGCACCTCTTTGTGAATATATTCAGCCTTGGAATGATCACGATCTGCATGGCTCCAGGCGAAGTGGACCAAATCTCTCTGTGTGCTAAACACTAGAATCTACGGCGGCCGGGAACTGACATGGGGGAATAAAGTAAGATACCGAGGGTAGCTGTCCTCCAGCAGAGCCCGCGCAGCCGGGGGACCTCAGGCTGGCTAGGTGACGGTACGTAGAAAGCATAGTCCTAGATCCCAGCCCACAGGTCTCCACCAACCCGTCTGCGTATTTCCCCCGCTCAGCGACACACCCGCTGAGAAGCCAACTCTGGTAATTGACAGCTCCATAGTCAGAAACGTGGCACTAGAGACACCAGCAACCATAGTCAAATGTCTGCCAGGGGCCAGAACGGGCGACATCAAATCATACCTGAAACTGCTGGCTAAGGATAAACGTAAATACAGTAAGATTGTTATTCACGCTGACGGTAATGACACCCGGTTACGTCAATCGGAGGTCACCAAAGTTAGTGTTGCTTCGGTGTGTAAGTTTGCTAAAACAATGTCGGACTCTGTAATTTTCTCTGGTCCCCTTCCTGATCTGACCAGTGACAACATTCAATTCAAAAATACTTTATTAATCCCAAAGGGAAATTAAATGTTGTTGTAGCTCATATTATGAAGGTTTCTTCAAAGAGTCGTTGTAGATGCTGATGGCTGTGGGCAGGAAGGATTTCCTGTAGTGCCCTGTCTTACAGCAGATCTGAAGAAGCCTCTGACTGAAGACACTCTGTTGTTGTAGGACAGTCTCATGAAGAGGATGCTCAGGGTTCTCCATAATGTTCTTCATTTTATGAAGAATCCTTCTTTGCACAATGATCTCCAGAGGTTCCAGAGGAGTCCCCAGAACAGAGCCAGCCTTCTTTATCAGCTTTTTTAAGTCCCTGGTTCTGATGCTGCTTCCCCAGCAGATGATGGAGAAGAGATCACACTTTCCACAATAGACTTATAGAAGATATGCAGCATCTTGCTGCAAACACCAAAGGACCTAAGCTTCCTCAAGAAGTACAGTCTGCTCTGTCCCTTCTTGTAGATGGCTTCACAGTTGCATCTCCACTCTAGTCTGTTGTCCAGGTGAACACCGAGGTATTTATACTCCTCCACCACCTCCACTTCTTCTCCCATGATAGAAAAAGTTTTTGACTTATTCCTGTTTCTCTTAAAATCTACAATCATCTCCTTTGTTTTAGTCACGTTCAAAATGAGATGATTGTTTCCACACCATGCCACAAAGTGGTCCACCACCTTCCTGTACTCAGCTTCTTGTCCATCTCTGATCCACCCCACGACTGCAGAATCATCCGAGTATTTCTGCAGATGACAGGAGTCTGTCTTGTACTGGAGGTCTGAGGTGTACAGAGTGAAAAGGAATGGTGAGAGTACAGTCCCCTGTGGTGCTCCTGTGCTGCTGACTACCTGGTTAGACTCACAACCCTTCAGTCTCACAAACTGTGGTCTGTTTGTCAGGTAGTCTTTAATCCAGGAGATTGTTGAGGCCTCCACCTGAGTCTTCTGGAGTTTCTGACATAGCAAATCAGGTTGGATTGTATTAAATGAACTGGAGAGATCAAAGAACATGATCCTCACAGTGCTGCTGGCTTTGTCCAGATGACAGTGGGTTTGTTGAAGCAGGTGTTTGATGGCATCTTCAACTCCAACTCCACAGCAATAAGCAAACTGAAGGGGGTCCTGATGGTTTACTGTTTGCTTACTCAGGTGGTCCAACAGGAGTCTCTCTAGGACCTTCATGATGTGAGATGTCAGGGCAACAGGTCTATAGTCATTGAGGACTGATGGGTGAGTTTTCTTTGGTACTGGAACAAGACAGGAGGTCTTCCACAACACCGGAACCTTCTTCTGGGCCAGGCTAAGGTTGAAGAGGTGCTGCAGAATCCCACAGAGCTGCTCTGCACAGGCCTTCAGGACTCCAGGGCTGACACCATCTGGACCTGCAGCCTTATTCCGATTCAGTCTCTCCAGTTGCATCTTCACCTGACTTCTTGAGACACACAGGTGGAAGGAAGCAAAGGGAGCATCAACATCTTCTGATATGGTTGAAGGCAAACATGTAGAAGCAGAAGGGTCTAGGGCTGAGGTGGAAGATAAAAAATGTGAGGTGTTACTGGACAGCTGTGGGTCCTGTGGGTCAAAGGAAGGTGGAATGTCTGTTTGGCTGTGAGCAGGAGAGGAGGATGTGAAGCTTGTTTCTGAACTGAACCTATTGAAGAATGTGTTCAGTTCATTGGTTCTGTCCAGACCTCCATCGGTCTGATCATCCTTCTGCTTGAAGCCTGTGATCTTCTTCATCCCTGTCCATACATCTCTGATATTGTTTTGTTGGAGCTTGCTTTCCAGCTTCTTCTTGTACACCTCCTTGCTGTCTCTTATCTTGACTTTAAGTTGCTTCTGTAAACTCCTCAATAATTCTCTGTCTCCCTCTCTGAAGGCTCTTTTGTTCTTGTTAAGCAGGTCCTTCAGGTCACTGGTGATCCAAGGTTTGTTATTGGGGAAGCATCTCACGGTTCTGGTGGGGATGATGTTATCCACACAGAAGTTTATATAGTCGGTTACACACTCAGTCATGGCATTGATGTCCTCTCCATGTGGCTGGAACAGTCTGTAGCCTCAAAGCAACCTTGCAGAGCTTCTTCAGCTCCCTGTGACCATTCTAATTCAAATAGACCATGTGCTTCTGGAATGACACCTGAAAGATCAAATTAAAAATGTCCAAAAAAACATTTTTTACAACAGGACTCCTGATCCTATCTGGACCAGGACGTTTCCTTTCTATGACACCTTGTAAACGTTTCCGTTCTTTAAACATATTAATGGACAAGTTCTGATAAAGGTCCAAATCACCATTTTATAAACCTGGCATCTCTTCATTAAAATCATGAACTTTAAGATTCATTGAACAGTGAAGTCAGTAGAAAGGTCCGGATCAGTTTTTCAATTGAAAGAGTATTCCCAGTTCTATGGCACTGTGTTCATCATGTTCTTCACACCATCCCATGCAGGACTGGACCTGTTGGTGCTTAGCAAACAGTTAGCTTTGTTCAAATATCTGGACTGGAGTTCCTTTAGAAACTGTTTCCACTGTTTTCCTGCAGGACATCGTGACCCACTGTTTGAAATAGAGTAGCTTTCTTTGTGTTGTTGTGGTTCTGACCCATTTTGCGAACAATATTTGTCATTTAGAGATGGGGGGATGTATTTCTGGAGGATTATCACCTCCTCAAAGAACAAGATGTGTGCAGGCTTTGTTTCTGTCACTTCATCAAGATCCCACTAAGACTTTTAAAACCACCCCAGTCAGTAAAAGATGTTTAAGTTTGTTCTGATGAATTTGGTTTCTGAAGAACAAGCTATAATGTGAAAAGTTCTGCTCCATTTCCTCCTTTCCCATTTATTCTTTGGTTCTGTTCTGATGTCTTTAATTCAGCCTCTGAAGTCCACTCTGACAGGGGACACATGGATGAGTGTCTGCTTTCTTTGGCCTTGATTTGGGCTCCAATTGTTTGTTTAGATGTGACTGAGTTCTAATGAAATGGTTCCGACTCTCAGTTGTCTTTGTTCTGCTGAAAGATCATGTCAGTTATAGAGCAGAATTTCACCTGGACTTTAACATCTTCACTAATATGATCTTTAGGAACTTTTTCTGCCTATACAAACCACCAGCATATGGACTCTGAATGTGGTGAAGAACACTAAATATAAAATGAAACAGAACAGATCAGAGCTGAACTTCTCTTGGATCCAGAACATGTTAGATGACTCAGTTCAGACAGATATCTATCCAGCTGAGCTCACATGACTCAGTGTTATTGGAGTCAATATTTAAAACCACTGAAACAAGTTAAAGTCCAGATCCAATAAATCGTCAGACAGGAAATGGAAATTGAACCTCATGGTAGCCTTGAACAGACTTTACTCTTTCTGACAGGTTGTTTATTTCAGAGCTTTTAGTCATCCGTCTGGTTCTGTTTAACACAGAGTCTCATGAGACCTCCTGCAATGCTTGCTCTCATTACATGAAATTACTGAACAGATTAAAAAGCTGCCAGAATGTTGATCAGAGTCAGAGTCTAGCTTGCTTTCAATGTAAAATGAGGAATCAGGCTTTACTCACTTTACTCACAAGAAAAAAGGACATAAAGATCTCTCATTTCACAGTCCCCCTCCCTCACCTGTTGCTGTGAGCTCTCAGTGTGACGGCTAAATGTGTGGAAAACATCTCATCTAAAGGTTTGTTTCGAAAAGATGTGTTTTAAAGTTCTTAAATGATACAGATGAAACAGATCGTTGTATAGCACTTAATCACTCTCAGCTCACAGACACTTTTTAACAGGGCTGTGCAGCAACCACTAAAGGGAAGGGTGCTCCAGCCCCCTCCAACCCCCCGTGTGTACATGCCTGCTTTTTAACCTCCATCAACATGATGACTTTCTGCTGTGGAGGACAATGGCAAGGATAATATGGACGATGCTGGAGGATGCTGATCATGAAGAGGACTACTGAGTTTCCACAAAAATAATCTGTGTAAATTTTTGGCCACTTTTGGTTGATGTTGTGATGCTCCAGTTCTGCCACTAGGTGGCAATGTTGTACTAAATCCACATTGAGGCTTGTAAAATACTGATCTAATATTTTCATACAAAATAAATAAAATAAAACATTTATGAGCAAATTAATGAATGAAAAAGAAAATCAACTATCAGAACAACATGTAACAAAGAGACAAAATGCTTAAGGATTTAAGACATCGTCCCTGTTCCCAAGAAGCCAAGGACCACAGGGCTTAATGACTTCAGACCCGTCGCCCTGACGTCTGTGGTGATGAAGTCCTTTGAGCGCCTTGTGCTCTCACACCTAAAAGACATCACCGACCCCCTCCTGGACCCCCTGCAGTTTGCCTACAGAGCCAACAGGTCTGTAGATGATGCAGTCAACCTAGCCCTTCACTTCATCCTCCGGCACCTGGACTCCACAGGAACCTATGCCAGGATCCTGTTTGTGGATTTCAGCTCTGCCTTCAACACTATCGTCCCAGTTCTGCTACAGGAGAAACTCTCCCAGCTGAGTGTGCCCGACTCCACCTGTAGGTGGATCACTGACTTCCTGTCTGACAGGAAGCAGCGCGTGAGGCTGGGGAAGCACGTCTCTGACTCCCTGACCATCAGCACCGGTTCCCCCCAAGGCTGTGTTCTCTCTCCTCTGCTCTTCTCCCTGTACACCAACAGCTGCACCTCCAGTCACCAGTCTGTCAAGCTTCTGAAGTTTGCGGACGACACCACCCTGAGTCTGCGTACAGATGGGAGGTGGACCATCTGTTGGACTGGTGCAGCCAGAACAACCTTGAGCTCAACGCTCTAAAGACAGTAGAGATGGTTGTGGACTTCAGGCAGAACCCAGCCCCACCTGCCCCCATCACCCTCTGTGACTCCACAATTGACACTGTGGAATCTTTCCGCTTCCTGGGAACCATCATCTCCCAGGATCTCAAGTGGGAGCCAAACATCAGCTCCCTCATCAAGAAAGCCCAGCAGAGGATGTTCTTCCTGCGGCAGCTGAAGAAATTCAACCTGCCAAAGACTATGATGGTGCACTTCTACACAGCCATCATTGAGTCCATCCTCACCTCCTCCATCACCATCTGGTACGCCGCTGCTACAGCCAAGGATAAGGGCAGGCTGCAGCGTGTCATTCGGTCTGCTGAGAAGGTGATTGGCTGCAGTCTACTGTCGCTCCAGGAACTGTACACCTCCAGGACCCTGAAGCGGGCAGGGAAGATTCTGGCTGATCCCTCCCACCCCGGTCACAGACTCTTTGAGACTCTCCCCTCTGGCAGGAGGCTGCGGTCCATCCGGACCAAAACCTCACGCCACAAGAACAGTTTTTTCCCATCTGCCACCAGCCTGGTTAACAAAGCCCGGGAACCACCCTGACACTGTCCCTTTCCCCCACACCCCCCTTTTTTTTGCTGACAGGACACCTGTAACCTGTAACTCTATGTGTTACATTAACGCTCAGCTTGGACTCCTGCTTTACTTGCACTGCTTTACTTGCACAATGATCACCTGCACTGTTGTATTGCTCTTGCATCTTATACTGCTCTATATTTACTCTCACTCACTTAAAACTGTGCACATATATTTATATTATATTGTAGATATGTTTATACTGTTTAATTTGTATTGTATTGCACCGACTACGCCAAAAATAATTCCTTGTATGTCCAAAAACGTACTTGGCAATAAAGCTTTTCTGATTCTGATTCTGATGAAAAATGAAAAGGAATAATACATATGTGAACAATAATCGTGTCAGACAAAAACTAATTAAAGATTATTTCAGACCTTCTGACATTTTTAATTCAAAATTATTTGTATTCGAAAACATTGGTGTATTCTAAGATTCAATAATAAAATAGAAATGTCTAAATTGCTGTTTTTTTTAACATGTTTCTTAATGAAACCTTTGTAATAAACTTGACCATTTGAAATAATTATAGAAAAATCAACTTTAAGTTTATTGCAAGAATACACATAATTAAAAAAACAAATCAAGAGCATTTAATTCAGATAAAAACATGGGAAAGCCTTAATGTATAGAGATAAACAAATATTACTTTAAATTAAACAGATGAATTACAATCAGAGAATAAAACCTGTTTTGTTTAAATTTGTGTTGACAGTCCAAGTACACTAAACCAGTTTGTCAGAGCAAACAAACCAGCCCATTGGACCAGAAACATACTTTTAATCTTTCTAAGTCAAATCAACCTTTTTATATTTTAATTATTGAAACCAGCTGGTTTCATAGTGTAGGCTACATCCTCTCCATTGCTGCGTTATTTAAACTGATCAAACTGTTCCAGAGGAGAAGGAAATAAAAATGGTTCTGCTGGTTGTGAACAAAGGATGGGTAGGTTTTTAAGAGTCTGTTTTAAAGCACCTGAGCAGTTTTATTATCATTGTGGGCACATGTACAGAAATAACTATCTGTTTAACAGTGAGAGTGTTTCTCTGACAGGAGGAGACTCTTTAGATTCAACTGAGCTCAAAAACACTGAGGAACCAGAGAACCACAATCTAAACCCAGGATACAGAGGTTCAGTGAATGTGGTGTTGAAGGTGTGGAGGTGGATCAGTGAGTCAGAGGAGACTCTGTAGAAGGACAGAATGCCAGCAGGACAGTCCACATACACTGCTACTCTGTTGGAGATGGAGGAGGAGGAGGAGGAAGATATGGGTTCTTTTATGTTATTGTGCCAGACTGAGTATCCATGACAGTCAGAGCATCTCAGACTCCAGGACTGATTATTTCCTCCAAACATACAGTCTTCACTTCCTCCTCTTCTCCTGATTCTTCTGTAACTCACTGATAGATAAACAACTCCTCTCCACTCGACCTCCCAGTAACAGCGACCAGTCAGACCAGTTCTACATAGAAGCTGAGGATGCCTGTAATCAAATCTGTCTGGATGATCAGGATATGACTGAAGTTCCTCCACATGTGTCACCTTCCTGTTGTCTTCAGACAGTTGGAGGTTTCTGTTCACTGTGTTTGTGTCGATTGTGAGCTGACAGGAATCTGATGGAGAGAACAAACACAATCCAGCTGCAGTTATTGATCATTTATTGACACTTTGATGATGACTCCTGAATGAGTGATGGACAGTTTGAAGATGGTTGAATGTGAGCTGCTTTGTTGTCATGAATCAAATGAAAAACACACTTACACTTCCTCAGACCTGGTGTCAACCATCGGACTCCAGCAGGCTCCACCCTGAAAGGAGGAGGAGGGTCAGACCATCAGTCTCTTCCAGCAGCAAACATGGACATTACACTTGAAGCAGATAGACACATGGGCTGTAATGAGTGCTGATGAAAACATGCCAACTGCAGTGAATGTAGTAAGGACAGTTGGTGCTGCTGTAGCACAACTCATTTCTCCAGAGAGGAGAAAGGAATCCCTCAGTAACAAACTAAAGAAGAAATATAGTGAAGATTAAAAGCACATCAGGACACTAACTATATTTTGATTACCCTGTCCAAAATGCAGACAAAAAAGATGACGTCACTGTTGACAGATTCTAAGCAATTCCTAACCATGTAATTTTATTTTTCACCAATCAGATTCACATCCTGATTAGATGCCCAAACCAATTCCACTGACTCCTTTCAGTGCAGACGAGCAGTGGCAAAATCTGGGATCTTTCTTTTATTAAAGATCAATTTCTCATGACCACAGGTGAATTAGAATTTGGACAGACCTGTAAAATGAAGAGCCACAGAAATTACACATTTTTATGTCGGTAGATTTTCTCATTGATAATTTTTACACATAAATCTCTACCATCCTTACCAGAGTGATTATATGTGAAGGCCTGCATAATCAAGGCAGAGTCAGAGCTGAACTAGGTAGGTCAAAACTGGCTAATCAAGGGTAGCTGCCGTCAAATTTATTGGAGCAAGACAGCAGGGACAGTGTGGTTGTTTTTGATGCTGTTCTGCTACTCTGTTGTTTCTTAACTATTAACTTGCTTTTGTAGGATAATCCCCATATTTGTATGTATATGAATGTGTGTTTTGTATGTCTTTGTGTACAGGTCTCTTGAAAAAGAGATTTCAATCTCAATGAGACATTTTTCACCAGGATAAGCAAAGGATCAATACATGAAGTGTGGAGTTTTGTGTACCCAACAAAGAAAATGTATCCTTCAAAGATGTACGTTTTCATTAGATTAGAGACTGATGAATGAGACTGATACAATTTTTAACATATGAATACATAAGTAGTCACTTTGTCTTTATACTGTTGTGTAGTTCGGTTTCTTGCATTAAGAGCTGTCCTGTGATTTGAGTTTTTTGTTTGTAGTTTCCTGTTTTATTCAGTTTGATCCTTCCTGTTCTGTGCTTTCCTTACTTCCTGTTTTTCTGCTCAGCTTCTTTATCTCCTGTTGGTTCTGTGCTTTGAGTCTTACTCTTGTTGATTTATGTTCGGCTGGTATACTGTTGTCTAGCTTTGGTTTCTGTTCTGACATTCATCCCATTTGATTCCATCTGCTCTCTTGTCTTCCCACTCAGCTGTTTCAACCCTGTTTAGTTATTCTCCACCTGTCTCTAGATCTGCTGATACTTCCTCATCAGTAAATATTTCCCTTTAGTTATTTATGTAAGTGTTGGTTCATTCAGCTCTGCAAAGCCCTCTGCTGCAGCACTGTGGGCTTCCTCACACCACTAGTCACTGCTGAACCAGCGCGAGTGCAGAGGCAGGAATAAAAGAGGACCGCGCCTTGACCTCTCCACTCCAGAAACCTCTTCTTTGTTCCTGTGTTATGCATATCTGTCTGTTTTTGTTAAATTTTGCCATGACTGCAGGTAGAGTTGCAAAAGGATTGTTGGAGACCCCATAGCTTTCTAACACCAGAATACTCCCCACCCAAGCCTAAAGCAAAATTGGTTTCTAATATACTAAAAGGTCTCTTAAAAAAATTTCGATCTACGTTCCTACCCTCATCTATGGTCATGAGCTTTGAGTCATGACCGAAAGAACGAGATCACAAATACAAGCGGCCGAAATGAGTTTCCTCCGCAGGGTGTCTGAGCTCTTCCTTAGAGATAGGGTGAGAAGCTCGGTCATCCGGGAGGGACTCAGAGTAGAGCCGCTGCTTCTCCACGTTGAGAGGAGCCAGATGAGGTGGTAAAGCAAAGTGGGTGGGGGACACTGTAAGTTAACCCTTATTAACCCCTTCAAAGAGGATCTTTATGCACAAATGCACAATTGCTTTAAACAAGATAAAACAAATAACATATCAGGAGTGATAGACTGGGAGTCCATCTAGGATGTACCTGGCCTTTAGCTCAGTGACCACTGGAGACAGTCAACAGAGTAAGCAGGTATACACCATGGATGGACATTATGAGTGGTTTCATTGTTTTTCCAAACTCTAGTTTTATTTTGCTTTTTTGTAATTTTATTATTTTGTGTCATCATGGCTTTTTCATTTGCTCTTTATCTGCAGTAACAAACTGAGCTCACGGTTTGTTTCTTACATGATTTTAAAAAATAACAATAATTTAGATGGATAAGGATTGTTTCTCTTCCCATCCAAACAGCCCAGTAACAGGATAAAGCTTCTTCCCTCCATCTCACCCTATGTGTATGCATTTTATTACTAGCTTAGAGCTTTTCTGTTTAGCTTTGATTATTCTCCCCCTCTATAAAGCCACTTCTACTATTACAACTTTACTTTTCTATAACATCAATAGAACTCATAGAAATGTCCCACTCATTGTCACGACATGCTTCTTTCAAGGGACACGGGATTTGGCTATATTCAAGAATTGTTCTACAAGTTTTTTGTTATCTCATATAAAACATAGATGCCATGATCATACCAGATTTCTGGTTTAGTCAGGGTGTTTACTAAAGAGTGTTTATTTGGTGTATATTTCTATTGTCTCTTTCCCAAACCAATCACCTCATAAACCTGGAAACTCCCTCTGAGCTTCCTCGAGATGTTCATAAATCGCTAATCAAGCAGGGATATCCTTCACACATTTGAGCTCTATGAATGTTTCATTTTAATATTACTATACACTGAAATAGTAAATGTTTTTGCCAGACATAAAAAGCTTCTACATATATAAAATATATATTTTAAGAGGAAGAGATCTATCTAAACAGATTTTTTTAATGCGCTGTTAATGTTCCTGGAAGTGTTTTCAATGGAATTCTCCGTTATAATGTTGCTGTGTATCAAGAGTTTTTGTTGTGAAGAAAGATGATATGAATGTGTGATTGTTCACATAACAGTTGCATCCAGCATGAAGAAAAAAACAATCTGAGCTGAGTAAAGAACATATAAAATAATTTCTCACTCTTCCTCAGGTTCCTCCATACCTGAGAGCTTCCAGTCTCCATTGTGGATCCTTCAGTCCAGCCGACAGCAGCTTCACTCCTGAGTCTCCTGGATGATTGTAGCTCAGGTCCAACTCTTTCAGATGGGATGGGTTAGAGCTCAGAGCTGAGGCCAGAGAAGCACAGCCTTCCTCTGAGATCAGACAGCCAGACAAGCTGCAGATAAGTGAACACAAATGATATACTCAGGAGAACATTATGGATTTCTTCATTTCTTGTAGTGAAGGAAACACCAGTTAATGCGGCAGTCAGTGATAGAAAACACTGAAAGACCTGGGATTTAAAAAAATAAAGGGTTAAAATCAATACATAAATTAAACATGTTTTTGTAGACAATCAGCATGGGCGTGAATGTTTATTATTGTGGGTATTATGATATACACTAACTGGAAATGGCAATATACTGTAACTGGACAGAAATAACTATACAACACTTCTGCACTGATTTCTAATAATAAAATATAGTTTTCCAAGTCCCGACATCACTTAACTGAAGCCTTGTAGACCAAGTATAAAGTCCTGATTGCAACATATGCAGCACTTAACCATATTGTGTATTTTGCCACAAGATTGTGATTCTTACACTAGTGAACAGTCAGTGCATTGCTTTTCTAAAAGAAACGAACCTCAGACAGAGAGAAGAGCAGATCCAAAGGTTGCAGGCCTTCCTAAAAGAACTCTTGCTCCACCCGGCTACTACCAACTCAGTTGCAAGAATGCTGACAAGGAACAGTGAGTTCATCACTATTAAAATCTCTGCATTGATGAACTGTCCATTTAAAAAATGATTGCAGTATTCAAAACACTTTATAGTCTTAACCCACTAAATTGATCAGCTTTGCCTGTTTTGTTCAGCCACTCCAGGCCCTTCTAGTCCTCTTGAAAGCATCTGCTGTTGGTTCCTAGAGTGAGATCTAAAACATATGGTGAGGAGTCTTGTGCTAACTACAGCCCATAGTTGCTTATCCTCTATAAGTGATTGAGTTTCTCTCACTTGTAATCCTGCATTGTTTTATAGTCAGTATAATAAAGTGATTTTATAAGTTAAATTGATCTTTTTATTGTGTTTCTCTAGCAGTTCAATGCCTGTCTGTCCATTATTTTACACTTGACTAAATGAAAAGTGCTATAAATAGTGTTTGATTGTTCTGACTGACAGTTTGTTTGTTTGATTGATTGATTGAAGGTTGATGACATAGTTCACTAAGGGCTTAAAGGCTTACAGCAAAGGTTTGGACAACAATTCTTAAAGGTATGCTTGGTACAAAACCATAACTGGGCTTCACTAAAATAAACCTTTACTCACAATGAAACATGGTGGATAAAAGTTCTACACACTAGTCAAAACCCAGTGTTTAAATTAAATCTAAAGATGAAGATGAGTTTAATTTGTTTAGAGTGTAACCACCATGAGTTTCCAATATTTAAATTTTCAATAATATATTTTCTTAGCTTCCAGGTTTTGAGATTAAAAATAAGCTGAAGAAATAAATTTCTTCACTCCTACAGGTACAAAAATGTATTAATCATAGATTAAATTATAATTTAAAAAAGCCTTCACCAAACTGTCTAATCCTTTCACACTGTATTAAACATAAAAACACAGTAAACATCAAGGAAAAGTGGGAAAAGAGGCCAGAATTTGAATTTCTGGGAGAGAAATGGAGAAAATCAATATGTTTTTAGACACCTAAACCTGTTCTTTTGACAAGAGGTAACACTGCAGAAAGAAGATCATGTGATATTTTAAAAGGAGTTTAAAATAGTTCAAAACAACACCACCAACAACTGAAGACTGCTAGCAAGGTATTATGTAAATGTTTTAAATGGAAAAGTTAACCTATCTTATGTGGACTCAAAATGGACACATTTTACAGAAAATGGAAACAAATGAATATGGTTCATAACCCCAACAAGGTCCCACTTTATATGATATTCTAAAGTTTTACTTCCCCAACAAGGTTTATGTATAAAGTATTGTCACATTTAGTTCAATTTTAAATAGTTTAAGGTTGATTGTGATGTATTTTAAATATTTAACATTTTATTTTTGGGCTGGACCTGCTCCTGGTTCATGTATGGAGCACTGGAGGAAAAAGCAACCAGAACAACCTCTTAATTCTCTATCAATTAGGGAAGTCCTTGAAATAAGTCAGTGTCCTGAGTGACTGATTATATTCAGTCCTACACTTGTACATGTTGAGTTCAAGAGAAAACAGGATGGGTAGAAACAAATTGATGCAGATGAGAATGTTGGAGTTATGCTGGCAAGAATGCTGTTAACTTTAAGACATGTTTGTGTTTGTTTTGTACTTCTAATATCAAAAGCTAAATAAGAAAAAAATAAACGTAAAAACAACAAAATAGGAAAGGATGGGACAGGACAGACAGACAGACAGACAGACAGATCCTCAGCTGAGGCCCTTGGTAAGCAAAAGATGCCTCACCATGTGTTTTGGTTCCTAGTTTCAGTATTAACAGAAGATCTGCTAAGACAAACTGAGGGTCATGTAGACAAAAGCAAATCTGATATAAACAGTTGGCTAAGACCATTGAGAGTAAAAGCACCTTCAAGTATATTGTAGAATGGACAAGTAACCAATGTGGAGACTTTGAAACTGTGATTGCTTTCTGGTCCTGTTCAGCAGTCTTGCGGCTGGAATTTGAAGTATCTGTGATGGATCTTTAGTTCTACAAGGAAGACTGGAAAGCAGAGCATTACAATAATCTATAGGTATACAAGAGGATTTTGACCTGAGCTGAAGTGTTGGCAGTGTTTGAAGTCTCTCTCTCTGAATGTCTGTGCCAACAACTTAAACATTTATTTTGTCCTGGAAATTTTTTTGACATTCATGTCTTAATATCTAAAATATGATAAAAAAAATGTGTCATCTGGAGACAATGTCATGTATTAGACTCCACAGTAGTGTTAAGAAATGCACAGAAACTGACCCTGAAAATCCTTCATGTACAGATGTAAACACTTCACTATTCGGACCCAGACTCCTAAAAATACCTTCATGTTACATTAGAATTAACTAAATCATATTTTATTTACACAGACGGTCCTTGAGATTTTCCAAAATGATATAGTTAGAAAGTTGTTATGATATAATTGTTATACAATAATTGCAAGTAAATAGGTGTGCAAATTAATAATTTTTAGGAGAAAGATCAATTAAATAAAGATAAATCAATAAAAAAATAAATGGGATCATTCAATGGGGTCATGTCTAATTGGATAGTTAATAGATAATAGAAAACTATGCATTCACATCTGGGATTTACCTGAGAGTTTCTAGTTTGCAGTTTGGACTCTCCAGTCCAGTAGATAGAAGCTTCACTCCTGAATCCTGCAGGTTGTTGTTACTCATGTCCAGTTCTCTGAGACTGGAGGACTGGGAGCTGAGAACTGAGGACATAACTCCACAGCTTCTCTCTGAAAGGTTACAGCCACTAAGTCTGGAGGGTGAATGAAATAATAACAAAACGACAACAAATAAATAAAGAAGATTAGTTAACTTCTAATGCATATTATCATATATTCACATAAATGATACTGGTACGGCAAATTTTTTCTTTCTTTCTTTCTTTCTTTCTTTCTTTCTTTCTTATGCAGTTGTGCATTTGTTGCTGTTTGTAGTGTACTGGTCTCCACTACACAAACTTTAACAGCATTACTGTAAAGTTAAACAAAATAAGCAGGCTCCTTTCCAATAATCTTCAAATGCATTTAAAATATTTTTTTAACTCTCTGTCCCCTTACAGAGCTTTGTCGGAGGCTTTAACCACTGGTAGCAGCCTCAGAAGAACCTCCTCTGAAGCAGAGTATTTCTTCAGGTCAAACACATCCAGATCTTCTCCTGATGAGAGTAAGATGAAGATCAGAGCTGACCACTGAGCAGGAGACAGTTTATCTGTGGAGAGACTTCCTGAACTCAGAGACTTTTGGATCTCCTCCACTAGAGAACAATCCTTCAGTTCATTCAGACAGTGGAACAGATTTATGTTTTTCTCTGCAGACACATTCTCACTGATCTTCTCCTTGATGTACTGAACTGTTTTTTGATCAGTCTGGGAGCTACTTCTTGTCTGTTTCAGCAGACCTTTTAGGAGTATCTGATTGGTCTGCAATGAAAGTCCCAGGAGGAAGCGGAGGAACAAATCCAGGTGTCCATTTGGACTCTGTAAGGCCTTGTTAACAGCTCTCTGATGAAGATTTTTCTTTTTAGATTTCTTTTGAACAAATGAAGATATCTTGAAAGTTTTCTGTTTTTCACCAATCAGATTCACACCAGAGTTGATGAAGGCCAGATAAACATGAAGAGCAGCCAGAAACTCCTGAACACTGAGATGGACAAAGCAGAACACCTTGTCCTGGTACAGCCCTCTCTCCTCTCTAAAGATCTGTGTGAACACTCCTGAGTAAACTGAGGCTGCTCTGATATCGATGCCACACTCTATCAGGTCTGATTCATAGAAGATCAGGTTTCCTTTCTGAAGCTGATCAAAAGCCAGTTTTCCCAGAGACTCAATAATCTTCCTGCTATCTGGACTCCAGAGTGGATCTGTTTCAGCTCCTCCATCATACTTGACCTTCTTCATTTTGGTCTGAACCACCAGGAAGTGGATGTACATCTCAGTCAGGGTCTTGGGCAGCTTTCCTGCCTCTCTGGTCTTCAACACATCCTCCAGAACCGTTGCAGTGATCCAGCAGAAGACTGGGATGTGGCACATGATGTGGAGGCTTCGTGATGTCTTCATGTGGGAGATGATCCTGCTGGCCTTCTTCTTATCGCTGAATCTTTTCCTGAAGTACTCCTTCTTCTGTGGGTCAGTGAACCCTCTGACCTCTGTCACCATGCCAACACACTCAGGAGGAATCTGATTGGCTGCTGCAGGTCGTGTGGTTATCCAGAGGAGAGCAGAGGGAAGCAGTTTCCCCCTGATGAGGTTGGTCAGCAGAACATCCACTGAGGTGGACTCTGTAATAGTCAGGATCTCCTTGTTGTGGAAGTCCAGAGGAAGTCGACTCTCATCCAGACCATCAAAGATGAACAGAACCTGGAAGTGTTCAAAACTGCAGATTTCTTTAGTTTCAGTAAAGAAGTGATGAACAAGGTCCACCAAGCTGAACTTTTTATCTTTCAGCACATTCAGCTCTCTGAAGGTGAATGGAAATATGAACTGGATGTTCTGGTGGGCTTCGCCTTCAGACCAGTCCAGAGTGAACTTCTGGGTTAAGACTGTTTTCCCAATGCCAGCCACTCCCTTTGTCATCACTGTTCTGATTGGTTGATCTCTTCCAGGTGGGACTTTAAAGATGTCTTCTTGTCTGATGGTTGTTTCTGGTCTGTGTGGTTTCCTGGATGCTGTTTCAATCTGTCTGACCTCATGTTCATCATTGACCTCTCCAGTCCCTCCCTCTGTGATGTAGAGCTCTGTGTAGATCTGGTTCAGAAGGGTTGGACTTCCTGCTTTAGCAATCCCCTCAAACACACACTGGAACCTCTTCTTCAGACCAGATTTAAGTTCATGTTGACAAATTGCAGCAAGATGTTCTAAATTAACACAAAAAATTAAAATCAAGAAGGAAACAAAATGATCTTTTGAAGATTATCTAAATAAATATGATTCAATCTCTTCATGAAAGATAAATGTGTGATTTATCCATCAGGTTTAATATTTGTAGAAATCCTCTTACTGCTCTGCAGACGGTCAGCCAGCTCCTCCTGCTTCATCCTCCTCAGGAAGTTCAATGTGATCTTCAACAATAACTCTCTGCTGCCCCTCCTCTGCTCATCATCTTCACCTTCCAATACCTCCTCATCATCTCTTTGACTCTCTGAGCATTCTGGGTCATCTGGACTTAGAACCTTTTGGATCTTTTTCAGCTCCTTCTTCACAAAAGTAACAATGTTGTCCTCCAGCAGCTGGAGCAGAATAATACATGAAGGACACATCAGACTGAGAGCCAAAACTGTAGCCAAACACCGGAACCATGTTGGATGGAGTTAAATTCCAATAGTATATATACATTGTCATAATTTTTTTAAATGACTGTATACATTACAGATGAAAAAGTAGTTGTTGTATATATACAGACCATAAATATGGAGTCCAGCTGTGGTTGATGCTGCTGGGCAGATGGACCACTGGGAACCTCTGAGCTCTGCTTGTCAACTCTGTGGAGGATTCAGAGACAAACACAGTCTTTGTCTCCCAGAAATATCTCTTCAATGTTTGTCAGCTTTCAGATTTAACATCTTGTCCGGCTGTCCTATGGTTCTACAGAAAACCTACTTTCTGTGACGCACTACAAGAAACAGTCTGCCTGTCTCCAACCCCGGAGGGAAGGGGACCACCTCCTGGGTTCGGTTGCCCCCTCGGGGCACCTGGGCCTGGGAGTATAGAGTATGTATGGGGAGTTTGAATGAGTGTACGATGTCCACTGTTGTTTATCTTTATGTTGGGTGCATGGGTGTGAATATTTTTATGTGTACGCATGAGGGTGGGAATGTGTGATTGTGACTGTGTGTGCCTGTTTTTTGTGTCAGATTAGGTCTTGGACTTTCCCCTTTCTTGGATCAGTCTATTTCCTCCCCACCACACTACCTGCCGGTGGTGGGTGTCTCTGCCTACTGGTGTACTTGTTGTTCTTGGTGTCCGGGGGTGGGTGCTTTGGTGTGTGCCGGCTCACTCCTGGTGGGTACTTGCTGGGGCCTGGACCCCTGGGCTCTGTCGGGCCTCTGCTTGGGGAGTGATATGTCCCAGGTTCTTGGGTAGGTCCATGGCTGGATTTGCTCTGGCATAGATGGCTGTCAGCAGGGCCTGTGGGCTCGTCGCTGCAGCTCCCTGGGACTTCTGCACTGTGGCTGCTGGGTGGTTTCCCTGGGACTCTCCCCTGCTCTTCTCTGGGGGGTTTGCGGTAGCCCTGGAGATGGTTCTCCTGGGGTTCCTGTGCTCTGGGGGCCTTTATGTCATTGGCTCAGATCTCCTCCATATCTGTCCCAGGTTCAGGGGGGCAGGTCTGTGGCTCCTCACACTCGCTATTGCATATTCTTATGGAGAAACTTTGTATACACAAGCATGCTCACACTCAGACCCACAGGTGTTTAGATTCAGGTGTTAACAGATACACAAATTTCTATATTGAGCCACATTTACCACCAATTACTAATTAATCTTGCATTTATAAGTACCGTGCACTTTCCGTAAAAAATCTCTTATTATGTATGTTTCTGCAGGTGTAGAAGCAGGCAGGGTGTTATCTTATTATCTCTTCATTCTTTATTCTCTCCTCCATTCTTTTCTGCTTATATCCCTTTTTCCTTTTTTGCCCCACCGCTCTCTCTTTTGTGCTTCTTATTTTTTCTTTTTCGTTTCTGTCTCCATAACAATTGAAATAATCGCAAAGCAGTTTCTAATAAAGTTTTTTTTTATAAATCTCACGCAGACCATTAAAGCATTAGGTGTAATGCTCCATTTGTGAAAGTAAATCTGTTGGGCTTTTTCTTGGCACTCAGACTATTTTGAGCACTACTCTGCCGGACAGGACATGGTTAAAAAAAGAAAAAAAAAGAAAATTTACATATGTTCACTGTTTTATGGTGAGACACAAGTTATTCAGTTTTACCTTTTATATGTATTAGTAGAAGGCAGTATGGTATGAGGGGTCAAAATAACAAACATTAACTTGATTAACACACTTACCTGTAGTGATGTTACTCCTAACACCGAGGCTTCAAAGCATGCTTCAAACTCGACAGGGTAGTTATGGTGAAGCAGTGGGCCGGAGCTTGCTTCATGTGATGTCACCGATGACGTGTGAACCACTTCACTGCTTCATTCAGACCGAGTCAGCTGACTGCTTCGAGTTGACTGGCGGAGTTTCAAACATTTGGCGCGATTCAGTGTATTTAAGATGGCTCAAGCCCCGGTTCACATCCCCATTCTACATGTATTATACGTTACGAACAGCTCTTATTTTTGTATATTTGGAGTTTTGGTGGATTATTCTGTAATGGAGCAACCATCTAGGAAGCGTTCCCAAGAGTGGGAATATTTCGATTTGGTGCCACCTAATAAGGTAATGTACATTCAAACTGTTTATTAGAAAGCCTATAGCCTATACTATGCAGTAGTGTTACAGTCATGGGATCATGTTATGCAAGAGGTGCGGTAACGGGTTTGCTTTGCCGCAGCTGCTGACGTATAATAATAATACATCATCAATGCTGAGGCATTATAGAGCCAAACACGAGAACACTCAGCCTCGTGCCACCAATCAAGGTCAGTATAACATACAGGGGTTGGACAATGAAACTGAAACACCTGGCTTTAGACCACAATCATTTATTAGTATGGTGTAGATGTTTGAACCACTGGATGCACACGGTCCTCAAGAATGGTTCGGTAGTCCTTGGCAGTGATGCGCCCATCTAGCACAAGTATTGGGCCAAGGGAATGCTATGATATGGTAGCCCAAACCATCACTGATCCACCCCCATGCTTCACTCTGGGCATGCAACAGTCTGGGTGGTACGCTTCTTTGGGGCTTCTCCACACCGTAACTCTCCCGGATGTGGGGAAAACAGTAAAGGTGGACTCATCAGAGAACAATACATGTTTCACATTGTCCACAGCCCAAGATTTGCACTCCTTGCACCATTGAAACCGACGTTTGGCATTGGCATGAGTGACCAAAGGTTTGGCTATAGCAGCCCGGCCGTGTATATTGACCCTGTGGAGCTCCCGACGGACAGTTCTGGTGGAAACAGGAGAGTTGAGGGGCACATTTAATTCTGCCATGATTTGGGCAGCCGTGGTTTTATGTTTTTTGGATACAATCCGGGTTAGCACCCGAACATCCCTTTCAGACAGCTTCCTCTTGCGTCCACAGTTAATCCTGTTGGATGTGGTTCGTCCTTCTTGGTGGTATGCTGACATTACCCTAGATACCGTGGCTCTTGATACATCACAAAGACTTGCTGTCTTGGTCACAGATGCGCCAGCAAGACGTGCACCAACAATTTGTCCTCTTTTGAACTCTGGAAGGTCACCCATAATGTTGTGTGCATTTCAATATTTTGAGCAAAACTGTGCTCTTACCCTGCTAATTGAACCTTCACACTGTGCTCTTACTGGTGCAATCAATGATGAAGACTGGCTACCAGGCTGGTCCAATTTAGCCATGAAACCTCCCACACTAAAATGACAGGTGTTTCAGTTTCATTGTCCAACCCCTGTAGATCTACATGGAGAATTAGAAAGAATGACAGTTAAATGTTTGTAAGTTAAATTGAAGTTACTTTTCTTTATTATTTTCTTTATGTATGTGTTTAGTTATTTATTTAGAATGGGACAGTGGAATTTCATAAAACATATGACAATTCAAGTTAAAGAAGCCAGAATTAGCCTAATGGCTATTTGTCATCTGTAATCCCCTACAGTTCACATTGTTTTTAAATTATTATTTTTTTATGAGTTAATTACTCAGAATCTTTAATGGGTTACTAAAAACACATATGTACAACACACATATATAAGTGGTATTATTTACACAAGAGGTGCATCACATTTGCTGGGCTTCATTTGGTACAACAATTGCTACTGCAAGTAGATGTCACCCAAAAGAATTCAATGAAGCTTCAGGTAGTGAACCACTTTATGACACAATGGTTCAAAATGACTCTATGCTTCAAAAAGCCTCATTTTGACATCACTACTTACCTGTTTTCATTCACTGCCTTGATTTTAGCGGCTCTACTTTTACCACTTCAGTTTTATCATTTACCGCGTTAACAATGTAATCTTCCAGTAGATCGGAATACAGCAGCAGCCCCGGCGCGTTTTTGTAGTCCGTGACCCCCAATTTCCCATCATGCATTGCAGGTCGAAGCGGATTGGTCGAGCTCAGGCAACAATGGTGGATGACAGTGGCAAAAGTTGTGAATCAAAAATGTAAATAATACGCTTTCTGTGACTCCAAATAAACTTCTAAGATGTTTTTAGGCGAGAATGTAGGTTTGTGGAATTCAAATATCTACTGGGTTTATTAAGATTCTCTAAATAAAAAAACAAAATGGTTCGCCGTTTCTCAGTGCCAGCTCGCTTCGGCAGCCGTCAGCCGACCAAGCACTTTTCCCACCCTCTTCCGGAGAAGGCGTGTGATTCCCGACTCATCGTATTGAACCTTCCACTGGGTGTAACTACTGGACGGAAGGGTGGAACCCAAATTTGTCTTTTTCCTTGTTTCCATGGAAATAAACCTTTGAAAAGATATACTCTTTGTATATTGGACACTTTTTAATAACAGGCTACTGCCTAAACTATGGGAAGAAACTTGTGCCATCAGAAACTGAATTTGAATTTCTGAGACTGAATCTGTATTTGTGTAATTTGAAATTAAATGCATTGGTTTGAAGATGAATTTCACTGAACTAAAACTGAACATAATGGTTTAAAACTGAATTTGTTTGCTTTGAAAATTGCTTTGCCTTGTATTGAAAATTCAGTTTGATTATTTTCACTTTCAGGTCTGAAATTCAATTTCAGTTCCAAAATTCAGGTTTTTGTGTCACACATCCGGGTCCTTGAAGCCACAGATTAATAAAACACAGATTTAGTGATTCACGTATGTCATTCACTATTGCTGTGTCCAAATTTAGGACTGCATCCTTTGAAGGACGCATTTGTAGGCCGATATCGTCCTGGAAGAGGTGACGAATGCTGTCCAATCCCCAAGGTACCAACAAATACGTCCTTTTTATCCCCAGATTTGAAGGATGGGTCCGTTGTGTCCTCCGTCGCCCACCCTATCCCATGATTCATTGCAGGCCGAAGTAGATTGTTCAAATGGAAGTAGCAAAGGCCGGAGGAGAGAGGAAAAGTTGTGAATAAAATTATATTGCGCATTCTGTGAAACAACTGAACTTTTACGATGTTTTTAGACCAGAATGTAGTTGTGTAAATCTAAAATATCTAATCAGTTTATCAAAATATCGCTTAATTACACAAATGTGTCGATGCGTTCGTCCGCTGCCCCAGCAGCCGCTCGCCTCGCCAGCTGTCAGCTGACCGGGTGGTTGAGGTGCGCTAAACCCCGAGAGAACAGCTGACTCCCGGCACATTGTTTTCAAACGCCCGCTGGGTTTCCCCAATGGGTGGAAGTTAAACAGATATAATTCAGTCAGATGAAATCTAATATTAATGTTTGATTTATTTATTATAATAATAATTATTATAATGCTCTGCAAATAAACTGATTTAAACTTTGTTCCTACAGTTAATATGTTAGTGTTTAGGTTGTTGAAAGCTTTACAAATAAAACAAATGGTATTTGTCATCAATGTATTTTATCTAGTGTTAGATTTTTATATCCACGAACACAAAAAATATTTTCAACATTTTAAAGGCCTGAATATTTAACAAGGTCATAAAACAATAAGATTTTAAAACAAAACAGCATTATAAGCCATCAGCAATATGCAAAAGGGTAAATAAGAACCATGTAGTTATTTAACCTTTAACCTTCAGGCTCCATTTGTTCGGCTTCACAGCTCTGGCTTCACGCTAACACGGTTACTAGGCAACAGAAGTTACGCTGAGGTAAGGGCAAGAGAAACGCAGACCAATGTAACACCGGTGGCACACTATGCTAATCTGGCATGTTCAGCTAATAGCTACAGGTAGCATAAGTGTTGCTGTTTGACCATAATTTGTTTACATGACATGTTTCTTATAGACGCTCATTTGACTTGGTGATGGACATCCGCTAAGCTCATGTAGCTGCACTGCTGCAGCTCAACATGCCGTAAAGGACGTTTAACCTGAAACGTAAATCGATGAATCTGTGTTTGATTAATCTGTGGCTATCCTCAAGGACCCGGATGTTCGACACAAAAAACTGAATTTTGGAACCGAAATTGAATTTCAAACCTGAAAGTGAAAGTAGTCAAACTGAATTTTTAATACAACGAAATACATTTTAAAAGCAAATGAATTTAGTTTCAAACCATTATATTCAGTTTCAGTTTAGTGAAATTCATTTTCAAACCAATGCATTTAATTTCAAATTACACAAATACAATTTCAGTCAGAGCAATTCAAATTCAGTTTCTGATGGCACAAGTTTCTTCCCATACTAAACCACAAACCCATGGTGTGCATCAGTGATTATTTGAGTTAAGTCCTTAGTTTAGTTGATTGGTTTCCTTTGACAAATATTCACCATATATAGCCTGAAAATAATTCTACAGCTTCCCACTCATATTGGCAATTTTTGAGAGCGCTGTATGCTCTCAATGATTCCAGCAAATCATTTATTGTCCCATTCCTATACAAGAGCGAGCAATATCACTGCCTACTATTGAATATGCTTGGAAATGGCTATGGACTACAAGTACTTGCTGTGGCGCTGGGGCTGCTGCCATATTCCGTATTATTCATTGTGAACGCAATGAATAATAAAACTAAAGTTTTAAAAGTTGAGGCACTAAAATCAAGGCAGTAAATTAAAACAGGCAGTTAAATTTGCAAACCTTAATATTTAGAACATTAATATTTACCATGTTATCATTTTAATGACCACAGATTCTAATTTTCAAAGAGGCAATGTTAATTACATGTTGGTTTTTATGGCACCCAATTTTACCTTGTTCAGTATTTCACACTGTTATGATTTGGGATTGTTTGGTTTTTGGTTTCTGGTTTTTTCTTATGTTTTTTACAGTTAAGGTTTTGACTCGTTCTTTTGTTTATTACTATTCTTCTTCTTAGATTTTGAATCATGCTTCTGTTATTTTTCTGGTCATGTTTTAGTCTTTTTCATGTTTTGTCAAGTCTGGTTTTGTTTGTATATTAGAGTCTCTGTTTTTGCCGCAGCCACGTTTTGTTCTGTTGGTCAATTATGTTTATTAGGTTCACCTGCTCAAAGTAAAATCTGTCTCCTTGCTCCACCTGGTTTTCACTCCATATATACACACCTGTTAAGTTAGTCGTCACGGAAACATTCTCAAACCAAGTCTTGTTTTTTTGATCATGCAATGCCTGTCTTGCCTGTCTGTTTGTTTTGTTCCTGCTGAGTGTGAGTTTTTGTTATTAAACCTTTTTTTTCACTTACCATCATGCTGCCCCCTCGTCTACATTCTGGGGTCCTATATCTCACAAACCTTAACACACACCTTCAATTCCTTTCAAGTTAATTTTTGTTCCCATGACCCCTCATAGTATGGACATTCTCTGACCTGTGGTAAACAGATAATACAGAGAAACACCAGAGATTTCGGCCAGAAATGAAACCCATAATTAGTCCTGAGAAATTTTAAGCCCATTGACATTCATGAGGTAACCAGCTGAAGGTTTTCCTCCTTAATGTTTTTTTGCCCTGTTTGTTTTTGCTTTACACAAAAAATAATACATCTTCAAAGTTGTAGGCATGTTCTGTAAATGAAGTGGTGCAAACTCTCAAACAATCCATTTAATTCCAGGTTGTGAGGCAACAAAGCATGAAAAATGCCGAGGAGGTAAATACTTTTGCAAGGTGCAGTACATGCTGATGAAAGATGTTTATATAGTAGCAACTTCTTTTATTCAAGCAGTGGAGCTTTAGAGAAAGATTTCAGTCTTAGCAGCAGTCGCTGCATGAACTAAATCTGGTTCTTATCTAAAAGAAGTCTGAATTTATGACTTTTACAAGCTCTCTTAAGACAAGTTATTCTTCTGTTGTAACTCTAGATGGAAAAGGTATAGAAGTTTTCACTTCATATAAATCATTAGGGATAATCTGGTTTAAAAAAAGAAAACTCACATCTTAACTCGGTTTTTCAAAATTTCTTCTTTTTGGATTCTGACAAAAACGTGTAAATATAATTTTTCTTGGTGTTGGCCCATGGTGATATTATTTATATGCATGGCTCTACCTCTCTATTGAAAAGACTAGACTAGCATATCATGCCGTTATTTACATTGTGTATCAACTTGTTAACATTTAGTCATATACTAGTATTTATGAAAGCAGGTCCAATTCAAATAAATGGTTAAATGCTCCCTGAGTGACAGAATTTGGTAAATTAGTTTTTTCCTTTTTTGCATCACATAATTGAAATCAGATCCAAAATCACACAAGTCTTGAGACATACCGGACAAAGTGTTTTAATTAGCCTTTTACTGGTAATGAAATGCATTTTTTAGTGTAGTTTTAAATAGTTAACATCTGCCTCTTTCATTTTGCAATAACTTTTCAAATTGCTCTTTTTTGTATTTTCATTTTTTATTATCTTTTTACTTCAAAGTGTTTTAGCTTACAATCATGCCACCATCTTAATGAGGACTTCCTGGAAGAAGAAATGACTTATCTGGTTAAATTAAGGCTTAATACGTTTTACCGTTTTTGTAGTTACATTTTATTGCTTTCTGTTGTATTAAATTAGTTTTCTCCCCTATATATTTTTTACTGCTAATTATTAATTTGTGGGCTCCATTAGGGTTTAATGATGGTGACTAATCAACCGGGCCCAAAAGCAACCAGATCAGAGCTGTTCAACATAATGTAGCAGCCTCCAGGACGCCTCCAACAACATCCATTCTTCCCACTTTACTGCTATGGTTCTGGAGAACATCCAACACACATCGTTTCACATATGAACATAGAAATGTGGAAAAAGAACTGAGCTCACGTTGAACACATGATGGAATAAAAACATTTCAGACTGACTCGGTTTACAGAGTTACAGCAGTTAGATACAGCTCACCTCTCTGAGGATGGAGATCCAGTCAATTTAAATTTAAGAGGAAGATCTTTGGACAAGTCACTCTTAAAGGACAAAGAGCTTGGTTCAGGTTCAGGTTTGAGTCTCTGATGGATCCTGAAAGAAAAACTCTGAAATTTGACTTGAATCCTCTAAACCTTTTCCAAACAATGCTTATAAAACAACAATCTAAATTAACAACAAGACGTCAGATAAAAGCTTAGTGATTGTTTGCATTTGAAAAAAAAAAAAAAACGAATCAAAACTGCACGGGGCTGCACGGTGGCGCAGTTGGAAGCACTATTGCCTTGCAGCAAGAAGGTCCTGGGTTCAACTCCCAGCTGGGGTTCTTTCTGCATGGAGTTTGCATGTTCTCCCCGTGCATGCGTGGGTTCTCACCGGGTACTCTGGCTTCCTCCCACAGTCCAAAAACATGACTGTAAATTGGTCTCTCTAAATTGCCACTGTATGTCTCTGTGTTGCCCTCAGATGGATTGGTGACCTGTCCAGGGTGTACTGGACAGGTCACCCATAGACTGCTGGAGATAGGCATCTGCTCCCCTGTGACCCACTTTGGAATAAGCAGTATAGAAGATGAATAAATGAACAGAATCAAAACTGATTTACCACTATCCATCATAGAGGTTTTAGTATAAACACCTGATCAATAGTGGCCATAGATTTCCTCATAACTCCAGGAAATATGTTTCTTGATACTTATCTCTAATCTTCTAAATAGAGCATGTTTATCACAACTAACCAAATATGTGTATTTAAATTATTCCCTGGCCATATTAACATTGGCTATCACAGAGATAGTATTCATAATACTGTTATAAACATAGTGTTAAAAGGCTTGTTTATTAAGGTGTTTAAAACGTCTCTTATGAGTAAAACTAGATTTACATTTCAGGATCTTGTAGGAACAAACCACATGACAATGCTCACTGACATTACAGAACAGTCTACCAGCAGGTCACATCAAGCAGTGGGCTCTTAGCTCCACCAAAAGGAGAAGGTCAAAGATTTCCTTGAATGTGTCTGCTGATAAAGATAACCAGTCCCAGTTAATATGGAAGCAAATCGTTACCATATTTCAAATGAAAAAGAATGTGTCTGCTTTGTTTTCTTTTTGATTATGGCATAAAATGTGCAGTCGTGAAGAAGAAAATGCAAATGCAAATAGGATGATTGATTACTAATTTTATTTATGGGTCAAATAACGCAGCCGCATTCTTAAAATGAAAAAGCATTTCTGGAAATGCTTTTTCATTTTCAAATTTTACATTTCAAATAGAATTTTGGTATCTATTTGCTGGGGTACATTTTGAAAAATAAATCTCAAATGTCTTTTTCTTTTTCATTTTAATTAAGTGAAAGAATGAGCAGTCTTGAAGAAGAAAATTAAAATGCAAATAGGAATATTGATAACTAATTTAATTTATGAGTCAAACAATGCATCCACATTCTTAAAATGAAAAAGCATTTCTGAAAATGCTTTTTCATTTGAAATATGGTAACGATTTGCTTCCATAAGTTAAGATCTTCCCGTAAAAACAGGTCTGAATTAGACCAGTTGGGAATAACTTCTGTAAGTCAACAGCAGATACTAACAAAACCACCAGGTGTTGAGAAGATCAGAAAATTAATTTCTGTGTCAAAGCGTCTGGCAGCAGTAATAAATGAGCGGATGTGTAACAATAGAATAGAATAGAATAGCATAGAATAGAATAGAATTGAATAACCCTTATTTTTGTCTTTTTTTGAGATCAGAATTAAAGTGACAGTCAAATGGAAAGGACATAGATAAACATAAAGATAGATTATAATAACAGAAATATCAAAAACTATATTTCATGTTTTATGAGATATAGATCACCTCTCTGTAACTGAAGGAGGGGCTGGTTTAAATTTAAGAGGAAGATCCTTGGACAAGTCACTCTTAATGGACACACAGCTGAGATCAAGTTCAGGTTTGAGTCTCTGATGGTTCCTGACAAATAAAACATTCAATTACATTGTTCATTTAAGTGCTCTAAACCTTTAGATGTTCAAAAAGTGCTTGTAAAAAAAAAAAAAAAAAAGTTGAAAGATGTTGTTATAGACGGCTCATCAGTAATGGAAAAGAAGCAGCTGGATCTAATCTAATCTGAATCTGTAGTTTTCTCAAATGTTAACCAGGAAGGCTTATCAAAATTATATTGTGATGTGTTGTCCGTTTCATTTAATGACAAAACTTATATTAAACTTAAGGCTGCTCTAGTAACTACAACCATATCATGGTCCTTACTGTCTGATTAGGTATATATTTAAAAATTGGCATTCTCGCACAAATCATCTCCTGATCTCCCCGTCTATAGTGTGAACGCTGTGTGAAAAGGGCTATGGACAGTTAGAGATGGTGATCTCACCTCTGACCTTTGCTCTGGCTCTCATGTTTCCCACACAGAGTGGTTTTAGAGGGAGGGACTCCCTCATCTCTGTCCTCACACTGATCCATGCTGCTGAATTCACATCCACATCAGCTCACACACACTTTCTAACTTCACCTGCAGAGGAAACACAAATCATTCATCTGAACATCAACTCTGATCATCCTTTACATCATCTGTGCTGGAAAAAGATCAGCTGCTCCTGAATCCTCATTTTCCAGTCGAAGACCTTGAAATAATCATTATCACCTCTCACAGAATCAAGCCCGCTGACGGGGGCAGACTCAGTAAGGTCAGTTTATTTATAAAGCGCTTTTCAGCAACGAGACACTCAAAGCGCTGTACATACAATTACAAAGAAAATAAACACAGATACAGACAGAAAAACAAATCAAATGATAAAATCAAACAACAGAGGTAATTTAAAAAAAAAAATTAAATAAAGAGAATATAATGATGGACAAGAAAATGAAAAGAAAATTGGACTGAAAACGCAACTAATCATGCCTAGATGGCCCAGTCAAAGGCTGCTCTAAACAAATAAGTTTTTCATCTTTATTTAAAGCAACTTAGGGTTTCGGCGCTTTTACAGTTTTCTGGGTGTCTATTCCAGATTAGTGGAGCATTAGAGCTAAAAGCTGCTTCTCCATGTTTAGTTCTGATTCTGGTTCTGCAGAGTAGATTTGAGCCAGAAGACCTGAGAGGTCTGGGTGGTTGATCCACTGACAACAAGTCTGTAATGTATTTTGGTGCTAAGCCATTCAGTGATTTTTAGACTAACATCATCATGGCTTGTTTTCCCCAGTGCACCGGTGGCTAGGGTGAGGGATTTAATCAATAAAATAAATGCTTGCCTACCTGCCAAGAAACTAGACTTCAAAGATTGTTACAAGAACGGTTCAGCACATGTCAGAAAAGTCATTAAAAAGTTGCAAAATAAATATTTAGACAAGTCAACAAGAAAAAAAAAATTACATGCTGGTTTCAAATAAATTAATAACTCATTTAAAAAATATGGAAGTCATTATTTTTATAGATAAAATTGAAATTACTTGTAATTGTTTCATTTCATAGTCATATGCTGCAGCACATCATGAATTTATATGTAATGCTGTAATGAAATTCCTAAAGAGGTTCACAGGGGATGGGTGTTCATAGGGTTGAGACTGGAACTCATTGGTTGGTTGGGACTGCTTCCTCCTGGCATGGCTCTGGTTGGTGGGCTCGTTTGGACCGGGTGGACCGCCAGGGGTCGTCTGGGGCCGGGGTCTGGGCCTGGATTCTTTGGGTTCAGCCAGTGCCCTGTTGCTCCTCTGGGGTATTAATATCTGGACGTGGGAGTATACAGTGTGTATCGGGAGTGCGAGTTAATGTACGGCATACATTCTTGTGTGTCTTTATGTTGGGTGTGTGGGTGTGAGTGTTTGTATGTATACACATCGTGACTGTGTATGCCTGTTCTTCTGTCACGCTGGGTCTCGGGGTGGCCCCTGGAGGACCCCTGCTTGGTGCCCGGGTGTGTGCTGGCATACTCCCGGGTGCTGCTTTGTAGGGTCATATTATTTTTTACTGTTATATATAAACACATTTTAAGTTTAACACTTGGAACTCCTGACTGGCCCGAGGAGCTGCAATCTGCCGAGTTGTCAAGAAAGTGATTGATAGTTGGACCCAGAACCTATGACCCAGCACACCCCCCATATACAATACATTTACACTGTAAACAACAGCTTGTAGCACTGAAGAACATTGCTCATATTTACTAAACTTGACCCCTAATTGAGCCTGTGTGGAGCAGCAGAAATACAACATGAGTTTGACTTAATGGAGGCAAAAAGTGAAACAACTGCAGAAGGATCATAAAAGATCAAAGGTCATAATAATCAGAGTGGATCAGATAAGAAGAGCAGTAAATGGTGGATTTTACTGGACTGTGACCTTTAATCCCAGCAACCTTTAATCCCAAAGTCCAACAAAGATAAGGATCACTCTCTGATGTCAAGACTAGAAACTAGCTGCACACGTGGATGAAACCAGACTAAATAAGGGTTGACCACAGATGGTAGAAGAACTTCAGTCAAACATCTAGAGCCGAAGCAGCCTTATTTAAGATATGATCCATTAGAGTGAACTAACTGGTTCTGATGGTCTGCTGCTGTACACTCATTTTACCTTCAGCAATTCATCACTAATCAACATTCAGTTTTAGATGAGCTGCTTCATTTCTTTGGTTCGGGTCCAAACTTTTGTCATTTAATCAGGATGTTTGATCCAGATGTTTCTAGTGCAGCATCACTGACTCCTGGAAGGACGTCTGGGTTTAAAATAAGCTGCAACATTCAACGAAGACACCCAGAGCTCAGTAATATTACAGTTTTTCTAACAGGGAATTTAAACTCAGCCACAAAGCAGATGATGGTTCTGCATCAATAAATAGCAGCTCCATGGTCCACATGACTGATATAGTTGGAGTCCAAAACATCAAGTAGATCTCTTAGAATCAATAAAAGGGAACTACTTCCTGTTGACACATTCACAGACTCCTCTGTTTCAGCAGCTAAAGATGAAGTAAAATGCTTTGGATGATCAGTTTCTCAGAGTTCTGTTAGAAGGACAACCAGAACATGTATAACTGTAGAACAGATATGAGACGATGTCTGAGCCTCTGCTTCAGAACCGATCTTACTACATTTAGTTGGGTAGTTTAGTCTGGAGCAGAAGGTCTCTCCAGATCCATTTCTCCCTTCCTGTGTCACTAACAGCATTAAAACGCAAACTTAGTTATTCTACAGTTTTTATGCAGAAATCAAACTCATCAGAAGATCCCAGATGGTGACAGAGTTTAATAAGGTGGACATCAAAGCCTTAGATTCTGAAACTGGGACTGGAACCATTAATATTAGCTGGTTCAAAACCAGTTGGAGCCTCCAGGTTTTCCAGGGAAGAAACTGTCACCTTCAAGTTTCCAAATTATTTTCCACGCAGGGTCAGAACCTTGGAGCTACAGACTGATCACTTTCAGGAAGAAATCAGCGCTCAAGTATGATTCAATGAAAAATGAAAAATATGTTGTGTGACTGATTTGTCAACTGGGAATGGTAAAATGGACCTTTGCAACTTTAGCTGAACCACAAAATAATCTTTAGAACACATTTTTATTCAGAGTCCAGAGTTTTTGGTTGGGGGTTAAAATCTGAATTTAATTGAAAATGAAGGGCATTCTTATCTTTAAGCTCCCAGGCATTTTGATTTTAGACGGATCATCCTAAGCCATGAAACTCTGGTCTGGTCTACAGAGTTCTGCTTATCTAAACATCAGCTGTTCATCATGTTGTTTGTTTCCAGGTTCATCAATGATCTAATAATCCTGTAGATTAGGCTTCAAACAGCAGAGAGATGAAACTTTGTGCTGAAATAAGAAGTGAACATGTTCTCCAAACTTCAGAGAACAGAAACAAACAGGAAGGTTCCTCAAGACAAAGTTCTAGTATGAAACAAAGAAAACTTACAGTTTGTTCAAACGGTCCAATGTGTTGAAGAAGAAGATCTGAGCACAACAAACTAAGACACAGATGAGCTCCTTCCTGAAGGGAGGCTGAGCTTCACCTGTGATGGAGGCGGGACAGGTAGGAGGGCGGGGCTTTACCTGTGATGGAGGCGGGATAGGTAGGAGGGCGGGGCAGCAACAGGAGCAACAGTGAAGTTCCTGGAAGCTTCAAGGTTCAAAGTTTCTTTATTATCCTCAAGGAGCAGTTTAGTTTCCAGCTGCCATTTCAACATCAGAACAGAAAACAACACACACACTAAACACCAGTTACATTTACTGGTTTTCCTGTAAAAGAGTGTGGATCTGTGTCTTGAATGATCCAGTAATTTAGCTGCACTTCTTCAGCCTGCAGCTGATTTTGGTGTTTAACAGAAAGTGAACCATGCCAGCACCTCAGACAAAACCTTAGCAGAGATTCCTTCAGATCAGGTCCACATTAAAACAATGAAGCTCCCAGTCAGAGCGGTGGATGTTCTGGTTGATGGGTTGAGTTCTCTCTGTTTAGATATAAACAAAAACTAATTAATTTAACTATCAGAAAAAATTTAACAACACAAAATGCAAAAAGATTTCAGACTTCATCTTGTTAATAAAGGAAAATATACAGGAAAAAAACAGCTGGGAGGAACAGTGTAAAACAAAACAGATCTCCTCTCCTCTTAGTGATTCAAAATGATGTGACAATACAGGCGTATTTAAGATTCAATAACACAATAGAAAAGTGCAAATTTAGTTTTTTTTTAATTTTCTCTAGAACTTCTAATTTTAACGTTGCTTTTTACTTAAACCTTATTTAAAAATCCTGCGGTCCTTGACAGATTTACTTTGAGAGAATCTTTTTTTTCATGAACCGTGTCAAACTTGTTCACTGGAATAATAAAGTCCTTTTCACAGCATCCAAGCAGTTTTATTATCATCGATGGCAGACTGCTTTCAACATGGGAAACAAACAGAAAGAATTTGAATTCTTCTCTGTGAGAAAATTATTACTTCTGTAAAAACCAACAAGCTGCCTAAACATGTTGAAAGTTCTGCTGACAGGAGAGGACATATGGAAGCAAAAATACACATATATTACAGTTAAAAATATTTATAATATTACAGTTAATATTACAGTCAACAATGTCAACTTTCTGACATAATTTGTTTTGATTTAAAACAAAAATGCAATTAAAAAGGACAGATATCCCCATATTACAGCATATTGCTATGGTTATCATTATTTATAATAATTTATTGTTAATTTATTTTTGTAAGTAAACATGGTTTTGTTGTCCTATGTGCTAACCCCTCCCTCCTACTTCCCTATTTCTAAAGGGATTGCTCAATCCAGATCTCCATCCAATGGGTCCAGACTTCCCTAAACCTGGAAGGTCTTACTAAGCAGGTTTACTGGAAAATCTGTTTAAGTTGCTGTCAGGAAATGACTCGCGTAGCCTCTAACAGCCTACATCCAGAAGTCTCAGCCTTCTTCAACTGGTGGTCTGGACGACTGAGTAGCCCATAGCAGTCATGCACTCCTCGACAGTCACTTCTGTTACCAGCTTGCGCATTCCCTAATTTTACAACTGGTTCTTGGTATATGGATTAGGTTGATTTTAGTGACTCGATACGAGCCCCAAGGGCGCTGTTTTAACAAGTTTGGCTTAAGGCAACCTATGAAAACCTCGTAAAATATCTTAGAACCCGGCAACAAGACTTTTTTACCACCAAAAAAAACCCAAAAATACAGTGACTCAAATAATTGAATGTCCACAATTTAACTAGAATTTTATATGCTTTCTTTAATTAGTAATGCTTTTGCAGGGGTCAGTAACAGCTTAAATTCAGCAACACAAAATAATTTCAATAATAGAAATGAATCAATCAACTCAACCTGTCTTGCCCTGATGCTGAAACTAATGAGGTTGGAGAGGCTTTGAAGATGGAGGCTCATCCATGCACCTGATGGAGAAGATTCTTCTGGAAACAACAAGTGGATTTCTTGAAAGAAAGGTGACTTAATTCTTCAGTTTTCTTCCTCTAAGTGGAGAGGCACTGATGCTCCAGGTTTCGATGGTCAAACAGGATATTTGCTGTCATATGTCTCAGAAGACAGTAGCTTCCAGAGGCTGAAGAGTTAAAGGAAACCCGGAGACATAAATGAGGTTGATTCAGGACCTCCAGAAGCCTGAAACTTAGAGCAATCAGTTGTTCACCGATCAAGTTCACTTATGTTGTCTGGATAAAAAGGACATAGATGAAATCGGATTCTCAATTTCGAGCCACAGTCCTTTCAGGGCATCGTTCATACTGCTTACCTGCTTCTGCATCTGCTTTTGTCTGTTTTTCTCAGAGCCTCACTTTACATATCTTCGAAACTTGCAAATTATGGATTTGGTCAGCTGGTCTCTCAACGCAATTGATCAAATCTTTTCCACGGAAAGACAGGGTAAAGGAGAACCCTCTTGCCCAGCTGGTACATTCTTCTCTGGATACATAATGGATTCCTGGCAACAGTGGAAGATTGTCTGCTTGACTACGATGTCGGTTGAGGACGCAGAAGACATTTATATATTTGGATTTTTGATAACAGGATTTCTGCTTTTTGGAGCCAGCGGTTACCTGACTTATCGAGTGAGTAGCAAAACGTGGGCGGCTGTTCAAAGCATCCCGAAGCTGCCTGCGATGCTGGTTGGAATCTGCAGAGCGATCAATGCTCAGACTGAATTGTTAAGAGAGTTAAGCCGGAAGCTGGATACAGTTCTTGAACAGAATCATAGCCTGGAAGCGGCTTTTGGACTCAGAGGTGAAAGCATTTAATCATGGAGAAGGTTGTTCGCTCCAGAACTGCGGGAAAGTCCCAGAAATTTGGATATTTGGATTCACAATTGAGAGATAACAGTAAAAACTCTTAAAGTGGTTTGAATCCACACAACTGCTTGAACCAGAACACTTATTGTTTTTCTAAATCTGGTGCCCCAACGTGGCCTTGGCAACCTCTGCTAAGTGGCTATCGACAAAATATCTCCTGGATGTCATGTAAACATGGCGCTCTTTCCCAGCACCCCAAACAGCTGTGACCCAGATAAGACTTTGCAGCCGATTGAGAAAACTTCCATCTCTCTCCTCAAGGACAATGGCGCTCTGTCTGTGTTGACAGTTTAATTCTTCGACACACTCACAGTTATATATTCACACCCCCAGGATTCCACCGCACTCTTGCAAAATCTTTTCTTCTTGTGTGTTGCTTAGTCCTGCACCTAATTGCGTGATTTCATTACTTTTTCATAGATTTTTAGTTTTATCAGAATGATTACCAGCGAAAACCAAACATTATTAGTAATTTGGACTATAGCTGTTCTTACACCAATGACCCAGCTTTCTTAGTTAGACTACAATGGACTGTTATTACTTACTTCAACTTCAGTACCAGTAAAAGCAATATATCATTAACACCTGAAAACATGGATTAAAGGTGTTTTGAACCAGTGACTCAGCTTCCCTAGTTAGAATTCAGTGGAATGATGAGACTATCAATATTATCATCTTCTTTTAGCAAAATATGCTTTATTATTAAGAGTGGCTTGGAACCAATTTCTACTAGTGAACCCAGAAGGATTATTAATTATTATTACTCCCAAGGATTATTAGTGTCATTTGTTTTTCTGTGTTCTGTATCATTGTAAATGTTTTCCTCATGTACAGCCCTTTGAGTGCCTTCTTGCTGAAAAGCGCTATAAAAATAAACTTGACTTGACTTGACTTTTTATTCATACATCACAACTGATTAACAGTAAGAATCTCTAAACCTTAATGTATTATTTTAATCATTCTTAATCATATTTCAATCATATGTGTGTTAACTTGATAAACAAAGATCACTTAATGCTTGTAGAAAACAGAAAATCATCATACATCATTCTTTGTTTACACTTGTAGTTAATACTTCTGCAAAAGATAAGACAGTTAATATATGACTCCATACAGGCCCCTCCGGTCTTTAAGTCCCAGCGTGAGAGAATATACTTATTTTACTTTTTATTGATTTAATTGTGAGTTTTTAATAAATGTTGCATGGATTACATGGAAAGATCTCACCTTATTTTGACAATGGAAAACCTTATTTATGCAGGACCTTTTAAGACAAAACAATCACAACGTGCTTCACAATAAGCTTAAAGAGAACCTACTGAAAATCAAATTTAAAAAGATGTGTTTTTAACTGGGTTATTAAAAGCGAACAGAGAGTCCACTGATCTCGTCAAAAGGAAAAGACTTCCAGTTTCTGGGGGCCAAGAAATTAAAGGTTCTGCTGGTTTTGTTTTCAAGTTATGGCTGCAGAATTCCTCTCAGATAAGCTGGTGTCTGTCCATGAAGAGCTCTCCAAGTCAGTAAAAGAATATGAAATTGCCTTCTGAAATAAATCACAAGCCCATTTAATCAAATCACTAGAATCAGTTTAATAAAATAATTTTTGTTCAGAAGATCCGTTCACCTAATTGTTCAGTTCATGCAGTTCATCCGTGCAGTATGCGAGTGAGTTACACAACGCCACTTCCAGCACAGTACTAGATGGTGAGCAGCAGTTCTCTGTCACCCAACTCTTCCTCTCCACTCGACCTCCCAGTAACAGCGACCAGTCAGACCAATTCTACACAGCAGCTGAGGACGATCAAATCTGTCTGGATGATCAGGATATGACTGAAGTTCCTCCACATGTGTCACCTTCCTGTTGTTTTTTGCTCAATGTGTTTGTGTCGATTATGAGCTGACAGGAATCTGATGGAGAGAACAAACACAATCCAGCTGCAGTTTTTGATCATTTATTGACACTTTGATGATGACTCCTGAAGGAGTGATGGACAGTTTGAAGATGGTTGAATGTGAGCTGCTTTGTTGTCATGAATCAAATGAAAAACAACACACTTACACAGACCTGGTGTCAACCATCGGACTCCAGCAGGCTAAATGGACTGAACTTATATAGCGCTTTTCCAGTCATACAGACCACTCAAAGCGCTTTACACTAGAGCCACATTCACCCAATCGCACTCACTAACACTCAAACATCCATACACCAATACACAGATCAGTAGGCACCTTGAGGTTAAGTGCCTTGCTCAGGGGCACATCGACATATGGCAGGAGGAAGCTGGAATCTAACCCACAACCTTCTGATTTCAAGACGACTACTCTTCCTACTGAGCCACAGTTGCCTCCACCCTGAAAGGAGGAGGAGGGTCAGACCATCAGTCTCTTCCAGCATGCAAATATGGACATTACATGTCTCTCAGACACACATTGTCCTCCACTGAGAAAGGAACAATCCAACATTTGGACACTTCCACTTGTAAAAATTCAAAGCACAAAATAAGGATTGAGAGCAGAAAGACACCAGGGGCCTCCTGTACAAAGGGTGTGTCGGCAGCATAGAGGACTAATAGCCTGCATATATGGGAAGTCTACCCTTTGCTCAGATTTTGATAATATCAGACTCTTTACTAACAGATGGTTACTTGACTGTTCTCATGCTTTTTAAAAAGCCACTGTTCACTTGTTTGATGAAGAGAGTGTCAGTTAAATGCTATTTTTATCAACATCCGCTTTAAGGACTTTGCATATATTTTTTTAGATGATGTCTAGAAAAGGGTTTAAGGTTTAAGTTTAGGCTTACACATTAGGACACACAAGTGAAGAATTTAGAAACCTTGAAAAACGGACGTAGTGGGGCCTGAGAACACAATGAATCTGAGAACGGTGCTTGCAGCTTGATAGTTCTCACAGAACATGTCCAACATATAAGCACACTTTTCAACTGTTAAGGCCTTCATGGACCTGTCGGAGCACATGTTAAACTGTCTATTTAAGCTGTCTGTTTAAATGCATGTTGAAAACTGCAGTTTCCTGCCGAGAGGAATTATGGTCCAAATAAGGTCAGCTCAAACACTGTGGGCAGCCTTGGGTCCTAAGTGTGTGTGCATGTGTGACTTAATAGACCATCACAGCCAGCAGTAAGAAGCACATCATACCTCTGCTAAAGCAGTGGCTGATTGAAAACAGATCAGGGAGTAACAGCCGTTTTTACATTGACACTCCTCCCCAACTCCACTGCCAGCTACTTGCTGTTCACCAGACATGACAGATTAGGGGGAAATAAGACATTAGAGAAAAGGAGCCTTGGCCAGTAGTGTAGGTAAAATCCTTTCATATTATTCATCAACTCTGGTGTGCCTGTCAGTAAGAAAGAAACTCCACAACTTCCTTCAGTCAAAATAAGAGTCCCAACATGAAATCAAGTTAGAAGCACACATCTTTCTGTTCACTGGTCATACGAATAGCTGAAAATATAAAGTAAAACAGAAACAAACAAACCTCAAATAGAAAACATGTTTTAAACAGGTTTTCATGATTCAAACATTTGGTTCCACAAGGAACTATATATGGCCCCCCTTAGTTCTAACACAGTGCCAAAGTTCAGTTCAATTCAGTTTTATTTATATATAGCAATTCACAACACATGTCGTCTCAAGGCGCTTTACAAAGTCAATTCACTCAAATCAATCAGATTTCGAGTCCAGTACATATAGTCCAATTATTCCTAATTATCAAACAGTGCAGTCACATTCAATTTATTATTCAAATTGGTTAAACGTTTTTCTATCTAAGGAAACCCAGCAGATTGCATCGAGTCAATGACTTGCAGCATTCACCCCTCCCGAATGAGCTTGTAGCGAAAGTGGACAGTCGTTTGCATTGACTTTGCAACAATCCCTTTTACTGAGTATGCATGTAGTGACACTGGAAAGGAAAACTCCCTTTTAACAGGAAGAAACCTCCAGCAGAACCAGGCTCAGTGTAAGCGGCCATTTGCCACGACCAACTGGGGGTTTGAGAGAACAGAGCAGAGACACAAAAAGAACACAAAAGAGAAGAAAAACATTAATGATTTTATCTCCTTTAGTGACTTCATCTAGGGAAGTAAGACAGCTAAGCAGATGACTTCTGAGACAATTCTCAAGTCTAGAGTATGAAAGAGAGCTCATAGTTAGTCAAAGTAGAAGCTCAGTCAGTAGCTATGTCTAGGAGAGACAGGGTTAAACACTGAAAGACAGGGCCAAGTGTATTATATGTCGAAGGAAAACATTACATTGTTGGCAGCAGCAGCCAAGCTGATGCCACCCTCCAGGATGGCGGCACAGCTAAACACAGAGTCAGGCCAGGTGTAGCTTCTACAATGAGAAAAACAAAGAGAGAACATAAAGTTAAAAGCTGAAATAACAGCACAAAATGCAAAACTGGAAAGTAGTTTGAGAATGTAGCAGAGAGAGTGAAAATGGTAATTATGTCCTCCAGCAGTATAAGCCTGTAGCAGCAGAACTACAGAGATAGCTCAGGATAACCTAAGGCATCCATCCATCCATCCATTGTCTTCCGCTTATCTGGGGTCGGGTTGCGGGGGCAGCAGCCTAAGCAGAGAGACCCAGACTTCCCTCTCCCCAGCCACTTGGGCCAGCTCGTCTGGTGGAATCCCAAGGCGTTCCCAGGCCAGCCGAGAAACATAGTCCCCCCAACGTGTCCTGGGTCTTCCTCTGGGCATCCTCCTGGCGGGACGTGCCTGGAACACCTCACCAGGAGGCATCCTAACCAGATGCCTGAGCCACCTCAACTGGCTCCTCTCAACGTGGAGAAGCAGTGGCTCTACTCTGAGTCCCTCCTGGATGATCGAGCTTCTCAACCTATCTCTAAGGGAGAGCTCAGACACCCTGCGGATGAAACTCATTTCGGCTGCTTGTATCCGTGATCTCTTTTTTTCGGTCATGACCCAAAGCTCATGACCATAGATGAGGGTAGTAACGTAGATCGACTGGTAAATCGAGAGCTTCGCTTTTTGACTCAGTTCTCTCTTCACCACGACACACTGGTACAGTGCCCGCATCACTGCTGACGCAGCACCAATTCATCCATCGATCTCCTGCTCCATTTTTCCCTCATTCGTGAACAAGACCCTAAAATACTTAAACTCCTCCACTAGAGACAGGACCTCCCCCCCGACCCAGAGAAGGCAATCTACCCTTTTCCGGCTAAAGACCATGGCCTTGGAGTTGGAGACACTGATTCTCATCCCAGTTGCTTCACACTCGGCTGCAAACTGCTCCAGTGAGAGCTGTAGATCATGAGCTGATGAAGCCAATAGGACCACATCATCCGCAAAAAGCAGAGACTCAATCCTATAGCCCCCAAAACAGACCAAAATTCTGTCTGTAAAAGTTATCAACAAAATCGGTGACAAAGGGCAACCTTGGTGGAATCCAACCCTCACCAGAAAGGAGTCCAACTAACTGCCAGCAATGTGAACCAAGCTCTGACACCGGTCATACAGGTACCTAACAGCCCATATCAATGGGCCTGGTACCCCCCACAGGATTCCCTGAGGGACACGGTCAAACGCGTTCTCCAAGTCCACAAAGCACATTTAGACTGTTTCGGCGAACTCCCATGCACCCTCCAGGACCCTGCTGAGGGTGTAGAGCTGGTCCAGTGTTCCATGGCCAGGATGAAAACCACACTGCTCTTCCTGAATCCGAGGTTTGACTATCTGACGGACCCTCCTGTCCAGAACCCCCAACTTACCAGGGAGGCTTAAGACTGTGACTCCCCTATAGTTGGAACACACTCCACGGTTCCCCTTTTTAAATAGGGGGACCACCACCCTGGTCTGCCAATCCAGTGGAACTGTACCCGATGTCCACGCGATGCTGCAGAGTTGCGTTAACCAACACAACCCTACAACATCCAGAGCCTTCAGGAACTCATCCACCCCTGGGGCCTTACCACCAAGGACCTTTGTAATCACCTCTGTGACCTCAGAACCAGAGATTGGAGAGCCTGCCCCAAGGTCCCCAGGCTCCGCTTCCTCAGTGGAAGACATGCAGGTGGGATTGAGGAGGTCTTCAAAGTACTCTGCCCACTGACACACAACGTCCTGAGTTGAGGTCAGCAGCACACCCTTGCCACTGTAAACAGCGTTTTGTGGTGTACCTCTCCACCCCCTTCCGTACGGAAGTTGTTGGCCATGGCCTCCCCGAACTCCTCCCACACCCAAGTTTTTGCCTCAGCAACCACCCAAGCCGCATGCCGCTTGGACTGCTCATACCCATCAGCTGCTTCCAAGTTCCCACAGGCCAAAGAGACCCAATAGGACTCTTGTTTCCAAGATGCTATCCAAGATGGCGCCGCAGATGGTCTCCTCGGCGTGTTGGTGCGCATTGTTTTGTTTTGTTTTTTGTTTTAAAACGGTCTTCTGTGATGGTACCCGGAGCTCTCTCACCAGAGAAGAACTCATGAACACCAGGGCTACTACACCAGAGGAGTTATTTCCAACTTTTCTGCCTACTGCTCTGGAATTTTTGGACATTCTGGTTAAAGGTGCGCTCACCTTTGTTAACGCGGTGAAACGCCGGAACAGAGAGGAAACGGGCTGGGGTGCTGGTACAACATCGCCAGCGTGGACTACGAACACTGTTAACTGGAATATTTCTCTCTAACGTGCGCTCACTTCCCAACAAAATTGAGGAACTACAACTGCTGTTGGGGAAAAACAGGGACTTTTATTCATCGGCAGTTTTGTGCTTCACGGAGACCTGGCTGTGTGGATTAATACTCTGCGCTGCAGCTGGCAGGATTCCAGCTCTACAGAGCGGACAGAGACACGGAACTCTCCGGCAAAGCGAAAGGTGGAGGAATCTGTTTTTACCTCAACAGTGGTTGGTGCAACGACGTGACAGTGATTCAGCAGCACTGTTCTCCAGACCTGGAATCCTTCATCATAAACTGTAAGCCTTCCTATTCCCCCCGTGAGTTCGCTTCGTTCATCCTGGTCGGTGTTTACATCCCGCCGCAAGCTAATGTGCAAGTCGCACGGCGCATGCTCCAGTCTTCACAGACATTTTTAACACCTCACCGGAGACATGTCATGTGCCAGCCTGCTTCAAGTACTCCACCATCGTCCCTGTTCCCAAGAAGCCAAGGACCACAGGGCTTAATGACTTCAGACCCGTCGCCCTGACCTCTGTGGTGATGAAGTCCTTTGAGCGCCTTGTGCTCTCACACCTAAAAGACATCACCGACCCCCTCCTGGACCCCCTGCAGTTTGCCTACAGAGCCAACAGGTCTGTAGATGATGCAGTCAACCTAGCCCTTCACTTCATCCTCCGGCACCTGGACTCCACAGGAACCTATGCCAGGATCCTGTTTGTGGATTTCAGCTCTGCCTTCAACACCATCGTCCCAGCTCTGCTCCAGGAGAAGCTCTCCCAGCTGAGTGTGCCCGACTCCACCTGTAGGTGGATAACTGACTTCCTGTCTGACAGGAAGCAGCGCATGAGGCTGGGGAAGCACGTTTCTGACTCCCTGACCATCAGCACCAGTTCCCCCCAAGGCTGTGTTCTCTCTCCTCTGCTCTTCTCCCTGTACACCAACAGCTGCACCTCCAGTCACCAGTCTGTCAAGCTTCTGAAGTTTGCGGACGACACCACCCTGATCGGACTCATCTCTGACGGTGACGAGTCCGCGTAAAGATGGGAGGTGGACCATCTGTTGGACTGGTGCAGCCAGAACAACCTTGAGCTCAACACTCTAAAGACAGTGGAGATGGTTGTGGACTTCAGGCAGAACCCAGCCCCACCTGCCCCCATCACCCTCTGTGACTCCACAATTGACACTGTGGAATCTTTCCGCTTCCTGTGAACCATCATCTCCCAGGATCTCAAGTGGGAGCCAAACATCAGCTCCCTCATCAAGAAAGCCCAGCAGAGGATGTTCTTCCTGCGGCAGCTGAAGAAATTCAACCTGCCAAAGACTATGATGGTGCACTTCTACACAGCCATCATTGAGTCCATCCTCACCTCCTCCATCACCATCTGGTACGCCGCTGCTACAGCCAAGGATAAGGGCAGGCTGCAGCGTGTCATTCGGTCTGCTGAGAAGGTGATTGGCTGCAGTCTACTGTCGCTCCAGGAACTGTACACCTCCAGGACCCTGAAGCGGGCAGGGAAGATTCTGGCTGATCCCTCCCACCCCGGTCACAGACTCTTTGAAACTCTCCCCTCTGGCAGGAGGCTGCGGTCCATCTGGACCAAAACCTCACGCCACAAGAACAGTTTTTTCCCATCTGCCACCAGCCTTGTTAACAAAGCCCGGAAACCCGGAAACCACACTGACACTCCCCTTTCCGATGGGCTCACCACCCGTGGGAGGTGCCAAAGGGGTCGGATGCAATGTGTGGCGGCCGAAGGCGGAGACCTTGGCGGTCTGATCCTCGGCTGCAGAAGCTGGCTCTTGGGACATGGAATGTCACCTCTCTGGTGGGGAAGGAGCCTGAGTCGGTGTGCGAGGTAGAGCGGTTACGGCTAGAAATAGTTGGGCTCACCTCGATGCACGGCTCTGGCTCTGGAACCAGTCTCCTTGAGAGGGGTTGGATACTCTCCCACTCTGGAGTTGCCCCTGGTGAGAGGCGCCAAGCTGGGGTACTTGTTGCCCCACCCATCTCGGCGCTTGTACATTGGAGTTCACCCTGGGGAACGAGAGGGTAGCCTCTTTCCGCCTACGGGTGTGGGGACAAATTCTGACTGTTGTTTGTGCTTATGCGGCAGGCAGCAGTTCAGATTACCCACCCTTTTTGGAGTCCTTGGAGGGGGTGTTGGAAAGCGCCCCTCTGGGATACTCCCTTGTTCTGCTGGGGGACTTCAACGCTCACGTTGGCAAAGACAGTGAGCCCTGGAGGGGTGTGGCTGGGAGGAATGGCCTTCCTGTTCTGAACCCGAGTGGTGTTTTGTTATTGGACTTCTGTGCTCATTATGGATTGTCCATAACCAACACCGTGTTCAAGCATAAGGGTGTCCATATGTGCTTTTGGCACCAGGACACCCTAGGCCGCAGTTCAATTACTGACTTTGTTGTCGTGTCATCTGAACTGTGGCCACATGTCTTGGACACTCAGGTGAAGAGGGGAGCAATATAAGATATAAGATTCATCTTGACTCGTGCCCAGAAGTACCAGAAAAATAAAAAATCAATATGACAAAAAAAATAAATAGATAAATACCCAGCACCGGAAAGCACTGTTCATCCATTTAAAAGTCATTTCAGCTTAAATTTTTACTCCTCTAAGTGGTTCCAGTGTCTTATTTTTCTTCACTGACTTTCGGGTCTCTCCAGCCTCTAAATGTCTGGGTCCACCCTATTATCAGTCTGTAAATCACTTCCCCTGGCGGAGCTATCAACCAAAATGACCTTTTTACAATGTGTAAGGTGAATCCAGATTGATCTCTCAGCTATTGTTAGTGCTGTAGGAGTGGTTAGTAATACCTAATATGGATCCTCCCACTTAGGTAAATACCAATGTTTCTTTTTCACAGTCCTTATTAACACCCAGTCTCCTGGCTCCACTAGTTGGTTTTCCTGCTGGGAAATAGAACATTCCTCATTAGTTTGAATTTGTTTCTGTTGCTTTTCTAACATACTCCTCATATAATCAGCCAGGTTAGCTTCTTCATCTAACTCCCACTTATTTTTGAACTGTGTTATCTGTATGGTCTCCCAATAAGATGTTAGCCCTGAGGTGCTTGTAATGTTTAGTTGGAAATAGTTCTATCCGTTTAGAAAATGCATCTATAATGACTAAGCAGAACCTTTTCCCTTCACTGTGATTTAACTCAATAAAATCCATATGAATTGTTTGAAAAGGGTATTTTAGTTTTGGAAATTGTTCCCTTCATGGTCTTAAATTCCCTTGTGGATTATGTTTTGCACATGTTAAACATGTTTTACAAATTTTTTTTTTATAAGAATTAAATCCATATGTTATATAATATTAATATATCTATTAATATATCAACCCTGTTGAGACATTGTGAAACACGATGGCTTAATATTGCCGCCCATTTATATAGGTTCTTCGATGGGACAGGTTTATTATCTGGTCAAATATAGTTTTCATCTTTTAATGCAGCTCCACATTTTTTCTTTCTACCAGATTTCTATCTCCTGTGGTGGGCTTTGTTGTTGCATTTCTTTTAACACTGTATCTTTTTTTCTTTTCCACCAATACATATCCTGTTTGTGTCTTCCCTCTCTCATCTTTTTTGGAGAAATCATTCACATAAACTATTTCGTGATCCTGCAAATCACTTCTAGTTTTGTGCTTCTTTTTCTGCTAATTCTTCAGTAATAATGCTGAAACTGCATGGGGACCTCTTAAGGTTAAAGGGTGAAATAACACTATTGCAGCACTAACTTCAACTGCCATGGAGGCTGCAATTACAGCTCTCACACAATATGGATGCGCACACGCAACACTGTCTAATTTTGAAAAGAGATAGGCTATTATTTTCATTTTATCTCCATGTTGTTGAACCAGAACTGAAGTTATAAAATGTCCCTTGCAATCTACCATCTGAACAAACGGTTTACTATAATCTGGTAATGCTAAAGCAGTACTGGAAACTAGAACTTGTTTTAAGTTGGTAAATGCTTCTTCAGCTTCTACACTCCATCTTAGTTCAGATGTCATTTTCAGCTCTTCCTCATACATTAATTTGTTCAATGGAGCTACTATTTCTGCATAATTTGGCACTCAGTTTCTACAATAATTAGTTAGTCCAAGGAAGGACATAATTTGCTTTTTTTGTTACTGGTTTTGGATCTTTTATTATTGCAGTCTTTCTTTCTTGTGCGTCCCCCTGCGCTCAAATTGGGGCCTAGGTATTTAGCCTCATTTTTACACAACTGAAGTTTCTTTTTACTGACCTTGTGTCCCTCTTCTGCTAAATGTTTTAATAATGCTATTGTGTCATTTTTACAGGTCTCCTCATCAGGACAGGCTAATAGCACATCATCAACATATAATAAAACCTGACTACCTCCTGGAGGGTCAAACTTGGCCATACTTGCACTCATTACCTGACAGTATAAAGTTGGACTTTCACAGTAGCCTTGAGGCAGTCTGGTATAAGTATATCTTTGTCCCTCAAAAGTAAATGCAAACCAGAACTATTTTTATCTATAGGTACTATACTAAACCCACATCAGTAGGGTCTTTTGACCATAACTTATCAGGGACTTCACTCAAAAACTGTTCCTCCTGTTCAGTAAGGAATATTTCTCATTGTTGCTTTGTGTGCAAATGTATCCCTTCCTGCACTGTCACTGTCCAAAATAATAATTTTCTAGTTAATCTTGTGGATGCACTAGTTTCTGTATTCATTATTGTTGCAAACCAGTCTGTGGCATCTTTTCCCCTTTGCACTATTCTTCCCATATCCTGCCACTTGAGTTCTTTATCCTTGAATAAAGATATGTGTGGAGGTGTCCACTTTTTTCAGAGCTCCTAGTGCTTTCCGCTTACACTACTTCAGCAACTGACGTACTGTTCCCATCTACATAAACATAAGTTACCATGACTTTGGTAGGGGTTACTTTAGTTAATGCTTCTTCATAAGTTTTATCTGGTCCAGGAGTATTTTTATACCACATGGTCATATGTAGATCATCTGGTGTCATCTGATCTTGTAGTTGAATTATGACATTTCTTCCTTCTTTTAATAAAGCTGTCCCTATGTTTAGGGGTGGCGTATTTGGAACATCCAGTGAATAGTGGTAATACAATGATCTCACTCCTTTTAACACCAACACCCTGAGGTGTATTGTCTGTAATTTCCTCTGCTCACTCCTCCACTCTGACACCTGCGATTTTGTCCTCTGTCTCTAAATTTTCCTCTTCCTCTGTTGTTCTGATAATAAATCTGCTCTTCTTGCTGGAAAAAGGTGTTGACTATCTTTTTTTTTTTTTTTTTTTATCCTTCATTACTTTTTCTGCATGGAGGGCATGATTAACATAGTCTTCTAGATTTGCTGTGGGGAACCCTATAAAATGTCTCCTTATCCAGGTATTAATTGCATCCCTGGAACCAGCATGTTGTGCATTTTTTAACTGCTGTCAATAAGCTCCTTGCTCGTTTTCATCTTCTTGTAGACCACTATGTATTTTAAACACTTTTATCAGTCTAATCATACATTCTTCAAAAGGTTCTTCCTCTTCTTGTTTCACTCTGGCTATTTCTGCGTAGTCAGCTCTGCATCTGTATCTAACTGTAAGCCTATCGATTAATCTCCTCACTCTGTTTGTTCTGCTGTTATAAAGGGTAAAATATTTTCTAAGGTTACACAGAAAACAAAAAGTGTCATGCCATGAACCTCCTTGACAAACTGTATCAACAGCCTTCAGCATCTCAAAACAATAATAAAAAATAAACACAAATAAAACATACATGAGGTACAGCCATGGTGGGGATGGATTTATTCACCAAAGGGACTCATTTTAGCCCATCCAATCCTGTCAAACCTCATCGGATCTTTGGTACAAAACAAAAACTATCCACCTACTCTTTTTATTCACTTTCTTTTGTCCTGCTGTTCTACTTTGCAAGTCCATCAAAAATTACTTCTTAGCCCTCTGATCTTTTCTGCTTTCCACAAAAATGTCCATTCTTATCTCCTGCATCACATCTCTCTCTTTTTAGTTACTTTTAACCAATAATCTACATCATCATAACCTTCTTTGTCCATTTTTCTTAAATCACGTTTACTTTTAATGTACTTTTAATTGTTGCATCCTATAGATTAATTTGTTAGAGTTTAAACGACCATCATAATATGTGGTTATCCATTTATCTAAATATTTAAATTTTAATATTAAAATTTTATCCTGTGCTTCTATAAATTTCCAATCTTTGCATTGTTATTCATTTTTAGTTCATTTTACTCACCCCTTTTCCCATTTTTTTATTTATTTAAATTTGGTCCAGCATATAAATATCTAGGGTATTCTAAATGCTGGATTATTCTGCTCAGTAGGGTGACAGAAAAAATCTCCGTTTGTGGTAATTCTTACTTCAACTCTTCCGAGTGGAGAAATCTTGCCTTTTGCATCCACAAAAGTTAGTCACTTTCAATCCCACTGCTTTGGTATGAGGCAAAACCTAGTGGTTTAAATCCTCCATTCATTTCTCACATGCACACATTTAAACACGGAATTTTCATTATTTTCCTTAATACTTTAAGCAGGACTCTGGCGCACTGCTGTTACCTGTTAGAGCCTAGGATTCACAGGGTTTGTTTATTTCACGCAATGACCCCCAGTCATTCGTCACACTTTTTTAAATCCAGATTCACTCACCACTTTGTCCTCTCCTCTCTCTCAGAGTTCTGTCAGCCGTCAGATCCTAGCGGGCGGGCCGAAATCCAGTCCCGGAAAGGGTCTGTGTGTCTGTTGAAGACAGCCGTGCGCACGGTCTTTACTGGAGTCTACCGACCCACTGGAACCCTCAGGTGTAGTTGGAATCCGGCTCGAAGGACCAAATTAATGTCAGGTTTAAACAACCTTCAATACTTATAATATCACAAAAAGAAGAGAGACAAAGAATTAGTTATTTTATATGTTTTTTTTAAGAAATTAGTTAATTCAGCTATTTTCTCTGAAAGCATCCAACATGAGATTAGCTATTGTAAGAACTGTAGTGTTGTAATAATAAAAACAGCTGAACTAAATAAATTGTACGACAACAAACAACAAAAGTCCTCAGGAATCTTTTGCAGGTGTTTAGAGTTAACTCGTTGATTCAGATGATTAGGTTCATAGCTCGTTTAGAGACCCTTTTAATGATATGCTAATTTTGTGAGATAGGTATTTTGGGTTTTCATGAGCTGTATGCCACAATCATCCGGCTGTGGATGGGTGAAAGGACTGAAAAAGAAAACACAAACTAAGTAAGAGAATAAATCAGAGGAGGAAATAAAGAACTAGAATAACTATGAACTAAAGTAAACAGAGAAACTAGAGGGGAACATAGAAACAATAACCTAAGAAATAAACAAAGAGCCATAAGGAGAATCAAAATTACAAAATAAACCAACAAGTCCAAAATGTCACTCCATGACAGTGCTGATGTGTCTCTGCTGCTGCAGGATGAATACCTCTGCTGTAGATGATGGCAGCAGATTGTAGTTTAGACAGACACGTTCATAAACACAGATAAAAGATAAGACAAAGCAATGTATAAGATAAAATACAAAAGAAAAAAAAAACATTTAATCACTAAATGTCAGGTAAAAGTCATCAGTCTCTTTGACACAATATGTAGATCTGTTTTAAAGTTTTTAGATCTGAGACTGAGACGTTAGCGCTTGCATTTCCTGATTAATGAAAACAAAAAGTTTAATGTCAACAAATTCATATAAATTCAAATCAAATATGAGCTGTTTCCAGCCCGGATATGTCTGGGAATTCAACCGTTTCTATTACTGACTAGTTTCCAGGATAGTTGGATTAAAGGAGTACAACAAACAGCCATCTTTCAAATTAAGAACTAAAAAGCAATAACAGTGCATTAACCTGCATTTATAGAAGAGTTGTGTTTGCTGGTCTAACACCATAATGTGCATAACATACCTACATTATGTCTGTGCTCTAAGCTCATTAGATATGAGATTTGCAGCTTTATATGTAGATATTGTGTTAGGGCTTGCGAGATAGAGGACCCCGGAATGCAGACAAGCAGGCAGCATGACGGTAAGTGCAAAACGATTTAATAAAAAAAACAAAAACTCACTCTCAGAAGAGGCAGGAACAAAACAAGAAATGAGCATGATCTGAGAGCTAGACATGAGCATGATTTGAAATGTTTCCGCGACAAATAACTGAACATGTGTGTGTATATATGGTGTGACCAGGTGAAACAAGAAGACAGATTAATAGCTGCAGGTGATCCAAATAAACTTAATTGACAGAAGAACAAAACGTGGCTGGAGCAAAACAGAGACTCTTGAACACAAACTAACAGAAACTAGAAAAACATGAAACAAAAGACAGATCCGATAACCAAACTTGACCAAACATGAACAAGATGACAAAACTAAAGCATGACCTGAAAAACAAACCGAAACGTGATTCAAAAATCTAACAAGAATAATAATAATAATAAACAGAAGAATGATTCAAAACCTTAACTGTGAAAAACATAAAGAAAAAAACCCGAAACCAAAAAACCAAACAAACCCAAATCATAACATATTGAGCTTACAAACTAAGTACACCCTGCGATTAAACAGCTTGTAGAACCACTCACTCCTACTAATCAACATATCTAATCAGTGTCTCACATCACTGTGGGGGGATTTTCACCCATTCTTTGGGACCAAAATGGTCCAGTTTATTACGGTTTGCAGACATTTCTTTCTTTACACTGTTCATAAGGTCAATACAAAGCATTTCAGTCAGTATGAGGTCCAGACTTTAGCTAGACCATTCCAAGACCTTGACTGTTTTCTTTTCCAGTTATTCTGTTTTAGATTTGCTGCTGTGTTTGGGATAATTGTCCTGTGGATTAGGCAGTTCAGGCGAAGGTTTGGCTGCTGGACAGATAGCCTCACATTTCACTCTAGAATACTTCAGGTTTTTTTCAACTCAATGACTGCAGGGTAACCGTGTCCAAAGGCTGCAACCGAAGTCTAAATCATCAGTCCTCCTCCACAATTGCTTGACCGTTGCAATGAAGTGTTTGTGTTGATATATACTGTGTCTGGTTTTCTGCACACCTGGTGCTGATCAGACATCTCTACTTTGGTCTAATTTGTCTAAAGACATTGTTCTAGAGGCCTTGATGTTTATTTAGGTGAAATTGTGCAAACCTACAGAGTGCTTCCATATTTTTTGAGAGAGAAACCTTCCTTCCTCAACCCCTGAAGCCACTGTCATTCAGTTTCTTTTAAATTGCCCTGCCAATTCTTTAACATTTAACATGTTACTGAGACTTGTCGAATCTGACATAAGGGTCTTGGGTTTATCCTTCCCTATTGAAAGTCTAACCATGTGGTAATTTTCTTGGGATGTCGATGCCTAGGAAGATGTTTTTACTTGTGAATATTTTTTTTGTTAATAGAATAATGGGCTTCAAATGTTTTGAAAAGGCTTTCTAACTTACCATATTGATGAGCAGCAACCGTTGCTCCTCTGATGTCGATACTGATGTATTTTAGCTTTGCCATTGTTTTAGCACATACCTGTTTGTTCCAAAAATCCTGCTTTTATAGAAATGCTCACATAGATGATGTTCAGTTAATAGATTGATTTAAATTATCAGGAACTTGTACATATGTTTCCTCTTAAATTTATTGGAAGCTGTGAATGAGTATTGATTTTTTTTATTACTGCCATTACAATGCTGGTAATTTTTTTAATTCCACTTACATTTGAAACAGAATGCTAGACTCTTCATGTGTGTTTCACTATATTATTTTGTGTATGTGGTTGTGTATGCAACCTTTATAATCTTTGTAAATTGTTGCTAAATAAATCTCATCCTCACAGTGTGTTGTTGCATGAAGAAAACTTAATAATGCATACAGTGACCCATTTCTGTTTATCTGGCCAAATGTTTTTGATCATTATACTGCTGAAATACTCAGTAACTGTCATATTGTTTCGAACAGATTTGACCCACATGCAGAAAGCAATTCAGGAGATAGAGTTTTACGGTAATGAGTTTATTTACAGTGTAATGAAATATGCAGGGAACTGGAACCGGGATACCAACTGTAAAATAAACAGAATGGTAAGCAAGGGATAACTCTGGATCTAAACTCTTAAATAATAATTCTGCCTTACTGGATTGATGGAGAGATCTGCCAGAGGTGGTGGAGAGACCAAGGGGTTGTTTACCTGTGAGACTGGAGATGGTGAATACTGGTGTGCCAGGATGTTTAGTAGGTCCAAGAGTCTCTGAAGTTGGTGCAGTGGATGAAGGAGGGTGGACAGGGTTCGCAGAAGGAGATCCAAGGAACGAAGGAATCAGGAGGCTGCCAGCCAGTGTGATTCAACGAAGCAATAAGAGGCTTGAGTCTTTGTTCATGGAGCTGGAGAGCTTCTTTCCAGAAGATGGTAATCCAGGCAGGGTTCAATGCAGAAGGCAAAGTCTGGTTCAGGTAAACCTGCAAGGTAACAAATACAAAATTACCAAAGTACAAGGCAAGGTCAAGGCAAAGGTAATGTGGCTTGAGCCGTACCACTAAGAGAAACACTCTGGCAGTGAGTTGCTGGCAGCCTCCTCCTTAAATACTCCTCAGCAGATAATCAGGGGGATAGCGAACACCTGTCACCTCTCCTCCAGGTTCCATGCCATCTAGAGGCTAAGCACAGTAAACAGCACCAAACAAACAGACATGGCACAGATGCTGACAGTAACAACAACCCACTATTTGTTTTTAAACCCAAGGGCTCTTTTTGAGACTTCTGCTCAGAGATGACATCCCCAAGTGAAATGGAGTAAAGACGGAAATTCAATCTGGGAGACTCAGCCCTCCTCCAGCTTCACCCAATGGCTTCTCCGTGCGTCTACACACCAACCAATCAGCTTCAAGTCTGCAATAATCCTCAGCCAATGATCCTTCAAGGCTCCACATTTAAGGTCTTCCATCCATGGATCTCTCTGCTGTAAGTCGAGCTTCGATTCTCCTTCTAAACATCTACGAGATACTCCTGCCTGTAACCCAGATCCTGCTACCACTTCACCCGGTCGTCCCCGGCAGCAGCTGCTGTTTCGAGCGATCATTCGGCAACCCAGGCTTCCTCGTCTTCTTCTATTGAGGTTGTCCCTCAATCCTCCCTGCTTAATTCATTCCGTTCATGGACTCTCTCCAGCGCTCAAACTATCATCCATTACTCAGCTTCTTCAGAAGTTCGGTTCCATCTCTGCCACGTCAGCACTTCCTTGTCTCCGCTCTGCCGACGCTCAACCCGTTCCTTGGCTCCTCCCACTGTCATTACCATTGCAACGCTCATCCTAGCTCATTTTTAAAGATGAGATGTACCCCTCCATTCTCTTTTCTCAACTATTCCTCATTCATATGCAATTCAGGTTGCTGCGTTTCCACTCCTCTTTCACATTCAGGTAGATCATATACTCCCACGCATTCTATCATCTCACTCAGGCTCTGCTCCAAATCTTTCAAGAGCAGCTCATTAATCTGGTTTCTCTCATTGTTACCATCTCCTGAGGTCGACCACTGTGTCACTTCCCCTGATGGCTGTACTGTTAAGTTTGGATAATCTCATCTCCGCTTCTAACAATCTTCCTTTCGGCGAGCTCGTGTTGCCTTTAAGCATTTCAGACGTCTTCTCTTAACCCTGAATAAGCTCGATCTCATCAGTCCCTCATCATCGACATTCATTTCAAACACGGCTTCCCGATTTTTCTACTATATCACATTCCTTCTATGTCAAGCGGCATCCTCTTTCACGCAATCAGGAGTCTGCTAAACCGTTCATTCTCGTCAATGAAAGTTATATCATGACGCAAACCACATCTGATTCCAGCGGCTCGTTAGCTATCAGAGCATTCTCTGTTCTTGTCTTCCTTTCTCCCAGCACTCCTGCCCAGCAACTCAAGCTGCTGGCTTCCCGCCCCAGTTTTCTCTCGATCTGGATGGTATTTCTTTCTTTTACGGCGATGTTGTTCTCCCGACTGGCTTGCTCCAGTTTTCGGTCTCTAGTACTGGTCCAAAAGGCAGCCTCTCGAACGGATGATTCAAAATCCTTTGTTGTCAAAACTTGCACGTGAACTCATCATTATAGCTAAGAATATACAGAACCTATTACCTTCGTATTTCTAACACTATGCTGCTTTAACTTTTTCCCTTTTTCCTTTGAGTACTTTTACCCTATTTACCACGCATATTAAACTTGTAAATTCTGCCTTCTTTATTTTCTCTGTAGCATAAAGTCAATGCCATATATAATATTTCTATTGTCTGCGACTTTACTTAGCTTAAAAAAAAAAAATGAAACTAGTTATAACATCAACTTTTGCTCCGTAGAATATCTATTATTCATTTAAATATTCGAACATTTCTACCAACCTTGTTCCCTTATCATCCAGGCGCTACGGATCATTTACTGTTTCAATACATCATAACGCGGTGCACACTTTCTCTCGCCAGATCAAGTCGGCGCTGCTGTTCAGCTGCGTCAATCGATTTTCAGCACCTTTCTGAACTAGTGTTTTCACATACAAGAATTAACTGCATTATTGCCGCAGCAGAATATGAACTTATGAACATTTCATGTCAGTCAATAACACAGACGTAGCTCTTTCCTCCATCGTATCCAGGCAGGCCTGTCATGTTCCAGGTTATTCAATTCAGCCACTAATGCTTGTCTCGTTCTAATTTCCAGGTATTTTACCGTCTCTGTTCATCAGCTACTTTCACCCTTCTCCGATTATTACTCTCTCCATCGCTATCAGTTTCACATCGTTGTATCTTAGGTCCAGCTCCTTCCACTTCAAAACCCATTTCTTTGCCCGACAAACCTTTGTAAATGTTGCTCTCCCTTTACTCACCATTGTACCCGCTTCTCATTTAGTCAGTTCTAGCTTTTATTATTTCAGTGTTTTGTCATTGTCATTTCCAGCTCCCCTACATTTGCAGCCTATTAACAGGCATCAATTTTATCAAGGATCTTCTTTCTGAGCCCACACCGAGCTTTTCTCTCTTCACGCCATTTAACTTCTTCTCAAGACATTTCAAATCATTGCATTTCACTGCCTGACTCCAGGCTGTAGGACTCTCGATCCTTCGCTCCGATCATTTTTATTTTATTTTTTTACTTATTCTGAATCTCTTCTCTCCAGCGCCTTCCTCCTTGCCTTTATGGCTTACTTAGACTAAGTAATTTACTACTCCTTCTAATTCATTCACATCAGCTAGAACGTCAGCTTTCAGACCTCAAGTTCTATTCAGTCCCTTTCAAACTTGTCTTCAATCACATTTAAGGTTGAAGGTAGATGTTTCATTTTCATAGCTCGCCTTAATGGCTGTGTTTCTCCTTCCAAGCCATGTTCTCTTTTATCCTCTAACGTTACATATCAGCTCACCCTTAATGCCTCTTTCCTTGCTTCAGGAGGAGTTCCCATGATTGCCTCCTGATTTCTCAATTTGTGAGGCAACTTTTGTTCTATGCAACCTCTCCCCTAGTCAGTTCTCATGTCACTCATTCAGAATTGGGGCAGCCACTTCAGCAGCTGCCCAAGGAGTTTCCACAGCTTCGCTACAACAACTCAGCCACTGGTCGACTTCAGCATTCTTTGCTTATGTCCGCCTAAACTTCCATTCGGTGCTCTGTTTAACGATATATCAGCTCTTAGTAGAGGTTTTGCATTAACAAGTGATGGTTGGCCTTTTTAGTTTCAACTTATCCTTCCTTCCTCTACTTGTTCGTCAGGCACAACCAAGTCCTTCTCTCTGCTTGCATAGTCAGATTTACCAAGTTTCCATCCTTCTGCTCGTCAGCTATCACTTATTTTCTCCATTCGCCTGTTGGGCTCGCCCACATTCGCATCCGCCAGGCTTAGTCAGGTTTATCATGTCCCATCCACGCCTCATCAGGCGCGTTCCAGCCTTAGCAATTTATTTCATTCCCTCTCCAGCCAGTCTGCTTCATCTTTCTCCTTCACTCGTTAGGCTCAGCTTAGCTCTTAATCAATAATTTGTTATGTTTCCTTTCCCTTGACTTTGGCCAGATTCATGTCCTTCCCCTTCTTTGCCTGCTAGGCTCTTATAATTTCCTACCCTCCCTCGTCCTCCATCCATATCAGTTTTGCTCAGTCTTGGCCTCGGTTTTGGAGTGTGAAATATCTAATCCTATCTCCAGGACGTTCAAGCCCTGAAGGGGAAGGACATGAATCTGGCCAAAAATCTGGTTTTAAAGCCAGTTTTACAAATATCTGTGCTGTGGTCTTGAAGTTGTTTTTCTGTCTTGCGTTTCAGGTTTTTTCTAATCTCCTGGCCACAGCTGCACTTCATCAGACAAACCAAAGGTTTAGTGATGATCTGCGTTTCAGTATGGTTGTTTAGTATTTTACTTGACACTAATGTCTTAATCTTAAATCTGTTCTATCTGCTTGTGATTTTAGCCCTCCTCTCTGCTCCAGGTTTCTTAATGTGTTTGGTTGGTGCTGCTAAATACTTGCCTGCTGTCTGATGCAGAGAAACACAGACTTATGGGAATATTTGTTGTAATAAAGCTTACTCTGACAATCCCCCCCCTGAAATGATATATGAATAATTTTTACCTTGTTTCTCTTGAGGCCCTCATTGACTGGCTGCTTATGTGTCTCTGCTGCTGCGGAAAGGAAAACTCTGCAGGAAACCATAGTTAAACTGTAGGACAGACAGGGGTACTTAAATGGAGGAATGAAGGCCAGCTTGTTGGGTTTGCATCAAGGGGTTGGTTAAGAATGCTGTGTTGTTTAGTGGTATCAAAATTACCATTTTAAATTTAGTTGCTTAATTTAAAAATAATTATCTGAACCTGTTAGAAATTATACAGAATGTCATCATTTCATTTGAACTCTGTAGCGATTTCATTCCTGCAGCTGGAAAACAGAACGGTATCCTGATAGAAACTGCATTTTATCAGCCTAGTCACAGTTGGGTGGGGGTGGACCACATGTTTAACCAAAGGTCTGAGAGAAAAACATGTTTGAAATGGTTTCCCATGTGAGTGCTGCTTTTTTCTGACTGTGTTCTCTTTGATATTTCTGTGATGGGGTTCAGTGGAACCGTTATTGGACACACAGGTCAGGGACAACTGAGGTAAAGCTTACAGATCCCAAGTGAAAAATTATGTTGCCTGCCTTCATCAAGAGACTAAACCCAGAACCTTGTAATATGTATTAAAAATTTTTCCAAATATAGTATTAATTAATTAATTCATTAAATATGCAAAACAATAGGGTGACGTCACAGAAAAGTAACATCCCTGGTCATGATCCAGTCAAACAGTGAATTCCTCTTTGTTGATCTGTCATGATTCTGGCATGTTTGTGTGAGGCTGTCCTCTAGTGAGCATAGCTGGCTGAGGATAAAAGGAGCTGCTGGATGACTATTATCCACACGATAATCAGCCAGTGTGGTAGAATCAAGCCCTTTGACTTAACATTCCTGTTATTTTTCTTCGTGTGCTCATGTCTATCTTCTCATGTTCGGATTTTACCTTGGAGTTGAATACTCCTTTGCGCCTCTGAGGTTGAATGTTGTCGATGACTGGATCAATCATGTCGTACCCTCCTCAGACAGATCTTTTTGGAAACACTCACCTCCTCATCCTCTACAGCTCCACTCCTTCCTAGCATGACTGAATTCTCCATGTGGATCAGGAAGTTAAACATGGATCTCAGTATACACAAACTATTCAAAACAGCTGCACATTAAAAGCAATACACATACTTCAAAGACATGGCAGAACATGATATTCCTCAAAGTCCCCTTTATTTCCTCACATCGGAACCCACCTTTGGTTGTTCAACATTCTCCCAAAAAGGCCAAGATAGGAAACAGTCTGACAGCAGCTTAAATATGTCACCAAAGGTGTACATATTTTAAGAAGAATCACATACTGCAGAGATGTCATGGAACTAGTCCCTTCGTGAAAGTAATGAAGGACTGGAAGCATGAACTGACAGGTGCATGTAGAACCTTGTTTCAACAGGCTTCAACATTTTTTACACTTTGAGTCAGGCTGAAAACAAGGACCACCCTGTTGGTGGCTGTATACACATAGTAGGCATCCATGACAGCTTTTAATTCCCAATCTTCCCTTCTTCTGGTTCAGCAAAACTCCGGCCTTAGTCCACAAACTCTTTGGGCTAAGAGGCTCTTTTTATATCCACCTCTTACTGATTTTTTGCATCCAGTTGAAGTTCTTTGTTCAGTTCAAAATGTATTTATTCTGTTACAAAAAAATACTAGACTGACAACAAATAATGTTTTTGTGATCTTTTTTGTTTAGCTTGGCCTTTTCAAAGAGTCGGCCAAGTCATGCCTATGAATACCTCCTTGGGGACTCAAACATTTATTTTAACCTCTCAGGACTGCAGTTTGACATCCCAGGTCTAATAGGTCTCCTCCATTTAAATTACAATTCTGTTGAGTGCTCAAAATTTTAAATTACTCACCTGGTAACTGATGTTGCAGTTAGTAATTAAAGCTCTCTAAACTTTCAGATGGTCTTCTTGACGAGAAGCTTTCAGTTGTTTTATGGCACAATGTTGACATATTTTTTGTATTTTCTTAGTCTTTAGTCTTTAAAATGTCAAGGGGGCAGCTATAATCAGTGTTTCAGAACTAATATTTCCTTCTCTTTACCTATAGCCTGTTCTTTGTTTAAACTGAAATGATTTACATAATACAGTCAAACATAAAGCATAATGCCTGGCCTTCAGTTTCTGCAGGTGTTCTGATATAATCAGCAGAACCTGAGGCAACCTTTGTTCCTCAAAATAAATGTATTATTCTCATTTATATCATGTAATCTACTGTCTACAACAAAGATTTTCATTAATTAAATTTGAATATTCTTTAAAACCAAAATGTTTAGCATGGGACCTGATAAAAACCTAAATATGAATCATGCAAATGAACACAGAAAATACACATAGCATTATTTTCATATTGTCTGATGTCACGTAAAAGAAATTTGACATTTAAAAACATACTGGAATAAAACTAGTAGCAAATTTTCGCTTATTCAAAAACTTTAACTGTGATCATACTTTTAATTAAAAAACAAACACATTTGAGAAAGACGGACAAAAGTAAATTAAAAAAGTGCCTTTCAAAAGCCTTCATCACATTTGATCACATTGCATCTACAAACCAAACTTCACTGTATATTAGACTTTATCGTAATACACCAAAAGGACTTGTACTCGTCTTTCGCTTCATCCGGGACCGGATTGCGGGGGCAGCAGACTCAGTAGATACACAAAGACGTCCCTCTTCTGGACGCCTCCTCCAGCTCCTTCTGGGGGGAGCCCAAGGCGTTCCCAGGCCAGCCAAGAGACATAGTCCCTCCAGCGTGTCCTGGGCCGTCCACTGGGCCTCCTCCCGGTGGGACGTGCCTGGACAAGAGGACATAATTTTTAAACGTGAAGTTTGAGGAAAATGATACATGATTTCCAAATACCTGAATAGTGTTGAGTGCATGTATTCCACTCCTTGTATATTAATATCTCTAAATAAAACACTTTACAGCCAATTGCCTTCAGAAGACAGCTGATTTCAAAGTTGTCCTTTTTGTAAGTTCTTAATGAACCTATTAAAGAATCTGTTCAGACAAACATACAAAATCATACTCCTATTTGTTATTAAGTCTTTTATACCCTTGTATCATCATATTTGTCCAACCTGTTTTGCCCGCACACTCCATCTGGTTCCCTGAGGTCAGCTGACAAGATGCTGCTGGTGATTCATAAATCAGAAAAGCTCTGGAAGGAGCTTCATCTGCACATAAGACAAGCTTCCTCAGTTGGGGTTTGCAGGCCTCACAAGGCAACTTTTATTATTTGGATGTCAACCTAATGTGAAATTGACATTGATTGTAATGTTTATTCAGCATTTACTGTTACTGTCAGCATTACTACTCCTCATTGGTTCCGTATTCAACTGTAACGGTTCATTTTGATTTCATTATCAAATAAAAAATTAAAATTTCATGATAAAAGCAGATTTTGTCTTCTGTGTGTGTTGATTCTCCCATGACACTTAGGTGCTGCTGAACACTGCAGTGATGTTTGCTGATAACAATGACATAACATTTTTCCACTGTTGTTTACATCAAAGACAGGAAGCTGATAATGTCAAGGTATAGATGTTTTTTATTTTATTCTTAAAAAAACAAGCTATATACAGTAAAGCTTGCCTCATGTTTTATTAACATCACAGTTATTTTTTCATTTATATGATTCTAAAATTACGGCTACCTGGAAAGGAGGATCAGGAGGGACGCCTTAAACTAAGAAGCAACACCCCTTTGGACAAACCCACAGCAGGTGTGACCAGAATATATTTGTCATTCAGCAAACATTTTATGTCTTATATTACCTATAAGTGGAGCTCCAATGCAGCTTTAAGGAACTCATTTATGTTTAATGATTGAACTTCTAAAGGTAAAAAATATCTAATATCACACATTTTAAGCATGACATGCATGCTTAAAAAATTTGTTAATTTGTGTTTTTTTAGAAATGACTGAAAATATGGATTAAGCACTGTTAATTGTTACTGTTATTCAACATGTAATGAATACTATAACTGTTTAGATTGTCTGGATATACTCACTGCATCACCATCTCTTAAACTGAACTGCTACTAATTAGAGGGTTTTTGTTGCTGAAAACGGTTCCCTTTCTGAACTTTCTTTTTCAACCACAAATTCTGCAACTGGATACACTAGAACTCCCTTTCTGAAATAACGTGCAGACAACTTACATGTTTTAGACAGTGGGCTTTTTCTAAACTTTATTTTTGTGTCACAGTTTTCAGGAATCTAGTTTTAATTATGTAAGGAAATGGCAAAAAAAATGAAACGAAATAAAACCCATAAATAAGAAACTGAGACTTAAATAAATACTGGGGAGTGTGATTACTAGAGTGAACACAGATGAGTCTAATTAGCAGAATGAATATCTTCGGTGAGGGGAACAGCAGGAGTACCAAGAGAACCAAGGAAGCAAAGACACAAGAACCAGAAATATGTAGAAACCAGAAACGGAGCACGGCATAACATTAGGATTAATCATGATTCAAACCAAAACGTGACAAAGAATTTCAGAAACAGGAAAATTAGAACAAAGAGATCAAGGAAAGAGGTTTCAAAATAAAACTGGAACTACAATCTACAAAGAAAAACAATAACTAAAGACTACAACTTAGAGCAGAGAATAAGTATAAGTACTGAACAAGAGGACAAGTGATCTTAAAACTAAGGAATTAACTCAATAAGGAACGCAAAGAGTAATAAATACCAAAAACAAAACCCAAAGATTATGACAAACAATACATGAGAATTTAAATTGAAATGGACAACATCAATATTAATGATATTAAACTGAAAATCACCTCAGAAATATCAGACATGGCTGTAGAATTGTGGTTCTACAGAATACTTTTCAAAAAGTAATTGCTGACACTGACCTTGAAAAAAAATTATGCTGCATCTAAAAAGATTACCCCCTGACTAGAAATGACTTCTGCATGGTAAACTAGGGAATATCATGTTATCTCTATTTAAGGTTTATCCGATCTTGTAATCAGTCTGCATATTTTAAGGGTGGAAATAAGTCACTGTCCTATTTTGTATAATCATGTGTACCACACTGGACATGCACCAGAGAAGGTTCAGAAGAACTATAAGTAAAGTGATTCGAACTTTAAAAGATACATGATGCAATCAGTAACCAGAGCCCAGAACACTTTCCAAAGAGATTAGATGTGAACTTCAAGGTTAAGGTACATCATGGTTAGATTGTTCAGTCTATATAAGCTAAGGTGGATCGGAGAAAGAACAAAGGAAAGGAAAGCCATTGGTGAAAGAAAATCATAAACAAGTGAGGCTGGAATTAACCAGAAGGTATGTTGACAAGTCACAAATCTTTGGAAAAATAAGAAAAACTAATTTTTAATGGAAAATGTATGCTCTAGATGCTCGAGTATCTTATAAAATGTAGTTTATGTAGTTATTCCTTAATGTTTTTAAGTCAGATTTATACTTTTAAAAATAAAGGAAATTCAGGATGCTTGAAGTTTCATGTTGCATTGCGTTGCTTAATCTCTGCTCTTCATAATTGACTCTGTTTGACAGGTTCCATTGTAAAGATGGATCACGTCTACAACAATACACCGTCCACTCAAAACCTTACAAATACCAGCTTTAACCACAACCACACCACAACCACACCTAAAATTAATTCCTGCTATTCCAGTCCATATGAGGACACGATCTGCTCGCAATGTCAGTATACATTATATATACGAATATACACCTTGATAATCATCTGCATCTGGACTTCTTTGGCACCCCAGGCCATCTACTGTCTCTGTTCTCAGGTGTGTACAATAACAAAGAAAAATATATGGCATGCTTTTATTTTAACAGAAATGTTGGAGAGCCTATTCTAGGTGAAACCCTCGGAGAAAATGTGTATATCCGAAATGAAATGTATATTAGATGTGTATTAGGTGCCTGAGATTAGGTATGCAACATTTTTGCTTTTTAGCTGACTTTAGCCTGATTTCAGCCTAGAGATCTATGAAAAATGCAGATGTTTTTCTTTTTATCTGAGGGCAGCTGTAGATTCGTCAGGTTCTTCCATCCAAACATCATCTTTATAGTGATTGCTTTGACACAGTTATAGTAGAATGTAAAAGGGACTTTTCTAAAGTGTTTTAACATAGAAGTATAAAACTAACAATGATGTTGAGGGAAAAAAATCATGAATTGACAAACCCATATTTGTCAGCTGTTTTACTGGTTTTTATTTTACTTTGTTTCTACTTTAATTTACCCTCATTATCTCCAGATGCGAAGTGATCAAGTCGTTCCAGTCTTCATCATCAACCTTCTCCTCGCAGACAGCCTTCAGATTTTCTGTATGATTGCGAAAGTGGCATGCTTAACACATTATGTTTGGTTTTTCGAGTACTGGGGTGCGATAGCCAGTGTTTTTTTCATGACTTTTATTGCCATGCAAAGGTAATTTTATTTTATTTTATTTGACCTATATGTCACAGTCAGACAATTAGATTTATTTTGCTTAGATTTCTTCTCATATCCCTAAAACTGCACTTCTTCATTGTTGTTTGCTTTTGAATTACAGGTATTTCCTTATTGCCTGGCCGTTTTGGTACAGATTCAGCCGAAGACTCAAGGTTTCGGCATCAGCCAGCGCTGTCAGCTGGATCCTTTCTATTTATATTGGTTTCAATGATGGAGGCTGGCTGGCAGCCGTTCCCCTGCCCCTGTTCATATTCTTCCTTGTTCAGACCCTTAAAGCACTGTCTACATCCCATAATGTCCCATCAGATGAAAAACGACAAATTGTTGCAGTTGGGACTGTGGTGGTGTTCACTTACACTCTGACATTCGTGCCCTATATTATTAGAAAGGTATTCTCAAAGTGGTGCCGGAGTTGTCACTATACCAGATACACAAACCTTCTCATTTTGTCTTACATCGTAACTCAGATAAGTCCTCTGACAGACTTACTTCTGTACATTCTTATCAAGAAATGGGTCTTTGACAAACTGCTGGCTTTTCTGTGTTCTTGCAGAAACACTAAGGATGTGGAGCCACAGACAACCAGCATTACAACAACATCTACCTGGTCAGCTTCTCACAGGCAGACAGAAGCAGAAAATAACCCTTGAAATATAAAATCATTAAACACATCAGACATAAACATTTAATCCATGCAAAGAAGCAATACAGCATCTAATACTTCAAAATGCAACCTGCATGTGAAAAATTTTGTTTTTTTTTATGACAAAATCAACCTTTTACCTTTGGAAGGATGAAATGAAAAATATGTTTGTATAGATTTCCTAATAAGGGGTTGTGCTCGTGTTTGTACAGTATTCATCATGTGTACAGTTTAGAACATGTATGTTGTGTATTTGTTAAAACATGTTTATTATTTTTGTCAACTGCAGTTCTTTAAAAAAAAACTTTCATAAAAAAGTTTAGAAAAACTACAGTTGTTTCAAAACCTTTACAATAGATTTATTTAACTAATTATTTAACCGTGGCTACATCTGCTTTTAAGAATGGTTTACGCAAACATTTTATTTTCAGAAGTTTTAAGAACTTGTGAAAATGTGTATAAAACAAATAGTACATGAATAGTTTGTTTATGAATATATTTAGTTTCCTATTCTTTGTTTTATTCTGATAAAGCAAACATGGTTGAAAGCAACATTTGTTTCTTTATCTTGTTGGCTGTCGCCTTTGTATGCATTAAATCTGAATATTATTGGGACTGGTTTCTGCATTATACCCAATTAAAAACAATGACAAACACAACGTGAATCGTACAAGTTAATATGGAAGATAAGACACGTCTGTTAACCATCTTCTAAGTGTTTTCTGCCATTCCCTAAAACAAAAATGAGTTCTAGAAAGACTGGTTTGAAAACTTTCCATTGTGCAAAGAAATCTCAAGTTTATTCAGCTTTTCTTTAACCCGTAAACAAATGATTGGTCAAATTACTAACTGTACAGACAAGAAAGTTAATGAACAAATGACAGACATAAAGAGACATGATGTGTTTTAAGAGTGGTCAGGCATTATCTGTCAGATTGGTAGGAACAGTGTTTGAAAAATCAAGCAGAATTACAGAAGTACTTTCTAAGTATCTGTTGTAACTAAACTATTTGTGCATTGTAACTGTGAATTTGAAATCACAGACAGCAATGCTATAGGAGTTTTGTAACTGTAGATTTGTTTTCAGTCTTTCACAAATACAAAACAGCAGTTATACCTCTTCAAATTCTTAAGTAGAAGTGGATAAATTGTATTCTTTGAGTTATACATCTAAAACCTCTTACATTCATAGTTTTGCTCCAATTTTTCCAAAACTATTAGTGCATTGTAACTGTGAAGTTGTATCTGTAGAATTTGTTTTAGTCTTTTACAAAAACATTGGGGGCCTGTCGGTTCTGGTATTTGAGAAAACAATAAAAAAATAAAAAAAATAATAATGTATTAATTAATTTATCAATTAATTCATATAAATAAACCAAAAAATAATGTATAAATAAAACTGTTAATAAATACATTTCATCATCCGTGTGTCTCCAACGAATATAAAATGTGCCCCATTTGTATATTCTCTTGAACTCTCTCAGCTCTACTAGTCCCGCCCAGCCTCTCCCCTCACCTCGTCAAGGTGATTACATTAGCCAAGCTGACCGGAGTTATTGAAGAAGTCACTTTGTGTGAAAATGGACAAACCAAAGAAATGCAAGGAGGGCACAGGCGCGAAGTCTGAGGAGGAGGAGAGGGGAGACTAGACACAGCAGGGCCGGATTGAGGAGGAGGTCATGTTAGCTATTAACAGCTCGTAAGATGTGGCTGTAAACGCAGAATAAATTAAGCATGAAAAGCACAATTTTTTGTCTCATAAGGTGAAATTTTACCGTAACAGTAGCAAAAACAAGCTTTCTTGCTATAAGAAGTTAGCATGTGTCACCATTATGTACAATTTAATATAAAGACAGATGTTTCATGCAGGCAGAGGGCTGCTGTATGTGTGGGGAGAGAACTGAGAGATTTGCCTATATTTGCTGTGGTTTTCCAAAAATACGGAGTAGTCCATTTTACAGTGCTATTTTAGATTGCCCTAATGTTACTGTTTTTGTCATTATGATGCAGAGGTAGTGTTAGGTATTATTTAGTCAACTCAGAGGTAAGAACGATACAGTCAGAGTTACTTGTGACAAGGGTAGCCCACTTTGCAGTGAAACTACAAAGTTTTGACACCCTATCTCTTTATTTATATACACAGTTCAACAGACAGTTCAGACAGGGTGTGTGTGTGTGAGACGGAAAGGAGGCTGGTTCACACAGAGATAACAATGATCTCACACACACAGGGAGGAAGGCATAGTGCAGGTGCCTTGCAACCCAAGGTTTTTACATGAGTGATAACAAGTTTTTGCACCCATCCAACAGTCCCTCCTTTTATCACAAGTAAAAACATTTAATATAAAAACGAGTAAGAAAAATACTTTGTATGAGCGAAAACCCACGGACGGTAAACAGATTATATTTTGTGGGAAATACTCATACGGCCCCGCCGCCCTCGGCGACCATTAAAAGTTAAATGTTGATTAATACTTGAAATCATAAAAATAAAATAATGATACTTGAAATCATAAAAATAAAATAATGATACTTGAAATCATAAAAATAAAAGAATGATACTTGAAATCATAAAAATAAAAGAATAATACTTGAAATCATAAAAATAAAAGAATAATACTTGAAATCATAAAAATAAAAGAATAATACTTGAAATCATAAAAATAAAAGAATTAAAAAATCTGCCCTGTTTATGTCATCATTGTACTTTTTCTCATTTCACTTAAGCAACAACTTCTTCCGATTTTCTGCTGTAAGGTTATTTTATGAAATACAATGTATGAGTACACTCAGGCTTTTGATGTGATTTATTTACAACATGTCATCATAATCGTCCCCTTCATTTTCGTGTATTTCTACCTAGTTCAGTGTTGCATATGCCACCATGAACAATACCAGAAATTCTGTAGGAATGGATGTGCGTCATGTTCTTCCGTCAGTGTTCTGAGATGGGTCCCGTCTGATGTCCATCTCTTCTGGTTCGGTATCACCTCCTGTGGATCCTGCTTTAGATAGAGAAAGAGTCCTGCTACCAGAATTAAGCTCAGGCTTATCAGTCCTGTCCACAAGTTACAGAGAGCCATTTTATAATTGGGCGCAGATCAGCTGTTTTCTTCACCGGTTTGAGACGCTGGGCCATCTTTGAACCCGGACTTCCTCTGCTACCCCGTCGGTTGATCTGGCTCCTGTAACGGCAAAACTGGCTTACAGTGGCTTTTATGGATCCAGGAAGGCCTCTCTGCTATTTTCAGAGCTGTGGGCGTTGTCAGGAGTATTTGAAACGGCCCTTTCCACCAAGGAGTGCTCCAATCCTTCCGGTGGAGTGTCTTAATCAGGACCAGGTCTCCAGGCCTCATTCTGTGGGATAGGAGCAGAGATTATCGGCAGACCACTGGACATTTGTTCTTCTTTTGTCTGCAACATTTTATTCATCCACTCAGCTAATGAAGTTTCCTGTTGTGCTTTCTCTATTTCATTCATGTCAGAGGGCAGAGAAAACGGTCTGCCATGTACCATTTCTTTGAGAATACAAATTCACATCAGCAACTTGGTGTCATGTGATCTCAGGCTCAGAACACAGTGGGTGGAGTTATACAATGATGTACAGTAGGTGGCAAATGGAGTAAGACCGGTTTGATTTGGAGTTATTCTCATCCATAATTTAACCAGGGATAGGCATTCGGGTCATGGCCTCCCTGTTTCTTCCATTGTTTTCCTTAATCTTTAACTGAAACCCTAATGCTTTAGAACTTAGTTCTATTAATTTATTTACAAAATGAGTTCCATTATCTGACCTTATAATCTGTGGGATACCATATGTGGGGAAGAAATGTGTCACTAGGTTCATCTATTACAACTAGGCAATATTTTTTCCCCGTGTTTGCAACAAATTATGCATGATCTGCAAAAATGATTTGCATAGTCAGAAATATTTATAGTGTAGCATTAATGCTTTACCAGATGTGACATATTCCCCCCTTGACACGTGGATCTTCCCAATGTGTCACTGTAGCCGCTGTGTTGTATAAATATTTTGGGAGGATTGGTTTATCTTCTATCTGATAGATGTCATCTTTTTTCTGTGCTCCTCTCTTTAGCCAGGCCTTTATTTCTGTCTTGGGTGCTGACTGTTGGGCGTCTTTCAGCACGTCTGTGTCTATAAATAGCAGATCTGACATTTTCTCTTTAATAGGTTGAAATGAGTTAGTTCTGTCCCTGATTATGTTTTAAAACCTCTATTTTGCCAAATCTTAGCATAGTGATGTACTGATCCGAAAACGTATTGGCTGTCTGTGTATATAGTAAGTATTTGTCCCTCATGTAATTCACATGCTCTTACTACAGCATATAATTCTGCTGTTTGGGCTGAGCATGTATTGGGTAGAGATGTAGCTTCTATTATCCTATCGATGGTTGTTACTGCATAACCAACTCTATTCTTTCCATATTCATCTTTAGATGCTGAGCCATCTACAAACACAACACATGAATCTGGTATAAGGGTTTGAGAAATGTCTTGTCTGGGTTTGGTGTCTTCTTCAACTTTTGCTTTATAAGAATGTGGTTTTCCATCTTCTGCAGTAGGTATTAGAGTACTTGGATTTAAAGGGCACATCTTTTTAGAGTTATGTTTGGCTGTGATAATAATAGCGATGTCAGTGCGATATGCCTTGCATGTAGCGTCAGGTGCTTCTCTTAATATTCCTGACTTCAACATATCTTGTATTACTGGCTTAGTACCTTCTTCAGCTTCTGGCTTTAAGGGGTATTGACGGACTGATTGCCTTTTTTCAGATATTAGTTTAACCTTGTATGGTGGGAACCCCTTTATAAGCCCTACATCAGTTGATGATTGGGACCATAGTTCAGGTGGGACAGCAGCTAGGGCAGGATGCATGTTGCTCTCTTTGCTCTCAGCTAAGCCCTGTATTTGTCCCTCTGCCTCATCTAAATGTGTCCTTGGATGGACTTTGACTGTCCACGCCAGAATGAGCTTCCAGATTCCTGTATTAGGATCTACCTTTGACAGTGTCAGTGCTGTTCCTGCAGAGGTTTAAAGCCTCTGTTTTTCCAAATTCTTATTATTCTTTTTTATCATATATTATAAAGTAAGTCCTTATTACATTTAAAAATGAGATCACTATTTTTGGTAATTGCTATTATTATAAATAATGCTTGGTTTAGTTCTTATTAAAAATAAAAATAAAAACTCACTCACTGATGAACATAAAAAATGAAGGGCATATTATATCTTATAATCTTAGTTTGTTTTACCCTGTTTTATAGATACAACATACAGTTTCAGTCAGCTTTGTATTTAGTTCAAGTAACTAAAGTTTGTTTCAATTAACTCAAGTTTTCTCTATTTCAGTCCAGTTCAGTAATTCTGTTAAGGTTCATTTCATCTTATGTTAAGTTTGAGTCTAATTCAATCATTTTGAACCTGACTGGAAAAAGTCTAAACATCTGTTAAAATCTTTTTGTTTTACCATAGAGACCTAATATTATTATGGTAATGTTGAGGACTCTAATTTTTACATAACATGAAACAGACATTTATTTCACAAAAACAGAAAGTCAAACACCGACATTTGGCCACATGAAAGTTTAAATAACCTGTTTGTAAAAGAATTAGGAAAAATTCAAGACGGGTCTATGAACTTTCTTATGGTTATCAGTATTTTCAGTAGAGGTAGAACCTTTGCCATCTTTAAATGATTTTTTGAAAAAGATTCTGGAAACCTTATTAAGATATAAATTTGGCAAAGATCATCAGAACATCAGACCTTTATTAGCGCTTTTAAGGTCCCTCAAAGATGCATTACAATGAAATCAGTCATTCCCATTCACACACATTCACACACTACTTACTTATTTTTCTGTCAGAGTAATTTTTATTTGCAAAAATTTGAACATAATTTGACTTCTATTATTCTTAAAATGCACATTGTTTCCTCATAACCCCTTTTGTTTCCACTAGGTCTGTTTTGAACGCTTCAATTCTTTTTTTTTATTCACCAAGAATCAATAAGGTGGTCTTAGTGGGTCCACCTTAAAGGTGTTGTCTGTTGGGTGTCATGTTATCATTGTCAGGTCAGTGAGGTTCATAAGTCAGTCAGAACCTTGGTCATTTGTTCTGTGCACATAATGTTTCATAGATCCAGCCTATGATTAGTCAGCCAAAACTTCCACCTATAAGAGAAAAATTGATTGTTAATGAATGAGCTGCATTTCCTAGGAACACTGTCTTCCTCCTGGATGAGCATCACCTGTTGAAAAACTATCATTGTTTGTTTCACATATTCAATCAGATCTTTATATTATACCAGTAGGTGAAGTTGTTAGTATCTCATGTAGACTGACATATACTGTTGCATTTGGAGAGGATCTCAGATTAAATAAACATAGTTAGAGCTTCAATCCAGGTTCATTTTGTGTCTGCAGACTTTAGCCAATTTTTCTTTTCTTTCTTTTTTTTTTTATACATAAAGAGCAAGATTCAAAACATTTTCAAAAGGCAGATTGTGGCAGAATGTAGACAAAACTGCTTATTGATTGACAAAATAACATTCAAGCACACAATCACCATATTAAAAGGCTCTACTTCTAGAGAATCACTAAACTTCTGGGGTCCGGTTTTGGCCCGCGGACCTTGAGTTTGACACATGCAGGGTAGAGTTACAATTTTTTTTTTTTTTTTTTCAGACCTTTCAGCAGAGACAGGCTTCTGCTGTTTGCAGAAGTTTTATCTTTGTTTTCAGGCAGCTGTATCTCTTTGTCAAGGTCGTTTCACAGAGCTGAAATTTAACTTCTCTCAAAGAGGAAAAATCAAGAATGCAAACAATCTGAGCCAAATATGGAATTATTTCCCTGTAAAATGAATCTTTTGCATTTTATCATGATATTGTTGGTAGTATAACACCATAGAATGATTTTTAAAGCACCTGTTTCTCACTAATGCTTGCCTACAAAATCTTTTACTCTCAGATTACTTCTTTAACAACTCTAGTCATTGTTCACTGGGTTGTCCAGTTGGACAGTTTCCATGTTGTCCACATTGTCACCTCCTCTTTTAACTTCTTTTACCACGTCCTCTAAAACCATCTCTTAGTCTTTATAATTTGGGGCTACCTTGGTATTCTAAACTGGGATGGGTGGCAGTCCGCCCCCCCCTTTATTTGTTTTCAGTTAAGCTGAAAGTTTTTTTTCTGTGCTTTTCTTAAGGCCTCAGTATTATGGCTATGTCAGTTAAAAGCTGCTCTTATTGTTGTTTTTTTTTAATTCATCTTTTTGTTTTAATCTGTTTATCAACTGTGAGCACTCAGGGACTGAAAAGTCCCCTTTGAAATTATAACCTGGCAAGGTTTTTTATTGTCTCTTGAATCTTTTGAATGCATAATCTCCAGTTTAAGATCACCGTGTAGTTTTAGGATTTCAGTGATAATTAAGTTACCTGAAAATCCGTATTTTTATGCCATCGTGCACATATTTCTGTTAAATCAGAGCTTTTTCTCTGTTCTTCCCCCATTGTTCTTTGTTATTTTTCTCTTTTTAGTTTTCATTATTGCTAATTTTAGATCCCCTTGTAATTTTAAGACATCCTTTGTATCTAATTTGCCCAAAAACCCATGTTTTTTATTTTTTATTCCATCTATGACAGATCATACCTGCTCCTTTTACATAGTTCTCCATAAACTTTACCTCCCCTTCTAAGTCAATTAGTTTACTTTGTTTCTTCCCCATTATGTTTTATGTTAGTTTAATTATAGTATAAATGTCCCAGATAAAAGGTCACTGGCATGAGACTTTAAGGAGAGGACATTAACACGGCCTTCTACTGCGACTAATTCGCAGCGGTGTTAATTTTCTGGAATGAAATCCGACCTGAATCTCCAAAGTCACCAGTACGTAGTTTTAATCTGGGCAAAAGAAAACACAGGACTAGCAGAATCCTGCTGATTCTATTAAAATGCTTAGTCCTCCAAACACACACAACACAGTCACACAGTTAGTTTCAGGTACCTTGTAATTTTTCTAAGTTAACTTGGTGTTATTTTATGAGCTCAATTTACTCCGTTCTTTTTACTTTTATAGCGCTTATTCTATTCCCTCGCAGGGGAATAACCCTTAGTCGTTTTATTTGGCCCCCTTCTTGGCGGGGCCCTACCTTAATTTGTCACTATTCCTTTCACGGTGGAATAAAACCATCCCAATGCAGCGTCCTTACCGGCGACGCACTACCAACGACTTTTAAGTACTTTTCTTCTTTTATTTATATAGCGCTTACTCTATTCCCTCACAGGAGAATAATCCTCAGTCGTTTTCTTTAATCCCCTTCACGGCGGAATTGTACCAAATTTGTCACTATTCCTTTCACGGTGGAATAAAACCATCCTAATGCAGCGTCCTTACCGGCGACGCACTACCAACGACTGTTAAGTACTTTTCCTATGAACTGTATTTTAAAACTGTCTCACCTCGGAGTTGACTTCTTGGTGACTCTTTGGACCCTGTGAGAGTCACCCCGCGCAGAGGAAGGCAATAACCCACTGGCCAGGTGTGAATTCACACACACCGGGACTTTCAGCCACTCCGGCTAAAGGAGGCTGTGCAGCGGTGCTTCGCTCGACGTCAGGCTTCCCCCACGGATCCCAGAGTCACTGTTAAAGCAAAAAGAAATAAGGTTATTGAATTAATCCGGCTCGAAGGACCAATAAATGTTAGGTATTATTTAGTCAACTCAGAGGTAAGAACGATACAGTCAGAGTTACTTGTGACAAGGGTAGCCCACTTTGCAGTGAAACTACAAAGTTTTGACACCCTATCTCTTTATTTATATACACAGTTCAACAGACAGTTCAGACAGGGTGTATGTGTGTGAGACGGAAAGGAGGCTGGTTCACACAGAGATAACAATGATCTCACACACACAGGGAGGAAGGCATAGTGCAGGTGCCTTCCAACCCAAGGTTTTTACATGAGTGATAACAAGTTTTTGCACCCATCCAACAGGTAGGTAGAATACCCCAAACTTGTACTCATGACAGAGTAGCAGTACTTCAACATAAAAAGTATTTGATAAAACGCTACACAACTGAGTAACTGTTTGAACATCTGATTTAATATTTATGTAATCACAACAGACAAAATATGTTTTGCAAATTTTGGTATTTTAATAAAGAAGAAAAATACAAATGAATAACAGGATGTTTAAATAACAAATTCAGCCAATCGGTAATATAGACACCCCTGATCCAAATCTCATCATTTTGCACAGTATAAGATAAATCTGTTGTCATGATGCGTGTTGAGGTTGGACCCAAATGCAGAATAAAGTTGTAATGATGACGATGATGAACACAAACCTACAAAACTTACAAGAGACCAGGTTAGGAACTCAGGCAGGTGAAAAACATAAACCGGATGAAAGCAGGTGCATAAAAATCCAGGCAACAGGCATGGAAGAACTCAGGAGTGGACCAGGGCAAAGACACAGGGTAGAAAATGAGGTGTTAACAGAAGGTATCAGTAGGAAATAATGCATTCCAGAGAGCTTATATACTGAGGGAAAGTGGAGCAACAACAAAGAACTGAGGGACAGGCTAATCAGAAGAGATACTGAACAGGTGTGGACCAGGGCTCAAGGGAGACAGAGGGAGTGACTAATTGAACCTAATTAAAGAAGGAAACAAGTGAGACATGAGGAGATGACCAGAAAGAGAACATAGAAACTATAAGAAAACCAAGAGAAAACAAGATCTCTAAAGAAATATAAACTAAACATATGAAACAAAAAACAAGGAGAAAACAGAAGGAATCTAATGAACCTGAATGAACTGAACACACCTGGCTGAGAAAAGTACACTAAACACTGGCCAAGGAGGGAAATAACCAACACAAACTCAAAGCTCCAGCACAGGCAGGACATGACATCTGTCTGACCTGTCTGATCTTTCTTTTCTTTGTCTGCCTTTCTCTGTATCTCTCAAGGCAAATTTCAATGATAAGGCAATTCAAAGAGATATACATGAATGAAACAAAGGAAGAGAAACAAAAAGATATAATAAAGTACATTGCAGTGTCATATTAAAAGCAGGGAAAAAAAGTTGGTCTACAGATGAAAACTGATGATGTTTCAGTGAACAGTTTAAATAGAACAGTTAAAGGCGATTTTAACCTCTCGTAACCCAAGGCGTTTTTGTGAAGATTGTGCTCAAAATTACATGGCCAATTGTAATTGAGTTTTTCTCAGCAATTACAAAATCTATTTAAGTAAGCTTGGTGTCAAATTAAAGGTAACACTCTGGAGGTTCAATCAGAAGTGTAAATATCACAGTACCAGCTATTGTTTCAGAGATAATGAGGATGGCACACAGAATAAAATGAAGATTTTTTTCGCTCGCCAGAATTTGTCCTGCATTGTACAGTATATATACCTTTTAGAAATATCATGAACAAGGCTACAAACTTTAGAAAACCCTAAATCCACTTGTGGACATTACCTGTGCAAAGTTTCATGCAGCTGAGGTAAACTAAAGCAAAGTTACAAAGATTTTAGTAAAGACATACATAGGTGTTTTTTCTTTTGGCACAATTTGGCACCATCTGCAAAAGTGGAGATTTCTTGTATGTTTACTTGAAAAATGTAATAAACTACTTTTTACAAGAACAAGAAACAAGAAAGAACAAGAAAATGCTATGTTGAATCATACTGGGACACATTTATTGAACAGGAAGCACCAGTGTAAAAAAAAGTCAATCTTTGCAATAAAATACATAACAGCAGAGGTAAAAATAAAATAAAATCAATTTATTGACAACTAGGAATGAATGTATGTGTTCACAACACCCTTGTTTACCGGGCAGGTGGGGGTGTCAGGGCTAATTACAGATACAAACATTTCAGTGCTATCTTCCACTGTGTGGCTTACAAATCCATTTATTACGAGACATCACGACGCACTAGTGTAAAAAGAAAATCAATCTTTAAACGTATTTCGCAATAAAACTAAAATTACATAGCTTCCAAATGGCGGAACTTCGTAATCCAGCTCATCATTGATCTTGCCAGGATAAATAAGCTCTTGGTCTTCAGATGAGGAATCCTCTGCACAGACTTCAGGACCGCAGTCCAATGTAATTGCATCCAAAGCTTCAGCGACACTGTAGAACTTTGTGCGGGAAGCCATTGTGTTTCAAAAACAAACACTCGAACACGTGAAATGATAACCGCAGTGCATAAACAGCCAGAGATAGGAAAATCCGGTGCGTAACAGCTGTAGCGACTGCGCCTTGCTGTACACTGTACTCAGTGTTTACAGAAACAACCTACATTACGCACGGCAATAACTTGAGTTTAGATTGGCTGAATTGCACAAATGACCCCTCCTTTTCATCCTTAGAGCCACTAGAATAAAGTTATCTCCACGTCTTCCACGTAAATCCCACCAATCAGGTAGCAGAGGCCGAGACGTCTGGAGAATCCATTTTGTAGAGTGCGTTTACTTCCTGCATTTTTCTGATTCAACAGCTTGTCATTTTAACTATGTTTGGCGTTTGTAGAAATGGTTTATATCAGCTTTTAGCCAAGAGTCTGATGTTTCAGAGGGTACCACACATGTCTATGTTTAAGTAAGGCAAAGTGGAGCAATAAACATAGGAAAAAAAAGAACCTGGAGCTTCCCCTGTTTACGGGGGAGTGGGGTTTAAGAGGTTAAACAAATAGGTTTTTAACCTTGATTTAAAGAACTCAGAGTTTCAGAACTTTTAGTCTTCTGGGAATTTTATTTCCGTTTATATGGCACTAAATGTCAAAATGTTGTCTCAAGGCACGAAGTCAATTCAATAGAATCAAAACAGGCAGATTTCACGTCAAGTACATTCAGTCCACTTGTGCATTCTTCTCCATTTTTGGTTCTGGTTCTGGGGATACAGAAAAGACCTGAACCAGAAGACCTGAGTTGTCTAGGAGGTAGGGTGCCAGTTTAAGGACTTTAAAACTGGGGTTATGGGCTCTACATTTCTTTTTTCTCTCACACATTCTCTTTTTGTTTTTTCCTACTTTAATGTGCCACCATGTTGTTAAACATAATTTTCCTCCATCATTTTTAAGATTTGTTTTTTTTTGTGAAACTAGGCAAGGCAAGTTCATTTATATACAACATTTCAGTAGCAACACAATTCAAAGTGCTTCACTTGAATAAAATAAAAAAAAAATTAAAAACATAATATGGAAAGTACATTACAGAGACATTAAGGTAATTAAAAAAATAAAGAGATTAGAATGATGGATAAGAAAATTAAAGGAAAGTTGAACTTAACTAATAATGTTTAGATGGTTCCGTCAAAGGCCACTCTAAACAAATAAGATTTTTATCTTGATTTGAAGCAACTTAGGGTTTCAGTGCTTTTACAGTTTTCTGGCAGTTTATTCCATATTAGTGGAGCATAAGAACTAAAAGCTGCTTCTCCATGTTTGGTTCTGGTTCTGGTTCTGCAGAGTAGATTTGAGCCAGAAGACCTGAGAGGTTTGGGTGGTTGATACACTGACAACAAGTCTGTAATGTATTTTGGTGCTAAGCCATTCAGTGATTTATAGACTAACAGAAGTATTTTAAAGTCTGATGTAAAGTTACCTACTGACACTAAAATGTCCATGTCCTTCAAGTAGGATTTAAACCAGTTGAGTGCTGTACCAGAAAGGCTGCCCCAGTTTTCCAGGTGCTCTAATAAAGTGGAGTGATCAACAGTGTCAAATGCTGCACTAAGGTCCAATAATACCAGCACTGTGGTTCTTCCACAGTCTGCATTTATACGGATGTCATTGAACACCTTGACAAGAGCAGGCTCTGTACTGTGGTGAGCAGGAAGCCTGACTGGAAGACATCGAAGCGGTTGGTCGTTGTTAGGAAGTTGTTTAACTGCTGAAACATAGATTTTTCAATAATCTTACTGATGAAGGGGAGGTCTGATATAGGCCTGTAGTTCTGTAGTAGCAGCTTGTCCAAGTTGCTCTTTTTCAATAGAGGTTTAATAATTGCTGTTTTTAGGGCCTGGAGGAAAACACCTGACAAAAGGGACGTGTTTATTATTTGTGTTAAATCAGATGTTATTACAGGCAAAGCTTTCTGAAGGAAAGCTGTGGGTAAAACATCGAGACAGCAGGAAGAAGAGCTTAGTTGCTGTACGATTTCTTCTAAGATTTTGTAGATAATTTGGTGAAATTGGGAAATTTTGTCAAAATCATTAGTTGGAGACAACATTGGTACTGGAGTTGATGTGGATGTGCTGACTGCCTCTCTGATCTTTTGGGTTTTTTCAGTAAAGAAGTTTAGCAAATTCATTGCAGGCCCTGGTAGAGTGGAGTTCAGATGCTACAGTTACATGAGGGTTTGTTAACCTGTCGACCGTGGCAAATAATGCACGAGCATCGTTAGTTTTTTGCTCATGATCTCAGAGAAAGATTCTCTCACATGTTTCAGTTGTAGGTTATATCTGTATAGTCTCTCTTTATAGATAATATAATATCGCCACCTGGGCGAAAGACGGGCGAACTCATGTTTCTTTATGAGGCGATAGACACTAGTATCAAACAGACAGTGACTCGATGGAGTTCAATATTTTAGACAAACTGTGATGGATGGAATACCTGAAGGAAAACAATGCGAGGAAACCCAGATTTAGGAAGGTTTGGTCACGGTAGGTGGAGGAGAAACAAGAACAAATAGAACATGAAAAGAAACAGCCTGATGCATCAGACAAAAAACTTGAATCTGCCCAATTAACTGCAGTAAGATAGAAGAGGAATAGTAAAAAGCCTGATAAGAAAATGATCATTGCAGAGGCTAAGAGGAACAAATTGGATAATGGCTCCTGTTACATCTCCGCCCACTTCAGCAGCTCGGGGGTGGTAAAACCTAGCTCCTACCAATGTATATCAACTGGCTCCACCTATCCAGTGGGAGTCACACCCATATAGTCCTCGTGGCCGGGCCTGGGGTGGGTCGTTTGGAAAGAGGGTCAGACGAAAGGGTGGACAGGGAGGAGCTGGTTCCTCCTCCTGCCTAGTATGTGGGCAGACGGATCATGCAACTGCCCTCAGCATAATGGGGCATGTCCAGAAGGAGCTCCTCCATCCTTGCATCAACCTCCTCTGACACAACAAGCTCCTGTCACCGCACAATGCATCAATCATACCACGATGACACACCCCACAGAGAGGTCCAGACAATGGGAAAAAGGCAGAACCCATTGTTCCAGGGAAATTAAAGGGACACGTTGCTATTTCTTGTGAACACTGAAGCCACTTTTTCCACGTTGAACATTCCTCCATCCAATAAAAAGTCTTCTCTGATGGGGTGAAACAGACTGTGGCTGTGTTTACACCTCTTCACACTATGGTTGGAAAACGAAAAACTGTTGCATTCATTGGTTGTTTCGCCTGACACACCAGTGAATCTACTCGGCAGAGACATTTTGATTGCAGTGGGAGCAACAATGCTATGTTCCATGGATGGCTTGGTTGTGACTTTTCCAGATGGAACCATGCCCTGAAACACATCAGTATTTACTGCAGTCTGTAGAGGAGCCTTGTGTGGACATTTATCAGGGATTCATTGAGCCTGAAACCCCTTCTATTGCTGGGGTGAGGTCCAGTTTCCTTATCTGGAAACCCTGGATTCGGGCCCTGGCTCCTTGCGGCCCAATACCTGCTCTACCACGGGTGACTTTGTTTTATGACAGAAATGAGAAAACAAACAGATCGGTTTCAGGAACAGTTTGAGGAATACTTTAGAAAAGAAAATATGGACCATTTCCTCTAAACCATTTATGAAATGTCTGATGAAGCTGTATCTCACATATCTCAACCCTTGCACTCAAGTTATCAGACTAAAGAAATGGGAGGAGTTGTAACACGTTCCCTTGCAGCCACTGATTAGCAACTTACTGCTGTCCCAGCCCTTTCTGTCTCTGCCACCACTAACATTTACTGTGTTGAAGTTATTGACTCTGCCGTTTTAGAACATCATCAGCTATCCAGATAACATGGCAGAGAATTAACTGATCACTCTCTGACTGAGGCTGTTTATCCAGTTGTCCACCACATGTCTTCCCCATTTGGCGAAACCAGTACCCACACTCTTCTGCTGCAGAGGCTGGAATTGCTGACACCATTGAGGGGCTGTTAAAAGCAGGCAGGTCAGAACCCTGCCAGTCTGCTTGGAACATCCCCATTCTGCCTGTAAAAAGGAAAGTTATAGGTAACTGCAAAATGGCTCACGATTTAAGATAAATTAATAGTTCTGACAGCTGACTAGCTGAACACTACAGGGATGTCTTCTCATTCACTTATAGGAATCAGCAACTGAGAGTGTGGAGATATATTATGTGTGTGCATCATTATTATTGTGTTCATAACCACTGTGGGAAATGAAATGTATAACCTGTGTTAGTATAAGACATAGTGGCCTGCAGAAGTGTTATTGCACAAACCTGGCCTTGAGTATGATGAAGCAGAAAATACTGAGAGCTGAAGGAGTGTGTGAAAAAGTAGAGACTGACTTACTCCCTGCTTATATCAGTAGATACAAGTGCAGGTGCTGGAACAATGACTGTCTAAATATGGGAAAGCCGGAAAAAGTGTTTACGTGACTACATGTGAGAAAATATTGTAATAAAGAAATGAGAAGATTAGCTGAGGCCCTACAACTTCCCCAAGAAGTAGCGGTCATAAAATGCAAAGGACATGATAACAGCTACACTAGGGTGGCTCAAGGAAATCAAGCTGCAGACCAAGCAGCCAAAACCAAAGCTGGACATCTGCCCATACACATCTTGATGAACTCTGAAGTTGAATGGACACCAGAACCAACTCTGGAGGAGGTGAGTAGACTGCAAAAGGGGGCCTCACCGGAAGATAAATATGTCTGGAAGGCAAGATGGGGAAGAAAAGACCAGGATGAACTATGGAGAAGTCCAGACGGTCGTCCCATCCTACCCCCAGGGTTGACCACAACAGCGCTGGAAGAAGCACATGGACCGGGACATGCAGGAACTGCACAAATGATGAAGAGTCTTGAGCACTGGTGGCATCCATACCTGAAACAGATGGTAGGTCATTGGATAAGCTCGTGTAGCACCTGCCAACAATTCAATGTGAGACCCACTCTGAAGCCTGCACCAAGTAAGTTCCCTGTGGACTCGGTAGCAGGTAAGGAAATCATCATAGACTACACAGACATGACTGAGAGAGTGAATGAGTTCAGATATCTTTTGGTGTGTGTGGATGCGTTCACCGGTTGGCCAGAGGCCTGGCCAGCAAAAAAGGAAGACAGCAAAACAGTGGTGAAGTGTCTGATTAATCACTACATCCCCATGCACGGTTTTCCTGCAAAAATCAGGTCAGATAACGGCACACACTTCAGAAATGAAGAACTTAGAGAGGTTGAAAAGTTCCTGGGACTGAGACATTCCTTTGGAACAGTGTACCACCCCCAATCTCAAGGGAAGGTGGAAAGGATGAACCAGACAATCAAAACCAAATTGGCTAAAATCTGTGCACAGACCAAAATGAATTGGGTCACAGCATTACCTTTAGCTTTGATGTCAGTAAGAAGCTCAGTGAGCCATAGACATGGGTTGACGCCCCATGAACTGCAGACTGGAAGACCTTTTCCAGGCCCAAAAACCAGGTTACCTTTTTTGACTGAATGTGAACAATCTATGTCTCACCGTGATTACTATAGATCTCTCCACAGCTTGGTTGCAGCATTCTCAAAACAGGTGGCCGCCCAACCATCCGAGGTTCAAGCCACCACCTCAGACGCGGATTGGATCCTTCTGAAAGTCATCAAACGGAAGTGGTCAGGTGGACGGGTCCATTCCAGGTCACAGAGAGAACTTCACATGCGGTGAGGGTCAAGGGCAAAGGAGACACGTGGTATCATTGGAGCCAGTGTGCAGCAGCAGAGGCACCACTGAGATCGCTGCCAGAGGTCCAGCAGAACCTGAGGGACAACACCAGCACACCAGAAGACCTTTCTCACCCAATCCAAGGGGCAGAATAATCCCCTAGGGTGAGAAAGCGTTCATTTACACGTAAAGGTTAGTCTACACCTTAGGTGCACCGACAGATCAGTGGTCCCACCCATAGGGGCAGAATAATCCCCTGGTGAGACCACTTAGCTCCAGGTCAGTCTACACCTGTGAGTGAAGACCAAGGCATCACACAGAAGAGGCGGATGTGATCGAGCTTTCCTCTCTTTCACTGGTGGTCGTAGCTGCTCTCCCACCGAAGAACTGAACTGAACACTCTGAATTTAAAAAAACAAAAAAAACAAGAACAGAGTTCAGGCGGGCGACCTGACCTGCACCAAAGACGTGGAGGCCGACTGAGCAGAGTAGAGGACCTCCCAGAAACTCTGTGGAACCCCAGAGGCGTGGAGCCTGGCGAACCCTCAGAGGCAGAAGCAGAGCCTGGCGAACCCTCAGAGGCAGAAGCAGAGGCGTCGCAGAGACCCTCAGTGGCGTGAGCAGAGGCTGAGGCGTCGCCGAGACCCTCAGTGGCATGAGCAGAGGCTGAGGCATCAGCCGGACCCTCAGAGACGTGAGCAGGAGCTGAGGCGTCGGCAGGACCCTCAGTGACGTGAGGAGGAGCTGAGGCATCGGCCGGACCCTCAGTGGCGTGAGCAGGAGCTGAGGCGTCAGCCTGACCCTCAGTGTTTCTTGTGTTTATTTCACTCTTTCGAAACCTGTACCCAAATCAACGGACCCAGACACTTCCCGGAAAAGATAAGATCTGAAAATGGAACTCATTTCAGGAGCAAAGATCTACAACAGGTGGAGCAAATGTTGGGACTGAAACATGTTTTCGGTACAGTATATCATCCTCAGTCACAGGGCAAGGTTGAAAGAATGAACCAAACATTGAAAACAAAATTGGCTAAAATCTGTGCATAGACTAAATTAAATTGGGTGGATGCTTTGCCAGTTGCTTTAATATCTGTCAGGATGTCTGTTAATCAGTCTACAGGTTACATCCCACATGAACTACAGACTGGGACCAGCACAGCGGATACCAGGACAAACAGGTGAATCGGCACAATTATCTTCTAACGCGTTCTTTAATGAGTTGCAGACCCCAGCAGCAGAATTTTCCAGAGGACCTGAGGAAACAAGAGGCTCCCCTGTGGTACCAGGAGTCAACTGGGTGTAGCTCAAAGTCATCATCAAGCCAGGAACCCAGGTTGACAGGCCCATTCCAAGTCCTGGAAAGAACATCTCATGCGGTTCGTCTGAGAGGAAAAGGAGGAATCTGGTATCATTGGAGCCAGTGTGCACCAGTTGAGGAGCCTACAAAGTCACACAGAGGTGTTATAAAGGGGCATAATAAATCCCGTGGAGGCTCCCCGGTGTGATCGCACTGGGCTGAAAAGGATTTATCCACTCCAGAGACTTTTTCTTTTGGTTTTCCAGAGGATTTATCCACTACAAGGAGACATTATATTCAACCAATCAACAGATAAATTCAGGATTGGAAATTGGAACATATGTGATTCTTGATTTTGATTGTGTGATCATTGAATGTGGAGTCTTTTCTGTCAATTAATCTTTGGAGCATCGGTTATGCTATTGTTGTTTTCTGTACTGGATGCATGACTTTGAATCAACATTCTTGAGTAAATCCCACAGTGTGTGAAGGTTATAAGCTCCTGGGTTAAGTGGGATTGATCTGATATAAAGCATGAAAATGGTGATGCATGGTTGGGATGGTAGTAGTAAATGGAAATGTGGGGGAGGTTTAATAATGACACTTGTGGGAATAATTGTGTTCTTGGTGTGTGATGTTTTCCAGAGTGGTGAGCACCCCTCCAGTCCCAATTTCCGCAGCCGTCGTCATCTAGTCTGGAAAATGACTGAAATATCGGACACATGCATTAAACGACATGGAGGTATTGAACTAGATTGTGTACTTGGCTTGGACACCACGTTTCAGTTTGATCACTGTTCTGTGTTTACATGTGACGGTAGCGAGCTAGCCTGGACTAAATATAATGTGTATCTGAGTATCTATCAGAAAGGTGCGGTGGATGGTATGGAGAACATCGGCATGCTGGCCGGGGATTTTGTTATTTGGGACACTAAACAGGGACGAATACTGTCAGATAATCCATATGCAGAAACATTTCAGCATTTGGTGACCTTGGCTAGAGGACAAGCGAAGGGTAAATTGACAACTGGAGGTATTAATCCAATATTACTCAGCATTGGAAGAATACAGACCAACCCCTACCACAACCCTAATATTACAATAAGGCCACCTACTCTTAGATGTGGAAATATGAGTTCTGGATTTTATATGTATTTAGGAGTAGATTTGCCAGGATGGCTCGCACGAGATCAGGGTAGAATTGTTAGAATTAATCTTGTTTCTGTTATGGCCAAAGGTGGTAATGAGAAAACTCCTGTGGTTCAGATAGACTATAACACCTTAACCCCGGAAGATGTTATCCAAGGGGCTCTGGGATTTACAGAGTCCAATTTGTGGTTGACGTGAATGGCTCAGACAGCACGTGAGTCGGCCATGAGAACCTGTATAGCATGTGCGGCTGCTAGACCCACTCTGGTCACCGTACCTGCTCCCATATATGAGAACGCGGATCCACTAGGATTTAGATGCATGATTCTGTTAACTCATGGTAAAGAAAACCCTGCATGTCATACCTTAGCAAAGGTGTTTCCGGTTATTAGCAATAGCTCACTGGTAGGTTCTTTTTCTCCTCAGAGTGAGGGATATGATTATCCCTGTTTCAATTTTACAGGAGTTACTGAAGAACCACAGTGAATTGTCTCTCCATCATGGTGCAACAAAACTTACCCAGCTGGCACTGTAGGACACTGGGCCCGAGAAGGTTTATATTACTATTGTGGTGGAAGTGTTTTATTAGCCCAAATTTCCCCTAGGGCAGTAGGAAGCTGTGCAATGGTGCGGCTAGTGGCTCTCTTACTGCTGTGGGGGGAGAAATCACCACATGGAGGAATGGTGAGGAAGACCAGATCCTTTGATCTTATGGACAGCTCATTAACTTATATTGATGCAATTGGTATTCCACGTGGAGTTCCAGAACAATTTAAATTAGTTGACCAAGTGGCAGCGGGGTTTGAAAATTTACCGGTAATTTCAGCAGTTTTTCCTGTAACCCCAAATAAAAACGTAGACAGGATCAATTACATATATTACAATGTCTTAAGGTTGGCAAATCTGACACGGGATGCGGTTGAAGGTTTGGCAGAACAGTTGGCACCTACTTCTCTTATGACTGTGCAGAATAGACTGGCTCTGGACATGTTGTTGGCTGAAAAGGGGTTGTGTGTACTATGTTTGGTGACATGTGCTGCACGTTTATCCCAAATAATACTGCCCCCGATGGTTCAGTGACTCGAGCTTTAGAAAGTTTACGTACATTAAGTAAAGAAATACATGAATATTTGGGAATTGGCGGGGGACTGGATGCATGGTTCACCAACACCTTTGGTAAGTGGAAGAATATAATCATCTCATTGCTGATTTCATTGTCTGTATTTGTTGGTATTCTAGTAACATGTGGATGCTTTTGTGTGCCATGTATTCGCTCCCTTACAGTAAGACTCATAACGTCAACTATTGAAAAAGGGGCACTCACTCATCAGCCACCTCCATATAATATGATGCAAAATGTTGTTACTGAAGGTTGGGATTTAATGGCCCAGTTGTAATTCATGGTTTTCCTTTGTCACTTCGCAGAGTACTAATCTTTTGGTGTGCCTTTGTTACTATAATTCCTAAATTTTTTAATATTGACCTCTTTTGCAGAGGTTAAAAGAGGGAATTGTTGAGAATTAAAATCATGTACTTTCATGCTATTAGTTTAGTTTGCGTGTGAGAACATTAAACTGAGATTTAACATGAGTGAGCCTTGGGGAGAGAGTACAGCAGGGGTCAGGATGGGTCAGCAGGGGTCACATCCTGACCCCTGCCTTGCCACCGCGGAGCTTTTTAACCACCTCGGTAACATCAGCCTGGGTGATGAAAGAGTCCAACCCCGAGTCCCCAGCCTCTGTTTCCACCAGGGAATGCGTGATGGCAGGATTGAGGAGATCCTCGAAGTACTCCTTCCACTGGCCGATAATGTCCCCAGTCGAGGTTAGCAGCTCCCACCCCCACTGTAAACAGTGTTGGCGAAGCACTGCTTCCCCCTCCTGAGGTGCCGGACGGTTTACCAGAATCGCTTCGAGGCCAACGGTTCCCCCTGCAGGTGGTGGGCCCACTGGGGGCTCATTTGATACTTTCCAGTTAATTATTTTAGAGAAGCAAGTTCTCTTTCATCGTGGAATATTCAGGGTCAATTATTATAGTTATTAAAAGTTATTAAAATGCAGAGAAAGTTACAACATCTCCAAAACTCAGCAGTAACCATGTGTTTCTATATCATTCGCAGGACAGATCTCATGAAGGAGCATTTTCAAAACCCAGCACATGTGTAACACCTGATGGGGTCTCTTTCAGGCATTATTTTCTGTTGTCAGAGTTTGTATCCCATAAATCTAATGGGTAGAGACCTCATTAAAACTGGCTTAGTTCTACTGCAGATGGTCTTCATACAGTCTCTGACACAGTACTTACAGTGGGGTGCGGTTTTTGTGCACAAGTGCTAACTGACGCTTGTGGAAAGTACAAATTCATTGTTTTTCACAGCAGCTGCTGGGAAGAGGTTAAATTAGCTTGTTTTTTTCTTCCCTCTTCTGATTCATGCAGCGTGTTGATTTACACTGTACCTTATATCAAGTCCTGACAAAAACTATGAAAGGCTTGGTTCTGCATTTTCTTTTTCCTCCCTTTGGAGAAGGAAAGAGAAACCTGATCAGTTCTGTGTTGCACAGAAATATTGAAACACTTGTTGTTTTCTAAGATATCACCAGCTAAAACTTTTAAAACTCTGAGAGTAATTGGTTTTGTTAAACACATTTTCCTTGGTAAAACAAACCTTTAAAATGAGAATGAAAAATGGGGTTATTTAGAAAGAATCTGATTGGACAGTGGTACCACACAAAAATTAAACTAATTTCATGTTTCCTAAAAGACTCTGCATAGAAAGGCCTTCAGAACCGTGGTACCAAGTTTTTAAGCATGCTTTTTCTTTATTTTAAAACAGATCTGTATTTTTGTTTTGTTTTTGTTTTTTTAGCATAATGTTTGTCTGAAGCTTCTTATGAACTGGGTTAGGAGCAAATATGATCTGAGGTAAATTAGGAGCTGTGAACTAATAATTTTAAATCTGATTATTGTCCAAGCAGAAATAATATATTTAGCCAATCCTTCAATCTCTGCAGAAAGTTAACATCATTGTTCAATGCAGTAGTACTCAACCTGTGGTTCCTGGACTCCTGAAGCCCGTGAGCCATAGATTTTGGGTCCATAAAATTATAATATTTAATTAAAGGTAGACAGATTACCTATTAAAACAGATCTAAGCCAATGATGAGTTCCAGTCATTTGGTGGCTTTGAAATGCAATAATACTCAAACTTTCTACTCTGGGGACACAGATTGGGGTTGAAGAGTTTGGTTTTGGAACGAAGGCTAGAATTCTTTATAACAGAATCAAGACAAGTAAAATCCTTCATTTTAGGAAAAGAAAAGAAATAAAGGCTCTCTTAACACTAAAGAGGATGGTCGGCTCAAACTCCAGTCTCCTTGTTTGATTTCTTAGGGTTTAAAGATTAAAAGAATACATATGAGTACAAAGGTACACAAGGTGATTTCAGATTACTAAGAGATAAAATATTGGAACATTTACCAGCATTTTGATTATTAAAGAGGGGTTCCAGTAATTTTTCTAATGTGTCTCCCCAACTCTCAAAATTTAAATAGCCCAAATTAAAGAAAATGATGTTTGTTCTCCTTTTAAAATACTATGTTGGAACAAAGTCCAGTTTGGAGTCAAGCTTCTTAGCTTAATTCTTGGTTAAGTTTAACACTGCATAAAAACGTCAACGCCGGCTTAAAATACTTCTTTGCATTTAACCTGAGCAGAGAAATTCTTGAATGCAGCTGCGATCAAATTGAGCAAAAAAAAAAAAAAGAGAATTATAACAATAACTCTCAAGATTGTAGTTATTATTATTACAGAGTTACAGTACAAAGAATTAGCAAAAGGTTTCAGCATCAGTGAATTTGGATTCATATAAGAGAAAACTGTTGCTGTGCTTCTAAAATACTTTGAGATCTTTTTTGACTATGTGCACTCATCTTAAAAAAAGATCCTCAAGATTGTCATAACAAAATTGATCAATTATAGCATTAAAATATATGGCTGAGAAAACATATTCTGAAAAGAGATTGTTAATAATATCTTTTAATTCTTGAAGCTTCAAATTTGGCCATTTGTCTGTCTTTGATGTTTTGTCTTTGTTTTGTTGGAATGAATGTTTGTTTATTTGTTGCATGAAACAATAATCCATGTTTAGAATAATGTTCTAAATCCCAGATTGATTAAAACTTTGAGTTTTCAGGAGAGTTAAGAAGCAGCTTGTTTCTGAGGTAGGTGCATGTTAATAGTTTTGTAGTTTAAGGTTCACTAAGATGGGTTTGAATGAAGAAACTGTGGTCCCGCCCATAGGCTGTCAATCAGAGGTTAGTTCTGCCTGACTCCGCCCACCTATCAGGTTGGTTCATGCCTTTGCTGTCATGGTAACGCTCAGCACCTCCCTTCCTGAGTTTTAACACTGTTTAAGAGACAATAGAATCAAAATGCTTGTAGTGCTTGTCGCCTTAATAACATGTTTTTTTTTTGTATAATAATTAAGGATGTAGCATAAAATTTAGATTTATGTGTTTTACTATTAAAAGGTTAATGAAATAGTTTAAACTAGTTTGAAGAATTAGTTTTGCATACAGAATCAATGGTGATTTATTAGATTGAAAGTTTCCTTGGTACCATTAAGCTAACTGACAGTTCAAGATATGCCAAAAGTAAGTCATATATTTTTGATAAAGAATGTAAGTTATGACTTTATACTTGGTGGAATTATTTATTAGATTCAATTTGTAGAGTGTATGCATCAAAATTACATAGGATTTCCATTAATCTAATACTTATCCTCATACAAGAAATTTCAGGATGATATGTGACTTATTTCTAAGTGAAATATTGATGAACTGTATAACGACTGAAGTTTGTGTTTAGTTGTTAATGGAACTGAGTTACAGTTAAAAATATCTGGATTTTATTTATGTTGCTTTTGTTAAATTCATAGAGACACATAGTTATGTCAGAAATAATTTATTTGGTTCTATGTAATGTGATCTTGGTTACTAGAACATTCTTGTTTAAACTTTTTGCTGGATTGTCGCAGGGGTTGGACCCTGCGCCAGAAGAGGGGAATGTCAGAATAAAGTAACATGGGGATATTACCAAGATCATTTTTTTCCACATCTTTGTGTGAAGATAGGATGTTGTTTTACTGTCAAAACCTGTCCACTGTGTTTTCTCAAGTTTCACAGACGGTGAAGGCTGCATTACCAGAAACAGCCACTTCCACCCTCCAGTCCTTTATTTCTGGCGACTGGATTCTGGTCAGAGAATCTAGGAGAAAACACTGGAAGTCCAGGCGCTGGAATGGCCCATATCACTACTAGACACCCAGGAAAGTTGCAGGAAAGCTCCAGCTCCTCCAGCTTCATCTGGCTTCCAGGACACAAGTCATCTTCCAACTGGATCATCCACGGCCTGAAAGGTGTGAGGACAGCGGACCACCACAAGACAAATAACTGTAAGCTGATCACTGGCGAGAGATGGAGGGGTGGTTGAAGAACACTGTTCTTACAGGGGCACAATTTCTTGGGCAGTGCAACGTTATTTCAGAATCTATTTAAGGCCATCGCATTGCCGGAAAGTTAGAAATCATAAGGTCATTTGCCTCACTGCACACACACCACAGTGAGAGACACATAGAAAACATACAGGGAATACCTCTACACATTTGCACATAACCTTTCCCTGGATGATGGACTGGTGACGTCTGCAACAGAGAGACAGTCAAACATGCGCCATGATGCTTATTCTCCTTAATGTCTTAACATTTGGTGGCTACTAGGCTCCTTTGCCTGGACAGCAAGGATCAGCCAAATTCTTTTCTCCCACTTTGACAGCAAAACTGACTCTGAGGAGGAAATCTCGGATGTTTTTATCTAACTTTCATGGTTATTGCTTGATATCTATCATTATGGTATAAATTTGAAATGTGTTCCTTTCCACCGTTGTTTAGTTGGACTATGGAAGCCTAACTATGGAAATTCTTGTATTAAGTGCTCTAAGGTGTTCCTAAGTGTATGACCTTTAGGTTACCTCTCTTTCTTCAGAACATCTGTATTAGAGGAGGAAGCTGTAAAAACCAGTATCAGACGTTTAATGGTTAAAACCCATACCTTTTGGGTGATGTCACAGTAATAGCAGATGGTTGTTACCCCCGACCCGAGGACGGTTTAGGGTCGTAAAGCACAAACTCTTTTAAGTTGAGATAACACCCACATACTTTTTAAATACTGTGTGTAAATGTTGACACCACACTGAACCCAAAAAGATAGATGACTAAGAATGAAGACTCAGAAAAGGTTTATTTTACCGAGCTACAAAATAAAGACCACTACTTCTATGATGACATGTAGTAAATGAAAATATCTTTGACGCCTGAGTGTACTCATAATTGTACCTTATAAAATGACTTTATAGCAGAAAATTGAAAGAAGTTGCTATTTAAGTGAAATGAGACAAAGTACACTGATGACATGAACAAGGCTTGTTTTAATTCTTTTACTTTTATTACATTTTTATGATCAGAAGACCATAAGGACAGTCGGAGCTGCGCTCCAACCCCCACTACTCGCCACCACACCCCTTTCATATCCTCATTTTCCTTCGTCTGTAGTGCCATAAACTGCTGGCTGACTCAATACATACCCACTACCGTTTGTTGATTTTTGCTTATTTAGATGTGTTACCTCTGTGTTTGTAGAATTTTGCATGTTGAGTAGGTGAAAATTAATAAATATTCACATAGATAAAGAGAGAGCGTTTTGTGTTTCATTGTGCCACCCCCAACAAGGACACCGATATTGAACACATCCCCCCGAACCCAAATGCCACGAATCCCCACCCCCACAGGGGCACACCCCCACTGGTGAACTCTGTGGCCAAGAAGCCGATGAAGCCACACCCACAAAGCGCAAGCTCCACACACAGCCCTGCTCTAAGAACCCCCACCGCACCCCGCTCCCCCACCACACAGCACGCCGCAACGGCAAAGCAAGGGCCCTGCGCAACGCCACCCCCGCCCACTGGCGCAACAGGGCAGACCCCACCCAGCACCGCACCCACAACCGGACCCCCGACCCCACACCATGACGGGACAAACTCATCCACCAAGAGGTCCCCAGCCAGCGGCAGGCACCCAGGGCCAGTGTCCCCAACCACGCCCCCTTAGCAACAAAAAAAACACTACATCACTGCCACTGCAATGACCGCCCAGGGAGAAATACTATCCAGCTCAGCTCCACCATTGCCGCCCAGCCAATCCAAACACCAGTGACCCCACGCCCTAGAAGTGGACACAACCCCTCCACCCGACCTAGTCTTTCCTGTTTTTTTCTTTATGTTGCATCCAACTGAAGCTGGATTATATTTCTTCTAATTAGAAACTGCAAAACTTTACCAAATAGTCTAAAGACCTTTTTACCTTTTTTGTACTTTTTGGGCTTGGCATTCTCAAAGACTAACCAAGGTTTAATTTACACCTCCCCTGCAGTTTGACATCCCTGGACTACTCTGTCTCCTCCGTTCACACTTACAATCCTGCTGTGTGATTAAACATTTTAAATTACTCACCTGGTCAGTGATGTCACCATCAATAGTTGTTTTATGGCACAATGTTGTTGTGTTTTTAGTATTTTATCAGTCTTCATGCGCTCTTCTGCTTTTGTTTTCATGCCTTTCCCTAAAGAAAAACAAGAGGCAGCTATAATCAGTGTTTGAGAATTCATATTTCCTTCTCTTTACCTATAGACATAACTCATTTAAACTGAAATTATTTCTATAATAAGTCAAATATAAAGCAGGTGTTCTGATAAAATCAGCAGGACCTGAAACAACCTTTGTTCTTTGTTTCCTGTTCCTGAAAATAAATGTATTATTCTAATTCATATCAATTAATCTACTAAAGACTTAAATGTGAATATTCTTTAAAACCAAAATGTTTTGCATGTCACCTGATAAAAACCTAAATATGAATTATGGAAATGAACATGGAAAGAAGGAAAATATAGACACATTATTTTTGTATTTTCTGATGTCACATAAATAAAAGTTGGCATTTAAAACATACTGGAATAAAACCTTAACTGTGATCATACTTTTAATTTAAAAATAAAACAGAACCTTTTTTATTCAATTTCTACATGTACAGTTTGAGGAAAATGAGTCATGATTTTCAAATACCTAAAAAGTGTTAACTTCAGATGTATTCTGTACATCTCTACATGATTACCCCTAATAAAATACATTGCAACCAATTGACTTCAGAAGACAGCTGATCATTTCTTTTTTCTTTTTTTGTAATAGATTTGTCACAGGCGACTGTAAACATTTTTTTTTCTTTGCAGCAGTAGTAGCCTTTATTTTTGATATCTTTCCTGGGGATTTCTTTATCAGTATGTGTGCATCTATAAAGCAATGTTTTACAGACATTACACATCATTGGTTCCGTATTAAACTGTAATCCTTGCCTTTGGAAGTGGGTGATACTTAATACAGAGATACACATTGATTTAATTATCAAAGAAAAAAAAGATAAAAGCAGATTTTGTCTCCAGTGTTTGATTTCCTCATGATATTTAGGTGCTGCTGAACACTGCAGTGAGGTTTCTTGATAACAATTACCGCTAAAATTTTTTATATCTAATTTAGAATGAATGTTTAATATACAAACAGAAATAAAACACAGCATGAATTGTCTTTATAGATGTCTTGATATGCTCAAAATTATTTATCCAGTCTCCTTATTATTCTTTTTCTTCATAGGTGTCTAATATTCTTACTTCTAGTGTCGTTTATATCGAAGGCAAGAAGCTGATTATGTGACACTTTGGGATTTTTTATTTATATTCAAATATTTAACATTTAATATTTAAAAAATAAGCATATAGCGAGGTATTTGTTTGTCTAGCTGCGTAAAGTCGTAAAAGTAAAGCTTGTTTGTCTTATGCTTTATGAACATTGTTGTTATTTGTATTTATGTCTCTAAAATTATAGCTGCATGTAAAAGAGGATCAGTAAAGATTCTTCAACAATGCCCCTTTGGACAAACCCACAGCAGGTGTGACAAGAAGATGATTATCATTCAGCAAACATTTGCATGTCTTATATTAGCTATAAATGGACTTTAGGAAAGCAGAGAACACAACCTCCAGTGCAGCTTTAGATAACTCTTTTAGGTTCAATAATTCAACTTTTAAGGTAAAAACTATCTTTTAATTCTTTGCAGAAAGTGTTTTTTTTTTTAAAGAAATGACAGAAAAGAGAGATTTAGAACTGTTATTTATTGCTGTTGTTGGACATGTAATGAGTACAAAAATTGTTTAGAGTGTTTGGATATACTCGCTTCATCACCATCTCTTAAACTGAAATGTTACTAATTAGATAATTTTTGTTGCTAAAAATGGCTCCCTTTAGGAACAGCAAGTAAGCTGTTGATAATCTATTTTTCCATTTGCATAAATGCTTAAACCTAAATGTTAATAAAACTCCAAATTATCCCAGAGTTTGGAGAAATTTTGCTGTTTTTACAACATCTCTAGGATGTAAATTGGACTGAACTCACAGACATCATGTGTTCTGCAACTGGATACACTAGAACATTCTTTCTGGAATACCACCTAGAAAACTTAAATGTTTAAGATACTGGACTTTTGCTAAACATGATGTCACAGTTTTTGGAAATTTGAAAATCTATTTTAAGTACGCACAAAAAAAGAAAAAATAATGGAAATAAACAATGTTAAAAAGTGGCAAAGACACAAGAACCAGAAACGAAGTACAATCCAGAAACAGAGCACATTCTAACATTAGATTTAGTCATGATTTAAACCAAGAGTTTACAAAGAAATTCAGAAACAGGAAAAACTGATTAATTACAACAAAGAGGTCAAAAAAATAGGTTTCAAAATAAAACATTAACTTAAATATACAGAGAATAACCAAAACTAGACTAGAATATAAATACAAGGACAGAACAAAAGCAGAATAAATAAACAGGATAGTACAGAATAAAACCAAATAAGGAAAGCAATGAGTGAGAAATACCAAAACAAAACAAAGCAAAACACAAAACCAAAGTTCCAAAGATAATGACAAACAATACTTAAGAATGCATTATGCAATCAGTAACCAGAGCCCAGAACCACTTCCAAGGCTGGACTCGCTTCTATTCTGTTGTGGCCTGCAGGGAGAGATGGTGGGCTGCTGTGGATTTGCTTGTCGCCTCCCAGCTCAGCTCTTTACCCTGGTGGATGAGAGAGTTGCATCCCTGTGACTTTGGGTCAGGGAGAGGTCTCTGACTGTTTTGGCATACAAGTGTTGAGATTATGATAATTGATCAATTAATATTTATCAATAATTATAATTGAAAATCAGAATTTGACAAAATGAATTTCTTAACCAATAATCCTTATTAATGAATCGAAATCAGAGATGTCCTCTGGGATTGTAATTGTGGCTCAAAGCCCTTAATAATTACAATTATTAAATTCTCAGTAATAATTGATAACTATTACTAGATGTCACTGTTTAATCAACCGTTTCTGCCGAAACGGTTCAGGTCTTACACACACATCACTTACTTTTACAGGTACCTCTTTCTTCAAAATTCTGATTCAAAACTGAAGGATGGAAGAGTTAAAAATCAATGAGACATCATTGAAAAACAAATTCAGTTACTGCCAGTTCAACTGCAGTTTCAACGAGAGTCAACCCAACTATAACAATTATTTAAAGTTCGTAGACTGGATGAATTGGATTTCCATTGGCATTGGACTTCCGTTGACTCTAATAGTGATAATTGCAGTTTTTTCACAGGTGAGTACAATGTAACTTGAACCTTTTTATTAACAATGAATGTGATATTTGACTTTGCGCCTGCTCTTTAAATATTAGTCCTCTCTCATTTCAGGTGTAAGTCCATCTTTTGTTACCCTTAAAAAATGACTGGAATATGTGAAACAGGCACAATTTTACATGTTTAGAGGAATCTTGTGTCATTAGTTACTTTTTTATCTTGTCTGTCTTGTAGGTGAAAAGGGATCAAGGTGCTCCAGTCTACATCATCAACCTTCTCTTTGCTGATCTCATTCAGCTCTGCAGCAGAATTCCAATGAATTTACTTAGCGATGATATCTTAATAGTCTTAATTGTCATCTGGTATTTTAGTTTATTAGCGAGTGTTGGATTCATGGTTTGCATCTCATTTGAAAGGTAACTATGTTTTCGTGTATGCTTCTTTTCTGTCTCTCATAATCACATTAGTCTGTACGTAAGAGTCTCTAAAACATAAATAGCTACATCTGTTCTTACAGGTATTTGGTCATCGCCATGCCATTGTGGTACAGATTCAGAAGAAACATTAAGACATCTGTAGTGGTCTGCGTCATGGTCTGGATTCTTTCTCTTCTTCTTTTACTATTTGTCTTTATGTCACCTGTGATGGGTATATACATTCTTCCAGCTTTTCTCCTTCTGCCCTTTCCCTTGTTCATCTTCTTCTTGGTTGGGACTTTTAAAACCCTGTCTGGAGCACTCAGTGTCCCAGCAGATGAAAAACGAAGAATCATAGCCATTCAAGTTGTAGTGCTGCTTATTTATGCTCTGCTTTACCTGCCCATCATCGCTCTGCTGTTCTCATTTGACCTGATCAATAAAGGGCTTCATGTTGTGGCACCAGTTTGTATGTTTCTTAGTCCCCTTGCAGACACAACTTTGTATTTGTTCATTAGGAAAAGCGTCCTGGACAAGTTTCTGGTCTCACTTTGTTCTTGTAAATTATGTAACAATCAGGAGATTGTTCCAAATATTAAAACTGTTTAGGTTTTAATATTTGGGGTGATACAGCAACAGATATATTTGAAATATTTCTGATTTTTTCTAAAACGTTTCAAACACAATGTAAGCAATCAGCTATTTGATGACAATCCGTTTCATTCACTGAGCACTCTGAGCATTTGTGTCTCACTTTTACTTCATTTTTTTCATTTTGTTCTTTATTTCTTTATTTACATTATATCTTCAGAAATTATCTTTTAAAATGATTTGTTACAAGTGTCAAAATAAGGTGAGATTTTTCCATGTAATCCATACAACATTTAGTAACTGTTCACAGTAAACTCCATAAAAGATACAATAAATATTCTTATATCGTTATTAATCCATGCAATAATTATTAAAACACACAGTTGAAGCAGTGTGAGGCTTGTGTGGAGCCACATATTATCTGCCACATGTTATCTGTCTTATCTTTTGCAAAAATATAAACAAGTATATCCAAAGATATGATGTATGATGATTTTACATTCTTTCACATGTATTAAATAAAATTAGTCATCTTTGATTAACAAGTTTAAAGATGTATGATTGAAATGTGGTTAAGAACTGAGAATTAGAGGAAAAACTTTAAGGTTTGACATTCTCAATCAGCTATGTATGAGAGAAATATAACATTAATCATTTATAAAGCATGAATAAAAAGAATGAAGTGATGGTTTTGCAACGGTGTTTTAAAGTAAATGCTGAAAGCTGAAGAATGAAATGTGTAATACTGTGTAAAGTTTAAAACTGAGCAGATTAGGAAAGAACTGTAGGATGACTAGGAGTGACGAGAGCCAGCTGCATGCTGACAGCGACAGGAGGATGCGACTACAGCCAGCAGCTATTACCAGCATCTCCAAGGCTGAGAAGCAGAATCAGTAGGTCACAATGACCATGACTAAAGTGTCGAGCAATAACCAAGAAGCTGAGTTGAATAGGTTGCGTAATAACTAAGAAGCCTAATAAGGACATGAACGGTGAAGGCATCAAGCGCTATAAAAACAATGCTGAGAGCAGAAACGGGGTTGTTTCCTCGCAGAAGACCAGCGAACAAGATCGGGCGGAGAAAATAAGCTTGGATGGAAAAGGAACAGAGACACAGCCCCACTGATCGACTGCATTAAAGAAGAGGATTAACCCGTGAGCCCAGAAAGGACTGTGCCTCAAAATTAAGAATCTGATTTCATCTAAAGCCTTTTTATCCAGACAACAGAAGTGAACTTGATCGGTGAACAGCTGATTGCTCTAAGTTTCAGGCTTCTGGAAGTCCTGAATCAACCTCATTTATGTCTCCGGGTTTCCTTCAACCCTTCAGCCTCTGGAAACTACTGTCTTCAGTGACATACGACAACAAAGATCCTGTTTAACCATCAAAGTCTGGAGCATCAGTGCCTGCCACTTAAAGGAAGAAAACTGAAGATTAAGTCATATTCCCTTCAAGAAACCACTCGTTGTTACCAGAAGAATCTTCTCCATCAGGTGCATGGATGAGCCTCCGTCTTCAAAGCCTCTCCAAACCCACTAGTTTCAGCATCAGGGAAAGACAGGTTGAGTTGATTGATTCATTTCTCTTATTGGAATTATTTTGTGTTTCCGAATTTAAGCTGTTACTGACCCCTGCAAAAGCATTACTAATTAAAGAAAACATATAAAATTCTAGTTAAATTGTGGACATTCAATTATTTGAGTCACCGTATTTTTGGTTTTTAATTGGTGGTAAAAAGTCTTGTTGCTTGGTTCTAAGATATTTTAGGAGGTTTTTATAGGTTGCCTTAGCCAAGTTTGTTAAAACAGCGCCATTGGGGCTCGTGCTGAGCTACTAAATTTCACGTAGCCCATATACCAAGAGCCAGTTGTAATATTAGGGAATGAGCAGCCATGAACAGAAGTGACTCTCAAAGGTGTGGATGACTGCAATAGGCTACTCAGTCGTCCTGACTTCCAGTTGAAGAAGGGCGAGACTTTTGTATGAAGGCTGTCAGAGGCTAGGCGAGTCATTTCCTGACACCAGCTTAAACAGAACTTTCAGTAAACCTGCTAAGTAAGATCTTTCAGGTTTAGGGAAGTCCGGACCCGTTAGATGGAGAGCTGGATTGAGCAATCCCTTTAGACAAGGGGAAGTAGGAGGGAGGGGTTAGCTCATCGGACAACAAAACAAGTTATTTGGATTGTTTTCTGTTTCTTTGTAACTCTATGGCAGTTTAATGGTGGGACTGAAGACTGAGGCCTTTAATCATTTACAAGTATTGTTACATTGTTGTAATTGGGTCTGAAATCATATTTTCTGGTATAGTTACTTAATTTTGAAGATCAAGAGACCTTATGGGGACCAAAGCTCCTGAAACAATGGACCTTCGTTTTTATGGTGAGGCGTTACGGTGAAGGTATGAATTAAATTATATATTTGTCTTTGTCTTGTTCTGACATATAGCCAAACATACATACTGATAAGTTCATTACTACATAAACACTCACTAGAATTAAAGCTGTAGAAGAAGCTGTTGTAATTCTGAGATTCTTAGCTGTGGTTTGTTTTCTGATGTTTTTTGATTGTGTTTGTATGTGTGGTTTTCAACTCTATCATAGACTTCTTTGGGATTCAACAATAAACACTTAAAACACTTTATCTCCAGTTCTTCACTGAAGTAAGGAATCTGAAAATGTTTCTCTTTAAGCTTTAAGAGACCCACAAAACACTCCAGAAAAACATCAGTACATCATCCTAGAAATAGTAACAGATGATAATCATCTGAATTTAGCTGTTTGGATTCGCCATTGAGAAGCACCAGCGAGACAGAAAATTAAGAGTTGGCCTGACCCAAATAATTGTTGTTTTTCTGAATCTGGCTCCCCTGCACGGCCTTGATGGCTGGCTATCTTCAACTTCTCCTGGAAGTTATGTAAACATGACGCTCTGCTCCCTCTGCCCCCCCTCCCTTCCCTGAGGACATCTGTGGACCTTCTCAGAACTGTGTGGCCGGTTGATGAACAATTGCTTGTCATTCATTAAATCCACGATCAATTGCTGTTTGCAAACCGCCCAAAAAAACGTAAGAAGAAGAATGTGAAGAATAATCAGAATCTAGCTACAACTTCACACGTTTCTCGTCATTAAGGGTGAGTTATATTATATTTACATTTTGATAAGATTTTTATGTTAGATGTGCTATGTTCAATTGTCTTGTTTGCTTAGTTTGGCTTTTTTCAGTTCATTCCACTATTTAGTCAGACTCACCTGTGTCCACACCAATCACACCTCTCACAGAAAAGCCAAATAATACCGTTTCTAACTCTTTTGATGAAGAGACAGCCTACTGTCAGGCTAAAAGGAAAGAAATAAACTTGTGGGATTCACTGAAATATGAGCTAATACAAGTGTCATAAAATCCTGAGCAACTTCCTCTAACATCTGCAATATTTGGAAAGAACTTGCTGAATATCGCTGTTTGGAATGCAGCAGTACCAGTGTATTTTATAAGACATGCATTGAGAGAATACACCAAATTTCTGTGCACCTTCCAGAGAAATGGAATATAAGTTATTTTTCATGGGTTTTATTTATAAAACTTTGAATGAATTTTGACCTGTTTAATAAGTTCTTAATTACACTTAAAAGTATTATTCCCTTTGTCTCTTTAGAAAACCTACTATGAGGCAGCTTGGCAGCAGTTAGTTCTGCATTTATCAGGGGATCACAGTACCCATGAAGTTTACTCCAGGGATATCAACATTTTTGTAAATACAGGTTTGTTCTTTTAAGAAATATTTTTAAGGTGTATTTTTTATTCAGTTCAGTTTATTTATATAGCGTCAATTCACAACACATGTTGTCTCAAGGCTCTTCACAACAGTCAGGTACATATATTCCAATTAATCCTAACCATTGAACAGTGCAGTCAGATTCAGTTCTTTATTCAAATTGAATAAAAAAGTTTTTCTGTCTAAGGAAACCCAGCAGATTGCATCCAGTCAGTGACTTGCAGCATTCACTCCTCCTGGATGTAGAGACAGTATCATGAATTGCTTAGATAGTCGAATTAGAACAAAACCAGAGGATGAAACAGACTCAGCACACAGGATAAGACGGTAAATGAGGTTTATTTCTACTGTAGACTTTGTTTAAGGAATCTTGAGTTGGAGTTGTCAAGAAACCAGAGGAGGAGGAGGTAAACCCAGGAATCCAAGGAGAGAGATAGAGAGTACTGGTGATGAGAATATTTACAGTGCAGTCCTTAGGAGGGAGTATTACCAGATGTTGGCAGGCAGGTAGGCAGATAGGCAGGTCGACAGGCAGACAGGCAGGCAGACGGATAGGCAGACAGACAGGAGTCCACATAATTGAGGTTATGTTCCAGCAAAGGTCTGTATCAGAAGCTACCTTAAGAAGCCCATGAGCTCATTAGGAGAATGCGTTGCAGCTGCAAACAATGAGCTGCCAGAACCAACCAGAAGGGGAGGAGCAGAGATCCTACAGTACCCTCCCCTCAACGATTGCCTCCAGGCAATCCAGAACGCTTTTCAGGATTGCGTTTGTAAAAGGACGTGATGAGAGCAGGGTCCAGGATGTGAGAACGGGGAACCCAGGTTCTCTCTTCAGGTCCATATCCTGCCCAATCCACAAGATATTGAAAACCACGCCCCCTATGCCGAACATCCAGGATACGATTGGCCGTATATGCAGGGTGGTCATCAATGAGTCGAGCAGGAGGAGGGGGCTTGGTGGGAGGACTCAGGGGGCTTTCCGAGACTGGCTTGATCTGGGAAACATGGAAAGTAGGGTGAATGTGCATGGAAGATGGTAGTTTGAGTCTCACCGCAGATGGGTTGATGATCCTCTCGATGAGAAAAGGGCCAATGAAACAGGGGGCCAACCTTCTAGAAGTATCTTTTAATTTAATATTCCTGTGGGAAAGCCCCACAGGAGAAAGCTCTGATTGATGCGGTAGACAGGTGCAGCAGAACGGTGACAGTTAGCGAGCCTCTTATTTTGTTCCAGGGTGCGTAGGAGGGTCCTCCTGGTCTGTTGCCAGATCCTACGACACCTGGAAACATAATGCTGAACAGAGGGGACCAGGATGTCAGATTCAACACTGGGAAACAGCGGGGGTAGATAGCACAGTGAAGCCTCAAAGGGGGACAAACCAGTAGCAGAGGAAGTATGTGTGTTGTGAGCATATTCGATCCATGTGAGATGTTTGCACCAAGAAGAGGGGTTGTCATTTATTACGCACCTCAAGGCGACTTCAAGTTCCTGGTTGCATCTTTCTGTCTGTCCATTAGATTGGGGGTGGTATCCAGACGAAAGACTTATGGAGGCACCAAGAGCTTTGCAAAACTCCTTCCAAACTTGTGAGATGAACTGCGGGCCTCGGTCAGAAACAATGTCCAAAGGTATGCCATGGATGCGAAAAACGTGGAGAACCAGGAGTTGGGCAGTCTCCAATGCAGACGGAAGCTTGGGTAAAGGAACAAAATGGGCTGTTTTAGAGAATCTGTCAACAACAGTAAGGATGACTGTGTTACCATCAGATGGCGGGAGACCAGTGATGAAATCAACGGAAATGTGGGACCAGGGGCGGCTAGGGGTGGGCAGAGGTTGAAGAAGACCAGCAGGGGGTTGATTAGTGTTCTTGTGTTGAGCACATGTGGGACAAGCTGCAAAAAAATCTTTAATGTTGAGGTTCATAGTCGGCCACCAGAAATACCTTTTGGTAAATGTGATCATACGAGTCACCCAGGATGACAAGTCAATTTATTGTTGTGCACCCAATCCAGAACTTTATTGACGACAGAGTTGGGAACGAACAGCTTGCCCACTGGGCCAGTACCTGGGTCAGGTTCGGACCTCTGTGCTTCCCTGATGTCCTTTTCAATGGCCCAGGTGAGGGCGCCCACAATACAAGAATCCGGTAGGATTGAAGCTTCAGTCTTGAGTTGGTCAGAATGAGAGAACTGGCGAGAGAGAGCGTCAGGCTTAATGTTCTTGGAACCGGGTCTGTAGGACATAGAAAAATGAAAACGAGCGAAAAACAGAGACCAAACGGGCTTGTCTGGGGTTAAGTCTCTTGGCATTTTGAATGTAGGAGAGGTTCTTATGATCAGTCCAAATGAGAAAAGGGACTTCAGTACCCTCTAACCAATGCCGCCATTCCTCAAGCGCCAACTTGATGGCTAACAGTTCACGGTTGCCCACATCATAATTTTGCTCTGCTGGAGACAAGCGATGAGAAAAATAGGCACATGGATGTACCTTATAATCCAGAGGAGACCGTTGAGAAAGAATAGCCCCTACTCCAATGTCAGAAGCATCAACCTCTACAATAAATTGTGCACATGGATCAGGATGGGTCAATATGGGTGCTGAAGAAAATAGAGTCTTTAATTCCCCAAATGCCCTTTCTCCCTCAGGAGTCCAATGGAACATTTTCAGAGAGGAGGTGAGTTGAGTGAGAGGTGCAGTGACCTGACTGTAGTTCCTTATAAACCTCCTATAAAAATTTGCAAATCCCAAGAACCTTTGAAGTTGCCTGCAATCAGTTGGAGTAGGCCACTCTGCCACTGCCTTGGTTTTCTCGGGATCAGTTCTGTACCTGCCTGCCTCAAAAATAAAACCCAAAAAAGACACTGATGTGACACTGAATTCGCACTTTTTGGCTTTAACAAAGAGTTGATTCTCAAAAAGCCTCTGGAGAACTGTTCTGACATGCTGGCGATGTTGTTCTATGTCCTGGGAAAAAATCAAAATGTCATCCAGATAAACGAAAACAAAGAGGTTGAGAAAGTCACGAAGAACATCATTAATAAGAGCCTGGAAAACAACGGGTGCATTAGTCAACCCGAAAGGCATAACCAAATACTCAAAATGTCCTAGGGGGGTTTTGAAAGCTGTTTTCCACTCATCACCCTCTCGGATCTGGACCAAATGGTAAGCATTGCGCAGGTCGAGTTTAGTGAAGATCTTGGCAGAAGGTAATTGTTCATGTATGGAATCAATAAGTGGTAATGGGTATTTATTTTTAATAGTGATTTGATTCAATCCTCTATAATCAATACAGGGTCTTAATGTGCCGTCCTTCTTACCCACGAAGAAGAATCTGGCGCCAACAGGGGAGGTAGACAGACGAATGATCCCAGATGCTAAAGAATCCTCAATGTACTCTTTCATGACCTTTCTCTCGGGTCTGGAGAGATTAAAGAGTCTGCTGGATGGTAGCGGAGTGCCTGGGAGGAGATCAATAAAGCAGTCATAGGGGCGATGCAGAGGTAAAGAAAGAGCCCCTTGTTTGCTATACACAGGTGCGAGATTGTGGTATTCAGGTGGAACTTTGGACAGATCAACAGGCTCAGAAGGTTTGAGTTGTTTGATAGAGTGAGAGACAGCAGTTCTTAAGCAGTTCTGGAGACAGAGATTACTCCATCTCTCTACTCTGCCCTCCACCCAATTAATAGCAGGATTATGTTTCTGCAACCAGGGAAACCCCAAAACTAATTGTGGAGAGATGGAAGAGACAACAAAGAACTCACCCCATTCATGGTGAGGTGATGATGTGAAGCTGAGGCACTTTAAATCTCACTTGAGACATGGTTTGACCAGTGATGCCAGTGACAGAAAGGGAATTGTTGAGAGGCTGAGAGGGTATTTGAAGTTTATCAACCAGATCCGAGGAAATAAGATTCTGAACTTCTCTTGGCCAACAATAATAGTGACCGGAAAACACAGACGAGAGACAGGGGAAGAATGGGATATGCTCATCAAAGTCCCCTGACCTATTGACGAGCCCTCTCTTTTCCCTTCTTGGGGCATCTTGTGATAAAATGTTTGAACCATTGGATGCACATGGTCCTCAAGAATGGTTCGGTAGTCCTTGGCAGTGACGCTCCCATCTAGCACAAGTATTGGGCCAAGGGAATGCCATGATATGGCAGCCCAAACCATCACTGATCCACCCCCATGCTTCACTCTGGGCATGCAACAGTCTGGGTGGTACGCTTCTTTGGGGCTTCTCCAAATGTGTAGCTAAATTGACATCAAGCTAGGATAATGGGGTGCACGTGGTTCGGGTTCTTGTGCTAGCTCAATGAGTAACCTGTGAGAAAAGCCTGGATTCCCAACACCGCTATTTTGGTTTAAACTGGTTAGGAAGTTCTACAGTGTAAATACATTGTACTACTGCCACTGGCCAGCAGAAGAAGTTGGAAAGGGCTTGATGAAGCACTTCAGAGAGAATGCACCGAACAGCTCCGTAATCTGCTGTTTCTATTTCATATAGGCTTCGCCCTTTAAGGCTATCAGAATCAGAATCAGAATCAGAAAAGCTTTATTGCCAAGTACGTTTTTGGACATACAAGGAATTTGTTTTGGCGTAGTCGGTGCAATACAGTACAAATTAAACAGTATAAACATATCTACAATATAATATAAATATATGTGCACAGTTTTAAGTGAGTGAGAGTAAATATAGAGCAGTATAAGATGCAAGAGCAATACAACAGTGCAGGTGATCATTGTGCAAGTATGGCAGTGCAAGTAAAGCAGGAGTCCATGCTGAGCGTTAATGTAACACATAGAGTTAAAGGTTACAAGTGTCCTGTAAGCAAAAAAAAGGGGGGGTGTGGGGGAAAGGGAGAGTGTCAGGGTGGTTTCCGGGCTTTGTTAACCAGGCTGGTGGCAGATGGGAAAAAACTGTTCTTGTGGCGTGAGGTTTTGGTCCGGGTGGACCGCAGCCTCCTGCCAGACGGGAGAGTCTCAAAGAGTCTGTGACCGGGGTGGGAGGGATCAGCCAGAATCTTCCCTGCCCGCTTCAGGGTCCTGGAGGTATACAGTTCCTGGAGCGACAGTAGACTGCAGCCAATCACCTTCTCAGCAGACCGAATGACACGCTGCAGCCTGCCCTTATCCTTGGCTGTAGCAGTGGCATACCAGATGGTGATGGAGGAGGTGAGGATGGACTCAATGATGGCTGTGTAGAAGTGCACCATCATAGTCTTTGGCAGGTTGAATTTATTCAGCTGCCGCAGGAAGAACATCCTCTGCTGGGCTTTCTTGATGAGGGAGCTGATGTTTGGCTCCCACTTGAGATCCTGGGAGATGATGGTTCCCAGGAAGCGTAAAGATTCCACAGTGTCAAATGTGGAGTCACAGAGGGTGATTGGGGCAGGTGGGGCTGGGTTCTGCCTGAAGTCCACAACCATATCCACTGTCTTTAGAGCGTTGAGCTCAAGGTTGTTCTGGCTGCACCAGTCCAACAGATGGTCCACCTCCCATCTGTACGCGGACTCGTCACCATCAGAGATGAGTCCGATCATGGTGGTGTCGTCCGCAAACTTCAGAAGCTTGAACGACTGGTGACTGGAGGAGCAGCTGTTTGTGTACAGGGAGAAGAGCAGAGGAGAGAGAACACAGCCTTGGGGGGAACCGGTGCTGATGGTCAGGGAGTCAGTGACGTGATTCCCCAGCCTCATGCGCTGCTTCCTGTCAGACAGGAAGTCAGTGATCCACCTGCAGGTGGAGTCGGGCACACTCAGCTGGGAGAGCTTCTCCTGGAGCAGAGCTGGGACGATGGTGTTGAAGGCAGAGCTGAAATCCACAAACAGGATCCTGGCATAGGTTCCTGTGGAGTCCAGGTGCGGGAGGATGAAGTGAAGGGCTAGGTTGACTGCATCATCTACAGACCTGTTGGCTCTGTAGGCAAACTGCAGGGGGTCCAGGAGGGGGTCGGTGATGTCTTTTAGGTGTGAGAGCACAAGGTGCTCAAAGGACTTCATCACCACAGAGGTCAGGGCGACGGGTCTGAAGTCATTAAGCCCTGTGGTCCTTGGCTTCTTGGGAACAGGGACGATGGTGGAGGACTTGAAGCAGGCTGGCACATGACATGTCTCCAGTGAGGTGTTAAAAATGTCAGGGGTTGGAGGTGCCAAGGCCCCTCTTGAGGTTGGGGAGGTGGGGGTGGTGGATTGTGGCTGCAGCTGTTGGGGGACGTCGTGGGGGATGGTTGCAGGACTGTCCCTTTGTCTTTCAAAGCAGCAGTAGAAATCGTTCAGGTCGTTGGCGAGGCGTCGGTCGTTGATGGAGTGGGGGGCTTTTGACTTGTAGTTGGTGATTTGCTTGAGCCCTTTCCAGACAGACGCAGAGTCGTTGGCTGAGAACTGGTTTTGGAGCTTCTCAGAGTACCGTCGTTTGGCCTCTTTCAAACTTGTACTTTGCCTCTCTGTATATGTCTTTGTCCCCACTCCTGAAGGCCTCTTCCTTATCCAGTCTTAACCTTCTGAGTTTAGCTGTGAACCAGGGTTTGTCGTTGTTGTAACTCACCCTGGTGCATGATGGTACACAGCTGTCCTCACAGAAGCTGATGTAGGAAGTCACAGCCTCTGTGTACTCGTCCAGACTGTTGGTAGTAGTCCTGAACACATCCCAGTCTGTACAGCCTAAACACGCCTGGAGATTCTCCACAGCCTCACTGCTCCACTTCCTTGTCGTCCTCACAACAGGTTTGCAGAGCTTTAGTTTCTGCCTGTATGCAGGAATCAGGTGGACCATGATGTGGTCGGATTGGCCCAGTACAGCACGTGGGACGGCGTGATAAGCGTCTCTGATGGTGGTGTAACAGTGATCCAGAATGTTGTCCTCTCTGGTCGGACATTTTATTAACTGTCTATATTTGGGGAGTTCGTGGGTGAGATTACCTTTGTTAAAGTCGCCAACGACGATTACTAAGGAGTCCGGGTTGGTCCGCTCCACACTCAGTATCTGGTCGGCGAGCATGCGCTGTGCGACCTGCACGTTAGCTTGCGGCGGGATGTAAACACCGACCAGGATGAACGAAGTGAACTCACGGGGGGAATAGAAAGGCTTACAGTTTATGATGAAGGATTCCAGGTCTGGAGAACAGTGCTGCTGAATCACTGTCACGTCGTTGCACCAACCACTGTTGAGGTAAAAACAGATTCCTCCACCTTTCGCTTTGCCGGAGAGTTCCGTGTCTCTGTCCGCTCTGTAGAGCTGGAATCCTGCCAGCTGCAGCGCAGAGTCCGGTATTAATCCACACAGCCACGTCTCCGTGAAGCACAAAACTGCCGATGAATAAAAGTCCCTGTTTTTCCCCAACAACAGTTGTAGTTCCTCAATTTTGTTGGGAAGTGAGCACACGTTAGAGAGAAATATTCCAGGTAACTGTGTTCGTAGTCCATGCTGGCGAAGACGTACCAGCACCCCAGCCCGTTTCCCTCTCTTCCGGCGTTTCACCGCTTGAACAAAGGTGAGTGCACCTTTGACCAGAATGTCCAAAAATTACAGAGCAGTAGGCAGAAAAGTGGGAAATAACTCCTCTGGTGTAGTAGCCCTGATGTTCATGAGTTCTTCTCTGGTGAGAGAGCTCCGGGTACCATCTCGCGTTTATCCCTTCGCGCGCAGCGCAGCACTGAAAACTTTAGTCCACACCCACCTGCTGTGTGGGCCCCACCCCGGTCCGTATAAATTACGGTGAGACCGGACAAACGGCTCCCATTTTTCTTCAGTGACAGCTTAAGAGCACTGATTCAATAAGAACCATGGCTAGCGTCGGCACTATCCGCTTCTGCCCGGCTTGTAACACCGGCTACATCATGAGTTATGTCCTGCATGCCATCTGCGAGGGCTGCCTCGGTCCTGATCATGCAAGCCTGGCCTTGACCCCGCAGTCCACCTGCCCTTCCTGCAGGCGTCTGCCTCTGGAAGAAAAGCAACGGCGGCTAGCCATTTTCTCCCCGCTAGAAGGGGAATTCCCCGTAGCGGACCAATGCTCCCTCAATGAGGCATTGGACATCTTTGGTGTTGGGCGGGAATCGGACGATTCTGCCCCAGAGACAGCGACTGATATCTCCACTCCCTTCCTCCAGATGGAGGACGCGGAGGCAGATACAAAATCAGTCGAGGCTCAGGGCCTCCCGATGTCGGCGACCACCCCCTTTCCGGCGATGGGCGCACTTGTTATCACGCTGCCGGACATCATCGCGAAAGTAGCTGAGGCTAAAGGTGTCCCTGTTCCCGCGCCTTTAGCCCAGCTCCCGACTGACGACCTGGCGGGAAAATTCGCCCCAGCTCATTTAACTTGCCGAGATCCGGTTTGGCCCTGTTTCCGGCGGTAACTGCTTACCTGTCGAGATCAGCGGCAGAGCCGCTTCAGCTAAAGGCACCGGTCTCCACCTTCACACCCATCACGAGGGTGGAGTCCCTGACGGATCAGGGGTTTCCCCCAGTTCCTGCTCTGGAGCCCAGTCTGTCGGCAGGTTTGGGGTTAGGTCGGCCCAGCGCGTCGAACGACGGCCTGTGCCCCCCTCCCTCAGTGATCAGATCATGGCCAGGCTGACTGATCGCTCCCACCAGTGTGCCGCTCAGGTCGCTGCGGCGACCAACAACACCGCCTTCCTGGCCTACGCCATCTCCAAGAAGTCTCGGGAGATGGAGCTGCCTCCGGAGGATGTGGAAGAATTCTGCAATCTCGCAGACACCATCCTCAACCTCTGTGCGGCGTCGGCTGTGTGCTCCTCCCGCATCGCTGCCTGGCAGACCTTGCTACAGCGACAGATGTGGCTTCGGCTCTCCTACTCCATCCCTGAGGATTTTAAGAGGGAGTTACTGGAGGGACCGATGAGTCCGGATGGGCTGTTCGGTCCTCATTTCCAGTCCGTGCTGGGCCAGATGCAGACCTCTCAAGAGGAACTTGAGCGGGTCAAGAGACATGGGTCTCTTAATCGCTCTGGCTTCCGGTCGTCCCATACCACCGGCCGCTGGCGGGATCGCCGTGATCAGCGGCAGCAGCAGAGACGCTCCGCTGCCGCAGCTCCCCGAGTTCCTCCGCCCACTGCTCCGTCTACTCAGCCGCAGCAGCAGCGCAGAGGTCGGCAGTTGGCGTGCGCCTGGTCCAACCCTCCACAGGGGCCACGGCGGAGATTTAAAAAGTGACTGGTGGGGGGGGGGGATGTGTGTAAAACTACTGATTGTTTTGAAATAAAACACATACATTTCTCTAAGAGCAAGTTTTTGTTTTATTCCGGCTCAGCCAGATCGTACGATCTCGCTGTGCTTTCTTCACACACATCCTCCACTCCTAATGAGACGGCCCCTTTTAAACAACCATTTAAGAGGCCCCACGATCTCACAGTTTCAAAGCATGACTCCACGAGAGCATACTATGCTGTTCCGGTAGAGCCATGCCTTCTCCCTCCTGTCCTCCCCAGCTGTCAGTGGGTGAGATCACAGAGGATGCACAACAGCAGCTCCCTACGAAGCGGCCCACCAGTGATGCCCCCGCTCAACACCAAGCTGCGAGCCTGGGTGAATATTCCCCTGGTGAGGCTGGTTTACAGCCCTTTCGATCCGAGCCCCCCATGGGTTACCTCCGATCAGAATCCGAGTCGGGTAACAGCAGAAGGGGCTTTAGCCTGGCTCGTATCCATGAGCACCATGGCACCACAGATAAATGCGCGGCCCCTCTCAGAGCATCACTCAGAGAGGCAGCGCGTATGTTCCGTGGACAGGTGGATGGACAGACAGAGGTTACACGCTCCAGTTCCTGTCTCCGCCCCCACCATTCAGAGGGATTTTGGAGACAGTCCTGTCCTCCTCGGAGCAGAGCTCCGTTCTCATGTCAGAACTGCAGGAACTCCTGATAAAAAACGTAATTTCCAGGGTTCCTTGCGGAGAGGAAAACACGGGGTTTTATTCTCGATATTTTCTGGTTCCCAAGAAAACAGGAGGTATGAGACCGATTTTCGATCTGTCCTTGTTCAACAAAGCGATCATGGAGAGACGTTTCCACATGCTGACAGTCAGACAGGTGTTGGAGAATGTTCACCAGAATGACTGGTTCACCTCCATAGATCTGAAGGATGCTTATTTTCACATCCCCATCATCCCGAAACACTGCAAATATCTGCGTTTTGCTTATCAGGGGATCTCATATCAATACAACCGCCTGCCGTTCGGTTACTCTCTCGCCCCACGCATGTTCTCCAAATGTGTGGAGATGGCGTTGCAGCCGCTGCGCTCGGCAGGGATGAGGATCCTCTTTTATCTGGACGACCTGCTTTTGCTGGCTCGGTCCAGAGAGGAAGCAGCGGTACAGACAAAGAAGCTGGCCGCACATCTGACAGTTCTGGGGTTTTCAATAAACTGGCAAAAAAGTTCTGTTTTCCCATCCCGGATAATCGTTTATCTGGGGGTGGAGTTAAACTCAGCCACAATGAGAGCCCGGCTCTCTCAGCCGAGAACAGACGCGCTGTCAGCGCTTCTTCTCCGTGTCAAACATCACAGCGAAGTGACAGCTCTGTCACTTATGTGATTACTGGGAATGATGTCAGCGGCTCACGTGGTTGTTCCGCTGGGTCTGCTTCATATGAGACGTCTTCAGAGATGGTTCATCCGCCTGCGCATAGATCCTGTGCATCAGAAGAGGCGGATGATCTCACTCCCTCCTTCAGTGGGACCCGACCTGGCCCATTGGGGAAATCCCCGCATCCTGTCAGAGGGAGTTCCCCTCAGCAGACCAGCATCACACGTCTCAGTGTTCACAGACGCATCCCTGTCGGGATGGGGAGGAACGTGTCAGTCTCAGGCGGTGGGAGCACAGTGGCCAGACCACATGTCTCTCCACATAAACGTGCTGGAGCGTCTCACAGTGTGGAAGGTGACACAGCATTTTGCTCCTCTGCTGCGGGATCAGCAAGTTCTGATACACACAGACAACAGAGTGGCAGCAGCGTACATAAATTGCCAGGGAGGTGTGCGCTCGGCTCAGCTGCTAAACATTTCCAGGCGGCTGCTGTGCTGGGCGCGCATCAGAGCAGTGTACATCCCCGGCGTCCTGAACAGAGGAGCGGACATCATGTCCAGAGGTGGTTCTCGTCCCGGGGACTGGAGTCTCCACCCCGAGCTGATTGTTCAGTTCTGGCGCAGGTTTGGGAAAGCAGCAGTGGATCTTTTCGCCACATGGGAGAACGCACAATGCCAGTTGTGGTTCTCACTGAGCCCACGGGAGGATCCACCATTAGGAGTGGACGCCTTTGCTCACAGCCCGTGGCCAAAAACGCTCCTTTATGCTTTTCCTCCAGTTCCGCTGATCCCACGGCTCCTGGATCGAATCCGAGAAGAACAGCTCTCAGTGATTCTCGTAGCCCCCGAGCGCAAAAGCGCGCCATGGTTTCCGAGCCTGCAGCAGCTGGTGTCAGGTCGCCCATGGCAGCTGCCGTGGAGAGAGGATGCACTTCTCCTGGCGGGAGGGGCGATCAGGAGCGTCCCAGAGTTAGGTCAACGTCTCTGGGTCTGGCCGCTGAACGGGAGTGCTTAGAGAGGCTGGGTCTCCCGCACGATGTGGTGCGCTCGATTCAGGGCGCACGAGTCGCCTCTACCACAGCGTCATACGCATCAAAGTGGGCAGCTTTTCAGCGCTGGTGCGCAGAGAAAGGCGTGGAGCCTTTTTCCCCGACCAGATATTTTCTCTGTTCATTGTGATGCGCAAGACGCTTGGAGTGCGTCATGACGCATTCAGAAGGCTGATTTTTGGTGTCATTAGGCGAGCAGATGTTCAGTTGTGGTCTGGATGGACCCAGTGAGGCATAGACTACATCCTGCTTCGCCTTTAACTAACTAGCGATAGCCTTAAAGGGCTGCGCCTATACTCATAGAATCTGGGGTTACAGTACGTAACCAACGATTTTCTGTCTGCAAGGTGTTTTGGCAAAATAAATATGTTGCACTGGAGATTAGTTGGCCCATCATTTTCAAAAGTGTTACAGTACCAGATGTTTCTTACTTTCCATAATAAATACAGATTCTAGTTCTTGTGTTTATCATTGTTTTTAATCAGGTATTATGCAGAAACCAGACCCAATAATATTCAGGTTTAATACATACAAAGGCAAAAGCCAGCAAGATGACAAAAATGTTGCCTCCAACCAAGTTTTTTATTAGAATAAAATAAAAAATAAGAAACTAAAGATATTCATAAACAAACTTCCTGCACTATTTATGTTTTATACAATTTTATACAAGTTCTTGAAACGTCTGAAAATAAAATGTTTGCGTAAACCATTGTTAAAAACAGACCTAGCCACAGATAAATAATTACTTAAATAGTTATTTTTCTAATTGTTTTGAAACAACTGTAGTTTTCCTAAACTCAAGGTTTTTATGAAAGAAACTGCAGTTGACAGAAATATTAAACATGTTTTAACTAATAAACAACATACATGTTTTAAACTGTACACATGATGAGTACTGTACAAACACGAGCACAACCCCTATAAGTAAATCTTTACAAACATCTTCATTTCATCCTTCCAAAGGTAAAAGGTTGATTTGGTCATAAAAAAAAGAAAACATTTTTCACATCCAGGTTGCACTTTGAAATATTAGATGCCGTATTGCTTCTGTGCATGGATTAAATGTGTATGATGTGTTTCTTGATTTTATATTTTAAGTGTTATTTTCTGCTTCTGTCGGCCTCTGAGAAGATGACTAGTTACATGTTGTTGTAATGCTGTTTGTCTGTTGCTGCACATCCTTAGTGTTTCTGCAACAACACAGAAAAGCCAGCAGTTTGTCAAAGACCCATTTCTTGATAAGAATGTATAGAAGTAAGTTTGTCAGAGGACTTATCTGAATTAAAGTGCAAGAGACGCTGATAAGGTTGATGTATGTGGTATAGTCAAAATCCAACAACCACCACCCTAACCACCACAACTCTTTAAAAATTTGTGGCAAGAATGTCAGAGTGTAAATGCACACCACCACAGTCAAAACTGCCACAATCTGTCGTTTCTCATCAGATGGGACATTATGGGATGTAGACAGGGCTTTAAAGGTCCGAACAAGGAAGAATATGAAGAGGGGAAGAGGAAGGGCCAGGAAGGCTCCCAGCCAGGATCCATTATTGAAACCAATATAAATAGAAAGGATCCAGCTGACAGCGCTGACTGATGCAGAAACCTTGAGTGTTTGGCTGAATCTGTACAAAATTGGCCAGGCAATAAGCAAATACCTGTAATTAAAAAGCAAAAATAATGAATAATGAAGGGCAGTTTTAGGGATATAAGAATACATTTAAACAAAGTAAAACTAATTATCTAACTGTGACATATTGCTTTTTTAAAATAAAATAAAATTACCTTTCCATGGCAATAAAGGTAATGAAGAAAACACTGGCCATCACACCGCCGTTATAGACATGTGCAACAAATACATATTGCGCTATATAGTCATTTATCCATGTCATGTTCACAATCATACACCAAATCTGAAGGATGTCTGCAAGGAGAAGGTTGACGATGAAGACTGGAATGACATGATCTCTTGTTGCCTGCAGAAAAAGAAAGTAAAGTAAAATAGAAAACCAACACAAAAAACCCAAATAAAAATCAATAAAAAAAAATGTGTTTATCTATTTATGATTTTTCACTTTTAACATTATCATTATCAGTTTTATGCTTCCATGCTAAAACACTTTGGATAAGAACCCTTTCACATTAGTCCATAACTTTATTAAAGTAATCACAATAAAGACGATGAGTTTGGTGTAGAAGAACCTGACTAATTTGCACACTTACATGAACTAAGCTACCCTGATAAAAAAAATAATCTGAAATTATGCTAAAGTCAGCCAAAAAGCAAAACTTTAGCTTGTCTAATCTCAAACCCCAAATAGACATCTAATAGAAATCTAAAACACAGTCTAATAAACAGCTGATAGACACCCTAATAGACATGCTAATAGGCATCTAACAGCCACCACATACACAGATGTACAAAGTTTCCACCTTTCTACCTAATGCCACTTTTGTCACTGAAATAAGTTGCTGAAGAAATTGTGTTGCTGATGACAATAAGGCATTTTTCTAAAACCTTTTCATAACAAAATAGGCATAACTTTTGCCTCCAAGTATTTCAACTGAGAGAGTTTGATAAATAGATATTTAATTTCTATTTGTTAAATGCCAAAAAGAATAGAAATAGAATCTAGAATCTCTAATATTTCTGTTAGAAGAATTGCATGCCATGTTGCTTTATTATTGTATTTTCCTTTGTAATTGTACACACCTGAGAATAGATACAGTAGATGGCCAGAGGTACCAGTGGAAGCCAGGTGGAGATGATACTCAAGGTGAACGGTTGCACTTTGTAATTATAATACCAACAGAACATGGTTTCAAATGGACTGTAATAGCTGCCATTGTCTTCAGATGGTTTGTTGGACACATTGTAGGTAAAGCTGTTATTGCTCTGATTATGGTTTTGTATGAACAATGTTGTGTTGGTATAGACGTATCCCATCTTTACAATGGAACCTGTTGAAAAGAGTTAGTTATAAAGAACAGAGATTAAGATGCACAACGCAACATGGAACTTCAAACCCCCACAATTTCCTTTGGTATTTTCAAATGTAAAAGAAATTTCACCTAAAAGATTGAACTACATGAACTAAATTTTTCTAAGATACTTGAAATGTTCAATAGAAGATTTTCTGATTTTTACACTGATGTCTTATTTTGCCCTCACTCAAAAGCAACATTTTTTTCTGCCATTAGTACCTACTCGCCTCTACTTGACTCGACTCCATTCGACTTTATGTGGTTCGGGTCGCTTTCCTTAAAAATTAAGCACCAACCTAATATAGGTGGGACAGTCATAGCAAGGTTGCCTGAAAAGTAACATGATTTCTAAAAATGAATATTTTCTTTATTGTGCTCAGCCACGAAGCAGAACAATGTCTGCACCTCGTCGTTGGATCACAGTGTTGATTTCGGTGTTTCTATTTTCCTGCAGTCCAGAAGACCCTCATTACAAGGATGAAACACACTGTTGCATAAGAGCAACTCTGTTACCCCTTATAACAGAGTTGTTCTTATGACGCAACCAGTTAATCAGTGATTTACAGTGTTTTGACGTCGCATTTCAGCTTGATTCAGCTTTCCTTGAACCCTGGCCAGTTAAATACTAAAAATAATCTGGTACCAAGTACTAGCAACTAATGGATAACCCTAAAAACAAAGTAGAGTGAAGATGAGTAAAGCTCAATAACCTGTTAAGCCCCAAGGGTTTTATAAGCAGTTTCCGCCTTAAATTGCATACAAGTATAGCTCCACAGTTATAAGGTCTGCATGCAAACCTTTGGTACCTGTCTAAAGGTAAGACATAAAAGAATATTTTTTTCAAGTGGAAGCACTAATGCAACAGTCACTATGTCTGATTTATTTATTAACTCACCACACACAGCTCAACATGGGCTTAACAGGGTAAGTACTAGTGGAAACAGGGATTTGAGTCCTGAGTTGGAGAATTATAGCACTTTATGCTGTTCATATAAGTTAATCCAATTAACCATTTACCAAACTAAAGATTACATATGGTTTACATGGTTCACCAACATATCAGACATAACAATAACCAAGTTTGTATTTTGAAAAGCTCAAGCTTTTATTTTTAACATGCTCACTTACTGTGAGCATGTTAAAAATAAAGGGCCTATTTGCCCTTTATTTTAAGGGCATATTTTCCCTTCATGCATTTCATCTGTTTTGCTTTTTGTTTTGTTTACATGTTTCAGATAATTAAACAGCCTCAGGTAGTACAAAATGCTATTTTCATACTTGTCGTCTTCCACTTAGCTAAGGCTGGGTCCCAGGGACAATAGAAAAAGCAGAGACGCCACGACTTCTATCTCCCTAGACACTTACTCCAGCTTCTCTGGGGGAAGCGCAAGGCGTCCCCGGCCAGCCGAGAGTCATAGTCCCACTAATGTGTCCTGGGCCACCAGTCGATAATATACCGAGTCGAGGTCAGTAGCTCCCCATACTGTAAACAAAGTTGGCAAAGCACTGCTTCCCTCTTCTGAAGAGTTGGACTGTTTGGCAGAGCTTTGCAGCTGACCGGTAATCCTTCTTCATTGCCTTACCAATATGACTCCTTCAGTTTGGCAGCATCCCTTACTGCCGCTGTCCACCACCGGGTTCGAGGATTGCCACTTCAACAGGAACAGCAGAACTTACGGCCACAGCTATGGGTGGCAGCATCGACAATTGAGGTGGAGAACATAGTGCAGTCGGACTCTATGTCCAACCTCCCCTGTAATGTGGTCAAAGCTATCCCAGAGGTAGGAGTTGAATACATCCCTGGCCGAGGGCTCTGCCAAGTGTTGCCAGCAGACTCTCACTTTAGACTTGGACCTGCCAAGTCTCCACGACTTCCTCTTCTTCCAGCGGACCCAACCCAGGTGGAGAGCTACCTTCATCCGAGTGTCCAAGACATTAGGCCAAAGGTCCGAAGACACGACTACAAAGTCGATCATCGACCTCCTGCCTAGGGTGGTGCCAAATGCATTGATGAACACCTGTACGTCGAAACAGTCAGAGACCTCTCCCTGACCCAAAGTCACAGGGATGCAACTCTCTCATCCACCAGGGTAAAGAGCTGAGCTGGGAGGCGACAAGCAAATCCACAGCAGCCCACCATCTCTCCCTGCAGGCCACAACAGAATAGAAGCGAGTCCAGCCTTGGAAGTGGTTCTGGGCTCTGGTTACTAATTGCATAATGCATTCTTAAGTATTGTTTGTCATTATCTTTGGAACTTTGGTTTTGTGTTTTGTTTTGCTTTGTTTTGTTTTGGTATTTCTCACTCATTGCTTTCCTTATTTGGTTTTATTCTGTACTATCCTGTTTATTTATTCTGCTTTTGTTCTGTCCTTGTATTTATATTCTAGTCTAGTTTCGGTTATTCTCTGTATATTGTAGTTCATGTTTTATTTTGAAACCTATTTTCTTGACCTCTGTTGTAATTAATCAGTTTTTCCTCTTTCTGAATTTCTTTGTAACCTCTTGGTTTAAATCATGACTAAATCTAATGTTAGAATGTGCTTTGTTTCTGGATTGTGCTTCTTTTCTGGTTCTTGTGTCTTTGCCATTTTTTAACATTGTTTATTTCCGTTTTTTTTGCGTACTTAAAATAGTCAGTCAGTCAGTCATTATTCCATATTCCACCGCTTATTCCATAGTGGGTCACGGGTAGCTGGTGCCTATCTCCAGCAGTCTATGGGCGAGAGGCGGGGTAAACCATGGACAGGTCGCCAGACCATCGCAGGGTAACACACAAACAACCAAACACACTCATTCATACACCTAAGGGCAATTTAGAGTGACCAATTAACCTAACTGGCATGTCTTTGGTACTTAAAATAGATTTTCAAATTTCAAAAAACTGTGACATCATGTTTAGCAAAAGTCCAGTATCTTAAACATTTAAGTTTTCTAGGTGGTATTCCAGAAAGAATGTTCTAGTGTATCCAGTTGCAGAACACATGATGTCTGTGAGTTCAGTCCAATTTACATCCTAGAGATGCTGTAAAAACAGCACAATTTCTCCAAACTCTGGGATAATTTGGAGTTTTATTAACCTTTAGGTTTAAGAATTTACGCAAATGGAAAAACAGAATATCAACAGCTTACTTGCTGTTCCTAAAGGGAGCCATTTTTAGCAACAAAAATTATCTAATTAGTAACATTTCAGTTTAAGAGATGGTGATGCAGTGAGTATATCCAAACACTCTAAACAATTTTTGTACTCATTACATGTCCAACAACAGCAATAAATAACAGTTCTAAATCTCTCTTTTCTGTCATTTCTTTAAAAAAAAAAACACTTTCTGCAAAGAATTAAAAGATAGTTTTTACCTTAAAAGTTGAATTATTGAACCTAAAAGAGTTATCTAAAGCTGCACTGGAGGTTGTGTTCTCTGCTTTCCTAAAGTCCATTTATAGCTAATATAAGACATGCAAATGTTTGCTGAATGATAATCATCTTCTTGTCACACCTGCTGTGGGTTTGTCCAAAGGGGCATTGTTAAAGAATCTTTACTGATCCTCTTTTACATGCAGCTATAATTTTAGAGACATAAATACAAATAACAACAATGTTCATAAAGCATAAGACAAACAAGCTTTACTTTTACGACTTTACGCAGCTAGACAAACAAATACCTCGCTATATGCTTATTTTTTAAATATTAAATGTTAAATATTTGAATATAAATAAAAAATCCCAAAGTGTCACATAATCAGCTTCTTGCCTTCGATATAAACGACACTAGAAGTAAGAATATTAGACACCTATGAAGAAAACAAATTATAAGGAGACTGGATAAATAATTTTAAGCATATCAAGACATCTATAAAGACAATTCATGCTGTGTTTTATTTCTGTTTGTATATTAAACATTCATTCTAAATTAGATATAAAAGATTTTAGCGGTAATTGTTATCAGCAAACCTCACAGCAGTGTTCAGCAGCACCTAAATATCATGAGGAAATCAAACACTGGAGACAAAATCTGCTTTTATCTTTTTCTTTGATAATAAAATCAATGTGTATCTCTGTATTAAGTATCACCCACTTCCAAAGGCAAAGATTACAGTTTAATACGGAACCAATGATGTGTAATGTCTGTAAAACATTGCTTTATAGATGCACACATACTGATAAAAAAAATCCCCTGGAAACATTTTATTAGGGGTAATAATGTAGAGATGTACAGTATACATCTGAATTTAACACTTTTTAGGTATTTGAAAATCATGACTCATTTTCCTCAAACTGTACATGTAGAAATTGAATAAAAAAGGTTCTGTTTTATTTTTAAATTAAAAGTATGATCACAGTTAAGGTTTTATTCCAGTATGTTTTAAATGCCAACTTTTATTTATGTGACATCAGAAAATACAAAAATAATATTTTCCTTCTTTCCATGTTCATTTGCATAATTCATATTTAGGTTTTTATCAGGTGTCATGCAAAACATTTTTGTTTTAAAGAATATTCACATTTAAGTCTTTAGTAGATTAATTGATATGAATTAGAATAATACATTTATTTTCAGGAACAGGAAACAAAGAACAAAGGTTGCTTCAGGTCCTGCTGATTTTATCAGAACACCTGCTTTATATTTGACTTATTATAGAAATAATTTCAGTTTAAATGAGTTATGTCTATAGGTAAAGAGAAGGAAATATGAATTCTCAAACACTGATTATAGCTGCCTCTTGTTTTTCTTTAGGGAAAGGCATGAAAACAAAAGCAGAAGAGCGCATGAAGACTGATAAAATACTAAAAACACAACAACATTGTGCCATAAAACAACTATTGATGGTGACATCACTGACCAGGTGAGCAATTTAAAATGTTTAATCACACAGCAGGATTGTAAGTGTGAACGGAAGAGACAGAGTAGTCCAGGGATGTCAAACTTTGAGAAGGCCAAGCCCAAAAAGTACAAAAAATGTAAAAAAGTCTTTAGACTATTTGGTAAAGTTTAGCAGTTTCTAATTAGAAGAAATATAATCCAGCTTCAGTCGGATGCAACATAAAGAAAAAACAGGAAAGACTAGGAATTAAAAACAGCCCTGAGTGATTCTCCTTAAAATATTTATCATATTAGAGGACAAACTGGCCATCTGGGAAATAAATGTTAGTACTCCTTGTATTCCAGCAAGTGGTTAGAAAATTATTTGCTAACTTTTACTTCACATGGCAACTTTTCTTATAGTCTGGACTCCAGTTAGGATTTTAACTGAAAGACAGACCCAGGCCATTATGTAAAACATGCAGACTGAATTACAACTTGGAATATTATAGAATGTAGTAATTGTGCATTTGATATTACAAATATGCAAAGATCAATATAAATGTACCGTTACGTTGATGTTCACAGTGAAACATCAGTAACAGAAAGCATGTCTTCTCTGCTGCTATCTCGTAGCTTGCTGATTCTGGACAAAGATGACCAGATATCCTGAGCAGAGCAAGATGCACGTTCGCTAACCTTTTGTAGCCATATGTGCTAGGTCAGACCGTTATATGTATATACATGATCAACCCACACATGGTTTAAGTGAAGTGTTGTTCAAACAGTAAAGCAGCTGTGTTGGAGCGGAGAATGATTCTAGATGGAGTGAAGAAACAAAATATCAATTAGTGTTGAACAGGTGAACATATTACAAAACTATTGTTAATTAGGTTATACTGAATGTGGGAAATTTAAGTTAGTATGTGAAGGACTGGTTCTGATCTTCCACATGAAACATGTTTATTTCAATGTTTTTCTAGCTGCTTTGACCCACATGCAGAAATACATTCAGGAAAACAGGAAAAGTTTATTAAGAAATATTTTGTTTGCTGGAGAAACAGGAACTCACCGCTGTATGGAGAAGGGATCAATGGTAAGTGACAGGTAATATTCTGGGTTGTTGATCTTGATATATCTTGATCTTGACTTCCTGTTGACATAATGACCACTTTCACCCTCTTTGCTACATTCTCACACTACTCTCCATTTAGCATTATTTGCTGTTATTTCAGTTTCTAACTTTATGTTCTCTGTTTTTTCTCTTCCTAGAAGCTACACCTGGCCTGAAACTGGCTCAGAGTTTATCTGTTCTTTCTTTCTAGATGAAACGACTAAAGGAGCTACATCCATTAACATTTACTTTTCCTTCCCATAGAAAGTACTCCTGGATCAGTGCTTCTTTGTTCTCTTTGTGTCTCTGCTCTGTTCTCTCAAACCTCCAGTCGGTCGTGGCAGATGGCCGCTCACACTGAGCCTGGTTCTGATTCTGCTGGAGGTTTCTTCCTGTTAAAAGGGAGTTTTTCTTCTCCACTGTCGCTACATGCATGCTCAGTATGAGGGATTGCTGCAAAGTCAACGCCAGTGACTGTCCACTGTCTCTACATGCTCATCCAGGAGGAGTGAATGCTGCAAGTCACTGACTGGATGCAATCTGCTGGGTTTCCTTAGATAGAAAAACTTTTTATCCAATTTGAATAAATAACTGAATCTGATTGAACTGTTCAATGGTTACGATTAATTGGAATGTATTAACCTGACTTTGTGAAGAGCCTTGAGACATGTGTTGTGAATTGGCGCTATATACATAAACTGAATTGAATATATTTTTGCTTACAGGGGTGATTAGGAGAAGTGAGATGATGGAAAACTCCAGGAGTGTGTCGGGTAAGTGAACGGGTCCAGGTCATTCTGTTTTACTTGCACTTGAGGTGGAGGTGGCACCAGGTGGATGATCTTGGAGGGGAGCACGGTGGAGGGTGAGCCAGGTTCGTTCACAGGAAGCCTAAGGAGACTCGAAACCCGAATGCAGCCAACTGAGAAGATAATGCGTGAAGTTCTCTTGCAGAGAGAGAGTCTGGATCTTCCGCATACGCAGACTTAGTGATATTACCTCTAACACCGAGGCTTCAAAGCACACTTCAAACTCGACAGGGTAGTTATGGTGAAGCAGTGGGCCAGAGCTTGCTTCATGTGACGTCACCGATGACATGTGAACCACTTCACTGCTTCATTCAGACCGAGTCAGCTGACTGCTTCGAGTTGACTGGCGGAGTTTCAAACATCTGGCGCGATTCATTGTATTTAAGATGCTCTCAAGCCCCGGTTCACATCCCTGTTCTACACGTATTATACGTTACGAACAGCTCTCGTTTTAGGATATATATCATGTTATGCAAGAGGTGCGGTAATGGGTTGTTATCTTGGTTTACAGGTGCAGTATTTGCTTTGCCCGCAGCTGCTGATGTATAATAATATTAATAATAATAATAATAATAATAATAATAATAATAATAATACGTCATCAATGCTGAGGCATTATAGAGCCGGACATGAGAACACTCAGCCTCGTGCCACCAATCAAGGTCAGCATAACATAGATTTACATGCAGAATTAGAAAGAATTACAGTTAAATGTTTGCTAGTTAAATTGAAGTTACTTTTCTTTCTTTATTTTTTTTGAGGATCCAGGAAGAAAGAGCCTGATGAAGCTCTTGTGGACTTCATAGTGAAGGACTCCCAGCCTTTCTCTGTATCCAAACCTAAACAGCCCAGCCAAACAGTTCCTTGTCACACCAGCCTCCTCAGTTCCCTGTGAAAGAGTATTTTCCAAAGCTGGAGAAATTGTCTCAAAAAAAAAAGAAACCGTTTGAGCCCTTCTACTGTACAGAAATTACTTTTCTTGAATAAAAACACCTGAAGTAACACAAGCACCCTCTTTATTACACCAAGTACAATGTCCAAAAAACACTCAGTACACCAAGCACACTCCCAAAGAAAATATGAATGACAAATGAAAAGTTTTCACTTCATTTATGCATTTTTAGTTATGTATCTAAAATGGGACAGTGGAATTTCATAAAACAAATGATAATTCAAGTTAAAGAAGCCAGAATTAGCCTCATGGCTATTTCTGTAATCCCCTACAGTTCACATTGTTTTTAAATTATTATTTTTTCATGAGTTAATTACTCAGAATCTTTAATGGGTTACTAAAAACACATATGTACAACACGCATATATATATATATATATATATATATACATAAGTGCTATTATTTACACAAGAGGTGCATCACATTCAAAGGGCTTCATTTTGTGCAACAATCACTACTGCCAGTAGATGTCACCCAAGGGAATTGCATGAAGCTTCGGGTAGTGAACCACTTTATGACACAATGGTTCAAAATAATTCTATGCTTCAAAAAGCCTCATTTTGACTGAATAAGAACCTGGGAAGGAGGACACAAGAAGGTAAGTACTCAGAAATTAATCACAAGGAGACTTGTCTTGGCCAGCTAGAGTTACCACTGCAGGTTACCACTCAGGCACCGGAGTGTTGGCAACGTTGGGTACTTAAGCTTCTCTCCTGATGAGGTTTGATAGAGTTAGAAAGCTGACAAATACAGACAAGTGTAAAATAAGACACAAGTGAACCAAGTAAGTTTGACTTGCAAGGGTGAGACAGTCCTCTGCCAGAACAACGACTTCCTTCTCACAAAGGGACAAATCCTTGCACCAGCCTTTTATTTACAACTCACATTTCTAAAAAGCGGGAATTGGTTCAGCCAATTCTTACAGAGATTTCAACCTAAAAGAGTAGTCATTCCCATATATGGTATAAGCATGTCATGTCCAGGGATTGATCCACTCCAGACCACATTCCTTAACCTTCCATAAACACTTTTTCACACTAAAAAAGCAATCATAGGGCTCATCTTGGCTAGAGTAGAACTTCAAACATAAACGTGTATTAAACTAAACAGATGATAACTTATATACATTTTTCCAACAGGCTGATGGAGAACACCTATGGACTCAGCTCCTACTGTACGTCTGGTGCCATCTAGAGGTTGGATGGGGTTAATAGCAGGTAAAACAGGTGAACAGAAAGAAACTCCCAAAACTCCGACAGTTTGCTATTATTTTATAATAAAAATACATTAAATTCCTATTAAATTGGGATTATGTAAACATTAAACTGTTAAAAACTGATTTCATTAACCATATGATTAGCTGCTCTTTAGGGTTAGAAAATGTACAACATTAAATTACAGAAAATGAAAACAGAATTTTGGAAATAACATTTTATCTGGAAAAAAATAAAATTAATTTGACAGGGTTCTGGGTTTAGTCTTTTGATGAAGGCAGACAACATAATTTTTCACTTGGGATCTGTAAGCTTTACCTCTAATTTCTAATATGTCCAGTTATTTATTTCCAAATTAACAGACTAAATATAAAATGTTGATTTTAATATCACTAAACAGCACAATATTCTCAACCATCACCCTTGATGCAAATGAAGTTAATAGCAACAAGCAAATTTTGAATATTGTGTAAAAGGGAAATATTTTTTGCCAGTCATCTCAGAAAGTGAAACTCATTGATAATATAAAATCGTTACTTATAGAGTGATATATCCCAAGCCTTTGTTTTTTGTTATTTTGATGAATATGGCTTACAAGTAAAGTCAACACAAAATTTTGTGTCTCAGAAAATTAGAATATCACATTAGACCAATTAATAAAAAAGATGTTTTAAGCAGATGTGTCAGGCTTCTGAAAAGTATGTCTTTTTCTATGCACTTAATACTGGGTTGGGCCTCCCCTGGCATGAATTACTGCATCAATGCACCTTGGCATAGAGGAGATTAGCCTGTGGCACAAGAATCTGCCTTGTTGGGTCTGGTGTCTGTCATCTTCCTCTTGACACTACCTCATCGATTTTCTATATGGTTTAGGTCAGGGGAGTTTGCTGGGCAATAACAATATGGTCATTGAAGCAACTTTTGTTACCTTTGGCAGTGTGAGCAGGTCCCAAGTCCTACTGGACAATGAAATCAGCATCTTCATACAGCTTGACAGCATAGGGAAGCATGAAGTGCTCTAGAATTTCATGGTATACGGCTGCATTGACTGTGGAAACTTCATACTGGACCTCAAACAACATGGGTCCTGTGCCTCTCTACTCATCCTCCAGACTCTGTGACCTTAATTTCCAAATAAAATGCAGAATTTAATTTAATCTGAAAACAAGACTTTTGACCATTGAGCAACATTCCAGTTCCTTTTGTCCTTAGCTCTGGTAAGATGCTTCTGATATCGTCTCTGGTTTAGGAGTGGCTTGACACAAGGGATGCGACATTTGAAGGCCATGTCTAGTATTCGTCTATGTGTGGTGGTTCTTGATGCACCGACTCCAGCTTCAGTCCATTCCTTGTAAAGCTCCCCGAAATTCTTGAAGGGAGTTTCATAGACAATCCTCTCAAGGCAGCGGTTCTCCCTGTTGCACCTTTTCCTATCACACTTCTTCCTTCCACTCAACTGTCTGTTAATATGCTTGGATACAGAACTCTGTGAGCAACCAGCTTCTTCAGCAATAACCTTTTGTGGCTTCTCCTCCTGGTGAAGAACGTTGATGACACCCTTCACAAGCAGTCTTCCCCACGATTGTGTAGCCTATGACCCAGAGTGAGAGACCGTTTAAAGGCTCAGCAAAACTTTTATGATTAGGGTGTGACACCATGTGTCCAATAATGAACTTTTTCACAATATTGTAATTTTCTGAGGCAACGAATTTGGGTTTTCTTTACCTGTAGGCCATAATCATCAAAATTTCAAGAAACAAAGGCTTGAAATATTTCACTCTATGTGTCATGATTCTGTGTAATATACACTGGTCAAAAAAAAAATAAAGGGAACACTTAAACAACACAATATAACTCCAAGTAAATCAAACTTCTGTGAAATCAAACTGTCCACTTAGGAAGCAACACTGATTGAAAATCAATTTCACATGTTGTACAAAAGGAATAGACATCAGGGGGAAATATTTGGCGATTAACAAGACTCACTCAATAAAGGAGTGGTTCTGCAGGTGGGGACCACAGACCACTTCTCAGTAGCTATGCTTTCTGGCTGATGTTTTGGTCACTTTTGAATGTTGGTGGTGTTTTCACACTCGTGGTAGCATGAGACGGACTCTACAACCCACACAAGTGTCTCAGGTAGTGCAGCTCATCCAGGATGGCACATCAATGTGAGCTGTGGCAAAAAGGTTTGCTGTCTGTCAGCGTAGTGTCCAGAGCCTGGAGGCGCTACCAGGAGACAGGCCAGTACACCAGGAGACGTGGAGGAGGCCGTAGGAAGACAACAACCCAGCAGCAGGACCGCTACCTCCACCTTTGTGCAAGGAGGAACAGGAGGAGCACTGCCAGAACCCTGCAAAATGACCTCCAGCAGGCCACAAATGTGCATGTGTCTGCACAAACGGTTAGAAACCGACTCCATGAGGATGGTATGAGGGCCTGACGTCCACAAATGGGGGTTGTGCTCACAGCTCAACACCGTGCAGGACGCTTGGCATTTGCCAGAGAACACCAGGATTGGCAAATTCGACACTGGCACCCTGTGCTCTTCACAGATGAAAGCAGGTTCACACTGAGCACATGTGACAGACGTGACAGAGTCTGGAGACACCGTGGAGAGCAATCTGCTGCCTGCAACATCCTTCAGCACGACCAGTTTGGCAGTGGGTCAGTAATGGTGTGGGGTGGCATTTCTTTGGAGGGTCGCATGGTCCTCCATGTGCTCGCCAGAGGTAGCCTGACTGCCCATACACATAATTTAAGGAACCAGCGGGGAACAAAGAAAACAAACAGGCTTAAATACAAAATCTGAACAGCAGGGGGAACCAATGACAAACGTGACAAGTCAATCAGCCTCCAAGAAGTTCTACCAAACTGCAGTTTGAATGCAGCTCTGTGCCCAACCCTCACCCTTGGACCCAGCTCCCCCTGGTGACTAAGCTGTCTGCAAGACACCAGTAAGACTACATTCTATTATTTCCACATCAACATCCTCTTCCCCAACCTAATCCTTGTCTTACTTACAGTAAGCTGCTGTGGCGCACCCATCCCGAGACCAGCTAACTCTTCCTGTTCTCAATAAAAATGTTAAAACCTGTATAACCTCCTGAGAGTTCTTTTGCATGTGGGCCAAAAAGCTTCCACAAGCTATGACAGACATAGTAAATATGGATAGAAAACCAAGATGGCGCCGACGATGGCAGCCTCGGAGCTTCGACGAACTGTCTTTTGTATTTTGTGTGTTTTTATGTTTTTCGAGCCACAGTACTGTGGTGTCGGGCCACAATCCAATTCAATTTATATAGCGCCAATTCACAACACATGTCTCAAGGCACTTCACAACAGTCAGGTTCATACATTCCAATTAATCCTAACAATTGAACAGTGCAGTCGGAGTTAGCTTTTTATTCAAATTGGATAAAACGTTTTTCTATCTAAGGAAACCCAGCAGATTGCATCCAGTCAGTGACTTGCAGCATTCACTCCTCCTGGATGAGCATGTAGAGACAGTGGACAGTCACTGGCGTTGACTTTGCAGCAATCCCTCATACTGAGCATGCATGTAGCGACAGTGGAGAGGAAAAACTCCCTTTTAACAGGAAGAAACCTCCAGCAGAACCAGAACCAGGCTCAGTGTGAGCGGCCATCTGCCACGACCGACTGGGGGTTTGAGAGAACAGAGCAGAGACACAAAAAGAACACAGAAGCACTGATCCAGGAGTACTTTCTATGGGAAGGAAAAGTAAATGTTAATGGATGTAGCTCCTTTAGTCGTTTCACCTAGAAAGAAAGAACAGATAAACTCTGAGCCAGTTTTCAAGGTTAGAGTCTGAAAGAGAGAACATAGAGTTAGTCACAGTAAAAGCTCAGTCAATTTCCATGTCTAGGAGAGAGAAAGGGTTAAACACTAAAAGACAGGGCTATGTGGATCATTGGTAGAGGGTGAGCATTAAGTTGTTGCCAGCAGAAGCTTGGGCGATTCCCCTCTCCAGAAAGGTGTCACAGGTAGACACAGAGCCAGGGCAGCTGTAGCTTCTAGAAAGAGAATAGAGAGAACAAAGTTAAAAGCTGAAAGAACAGCAAATAGTGCAAAATTGGAGAGTAGTGTGAGAATGTAGCGAAGAGGGTGAAAGTGGTCGTTATGTCCTCCAGCAGCCTAAGCCTATAGCAGCATAACTACACAGATAGTTTCAGTTCAGATTGTTTAGTTAAACTGCGCTTATTTACAACAATGTCGTCTCAAGGAACCCCACAAAGGGTCCCACTGATGGTCATTGTTATACTAAAACCACAAGGATTGGGATACCTCTCTCTGTCAGACTGATTATAACCATTGGAAAAGAGAGGGGGTCATACAGGTAGCAGAAATGGAGGGTGTTTTTGCACCTCAACCATAACTGAGCCGGTTTAGGCTAAACCTGACTCCCCCTTACTCCATCCAACAGGGAGGGAGGAAGGCTCCCTCCCTGATAAACTAAGCCACTCTAACTATAAGCTTTATCAAAAAGGAAAGTATTAAGCGAAGCCTTAAATGTAGACAGGGTGTCTGCCTCATGGACTAAAACTGGGAGCTGGTTCCACAGGAGAGGAGCCTGATAACTAAAGGATCTGCCTCCCATTCTACTTCTAGAGACTCTAGGAACCACCAGTAAACCTGCAGTCTGAGAACGAAGTGCTCTGTTAGGAACATATGGACCAATCAGATCTCTGATGTATGATGGAGCTAGATCATTAAGGGCTTTATATGTGAGGAGGAGAATTTTAAATTCTATTCTGGATTTAACAGGGAGCCAATGAAGGGAAGCTAAAGTAGGAGAAATATTATCTCTCTTTTTAATTTTCATCAGAACTCTTGCTGCAGCATTTTGAATCAGCTGAAGGCTTTTAACTGCATTTTGTGGACATCCTGATAGTAAAGAATTACAATAGTCCAGCCTTGAAGTAACAAATGCATGAACTAGTTTTTCAGCGTCTCTCCTGGACAGGATATTTCTAATTTTGGCAACGTTCCGGAGGTGAAAGAAGGAAATCCTAGAAACCTGTTTAATATAGGATTTAAATGGCATGTCCTGGTCAAAAATAACACCAAGGTTTTTTACTTTATTACTGGAGGTCAATTAATGCCATCCAGGTTAAGTGATTGACTAAGCAGTTTCTTTTTTAAAGACTTTTTAAAAGAGAATTGGCCCAAGTACTGAACCCTGTGGTACTCCACAATTAACCCTGGAGTTTAAAGATGATTTATCATTTACATGAACAAACTGGAATCTGTCAGACAGATAATATTTAAACCAGCCTAGCGCTGTTCCCCTGATCCCTACAGCATATTCCAGCCTTTCTAAGAGAATATTATGATGGACTGTATCAAATGCAGCACTGAGATCTAACAGAACCAGTAGAGACACAAGTCCATTATCTGAGGCCATAAGAATATCATTAGTGACTTTCAGCAGAGCTGTTTCAGTGCTATGATGAGCTCTGAAACCTGACTGAAACTCTTCAAACAGGTCATTACTGTGTAAATGCTCACACATTTGATTAGCAACAATTTTCTTAAGAATTTTAGATAAGAATGGAAGATTGGATATAGGTCTGTAATATTTCAAGTCATCTCGATCAAGCGAAGGTTTCTTAAGTAAAGGTTTAATTACAGCTAACTTAAAAGCCTGTGGTTCTGATCCATTTACTAAAGATGGATTAATCATATCTAAAATGGGGCTGGTAATCAGAAGGAACACTTCCTTAAATAATTTGGTTGGGATTGGGTCTAACATACAAGTTGAAGGTTTAGATGAAGCTAATATTTCTGATAACTCAGGAAGCTCCACAGGATCAAAACAGTCCAAACACAGATCAGGTTCTGCAGTTATTTCCAATGTCATTCAGTAGAGAGGAACTTCTCAACATCAGAGAGTCCTCTCTTGGGATTTTTTTACCATCTTTCATCGATCCGAGGTTCACTGAGCTAGCGGAGCTGCAGCACTATACGGGATACTGCGCTGAAAGCGTCGGAGGGGAAACCGTGCTGGCGCGCTGGTACAGCTCCGCAAAAGAGGACTTCGCACACCACTGCCTTCAATCCACCTGGCAAATGTCCGCTCTCTAAACAACAAGATGGACGAGCTGCTTCTTCTCACCGGTAAACACACGGACCTCCGCGGATCAGAGATTCTCTGCTTTACTGAGACATGGCTGAGTGAAACATCCCGGACTGCGCACTGCTGATACCGGACTTTCAGCTGTTCAGAGCGGATCGCAGCGCGGAGCTATCGGGGAAGAGGCAGAATCTGCTTTTATATAAATGAAGGTTGGTACAGAGACATAAAAGTGCTGGTTAAAACATGTAGCCCGGATCTGGAGTCATTTTCCATGATCTATAAACCGTTTTATTCGCCGAGGGAGTTTTCCTCATTTATAATAATCGGCTCATATTTTCCACCACATGGCTGCACTTCTGCCGCTGAAAAACATCTTGCTGAGCTGATTACAGATGTGGAGAAAAAATACATGGACTCTTTCATCATAATACTGGGAGATTTTAACAGAGAAAACCTCTCCCATGAACTCCCCAAATACAGACAGCATATTAATTGTCCCACCAGAGACAAAAACACACTGGACCATTGTTACACAGCTTTAAAGGACTCATATCATGCTGTTACCAGGGCTGCTCTGGGTTTTTTGGATCATTATCTAATCCACCTCATCCCAACCTACAGACAGAGACTAAGAGCTTCCAAACCCAAGGTTCACACTGTTAAGAAGTGGACTGAGGAATCAAAGCAGATGCTACAGGCCTGCTTTGAATGCACAGCCTGGACTGTTTTTGAAACTTCAGCCACTGACTTAAACCAACTAACTGATGTGGTGACATCATACATCAGTTTCTGTGAGGACATGTGTGTGCAGACCAAGACCTTCTGCACCTTTGGGAACAATAAGCTATGGTTTACTCCACATCTCAGGAATCTGCGCAGGGAAAAGGAAGAAGCTCACAGCAGTGGAGATTGGGCGCAGTACAGGCAGGCCAGGAACAAACTAACAAAGGAGATCAAAGCAGCCAAGAGAAGCTACAGTGAGAAGCTTAAGAACAGCCTTTCTACTGGTGACACTTCAGCTGTATGGACTGGTCTGAGATACCTGACTGCCTATAGGAGCCCCCCCACCCTTCCTGAACAGAGTCGTCTCCTGGCCAACCGTCTGAATGGCTTCTACTGCAGACATGACAAGAAGCCATTCACACCTCAAACCATCTCCTCCACATCCCATTCAGGAACAAATTTGACTCGTAAAACAACCAACCCCCTACCTTCTGATCCTCTGCCTGCACTAAAGATCTCCGAGGAAGATGTAAATAGGCTCTTTCAGCGCATGAAAACAAAGAAAGCTGGAGGACCTGATAATGTCTCCCCATCATGCCTGAAAGCCTGTGCAAATCAACTCGCTCCAATCTTCACGAGGATCTTCAACAAGTCACTGGAGAAATGTGAGGTCCCCTCCTGCCTCAAACGATCCACCATCATCCCGGTTCCCAAGAAACTCACCATCCTAGGATTAAATGACTACAGGCCTGTAGCCCTGACATCTGTGGTCATGAAATCTTTTGAGCGGCTGGTGTTGAAGCACCTGAAAGACATCACAGGCCCCCTACTGGACCCCCTGCTATTTGCTTACCGAGCAAACAGGTCGGCAGATGATGCTGTTAACTTAGGTCTACACTTCATCCTGCAACACCTCGACCACCCAGGGACGTACGTCAGGATCCTGTTTGTAGACTTCAGCTCGGCCTTCAACACCATCATACCAGACATCCTCCATCAGAAGCTCACCCAGCTCAACGTCCCAGCCTCCACCTGTCAGTGGATCAACAGCTTCCTGACAGACCGACAGCAGCAGGTGAGACTGGGGAGCATCTTCTCCCGATCCAGATCAATAAGTAGTGGTGCCCCCCAGGGGTGTGTTCTATCCCCACTCCTCTTCTCTCTGTACACAAATGACTGCACCTCACCGGACTCGTCCATGAAACTCCTTAAGTTTGCAGATGACACCACTGTCATTGGACTGATCCAGGACGGTGATGAGTCTGCATACAGACAGCACGTGGATCGGCTGGTACACTGGTGCAGCCAGAACTACCTTGAACTCAACCCACTCAAGACTGTGGAAATGGTGGTGAACTTTCGGAGAACACCACCCCCATACACCCCCCTCACCATCCTCAACAACACTGTATCGGCCGTGGACCACTTCAGGTTCTTAGGAACCACCATCTCTGAGGACCTGAGCTGGTCTTCACACTTAGACACTGTTCAAAAGAAGGCCCAGCAGAGACTGTACTTCCTGAGGCAACTCAAGAAGTTCAACCTTCACAGGAGCTGCTGGTCATCTTCTACACTGCCATCATTCAATCACTCCTATCTTCATCCATCTCAGTGTGGTTTGGCTCATCCACGAAACAGGACAGGTCCAGACTGCAACGAATAATCAGGAATGCATGGAGAATAATCAGGGCTGACCTTCCCTCCATCCAGGACTTATACAGGTCTAGGGTCAGGAAAAGAGCTGCTAAAATCTCTGCAGACCCCACACACCCTGCACATAAACTGTTTAGAGTTTTACCTTCAGGCTGCCGCTACAGAGCACTGTTCGCTACAACCAGCCGCCACAGAGACAGTTTCTTCCCCTAGGCTGTTTCTCTGCTGAACATTTAATAGAGTACAGAACAACATCATACAGATGTTGTAAATGCACCTTTTTATTATATATGTGTATATTGTACATTGTAAATTTGTATATTCTGTAATGCAAAAACCAAACCAAAGAGCAAAGTGTACCGGAGTCAAATTCCTTGTTTGTATGTATGAACTTGGCATTAAAGCTGATTCTGATTCTGAAATGTGCTCAGGGAGGTATGTACAGAAGTGAGGGGCCAAGGCTTCTTTCCTTCATGTGATGAGATGCTCTGGTTAGTAATTTGCATCACAACATGCTCTCTTTGCAATTCCAATTAATTGTGTGTAAACTGGCTGCACGGTGGCGCAGTTGGTAGCACTGTTGCCTTGCAGCAAGAAGGTCCTGGGTTTGATTCCTGGCTGGGGTCTTTCTGCATGGAGTTTGCATGTTCTCCCTGTGCATGCGTGGGTTCTCACCGGGTACTCCGGCTTCCTCCCACAGTCCAAAGACATGCCTGTTAGGTTAATTGGGCACTCTAAATTGCCCTTAGGTGTATGAATGAGTGTGTGCATGGTTGTTTGTGTGTTGCCCTGCAATGGACTGGTAATCTGTCCAGAGTGTACCCCGCCTCCTGCCCATAGACTGCTGGAGATAGGCACCAGCTCCCCCGTGACCCACTATGGAATAAACGGTAGAAAATGACTGACTGACTGTGTGTAAACTTACCAACACAGCGGTTTTATAGTTTATAAATTAAATTGTAGTTAGGAATGAATACTGTCAAGCTCCAGTCAGGTCTCACTATGCCATCAGTCATAAGGGGGAGCTGAGCTTCAGCTATGGGCAGGCTAGGAGATAGAAGCAGAGAAGACATGCTCTCTGTTACTGATGTATTACTGTGAATATAGGCCTATGGGTACATTTAGGTGACATTTTGATCTTTGGAGATTTTCAATATAAAACGCACAATTAACCAAATTCTACCCTATTCTATTACAACATAGAATCAGCCTGGATTTTCTGCAGTCTGCATGAAAAAGTTAATGACTTTAAAGTGCAAACCCAAAGACGTTTGACCCGAGTGAAGTTAGTTTTAGGTTGGATATTAGATATTTGTACTCTGAAGATTTTGCAGGGTCTTCCTCCTATTTGATTATGGGCAGCTGCTCTCTGCCTGCTTCCTCCTCCTGCAGACGCTGGTTCGCATCAAGGCCGTCAATAAAATTCCAAAATAAACACGTTGTTTCATGGTGGCATTGTTTTGTGTGTTTTGGGCGAAATGTTTGTGCGTTTTAACAGCTGGTTTTATGTGTGACTAGCTGGTTTAGTATGTTATTAAATACAGTGCCTCCTTCCTGCGTATAATTCAGAAAGTTGAATTATACAGCCTCCAAGACTCTCTACTAAATTTCCTAAACAAAGGCATGGTTTAGGAAATTTGAAATTTATTTTGGTATGACCCGCTCCGGCCATGGCAGCCCTTATTAGTATTGTACTAACACTTTTGAGTTTCGTAACTTTTTCCGGCACTACTTCTTAGAAAAGCTTTTTATTTCTCCTGGTCCCTTGGCCAATTAATGAACAGCAGTTTGTTTACATCACCTGTATTCTCTACTCAGCCTGGTAATACTTACTCAAGAGCAGGGAATATAAAAAGTAAGTACCAGTACGGAAAAAAAAGGGTAATGGAAACGTTCACAAAGCGGGCCGAGTGGAGTGGAGCCGACCTAATGAGACCCAGTAGAAAAGGGCAATATGTTGCAGGGGTAACTTGATACAGGGTAGCAGCTACCTGGCTTTCTGAAACCGAAAACCTTACCCCAGGACAACATTTTTATTAAACCCGCTTTCTGAAATGACGCCCAGGTCAGAAGTGTTGTCGTTCATAGTGATCAAAGCTCTCTGAACTTTGGGATGGCTTTTTTGACCGATGAAACTTTCATTTGTTTCATAGCACTATGTTTCTGTGTTTTGAGTATTTTTTTGTCTGTATGCAGTCCTCTGCATTTGTTTACATGCCTTTTTGTAAACAAATGTGGGGGCAGTTATAATCAGTGTTTCAGCAGTAATATTTCCTTCATTTACCTATAGGCTGTTCTTTGAAACACAGTAAAATATAAAGCACAATGCCAGTCCTTCAGCCAAGCTTCTGCAGGGGTTCTGATATAATCAGCATTACCTGAAACAACCTTTGTTTCTTGTTCCTTAAAATAAATGTATTATTCTAATGTATATCAAATAATCTACTGTCTTACCATATCAAATATGTTTATAAATTAAATTTAAATATTCTTTAAAACCAAAATGTTTTGCATGACACCTGATAAAAGCCTTAATTTGAATTACGCAAATTATAATGGAAAACTGGAAAATAGAGATAGCACTTAGTATTTCTCATGGCACATAAAACAAAGTTGACATTTAAAATATACTGAAATAAAACTTTAAAATTGATCATACCTAATTTAAAACACTGCAGTGAGGTTTGCTAATAATAAGAGCTTATTCTTTTATATCTAATTTAGCATGGATGTTTCAGAAAAAATAGTAAAGAAACACAACAAGAATTGTCTTTGTAAATGTCATGATTTGCTCAAAATAATTTCTCCAGTCTCCTCATTATTATTTTTTTATAGCTGTGTAATATTCATGTTTCCAGTGTCATATGCATCAAAGGCAGGAAGCTGATTGTGTGAAAGTTTGGGATTTTTGATTTATTTAAAAAATAAATAATAATATAGAGAGTTATTTGTTTAGGGTTGTCTGCTTGCTTAAAGCATTAACAGTAAAGCTTGTCTGTCTTATGATTTATGAACATTATTGTTATTTTTATTTATATGACTCTAAAATTACAGTTGCATGGAATGGAGGACCAGGAAAGACTCCTCAGCAATGCCCCTTTGGACAAACCTACAGCAGGTGTGACTAGAAGATGTTTATCGTTGAACAAACATTTGCATGTTTTACATTAGCTATAAATGGACTTCAGGATTGCAGAAAACAAAACCTGGTGCAGCTTTAGAGAACTCTTTTAGGTTCAATAATTCAACCTTTAAGGTAAAAGAAATATCTAATTTAATTCCATGCATACAATGTTTTTTTGTTTTTTTTTTGAGAAATGACAAAGAAAAGGAAGATTTAGAACTGTTAATTATTGCTGTTTTTTGGAATGTAAAAATACAAAAACCGTTTAGAGGAGTGTTTGGATATACTTGGTGCATCAAAATCACTCATGTTACTAATTAGAGAATTTTTGTTACTGAAAATGGCTCCCTTTGGGCACAGGAAGTAAATGAGTTTATAATCTGTTTTTCCATTTGTGTAAATGCTTAGACCTAAATATTTAGAAAAGTCTAACCTGAGTTCAGATAAATTGTGCTATATTTACAGCATCTCTAAGATGTAAAGTGAACCCACTGAAACCAGATGTTCTGCAACTGGATGCACTAGAACCTCCTTTCTGGAAAACCACTCAGACAACTCAAATGTTACATACCAGACTGTTGCTAAACTTGATTTATGTGTCGCTGGTTTTTGAATTTTTTTTATTTTAACTATGTAAATTAAAAGTAAATGGCAGATGGAGCAAAGACACAGTAACCAGAAAAAAGTGCAAACCAGAAGTAGAGCATATCCTAACACTAGAATTAATCATGATCAGAAACAGGAATAACTAATTAATTACAATGAATAAGTTTAAAATAAAACATGAACTACAATCTACAGAGAACAACCAAAACTAGACACTACAACTTAGAGCAGAAAATAAGTACAGAACAAAAGCAGAAAAAAACATACAATATAGAATAAAAACTTTATAAGGAAAGCAAAGATACCAAAACATCACAAAACACAAACCCAAGGTCCCAAAGATTATAACAAACTATGCTTGATAAATTCCATTAACATGAACAAAATCAATAGCAATGATGATAAACTGAAAATCAACTCAGGAATACCAGACATGGCTTTAGAATTGTGGTTCTGCAGAATTTTTTTTTTTTTACTAATTACTGACACTGACCTTGAAAACAAATATGCCTCTCCTAATAAAAAGTGCCACCTGACAAAAAAATATCTTCTTAATAGGTACATGTTAAACTTATGCATATTAAAATATCTGTATCTCAGGTGTATCCAATCTTGTCATTCTACATATTTAAAGGGTGAAAAGTAGTCACTGCGGTATTTGATATTGATGTGTACCACACTGAACATGTGCCAGAGAAAGTTCAGGAAAACATGCTGGATGATAAGAAAATCAATTAGAAATTGAAGAGATGAATGATGCAACCAGTAACCAAATCCCAGAACATCTTCCACAGAAGTTAGTTGTGAACTCCAAGGTTAAACACTGTCAGATTACTCTGTCTATTTAAAAAAGTGACATTTAAGAAGTTAGCGACAAGCTTTTGGAAGTATTTTTTGCTTCCACAAACTCTAGTTTTGTATTGTCTTTTGTTTGGACAAAAATAAAATGTACCAATGTTTTTTGGCCAGTTTTATAGTTTACTGGAGAACATTCTTTTAGATCTCAAAATGTAAGTTTTTATTTTATTTTATTATTATCTCAGGTATTATATTGGTCTGACTCAAAACTTTCACCACAAAAGTTAGCTAGATATTACTGTTAATATAGCAGTTATAGAAGAACTGCATTTGAAACTTAAACCTGTCACCTTAAAACTTTACTTAAAAAAATTATGCACTCCCAAAAACACACTTCCTGTTTCGTGATAAAGTTCGAATATTTGAGGTAAAAACTAAGCTTCACTCAAAGAAAACTGTTTAAGTGTCTTTTGCTCTGTCATTCAATTCAATTCAATTCAGTTTTATTTCAATAGCGCCAATTCACAACACATGTCATCTCAAGGCACTTTGAAAAATGACACGTGCCTTGTGCCTATATTATCTTGCTTTCCATGTAATGCAATTTGGCCTACCCTCCTAATGGTAGATGAATATAGAGTGAAAATAATAGCTGAACAAACCAAATGTAGTTGAATTAAAACATTTTTGTAAACAAGATGGGCCAAAATTACTACAAAGTGGCCCATCTTGAAGTTCCATGTTACGTTAAAGTTCCATGATGCTTTGTGATGCCTAATCTATGCTCTTTATAACTCACTTTCTTTGACAGGTTGCGTTGTAAAGATGGATAATGTCAACACCAATACAACACCGTTCATCCAAACAAGCGTTAACCAAACAAATAGAGCAGATGGTCCACCTAGAGATATGTTTTGCTGGCATTATGGTAACAACGTACAACTGTTCACCATGATTATAATCTCCACCTGGCTTTCTATAGCACCCCCGGCCATCTACTGTCTCTATTCTCAGGTGTGTACAATAAGAAAGAAAAATACAGTAATAAAGAAACATGGCATGCTACTCTTAACAGAAATGTTGGAGAGCCTAATCTGTTCTAGTTATGTTTGGCATAAAACAAATGGGATATCTATTTTGCAAAGATGTTATTGTTTTAGTTGAAACACTTGGAGGCTAAAGTTATGCTAATATTATTATCAAAAGGGAAAAGTTTACAAAAAGGCCTTATTGACTTCAGCAGCACCATTTCTTCAACAGCTTATTTGACTGACATCAGTGGCATTATAAAGAGAGGTGGAAACTTTGTATATCTTAGTATGTATGGCTATTATATATCTATTAGGTGTACATTAGGTGTCTAATCTGTGTTTTTTAGAAGTATATCAGGTGTCCTCTCTTTTAGGGTAGGCGTTCCCAACCTTTTTTGACTTGTGTACGGCATGGGCCATTTTGTCATTAACCACAAGTACCCCCTCAGCTATAAGTACAGTACATATGTACAACAACATCTTAATAAATGAAAATTGTTTTAAATAATCTCCTTAACTTGAATATTTAGTTCTTAAGCAATTTATTTTTTTTATAGCTCAAATTAAACATTAAAATAACATGGCGTGAAAGTGAAAGTAATCTAAATAAATAAAATCCCATCCATCCATCCATCCATCCATCCATCCATTATCTTCCGCTTATCCGGGGTCGGGTCGCAGGGGCAGCAGCCTAAGCAGAGAGACCCAGACCTCCCTTTCCCCAGCCACTTCCACCAGCTCTCCAAGGGGAATCCCAAGGCGTTCCCAGGCCAGCCGAGAAGCATAGTCCCTCCAGTGTGTCCTGGGTCTTCCTTTGGGCCTCCTCCTGGTGGGACGTGCCCGGAACACCTCACCAGGGAGGCGTTTAGGAGGCATCCGAGCCAGATGCACGAGCCACCTCAACTGGCTCCTCTCGACGTGGAGAAGCAGCGGCTCTACGCTGAGAGCCTCCCGGATGGCCGAGCTTCTCACCCTATCTCTAAGGGAGAGCCCAGATACCCTGCAGAGGAAACTCATTTCAGCCACTTGTATCCGTGATCTCGTTCTTTCGGTCACGACCCAAAGTTCATGACCAGAAATGACGGTAGGAACATAGATCGACCGGTAAATCAAGAGCTTCGCTTTTTAAGTCAGCTCTCTCTTCACCACAACAGACTGGTACAGCACCACATCACTGTGGAGGCAGCACCAATCCATCTATTTATCTCACGCTCCATTTTTCCCTCATTCGTGAACAAGACTCCAAGATACTTGAACTCCTTTACTTGGGCCAGGACCTCCCCCGAGCTGGAGAAGGCACTCTACCCTTTTCCGGCTCAAAACCATGGCCTCGGACTTGGAGGCATTGATTCTCACCCCGACTACTTCGCGCTCGAATGCAAACTGCTCCAGAGAGAGCTGTAGCTCACGAGCTGATGAAGCCAACAGGACCACATCATCTGCAAAAAACAGAGATGCAATCCTAAGGCCACCAAAATGGATCACCTCAACACCTTGGCTGCGCCTAGAAATTCTGTTCATAAAAATTATGAAAAGAATGGGTGACAAGGGGCAACCTTGGCGGAGTCCGACACTCACCGGAAATGAGTCCGACTTACTGCTGGCAATGCGGACCAAGTTCTGACACCGGTTGTACAGGGACCTAACAGCCCGTATGAAAGGGCCTGGTACCCCATACTCCTGGAGTAACCCTCACAGGATTCCCAGAGGGACACGTTGAACGCCTTCTCCAAGTCCACAAAGCACATGTAGACTGGTTGGGCGAACTCCCATGCACCCTCCAGGACCCTGCTGAGGGTGTAGAGCTGGTCCAGTGTTCCACGGCCAGGACAAAAACCACAGTTTTGGGATAATGTTTAAAGTAAAGCTTCATGAATAGGGAGACCCATATTTAACAGCTGTTCTACTGATTTTCTGTTTGTTTACTTTATTTCTTTTTTACTTTATACTCATTTTCTGCAGGTACAAAGAGATCATGTCATTCCAGTCTTCATCATCAACCTTCTCATTTCAGACATCCTTCAGATTTGCTGTATGATAGTGGAGGTGGCATGGTCATATTACCATTTAGCTTTAGTGGAGGTAGCACGATCAAATGGCCATTTAGCTTATTATATAATTGTTGAGAATGTCTACAATGGTGGGGTGATGGCCAGTGTTTTCTTCATTACTTTTATTGCCACGGAAAGGTAATTTTATTTCATATTATATAGCTTATATGTCACAGTCAGATAATTAGATTTATTTTGTTTAAATTTCTTCTCATGTCTGCACTTGTTCTTTATTTTTTTAATTACAGGTATTTGCTTATTGTCTGGCCATTTTGGTACAGATTCAGCCAAAAACTCAAGGTTTCTGCATCAGTCAGCGCTGTCAGCTGGACCCTTTCTATTTATATTGGTTTAAATAATGGATCCTGGCTGGGAGCTCTCCTGGCCCTTCCCCTTCCCCTGTTAATATTCTTCCTTGTCCGGATCTTTAAAGCCCTGTCTACATCCCATAATGTCCCATCAGATGACAAACGACAGATTGTGGCAGTTTTGACTGTGGTGGTGGGCATTTACACTCTGACATTCTTGCCTCAAATTCTTAAAGAGTTGTGGTGGTTAGGGTGGTGGTTGTTGGATTTTGACTATACCACATACATCAACTTAATCAATGTGTCTTGTACTTTAATCCAGATAAATCCTCTGACAGACTTACTTCTATACATTTTTATCAAGAAATGGGTCTTTGACAAACTGCTGGCTTTTCTGTGTTGTTGCAGAAACACTAAGGATGTGCAGCAAAAGACAAACAGCATTACAACAACAACATGTACCTGGTCAGCTTCTCACAGGCAGACAGATGCAGAAAATAACCCTTGAAATATAAAATCAAGAAACACAGCAGACATATACATTTAATCCAAACAAAGAAGCAATACAGCATCTAATATTTCAAAATGAAACCTGCATGTGAAAAACATTTTGTATGACCAAATCAACCTTTTACCTGTGGAAGAATGAAATGAAAAAGATGTGTGCACTAATAATTCAATTCAGTTTTATTTATATAGCAACAATTCACGACACATGTGGCCTAAAGACACTTTACAAAGTCAATTAAATCGAATCGTACATATTTAAAGTCGGGTACATACATTCCAATTAATCCTAACTATCAAACAGTGCAGTCAGATTCAGTTTATTATTATAATTGGTTAAAACGTTTTTCTATCTAAGGAAACCCAGCAGATTGCATCCAGTCATTGACTTGCAGCATTCCCTCCTCCTGGATGAGCATGTAGAGACAGTGGACAGTCACTGGCGTTGACTTTGCAGCAATCCCTCATACTGAGCATGCATGTAGCGACAGTGGAGAGGAAAAACTCCCTTTTAACAGGAAGAAACCTCCAGCAGAACCAGAACCAGGCTCAGTGTTAGCGGCCATCTGCCACGACCGACTGGGGGTTTGAGAGAACAGAGCAGAGACACAAAAAGAACACAAAAGAAAAGAAAAGCATTAATGATTTTATCTCCTTTAGTGATTTCATCTAGGAGAGACCAACAGCTAAGCAGGTGAACTCAGGGACAGTTTTTAAATCAAGAGTATGAAAGAGAGCACATACAGTTAGGCACAGCAGACGTTCAGTCAGTAGCTATGTCTAGGAGAGACAGGATTAAACACTGAAGACAGGGCCAAGTGGATCATCTTAATAAGGTGAGCATTACATTGTTGGCAGCAGCAGCTTGGCCGATGCCCCTCTCCAGAAAGGTGTCACAGGTAGACACAGAGCCAGGCCAGGTGTAGCTTCTAGGAGGAGAAAAGAGAGAACATAAAGTTAAAAGCTGAAATAACAGCAACAAATTGCAAAATTGGAGAGTAGTGTTAGAATGTAGCGAAGAGGGTGAAAGTGGTCATTATGTCCTCCAGCAGCCTAAGCCTATAGCAGCATAACTACAGATATAGCTCAGGATAACATAAGCCACTCTAACTATAAGCTTTATCAAAAAGGAAAGTTTTAAGCCTAGCCTTAAAAGTAGACAGGGTGTCTGCCTCACGGACTAAAACTGGGAGCTGGTTCCACAGGAGAGGAGCCTGATAACTAAAGGATCTGCCTCCCATTCTACTTCTAGAGACTCTAGGAACCACCAGTAAACCTGCAGTCTGAGAACAAAGTGCTCTGTTATGAACATATGGACCAATCAGATCTCTGATGTATGATGGAGCTAGATCATTAAGGGCTTTATATGTGAGGAGGAGAATTTTAAATTCTATTCTGGATTTAACAGGGAGCCAATGAAGGGAAGCTAAAAAAGGAGAAATATGATCTCTCTTTTTAATTTTCATCAGAACTCTTGCTGCAGCATTTTGAATCAGCTGAAGGCTTTTAACTGCATTTTGTGGACATCCTGATAGTAAAGAATTACAATAGTCCAGCCTTGAAGTAACAAATGCATGGACTAGTTTTTCAGCGTCACTCCTGGACAGGATATTTGTAATTTTGGCAATGTTCCGGAGATGAAAGAAGGGAATATTAATTATGAGGGGTTGTGACTTTTATATACGTGTTTCATGTGTACAGTTTAGAACATGTATGTTGTGTATTAGTTAAAACATGTTTAATGCTACAGTTTCTTTAATATAAACCTTGATTTTAGCAAAACAGCAGTTGTTTCAACTCTTTTTTTGTAGTTCTTTTACAAAAATAACTATTTAAGTAGTTATTTAACTGTGTCTGTTTTTAACAATGGTGTATGCAAAAGTTTTATTTTCAGAAGTTTTAAGAACGTGAAAATGTCTTTAAAACATAAATAGTACAGGAATGGTTTATAATTTATAAATAATTTAGGTCCTGTCCTTTATTTTACTCTTATAAAACAAACATGATTAAAATCAATATTTTTTCACTATGTTGTTGGCTGTTGCCTTTGTAAATAATTAATCTGAATATTATTGTGGTTGGTTTCTGTAAAATACCTCATTAAAAACACTTATAAACACAAAAACGTGAATCATACAAATGCATACGGAAAGTAAGAAACTCTGGTTCCAGTTGTTAAGTGTTGCCTGCCATTCCCTGATACAAAGAAGTTATAGAAAGACACGTTTAAACCAGTTTGAAAACTATTCGTTCTGCAGAAACATCACATTTTTATTCAGCCTTTCTTTGACCCAAACAATAAACAGTATTTGGTTAAATTATTAACTGTGCAGACAAGAAAGTTTTTGAACAAAGAAAAGACATAAAGAGGCACATCCAGGATGTGATCAGGTATTATCCGTCACATTGGTAGGAATACATTCAATTCATTATTGATAATGTTTGACAAATGCAAGCATAAATGCAGGTGTACTTTCTATGTTGTAACTAGTGTTGAGAATTAAAATCATGTAATTTCATGTTATTAGTTTAGTTTGCATGTGAGAACATTAAACTGAGATTTAACATGAGTGAGCCTTGAGGAGAGATCACAGCAGGGTTCAGGGTGAAACAGGGGTTAGAAGGGTCTCGGCAGCTGCAAGCCATAAAAGCTGGCTGTAGGGACAATAAAGCAATAAATGTCAACTTTTGGTCGGGGTATAGATGCCACAAGGGAGCTTGGCTGATTTACAACACCTGATGGAAAAAGGGAAGGCACAGTCAGTAAGCTTTGAAGTCAACAGTATAAAGATGTACTGAAAACTTGTAATGACAGAGACATCTGGGTAAAGACAGCCATGCTTTGCTGAAAATCCATCTCTCTCTGTAAGGGCCCTTATGTAAATTCTCTCTTCTTTATGTAATTTTCCTTCATTGTGTTATTTTGTATATTCATTTTGCATTAGAAATCATTGGACTTATTATCTTCCAAATTAAACTTGCATTAATCTTAATTTCCTGCTCTTCATCTGTTCTTTCTCACAACATCCAGACTGGGAGAGGTTGAGGCCGCAAGAATATCAGTGATAGCATTATTTTAGCTCAACACTAGGTTGAAGCATCATATGGATGGTCCTCTGTGAGCTTATAGAACTGTGTTACTTTGTCAGTACACAAGTACTTTTTGTGATACTATCTGCGGGTGTCCCTGAGACTATTACTGTCCATAGAGACAGAATGAACAAAATGCCTTTTTGTCATTATTTTGCCTGAACAATAGGAAGATGGACCTGTGCTTAATCTTTCAAGAGCAATTCAAGAGCTGGGATGTGCCAAACTAAGAAAATAAAAACAAAATAGAAAAGTTGAATCAGAATCAGCCTGAATTATATTATGAACACAGCAATATCATACTACTTACTCTGGACACTGGAGAACACAGATGATTTCACAATATACACCCAGGAAATTGAAGTGGTCGTCTCACTTTGTACGTACAATACAGGCTGACGGTTTCTTCAGAAAAACATGACCTGCATGTGACAACCATGCCAACTTCCTTTACATCCAAGCATACCAGCAGAAGGTACCAAGATGCATTAAGGTAAATCTTGGGGAAAGCACAGCAACCTTTGACACTGCATTACAAGTGTGTGATTGTTTAGATCTTGCTGGAGTTAAATACTGCATATTTGAAGAAAACCTTAAAACCAAAGTAAAGTACAGTCTACAGTTTGTGTCAGGTTTGCAGAGAGAATCCTCAGCGCTGACATTTCCTCCATCCAAGACTTATAGAGGTGTGGGGTCAGGAAAAGAGCTGCTAAAATCTCTGCAGACCCCACACACCCTGCACATAAACTGTTTAGGCTTTTACCTTCAGGTGGCGCTACAGAGCGCTGCCTGCTAAAACCAGCCACCACAGAGACAGTTTCTTCCCCCAGGCTGTTTCTCTGATGAACACTTGACAATCAGAGTTCCAGAACAACACCATGCATATTTGGACTGATGTCACATTCTATTGTAAACTCGTTTGTGTATATGTGTACATTTAAAAATATATTCTTTATTTCCACTGTTATATATAAAAAAAAATCCTCAATGAGAGGAAAGTATACCGGAGTCAAATTCCTTGTTTGTCTGTACAAACTTGGCAATAGAGCTGATTCTGATCTCGGTGTCATTTAGTTCGTCTTCAAGAACAGCAGAGCAAACGAGAGATGTTCAGGAAGTGTTGAGAATTAAAATCATTTAGTTTCATACTATTTGTTCAGTTTGCATGTGTAAGCATAAAACTGAGATATAACATGTGTGAGCCTTGACTCACACAGCCGGCTTCAGGCTGGAGCAAGGGTGAACCTCAGGTCAGGATGTTCGCCAGCAGCTGTAAGCAGTAAATGCCGGCTGTTGGGCATAGTATAGATAATAAATTACTCCCATGGGGGTTGACTAATTTACAGCGCCGACACAGACTTCGTAAATAATTCTTGGAGGGGAGGTTTCAGTCAGTCAGCTTTGAAGTTCGTTGAGGGTATAAAGACCTTTAATACTGATGGTCAGACAGACCACTTGGTGAATACAGCCTAAGCTTTGCTGATCTCTGAGTCTCTCCCTAAGGCCTTAGGTAATCTTTCTTTCTTTGTATCATTCTTTTTGTATTTAATTAGGGATTGATAATCATTGGACTTATTTACCAAATTAAACTTATGTTAATCTTAATTTCCTGCTCTTCTCTGTTCTTTGTCATGACATCCGGACTGGGGTGAGGTTGAGGCCGTATTATTATATCTGGTAGAATTATTTTACCTCAACAGAAGCAAAATGAAACACTTTATACTCATCTCATTTACCTCATTTACCTTTGCCTCCTGCCTCTGCCTATGAAATTCTATGCATGTCAACTAAACGTCCATCTAATCTTCCATCTGACTAGACTATGATATGCAGAAAGATTTTTTAGGAATGATTCTGTTCTAAAAAAAGCAGAAAAGTCAGTGCAGAAAGAAGTTATGCCAGAGGATATAGGGAATAGACCAGATTCACCAATATTTCTATATATAAACCTCTGAAAGGGACACAGCCTCAGTCACAACCATAAACTGAAGTTAAGGTAATAAGAGATTACATCACAAGAATATTATTGTTCATCCTATAAAAATAAATTGAATGTAATGCTGTGAACCCTCAAAACAGGTTAGATGAGAAAGCTGCCCCACATGTAATATGTCACAGAGGCTGCTCTGAAATGTCATTTTGTTTACAGCTTTTCACCTCACTTCCTCTATCTGTGCATTCAGAATTAATTTCCTCTGACCACATCTCTTTTCACAAGAAATAAAGTGAGTGAAAAATAAGACAAGTTTGTTGTACTTGAAGTTAATGAAGCTCAGTTTATTGACATAAAGATATGTTTGTTTTTCAGGTGTCCTGTCTCGGCATCTCCGGCACACAATATAGAGCAGCTAGAGTTGGTATCTTGATTGCATGATTGACTTTATTAAATCAAGATTGCATCTGGAATTAAAGTACACAGGCTGTATCAGTGAACTAGGAGCCTGTATTTTTATGACCTTCAGCTATTTGAATTATATGTATGGGTGTGTGGATTTGTTTGTTGTACAGCAATTATGTATATGTGTGGTGAGTGCTGCAGGAAGGCCAACAGAAAGGAAATCCCACCAAAGCCCAGGCCAGTCTCAATGGCCCACAGCCTAACATCTTCAAGAGTTATAGCACACTAGCCAGTTCACACACCAACCTACATAACACAAAGGAGGGCAGCAGAACCAATGAAGGAACGAAGCAAGAGCAGAAGAGGGCCAAGCCATGTGTCCTGTGCCCAGCCTCCCCACCCTTGTCGATGGTGCATGAATCTGTATGTGTATTAATGGGAAATGTTTCTGTAAGGTATTACTTAGTCAACTCAGAAGCAAGAACGATACAGTCAGTTTTACTTGCAGCAAGGGTAGCCCACTTTGCAGTGCAAACTATAAAGTTTTGACACCCTATCTCTTTATTTATATGCTGTGGTTGGTCAGAGATCAACAGACAGTTCAGACAGGGTGTGTGTGTGTGTGTGAGGCTGAGAAGAGGCTGGTTCTCACGGGCCTCTGGTGAATCCCACACACACAGGAAGCTGCATACCAGAGCATGATACAGAGCAGAGTGCAGGTGCCTTGCAGCACAAAGTTTTTACTTGAGTGATGACAAGTCCTCGCACCCATCCAACAGTTTCCATTAATGCTGGTGTGCTTCTCTAAAGTGGACTAAAACTGGAGTTGCAATTAGGGTGCTGCTTGCTGATGGCAATGTTCCCTAAAACATGGTTTAAACTGCTGAATGTCACTTAAAAAGGTACAACTAGTGTTTAAAGGTAATGTTTACTTTTTTTAAAGTACCTTGAAACAATATTTGTTGTTAATTGGTGCATTATAAGCAAACTGAATTGAACTGAAACAAGTTGGAGTGTGAGAATTGTGTTTTAGAAAACTGAAACATCTTGTTATGATCTTAGAGGATGCTTCCTTCCTGTTGGTAAATATAAACTTATCACATCATCTCTGGGCCCATTTTTCATGCAGAAGTCAGATGTCATTGGTCAGACACCATATAACATGCATATGTAGTAGGCACACACTGCACACAGTTAAGAATAGAAGGACAAATGGTTAAAAGGGAAGGTAAATATATATATATATATATATATATATATATATATATACATATGTATATACATGTATAATGTTTTGAATGTAGAGAAATAAAGAAAAAACATAAAATCTAAAATGTTTTTCTAGAACATTATATTTCATATGTTGAATTTAATGCTGCTGCTAAAAGAAATAAAAAGTAACATTTAGGTTATGTGCCAAGAGTTTTAGGCATATTGTGCACAGACTTTAAATATGGATAAGTTTTCACTATTCCTTTAAGAATTAATCTGTAATTAAGAACGGGGCATTGGTTTAAAACTTTTTTTATGTTATTAAAAATACTTCAAAAGAGTATAAACTCAAAAATATTTACAAAACAATGTTTGCGTCCTAAAGAGCTTGAACAACTCTTTAATGAAGTCTCAAACATTTATTATTTTGCTTATGCAGGTTTGACATTGAAGAATGGGAGATTCCCATAACAGCAACGCCTCATGGAACAAAAACTTCAATCAGAGCAGCTTCAACCCCACTGATGCATATGACGACACTGAGAACAGTTATAACGAAGGGAGCGATTTATCGTTTCACTTTATAGATGTGGTGCATTGGATCACTATTTGTGGTGGGCTTCCTTTGATTCTGGTGGCCTTATTTGTGGTTTCATCAATGGTGAGTACATAAAACTTACATATAGTTTTGTATTTTACACAGTATGCTTTTTTATGATTACTTTGAACGTTGGTTTTTCATTAGCCTAAGTTTAAGCCCGGTTCTTAGAGAAAGAAACAAAAGTATGTCTGTAGGTGGAAGAAGTATCAGTACTAACTTTTCATTTTGTTCCTCCTGCAGGTGAAAAAGGATCATGTTGCTCCAGTTTACATCTTCAGCCTTCTGATTTCTGACCTCATCCAACTCTGCAGCAGAGTTGAGCCATCCCTATGGTCAACCAATCAAACTCCTGCTCCTGCCAGCTCACATCCTGTAAAACAGCAGCACCACAAGCTGCCAGAGGGGACACCCTCCACATCGTTTTTGAATTGTGGATTAAACCTAAAAAGGAAAGTTTTTGTGTGTGGCGCCAACGGCTTCTAGTCTCACAGCGAGGTGCAGGTGAACTTGATGCAGTAAGCAATCAGGAAACTGATAAAGTTTAACAAAGACTTTATTTTACAGTGAGCGAGGGGAAACGGGCGGAACTGGAACTGGAGGACAAACTGCAAGGTAAGTAGACACGGTAAGAATGTATGAATCAAAATGGTGAATATTACTAAATAACAAATCTGCCTTACTAGGAAGTGGAGGTTGATCCGCCAGGAGGGGTGAGACAACAACAGAGCTGCACACTGAGATGAACGGAGCAGGCAAGTACTTGACTCACTTTGTGGTAACTCTGAGGTTCTGTTGGAGATGTTGTTGTGTGGGAGGGTGGACAGGGTTCGCTTGAGGTGGTCCGTAGTACTTCCAGGAAGAGCACCGTCGAAGTAACCGCCAGCCAGTAGTTCCAGAAAGCAGAGGGTAGGCAAACCATGTTTAATCCATGTAGTTTGGAGATCCTTCTCCAATGTCCAAAATAGCAAAGATGCTTGGAGACAAAGTCAGGTCCAGGTATCCGGCCTGCGGAGGAGCACATGCAAAATTACTTGGATGGCAAAGACAAAGCTAGGTTAACTGTGGCTTGAGTCTATACCACTGAGGGCAACACTCTGGCGATGAACTGCTGGCGGCCTCCATCTTAAATACCATCCAAGGATGATTAAGGAATATGGAAACACCTGTCACCACTCCTCACGGACCCAGAGCTACCTAGAGGTCAAGCACAGTGCACAACAACAAAACACAACACAGAGATCCTGACATCGGTAGGAGACTGGACCCTGCCGTCCACAGTGACAACAAAAGCTTCTCTGGCAGCAGTTTCTTCCTCCTGACTTTACTTCTTACAGAACATTAAAGAAATTATGATTTTTAGCTGAAATCTGCCTTCATTTGAAAGCTTTCTGGCCAAATAATCATTCAGCAACCAGTGTACATTTTTAATATACATGTTTAGCATTCTATAATTTTTTATATATTTTATCACAATATTCAATTTGTATTTGTGTTTTAATATTTAATGTTGTAATCATTTCTTTCTATGTTTATCATTAGTTACTTGTCATTTTTTTAGTCGTCATTTTTCTCTGCTGTTTTAGTTTGGTCTCTTATACACAATGTGTTGTAATATGTTGAAGTTTGACTTATTTGATGTCAAAGTACAGTTGAGAAATTAATAAAAATCTAAACATAATGTTTGTATAAATTATAACTGTGACGATTACACTGTTTATGCTTGTGTTTCAAGACAATTTTAGTGTTAAAGATGCCGTTTAAAGCAAGTTTTTTCCTAAAATCAAGAGATGGCCCATTATCAAAAATGAGAAAATATCAAAAAACTATTTTGTTTATTCAGTGTTCATATTTATTCAGAAAAATCTTGAAAAAGACCAGGTTTTGCTTAAGGGTTTTATTCTCTTGTACTTTAGTAAAATCCAACCTAACATTATGAAATCATTATGAAATATTTTTAACATTACTAAAATTATGGAGCTCAAGTTTTAAATTACAAAATCATGTTAAAAATTAAAAGCAGTCAAGAAGCAGCAACTCTATTGAGCAAAACAGTGCCATAATATGACATACTATGTACCAAAACAGTGGTATCTTACTTTAGATGCTTTCCCTGCTATGTTTTGCTGTGGTATGTATCTTGAAATAAAGTCATTTAAGCTTGAATTAGATTTCCTCATAGCTGTACTTAAAGTAAATCACAAGTTAGATGAAGTCCAACTTTGACAATACTGTATTTTCCAGTTTTTGTAGATGATAGATTTGATCCAATTTGTGAGTGCTTTCATGATAAACCTATCCACAGATACATATTTACTTTGTAAATATACTTTTAAAAATTAGCTGGTTAGATGTAGCCAAGGCTGTTGAAGAAAGTGAAAGGTTAACTTGTGCTTGACCCCTAGTAGGCTCAGTCTGATTGACAGCAAACAGCTGCTAATATAAGAGCCTTTCCAGGGTGACCATTGTTCATGTTGTTTGAATGAGCAATGTGAAAACTTTATTGCTCTTACAAGAACTTTTCCATGTTTGTATAATATATTAGTGTGCTACGAAAATATAATACTCAGATTGTAAAAGTGTTTTTGTTATAACTAAATATATTATTATAGTATAAATAAATACATGTATTAAAATACATATTAAAAAACATAGTATTTGTACTAACTTAAAACCACATTTTTCAAATGTGAAACATATATTGTAATAACATTATAATATATCAATCAAGAAAAATATATTGTTAGTACAATAAAGCTTTTATAATATGAGTGGCTCTATTTTTGCTTTGCTTGGGTGGCAGCTTAACTCTTGCATAATCTACAGAGATGGCACTGCCTAAGATGGCAAATGATCTCAGGTGTAAAATGAATCTAAAACAAACCCTGCGTGCTAGTTTTATTGGACCTACTGCAAGGTCAGCATTTGATTCTGTAAATAAAAGGTAATACATAAATGCTGCACTATGACTACAATTAAATGATAAATAGGCAAAGGGTAAAGATCTGTTACAATATTTTAAACATCACACATAACAGTTACATCATTGAAGATTTTCTTTGACTTACCATCCACAGCAAAATCCTAAAATCCTTCCTCTGCAGAACATGTATGGAAAATACCAAAGGCTCTTCTACCATGTGGAGCAACACTGTTTTCTGTCTTATAAGCCATGACCGAAACACATAGTGGCTGATTTGTTACATTGTTAGGTGTAAAATGAAGAGGATGGTGTATTCACCTTAAAAACTGAAATAATACAAATGTTCATCTTTCTTCTTTCTACACACGTTGCAACCATGCCATAGCCTTATACGGACATCTAGTGGCCACAGAACACACACTGCAATCACATTACCTAACCGTTGCCAAACGTTTTCTCCCATCAGTTTTAGCGACAGAGTCCACTTACTCTGCAGAGTGAGCTTCATTCATTCACTCTAGGGATAGAGTACATCTGTTTGTCATCCAGATGCAAATGGTGCAGCGGAGAGATTCCACCGTGTGTCTAAAAGCTGTCTCTAATCTGATATCCTGGAGGGGAAATCCTGGAGACTAACTCTCACTCTTCTTCTCACCCAACCGCTGGGATTTCTTCTCCTGAGCAACTAATGAGGATAAATATGGGCTCCTGCTTCCAACATCCTGATGCCAGTTGCTGTCACAAAAAAGGAGCAACACTGCCTAAATCACATTATCTTTAGCTTTATCATTTATATCTAAAGGATGTTCTGCCTCAACAAAAAGTCTTTAATAGTTATTTTAATAATCATGGTAATTTTTGAGCTATCTATAACAGAATGTACTTGTAGTAACTTCTTTAACAAAGTGAAAAACATTTTCTTAGCTCCACCCAGCAGAGTTTGGGAAAGGGGCAAAATGTCTGCATAAGTGAAAATATAAGATATTGAGGATTCCTTCCTTGTTTGGAAGATTAAAATAGAAGTGGAACCTGGTATTGTAAGGCAGAGAAGGACCGAAAAGCATCATGTTCAAAAATACTTCTGCAGTTTAAGTGTGACAGTATTAGAGTGCAAATATTAGTCAGGCTATGGGAGGATTGCCAGATTTGAGTATAAGACTATAACATAAACCTTTTTTTTTAATTGTATAAAATATCAAGTTTTAGTTATTAGTGAGTACAGTATGAGATCTAAAGCTACTGACTTACTTAAACTGAGAACGACAAAATGTTATTCTAATTTGTTGAATATGACTGGGCATTGGTTTAGAAAATAAATGGATGTTTTAAATGGCAGAGATTACTTTTGACTCGTGAAATATATTTACCCAGTTTACACTTGCTCTTTGTCTGCTTTCTGGACTCAGTGGGTCCAACTCAAATCAATAAAGTCAAAATTGGCAGCACATTTAGGACACATTTAGGTTTGACTGGTTTGTACATTGTTATAGATTTCCCTGTAATATCAAAATTACCTACTGGTAGCCTGGTTGCAATTATCATAGCTACCCATGTTTTGGAAATATACAAGCAAGAGTATGTTGATGTATTCCTCGTGTAAACAGCTCTTTCCTAATTAGCCAGTCAGTCAGTCAGTCAGTCATTTTCTACCGCTTATTCCATAGTGGGTCGCGGGGGAGCTGGTGCCTATCTCCAGCAGTCTATGGGCGAGAGGCAGGGTACACCCTGGACAAGTCGCCAGTCCATCACAGGGCAAAGCTCTTTCCTAATTAGCATTTTTTAAATTTATTGAATGTGATTGTGTGCTTTATATTTGAACTGGATGGTATATAATTCAATTTACCACTGAATCGTACTTGATTTGGACTGAATAAAAATAGTAAAGTCTCATTTATAAAGAAATTACAGTAACTTAGTATTCAACGCATATTCTGTTATGCAATACATTTTACACTGCAAAACTGTAAAGAAAACTGCAAGTAGTTTTACAGGGAAATAACTGTTTTTAAATGTCAAAGTATTATAAGACTTAGTAGAAAGAAGCACTATTACAAGACATTTCGACTATTTCCAGAACATAGTGAAACCCTAGGCTGCTATTTGTGCGTGTTTGGACAATGGGTCTGAATCTGAAGTCTTTTTTGTAGATTTCATCCACTGAGCAGCTCATCCTCTGGAGAAGAACTGCTGAGGTCTGAAGATGTACATCTCTTGCCACCACCACAGCCGGGTCCAAAATTGAATGAAAAATAGTAAAATCAGACTAATACAGCATTGATATAGATTTGTTGTACAGTTTTTATGGTTTAAAAGTTATGGATTTCCACAACAAATTCTGTGAAGGTGGGGCTCAACCCAAACTGAAAAGAATTCTGCCTTGGAAAAGGCTCTGAGAGAGGCTACACTAACCCACTGAAATTATATTTCAAGGTAAAGTGGTAGAGATTTTTTTATTCTAGCTTACAATATTACAGAACTGTGGAATGGATTTTTAATGCCACATTCGATTTGTTTGCAAAGTCAATGAAACCTCAGAGAGATTCTGTTTAAGTTTATAACAGCAAATATGTGGCATTAATGGACAGTATATGTTCCAAATGGAAATATATCTACGGGATAGTTTAAAATGAGCTTTCCTTCATTTTACAGAGCAAAGTCTTTGAAAAAAAGCCGTGGCTCCAAAAATGATTTAGCATAGGAACTGTTTGTTTTGAACTACATGATGCAGCAAATATTTTAGATGTAATTTCAACATGTAACTGTAATAAACTCAGGTTAAGTATGTAAATAATGTTTATTAGAGGCCACATGTAGAAGAAGACTGGTCTTCATCCTCCATATTGACCAATTATTTTATGAGATGTGGCTGCAAGCTATATTACAGAATCTCACCAACAGGACAACTTGAAAGAAAATATGAATAAGCACAAAACATGAAATGCAGTTTATCTCTTCCTAATAGAATGAAGACACAAAAAGAATGTCTGTACCCCAACACAGGGATGTCAAGCCTAAGTTTATGTTCACATGCTTGGGAACAATTAGTGAACAATTGTGTCTAGTCTGCATGATAATATCATATATCTATTGTTGGTGGCTCCCAGTAAAATACACTGCCTGGCAAAAAAAAAAGTGGTAATCAAAAACAAAAAAAATGGTCACACACTAATATTTCGTTGGACCGCCTTTAGCTTTGATTATGGCAGGCATTCGCTGTGGTATTGTTTCGAAAAGCTTCTGCAATATCACAAGATTTATTTCCACCCAGTGATGCATTAATTTTTCACCAAGATCTTGCATTGATGATGTTAGAGTCTGACCACTGTGCAAAGCCTTCTCCAGCACAACCCAAAGATTCTCAGTGGGGTTAAGGTCTGGACTCTGTTGTTGCCAATGTCATGGAATGTTTTTGGGTCGGACCAGCTTGCAGGGAGATACTCGGGAGCCATAAGGTAAGGGTTTGATCCATCATTTATTTAGGAGGTTTGAACAGTGCAGGATTCTCGGTCAGTAGTTCAGGAAGCAGTAAACAAAACGTACAGAACTTACAGGAGCAGAACATGAACTAGATAGACGGGAATTCATGGAGCAATGCAGGAGCATGTCAGGTAATAATAGGTATCTGGCAGGATGAGGCGACGCGGAACAAATGAAACCGGTGAGTTTATATACAGGGAAGGTGAATGGTGAAACAATGGGAAGGAGAGAAGCGGTTAATCAGAGTGAGTGATGAAAGGTGTGATGGACAGGTGTAGGGGAATAGGTTACTATGGAAATGGAGCTGGAAAACACAGGGACAAGTGTAGAAACTATACTAGAGGCAATTCTAAGGGAAACTAACTGGGAGGAGCAGGGATAAGAAAACCTAAACATAGGCTAACGTGAAACTCAAGAAGGAACTAAATCTAAGGACGTGGAAGGAACTATGTAAATGAACAGAATTACTGAATAAAAGAATATAACTGACTTACTGGAACTTAAACATGAGGGACTAACGAAGAGAACTCTACTATAAAAACTAATCGAGAGATAACTATACTATAACAATCACAATTCGAACCTGATAAATCCTGGCATTGCCATCTTGGAATATGCCCGTGCCATCAGGAAAGAAAAAATCCATTGATGGAATAATCCGGTCATTCAGTTTATTCAGGTAGTCAGCTGACCTCATTCATTGATAACATACTGTTGCTGATCCCAGACCTGACCACCAGGCTTGTACAGTAGGCACTAGGGATGATTAAAGCTACACAGCTGTTCAGTCCCAATCCCTTGAGTTCCCTTCGTATTTTGTGTGGAAATGCTCTTACTTTCACTATTAAACATAGCCTGGAGTAGTAGCCTACTGTTGTTTTTCTTCGATTTGATTTCACCAAACCTTTAATTGATCGTCGATCACGATCATTCAGGATTTTTTTCCGGCCACATTTCTTTCTCAGAGTCGATGGGTCCCACCTATCCTTCCAGTTTTTAATAATGCGTTGGACAGTTCTCAACCCAATTTTGGTAGTTTCTGCAATCTCCTTAGATGTTTTCTCTGCTTGATGCGTGCCAATGACTTGACCTTTCTGAAACAGACTGACATCTTTTCCACGACCACGGGATGTGTTTTTTCACATGACTGTTTAAGAAATGAAAAGCAACTCATTGCACCAGTTGAGGTTAAATAACTTGTTGCCAGCTGAAGCATAATCGCCCATGCAGTAATTATCCAATGGGAGGCTCGTAACTATTTGCTTAGTTAATGCACCTCAGAATTTGTTGCGAACCACCAGCAGAAGAAGAGAAGAAGAAGATGCAGCAGCACTAGCGCCAAAAGAACGGACCAAGAAACTACGGTACAAAGCCAGGTAATGTTAGAAAGTTTATATATGTCTTAATGTCATTAATATATGCTCTTGGTACGTAATCTTGGCACTAGTGCTGCTGCATCTTCTTCTTCTCTTCTTCTGCTGGCGGTTCGCAACAAATTCAGAGGTGCATACCGCCACCTACTGTACATCATTGTATAACTCCACCCACTATATTCTATGGTTTAGTTTTGTATTTCAAAAAATAAGAACAATGCTTTATTTATAGTACTCTTGATTTCCTCCCTATCTCCCCTCTGTTCCTAATATTCCTTTTAGACTGAATTATCTACCATTCCGGCACTACGTTTACTGGCGGTGAGGAGTGTGACAGCGCAACGCGAATCGACTAACTCTGTGCTCCACTAACCAGCCTGAGATCATGCGACACCAAGTCACTGAAATAAATTCGTATTCTCAAACAAAAGAAATCGTATTCACAAACTGTTATAGCATATTGTATTCATAAAGAATAAAACACAACTGTAAACTGGAACTTTGTGTTTGTAATTTCTTGAAGCTGTAACATTTTATTTTGTATTCTTATAGAGAAAATATACAATACCTCTTTTGGATTTTACTTATGCACAACTATTGACTAATATGCACACATTTACGTCTTTACATGCACATTGTTTTGACAGCATTCTTACCCCGTAACCGTCAGTCACTCTGATGTTGCACTTTGTTGTACTAATACAGTGCCTTGCGAATGTATTCGGCCCCCTTGAACTGGTCAACCTCTTGCCACATTTCAGGCTTCAAACATAAAGATATAAAATTCTAGTTTTTGGAAAGAATCAACACCAAGTGGGACACAATCGTGAAGTGGAATGAAATTTATTGGATGTGTCAAACTTTTTTAACAAATAAAACACTGAAAAGTGGGGCGTGCAATATTATTCGGCCCCTTTACTTTCAGTGCAGCAAACTCACTCCAGAAGTTCAGTGAGGATCTCTGAATGATCCAATGTTGTCCCAAATGACTGATGATGATAAATAGAATCAATCTCTCTGTAATCAAGTCTCCGTATAAATGCACCTGCTCTGTGATAGTCTCAGGGTTCTGTTCAAAGCACAGAGAGCATCATGAAGACCAAGGAACACACCAGGCAGGTCCGAGATACTGTTGTGGAGATGTTTAAAGCCGGATTTGGATACAAAAAGATTTCCCAAGCTTTAAACATCCCAAGGAGCACTGCACAAGCAATCATATTGAAATGGAAGGAGTATCAGACCACTGCAAATCTACCAAGACCCGGCCATCCCTCTAAACTTTCATCTCGAACAAGGAGAAGACTGATCAGAGATGCAGCCAAGAGGCCCATGATCACTATGGATGAACTGCAGAGATCTACAGCTGAGGTGGGAGAGTCTGTCCATAGGACAACAATCAATCGTACACTGCACAAACCTGGCCTTTATGGAAGAGTTGCAAGAAGAAAGACATTTCTCAAAGATATCCATAAAAAGTCTCCTTTAAAGTTTGCCACAAGCCACCTGGGAGACACAGCAAACATGTGGAAGAAGGTGCTCTGGTCAGATGAAACCAAAATCGAACTGTTTGGTCACAATGCAAAACGATATGTTTGGCATAAAAGCAGCACAGCTCATCAACCTGAACACACCATCCCCACTGTCAAACATGGTGGTGGCAGCATCATGGTTTGGGCCTGCTTTTCATCAGCAGGCACAGGGAAGATGGTCAACATTGATGGGAAGGTGGATGGGATCAAATACAGGACCATTCTGGAAGAAAACCTGTTGGAGTCTGCAAGAGACCTGAGACTGGGAAGGATATTTATCTTCCATCCAGGATTTATACAGGTCTAGGGACAAGAAAAGAGCTGCCAAAATCTCTGCAGACCCCACACACCCTGCACATAAACTGTTTAGAGTTTTACCTTCAGGCTGCCGCTACAGAGCACTGTTTACTAAAACCAGCCGCCACAGAGACAGTTTCTTCCCCCAGGCTGTTTCTCTGATGAACATTTAATAGAGTACAGAACAACATCATACAGATGTTGCAAATGCACCTTTTTTATTAGATATGTGTATATTGTACATTGTAAATTGTAAATTTGTATATTCTGTAATGCAGAATACTGCATTGTACATTGTATATGGTACATTGTAAATTGTAAATTGTAAATTTGTATGTTCTGTAATGCAAAAACAGAACAAAAGAGCAAAGTGTACCAGAGGCAAATTCCTTGTTTGTATGTACGAACTTGGCAATAAAGCTGATTCTGATTCAGATTCTGAATGGCCAAGTCAAAGTCCAGACCTGAATCCAATCGAGCATCTGTGGAAAGAGCTGAAGACTGCTGTTCACGAACGCTCTCCATCCAACCTCACTGAGCTCCAGCTGTTTTGCAAGGAAGAATGGGAAAGAATTTCAGTCTCTCGATGTGCAAAACTGATAGAGACAAACCCCAAGTGACTTGCAGCTGTAATTGCAGCAAAGGGTGGCGCTACAAAGTATTAACGCAAGGGGGCTGAATAATATTGCACGCCCTACTTTTCAGTTTTTTATTTGTTAAAAAAGTTTGAAACATCCAATAAATTTCATTCCACTTCATGATTGTGTCCCACTTGTTGTTGATTCTTCACAAAAAATTTGAATTTTATATTTTTATGTTTGAAGCCTGAAATGTGGCAAAAGATTGAAAAGTTCAATGGGGCCGAATACTTTCGCAAGGCACTGTACATAGAGGAAAATAAATGCTGACATCCAATTCACAAACAATAAATTCCTATATATTCCTTAGAATTAAATATGTAGAAATGGTGGATAGTATATCCAGAAAAAACATCATAATATGTTGTAAAATTTAGAAGGGCTGGTATTTTGAAAGTTGTTGCACTAAATTTGACAGTATATATGTTGTGTACTGAAAATGTGTCTACCATAATATGAAGAGTTAATATTTCATTTACATTGTTTTTCAAAATAAAATTAAGTATGTGGTTGATTCTTTTGATATGTCCTGTCACAGCGTTTGGACCATATGGAGCAGATGGTTGCCTACATGTGCCAGGGCTGCTTTACCCTACAAAAAGGATATCTCAAGGCAGTATCCTAATTGCGTGATTAACTTTATTAATTTCTGATATCATCCAGCATCTGAGTAGGCCAGCCACATTGATGTTATAGTAACCTGTGTTTGTATGACCAGCAAACATTTTGAGTAATCGTGTGTTAGTTTGAGGGTGTGTGTGTGGGTAGGTAAGCATATGTATAGAAATAAGTGTGTTTGTGTTGAGTGGGTGTGTGTGAGTGCAGGTTTGTCACCTGGAAGTGTATATTTGTAAGTGTGGCGAGAACGGTAGAAGGCCAGCAATCCTAAGAGCAACCCCAGCTGCGCAGGCCAAGCCTAGTAACCGGTCCCCCTGGTGGCCTACGACCTGCCCCAACCCCCAGCAGCAAGACCGCCTGGCACCAAGCAGGATAGACCCCCCCGGGCACCAGCTCACCACAGCAGTCGGGGGCATACTGTATTTCAGTCCCATAGAGGTCTAGAGGTAGGGATACCAAGCGCAGCGCCTACGGCCCTCAACCAGCTCAACATGCCTATGGGAGACAAAGGCCATCAGATCGGGGCCCACCACTCTGGGACATGAAAAAGTATATTAAGTTGCGGTAAGAAGTTAACAATTATTTAAAAAAATGTAAGGGGGAATATTGTTATTATTAACCTTTATTTCACGAGTAAAGTCCCACTGAGATGAAGATTCTCTTTTACAAGAGTATATTGGCCAAGACTGGCAGCAGCATACAGAGTAACATGACATTCACAACAAAACATAGAATACAAGAAAAGAAAAAAAATGAAACACTGTTAAACATTTACAGACAAATGATTCCTGCTGGAGATCTTTAAGAGCAACCTTAAAAACATTTAGTGACCGCTGCTGGTTCCATGCAGAAGGAGCAAGAAACTGAAAAGATTTCTATAGAGTTCCGTTTTAAGCACAGAAAAATCAGGTTTTCCAACAGTATTAGGTGTATATTCAGTTATCATTATCATAGAAATATTTACCTAAAAATAAATGTCCTTACTTACTGAGCTATGTTTCAAAAAGTTGTGAAATATTTTGTGCCTGAGGTTGATACATGTTCAGCTCCGTCTAACTACTCCACCACGTTCTCTTCTCCAACCAATCGGATCCACATTCCTCTTCAGCCAATATTCCCTCCAGGCTTCGCTTTAAAAGACCTTCATACGCAGAATCTCCTGTTCTTCAGCTGAGCTTCGATGATCAGCTGCGTCATGCCCGACTACAACTCTAGCGACTTGGCTGGTTCCTTGCACTGTGTGAAGGATCCTCGCCCTCCTTCCTTCTCTTCCGCTCATAGGAGCGTTCGCCTGGCCTCCTGCATTGATAGCCTATTTTCCCACGTCCCAACTCTAGGCAAGTGGAAAGCGCCTTAACAACTCATCCAATCCTCCTGCTAAGCCTCACCGAGGTCGCCCTGTCTCCATCCCGGCTCCCGCCACCACGTCACCCGGCCCGGCTTCTGCAGCGGTTCTCCTGTGATTTTTCTCCTACACCCAGGATTCGACGTCCTCTTCTACTCCGGCCATTCCACAATCTTCTATATATATATATATATATATATATATATATATATATATATATATATATACAGATATATATATATATATATATATATAGATATGTAAATAAAATTTTTATAAATAAATACTTTTTTATATTTATTTATTTTTTTACTTTTGTCAAAGCCAAGGGAGCCACAAAAAGGAGGCTTAAGAGCTGCGTGTGGACCTGGAAGCTGCGGGTGTCTGACCCCTGTCCTCAACTAAACATTAAAAACTATACTTAGATCTCAAATAACAATAAGAATTCTAGAGACTAATTCTACCTTGCATTCCTGCTGCTTTTGTGTTTTTGTAAACTGTACATAAATGTGAAAACTGTCAACACTTGTGTTTACAGTTACCGCTGTCAGCTTTCACACTGAGGAAACTTTCACATAAACTAGATAAACTACAGCGAGAATATCAACAAGACTGAATCAAACTATGGTGACAACAGTGGTTTTGATGCTGGGCCCTTCTTAGACTGGATAAATTGTATCACCATTGGGATCAGACCTCCTTTGACTCTGGTGCTTAGCAGCTTTTTTGAGCACAGTGGAACTTAATGAATTTGTTTTTTGACTTCATGTCCTGTAAATTTGTGTTTTTTCTCTCAATTTAGGAATATTGGAATTATGAGGAATATTTGTCAGTGTTGGATTAATGATGTTCATCTCAGTGGAAAGGTAACTGTTTCTCTGTATTCTACTTTTCTTTCTCTAACAGTGTTCAAGACGTCAAGTTATTTCTGTACTTTTCTCCAAACACTACATGATTGTATGTTTTATTACAGGTATTTCGTCAGCGCCAAACCAGTGGGGTACACACTCAGGAGAAACATCAAAACGTATGTTGAGATCTGCATTTTGGTCTGGGTCCTTCTTCTTCTTTTTATGCCAGCTATTTATTTCATTCTATACATCCAGATGCATACATCTTTTTAATTTTTCTCCTCTTTGCTTTTCCCTTGTTAGTTTTCCTTTTGGTTGAGACTATTAAAGCTCTATGTGGAGCCCTCAGTGTTCCTGCAGATGGAAAAACAATCATTTCAACAATTGTGGTTGTGCTTTTCCCACCCAACATCCTTTGGTTCCTGGTAGAAGACAATTTCACTCTTCTGACTGTGGCTTCTGTTTGTATTTACTGTACTCCTCTAGCAGACACAATTTTGTATCTGCTGATTCAGAAAAGTGTTCTGGACAATGTTTTGGCTTTTTGTGTTTTTGTAAAATGTCTAACAATCAGGAGATGAGCAGCATGGATAATGACAAAACGGTTAAAGCAATTCAGATGTGCCTCCAAGCAATCAGCTTGTTGTGCCTGATTCTTATCAATCTTAAACAGAACAAAGTGCATAAATGTATATGAGCATATATTTGTATTATTTGCTATTATTTCTTGTTTTAATTTTTGCTTATTCCTGTTTTACACAGATTTTTTTAGACAATCATGTGTAACATTATTGGCTTAGGGTGCAGTATGACTATTTTTGCTGCACTTTGAACAAGTTATTAACACTGTTCTCTGTTTCGCTATAAATTTATGATTTCCTCTAATAAATGTTGCCAGTACAAGCGTAACGTGGATAAATTTACTAGCAGTGAGGTATTGTAGATTATGCAATGTGTTGAAAAATAAAATGTAAGATTAATGGGGTCTGAAATCAAACCTTTCATATATATTTTCATGGCTGCAGTATATTTATACAATTCACTCATGTTTATGTAGCACTTTTGTCATTTAGCATGTACAACAGCTCTGTGAAAAAACCTGTGTAAAACGAACTACAACAACCATTAATTTGCCTTTGAGATCAATAAAGTATGTTTTAAATAATTTATTATTTAAACCTCTGGAAGCCCTCATTGTTGATAGTTCTGAGGGACATTCATTGCAGTGAAATAAAACTCAATTAGCAAGACGTGAAAACAGGTAAATACTGTGATGAAGATACCTGAAATGATCAAGACTAGTCCTCGCCTTGTACACAATTCTATAACTTGTAAGGAGAACCCTGATTGTTAAGATGTAAAATAATAACTAACGTTCCAGGATAGAAGCTCTAATAAGCATAGAGGTAGGTTTTTTTTAAATGGCTTTGTGGTTTTAAAAGTAGAATAAAGTAATAGTCAATATCTCAAAAACAAGATCCAGAAATACAATAAAAGCAAACAAAAATATAGTATATCCATAAAACAAACTGTAACATCAAAAATTCTATCATGGAAAGGAAAAAGGAATAAATGGGTGATAACACTGAACAAACCATTATTCTAAAAAACATATTATTTATTCATATGATTTCCTCATCAGTACTTTTTTTCTCTAAGAAAGCAATAAAGGAAATGCATTATCTGCTAAAAAGCTTTAGAATGATCACTTTCTTCTACCCAACACTCCTAAGTGCTACAGAAAAAAAGCTTAATTTGATTGCAGAACAGCAGATTTCATTTCAGCTGAACAGATAGATAGATGTCAGCGCTCCAGAAAATATCTCTTAGGCTGCAGAAATCTGAACAAATTTGGGCAAACAAGAGGTAAGTGGATTACTCATACGAGACATTTTTTTATTTTTTTTATTAAAGTTTGTTTTTCTGCCTTTGAGGTGATGGTAAATGATTAGGAGACAGAATTTAGAAAGCAAGCATTAGTCCTAATTAGTTGATGTGGGCTTGGTGTTGTACAACTGTTGAAACATTTTTAATTTATGGTAAAGCATATTTTATGTCTGGATAATAATGAATGCTTTCTTGGTTTTGTATGACAAACATACTGCATTAATTTACGTCAGGTTAGAAAACCTTCCTGTATACATGTATGTATAATCTTTTGTTTAAGAATATCTTCTTAAACAAAATTGATTCTATTAAAAATAAAATTACTGACATACACTCGAAGATGATTACTTCATCCTCAGCAAGTGAGACAACATTTGAAGTAACTGTAGAACCTGATCTGTGTTTGGACTGTTTTGATCCTGTGGAGCTTCCTGAGTTATCAGAAATATTAGCTTCATCTAAACCTTCAACTTGTATGTTAGACCCAATCCCAACCAAATTATTTAAGGAAGTGTTCCCTCTGATTACCAGCCCTATTTTAGACATGATTAATCTATCCTTAGTAAATGGACATTTACCACAAGCTTTTAAGGTAGCTGTAATTAAACCTTCGCTTGATCGAGATGACTTAATAAATTACAAACCTATATCCAATCTTCCATTCTTATCTAAAATTCTTGAGAAAATTGTTGCTAATCAAATGTGTGAGCATTTACACAGTAATGACCTGTTTGAAGAGTTTCAGTCAGGCTTCAGAGCTCATCATAGCACTGAAACAGCTTTGCTGAAAGTCACTAATGATATTCTTATGGCCTCAGATAATGGACTTGTGTCTGTACTGGTTCTGTTAGATCTCAGTGCTGAATTCGATACAGTCGATCACAATATTCTCTAAAAAAGGCTGGAATATGCTGTAGGGATCAGGCGAACAGCGCTAGGCTGGTTTAAATCTGTCTGACAGATTCCAGTTTGTTCATGTAAATGATAAATCATCTTTAAACTCCAAGGTTAATTGTGAAGTACCACAGGGTTCAGTACTTGGGCCAATTCTCTTTACTATATATATGCTTCCAATAGGTCAAATTATCAGGCAGCATATGATAAATTTTCACTGTTACGCTGATGATACTCAGCTTTACTTATCCATAAATCCTGATGAATCCAACCAGTTAGATAGACTACAAGATTGTCTTGAAAATATAAAAACTTGGATGACTATACATTTTTTGCTTCTAAATTCAGACAAGACAGAAGTTGTCGTCTTTGGACCGGAGTCTTTAAAAAAGAAACTGCTTAGTCAATCACTTAACCTGGATGGCTTTAATTGACCTCCGATAATAAAGTAAAAAACCTTGGTGTTATTTTTGACCAGGACATGTCATTTAAATCCTATATTAAACACGTTTCTAGGATTTCCTTCTTTCACCTCCAGAACATTGCCAAAATTAGAAATATCCTATCCAGGTGTGACGCTGAAAAACTAGTTCATGCATTTGTTACTTCAAGGCTGGACTATTGTAATTCTTTACTATCAGGATGTCCACAAAATGCAGTTAAAAGCCTTCAGCTGATTCAAAATGCTGCAGCAAGAGTTCTGATGAAAATTAAAAAGAGAGATCATATTTCTCCTACTTTAGCTACCCTTCATTGGCTCCCTGTTAAATCCAGAATAGAATTTAAAATACTCCTCCTCACATATAAAGCCCTTAATGATCTAGCTCCATCATACATCAGAGATCTGATTGTTCCATATGTTCCTAACAGAGCACTTCGTTCTCAAACTGCAGGTTTACTGGTGGTTCCTAGAGTCTCTAGAAGTAGAATGGGAGGCAAATCCTTTAGTTATCAGGCTCCTCTCCTGAGAAACCAGCTCCCAGTTTTAGGCCGTGAGGCAGACACTCTGTCTACTTTTAAGGCTAGGCTTAAAACTTTCTTTTTTGATAAAGCTTATAGTTAGAGTGGCTTAGGTTATCTTGAGCTATCTCTGTAGTTATGCTGCTATAGGCTTAGGCTGCTGGAGGACATAATGACCACTTTCACTCTCTTCGCTACATTCTCACTCTACTCTCCAATTTTGCAATTTTTTGCTGTTATTTCAGCTTTTAACCTTATGTTCTCTCTCTTTTCTCCTCCTAGAAGCTACACCTGGCCTGGCTCTGTGTCTACCTGTGACACCTTTCTGGAGAGGGGAATGGTCTGAACTTCTGCTGGCAACAACTTAATGCTCACCCTCTACAGATGATCCACATGGCCCTGTTCTTTCAGTGTTTAACCCTTTCTCTCTCCTAGACATGGCGATTGACTGAGCTTTACTGTAGCTAATTATATGTGCTCTTTTTCTGACTCTAACCTTGAAAACTGGCTCAGAGTTTATCTGTTCTTTCTTTCTAAGTGAAACGACTAAAGGAGCTACATCCATTAACATTTACTTTTCCTTCCCATAGAAAGTACTCCTGCATCAGTGCTTCTTTATTCTCTTTGTGTCTCTGCTCTGTTCTCTCAAACCCCCAGTCGGTCGTGGCAGATTGCCGCTCACACTGAGCCTGGTTCTGGTTCTGCTGGAGGTTTCTTCCTGTTAAAAGGGAGTTTTTCCTCTCCACTGTCGCTACATGCATGCTCAGTATGAGGGATTGCTGCAAAGTCAACACCAGTGACTGTCCACTGTCTCTACATGCTCATCCAGGAGGAGGGAATGCTGCAAGTCACTGACTGGATGCAATCTGCTGGGTTTCCTTAGACAGAAAAACATAGGGAATTGCTTTCAAAGCAAACCCATCTCAGGTTTTTAGGGAATTGCTTTCAAAGCTGAACAGCACAGTAACTAAATGCTGCTTCCCCTTGTAAATGGACTGAACTTATATAGCGCTTTTCCAGTCATACAGACCACTCAAAGCTCTTTACACTAGAGCCACCTTCACCCAATTGCACTCACTATTGCTCACACACCGATACGCAGATCGGTAGGCAACTTGAGGTTAAGTGCCTTGCCCCGGGCACATCAACAAAAGGCAGCAGGAAGCTGGAATCGGACGCACAACCTTCTGATTGCAAGACAACTACTCTTCCTACTGAGCCACAGTTGCCTCTGTCTCTTGTCTCTTTCATGATCATGGATTGATTGCTATTCCTCATCTCTTTATTTGTTTATGTGTTCACTACTTTATTTATTTTATTTAAAAAGGAATTACCTATTGACATGAAATATCTCTTCTGTAATAACATTAGAAAAAAAAATGCAGGGTTCTCACCAGGAATGTTTATAAGCGCAGCGGCGGGAGGATTTTCTTCGGCAGACCCGTCATGATATGACGCTGTTTATACCCACCCTTCGAAGCTGACATGATTTTAGAAAGCTTTACCGTAAGCAGTCTTACAGGGTGAAAGGAAGTGGGAACAGACTCACTGCATGCGCTACAGCCGACATAAAAACCACACGGAGGAAGCCCAGATGTCAGTCAAAGGGCCGATTTTCAGCGTAGCATAGCGTAATGGGCCCCTACACTGAAATGCGCTGGCGAGAACCCTGTAATGTACTTTGACCAATACATTGTTACATTATTTGGATTTTCTAGTTTAACATTAAGATTTACAGGCTATGTTTGAACAATCAGAAATGATTTCTTTCAAGTCTTACACACACATCACTTACTTTTACAGGTACCTCTTTCTTCAAAATTCTGATTCAAAACTGAAGGATGGAAGAGTTAAAAATCAATGAGACATCATTGAAAAACAGATTCTGCCAGTTAAGCTTCAACTGCAACAAGAGTTTCAATGAGAGTCATCCCAACTATAACACTCCTTTAAAGTTCTTAGACTGGATGAATTGGATCACCATTGGCATTGGACTTCCGTTGACTCTAATAGTGATAATTGCAGTTTTTTCACAGGTGAGTACAATGTAACTTGAACCTATTTATTAACAATGAATGTGATATTTGACTTTGCGCCTGCTCTTCAAATATTAGTCCTCTCTCATTTCAGGTGTAAGCCCAACTTTTGTTACCCTTAAAAATGACTGGAATATGTGAAACAGGCACAATTTTACATGTTTAGAGGAATCTTGTGTCATTAGTTACTTTTTATCTTGTCTGTCTTGTAGGTGAAAAGGGATCAAGGTGCTCCAGTCTATGTCATCAACCTTCTCTTTGCTGATCTCATTCAGCTCTGCAGCAGAATTCCCGTGAATTCACTTAGCAATACTTTCGTCTCACTAATCGTCTGGAATTTTAGTTTATTAGCGAGTGTTGGATTCATGATTTGCATCTCATTTGAAAGGTAATTCTATGTTTTCGTGTATCCTTCTTTTCTGTCTCTCATAATCACATTAGTCTGTACATGAGAGTCTCCAAAACATAAATAGCTACATCTGTTCTTACAGGTATTTGGTCATCGCCATGCCATTGTGGTACAGATTCAGAAGAAACATTAAGACATCTGTAGTGGTCTGCGTCGTGGTCTGGATTCTTTCTCTTCTTTTTTCAGTATTTGCCTATATGTCACCTGTGATGGTTCCACAGGTCCTAGCAGTTTCTCTCCTTGTGCCCTTTCCCTTGTTCATCTTCTTCTTGGTTGGGACTTTTAAAACCCTGTCTGGAGCACTCAGTGTCCCAGCAGATGAAAAACGAAGAATCATAGCCATTCAAGTTGTGGTGCTGCTTATTTACGCTCTGCTTTTCCTGCCCATCACCGCTTACTTTTTGTTAGATAACCAGTTAGATAACGAAGTACTTGGTCTTGTGACATTAGTTTGTATGTTTCTTAGTCCCCTTGCAGACACAACTTTGTATTTGTTCATTAGGAAAAGCGTTTTGGACATGTTTCTGGTCTCACTTTGTTCTTGTAAAATATCTAACAATCAGCAGATGAGCAGCAGGGATTGTGAAAACACAACTGTTCCAAATACTGAGACTGTTTAGGTTTTAATATTTGAGGTGATACAGCAGAGTATATTTAACAATCAATTTGCTCCAGCTGTTTTTTGGGTTGATCAGCAACAGATATATTTGAAATATTTCAGATTTTTTCTAAAACGTTTCATTAAAATCTCTGTATGATCTTTGTGATTTACTAAAACACAATGTAAACAATCCGCTATTTGATGACAATCCGTTTCATTCACTGAGCGCTCTGAGCATTTCTGTCTCACTTTTACTTAATTTTTTTAATTTTGTTTTTTATTTCTTTATTTACATTATATTTTCAGAAAGTGTCTTTTAAAATTATTTGTTACAAGTTATGTGGATTGTTTTCTGTTTCTCTGTAACTCTATGGCAGTTTAATGGTGGAACTGAAGACTGAGGCCTTTGAGTATGTATTGCTACATTGTTGTAATTGGGTGTGAAATCATATTTTCTGGTATAGTTACTTAATTTTGAAGATCAACAGACCTTATTGGGACCAAAGCTCCTGAAACAATGGACCTTCGTTTTGATGGTGAGGCGTTACGGTGAAGGTATGAATTAAATTATATATTTGTCTTTGTCTTGTTCTGACATACAGCCAAACATACATACTGATAAGTTCATTACTACATAAACACTCACTAGAATTAAAGCTGTAGAAGAAGCTGTTGTAATTCTAAGATTCTTAGCTGTGGTTTGTTTTCTGATGTTTTTTGATTGTGTTTGTATGTGTGGTTTTCAACTCTATCATAGACTTCTTTGGGATTTCACAATAAACACTTAAAACACTTTATCTCCAGTTCTTCACTGAAGTAAGGGATCTGAAAATGTTTCTCTTTAAGCTTTAAGAGACCCACAAAACACTCCAGAAAAAGATCAGTACATCATCCTAGAAATAGTAACAGATGATAATCTGAATTTGGCTGTTTGGATTCGCCATTGAGAAGCACCAGCGAGACAGAAAATTAAGAGTTGGCCTGACCCAAATAATTGTTGTTTTTCTGAATCTGGCTCCCCTGCACGGCCTTGATGGCTGGCTATCTTCAACTTCTCCTGGAAGTTATGTAAACATGACGCTCTGCTCCCTCCCTTCCCTGAGGACATCTGTGGACCTGCTCAGAACTGTGTGGCCAGTTGATGAACCTTTCATCGTATCATCAAGGACAATGGCCTCTGTAACAGTGCTTCATTGACTTACTTTGCACACACTCAAATGCACACACACATGCTCATATAAACATACGCTCACCTTGTACAGATATCAGTGCTTGTGTGTTCTTTTTGTGTCTCTGCTGTGTTCTCTCAAACCCCTAGTCAATGTTAATGGAGTTTTTCTGTCCACTGGCGCTACACGAATGCTCAGTATGAGGGATTGCTGCAAAGTCAATGTATACAACTGTCCACTGTCTCTACATGCTCATCCAGGAGGAGTGACTGCTGAAGGTTACTGACTCGATGCAATCTGCTGGGTTTCCTTAGATAGAAAAACTTTTTAACCAATTTGAAAAATAAACTGAATTTGATTGAATTGTTGAATCGTTAAGATTAATTGGAATGTACGTACCTCACTTGAAATCTGTATGATTCGATTAATTTGACTTTGTAAAGTGCCTTGAGACAACATGTGTTGTGAATTTGCGCTACATAAATAAATTGAATTGAATAAAATTTGGCAAGGATGTTCTAGAACAATGCAGCTTCTATCTGGACCTCCAGTGTCACTGTCCACAGTGAACCATGTTACATTATTATACAATCAGAGGGCATGGAACCAGAAGGAAGCCCTGCTTCACCATCTACGCCTTCAAGCTTGACTAAAATGGGAAGCTGCTAACAAGGACAAAGAAGAAATCTGTTCTGGTCCAAAAAGGTGAAATTGTAAATAGATGAGACCAACCCAGAGTGGTTGACCCTAAATCGGACAATCCTCACCAAAGACCGAACAAGCAAGCGATAACCCACCTCTGTACACTATGGAGGCTCATGTCAGGGATAAAGCAACACAGCTAAGTAGACACAGGAGTCAGTTTCAGGTTAACACACTTGTCTTATTGAAAATGAGAATAAATGCTTTTTAAATGCCTTAAATATAATAGTAAAAGTAATATAGTAAGATCACACCTCAGAGTAGAACAATAGAATAGAATCCTTTATTCATCCGACACCGGGGATATTCTTTTGATAAGGAAACCACCTAAATACAAAATCCAGTGAAAATGTATATAAGAAAATATAGGACAATTTCTAGAGGGAAAATAATCAGAGATTTTTAATAAATACAATATTTACAGAAAGGTATACCTAAGGAAACTGTTTTAATAAAGCTCAAGTGTCCGATCATTAAGGGTTTTTTAAAAATTGTTTATTTTTCTTCCTGGTAATCGTTAAATGTACATTAATATAATGACAGGCATTTTAACATGCTTATATATAGAATCTTGATAAAATTTCACACTTTGCATAAGTTGAATATAACTGCATCACTATTTTAATCTTTCAGTTTTTAAAGTTTGATATAATGTATTCCTAATAAACACGACCTTCAGTTTGGTCCAAATAAGCAGGACTCTTTGCAGAAATTACTCAGTTAATTGAAACATGATTGTTAAATGTATCTAAAATGTATTCATTATTATAATTATTATTTTTTACATTTACCATTTAATATTCACTTTACTTTTTGTTGTATCAATATATTGATGAAGGCAAGCTTTATGACGGACACATGGCACAAAATTTAAACTGAAAGATCAGTTAACTAAAACTATTGTGAAGCAGCACCTGTTTCCATCCTGCAGATGAAAAAATAAGAATTTCAGGAATTCTGGTTGTGGTGCTGCTTCTTGATTCTTTGTTTCATCTGCCCACCTGTTTCACTGTGTTTGTGTAAAATGTCTAACAATCAGGAGATGAACAACATGGATAACAACAACATGGTTGCTCCAAGTTTTATTTACTGTTTAGTATGTAAAGTGATTCAAAAGTGCCTCCACAACAATCAACTTGTGTCTGTTGATAAATCGTAAACAAACACACTGCCTAAATGTGTAAGAGCACATGTAGCAACAAAGCTGTCAAAGAACATGTGCCCAACTCCATACAATCAGCTTTAGTCATCCAGCAAACTTGTTAAAGTTCTCTTCAAATCATTGCAGTCTACCACTGTTGTGTGCAAGTGTTTGGTCCATATTAACATGACAGCATCACACAGATGCTGCAGATTTGTTGGCTGCACATCCATGATGTGAATCCACCACATCCCAAAGGTGCTCTATTGGATTGAGATCGGGTGACTGGAGGCCATTTGAGTCCAGTGAACTCATTGTCATGTTCAAGAAACCAGTCTGAGATGATTCATGCTCTATGACATGTTGTGTTATCCTGCTGGAAGTAACCATCAGAAGATGAATACACTGTGGTCATTATGGGATGGACATGGTCAGCAACAATACTCAGGTAGGCTGTGGCATTCACACAATGCTCAATTGGTACCAAGGGGCCCAAAGTGTGCCAAGAAAATATCCTCCACACCATTACACCACCACCACCAGCCTGAACCATTGATACAAGGCAGGATGGATCTATGCTTTCATGTTGTTGATGCCAAATTCTGACCCTACCATCCGAATGTTGCAGCAGAAATTGAGATTCATCAGACTAGGCAACATTTTTCCAATCTTCTATCTTTGGTGAGCCTGTGCTAATTGTAGCCTCAGTTTCCTGTTCTTAGCTGACACCCGGTGTGGTCTTCTGCTGCTGTAGCCCATCTACCTCAAGGTTCGATGTGCTGTGCGTTAAGAGATGTTCTTCTGCATGCCTTGGTTGTAACGAATGGTTATTTGAGTTACTGTTGCCTTTCTATCACCTCAAACCAGTCTGGCCATACTCCTCTGACATCAACAAGGCATTTGCGCCCACAGAACTGCCGCTCACTGGATATTTTCTCTTTTTCAGACCCTTCTCTGTAACCCCTAGAGATTGGTAGTGCGTGAAAATCCCAGTATATCAGCAGTTTCTGAAATACTCAGACCAGCATGTCTGGCACCAACAACCATGCCACGTTCAAAGTCACTTAAATCACCTTTCTTCCCCATTGTGATGCTTGGTTTGAACTGCAGCAGATCGTCTTGACCATGCCTACATGCCTAAATGCATTGAGTTGCTGCCCTGTGATTGGCTGATTAGAAATTTGCGTTAACGAGCAGTTGGACAGGTGTACCTAATAAAGCGGCCGGTGAGTGTATATATATATATCTATATCGATATCTATAGATATCGATATAGATGTATCTCAAATATATGAGGTCATCCCCAACAACCAACACCATAAAACTTACACCTCAGTATTACACAAAAACTAGCATGTTAGCCACAATATTTTGCTGGCCAGTTAAAGATAAATATCACTAGTTTTTAACTAAAGACCAAATGTTTTTTATTATCATTTACACTAATCTATCGGATATACATTGCATCACTCAGACATGCAAACAAACCCATATCTTGGCTTTTCTCTTCTTCCTCTATAATTTCTCTGCACCTGAAGGATATGTCTGCGCTTTAATTTTGATGATTATAACTGACAGTTAAAACCAAAACAACCCAGTCTCATTTCAAATTGTGTAATACCTACGTTTGTCCACAGGCAAAACGTAGCCATTTCACAAAAAGCGCTCTGAAATAGTAGCATAGCTACGTTTCATTTTCCCATTCTTTGCTATGGTTTTACTTTAGGTCACGTGACTGCTGAGTTTCTCGGCAGCATGAACAAAAAACATGGCGGATATCCTTCTTTTTTCGGTGGAAATTGCTTTATTTTTAGATAGATTGTGGCTTTAACTTTGTTTTGATAGCTTTTCTAGCGACAAATGGGCACTTTATTTTCATAGTATCCATTCAGTTTACGTAAACGATTCGTAGTTTTTTTCGTTTCGATGTACAGTTTTTCAGGTCTCCACAAAATAGTAGGAATACTACGTTTATGTTGTTACTATAGTGGTTGCTAAGGGCGCTATTAACAACAAACCGGAAGGAAGTTGATGACAGTCACTGGTTACCTTTATTTATTTATTTATGTATTTATTTAATAATTTGTATCCTTTAAATTTGAATACACCTTGTAATAATCAACTGTAAGTATTTTGTTTCTTTAATTCTGTGAGATTTATGCAATATGTAATTGTTTTATTATTATTATTATTTTTATTATTATTATATGTAAATAAACCTGACAACGACATTCATCTTAGGGGTATTGAAACAGGAAACGACAGGCGATGCACTACTAGTGGGCGCATTACAGTAACGTAATGAAAGTCGTCACGTACGGGAGACCTCTTAATTAATTTGATTTTTACAGGATATGTACATGTTATAAAATTAAACAAACCAAATTTAAACCTGTATTAATCAAATATATATTATTCAATAAAATCTAAACGGAAACCCATTTAACAAAGCTCACTATTTTCCGTGAGCTGCAAGCTCTGTTGACGTTCGCAACTGCGCAGTGACGCCCACTGCCCATTTAACACCTGGTGTGGAGATGCAATCAAGCCTCAACCACAATGTGGTGAACATGGATATTTTAGAAGATGACGACGCTTTATTTCTTGCTAATGTGCTTTTGGATGAATGCAAGGTACGTAATGCTTTTACAGTATTTTTGTATAAGTTTAATGGTTGAAACTCTTAAGACAAGAGCGGTCTTTTTTAGACATTAGCTGATAATGTTTTACAGATAACATTAGCATCTCTCATAACCATTTGTTTTGCTTTCTTTTCAACATAAACAGCCCGAAGGAGTGTCGGACACATGCCCGGAGAAATGTGTGTGGAACGAGGAGGACGAAGAAGGGAATCTTCTCCCCAAAAGGAGTAGAACGGAGGAGGCACGAAAACATCCTTCATCCACAGATGTTTTTTTTTCCTCTTTTTACTGTTAACCTTCTCGGAATCATGACGCTTGTTTTGGACAGAGCATATTGTTTGTGCTTGACATAATAATGGATCAAAAGTCAATCAACCAATTCAGTTCTTTGGTTGATTCTTATGTTTGTGTGTGCACAGTATGTATGTGAGTACATAGATGCTCCTAATGCGTGGGTGTGTGTGTTCCTGTTGTTAATATTCAAATAGTGTAATGTGTTAGGTAGGGTCTTGTCTTTTTAACTCCAAAGCAGCTAAGAACCAGAGGTGGGAATTATTGATACTTTTTTTTACAGTTCATTAGTTTCATGCTTTGTACTGAAAATTCCAGTCCTCAAAGGATGCTGCAATCCTGAGTTTAATTGGTTAACATAATTTGGTAGAGCTCAACAAGCTGTTGAGAGCCATCTAATTTAAATCAAGTGTGTCAAGCAGAGAGGTGTCTAAAGCCTGCAGGACTTCAGCCCTCCAGCACTGGAGTTGCCCATCCCTGTCTTATACTGTGTTGTCCCTTTCAAACTAATTCAGACACGCCAACTGACACCTGCGGAAGCATGGACCCATCATGTGCTCCATCTACTTAGGAGCAGTGTATGACTGGGACCCTTTAAGACATAGGTAGATTAGTAGCCAATGTTTTATATTTCATAATGGCTAGTTTTACCTATGCTTAACCACCGTCTCCAAACCCTGTCTTTGTTTTTCAAGGCTCCCTCATCCGAGAAGTACAAGACCTTTTGGGGCCTGCTGAAAACCTAGCCCCTTTACATTGGAAAGATAGAAAAGCTTCCACATTGGAAAAGTGGACTGTGTTAAGACCTTTTTATGGTCAATCAGATTTTGTTATCTGAGAGGCCTAAAGAGGCAACTTGTCACCACTGTAGAGCCATGATTGCAGTTGTGATGTGTCAGGAGTGTTTGCCAAGACCACTTTATTGTGCAGCATGTGATGTTGCCAGACACGACTCCATGATGCTCCATAACAGATCATCCATGGTAGAGGGATTCTGCAGACCACTGCCACCAACAACTCACATTAGGGAAGAAGGAGGAAAATTCTCCTACCATGAAAAAGGTATTTTATGTTTAAGATTAGGGAAAAACCTTCACTGTTTTGATGTACTCTAATTGTAATATAAAATGTTTGTTTACTTCATTCCAAGAGTGCTTTTTGCCAGTAAATCTTCCCTGCTGTGGCTGCTCTACTGGACAGATGGCCATTTCTGCAGGAAAGCAAGTAATTCTAATTGGAATGAATGGTTTATTATTAGTAATAGTATTAGTTATTAGTATTATTAATTAGTATTATTATTATGAGACACAGACCAAAAATCTTTTTTTTATTTTTTTTTATGGGCAATACAATCTGTCTCTTCCATCTGTCACCTGCTCCTGTGGAAAAGCTTGGGATGTTGACATTAGTGATCTGGTTGAGAGTGGCTATTGGCCAGCCACAGTCTATTTTGAGACTTTCTATGCAGTGGATTTGCTTATCACATATGAAGATCTCAAGGTTACTGCACCAGGAATGTCATGGCAAGCTTTTGTGGGTATGCTTGAACAGCGCACCAAACTCTTTGGTCGGGTGAGTACATCATTGAAGCAATTGTTTACTACATTGACTTAGTTTGCTATGCATTTATATGGTTTCATGGTATATTTTGTTTACTTTTTCTATCAGAGTGGCAAGATATGTGGAGACACCATGCCGAAATCATTCCTGGAATGGTCTTATGCAAAATTTGAGGTTGAGAGGTTGTCTCAGGTGCATCAGTTTCAGTGCCCTGCATGCACACCCTCTATGTTGGCTGTTGCAGTAGATGGAAGCCGCAAGCTTTACCGCTTTAAAAGCCAACCGGGGTGTGTAAAATTCTTGTCCAAATTCAAATTCTGAAATGCTATAGCTGTAAACCTTTTTTTTTTTTTTTACTCCTGTTTTGGTTCATTTTAGACCTAATGGACTAATGGATCCTGCAGTGTGTCTTGTCGTGACAACCGGTGGTGAAGATGGTGATGTAAATCATTGTAATGGCCCATGGTATACTGCCGTGGAACATCTGTTCACTGACTTGATCACAAAATTTCCACAGAGGAGTGATTGTGCCGTGCTACAACAAGTCAAACAACGTCCTAATGAGACAGTCGCTGATTTTCTTTACCATATGGAAGAAGCGTTCAATAAACATTCGGGTATGGAACGCCCCGCTGACTTTACTGTTTTGGGTCCCTGGGAAAAGATGCTGTGTGGATATATAATGGAAGGACTTCTCCCTGAGATCACAGCATAAACTAAGACTTTATGTTGGTTGGAGACATGGGATGCGTTTTGAGGAGCTGAAACGACATGCTTTACACAGCGATGACGTCATCAACAACAGGAAGAAGGAAAAAGTGGACAAAAGAGAAACTGACTTGTATACCCTGTACTACAGTACAAATCAACATGGTTCTTTTTCTCGAGGACGAGGCCGGGGACGCCGGGGCAGAGGTCGGGGAAGAGGACTGTGATCCTGCTCCGATGCTTGCCATAACTGTGGACAGTTGGGACACTGGAAGAATGAATGTCCAGAGAAGCTGCAGCAGCCTGACAGCGGCAACTGACGGGGGGAGGACGGGACCCTGGATCTGGCTGCCACTCACATTGAGGAGGGGTCTCTCAAGGAGCGTGAGGTTTCACAAACACACACACAGTTGTATGATGATACTTATTCACATAGGTTGCTTACAGAGGCCATAATACACTTAGAAGGTGGCTCCGTAGTTTTACCAGGCACGTATTTCCATACACAGAACCCTACTTTTAAAAGAATGCCTATGTTTTCTATAATGGTGATGGGTGAAGAAATGTATTTTGTTGTTGATTCAGGAGCGACACACTCTGTTTTATCAGCTAAATGTATCAAAGAGTGGTCGTTATGTTCATTCTGTCTCTGCTTCAGGTGAAACAGTTAGGGAAAGTTTTTCTGTTCCTCTAAATGTTCCACTCCACAGGGAGTGCAGTTAAAACATTCTTTTTTGGTGTCTCCTTTGTGTCCTTTAAATTTGATGGGTAGAAATTTGATGTGCAGATTGAATATTGCTATTACTTCAAACCCTGATGGACCGACAGTTCACACTCAAAAGGACTTTGACTATGACTAAACTGCAGTACATTGAGCCCCATATCAACCTTTATATGCACACAAGTGGAAGCTTCCAATTGATCCTGTACCTCAACATTTTATCACAGCATTTACTGATCTGCATTGTACTTCACATGTATCTGAAGGACCTGATTTTGACTATGAGGACAGTTGGTACAAAATTACAAATGAGAGAGTGCACCTCTCAGACATGTACTGGAATGATCACACAGCAACTTTATCTGTGACTTTGACCTCTGAACAGCTGCATTTCCTTCAAGTTTCTGGTTCGGTGCCGCATGTATCATTGGCCTAGAAAATATGGAATGGAAGGATGTGGGGTTTTTTGTTAGACGTTGTCTCCTTGCCACAGATTGGAGGGAGACAAATGTCCCATATGTGTTTGTGTCTCCTTCTCAAAATGCTTTCAAAAGACATTGTCCCACTGTTGTTGCCTGTAATCGTACAGTGCAACTGATTTCACATTCACATCTGTTTTAGCTACTGCTTCTTCTGCGGATGCAGATCTTGCAAAGCTGCCTGATTCATTGTGGGCTGCTCACAAATATGATGTTGGTCTTATTAAAGATTGTGAGCCAGTTGTTATTATTCCTAAATCGAACTGCAGGCCATGTCAGAAACAATACTTATTGAAAAAGGAAGCTTTGGAGGGAATTTGTCCTGTTTTTGATTCCCTCCTTAAAGCTGGGGTAATTGTACCCTGTCCAAATTCACCTGTGAGAACACCGTTGTTCCCTGTAAAACAAATTAGGCCCCCTGGAGTACCTGACGAATGGAGATTTGTCATGGACCTTCAGGCTGTCAACCAGTCTGTTGTGGCCCACGCACCATCAGTTCTGAACCCTTCTACGATTTTGTCACAAATTCTGCCAGAAGTTAAATATTTTTCAGTGATAGACCTAGCAAATGCATTTTTTTCTGTCCCTGTACACATGGACAGTCAGTATTGGTATGCTTTTGAGTTTGATGGGAACCCATATTGTTTTACCCGTCTTTGTCAGGGCTACACTGAAAGTCCGACTATTTTTAACACAGCTCTTTGGCTGATTTGACTCTGTCTCCTGGAACTGCCCTTACACAGTATGTTCATGATTTATTATTATCAGCAGGATCAGCAGATCAATGTAGGAAAGATACCTTAAAACTGCTTCAACATTTTCATAAAAAGGATCACAAAGTTTCAACATCTAAAATGCAGTTTGTGCAGGAAGAAGTGAAATTTATTTGTCATGTTCTCTCACATAAAAGCAGAAAACTGTCCCCTCAGTGCATTGAAGCAGTTCTGAAAATCCCAAAACCTGTCACAAAGAAACAAATGATGTCATTTTTGGGTATGACAGGCTATTGCAGAGCTCACATTCTGAATTACTCTGAGCTGGAAGTGCCATTGGCCAGTTTAATATATGGGCAGAGCCTGGCAGCTGCAGATAAAATTAAATGGACAGATGAGGCAGAACTGGCTTTCAATGATTTAAAAACAGCCCTGTCTTCTGCGCCTGCATTGGCTTTACCAAACTCTGACAAGCCATTTATTCAAATGGTGGATGAAAAATCTGGTTTCATGTCATCTGTGTTGTTGCAATCCCATGGTGATAAATTGCGACTTGGGGCTTATTATTCCAGTAAGCTTGATACAGTTGCAACCGGCTTACCTGGTTGTTTGCGCGCTATTGCTGCAGCTGAGAAAGCAGTGTTAGTGTCACGTGACATTGTTGGACATAATCCACTGACAGTTTTTGTTCCACATTCTGTTTCCATCATCCTCCTGGAACAAAAGACGTTTCATCTATCACTAGCAAGGTGGCTTAGGTATTCCTCAATATTATTGGACATGCCTAACATTACAATTAAATCCAGCCACACTTCTGCCTACTGAGGAGGATGGTGAGAGTCATTACTGCGCAGCTGTCTTGAATGTTGTTTGTACCCCTCGTCCTGACTTGCAAGACACCCCTGTGTCTAACCCTGATTTTGTTTTGTATGTAGATGGGTCTTCCTCCCGTTCTGCTGTGGGTCTAAATCAAGTAGGGTTTGCAGTGTGCTCTGACTCAGCTGTTTTGCGCTCAGGTCCTTTGCCAGCGTACTACTCAGCTCAAACTGCTGAATTAATTCTCATCCACATATGTGGATGAGAAATAGATCCAAAGCTAATAACTGAGGCTTGCAAGTTGGCAGAAGGAAGGACTGTGGCTATTTACACAGATTCCAGATATTCTTTTGGAGTGGTGCATGATTTTGGGGCATTGTGGAAACATCGCTCCTTTTTGAAATCAGATGGAAAACCTATTTTGAATGCTAGACAAGTGTCTAATCTTTTGGATGCTATTTTGTTACCTGCACTGGCTTTCAATGATTTAAAAACAGCCCTGTCTTTGGCTGTAGTTAAGTGTGCTGCACACATAGGACAGCCTGATTCTGTTCTTGGGGTAATGCAGCAGCGGACTCAGCAGCAAAGGCCGCGGCTTTGAGGCCTTTCCCCTCGGATGAAACCTTTCTTTCTCTGACTGATCCGCATGCTGTCACTGTTCCTGAAAGGAGCAGCAGGCTATAGCAACGATGAGTTTACAAAATAGAATGGCTTTGGATTACCTGTTATCTGAGAAGGGTGGTGTTTGTCCTTTAATTGGGGAACAATGTTGAACTTTTATTCCTGATGTGTCTAACAACATGACAAGTATCCATGATAAATTACAGGAGTTGCTTACGACTCAACAGAAAGAAAATATGGGTTCCTCTTGGAATCCTTGGTTCTGGTTCATTAATGGTGGTTGGACATCCTGGTTAATAAAGATTGGAGTAATTCTTTTATTTTTATCTTTGATTTTGATGTTTCTTTCATGTTGCATTATTCCAATGGTTAAAGGAATGGTAATGAGACTGATTAATATTTCCATGCTGAAAGTTGATATGGATGTAGACTTAATTTCTGTTTGTAATGACTATGGTGATGCATTTGAGATAACAGATGGTATGGATAACAATGGATTTTATATTGCTTGAGATGCTATAATGATGTAATAACTCTAAACTGTTTGGGGAGTTAATACTGATGTTCAGCATCCTAGTGGTATATATAGAGATTTGGAGATTTTTTTTTTTTTTGAGTGTTGTTATCCTTATTATTTCAGCTTTGCTTTGCTAGTAATTTGAGAAAGGTAGATCTAAGAGAAAGGCCATAAAATAACACATGTATTTGTTATATATTCTTTTCTTTTATTAGTTTTACTTTGATTATAATCTTGGGTGATGGTTTTGTAGAATTTTCTTTTAGTTATGTGATTATCTTGTATCTCAGAAGAAAGTGTAATGGAAAATTATTTTAAAGTGCTCTGATCTTCCCTTCACCTCTCTCATTTGATTCTGTGTTTTATCACTCAGAGGTGACCTTCCATCTACCTCTCTCCTCTGTGTTTTATTAGTGTTCTGTTATTTAGAGCAGATGGACTCTAAATTCAAATGCTGGAGAGTTTTATGGTTAACACTTCCTGAAGTGTATATTTCAAGGGAGGATAGATGGGTACCCTCATAAATAACTTTGTTACCTCTGACCCAGGGAGGGTCTAGGGGCCATATTTCTAAAACTCTTTGAAGTTGAGATAACACACTCATTTTTGGTATAAATACTGTTTGTGATTTCTGTTCGTTGCTCTGTTTTTCTGACTTGCTTAGTGACAGAATCTTCAAACGCTGAATGCCTTTGAATAAACATTTAAAGACAAAGTCCGTCTTTATCTTGTTAATGAGTTGTCTTCTCTCCCACTTTTATAAGAAAATCCATAACATCTCGCACACTGCTCACCCGACTTTCTTCAGGCTCTGTGTGAGACTGCTCTGAGTAACATTAAACTATCACCCTCTCAACACCGGAAATTGAAGAAGCAAAGAAAAATCATCAGGTTGTTAGCTGTTAAAAGAACTGGTATCAAATGTAAACAGCTGGCTCTCAAAAACCAGAGGTGTTTTTATTCTCCCCATCCTAATGGCTCTTGCCCCCTTGATCGGTGATCTACAGGTCCTTCTCAAAATATTAGCATATTGTGATAAAGTTAATTATTTTCCATAATGTAATGATGAAAATTTAACATTCATATATTTTAGATTCATTGCACACTAACTGAAATATTTCAGGTCTTTTATTGTCTTAATACGGATGATTGTGGCATACAGCTCATGAAAACCCAAAATTCCTATCTCACAAAATTAGCATATTTCATCCAACCAATAAAAGAAAAGTGTTTTTAATACAAAAAACGTCAACCTTCAAATAATCATGTACAGTTATGCACTCAATACTTGGTCGGGAATCCTTTTGCAGAAATGACTGCTTCAATGCGGCGTGGCATGGAGGCAATCAGCCTGTGGCACTGCTGAGGTCTTATGGAGGCCCAGGATGCTTTGATAGCGGCCTTTAGCTCATCCAGAGTGTTGGGTCTTGAGTCTCTCAACGTTCTCTTCACAATATCCCACAGATTCTCTATTGGGTTCAGGTCAGGAGAGTTGGCAGGCCAATTGAGCACAGTGATACCATGGTCAGTAAACCATTTACCAGTGGTTTTGGCACTGTGAGCAGGTGCCAGGTCGTGCTGAAAAATGAAATCTTCATCTCCATAAAGCTTTTCAGCAGATGGAAGCATGAAGTGCTCCAAAATCTCCTGATAGCTAGCTGCATTGACCCTGCCCTTGATAAAACACAGTGGACCAACACCAGCAGCTGACACGGCACCCCAGACCATCACTGACTGTGGGTACTTGACACTGGACTTCTGGCATTTTGGCATTTCCTTCTCCCCAGTCTTCCTCCAGACTCTGGCACCTTGATTTCCGAATGACATGCAGAATTTGCTTTCATCCGAAAAAAGTACTTTGGACCACTGAGCAACAGTCCAGTGCTGCTTCTCTGTAGCCCAGGTCAGGCGCTTCTGCCGCTGTTTCTGGTTCAAAAGTGGCTTGACCTGGGGAATGCGGCACCTGTAGCCCATTTCCTGCACACGCCTGTGCACGGTGGCTCTGGATGTTTCTACTCCAGACTCAGTCCACTGCTTCCACAGGTCCCCCAAGGTCTGGAATCGGCCCTTCTCCACAATCTTCCTCAGGGTCCGGTCACCTCTTCTCGTTGTGCAGCGTTTTCTGCCACACTTTTTCCTTCCCACAGACTTCCCACTGAGGTGCCTTGATACAGCACTCTGGGAACAGCCTATTAGTTCAGAAATTTCTTTCTGTGTCTTACCCTCTTGCTTGAGGGTGTCAATAGTGGCCTTCTGGACAGCAGTCAGGTCGGCAGTCTTACCCATGATTGGGGTTTTGAGTGATGAACCAGGCTGGGAGTTTTAAAGGCCTCAGGAATCTTTTGCAGGTGTTTAGAGTTAACTCATTGATTCAGATGATTAGGTTCATAGCTCGTTTATAGACCCTTTTAATGATATGCTAATTTTGTGAGATAGGAATTTTGGGTTTTCATGAGCTGTATGCCAAAATCATCCGTATTAAGACAATAAAAGACCTGAAATATTTCAGTTTGTGTGCAATGAATCTAAAATATATGAATGTTAAATTTTCATCATGACATTATGGAAAATAATGAACTTTATCATATTATGCTAATATTTTGAGAAAGACCTGTAGGCATCTTCTCCCGATAAAATTCTTTAACTTTTTCAACCGCTACCTTCTTCTCCATTTCATCTTGCAAAACCCTCCTCAACTTTTCTATACCCCCTAAACTTCCCGGATTTGATGGGTTGTAAGATACATTCTTCATCAACCATCTTTCAGCCATCCCAGACTTATGCTCACTCTGATAACTACTTGCTAAATAATGAAAAAAAAAAACACCTGAGGGTATATTCATACTTCTATTTTATTTTTTCCATTTAATAGAGAAACAGAAAAAACACATTCAGATAATAGATCAATAAAAGTGAAGATCAATAAAATTGATAAAAGATCAATTCAAACACTGCACTATTTAAAAAACAAAACAAAACAAAAACAGTTATATATGTATACCAGTAGAAAACCGGGAGAGAATACAGAAAAGACAAAACAAGTCATCAAACATCTGAAATTGGATCGCCTCTGAAACAGAGTTAAGCTGCTTGAGACAGTCATTACCGCTCATCTTATTGTACATATCAGTGATTGCACTATGGAAGCCTTGTACTGATTTCTCTCTGCAATCGTTTTCACTATGAAGTCATCCGCTTGTATACGTCGAAGTGTCAGAAGTTTCTGAATAGCAGGAAGGAGCTTGGGGTTTATGAGTCGTGGCACAATGCATTGAAAGTTGATTTGGTAATACTCCTCCTCTAATATCTCCAGGCACTGATGCTGTCGTTGGCTTGGGTGGTTCGTCATGCACCCGTAACAGGTTTCCTTGAGATAGTTCAAACAGGTTATGTTGAATAAATGAAGTATCGCTGTTTTCACCGTATTGATGAGATCGGTTGAGATCCAGCCGTCAATTTCATCACCCTGATTACTCTCCTCCTCCTCCGGTGAAGGCTGAGGGGCAGGTATCAGGTCTGGAGTTTGTGGGGAGGTTGAGTAGCTGATGGTTGCCTCGTCCTCCACGACCACCCTCTTGTCTTCAGGTTGGATATCTGTGTGTACAGACTCAGCCACGAATAGCGGTGAATAGAGGTCGGGAGAAGGTGGATGATACGATCTGAGGTTGTATCCTGTAGGTGTGCCTGGACTGAAGAGGGACTCAGAGAGCTGCGACAATGAGGTGGCTGGTGAGTAGAGGTCTGGAGAAGGTGGATGATACGGGCCGGTGTTGAAGCTTTCATTATGCTCAGGAGAGAAGAGGGTCTATTCTTGCTGGTTGTAGAGGTCCCAGGTCTTATCTCTAACCCAACATCCAGTTAATGAGGATATCCCGCCACCGGAAGTCCCGCCACTGGAAGTCCCGCCACCGGAAGTCAAAATTTTCACACCTCGTTTGATTGAAAGGATGTACATTTAGTCTCTCATGTTTGATAATCCAAACCATTTAAATGTTTCAAAAAAAAAAAAAAAAAAAAAAACAAGAACTCTGTAAGGGGGCAAATACTTTTCAGTGGACTGTAAATGGTAAATGGACTGAACTTATTTAGCGCCTTTCCAGTCATACAGGCCACTCAAAGCGCTTTACACTAGAGCCACATTCACCCAATGGCACTCACTAACGCTCACACATTCATACACCGATACACAGATCGGTAGGCAACTTGAGGTTAAGTGTCTTGCCTAGGGGCACATTGACATATGGCAGGAGGAATGCGAAATATTGTGCAGAATAAGAACATTTTCCTTCAAGTAATAACTAAAGAAACTATTGGTGCTGTTTTTCATGCTTTGCTAATCACGTGCCTGTACTTTTTTTTTTTAACTTCCTTAGAACAGAAGTAGATAATCTATCAGAACATGCTTTGACTCAGTCTGAGTGGAAGACCAAAAGTTAGGTTGATGGTAGATTAAGCTGTCAAGAAACTCTTACACAGATGCTGTTGGCTGATAAAGTGACAAGGAAAATACGATAACGTTTATTTTTTGTGGGAGTCAGACTGAAACTTTGAAAGGTAAAAAGGACATTATATATTTTTGTATTTATGAAAGCATTACATGTAAAATCCTGCAAACTCTGATGCTGTCTGCTGGTCTATAAAATGTTGCAACTGGATAATCCTTTATGCAAGATGTAAACTGGCACATAGAAAGGTTTGCAATATTTTGCTTGTGTGTAAAAAATATTTTTTAAGTTAATACTGCAAGTGTGAAGATTTGTATGCAAACTGAGCTATGAAAGTCCCTCAATGCATTCTGTAGAATTAGATTTTCATCTATGAACTGATGATTACTGTGTAACCAGCAGTCGGAAAAAGCGTCTTCTTAACTAAACATCAAAATAACAGACATATCCATGAATCTAAACTTTTTACGACAGACAGTTGTTTTCTTTTTATAATAATGGTTCTTAAACCAAAAACCAAACAAATTTACCAGAGAAAATAATTCATTTATTAACTTTCTTGCATGGATGGACACACCCTAAACTAATACTTTTGTTGAAGCACCTTTTGACTCATGTTTAGACTGCAGTCTTCTTGGTTGCACACCTGCCATCATTTATAGTGAATCTGAATCAGAAGCATCTCAAAGTTAGAAGATTTCAGGAGAAGGATGAAAACAGTAATTATACACCGGAGTTTGCAATAGGAATGTTAAAGCAGCATATACATTAAAAAATTGACTTCTCTCTAAAATTAATGAGACATAGTAACCAAGACAATAAAATAGATATAGTTACCTTTCCAGGGAGATACACACCATGAATCCAACGCTGGCCAATAGGCCAAAAAGTTGGGCATAAAAACTAATAAAATCATGCTCTTTGGTCATCAGTGCTATTCTGAAATTGAAACTGACAAGATCCCAACAGCAGCACTAAAATACCTTTAGGAGTTGCCAGCAAGTAGTGGTTGATACCAGGTTAAAACCTACTAAACACTTCTGACAGCAAGCTTTATTGTATGATGAAATAAAACTTTAACTTTTAGGTCATAATTCCAAAAGATACATTTTGTACAAAAACAACTGTCATGTCTGAAACATGCTGGTGGCAGCATCATGCTCTGGGGTTCCTTTTTCAGATAGAACTGAAAGTTCTTTTACAAGGTGAATGCAGTTCTGAATAGTTCTAAATACCAGTAAATGTTGGTAAAAAGCTGGGAATGAGAAATCAAGTTTTGAACTTAATGCCACAGTCAGAACAAAACATGGCAAAATCTGTGCAGTTGCCTGAAAAGAGTTGTGGACAAGAGATGTCCTCAGAATACAATGGATTTGGAAATTCTTTAATAGGCTGAGTGGCCAAAATTTGGCAAGTAAAGAAATTAGATATTGATAAACTCCAGGGAGAATACTCAATGCTAACATTTAATCAAAAAATATTTGAACAAAGTATTAGTGTAAGCAACCACGTTGCTGTGCCAATTAATTATTATTCTTTGTTTCTGATGTTTGTTTTTCAGTTGAACTGTAAGGCATATATGTCACCTTATATTTAAAAAAAATCATTTTCACTGTCTCATTTAAAATCGCATAAGCCTGCCATTTTAACAAGAGTAAGTAGACAGACCCACTGTATAAAACAAAAGCCTTTTAATTATAGTATTTTAAGTAAATTTGCTGATTGCCCGAAATCACCTTTTTGCCATACAGTAACGCTGTGAGTATACCAAGCAGAAATTAGCTGGTAATTAGTTAGCTTGATATCTGCAGCTAGCCTGTGCTTACTCTTTACTTAACGATGGAATCAAAATAAACTGTTGTCACTTAAGCATCTCTTAAATCGCAGATCTTCCATTGAGTGATGGGAGATTTCATCATCAACAACACCTCATGGGACAAAAACTACAACTACAGCAATGTTAACTTCAGCTACCATAATGATACCAGCAGCCCTAATGGTGTCAGCTTCATATATGTGGTGCATTGGATCATCATTTGCATTGAACTCCCTTTTACTCTAGTTGCCATATTTGCAGTTCTTTCATTGGTGAGACTAAAATTTACTCATTTTACCATCTAACTGTGAATGCTTTGTTTTCTTACAGTTCAATGTAAGGCATCTATTGCTGCATAAATAAATGAGTCTTTAGTTCTACTTTTAGATAAAACTCAGCACTCTATTCCTGTCCTGTATAATTTTTCATACGAATGTTCTGCAGGTGAAAAATGATCATGTTACTCCAGTCTATGTCATCAATCTTCTTATTTCGGACCTCGTTCAGCTGGGCAGCAGAATAGCACTGATGACCAAAGAGCATGATTTTATTAGTTTTTATGCCCAACTTTTTGGCGTATTGGCCAGCGTTGGATTCATGGTGTGTATCTCCCTGGAAAGGTAACTATATCTATTTTATTGTCTTGGTTACTATGTCTCAGACCATTATCCTATACAACCGAAACTCCCAGAAAACTCTTTGAATGTATCTGTCATTGCAGGTATTTGCTCATTGCCAAGCCTTTGTGGTACAGATTCAGGAGAAACGTGAAGATAACTTTGGTGGTGTGTGTCATGGTTTGGGCTTTTCCTCTTCTTTTAATGGTGACTTTTTATTTCAACGTTGAGATTGCAGATATCATCTTGGGTTTTTTTCTCCTTGTCCCTCTGCCTTTGTTCATCTTCTCCTTGTTTGGGACCATCAAAGCTCTGTCTTCAGCTCGCAGTGTTCCTGCAGATGAAAAACGAAGAATTGTTGCAGTTCTGGTTATGGTGCTGTTTATTTACACACTGCTGTTCCTGCCTTTTATTGTTACTCTACTGGTAGCAGAAAGTACAAAGAGCCCAACTTTTGAAACCTTTGCAACAATTAGTGTTTGTATTAATCCTCTTGCAGACTCTCTTTTATATATTTTATTGAGGAAGAGTGCCATGGACAGTTTCTTTGCCTCTTTTTGTTGTGTATCTGACTATCAGCAGAGGTCCACAATGAATACTGACAACATGTCACCTTCATGTTAGTACAAGTTTTAATTTATGGTGCTGATGCAAAAGACTTTTCAGAAGACACATTTTGCTGTAGCTGTTCTTTAGCCTTCTTCAACAAAGTGGATAAAATCTGTAAAGAATATTTTATAAATTTACATGAGGTTCAGCAAAAAATATTTTTGTTCTGGCTAAACTAATCCAAATAAACTTCCATTGAATTGATCAGATGCATTAAAGAAAAAAAAAAAAAATGGATTAAGACTAGAGGATAGAGGATCAAATTAAACTATTTGTTGGATTATCCAAAAAACGTATATGAAAGCTGTGAGGGAAGACTATTTTTTACAAGATATACCAAGGTTTGAACAGCTTTGGTTTTAAAAACCTTTCATTTTTTTCTAGCCTATAAACAGTGTGTTGAACAAGACCAAGTCCATTAAATAAAAATCCAGAGAAAGTGATTGGAAGAAAGTAAAGAGGAACGCACATCATGAGACGTCCGTCAAATGACACTTTTAACACACGTTGGAACTTTCACAACAGACCTGTGAATTTTTGCCAAATGCAGTTAGCCTACCACAGGAAACGTGAAAACACATCAGTTCTCAATTGAAAAAAAAAAAATCCTGCTGAATATCCATACTGAAATGTAATGGGTAATGTGTCAGGAACAAAATGACGCCTCATAGCTAGATGAAACTGATCAACCTACAAACATCTTAACCCAAAGTCACAGAGACATTTAAACTGAAAAACTGATGCTGCAGGCTATTCCAATTTGCTGAAATGTCATTGCAGCAACTCCAAATTGCAGCAACTCCATGTGCTTGTATGCATGCCTGACAACGTCTTATGAGATGATGGATGGTGTCCTGTGGTATCTCCTCCCAGGTCCCGACCAGGGCATGACGGAGCTCCTGGACAGTCTGAGGTGCAACCCGGTGGTGTTGGGTGGACCTAAACATAATATCCCAGAGATGTTCTGTTATGCTTAGGTCAGGAGAGCATCAATTCCTACATCTTCCCGGAACTGCCTGCAAACTCTTGTCACATGAGGCCAGGCATAGTCACCAGGGGGAACCCAGAACCCACTGCTCTGAGCACTCAGTGGGTCTAAGGATTTTAAGAATGCTACTTCTGCTTGAAAGACGCAAGCAGAAGTAGTTCCTACACTTGCTTCCTGTGTCTCAGAGAATAGACTTATATATTAAATTAGTTTATAAGTCACTGAATGGCTTAGCACCAAAATACAGTAAAGATTTGTTGTTGCTGTTTCAGCCTTCCAGACCACTCAGGTCTTCTGGTTCAATGTACTATGAATCCACAGAAAAAGAACCAAACACGGAGAAGCAGCATTCAGTCCTTTTCTCCACTAATCTGGAGCAAACTTAAAGAAAACTGCAAAAATGCTGAATCCCTGAGTTCCTATAAATCAAGGTTTAAAACCCATTTGTTTACATTGGGTTTTGATTCTTCTAATATAAAAGTTTAAAAGGTCCTGCTAATAAGACAAAAAGTTTAAAATTATAATACAGGTTTCTACTGGGGGAAATGGTCATTTGGGATTTTCTACCTTAGAACAGAGCAGGGCAGACTATGCTGTGTGCGGTGAACGGCAGTTTACTGGCAAAGACCCTTTCCCTTGGTGGTTGAGTGAGGCTCTCCTGAGAAGATGTCAAGGAGAAAGGTGATTAGAGTGCCAGAGAGGATAGAAGCAAAGTTCTGTCAAGGTTGTTTCAGTTAGACTGAAGCAAAGTTTTGAAATGGGACACAAGCAAAGTTCTAAGGAATTTCATCCCCAGGGAGAAACGTTTGACTATTTGACTTTATGGTAATAACTATGGACATAAATAAATGGGTTAAAGAATTATATTTTTCCAAAAGGGGCGTTGTTCAGTCCCAACATATTAGAATAATTAATATTAATCAGTAGTACAACTTTTCTTTACTTCCTTTTATCATGCAACTGCAATGTACTTTTTTATGTTCCTTTGTTTGTCACTGCAAAGTTGTAAAGCATTTAGAATTGTCTTGTTGCTAAAATGTACTCTATAAATAAACTCATTAGTTATACATGATGCAATATCTGATGAATTTGTTTATGTGGTCAATACAGGCTTTAGAGAGAGCTGAGATCACTTGAAGTTAAAATAGGATTTTTGTGGATCTACCTGAATAACAGTGGTTTAGAAGTACTAAGCAGATTATTTGCATTTAAAAGAGGGAAAGATAATATTACCTTTATAGTTTGGTAAGCAAAGTAGCACCAGAAGAATAGAATTTTGATGTGATCTTTCACTGCAGTATGATTGAAATTGTATTTGTAAATTTCACAGTGAATGTTTTTACCCATATGTCTTTGTATCTTAGTTATATACTCAGTAGAAAAGCATGACATATCTGTTAAACTCTTGTGGTGGTGATGAGGAGTCTTGTGTTTACTATCTTGGCTTAAATCTTAGAAGGTCTCAACAAAAAGAGGAAATGTTTCATTTTGACATTGCATAGAAAGAAAGATAGTGGAAACTTACTGCAACATGTCTGCAGCTGTGTGATTCATATCGGCCCACATTTATCAAACATCTACAGCAGAAACATCATTGGACGGCCTTTTTAACTCAAACTGTCATTTGTGACCTTGCCATTTAATGTTGTCTTTTGTGTAGTTATGTGCAATAAAACATTTTTTTTAAATAGTGTTGTTTTTAATTTAAAAAATATACATTAAATATGAACACGAGGGAAACAAGAATAGACTGAATAAAAAGAGGCAAAACACCCAAGTGTAATTTTACATCTGATGGCAAAGTCCTGAAGCCTCTGTTGAGGCTGAAATCATTTTTCAGAACAAAAGTTAAATTTAATTCAGCTATTTATATACTGTCTATTTGCAAAAAAAAGTGTTGTTTCAAGGTACAAACAAATCCAATTTATATATAGAAAAAAACTTGTTAGTTGAATTGAATTACATACATTGCATTTCAACCCTATGATACAACATTGTAATCAAGTCAGTAACAATTTTTTTGCATTAATTGTGACCTTACCTCCATTGCATTGCACATCTCCTGCAACTTCTTTCCAATCATTCTGGGCATCAGGGCTTTGTGACTGCCACTAAAAACACAGATTTTATTGTCTGTAAACCATTTTGAAACTACTTCACAGTTTGCATGGTGTTCTTTAGCTTGCATACTTCTTCTATTTCCTTCTCAATGTAAAATAGATTATGGCTAATCACAAATAGTAGAACATAACACCACAAGAACAAGTTGACAATAACTAGTCATGAAACAGATGAAGAGAAACATGTAGGGAGAGAAATTTCTGATGAGATGCGATCAGTAAAAGCTTTACAAAGGATCAACTTAAACTATTTTCCACAAAAAGACTGAAAAACAAAAGAATCAAACTTTACAGTTTGAGATTTACTGCAAAAAATGAACCTTTTGCTTTGCTCTCCAAGTGTAATTTACTAAAATATAATCTTAAGCATTTCCTGGTGCTTTTACACTTCTGTAAATATCTATCATATCTAGATTCTCAGAAACCCCCGATCACATTTAGATGTGTAGCGATTAAAACGGAGAATCGAAATATTTTTTTTCCTTGAAGACAAATCTCTCCTTGTCCAGGAGTACACCCTACAAAGTTGGCATTTTTAATTATTAGGCCCGAGAAGGAAAACTGCAAGAAAACTGCAATGGCCTATTGTAATCGCAAGAATTCTTATTCTTTGTTTGTTTGTTTGTTTCTTCCATTGCGTCTTTGCAGGGGCCCCCAAACGTGAGATAGGCCGAACTGTAAGTCGTAGAGATCTGAAATTTTGCACACTGCTAGAGCTCCTCAAACAAAAACAAAAAAAAGTATCTTGGGGGTATGCCCTAAAATGTACAGGCAGTCGGCCATTTTGCGTCAAAGGCCAATTTTTGGCCGTTTTTCACTTTTACTCACGTTGAACTTTATCGAACTCTTTAATGAACGGAGTTTGAGCTATTGGCTTCATATTTGGTCAATATGCAGTTAAGGCATGGGGGATTAAAAGTTATCAATATCCTCAGTTTTCGGCCATGTTTAGGGGGTGTGGCTGGGGCACGAACCTGGCGTTTGCTCCAAAAGTGAAAAATTGCAATAACTTTCCAGAAGAAACGCCAAATCACACCAAAGTTGGCATGAAGGAGGACATTCGGGTTCCAGACGATCCTATGGGGTCATATGCTGACATCATCAAAGTCACGCCCCTGAGAACCGGAAATCCCTTTTTTACTGGGAAAAGGCGCTATCTGGCTGTCTACACTCAATCAACTTGAAAGTGTGTCAGAAGACAGATAACTAGTGGGTCTTACTTCGTTTGAAGCACAGTGACAATTCATAAAAGGGCGTGGCAGCGCGGCGAGGAGAGACATCACGCCACGGCCATACGTTTGCCTGTGATTTCCACAATTCTAAGCCGATCGCCACCACACTCAATATGATTGATACTGGTCCTGCCCCCTAAAGATTTCTAGTGAAACAAATGGCAGGCGTGGTCTAATTGCTGCACAGCGCCCTCTAGGAACACTAAAACAACCAGCCACAAGGCATGCTGTGCCATTTCTAACTTTCAGGCAATGCGATGTCCTTAACTAGATTCGGAAATAACGTTGCACTGCCCAAGGGATTGTGCCCTTGTAAGAGCAGTGTTCTTCAACCACCTCTTCAATCCCTCGCCAGTGATCAGCTTACAGTTCTTTGTCTTGTGGTGGTCCGCTGTCCTCACACCTTTCAGGCCGTGGATGATCCAGTTGGAAGATGACTTGTGTCCTTGACAGCGGTGTGGGTGACTAGTAGGATCTGATATGGGCCATTCCAGCGCCTGGACTTACAGTGTTTTCTTCTAAATTCTCTGACCAGAATCCAGTCGCCAGGAATAAAGGACTGGAGGGTGGAAGTGGCTGTTTCTGGTAATGCAGCCTTCACCGTCTGTGAAACCTGAGATGATGTGATCTTTCACAGCAGTATGATTGAAATTGTGAATGTTTTTACCCACATGTCTTTGTATCTTAGTTATATACGCAGTAGGAAAGCATGACATATCTGTTAAACTCTTGTAGTGGTGATGAGGAGTCTTGTGGTTAGTATCTTGGCTTAAATCTTAGCACGTCTCAACAAAAAGAGGAAATGTTTCATTTTGAAGATAGATAGTAGAAACTTACTGCAACACGTCTGCAGCTGTGTGACTCATATCGGCCCACATTTATCAAACATCTACAGCAGAAACATCATCGGACGGCCTTTTTAACTCAAACTGTCATTTGTGACTTTGCCATTTAATGTTGTCTTTTGTGTAGTTATGTGCAATAAAAAATGTTTTTTTAAATAGTGTTTTTAATTTAAAAAACATACAATAAATATGAACACGAAGGAAACAAGAATAGACTGAATAAAAAGAGGCAAAGCACCCAAGTGCAATTTTACATCTGATAGCAAAGTCCTGAGGCCTCTGTTGAGGCTGAAATAATTTTTCAGTACAAAAGTTAAATTTAATTCAGCTATTTATATACTGTCTATTTGCAAAAAAATTGTTGTTTCAAGGTACAAACAAATCCAATTTATATATAGAAAAAAACTTGTTAGTTGAATTGAATTACATACATTCCATTTCAACCCTATGATACAACATTGTAATCATGTCAGTAACAATTTTTTTGCATTACTTGTGACCTTACCTCCATTGCATCGCACATCTCCTGCAACTTTCTTTCCAATCATTCTGGGGACTCACACACCAGATCCAGAAGAAACACAAATTTATTATTATTTCATTAAATCATTTAAAACAGTTTTGTGTCAGTGGCTGATCTGCTTCAAAGTCAAACAAACCTTAACATGGCAGACAGGTGGAAATCAAGATAAAAGGTTTGAACTTTGAACCTTCTTACAGGGAATAGATGCTTTTTAATAAAATAAAGATGTATATCTCCTCTGGTAATCAGAAGAACAATTAAGCTGGTGGTGAAGCGTTAATAAAAGCAGAACTAAATGCAAAAAACAAAAGTTTCTAAGCAACAAAATATTTATGGTAATGATGAGAAACTTGTAAAATAATAGTTGTAACACATTTAAAAAGTACAAGAAACCAGAACAACAATCAGCCATGCAACTAGTGGTTACCAATATGACTTCCTGGTAGACAGTTCCTGTTTGTTGTGAAGATGTGTCTTTCAGTATTTTCTCTCTTCCCTCATTATATGAGGGTAATAACAGAAAAAGGACCTTCTGCCAGACAGGTGCATTGGATTGGTCAAAAACAAGGGCAAAATATTCAGTCCTTCTTCCAAGGCTACCCACATTTTCTCTCTGTAATCTTTCAAATGTTCTCCCTTGTGGTAAGCAGCAATGGGAGAGTGGATGACAGCATAATAAGGAAGGTCAACCCCACTGGTCAGATGCACTTTACTTGTTTTGTTTTGGCTTATTTGTCTTCTCAGCTCCCAAACCTCTCTCTTGTAATGTTCTCCAGCCTGGGTCCTTAATCTTTCCCTGAATTTAGTATTGTGGATTTTGAAGTTGTCATTCGTGAAAACTAGCAGTCAATCTCCTTCAATGTCCCAGGGGTCTCTGATAACCTGGTAGAGTCGAGTCCCATTTAATAGGGAAATCCGTCTTGCATCTGGTGGCATCGGGTCAAGGACTCTCCTCATTGTGACTGTCTGACTTTTGAGTAACCTTTCTTGACTCCTCTTCTTTAACATTTGTCTTTCTTGTCGTTCTGCTTTTGTTCTTGGTACTGTTCTGTTGGACCACATGCTGTGCTGAATATTGGACCATTTTCACGTTGCTGGACGCTACCAGGCCGTTTGGCGTCATCGGCCATTTTGTATCCCAGGATAGCCCACTACTACGAATCCCAGCAGCCACCGTGGCTGACATGACGGGGGGTCCCAAGTCTGACGTCACAGGAAAGCATAAATGAAGGTGGCCCCTTAAAAAGTCTGGCTTTTCACGCTGGAAACCGGACCAGTAACTGAAGCGCATCTCTGGAGAAGAAGAGGTCCCACGTGGATTCCTCATTTATTCTCCTTCATTGGCCTACGAAAAATTCATGAAAGAGGTTTCTGGAATGAGAAGGCCAGAAATTTCACTTTGCCGATCGAAGACGTGAGTTTAACACGTCACCAAAAGACACGGAGTTTCAAGGAGATGCAACTTTGCCTCCTTGTTTTTGTAAAAGTCGACTACTGATGGTCAGATCATATTTTTCCTTTTCGCCAAGGAGGCCAAAAGATGGAGATTGAACACTTTCTTGGAATATCCGCGGACGCATGGAACTCTTCAACCCCCTTTTTTTCTCTCACTCGCTGCCCCAGAAGGAAAACTTCAACAAGTTAAATCCACCTTTTCTTTTTATTTCTTTATTAAGAATAGCGTGGGCAGGGTAGAGTAGGTTTTAGTGCCAGGTAGAATCGCCACTTATAGTGTAATGTGTTCTGAATTGTATTTGCATGCCATTGTTCTTTTGAAACGTGATTACTGTTGTTTTCTGAGGCCGCCGAGTCTCGCAAGATTGTGCTTTTACTGTGCAAACACCCGAGAGCAGGTGCGCTGTGAAATTGGACCGCTATAATAACCTTATGGTGAAAATCAACCATTTTCTTTGTCAACTTCATGCTTTATGAGTTGTCACCAAAACTTTTATAACCCTTTGTGTTCTGTAACATCCCCAGCGGTGGGGTAAGTTTTATGACTGTGCATCTCACTGAGCTACACTTTCTGGCGGGCTGCGCTCCCAAAGCTTCGTTCAACACCATATTCCCTTGTCATATTATCACTTTTGCCATAACTGCTGGTTGATTCCATACACACCCACTGCTGTTTTGCTTTATTTTGTTTAGTTAGATATTTTACCCTTTTGTATAGAACTTTGCATGTTTGAGTAGGTGAAGATTATTGGATCGAAGAGTTGATCGTATCAAGCGGTTGATTCAATACAGATTCACGTAGATAAAGAGAAGTCGTTTGTGTTTATTTTGTGCAAGAGTGATTTGTCAGTCAAAATAAGGTTAAAGTTCCACACGTTTCTGCAGAAATGGTTGATTAAACAGTGACATCTCTGGTAATAGTTATCAATTATTACTGAGTATTTAATGGTTGTAATTATCAAAGGCGTTGAGCCACAATTACAACACCAGAAGACATCTCTGGTTTCGATTCATAAATGAGGATTTTTGGTTAAGAAATTAATTGGTTAAAATTATGATATTAATTAATCAATAATCATAATCCCAACAGTTCTCTTCGGCCTCCTGTTCAAATTGGGAGGCAAGGTCTCTTACTTTACTTCTTGCGGGGTCTTGCTATGTGTGGCTTGTGGTGTCAACCATTCGTTTGATGCTTGCGCCAAGCCGGTCGGCAGCCGCTGACAATAAGGTTCTTCTCTGTCTCGTTTAAATAATCGGAGGAGGTCGCTTCTTGGTTTCGCGATGAAGGGAATGACAAGCGGGTTTTGGCTGAGTTCATCTTTTCTTTGGTCTTGCTCTTGTTCTGACCTGTTGCCCTCTTCATCACTCTGTGTATCTGCTGTTAAACCATAACTTGGCATGTCTGAATCAGTTATGTGGTCGGGTTTTTGTTCTTGTCTGCCATCTTCACTGTGCTCTTCAATTAAGCTTTCTTTGTCATCTTCTTGGATGGCTTGGATCTTTTCTTTGAACTGGGTTATCTTTTTGATCTCTTGTTCATAATCTTTCAGTCTTGCAGTGGTTCTGGCAGTGAGGGTTTGTGAGGTACTCATTCAGTCCAGACTCACTGGCAACCATCTTGACAATCGGGTCATATTTTTTGGATGGACTGTACAGTGAGATCAGCTTCCCCAGTCCCCACAGTTCAAGGAACCCTGTCCACCAGCGTAACCATCGACTAATGTCCTCCTTCTCTGGACTGCCTTGGGGCATGGTACCACGACCAGTCTTGATCCATGCTTTATCTTTGAACAGTAGTATACTTCATCACTTTGGAGGTGGTTTGTTAGCTGACTTTCTAGGGTCTCTTCTAATTGCTCTTGGTTGGAAATGAGGAACATTTCGTTACTGATGAAGTCCATGTTGAATATCCGTCCCCATATAGCAGCAACTCAGTAGGGACACGGTGTAGCTCTGATCGTGTTGATGTTGTTTGTTCTGGTGACGGGAGCGGTCCTTCAGCTCCCTGCTCCGTCAGTTCCTGTGTTACAATCTCTTCATCCATTGCTTTGTCTTTGTCGTCTCAAATTGTCCATCTCCAAAGCCCCCCGAGGATCCTTCAAGTAGGGATCGTTTCGCACTATTCGGCCACTAGCTTTATTGTCTGGGTCTGGTCAGTCTACCGTCAATAAACCCCTATCCTCACCTGCACGCTATGCAGAAACTGCGAGGGTTGTGACTGACGGCCTTATCAGTCACAGACAACCTTACTCCCTTTCAGGCCGTCGGTCCGGGGTGCTCAGGCAGAGATGTCCTTCTGCTGAGCATCCTTCATCTGGGGCCCCTCTATCTCTCGTCTGGGTTCCTGTTTGGGCCCCCTTTCGTTGTCCAATGGGCTAACCCCTCCATCCTACTTCCCTATTTCTAAGGGGATTGCTCAATCCAGCTCTCCATCCAATGGGTCCGGAATTCCCTAAACCTGGAAGGTCTTACTAAACAGGTTTACCAGGTTTACTGGAAAATCTGTTTAACCTGGTGTTGGGAAATGACACGCCTAACCTCTAACAGCCTACATCCAAAAGTCTCGCCCTTCTTCAACTGATGGTCTGGACGACCGAGTAGCCCACAGCAGTCATCCACTCCTCGACAGTCACTTCTGTTAACAGCTGCTCGTTCCTTATTTTACCACTTACAATTAGTAAATTGGTAGGTTGATTTTAGCACCCAAGGGCATTGTTTTAACAAGTTTGGCTTAAGGCAATCTATAAAATCCTCCTAAAATAATTTGGAACCAGGCAACAAGACTTTTTTACCACCAACGAAAAAACCCAAATATAAGGTGACTCAAATAATTGACTGTCGACAATAAATCTAGAATTTTATATGCTTTCTTTAATTAGCAATGCTTTTGCAGGGGTCAGTAACAGCTTAAAAATCAGCAAAACTTAATAATTTGAATAATAGAAATAAATTAATCAAGTTAACCTATCTTTCCCTAATGCTGAAACTGGTAAGGCTGAAGAGGCTTTGGAGACCGAGGCTCATCATGGATCCGAATGGAATGATTTCTTCAATAGGCAACTAGTGATTTTTTTCTTCGGTGAGAGGCAAATCTTTAGTTTTCTTCCTCTAAGTGGACAGGCGCTGATGCTCGGGGTTTCAATGGTCAAGTTGGAAAAAAAAAATGCAAGGAATTAAAAAATTTAAAAAAACAGAAACTTTGTTGGCATATGTTTCAGAAGTCAGTAGCTTCCAGAGGCTGACTAGTTCAAGGAAACCTTTGAGGTGTAAGTGAGGTTGGTTCAGGACTTCCAGAAGCCTGAAACTTAGAGCAATCAGTTGTTCACTGACCAAGTTCACTTCAGTTGTCTTGATAAAAATGCAACAGATGAAATTCAGATTCTCAATTTTGAGTTCCAGCTCTTCTCAGGGCACACGGGTTGAACCTCTTTATAGTGCAGAATTTGTCAGCAGGGCTGCGTCTCTGGTCTTCTGATTCATCTATAGCTTCTTTCTCCGTACGATCTTGTTCGCTGGTCTTCTGGGACAGTTCTTGGCACAGTTTTTATATTGCAAATAGCCTCACTGCTTATCCCCTGTTGCCGGGGAAGCTTTCCCATCATTGAGTTACGTGGTCACCGTGACTTTTTGGTGCCGTCTGCCAGCCTCCGTAGACAGAGTCGTAAACAGCCCGCAGCCCTGTGTTATGACTTTTGCCTGTTTTTCGAACTTCAGACTGACGAAAAACACTGTGCACCTGGCTTCTCGTTTCTCGCTCCCATGCTTGTTATGATTTGTGCTTGCTCATTGACCTTCCATCCATACCCAGTTCCCGTGAAGCTGGCTCTCCTCTGCCCCTCCCGTCCTGATGTTATGACCCTGCCGCTTCTCGCTCCCAGACTATGGTGCGCTCCTTATCTGCTCAGCCTCAAGCTTTCTAACAGTATTTCTCTGCTTTTTGCTCTGAAACCAGTTACAGCTAAAAAAAAACCCATCACTTCATTTTCCTTTTTTTTTTTTTTTTACCGTGTCCTGTCCGGCAGAGTATCGCTCAGAATTGTTGTCTGAGTGCCAAGAAATTGCCCAACAGATTTACTTTCACAAGCAGAGCATCACAGCTAATGCTTTAAAGCTCTGCTTGATATTTATAGAAGAAACTTTATTATAAACTTCTTTGGGAATATTTCAATTGTTACGGACACGGAGACTGAAATGAAAAGGAAAAATGAAGCTCAAAAAAGAGAGAGATGGGGAAAAACGGGAGAAAAGGAGGAAAGAGTGGAGGAGAGAAAGAAGGATAAAGAGAATACAAGATTACACCCTGCTTGCTTATACACCTACAGCTGTTTTTGTTTTAACAAAATAGTACACGGTAATTCTGAATGTAAAATGTACTTAGTGAGAGGTGCAGCCCAATATAGAACATCTGTGTGTTTGTCAAAATCACACAGAAATACCCACAACATTCTCAAGGACCCACAAACACACACTCTCACAACCACCTGCATAGCAACTGCATGGCACATACAGTTAACATCAAGACACAAAATAAGACAACATACAGATGCAGAGTTCCTGTGCATCTCTGTGAGGATTAAGTCCAGAATAAATCAACCTTAATTCTTACTGAATGCAAGAAAAATATGTTTTAAAACAAAGTAAGTAAAGACAGCTTAGATCTATGAATAACAGTAATACAGCAAGTGAATGAGGCAAAGTATTCAAGCTGTTGAAGCTTTAAACCGAAATGCAAACTGTCAAAAATTTTCCTTATTCTTGGTATAAAACACAAAAAAGATAATTTATCAGTATTTATCAGGCCATATTGTGAGTTAAATTGGATTAAGTACTTCTAAATACAGAGTATTTCAAAGTTTGAGGGGATGAAGATTAGTTTCTGTGGCATGGCCATAAATAACATCAGCATGTTCTAGGATTAGCAGCACCAGTTGTGGAAAACTCTTTTACGAGCTGGAAGGGAAAAACATTCTCAGAACGATGATGTGACACTTTTAAGGCAACAGGCTTTCAAACAATATTAAATTTAGGATTTTAGCTCGACCAGTTACACTCAGATTTTATCTGACTCCAAAAGATAATTTTTCGAAAACTTTACAACAATTAATTGCAGTGATTAAACTTGGAAAAACTTTCACTCATTTAAGACTTACAGCAGGAGGAAAAATGCTGTTAACTTTATATAATTTGAACAGAATAAATCTAGCATTGCCTTCTGACCAGATTAAAATTAATGTCCTATATTAAAACTTGGTTTTCACCAAAAGTAGTAGTTGTATTAAATGATAGAGTTGATTTAATTGACGGAATTAAAAGCAATAAAATGCCAGGCGAATTGGACATACCGATTTATGTCAAGTCAAATTTATTTATAAAGCGCTTTCCAGCAACAAGGCTCTCAGGACGCTGTGCATAAGGAGGAGCATTGCAGTGATGCAAAATCAAATAACGGAGGTAAGAATAGAAGGATGGATAAGAAAATGAAAGGAAAGTTGGACTGATAACTTAACTAATAATGTTTAGATGGTACAGTCATTATTTATGCATAAATAGGTTTATTGTGGTTGGCAGAAGTACAAATTAATTTTCAACTTTCACTACTTGATGCTGCAAAAGAAAAAGGGTAACAAGAGGCCAAGTATCCATAGTTTTTGTGTCAGACCACCAGATGCTACAAAGGTAGGCTATCCTTTCCTTTTTCTGGACGAAATGATTCTGTTTATAACTAATCTATTTGCCTTTTTATCTTATTTTACTCCTTAATAAGATGGTACACAGCAAGACTGCAATGTCGTTTATTTGTGTCTTCTTTGTATATAATAATAATGTAAATAACAATGTACAAATATGATTATATGTTGTGAAATGAAGATAGTGAAAGAAAGAAAAATGCTGATTTCACTACCCAAGTTTGTGATTTGTTGTTTGTGTTAATTTGTTGTACTGGGATGACTGTATGATCAAACTGTTTATTTTCAGGCATTGCCGATCACAATACTCATGATTTCTCTGGAAAGGTTGATGAAGAGTCGTCCCACTATATTTTCTGATGATGTGAGCAATAACCCTAAACATTTATTTTTCTCCTAGGTGAAGAAGGCCTGAAAATGTGGCTGGGACCAGCCTGACAAATGGGTCCATTGGCACATTATTACTTAGAACATGAGATCTCTGGGGTTCAGGAACAATAGGAATCCAAAGATTGTGTTTGAAGGTTGAAAACGTGTGGTTGAGAAGAGTGTGACAGGAATGAATGAAGGCCCAAGGTATGAATGATGAATGATGTGGGCCACATGAGTGAAAGGTTCATGGATCAAATGGTATGTTTTAGTTTCTGTGAGCTCATTTTTGTTTTGGGTTTTGATTCATAGTTGTGTTCAGACAACTAATGAACGTTTTAGAGTGCACCAAGTTTTGTTTTTCATTAGTTTTTCTCTAATGTCGGTGTTCCCTAAATGTGTTCAGATGCTCGCAAGTTGGAACAATTTTCTGGGTTTTAGATTCAGAGTGAAAACTTACATTTCTTATGAATTTTCTTGAGGTGAAATTGGATCTAAATTCTCTTTGGGATGGGAACAGAACCAAATAGAACCTGTCATTCTGCCATAGGGTTCTGGTTGAATAATTTGATGGTAAAAGATTTGGCCGCCCAAACTTCTTTAAAAGGGGAGGCTGAAGCTGGCATGTGTTGTGTGTCTTAAGTGTTTGTCTAAATTTCTGTTTCAATGTTTGTCTCAAATGTTTGTCTGACTAACCTTTAGACTTCAGAGAAAACAAAAGAAATAATAATCATAGGATGGAAGAATGGAAATGGATATATTGGGGAAAAAAGGAATAACTAAATAATGGTATGATTAAGGTTGTACAGAATTTGCTAATTACTTTGATCTAGTATTGGGGGTAGAGGTTACGGGGAAGGACCCTAAAGGTCTAATTTAGGTAGATATAATCAAATTATCAACGTGCTTGAAAAGTAGGTTGTCCAAAACACTGGACACCTTCATGGTAAACGATGTAAATACTTTGTTCTGGGGATGATTTCAAACATTATTATGGAAAATAACGGTTTGAGCAAATCTAACTTTGGCCACTAGTTAACGGACAATAATGTAGCAACTAACTGGGTTACAAAATAAATATGATTTTTGGTTAAAGGTGAGAAGATGACTCTGTTATATTATCTACATATAAAATTCTCATGAAAACAGGTATTGGAGCATTTCCTGTTCCCAATAAGCCCTAAAGGAAACTGTTATTGATTTTATGGGTGCTGACAACAGAGTGAAAGGATGTAGAGATGTGCTTCACACTTTCACCAGGTCGGCCGAGAGAGATAATCACACAATCAAAAAACGATTGGCTAAAGTTTGTGCTAATACAAAAATAAAGTGGCTGGATGCGCTGCCCTTGGTGATGTTTTACATCAGATCATCACCCACTGAGTTCATGGGTTTAACTCCCCATCAGCTGCTGACAGGAAGAACCATGCCCTGACCTTTCACCTCCTCTCTTCAGTCGGGTTGTGAACCCAGTCTGGATTCACAGAGAGATCAACTGACGTTTTCAAAGATTTTAATCTGCTGTGAAGTTTTTGTCTCATAAAACACAGGAGGCTCTAACCAAAGAACCAACAGGAGAAACAAACTCTGGATGAGGACAAAACTAAGGTCAGCAGATCATATAGCAGGAAGGGAGAGACGTCCTCCAAAGGAAACCTCAGAGAAATCAGAAAGCACCTGAGGAAGAACATATGAATAGTTTCGATTGGATGTCTTTTGACTTAACATTTCATTTCCAGCTAACACATCATAAATGTGCTTGTTGAATTAAATTAATTTATTCCAGTAACCATAACGACAAAAGGTAAGATTAACTCATCTTTTTGTTTTCAACTAACAAAATACAATTATGTGGAAACTGTTTCATAAAGTTTTGAGTGGGTTGGGTTACTTCAACAGAGGGAACGTAATAAAGTTTAAACAATAAAAATTCTATTTGTTGGGTTAAAGCTTGAAAGAGTATGTCCTGGTAAATTTGAAATAAGGACACAAAATCAAAAATCACAGGTGAGAAGGATTTATAAGGTAAAATTGTGAATAATGAAAAAAAACAACAACAAAAAAACTATTTTTACTTCTGTGAATGTGGGAAATTGTGGAATAAGTGGCATGAAGGGTTAAAGGAGTGTTCAACTATTTAATCAGTTCAAATAACTTCATGAATAGAAATTATAGCTTCCTATTTGCTTCTGAGATATTTATTTATAGATGATGTTGTTTGCAACTAAGATTGTAAATTAACTTGATACAAGGCCTTGAACGTTTACTTGCTGCTGAACAGAACTGATTTATGGGGAATAATTGCTTTAATAATTAATAATAATTGCTATTAACTGGACAGGAAAGCTATGCCCTGGTTTCCCTCTCCATCCAGGATGCCCTGACACCGATTGGCCGACTTCGTCAGGGGGAACCTTTCAGAAAATGTGTTTTTAATTTTGATATGTCTGCTAGAATACAAACTGCTTCCTGTTAGAACCGATTCTAATCTTTTAAATGACACCCAGGCAAAACAGGAGAGACAGCTGAAAGCTGTGTAAACAGGATGTTGAAATTATTTATTGTCAAAATAGAATAGCTTTGGATATGATCCTAGCAAAAGAAGAACGGTTGTGTGGTGTTTTTGGAGAGGCTTGTTGTTCTTTTATTCCCAATAAAAAAATTACAGCACCTGATGTATCTCTAATGAAGGCCCTAAAAGGATTGTAATCACTGTCCATTGAATTAAAATCGCACTCAGGAATCGATGAACAATTCATGAACATGTTTGAGACGCAGTTTAGAAAATGGGGAAACCTACTGGTGAGTATATTCACTTCATTGACTGTTGTGGTGATCGCAGGTTGTGTTTGCTGTTGTGCAACGTGTATTCCAGCTCTCATCCGCAGGTGTATTGATCGTGCGATTGGTTCCACTGATACCAGAGGTTTGAGATTACCAGAATATCAAATGGATGTGGTGTCAGAGCACATAATAATGTTGTCCACTGAATATTTAAGCACAAGTGATGATGTGGATCTCAAGGAACCAAACCAAAGTGCTGGAGAAATTATGATACTGTGCTCTGAGGAGGAGGACCAGACAACTGCAATAGATAATTGAACAGGGTTTACGATTCAGGGTCTACAATATAATGATACACATTGTGCTGCTCATTTCCGCTGTGCTTCTAGCTTTTTATTATTTTTGTTGTTTTAATTTTTCAACAGGGCATTATTATCTATTTGTGATGTTTTCATCATTTAAATTTCAGACACACATCAGCATAGGTCTGTTCTATGGGAAACAGACGGGATACACACACTGAGGGCTGCAGACAGTTACCAGAGAAATGGTACTCCGTTTGGGGGGCCGGAGTTACGTGACGGATGGAAGGAACTGCCTCCCATATTCTAGTTTAGGTCCATATGCACTAGACACATTGATTGATGGGAGGTGGGTTTTTCCCACCTCAACAGGGGGATTGTTATGGATGTATGATTCTGTGGCTTTTTTCTAATTATCTCTTTGCTGCCTTAACTAAATATATCTGCCCTTGTTGCTTATCTGCCACACCGCTGACTGCTACAGCTTACACAACATAACTGTTGATTTCACATAAGATGCAACACATAGTAAAAGATAAACTGATACAAGAGGATGACACCCTTCAGGCTCTCATCCTTAGCGAAATAACTACAACCATGGACTCAGGGGGTCCGAGAGTGACAGCCGCCTGTCAGATGCAAATAGTTAAGGGGTCGGGACCCTCGAATCAAGGGTGTAAGAAAGAGGGGGCTGTGATCAGGCTCACTGGATTCACAGAGGATAACCCATAAGTGAAAAGGGGGCCTGCCGTCTGACCTGATATCCTTTACAGTGATTTCTGTGACTTAATAAATAATGTTGATATTAAAGGAATCAGAATATTTGATTTATTGGTATGAATGCTGTACAGATAATCAGATAAATTAATGACAGATTGATTAAATGAAATTAGTTAAGCACATGTCATGAATGAAAGTATTAATAGGGCCTTGCAGGTTATTTTTAGTTATGTGTTCACCTCCATAGGTTGATTTTGAGGACATGTGTTAGGTAAGAAATGGAGACTGCTTTAAAGTAAAAAGGTTTCTAATTGTGCTAAACAGGTACATTGTTTTTGATGAAATATTTTTGACAAGGATCCACACAGTGATACCATGGTCAGTAAACCATTTACCAGTGGTTTTAGCACTGTGAGCAGGTGCCAGGTCGTGCTGAAAAATGAAATCTTCATCTCCATAAAGCTTTTCAGCAGATGGAAGCATGAAGTGCTCCAAAATCTCCTGATAGCTAGCTGCATTGACCCTGCCCTTGATAAAACACAGTGGACCAACACCAGCAGCTGACACTGGCAACCCAGACCATCACTGACTGTGGGTACTTGACACTGGACTTCTGGCATTTTGGCATTTCCTTCTCCCCAGTCTTCCTCCAGACTCTGGCACCTTGATTTCCGAATGACATGCAGAATTTGCTTTCATCCGAAAAAAGTACTTTGGACCACTGAGCAACAGTCCAGTGCTGCTTCTCTGTAGCCCAGGTCAGGCGCTTCTGCCGCTGTTTCTGGTTCAAAAGTGGCTTGACCTGGGGAATGCGGCACCTGTAGCCCATTTCCTGCACAAGCCTGTGCACGGTGGCTCTGGATGTTTCTACTCCAGACTCAGTCCACTGCTTCCGCAGGTCCCCCAAGGTCTGGAATCGGCCCTTCTCCACAATCTTCCTCAGGGTCCGGTCACCTCTTCTCGTTGTGCAGCGTTTTCTGCCACACTTTTTCCTTCCCACAGACTTCCCACTGAGGTGCCTTGATACAGCACTCTGGGAACAGCCTATTCGTTCAGAAATTTCTTTCTGTGTCTTACCCTCTTGCTTGAGGGTGTCAATAGTGGCCTTCTGGACAGCAGTCAGGTCGGCAGTCTTACCCATGATTGGGGTTTTGAGTGATGAACCAGGCTGGGAGTTTTAAAGGCCTCAGGAATCTTTTGCAGGTGTTTAGAGTTAACTCGTTGATTCAGATGATTAGGTTCATAGCTCGTTTAGAGACCCTTTTAATGATATGCTAATTTTGTGAGATAGGAATTTTGGGTTTTCATGAGCTGTATGCCAAAATCATCCGTATTAAGACAATAAAAGACCTGAAATATTTCAGTTAGTGTGCAATGAATCTAAAATATATGAATGTTAAATTTTCATCATGACATTATGGAAAATAATGAACTTTATCACAATATGCTAATATTTTGAGAAGGACCTGTACAGGTTTGATGGGGTTAGACTTGTCTTCACTAGCTGTATCAACTGTTGCTTAGACACAACCAGGGGTCTACCAGAGAGATGGCGTTCCTCCCTGGGGGGGGGGGAGGAACCATGTGACAGCTCGAAGGAGATTTCCTGGTCATATATAGGTTTAACACACATACAGGGTTGAATGATTGTTTCGGGGGGTGGGTACCCAGTTGCAGGTAGTCCACTACCAAGTGCCTAGAGGTTTAACTGATCTAAATTAGTGAGGTGCCTTTAAATGACACCTCATCAGGGGGGTTGTTAGGAATAACCTTTATTAATATGACTCAGCTGTTTTTCCCATTTATACTATAGTGCAAAAAAATATAAGTTCTAATGTTTCCCTTTTGTTACAATAGAATAAGAATGCTCATCGACACACATTACAAGGACACATGGCCCAAGGTTTGTCATAAATGACCTGAGGCTGGGCCACTGGGGTTGATAGTGGAGCAGCTGGTATAACTGGGTTGATTAGAAAGCTACAGCACAGATTAAGTATGGACACTCGCTACTACACAATCTAACAGATAGACACCACAATGGTGAAACATAGTCTACTGATAATCACTGAGGGAAGGCACATCCATTGCATCGGAGTGCCAGATATAAAAACTAGATGTGACCTTCTATTGAGGCTCTTCGTCCTCCTCTAACAGATGCGACGGTCCGAGACGGGAGCCTCAGCACTGATCTCTGTATTCATTCCTCTGCCTTAATTTAGATTAAAAGAGCTAAAAGTTAGAAACTGGTTGAGAGTCATTCCTTTAAGAGTCTTTAGATAGAGTGGTGACTGTTTCCGGGGTCCTAGGACCGGAGGAGCTCCGAGGCTTCTGACCGCCAACGGTGCGGTAACTCGGAAAGAGCTACACTGATGCAGTAATTTATGCAAGTACTGAGTGAATATACTGTATAGTACATGGACATACATATCAGCAGGCCCACATTTCTGTATTTGTGATCCTTTTTATTGGTCTTATGTCATACAGTTTTCTGCAAAACGGGGGTTTAGAATTTCATTTGCTGCAGGTCATATTCTTAAAAAACAAACTTGAAATTGATCACTCTGTGTGTTCTCATTCACTGAAGTGAACGTGCATATTTCATCTGCCTGCCACAGAATTTTCCAAAGTCTAAAACACCTTTGCTGGAAATCAAACATGTATTCTACATTATGAGATGGATGAAGAAGAAATGCCGGAATGTTATTTCTTCAATGCAACGTATCATTAAACTCCACTGACATACAAAGTAAATGTGCAATTTTGTGACAGGAGTATAAAAACATTGTTTGTTAACAAAATGAATCTTCTCCCTAAATCTCGTAACTTTTTTTTTCATATATTAAAAAATATAAGAATAAACCAGCATGATTTCTATCCCCCATCAAGCATTACAATAACAAACAGAAGTATGTGAAACATTGTTACATTTTATGATATGAAACTATATGGAATTTAATTTATAATGTTACATATTTTCTACTTTGTTTTAGGAGCTACAGTAACATTCTGATGCAGCGTTAATAATGCCTTAATGTAATATATTGCAGTGTTTCTCAACTTTAAGCCTCAGGGCACACTTTCCTGCATGTTTTAGACCTTTAACTGCCTAATCACACCTGATTCAAATGTTAATCACCCATCACCCTATCACCCAGTGTGTGGAAGCACAGAAACATCTGAAACATCTGAAACTTGTAGGTCATTATGATATTGGTTTCTCCTGTATGACTGTACTTAATTTTGCTATAGATATTACTAATGCATCGCTTGCAAACTGCAATGCTGACTGCATCCACAAATACTGAATGGGTTTTCATCAGTCCTGTGTTAAACAGGTAGTCAGAGATGGCCAACCCCTCCTAACACGGATTTGGCAGTTTTAGAACTAAAACGGGACGGAATTCACCACTGTAGTTGTTCAAAAGAGCCACTAGAGGGAAGCAAAATATTTTTTATTATCAGGTTTTAAAAGTGATGCAAACTCAGATTAGCTGCACCTTTGTTAACTTCTATGTAAAATGGGAATCACTGCAGGCCTAACCCAGAACCCTGCTGGTTCTGATTGAAAAATGTCAGAATACACCATAAATCACAGTTTGTTTTATATGGGACTGCTAAGCAGCAGTGCAGTCAGGTTACCCATGCTGACCTTTGTCATCAAAGGTGCCAACAATAGGTGTGCAAGCATTAGAACTGGAGCCCAGAGCAAAATAAGGGGGTGACCTCGTCTGAAGAAAAACATTAGGGTAAAATTTGATTCCTGCAATCCATGTGGATGTTCCTTTGACATGTTCCACCCACCAAAGAGCTGCTGCAGAACATGTACACTCTTTTACTGAAACTTTATTTCCTGATGTCTGTGGACTCTTTCAGTAGGATATGGTCTAAAGTGCACAACAATGCCTTTCAGGTGTTCATTTGCTGTCTGAATTCCCTAGATCACAATCCAGTACATAAGACATGTCCTGGACAAACAAGTTTGGTCCATGAAGGCCCCAACACACAGTTTACAGGTTCAGAATTTCTGAAGTACTAAGATTAATTTATTTCATAATAGTTCTGTTTCCTGTCATATCACCCTGAGATTGTATTCACAGTGGAATAGAAGAAATTTTAAATGGCTAAAAAAATCTATTCGTACTCGTCGTCTTCCGCTTTATCCGGGACCGGGTCGCGGGGGCAGCAGACTCAGCAGAGACGCCCAGACGTCCTTCTCCCCAGACACTTCCTCCAACTCCTCCGGGGGGAGCCCAAGGCCAGCTGAGAGACATAGTCCCTCCGGCGTGTCTTGGGCCGTCCCCTGGGCCTCCTCCCGGTGGGACGTGCCTGGAACACCTCCCGAGGAAGGCATCCAGGAGGCATCCGGTATAGATGCCCGAGCCACCTCAACTGGTTCCTCTCGATGTGGAGGAGCAGCGGCTCTACTCCGAGCCCCTCCCAGATGGCCGAGCTCCTCACCTTATCTCTAAGGGAGTGCCCGGACACCCTACGGAGGAAGCTCATTTCCGCCGCTTGTATCCGGGATTTCGTTCTTTCGGTCATGACCCAAAGTTTATGGCCATAGGTGAGGGTAGGAATATAGACCCACCGGTAAATCGAGAGCTTCGCTTTTCGGCTCAGCTCTCTCTTCACCACAACGGACCGGCACAGCGCTCCCATTACTGTGGCAGTCGCACCGATCCGTCTGTCGATCTCCCGCTCCATTCTTCCCTCACTCGTGAACAAGACCCCGAGATACTTAAACTCCTCCACTTGAGGCAAAAACTCCCCTCCAACCTGAAGAGGACAAGCCACCCTTTTCCGGTCGACAACCATGGCCTCGGACTTGGAGGAGCTGATCTTCATCCCAGCCGCTTCACACTTGGCTGCGAACCGCCCCAGTGCATGCTGTAGGTCTTGGCTAGAGGGGGCCAGCAGGACCACGTCATCTGCAAAAAGAAGAGACGAGATCCACTGGTCCTCAAACCAGACCCCCTCAGGCCCTTGGCTGTGTCTAGAAATCCTGTCCATAAAAGTTATGAACAGGACCGGTGACAAAGGGCAGCCCTGGCGGAGTCCAACATGCACCGGGAACAGGTCTGACTTAGTGCCGGCAATGCGAGCCAAACTCCTGCTCCGCTCGTACAGAGATCGGATGGCCCCTAATAAAGGGCCCCCAATTCCATACTCCTGGAGCACCCCCACAGGGCATCACGAGGGACACAGTCGAATGCTTTCTCCAGGTCCACAAAACACATGTGGACCGGTTGGGCAAACTCCCATGAACCCTCGAGTACCCTGTAGAGGGTATAGAGCTGGTCCAGTGTTCCATGGCCGGGACAAAAACCACACTGCTCCTCATGAAGCCGGGATTCGACTATCGGCCGGACTCTCCTCTCCAATAACCTGGCGTAGGCCTTACCAGGGAGGCTGAGGAGTGTGATCCCCCTGTAGTTGGAACACACCCTCCGGTTACCCTTCTTATGTAGGGGGACCACCACCCCAGTCTGCCAGTCCAGAGGCACTGTCCCCGTCCACCACGCAATGTTGAAGAGGCGTGTCAACCATGACAGCCCCACAACATCCAAAGACTTGAGGTACTCAGGGCGGATCTCATCCAACCCCGAAGCCTTTCCACCGTGGAGCTTTTTAACCACCTCGGTGACTTCAGCCTGGGTGATGAAAGAGTCCAACCCCGAGTCCCCAGCCTCTGTTTCCACCAGGGAATGCGTGATGGCAGGATTGAGGAGATCCTCGAAGTACTCCTTCCACCGGCCGATAATGTCCCCAGTCGAGGTCAGCAGCTCTCCACCCCCACTGTAAACAGTGTTGGCGAAGCACTGTTTCCCCCTCCTGAGGCGCCGGACGGTTTGCCAGAATCGCTTCGGGGCCAACCGGTGGTCCTTGTCCATGGCCTCACCGAACTTCTCCCAGGTCCGAGTTTTTGCCTCTGCCACCGCCCGGGCCACGGCATCCTTGGCCCCACGGTACCCGTCAGCTGCCTCAGGAGTCCCACAAGCCAACTGTGATTGGCTAAAAAAATCTAAACACAATGAAAAAATGGGGGGTTTCTCTTCCTAGCTGTTGCACCTCCTATTAACTACTTTCAAAACTTACTGCAATATAACAATTATCTGCTACATGTAAGGAAACTATTACTGAGAATATTTTCTCAAAATCTTGCTGTAAAAAAATCCAAACTAACCCTTTTATAGGTTTTTGTGCCAACATCTTGGTACCAGACGGCATACCAAACGTCAGGACAGCTTTATGTCTTTCTCTTTTTAGTTGTAATTCTGATTTCAACCGCCAGGTGGTGGTGGTATACGGTTCATTCTAATATTCACAAGCTGTTGAATTGAATTATTGATTTTAAATTAAATTTGTTCAAAACATGGGCTCATGATCTTATTTGGTTTGCTTTCTAATAGGCCCTTTTGATTACATTCAGCGCAGTCTTTTTGTGAAGTTTGCGGATCTGTTATTAAATGAAAGTGCTGCATGTATTTGCAGACAATGTTGTTTAAAACATATTTATAAGATAGCTGTCTTATCTACGTGGGTTAAATTTTACAAAAATAAATTAGGAAAGTGACGTTCATCTTTTATTCGGATTATCATTTTATCACTAAGGCCTCTGTGGCTGTAGCGCTGCTTCAGGAGCTGCAAAGAAAAGGGACTTTATCCTGGTTTAAGAGAGAAAAGATGTTGGAAGCTCCAGGGAGAACAGGTTTTAGGCGCTTGGAAGGATTGCACAGCGGTAACTCTGTAATTCTGGAGTGAAATTTGCAGTCACCAGGGCGGTGGTGGTGACAGAGTAAAGGGAGAAAGGAGAGAGGCAGAGAGGGAGAGGGGAGCAGATACTTGGGAAACGCATCGCAGCAGGACAGACAGTCGAGTCTGAAGGCGCTCAGCCGGCGACGGAGACGGAGCAGGAAGGTAGGACAGCCTGATCATGGCCCGATCATCCCGCTGAGTTGGTGAATTTAGGAAAAGTTAAAGTATGACCGGAAAAGCGCTTTTCATACAGTGTAACATTTACTGTCTGATTAAGCTTTGCGTTATTCCTGACTATTTTTGCTCACTGGTACTTTTATTTATTATGTTGGCGCTCTGTGTTAAGTTTATGTATTAATAACAGTTTTCAAAAAGTTAATAGGCCTATAAAGAATATTTAGGTCAGAAGAAATTTAGTGTTTGGATAATAGAAAAAAATGTAGAAAAACGTCTACATCATTCGTGTAGTCTGAACATTGATCAATTTACAAAACTGTTTACTACAGATGCGTTTTAATATTTTTAGGTCAGAAATATGAGTTGGTGTGCGTGTCCGTATGTGCGTGTTTGCACGAGGTGTCAGGTGTATCGCGTTGTCTCAGGTAGCCTTAAGTCAAGGTGCTTCTGTATGGAGGACCAAAAGCGCCAAAATCCAGGTAATAGATAGGTTGTTAAATGGTTTACATACAGTATGTGATGAATTGACTAAAAATACTAATAAATACTTTACATAAATAAATATTTGCGGATATATAATTATGTAAAATAAACCAATATTTAAATGAGTAATTAATTTATTAAAATATGATTTTATTAACTATAGCAACTAATTATATGACAACATCAATATTTTGTCAACGTTATTGTATATTTAATTTCTTGGTTTGCAAAATTGCGCAGAAATGTCTGGTGTATAGCATTACCATAGGTATCTTAAGTGTCAGTTCCAATTAATTAAATTGTTGAAGAAATATTTATATAAGTATGTTTTTATTTAATGAAAATAAAAATACTTGAATATATGACATAAAAATCAGATACTTTGAAGTATTTTGTACTTTTTGTACTGCATTCCACCATGAGATAATTTAAACTGTCTCCTGGGCTTGGTAATGGACCCTGACATTCTGAGCAGGTCAACTACTGACCAATCACCTTGTCGTTGTAATGTTAGCCCCACCTACTAAATTCATGAAGTGCTGTAAATTAATCAACGTGAAATAATTAACATTTTAGTGCCTTTCAGTACACCTGAGGCTACTTATTACTTACTTTGGAAGATAATTCTATAAAATTACAGTGTTGAAATAAAATACATAAGAATATAGGAATTAGAAGTTTAATAAATGATTGACAAATGTAACATGATTCATTTAAAATTATCACATGTAACATTTATTTAAGAATGTCTTTATTTATTTGGACCGTGGCACTTTCAGCCCTCCATAAATTAAATCTGCTGGTTCTGTGATGACTACTTATTTATTCATGGGTCACCTGAACGCAGCCTCAACCCAAAGCCAGGTCAAATGAGAATACTAATCACCTGAACAGTTTTATTTTTTACGTACTTTAAATAGGCTACATGTGCTATATGCATTTTTATGATTTTTATTGTTTTTCTTTACTCACTGAATGACAAGTTACAGTCGAATAACAGATATAATTTTAGATACTTTACAAGGTGTAAAATATGTATCTATGCTTCATTTTTGTGGTTTGAGATCTTTTCAAGTGTTTGGTAGTTTGCATGGAGAGGGGCAGGCTATAAATTCAACCTATTCCTGAAAACCTCTTGTTTTAACATCATTTCAGCAATCTATAAGGATTAATTGTTTCCAGTTCAGCAGTTTATAAAACATAAACCACACAATAATCTTTGCAGTAAGACGTCACCTGCAAACAGCAGCGGCAACAGCATTCATAAATCAGCATCGCCATTGCATAGAGGGAGAAATTATCGCAAAACAGCGTTAAAACCAGCTTTGTTCCTCATTAATTATAAAGAAATGTCCTAAAATTTAATTTATAATAATTTTTTGTGAATATTTACAGAAAGAGAAATTAAAGTTTCGGTTTATTTCTAATATTGTTTCTGAAAACAACAAAAAACCTCAAATTCGTTTTGATTCACTTAAGTCTCTCCTGAATTCTTGTTATTCACTCTACTTGGTTCCTTCTGTTTCACTAAATGAAAGTTTAAAAAAACAAATGTATTCACAGAGTGTGTGCTGTTAGGTCTCTACCCTCATATTCTACCCCAGATGGGGCTACCCCCCTGTATCTGCTGCTGTTTTAAATCAATTTGGACAAGTGTTCACCTTCATCTGTGAAATCGGTCCTGAGGCCTTCATATTGTCCAGGTGACAGTATTCCTTCTCGACCACTGACGGAGTTAGTGTTAATTTAATTAACACCTGCATTGGAAAAGAAGCATCCACTGCTACATGGGATAAATGAGAAATTTGTCTGGTTTTAAATCATATCGCAGCACAGAAAAAAATGCTTCTTAGAGTTCTTGATGACCTGCCTTTAACTGCACACTTCGGAGTTCCTGGTGTTTCAATCCCTTCAGACTTGTCGGCGGCCTTTGACCCAGTGGACCACTAAATTTTGTTATATTGCTTGGAACACTCTGATGGTGTTAAGAGTACATCTCTCCAAAGGTTTATGTCTTGTCTGTCTGGCAGAAGCCTTTCTCTCCAGTTAGGTCAGTTTTCCTCCTCAGCAGCCCCTCTTGAAGTTCTGGGAAACCACAGGGTTCCATTTTAGGACCTGTTCTCTTGTCTTTTTTATTTTTTTTTAAATATAAATTGTCATTTAAATGTTTTGCAGATGACATCCAGGTCTATCTCCCACTAAAAGCTGACAATCGTCAATCAGTTGAGAATTTGCTAAACTGTTTAAGGGATGCCAAAACGTGGATGAAGCTGAATGTTCTGTGTCTAAATGAAAGCAAGACCAGGGTGATTCTCTTTGGTAAATATGACCTCCTGACAAGATGTAACAGTGCTATTCGTCCTCTTGACTCATTTGGTTACGACTGAGAAATCTGGGGGTTATCTTTGACACTGATCCTAAATTTTTTCAGCAGGTCGGTCTAGTGGTCCAGGCTAGCATTTATCATTTGAGGCTGACTGACAAAGTTAAGCCCTATCTTCTTAAGAATGCCCTTGAAAGTGTTATTCATGCTTGTATTACCACTACACTGGACTGCAACTCCCTCTAATGGGATCAGCCAGATCCTTCTCCATCGTCTCCAGCTTGTCCAAAATGCTGCTGCGCCCTTGCTAACTGGAAAAAGAGAATGTGAGCACGACACGTCTTTTATACCATCATTACACTGGCTGCCTGTTTCTTTTAGAATCAATTTTAGGTTTTTTACTTTATTTTCAAAATATTAAAATGGTCTGGCGCTTACATAAACATACATAAAAAGAGGCCTCGTAGGACGCTGAGATCTGAAAACCAAATACTTCTGGTCGTTTCAAGGACTCAGCTGGTGGCTAAAAGAGACCTGAGGTGACTGTGGGTCAGTGGGAAGAGTAGTCATCTTGCAATCTGAAAGTTGTGGGTTTGATTCCAGCCTCCTCCTGCCACATGTTGATGTGCCTATCGTATGAATGTGAGTGTGATTGGGTGAATGTTCTTCTAGTGTAAAGTGCTTCGAGCGATCGGTATGATTGGAGAAGCGCTATATGAATTCAGTCCATTCAGCTATAGCTCCTAAACTGTGGAACAGTCTGTCACTATCCATAAGGTCCGCCAGAACCTTGGGTGGTTTTAAATCACTTTTAAAATCTCATTTGTTTTTATTGGCTTTTAATATTGGGGAGCTTGAGCCTTATGCCAGTTATGTTATTTTTTGCTTTTATTGCTTGATCTATCCTAACTGGGACATTGTGTTTAATTGCTTATCGCTTTTATCATTTTGTTGTTTTATTTTACTTGTGAAGCACTTTGGTCATTCTATTGTGTGTAATAGTACCATATAAATAAAGATTGATTGATTGAAAAACAAAAAATTGACACTGTTTACTGACATCACAGTGCAGCAGTGTCTTAGATAGCCCACATCCATAATATATAATTTATTTATAATCTTTGTTGTTGATGGCACCTAGAGCCCATAAAATGCTAACAACAATGAGCCTGACCCTGCAGAGTAATATTTTGTTGCTAGCTGTTTTTTATCTTTAATTCATTTTCATCTTCTATTTCAGCATTTGAGTAAGTCAAAAATTCAATTTATCAATGTATCCTGAATAAGGAGCCATGAATAAGACATCAACTTTAGCCTTCTATGGAAAACAGCACCTTTGGATCATTAACCCCAATCAGTAAAAATGTAACTTAGGGTAAACATTAAGTGAATATTAACCCTCAGACACTTTACATTATTGAAGTTAGAAACTCAGAGGGATGACCTGAAAGTGTAGTATTTAAAAAAAAAAAATCGTTTTCTACTTTGGATTTATTTCAGCACTTCACAGTGACACTGGTAGGAAGGTTCAATTCATTGGAGAATTGACTGGCAGCAGTGTGATGTTTTAGTAATTGGTACGGTTCACTTTAGGTAGTCTGACAAACTTCATACAAGATTCTTCTACACGAATTTTGATGGATTCATTTTAACTTTTGAACACAGGTAACATTTTGCATTATTCCTCGCAAATGTATTCATACCTCTTAAAGATTTTTTACATTTTATCATTTTACAACCATGAAGTCCAATATGTTTTATTAAGATCTTTGTTTTGTGATAGGCCAACATTAACAAGTAAACAATTGTGAAATTAAGAGACAAAAATAGACAATTCAAAAAGTCATTTATTAAAAGGTATTATTTAGAGAAGCAGCCAAAGCGGTCATTGTAGCTGTGAAAGAGTTGCAGAGGTCCACTGCTCAGGTATAAGAATCTGTTGACAGGGCAACTATTTGTCATGTACACCACTAATCTGACCTTTATGGAAAAATGGTACCGTTGTTAAATGAAAGCAAAAATAATTCCCACCCATAGTTTACCATAAACTATGGATTAAACAGCAAACCTGTGGAAGAAGGTGCTCTGGACAGATAAGACCAAAATTAAACTGTTTGGCTGATTTGGTCCAGAGAGGATGTTCATCATCCAGCACCCTAAAGCTGCAGAGTTTAGGTCAAAGCATGTTTAGATGTTAGAACGACCTGGACCTAAATCTAAGATTAGATGAGATTTTGCCGCAGTGCATACAGTGAGAGTTTAGAATCAGAATTAATGCATTAATGTTAACATAAAAGCCGTGACCCAGAAGAGATTCTATCACTATTCCTGTTTTAACAGACTGCACATTAGGTTTCCAATTATGCTCAATGTTGTCCATCTTTGTTAATGCCAGTGTTACTGCTTTATAATCCAAAACTTTATATTTCTCTAGTTTTCACACATATACAAAAAATATCACTTTAAAATGATAAGAATTAAAATAATCCTAGGTTGTAATATGTAATATAAATCCTGCTTGGTTTTGAAAGCCATGCTTCTGACAGTTTGTCCTTGCTGAGTATCTGTCACTGTAGATTTATTCAGAATACAAGAAGAAATCCTAAAATTTAGAGCCCATTTTTAGCAGACACTTTGACTGACAGACTCAAATGAAACTCCTTAAGAAGGATAGAGAAATGAATTGCAGATACGGCAGCTCCAGAAGATGGTCAGGTGACGTTTAACAATAGAAGCAGAGCATCAGAAGAGGACAGTAGTTATGAAAAGCTAAAGAATTGTTTACCTTTGGTTAAAAAAGGAGAATGAAGTAAACAGATGACAGAAAACTAATAAATATTTCAAGGAAGGATCTTATTTTCTCAACAAACTGTTGTTAGAATAGTTATAGCTCAGGAATTGATTAAAGCTGAAGAAGTGGTTGAAAATTGATCTGTTAATGCGTTCTCTATAACAGTATTTAGGTTCATCTGAATTCTTCATTCAGATTTTTAGGATTTTGTTTATTTATTTATATTATTTAATAAGCTTTTTTTGCCATGTGAGGAAATTATTGATATTTATAGATATATATAAAGCGATTTTATACTTTATGAATGTAGCTTACGCACAGTAGCATTTATCTATCAATGTAATTTTGTTCATATTCATCAGGCTATCAACACTATATCATCTTAATGAAAAGTTTTAGGAAATATGCTAACAGTACAACTAGGTATACTGTAGTTATTGCATCAAGAGTGCAGTCAGTAGGATACGTCAGTTTTATTATTGCAGAATGTATTCAGTATTGCATTATTGTAATACATATTATCCTTAGTTTGGGGTCCTGTGCTTCAGTGAGGCTACATGTACAAATAAAGCTAAAATAAAAAAATAAATATCAATATAACTTCCATCCATCCATCCATTTTCTATACCAGCTTCTTCAATAGTGGGTGGCGGGGGGAGCTGGTGCCCATCTCCAGCAGTCTATGGGAGAGAGGGGGGGTACACCCTGGACAGGTAGCCAGTCCATCGCAGGGCAACACACAGGACAAACAACCATGCACACACTCATTCACACCTAAGGGCAATTTAGAGAGACCAATTCACCTGACAGTCATGTTTTTGGACTGTGGGAGTCAATATACCTTGGTAGTTAAACTACTAGTAATATACTAAAACAAATTCAGTAACGTCTTGATTTGCACAACTTCTAATATAAAGTTTTTAAGAGAGTGACATATGTTCCAGTATAATCAACACAGGTCAAACACAAGACATGTGTTGACAGGAAGTCCAGAAAGTGTTGAATAATAAACAGAAAATATGTAATTACCACATTTCTGTCTGCGTTGTATCAATCATTGCCGATCATTTTTAGTGTTTCTCTAAAATGATAAGGGTAACCGATTTGACAACTGCCCTTCCCTTTATTGGTTGATGTTACAGACAAATTGCAGTCTGCAGCATTAACACAGAATGCTTTAAAATGCATAGACTCAACAGGTGTTGGAAACATTCCTCTGAGATTTTGGCCCATATTTACACGGTTGCTGCTGAATTGTCCACTGCACATCCATGACAAAAAGTATCACTGTTCACTGCATCCCAGAGGTGCTCCAACTGGTGACTGTGCAGGGCACTGGAGTACAGTAAAGTCATTTTCAACAAGCCAGTTAGCGATGATTGATTGCTGTTCTGATTGCTGTTGTCATCCAGATATTTAGTCTTTTTCAGGCCATTCTGTGTAAACTGAAAGATGATTGTGTGTGAAAATCTCAGTGGGTGAGCAGTTTTTGAAATACTCAGACCAGCCCGTCTGGCACCAGCAACCACGTGCAAAGTCACATAAATCCCATTTTTTCCCAGTTCTGATGCTTAGTTTGAACCACATCTAGATGCCTATATGCAATAAGTTACTGCTGAATGTTCAGCACCTGGTGCTCTTTGGAGCTTGAAATATTCTTGCTGTACTTTCACTGCCTTCTGCTTGTGTCTGAGACGATACGTTTGATGAACAATCAAAATCTTTGTAGTTTTTAAATAAGGCATTTATCAAGAACAGTTTTAATGGTGATTCCACTTCAAAGCGGTAAAACCCACATTAAAACCCGGTAACTTTCATTCTTACATCTATCCTCAGAAAGCGTAGGCTGTACATGCTTTTTGTCTTTTGCTTGTTGTATCTAAATAACATTTTCTATATCCAATGATTATGATCACTGTCTGCTTTTCCAATTTTCACAGCCGGGTCTCTCGTGGTCCAGCTGCGTTCGGTCATTAAATCACCCAAGGCACTCAAGCAGAACTGCAGAAAAATGCCTGTAGATGCGGGGAAGGTAGTGAAGATGATTTTGCTCTGCCAGTTGTCTTACAGCAAGGCTGTCAGGTCCTTACAGATGTAAAACTACAGGTCCTTCTCAAAATATTAGCATATTGTGATAAAGTTCATTATTTTCCATAATGTCATGATGAAAATTTAACATTGATATATTTTAGATTCATTGCACACTAACTGAAATATTTCAGGTCTTTTATTGTCTTAATACAGATGATTTTGGCATACAGCTCATGAAAACCCAAAATTCCGATCTCACAAAATTAGCATATTTCATCCGACCAATAAAAGAAAAGTGTTTTTAATACAAAAAACGTCATCCTTCAAATAATCATGTACAGTTATGCACTCAATACTTGGTCGGGAATCCTTTTGCAGAAATGACTGCTTCAATGCGGCGTGGCATGGAGGCAATCAGCCTGTGGCACTGCTGAGGTCTTATGGAGGCCCAGGATGCTTCGATAGCAGCCTTTAGCTCATCCAGAGTGTTGGGTCTTGAGTCTCTCAACGTTCTCTTCACAATATCCCACAGATTCTCTATGGGGTTCAGGTCAGGAGAGTTGGCAGGTCAATTGATCACAGTGATACCATGGTCAGTAAACCATTTACCAGTGGTTTTGGCACTGTGAGCAGCTGCCAAGTCGTGCTGAAAAATGAAATCTTCATCTCCATAAAGCTTTTCAGCAGATGGAAGCATGAAGTGCTCCAAAATCTCCTGATAGCTAGCTGCATTGACCCTGCCCTTGATAAAACACAGTGGACCAACACCAGCAGCTGACATGGCACCCCAGACCATCACTGACTGTGGGTACTTGACACTGGACTTCTGGCATTTTGGCATTTCTTTCTCCCCAGTCTTCCTCCAGACTCTGGCACCTTGATTTCCGAATGACATGCAGAATTTGCTGTCATCCGAAAAACGTACTTTGGACCACTGAGCAACAGTCCAGTGCTGCTTCTCTGTAGCCCAGGTCAGGCGCTTCTGCCGCTGTTTCTGGTTCAAAAGTGGCTTGACCTGGGGAATGCGGCACCTGTAGCCCATTTCCTGCACACGCCTGTGCACGGTGGCTCTGGATGTTTCTACTCCAGACTCAGTCCACTGCTTCCGCAGGTCCCCCAAGGTCTGGAATCGGCCCTTCTCCACAATCTTCCTCAGGGTCCGGTCACCTCTTCTCGTTGTGCAGCATTTTCTGCCACACCTTTTCCTTCCCACAGACTTCCCACTGAGGTGCCTTGATACAGCACTCTGGGAACAGCCTATTTGTTCAGAAATTTATTTCTGTGTCTTACCCTCTTGCTTGAGGGTGTCAATAGTGGCCTTCTGGACAGCAGTCAGGTCGGCAGTCTTACCCATGATTGGGGTTTTGAGTGATGAACCAGGCTGGGAGTTTTAAAGGCCTCAGGAATCTTTTGCAGGTGTTTAGAGTTAACTCGTTGATTCAGATGATTAGGTTCATAGCTCGTTTAGAGACCCTTTTAATGATATGCTAATTTTGTGAGATAGGAATTTTGTGTTTTCTTGAGCTGTATGCCAAAATCATCTGTATTAAGACAATAAAAGACCTGAAATATTTCAGTTAGTGTGCAATGAATCTAAAATATATCAATGTTAAATTTTCATCATGACATTATGGAAAATAATGAACTTTATCACAATATGCTAATATTTTGAGAAGGACCTGTATGTTGTTCCCGAATTAATAATCCCATACAGATCACTTAGCTCATTGACAGTTCCTATCGCTTGAATTGGTAATATAATTATTGCAATAACACCATAGTAGTTTATTAACACTAAAAAGCCTTTGTTGTCATGTTGGTGTTAACTATTTTAAGGGTGTTTTGAAATTAAAAATTTCTTAAGGGATGCTTTTCAATACACACAGTAAAAATAAGCAGAATTCATAGCCAGTGGTGTTTTTTTCTGTTGAAATACATTCTCCCTCCATAGTGGCATTTAAGACAAAAACAGTCACAATTTAGTCCTGGTTCAGCCAAATCCTAGTTATTTATGCCAGAACCAGGACTGAACCAAGACCATGCAGGGAAAGATTGAGAGGGAGACACAATAAGAGTCAAGTAGGACTGGAGGCAGGACTGAATAAAGACAGAGGTGAGCTTCAAAGGTCATCTGTTCTGAAGAGCAGCTGCTAAATTGTACGTTTTGATCTCTCAACCAGAAGAGACAGTCAACTGTTGGTTGAGTGAAAGACTTTATTCCTACAAAGAGGGAGACTAAAGGTGAAGGATGAGTCTCTGCTTGCTTTTAGCATCCGTCGGACACAGTCGTCCATATTTATGTTGTCTGAGTACACACAGCTCGATGTATCAGAGAATGACACACTGACAAGATGGCTTCTCTGCACAACATTAAAGTGGGTGGGTGGGAAAATATTACGGAGGACTTAACATTTTTGCAGCTTTTCTTGGAACACAATCATAGATTTTTAGGTACAAGAAAGAGTCTGATTTATTTTTAATTAATGAGTTGGCCAATATGAAGGCTGAGTGGGTTAAAAGGATTTGCATAAAGCTAATCTTTCTAATCAATTATAGTTGAATTGATAACATAATAATGTACTGCCAATGCACTAGAGAAGAACTGTGCAAATGGAAAATATAATAGGTAAACACACGTATTGTAGTGTTTGTATAAGTCAGCTAAAAAACAATTATAAAATTGTACACTTTCATAATAGCTTAATGCAATAGTTTTAAATGTTAATACCACCAGAGGATTATTGTGACATTTAAAGATACGTGGCTGTAATTAAAAAATGTACAAGCATCATCTCTTTTCTCAAAGCAAGGTAGTAATGTATTTTTAATCTTTGCACATTTTGTCTCTACAACCACAGATTTGAATGCATTTTATTGGGGTTTTATGTGGTGGACCATCAGAGTAGCAATCAGATTTTAACTGGAAGAACTGGCTCCATTTTTCTCACAATTAACACTGACTTGGTTTTCTGTCCCTGCTGAATAAATCATTCCAACTGCATGATGCTGCCAACACCATGTTTCATGGTGGGAATGATGGGTTCAGGGTGATGTACAGTGGTAGTTTTCTGCCACACCTAACATTTTGCATGTAGAGCAAAAGTTACATTTAGTTCTGTTCTTGTGTGCTGTGTCTCCTATAAAGCTTGTGACAAACTGCAAATGGTATGTCTTATAACTTTTTTCCAACAACAAAATTTGCAAGTTTTTTAAATAGACCAGATTTGTGGAGTGAACAACTAATGACCATCCTGTCAACAGATTCTCCCACCTAAGCGGTGTCTCTTTGAAACTCCTCCAGAGTTACATTCTGCCTCTTTTCTGCTGCTCTGCATAATGCTGTCCTTACCCTGCCTGTCATGGTTTGTGCACGGCCATGTCTTGGTATGCTTGCGGTTGTGCCACACACTATCCCTCTTCATGTGATGGACTGAACAGAGCTATGTGAGATGTTCAAAGATTTGTATACGTTTTAGAACCTAACCCTGCTTTAAACATCTCCACAACGTTCTCCCTGTCTGCTGTGTTCCTTGGTCTTCATGATGCTGTTTGATCTCTAATGTTCTCTAACAAACCTCTGAGGCCTTTAGAACACCAGGATTTATACTGAGATTAAATTACATGCAGAAGAACTGTTTACTAATAGGGTGACGTTGGAAAGCAATTGGTTGCATCTACATTTGTAAGGGGTATTAGAGAAAATAGGCTTAAAACAAATGCACACCACAATTCTCTGATTTTTATTACTAAAAGAAAATTAAAACCATGTATCAGTTCACTCCACAATCATACACTACTTTGACTGATCTTTTACATACAAACCTTATAGAATGTTTTGATTTTAATGTGTCAAAAGTTTAAAAAAGTTATGAAAAGGTGTGAATTCTTTTGCAAGGCACTGTATTTTCTGAAGCCATAAAATCTTCTGCTTATTGCCAGCCTTATGAGATCTGACAGGACAGCAGTGCTGTAACTACAGCAGCATCATTTTTATTACATGTAGTGCCATCAATGAGTTCCCTTATTCCATTACTTTTGCCATGTTAGCTCTTGCTTTTTCACTTGAAAATGTTGAACACTCTCAGCCCAAACACCTGTGATGTTCCAAACTGCTTCTAGTCTTAGCTTTAAATAAAATCCAACTTTTATTGAAAGGAGGCTTTAGTTCATGTAAGAAACCAGTCAGAAGAATCTGTTTCAATAGAGCTGAGATAATGTGTTCATGTCATGTTTACCTCATTTTAAATCTTTGTGGTATGTTTACAAAATAATATGAAAAGCAACAATTATAAAATACATTTGTCCCATTAGTAGTTGTCTAACTACTAATGGGATAGTAGGTATATTTTGGGGTATATGTTATGTAAGTGTGGAGAAATCTTTTCGCTGTTAGGCTAGACTTCCTGGAGTGTGGATTTGTTAATAAACCAGTGGCGTCAATGGGATGTCTGCTCAAAGAATGACATCAGTATCATGTAGGGTGGGAGGTATTGCAATAATCATAAGGCTTGATATTTCCATGAAGTCCGTCCTGCTAAATGCTCTCCAGTAATTGTTAGCATGTTACTTTGTCAGGTTAAATTATTGTAAGCGATGTTTTAGGAGCCCTGTTTGGGCATGTTAGAGCCAGATAAAATGTGCTATGATGATTTCCTGTGATTACTGACTCTTTGTGTTGTTGAATAGGCAAATAAATTTTACTTTGTATCATCAATTTGTTTACTCTTGTAAGACTATACTTAAAAAGTGGACAATTAGCATTTAACTGAGTGCTCAGGGCATGTTTGGTTTTCTCCTGAACTCCAATAACCACTGTTTGTTCTTTTTTACTCTGCTCCGTTTGTGGGAATTGGGTTTGCTGAGTAAGAATTTCAGAGATTCGTGTCATGTTGGAGATGAAGAGATTGGAGGGTAGAGGATATTACTCAGCTCATCAGAGCATTGCTGTCATGCCCTCCTTCTTGACAAAGCTAACGTGTCTGCTTATCTGTCTTTGATTAATGTGTTAATGAGTGACGGCTTTTTTATGAGAGCTGAGAGCGGACAGGATTCTTATTGACTGGCTGTGATCATCCAGATTTGGCTTCAGCCTGAGGCCCAGCATCCTTCCTCTGAGAGGGGTCCCTATGAGGTTGAGGCAAGTCAGATACAATTGCCTTGTAATCAATAATATCGAGTGCTGTAAGCCAGCAGGATTCAGCCATGTGGCCTTTTTGGACAGAGCACATCAGGTGGAGACACTAGTCCTTACTTTACCCTGCCTTAATCACAAGTGTCTATAGGAGAAGAAATCCAGACTTACTGCATATACAGGTGCTTCTTATAAAAATTAATATTGAGAAAAAGTTCTGATATTTTTGTTAATCATTACAGAAAGGAAAACTCGTATATTGTATAGATTTGTTGTAATTTTGATGATTATGGCTTTTGGTACCTGGCAGTTTGGGCCGATACCAAGCCTTACTGGAATATGAAATGAGCATCTCCATGAAACTTGTCAGCAGAAGGAAGCATGAAGGATTCTAAAACTTCCTGGTAGATGGCTTTCCAAATAAAATGCAAACTGTACTTTCATCTGAAAAGAGAACTTTGGACCACTGAGCAACTGTTCAGTTCTTCTTCTTAGCCCAGGAAAGATGCTTGTAGCCCATGTGGAGGATTCATCTGTTCGTAGTGGCTCTTGATGGGCTGAATCCAGCCTCAGTCCACTCTTTGTGAAGCTCCCCCAAATTCTTAAATGGATTCTGTTTGGCAGTCCTCTGGGGGGTACCCGTCCCTGTAGCTGGTGCACCTTCTGAAATGAGTGAAAAACAATGCTGAACTTGAGATGTACTTGTAGGTCTTTCTACCACAATACACAATAGAAAAACAGTTTTTAAAATGTTATATATAAGAGGTAATTAAAATTACTATTGTGATGCAGATTAATCTCTTATCTGTCTTTGGTTTGAAAACAATTATGAACTACTGGCTAATGTTAAAACTAAACTTAAATGCATTATCTAAATTAATAAAAAAAAACTGCATGTCTAGGTAGATAAAAGTCAAAATAAACCAAAAACTAAGGTCAGGCAGAAGTGATTGAAGACGTATGAGAGAACAGGAGCACCAACTCTGAGTTGGGGCAAAGGGTAGTAAAGGATTGATAGATGGTGACATTATAGCCAGTGAAGTGAAGCAGAGCTGCAGATGCTGACCACCCTCTGCTCAGCTTTGTGTTCTGTAGTTTGATGGCTCCATGCTGCAATTAAGGGACTTCTTTTATTCTAATCACCTTTACTGGATTTGACTGGATTTTATACTTTAAAACTATTAAATGGGACTTACTATTGAGACCTAATACCTTTTGTGACAGCAGTTGGGAGCACATTTTCTTCCGTTGACCATTAGAAAACCTTTAAAAGCTTTGCATTAAGGAGCTAGGTTTATAGTTATATAGCCAGGCCTTTCTGTGGGCGATTGCACCCACAGTCTGTTATCAATGAACTCTTTAATTTTTGAGTGTGAAAGCTAAGACCAAGCCTCCAGGCCCCTGGCAAGCAAAATGAGCTCTTTGATTGCCAGCCCCCACTCCGTCCACACTACATTGTGGCTGGAGTGATTGGAGTGGCGCTTTATGTATTCACCATAAACACACATTAATTGGTCAGAGAATAGCTGGGGTCTGCCATATAAAGCCTTAACATGAAACAAATTAACATGCCATTTTCAGTCATATTATTTCAAGTGGTACTAGAACTTAACAATAAGGAATAAGGAATTTGTAATACTGAAGAGCAGCAACACATGGTGTACGAGATGCATGCAACGCAACACAATAGTCACAAAAACATATTGTTCCACAGAAACAGGATAACAAAATAAAGATGGACTCTTATTTGTTATGCTCCAAATATTAGGAGGTGACATTTAAGAAACTTTAATTTAAACTGGCCTTTCAGAAATAAACTGCCATTTTATTTAGGATTGCAGTTTGGGCAAACTTAGGTTGCTTTGAAAATTGTGGTTGAATTTTTCATGGTGACTCCTCAGAGTAGCTCCTCTGGTGCATGCTGGTGAATAGAAATGCCAGGTTTTAATGATATGCAGTGTGATGTAAAATGCTACCACAATACATCATTTTAAAACATTTTCCACCTTTAATGTGACTTTTTATTGTTTATGATTCAGCTGAAAAACAAACAAATACATCACAGCAGAACATTTAAAAGCAGAATCCTGAAGCTAACTTTGATTCAGTTGTTGGGACCCAGCCATGGATTTCAACATTAAACTTTGGTACGGACTTTTCTGGAACTTTCAAAATAAATTGCATTAACCTACTTCCGGCAACAGCCAAGCAAACTGTAACAGCGGAGTTCCCATGATGCCATTGTCTGAATAAGAGCCCCCCCCTCTCCAACAAGCTGACCTCTTCCACACGGCCTTCGAGAGGGACTGGATTGGGGAGACAAGCGCGCTGATGTCTCTTTGCTGGCAAACAGACATAAACTCTTCAACTGGATCCAAGGATGTCATACGATCATTGATCATATGCAAAGTTAAATACGAATGAAATACTGTCTGTGTATCGGGTATTTTCATTCATGAACGGGGAAATTAAGTTGTAAGAATTGCTTACTTTCTCTCTGAGGCCTGCAGAAGCAAACTGTCCCAGAGAAGTTCCCTACAGAGAAGCGGTCTCTACAAAGCCGAGCGGAGCGTCTCCCAGTCTGGAAGGAAGACAGCAGAGACCCCATCATCGTGGTTACGGTAACGTGCAGTGTGGTTGGCGGACAGAACGGGCCGTCTTTCATCCACAGATACGGAGGTTAGCTAGAAGCTAACAGTTTGTTCACAGACCGGCCGACAGAACAGCCGCCACTCCCCACAGCTAAGGAGGTTAGATGTAGCTAACCATTTAAAGACTGTGGACGTTTCTTCAAACTTCTCCGCCTTGGACAATGTTCCTCACCACAGTTCATGAGGTTAAGTGTTTGGGCAGAATAATATAGAAATATTTAATTTGAAATGATCTAAACGTTTTTCATTTTATGAAGTTTGGTTTTGTTTGTGTTGAACTCAGCTATCTTGGTGCTAGCAGAATATCTGCAGCACACATGTTCAGTTTGTGTTCTGTGTTTGTGTGTTTTTAAAGTTAAGACAAACTCTATTCAAGGGTGATTTTAAACAGAAGATTGATCATAACGTGCCATCCGCGCTTATGCATTTTAACCCTTTTAAAAACGGTAATTTTAAAGGCGTGTGTTTGATTCTGGTGCTAAGCTATTAGCCTCCTTTGTTAGCTTAACTGCTAACAGCTAAGGACACGTGCTTGCTGCTAAATAATATTTACCCAGAAAGGTTTAGTTTTCAATCCAGTAAATAATGTGTCCCTAACATTATTTTACTAAACTTGATAACTAAGTAAACACCGTTAAGCCCCATTTCTCCAGAAAGATTTGGCTCTTTCCAAAATATTCCCTTAATAATATTTCTTAAAATATTATTTCAATAAATAAAGGCAGCTAATTAGACACCATTGAGAAATGGTCATCCAGAAGGTTGGTTTTATTCGGCAGATCATTATTTAAAACATTATTTTATTAAAATAATATTTTATCTGATCTTGTACTGTGAATGGTTGTCTAAACGTTTGCTGATTATTGTCTAAGTTGGTTCCAAGACTAACTTAACTTCACTTCCAGATTCTTCAAGATAATCCTTGGTTCTCAAACATAAACATTGCAATAATGTTGCATCACTCTTTTCGTCATGATTTCCAATCATCTTTAATCAACTTGTTTATATTGTACATAGCCCATTAGTCTTCATTATTTTTTAATTCTGCTTGGTAGTTAGTTGGATTGTTTTAGCAAAGTAAAGAGTTTGTTGATTGAAATATGTTTGACTTTGAGTTTACTTATTTTTGTTAATAAATTCTTGTATTTTAAGAAATTGTGTGAATTCATTCCATATATGTGCAGAGTTTATGCTGTTCAATAATGTCAGAGCTCGTCTCACACCTTTCTATTTTGTCCTAATACCATCGCCTTACTGGGCTGGTATTCACAGGACAACCCTTAACAGACTGAAATATTATTTGATAAAATATTAATATTAAATATTAAATAATATTCTCAGATTCATAATTCCAACACAGTTTCAGCATTTAGTCGTTTTGTGTTCTCATCTGTCATACATTTTAGTAAATTTGATAAAACTGGAATAAAGTAAAACAGATAATAAAGTAGAAATTCCCTGACATTTGCTCATATGATTCAGGAGAAGAGCAAAAAATGATTTAGTGAGTTACATTAATACCATGGCAAAGTGAAGATAGATGTAGAAACAGCATTGGGACAGCAGCAGCATTACAAAAACTGGATATTTCTACAAAATTCATGTAAAGACAGAAACCGGTCAGGGAGACAAGTGGCCAGCAGCAAAACTGAAGATGTTGCAACAGTTTCTAATGGGTACTGCTTGTGTTCAAGATGGAACAACGCTCTGCTGCATTCTCATCATGTCTAGACTGATGAGTAGGGTTGCAACACAGAAGAAATTTTCCAAAACCTTGTGGGAAAATGTGTTGAAGTCTAATGAAACCAAAGCTGCAAAATTCTAAACGGTATTATTGGAACAAAAGTAACACTAAACATCAACTACGTCACAGTGAAACATGGTAGCAGCAGCCTCGCGATCTGGGGGGTTACGTTCTCTTTAGATGGACCTGAGACTTTTAGCAAAATGATAGAATTATGAATTATTTAAGTGTCAAGTACAAAGCTACAGATGAGTTTTTCAGTATGTAATTAATGTGTTTCTTTGTACCAGATATATTATGGTCATTTTTTTTTTTTTTTTGCATTTAACAGGAGTGTGTGCACTTCTGTGATCCACTGAACATCTAGTTACCAACAGGGTACTCAAAAATCCTGCCGTTACAATGTGGTGAGACCCAAAAGTTAAACGTTTAGGCTTGGTAAACTTTAAACTCTTTGTCTGATATTCATATTTCATTTGAGTGTTAAAGATAAATAAGCAATTTTCCTAGTCAAAAAATGTGGAGAATGATAACGATCAAGATGGATTGAAAAACATCCTTCTTCTTGTCAACTTTATAGTATGGAACAATGGTATCAAGTATATAAACTGCTTTTGAATTAGAATGCAATGCAATTCGATAAAATTTCACCCTGTTTCACATGTTTTATCACCTTCAAGACTAATTTGCTTTGAGTGGTACTTAAGTCCTGTTAACCGTCCATTGTCTTAGGCTGGTTAATAACATGCAGACAAGGCAGATAAATCACCTTGTTTTCTAGGATTAATTAAAAAAAGATAAGACAATCACACCAGTCATATCCAGTTATTATAAAGACTGTTTGCCATGGCAACATATGAGATCTTTAGTCTGTTTGCGCTGCATTTTGTCAGACTGCTTCTGTAGCTGGATCAATGCCATGAACAGAGAGTGCCTTGGATCAGACTTAACTGACTTCTTCAAAGTCCTAGCTGTCTGAAGATGAAAGGTTGCTCAGTGTTATATCTGCAGTTTTACTGCACAGTCTGACAATAGCCCGGGGTCTCAGTTTGTGTTTCAGGTTAAGCGAGTCACACCAGCAGTGAAAAGAAAGAAGTCAGCATTTATTCACCAAAACACTCCACATACACTTCCTCAAATCACCAACAAAATTACCTTTCTGATACAAATTGAGCTGGTGGGCTTTCCTCTTCAAAGGGCCAATGTTATATTTGAATTCTAGTCTGTCATCAATTTGTTGGGTGTGTGCAGCCTTCTTTCAGTGCTGTGTGAGTGTGAATCTAACAATTGTGTTCTGAGAAAAATGTGCGGCATTCATATATAACCATCCCAGTTTTCCTTAAACCCAACTGGTTTGTCTGTCTTAGCCTGTAATCATCATTCATAATTGTATAGCAATCATGTCAGCAATGTTCCTAAGCATTAGTAAAGGTAATGGTCATAAGCCAAGAAAGTGTGTGTGTGTGTGTGTGTGTGTGTGTGTGTGTGTGTGTGTGTGTGTGTGTGTGTGTGTGTGTGTGTGTTTACAGCTATTTACTGGACAGATATCTGGCAAAGCCAGAGTAAGATCATCTAAATATAAATCCATGTTTTAGTTCACCTAATATTTAATAATAAATACATGTTATATTATTTCATCTGTAAAGAGATATAATATGTTTGGACAAAAATTCAACTTGGAAGACTCCAACCAATGAGCTCCTGATCTACATTCCCCTTCAGCCAATCATCCCTCCAGACTTTGCTTTAAAAGACCTTCATACACAGAATCTCCTGATCTTTAGCTGAGCTTTGACCCTCCTCCACCCCATCTCCACCATCAGGCTTCAAGCTCCTTCTGACTCCATGTCTTCCACCGCGTCCGAGCGCCAAAAAAAATCAATCATTAGCTAATAAACTCTTCTAATTGCCATCTCCGTGTTTCTCTCATTTGTGAGTCTTTCCAGGTTAAACTAGCACTGCATGGTGGTTCAGTTGCTAGCAGTGCCACTTTGTAGCCAGAATATCTATCTAGATTCCTGACCAGGAGCTTGTATGTTTTTCCTATTCATGTGCGAATTCTCTCTGGGTACTCCAGCATCTTCCCACCGTCCAGAACTGGTCACTCTTAATTGCTGTAAGGTATCAGGGTGTCTGTACAACTCAGCCAATAAAAAGGTGTGAAAAATGAACACATGGATGCCATGGATGGTGGCTTGGATGCTGGGCGGATTCATCTGTTGGGTTCATCTGTTAAGACTAGGGGTGCACCATTTGTTTTCTGGCCAGTCACCGATTACCGATCTTTAAAAAGCCTGACTTGCCGATTCCAATTTTGGCCGAATCCAATTTTCTTTATAACTGGCTGACTGTCTAGTGTAATAAGGTTACAACACACCTTCAATTTTTCCAATCTTACGTAGTCAACATTGGGGAGACTATTGTGAACCACACAGGCGTGACCTGTTGGATGGGTCTGTCAGTCGGCTCTCGCTCATTGATTTTCAAATCTTTAGACCAGCCAGTCGATTGATGCACCCCTAGTTAAGACCATTTTTGAGTCTAGTTGTAATTAGTAAACCTCTTTTTTTGAGCCCACTAATTTAACTTTTTTAACCTTTATTAAATTCTGCAATTTTTCTTTAGTTTTCAAACAAACGTCTGCTGTGTCCTTTATACCTTCACTGCTTAATCCCTCAAATTCCAGTAAAGATAGAATTTATATTTTTACATACATCATAACTTTTGTATTCACTTTGAGAACCAATGAAACCATGTCTAATATTGCTTTCATATGGAAGCTGTAATTACATAGTAACCTTATTAATGGATACGACATAAGGCGCTTCACTGCGCCTATGTTCACTGCTCTATGTTCTGTAGTGTTTAGTGCTGGGTTGGGCTTACTTGATTGTCTTAAAGTGAGACTGAGGAACTCTAATAATGCATATGAAAACAGAACTGTGAAGTTGTTGCCTCAGGTGTCAAAGCCTTGTGGTGGTATTGCTAAGTTTTAAAGAATTTATATTCACTTAGTGCGAATTAACACACTGTATCTATAAATGAAACCTTAAGAGGTTTTTGAGAACTGGAAAGGACACATTGTAGAATTGCGTAATAAAGGTGCTTGGTGTCATCTGGCTATTTTAACTTCTCACCATAGTTGACATGACCCCCTCTGCTACAGGATAACATTTAAACCTAAAAGGACACATGGAAGGAAAGGTCAAGAATGAGGGAAATGACAACGTCAGGAGATTTCTACGTCTCACAGAGAAATGAATGACGTGAGCAGTACAGATAGCCATGCAGGTTGCATCGCCACAGAAACCACATTAATTCAGAGGAAACAGGAATCCAAATGAAAACAAATGTTGCATTAAAAACTGACATACCTGCACACCTACATTCACAGGGTGCTCTCACACTAGAGGCACTGATAGACCTTAAATTTCCTTCTCACTCAACTGTAAATATGAGCTACGTTGCCTGAATTGAATCACCAACATTGTGCTACATACTGAACAACAGCACAGAACAGCTTTTCTGTTGAATTTTATTACTTTTAACTGTCAGATATTTGACAGCTTTTGCCATAAGACACCTTATAAATCAGCAGAAATGCTTCTGCAATTTTTATTATGAGCTTTACCCAAACAAGGTTTTGGGTAAATGAAGAATTTTAAGAAATACTCTTTTATGATGAAACTGCTGCAACATGTTTTAGTAAGAAATAAAGACAATAAGGTGGAGCAAAAGGAGAGTAAGAAGGGGAATTTATATCAGAATGTAAGCTACGTTTAGACATTAAATGGCATAAATGCATCGTTAAGTAGTGTTTCTAAAGTGTGTTTCTTATAATTAAGAAATTTTGAAAAACTTAATTGTTTCTCCACATACCGAGGCTCTTTACTAATTCATTTAGCTGTCGAAGGTTATGATTTTCTATATTTACCAGTTTTGGATAATACACAAGATGGTTTACAGAAAATAAAAAGTGTGGCAGTAAACCTGCACACAGTTAATCTATAATGTTACATTTAACCCATCAGACATAACGACAGATGGTTTACAAGGAGGAGATTTTTCTACAGATGACGAACTTTGTTTTAAAGAATCTGTAACCAGTATCAAATAATCCAGTCTAAGTTTGAAGAGCTTATATAGTGCAGTTTTGATATTTGTCTTAGTTTACGGTTTTCCTAATGCACACTCTTCTGTAAATAAACTGTTTTTGTAAATTTGCCATCATCAGCCCCCTTACTTTCTCTCAAACATGCACAAAAATAACACAACTGCCTCGGGCAAGGAAGGTTGTGAGACTTTTTTCTGTCTCTTGATGACATCTCATATTGATGAAATATATATGATTTTATGTTTCAATAACTTAACATTCTGTAAAGGAGATGTATGTATGGACATCACATAATGCTAGATCAGCCAACATGTACCCAATGTCATACCCATGTCCCCTCCATTCATCCCAAACTAGCCCATAGCCACAGAAATGTTCTCCTGTAAGTAAAGGATTTTAATACATTTTGTAAATTAATTATAATAAATAAGCTTGAGCCTTCCACATAGTTTGTATTGTTCTGAACATTTTAAAACCTTATTTGATTGTAGCTGTGCTCTCATTTGGGCCTGTTGAATCTGATGAAACCAATAAATGTAGTGACCTCCAGCTGGTAGAAAGTATTTACGGGTTTTTCATAGAAAATTACTTTTAATCATTGGTTATCAAAGCAGGATCAAAACATCTTGTGGTAGAACTGGCTTAGAGGCTAAATGACCAGCACCTGTTCATGTTGCTTGACAGAGCGCGCCATGCTGATGATCAGCTAACCGTAAAACTGACGTTTTTCTGTTTGTTTCTCCATAAGGTGTAGGTGATGTCTTGGGTTTCGTGTGTGGGTTTAGGGCGCAGGATGACGGCTGCCAAGCTCCTCCTTCCGTTCCTTGTTCTTCACTCATTCTGTGAAGGTGAGTCCTACGTCCTGTAAACAATGATTATGTAAAGCTGCAGAGACTAGTGTTTCATTTTGTGAGATTTGAATGTACGAGAAAGGTATTCAGAATGCATAATTTCCCAGTGATCACACGTCCTGAGCTCAGTGCATATGTCTTATTTTAAAGTCCTCATTATCTCAGTTGCAGTAAGGGGAATGACATGCTTTTATTTGAAGGTGTTGTTTTAGATGTGTGAATCTATGATTTTAGATTTATAAAGTGTTTGCTTACATTTGTGATTGTTTGTAAGCCATTAACTCTTTTGCTTGCAGGACTGTACAACCTTTGTTAGTGAACATGTTTCTTTATTGTTTTTGATGCTCATTCATGTTGGTCTCTCAGTATATATTATCTACCCATAGACCTTGTGCTTTGTTTTGATGTGTTACTTCGTCTTTTTCCCTCTTTCCTTTCTCTCCTCTTGTCCCCGGCTTCTTCTATCAAGCTCATTAGCACACTGACCTTGTGCTTGCTTCAAGCGTTGCCTCTCTGATCCAGCAAATTGGATTGATGATCACGGTTGTGATTATTTTGTTGCTGTAATCCATCTGCATTTCTCCATTCAACCAGTGCTGACTCACTGTAATTGAGCCACAGGTATAAATGAGCCCATTCAGCCTCTTTCTCGCCACCTTCCAATAAAGCACACTCCATGTGTTTGGGATGTAAGAACCACACTGACAAGCCAGAGATGAGCATCTTACTCCGCTCATAGGGGCACACGACGGCAGGAAAACCTCATGCTTTGAACGCAAGATTCAGTCACTCAAGCATTCTGACATCAAACAGTTTTGGGGTGCCCCTCATCAGCTTTCACGTGTCGATTGTGTGCCAGACAACTCAGCTGATCAAACACCATTTGTTCAGTGATCTTTTAAAAGAACCTGCTTGTATCATACTGCCTTCTGACACCACAGCAAGCTGCCCAAACACAAATAACCCTAAAGCAGCCATTTAAAGAGTAGGATGCTTGACCGGCATAAAAATGTCTTTCCATGCAGAAAGATCAGTAGGAAGTAATTTCACAAGTGTCCTAAATTTTAGATAAAAGTAATTGGCCAGACAACCCAGAACAGATTTAAGACACTAGTGTAAAACATATAAGTACTACATGATAGAATGTAGTGATACAATATGCCTATAGGGGACAGTTGCAGTAAACATTGATGTTTTCAGTCAGGATTTTAAGGAGCTAATTTCTGGAACAAATCTGGTTTTTAAGAAGTTGGTTTTAGAATGTAGGATCATAAAGAATAAATGCTGCATTACCTTGTTTAGTTCTGGTCCTTCAAGCACTCGGAACACAGGAGGGTTCGCATATAACAAGTAACTATGAGACTATTCACTGCCTTAGGGCTGCAACTAATATCGATTAGTCTGTCTGATTAATCAATTAATAATCAGATAGCAAAAGGTGCTTAATGGGATATTTTATTACAGGATTTGAACCAGGTGAAACTAAAACTATGCCACTTGAGGAGTTCTGGATAGAGCATATTTAAAGACAACGAAGGGTTTTCATCTTAAATGCTAAATGTCAATGTTTTGTACAATTTTTGCCTAATTATTGCTCTGAGTGGGTTTTTCTTTCGGCAAATGATTTAGTGTACTCCAGTTAAAAAATATTTGATTACTAAATTTGTTGACAATTATTATCAATTAATCACGAATAATCTGATGAATTGTTTCAGGCCTAATTGCGTTATAGACCAATTGTCAGATTTTTTAGTTGACAAACAGGCAGCCAGTGCAGTGATTCTATAACTGCTGAGGTGTGTCAGAACTCTTAAAGCAGGATTTTAGATCAATTTCATTTGCCTAAAATTAGGTTTTTAAAGAAACTGGTAGAGACAAGATTAGAATAATCAGGACAACAGTTGTTTTGTCCTGTTTTGATGGGTTTTTTTTGCATTTTAACCTTCTTGAGTGTCACTGATTGCTAACCTCTCACTGATCCACTCTTTCATATTATGGTCACACTTACTGTGTTCATGCAGTGACGCTAAAATATAAAGTTGAGTATCCTCATCATAGGTATGGTAGTAGAGAGAAGGAGAGCATATAAATACTGGATTATTTCTCTTTTGTTATAAATCTGAACATTGTGGCAGGCTGTTTTGCTGCACTTTAAATTGCTTATTCCTCTTTGCAAAATAACTCAATTCAATAAGATTGGATAAGGAGGATCCGTACACACGATTCTTTAAGGCTTTCCAAAGATTATCAGCTGGATTTCGGTCATGTCTCTGACATGACCATTCTAACACATTAACATGCTTTTATGAAAACTATTCCATGGTGACCCTGGCTGTATGTTTATGGCTGTTTATCTGCTGGTAGCTGAACGCCTCCCCAGGCTCAAGTCTTTCGCAGCATATAACTGTTTTTTCCTAGGATTTTCTTTTCACCTTTCCATCAACCCTGTCCATTGTCACCACAGCACAATGCTGCCACTACCATGTTTCACTGTGTGAATGGTGTGTTCACTGTTATGCAGAGTGTTTGTTTTTTACCATAAATACACGGCTTGTTTCAGATGTAGACCCAAGCACCTTCTCTCTATTTCTACCATGTCAATTTAGGCGTAAAGCCTGGTCTAGGTAGGTTTGGTGTTGTGCCATACTCTTTTAAATTTAATATTAGATATTAGAGGTCTTTGAGATGTTCAAAGCTCGGGATATTGTTTTATAATCTAACCCTGCTTTGAAGTACGCTTCTTTTACTTGTCTGATGTGTGCCTTGGTATTCATGATGCTGTTTGTTCTATAATGGTCTCTAACAACAATGTGGTTGTAAACTTCAATAAGAATAAAAACATTTAAAGGTGCGGTTTTGAATAAAAGCAACCTATGAATAAAGGTACATGTCCCTCTCCTATGTAATGAATCTGGTTCTGATACATTGCAGGAAATCATGCCAGCCAAGTGCTACACAGGTAAATGTCTGTAGTGCAATAAAAAGTCTCAGGTGAATCATGGAGTGTTGCACTCAGTGATGGCAACAGGGATCATCATTGTCATCATTGTCACTGCGGGCCATGAGTGAATTAATAGTGGAGAAGAGCCCTGCTTCATCCTAATATTTTCCAAGTTTTTGGCGATTATGCCCATTTGCTCATTAGTGTGTCATGGAAAAAGTGCCAAATGTTTAATTTAGCCATTTTAAAAATTAAATTTAGACCTATTCTCCATACTAGTAGCTGCAGAGCTAATGCAGATGGTAAAATTAAAGACTTACCTTTGCTTCCAAGTAGCCAATATGCAGTGTCTTGATTCACCACACTGTTACCTGATGCAATACAATGCAAAAAGTAAAGAAATTATCCTCTGCAATGCAAAAAAAACTACTGTAATTATATACTGAACACATAAAACATGACCACAAACTTGCCTTGTTAAAATCTGCCTGACAGGAGAGGCTCTTAACATTCCAAATGCAGCAAAATGCATATTTTATGTTAGAACCTTCTAGGAGTAAGTTCATGTTTAACAAACGGCTTTTAAAATTAATGTTTACGAATAAGTATATGTAACTATAAGTAAACAGTATGTAGGTATGTGATGTCTTTCAACATAAATATACTGCTGTAAACAAACATGTCATGACCATAAGAAAATATGAAACAGACTGAAATATTCAGAAGAAAATGTTGGTTCCACTACTGCAGAAATAATGACCGCAAAGTAGGTAGGAGATAAAGAGGAGCTGTAATGAACATCTCTTATAGACAGATCCAACTCAAGAGTTTTAACTTATCTGCTGAGTAATACAGATGGAGATTTAAAATTGTTAACTTACTACCTGCTTCTTCATCTAACAAACAAATTGCCTTCATATAACTTAACCAACATTTTGCAGCTGTTAAAATGACTCATTCTACATGTTGGTTTGACCTGAACAGCTTTCGCACTGTTAGACTTAGACAGCTTTACTAAAGCAGGCTTCCTTTCTAAACATGTGTATGAATGTTTAGAAGGAAATTGTTCAGATATCCAACAGTCTTTCATAAGCACCCAACGATGGTCAAACATCAGCTGGAGTCTGTATTCTTTTTTTTTTTTTACATTGGCTAATATATATCCTTAAACAATTTAGACCCATAGACCCAAGATAACCTCTGAAGGAATGTTCTGCTGACTACATTTTGACCATAACTGAATGTGATTGCTTTTTCCAGCCCATTCTTCTGACACTGTGATGGTTTTTAGACAATGGATACTTTAACATGTATTTACTACTTTTAAAACTGTTGCCTTGATTTAACAAGTGACTTTTTTGCTTTTTTCCATGGTCCAGTCCTAAAGCCTATAGTACTTTGGAAGTAGAAAAGGGGTCAGGATGGCCACTCTGACTAATCTACTGCTATCAAATATGCAGCGAATTATGAAAAACTTGGTGTTATTATACGTAGTGTGTGTGAATGACTTTTTTCTCTCTTCTCCGCAGGCTCCAATCAGCCACCACGCTTCATGAACTACTTCTTTTCAACATATCTCCTCATCTATGAAGACATGCCCATTGGTGAGTCTGTTAAGTGTCAAAAAGTTGCATTAGATGTGTGAATAGGGTCTTAAGAAGTGCAGCACACTCTTTGGTTCTTTTTAAGCGTATGCACTGGTTTAAAACACTATCCACTGTACATTGATAATGTAAATCAACAGTTTATGCAGTGACAGATGCTATGACAAAAACTGAGAGGATTTACAAATTTTGTGCATTTATTTCCTATAATTAGGCAATCTAGAGATTGAACGTCTGATAAACATGACAGAGGTGTGAGTAGATGTGGTATAAATTTTAATTGTCATGGTTACATTCTTTGCAAGAACAAAAAATACAAGGTTGTCTCCCATACTTCGTTGAGCTGTTATTCTCATACAAACCATTTTTTGTTCGTTGCAGTGACTGACAGGACAATTTTAAGATTTCTGGCTTTTCATTTTCTCTTAGTGTGTTATTGGCTTAGAATTAAAATCCTTTTAATGGAATTGACTTTGTTGAGGTCTACGTTTTTTCATCCCCTGACCCTTACTTTTCTCCAGTCTGTCAAGTGTGAGTCTTGCAGTAGTGCTTGTCTGGCTAAGGTGGTTAACTAAAGATAATTTGACTTTAGTTAGTTTGTTAGTCCTTAGATAAACCTAAAGTATTTAGCTACAGATAAACATAGAATCTGATCATCCTTATTAATTATGACTAGACTTAAAAGTTTGAAGATTCCTCAGTACCATTGTAAATGTATTCAAACTTATTTTTATACACAGTTTCTTTGGAAAAGTTAGTTCGAAGACAAATAAAATGATTTAAGAAGTACTGAACTCTATAGGAACTATTAATATGTTCATACATTAAACTGTATGCACTCCTGACAGAGGAAGACAATACAAGTGTTTGCAATTTTTGTTGCTGGATCAAAATCAGGTTCTAAGTAGAGCTATAAAATGCAAAAAAAAGATTTAGGAGCAAGAGACAAAACAGTAGGATAATTATTTAAAACTGCTTTTAAACTCGAACAAGCTGTTCATCAGCCAGTCAAAGGTTTAGCAGTTAGCATTAAAAATTCTTCAAAATCTGCAGGGAAATGTAGCTTTCGTGCATTTTCCTGTCAGGCACTCACACACTCATGTGCCTCTGATGGCAAATGCAAAAGGCTTTCTGTTCTCTCGCTGCTAAGGTATTGTCCTCTGAGGTGTGACACAATAAAATATGTCCATTTCTTTTTTTAAATGCTGGGACAAAAAGGTCAAATGGGAGACCACCAAAAATATTCACCTGCACTGAGTTGGAGGATCCGACTTGCTTTCAGTAAAGACACACGCAGAACCTCATCCCAAATTGAGGTCCTTACTGATGCTGATTGCTCCCCAATAACTATAATGTGCATCTGTGAGAAAAGAGATTAAAAAGGAACAAACATTTTTAAGGTCATGTCTCCTCCCATTTGCACAAAACATGGGACGCTGAAAGGTGGAGAAAAGGGTTTCTCTCTTTTGAGAAAATAAAAGTATCATCTGAATGGTCCTGATGGCTTCCAGCATTACTGGCATGACAAGGAAATCCCTTGGACATGTTTTATTTGCAGCCCAGTGGAGGAAGCTTTATCGGGATCTGCAGAGCTCTTTCATTTTGGTTGCACAGTGGTTTGAAACCGTTCAGTCTTTAAAGGTGTTGCAGCTGGTATGCTTTTTTATTGAGGGTCCAGATCTATGCAGTGTAGGCTGGGTCTTTCACCAGTACAGCATTGTAGTTGACAATGCCTGTCTAACAATGGACTACTGCCAGGACAATGACATATCTTATTTGGACCATCCAACGCGGTCCCGAAGAGCGATATCATAAAGAAAATCTCATTAAAAATGTTTAGGGTCGGATGGCAAGCCCAGTTCCAGACTGAACTTCTTTGTGGAGTAATCTTCACCACACGGAGAGAAAAACTAGAAAAACTCACAACATACATTTTTAAACAAAATTTGAAGGTATGGTAAGGTAAGATTATTTATATAGTGCTTTTCAGCAACGAGACACTCAAAGCGCTGTACATACAATTACAATACAATCACAGATACAGACAGAGATAAACAAATCAAATGATAAAATCAAACAACAGAGGTAATTTCAAAAAGTAAAATAAAATAAAGAGAATAGAACGATGGACAAGAAAATGAAAATGAAAGAAAAATTGGACTGAAAACACAACTAATCATGCCTAGATGGCCCAGTCAAAGGCCACTCTAAACAAATAAGTTTTTAATCTTGATTCAAAGCAACTTAGGGTTTTGGCGCTTTTACAGTTTTCTGGCAGTTTATTCCAGATTAGTGGAGCATAAGAACTAAAAGCTGCTTCTCCATGTTTGGTTCTGGTTCTGGTTCTGCAGAGTAGATTTGAGCGAGATGACCTGAGAGGTCTGGCTGGTTGATACACTGACAACAAGTCTGTAATGTATTTTGGTGCTAAGCCATTCAGTGATTTATAGACTAACAGAAGTATTTTAAAGTCTATTCTCTGAGCTACAGAGAGCCAGTGTAGGGACTTTAGAACCGGGGTGATGTGCTCCACTTTCTTAGTTCTAGTGAGGACGCGGGCAGCAGCGTTCTGGATCGACTGCTGCTGTCTGATCGACTTTTTAGGCAGACCTGTGAAGACACCGTTGCAGTAATCAATTCTACTAAAGATGAACGCATGAATTAGTTTTTCAAGGTCCTGCTGAGACATTAGTCCTTTAATCCTGGAGATGTTTTTTATGTGATAGAAGGCCGACCTAGTTACTACCTTTATGTGCCTCTAAAGGTTCAGGTCTGAGTCCATCACTACACCCAGGTTTCCAGCCTGACTGGTGGTTTCTAGCTGTATTAACTGAAGCTGTGTGCTAACTTTTAAACACTCTTCCTTTGGTCCAAAGATTATTACTTCAGTTTTGTTTAGATTCAGCTGAAGAAAATTTAGGCCCATCCATGCATTGATTTCTTCTAAGCATTTACCCAGCGCCTGAAGGGGTTCATGGTCACCTGGTGACATCGTAACGTATAGTGGTGTGTCGTCTGCATAGTTATGATAACTTATGTTGTTGTTTATTAAAATCTGAGTTAGGGGGAGCATGTAGATATTGAATAGAAGGGGCCCTAAGATGGATCCTCGGGGAACGCCACATGTGATTTTTGTGCTCTCTGATGTAAAGTTACCTACTGACACAAAAAAGTCCCTGTCCTTCAAGTAGGATTTAAACCAGTTGAGTGCTGTACCAGAAAGGCCGACCCAGTTTTCCAGGCGCTCTGATAAAATGGATTGATAAACAGTGTCGAATGCTGCACTAAGGTCCAATAATACCAGACTGTGGTTCTTCCACAGTCTACGTTTATACGGATGTCATTGAACACCTTGACAAGAGCAGTCTCTGTACTGTGGTGAGCAGGAAGCCTGACTGGAAGACATCGAAGCGGTTGGTCGTTGTTAGGAAGTCATTTAACTGTTGAAACGCAGCATTTTCAATAATCTTACTGATGAAGGGGAGGTTTGATATAGGCCCGTAGTTCTGTAGTAGCAGCTTGTCCAAGTTGCTCTTTTTCAATAGAGGTTTGATAATTGCTGTTTTTATGGCCTGGGGGAAAACACCAGACAAAAGGGACGTGTTTATTATTTGTGTTAAATCAGATGTTATTACAGCCAAAGCTTTCTTAAGGAAAGCTGTGGGTAAAAGATCGAGACAGCAGGAAGAAGAGCTTAGTTGCTGTACAATTTCTTCTAAGATTTTATAGTTTATTTGGTGAAATTGGGAAATTTTGTCAAAATCAGTTCTAGTTGGAGACAACATTGGTACTGGAGTTTATGTGGATGTGCTGACTGCCCCTCTGATCTTTTGGGTTTTTTCAGTGAAGAAGTTAACAAATTAATTGCAGGCCCTGGTAGAGTGGAGTTCAGATGCTACAGTTACAGGAGGGTTTGTTAACCTGTTGACCGTGGCAAATAATGCACCAGCATTGTTAATGTTTTTGCCGATGATCTCAGAAAAGAAGGATTCCTTTGCATTTTTCAGTTGTAGGTTATATCTGTATAGTCTCTCTTTATAGATAATATAGTGAACCTGGAGTCCAGTCTTTCTCCACCTGCGTTCAGCTTTTCGACACTCCTTTTTTTCAGTTCTGACTGGTGGAGCACTTCTACATGGAGACATTTTCTTCCCAGAAACAACTTTCACTTTAATTGGGGCAATTGAATCAATGATGTCTGAGATTTTAGAATGAAAGTTATCTACCAGCTCATCTACACTGTTACAGGTCAAAGTGAAGGTAGAAGAGTAAATCTGGTTAAAGGTTTCAGCAGCACCGTCCTTAAAGATGCGTTTTCTTATCATGTCTCTTTGGCAAAGTGAGCCATTGCAGATGATGCTTTCAAAAATAACAGAAAAGTGGTCAGATAGGGCAACATCAGTTACAGACACCTTGGAAATGTTTAGACCCTTAGTGATGATCAAGTCCAAAATATGTCCCTGTTTGCTGTTTAACATGTTGAGTCAAACCAACATTTCTAAGAGTGTCACATAGATCTATTGCACTTCTGTCTTCAGGATTGTCCATGTGAATGTTGAAGTCTCCCACAATAATTAAACAGTCTTAATCAACACAAATCACAGATAAAAGCTCATTAATCACTGATAAAGTTTGTTTTGGACTTAGGAGGCCTGTAAATATTCAAGAACATGGTTCGGACCGGGCTCTTTACCTTGAGAGCCAAATATTCAAGAGTCAAATTTGCCCAGAAATACTTTTTTACCCTCTAATAAATCTTTAAACAAAGTGGCCCCCCCTCCACCTTTTCTTTTCTGTCTGCTCTCACAAAGAAAACTGTAGTTTGGAGGCGTCGCCTCTATCAGAATGGGAGCTTCATTAAATTCATGTAACCATGTTTCTGTTAAAAACAGAACATCAAGATCGTGGTCAGTAATGAAGTCATTGATTAAAATGATTTTCCTGATAGAGATCTAATGTTCAATAAAGCCAGTTTATATGACTTAGTTGTTGATATTAACTCTGTGTCTGGTTGTACCTGACAGTTTATGGCTTTTGTTGATTGTTTATTACTGTCTCTTATCCTTTTGACTTTCTTCTTTCTTTCACGTATAAACACAGAGATTTTACTACTATCTCCTATTAGGGGTTTTTCCTGGACATGCTCATTTCTGATGGAGTTACCACTGGGGCCCAGACTATATCACAGAGAAGTGATCTGAAGGTCCTGATTAGGAGGAGATAGATTAGGAGGTGGTGGGGGTCTGCGACTTCTGGAAGATGTTGGTTTAGTAGCAGGGCCTCAGCCACAGGGGGTGTTGAATGGAAAAGATGTCAGAGCCATTTGGGTCCCGATTTTAAGAGCATCTTTCATGTTATCAGAATCCAGTAAAGCAAAAAGCGGGCTCAGTGGGGAGATGGGAGAGTTCTGTGCTGTCTGGGTCGGGGTCTGGGGTGAGGGGGGTTTACCGGGGGTGTCGGTCTGGATTTGGGGGATGGGGGTATAATAGGGGGGTCCACTTCTCCTGTGGATTTTGACTGGGGAGACCTTTTGTGATGACCTCTCTTTCTCAGCCAACTGGCTGGTTGTTTCTGCTGGAGCTGTTGGAGGCAGCGTTATCATTGTTGTTGATACCCCATGTTCTCTGCTGAAGGTCGAAGCTGCTGTCCGATTATTTACTGAATAGAAGAGATTAGATGTGAGACGTCTGGCTCCTGGCTTGTTCAAACAGAAACCATCTTGCTTGAAGAGTTGTCTTTTTTCCCAAAAAATATTAAAGTTGTTGATGAAGTTCACAGGTGTGGTAGCACATGTTTTTTTCAACCACTTATTAATCATCAGAAGTCTGGAAAAAATCTCATCTCCACAGAAAATTGGTGCAAAGGGTCTGCTGAGAAACACCTTGATCTTCAGACCTCCAACAATATTCAGAAGACGAGTGAAATCGTCCTTCAATCCTTCTGATTTTTTCTTAGCCACGTCATCCATGGCTCCACAGTATATAATAAGGTTTTCTAGAGACAGGCGCTTTTCTGTGATTGCAAGAATATTCTCTGAGATATCAGAGACCACGTTACTGGTACCAATCATAACTTCTGTGTTTTTCTTGTTGCAGAAGTTTTTAATCCCATCCACAGCTGTGTTGCCCACTATTAGGGTTCTTGGTCTGGTGGGGTACTTTTTCTCTGGCAATTTAGGAGAAGACTGTTTAGAATGAAGGTTGTTCTCAAACCTTTTATTGTTCTCAGAAGATGGATCATTTTCCTGGTTTTCATTCTGTATTGGAGCAAATCTGTTTTGGAGGAGAACTCCATTATTTCCAGCTGTCTCACTCATATCAGTTGTTGTGACAGTAGCTCGCTGTCGAAGTCTCCTTTTCCCAGGGGAAACGGGGGCATTTCTCTGTAATTCTGGCCATCCTAATTTATTTAATTGCTGTGATCTTCCAGTGAGTCGTCCACCTTGATTTTTTGGGCATGCCCCTAAAACATGCCGGTAGGTTTATTCTCAGTGTTCTGATTGCCGGCTGAGTTGTTGATCTGGCTGTCACTGTTTGGGATCACAGGCAGAGTTGAATCATCGTTGTACCCCATATTCACCTCCACATTCACTTATAGTCAATGGATTTTCATCTCCAAAACAGCCGATTTCTGTAAAAGTTTGTTGAAGTCCTCTGTGGTGAAGAGAGGCATTTTGTGCTGATTAGCTGGCGTCAACTTGTCCTTCTTTCGAGTTCGATTATAAAAACATCAAAGTCCTTTAAAAAATAAAAAATAATAATAATAATAATCCTTGGGAGTCGCTGGGAAGAAGTTGTTTTAGGCCAATATTTCCATAATGTTGGCTAAGAGATAAAAAGTTAGGAGTAAAAGAATGCAAGCAAGCAGGGAGCTTAGGAGAAAAGCGTCTGAGCAGGCAGAGAGGCGGAAGTGATGAAGAAGAGCAGTGTTACTGCTCATAACTGAGTATTGTTTTTTTTTTTTTACATTTTTAGTTCTTTTTTTCAGTTTTTGGTCTGTGGTCTTAAACTTTTGTTCAGCTGATGAAGACCCTGTTGGACTGGTCCATTTAGGTTGTTTTTAATAAATTGCCTATTGTGTTTTTGTCTCTTGCTCCACTTTCTTCTTTTTGAATTTTTAGGCCAAACTTGTAACCTGGTGACAATTAGAAAAATACTTTGGAAAACCTATTTGGCAAATGCTAAGAGCAAAGCAGTGTAGTATGTAAGTAAGAAATTACATAATGAGGTTTACAGAATTTGTTGCAATCCAGCCTTTTTTGTAATGTGTTGTGTTGGTTGTGAAGAGCAACCATGTGTAAACAGGTCCTTTAGCCACCTTATCCTGCTTTAGCTGAATATTTTACTCCGTAACGAGCAAAATAATGTCCAACTATCACACTGCCAACAGTAAATCATTGCCATCATGACCTCAAGGACCTTTGTTTTATATAAATGCTAAGTTTGGCATGTTGGTTTATAAAGGAGTCTGGATACAGTGCTTTGTTCACTAAGTGAGCTGGTGTGCTAACCCAAAAAAGGACGTAGATGTGTTTCCCCAACCAATATGCTTGGATTGCCCTCTAGCCATGAATTACAGCTCTCATGTAAGGCAGTTGGGCCTCAGTCCAGGACCGCCTTCCAGTGGTCCATTGAGATGCCAGTCGTGTCCTTGGCTGCTCAGTTATGGCTTCCCCGGGTGATGTGACTGTGAGGGTGAATAGAGTGATCAGGCAGTGACAGTTTGTCAAGATTATTGTTTATTAGCTTAGCAGATGTCCTCATCGTAAGGGTTGTTCGATTCAAAAACACACATACACACATTTGGTGGAGGATGACAAAGTTATGTTTTTTTTATGGCATATGGTTCATCATCGCTAGACTTAAGATTACATATTATCCATCAATTGTCTTAAAAACAGTGTAATAATTCCTGTTATTAATAATAAAGAGTTTGAATGTCGGTATGACGGTTCTTAATTATTTTCAAGTTCCAATAAATGAAAAGACACATAAAGTAGTTCCTTAACCGACTAGAGAACAAATAGCAAAACCTGAGCACAATCCTCAAGTTTCTGCAACAGCTCAAATTAAATTATCATGATGCTCATTTGGTGAAGTCATCTGATCTGACAGTATCTGGTTCCTGTGAGTAGTTTGTGACATGATACTAAGCTGTTTGTCTAGCAGCTGACTGACTGACATTAGCACAAAGGGACCATTGATACTGTAGGACAGAGATAGTAGTAAAGTAAAACAGATCTCACACATGTTTCACACTCTAGCAATGCTATTTCATCCTACCTAGAGAGCATATCAGTAACCTCAGTGCATGACCTCTTTACCAGCAGACTCAGCAGTACGTGGCATGCATGAGAACATCCTCCACATTACTTATCACATCGATGGAGGCGCAGAACTAAACACGGCTGTTTGATGTGAGACTATGAACGATTCTGCTGCCATTTCAGGAGCAGCAGGTTCAGAAAGGAAACTGTGTGGAAAATGCTGTAGAGATGTAACACATAATTGACCGAAGGCTCCGACTGAGTGTGGATTCACACTGCTGACATTTGCTGAATAATGCATTTTACAGCCCAGTTCAGTCCTGTCTCTATTGTTTGTTGTAAAAGCAGGAAACCACTCTCAGATTGATGCATGGATGAAACAGGACCAAAAAGACTGAAGATTGTGACTGCATTTGTGTACGTTTTATGTCTAAGGTTCTTAGATTCAGATACCAGTGTGTACGTGTTGTGTCAGGGAAATGAAATGTGTAATTAGACAGAGACAACACTTTGATTAAGCACTCTCATCTTCTAATCTACTTTACCCTGATTCGGCAGATGAAGCCCTCTGCTGAGTAATTAACATATGGAAACACATTATTTGTTGGAAATAGGAAAATTCCACAGCTTGCTGGAAGTGTTTGCTAATGTTTCGTAGTCTGTGCCAACTTAGCATAAGGTTTGGATATGTGATTTGGCTTCAAATTTGGGCTCAGGTGTAAATAATAATAGAACATATTAATGTGCTTGGAATAAATTATTTTATTCTCTCAAAATCAATTGTCTTCATTGAGAGAGTGAAAAGCCTCAGACAGCTTCTGGCAGTATTGATTATTTTAATTAAGTCATTGAAATTTAAGATTTCTTTGTAAATTCTCTATGAGTCATGACCTAATGTCAAACCAAAAAAAATGAATTTTACATGCAGGACAGTAGATTCCCCCCACATCTTTTTCAACAACAAAACAAATGAAAATAGGCAAGAGCATGAACAGTGATCGCTTTAAGTCATGCCTACCTAGCTTCAGTGTTATTTAGCCGTCTGTAAGCACTCTACATTTTATGCATTCCCACCCTGGCCAGTTAGCTGCCTCTTCATCTGTTGGCCACGCAGCACCTTCTCCATAACAAGACCTTTACAATGTTTCATACACCATTTAAGGTTCATTCTGACGTTCAGTATAAACACAAAAAGATGTGAAAGAAACAAAAATAGGGTTTTCTAAGAGCAAGTCTGTCTTTCTCCCTTTTGAACTGCCTTGGAAATCCTTATGCTATTCTAAACTGAAGCTGCTTTCTCTGAAACTCTTCCACACTGTCTTAATTGCAGGGAAGCCAAATGACAGTTGTTTTTATTTTCTTGTGGTACTCACTGCCACCCATGTTTCTTTTTACTTTTGAAGTCTGCCTTACTTATATTTTTTCCTGCAGGGGTTTTGCTCATGCAGCATCCTCCTCTTTTTCAGCAAGCTGTAAACTTGCCAGCTAAAGACTTGCTTCAAGATATTCATGAAACACAAAAAGAAGCAATTTCATTTTCATGTACCACAGACTACCCAATACCCAGCCAGTGTTGCTTTTGGTTCTTATTTAGTGTCTTTCTGCTGGTGCTGCATTAGCATATTAGTGATTTTATTGATAGGAGGCGTCCTGACATTTTTCCATTTTTTTATTTTATCTTGGTTTACTCCAATCTTCTTTATAGTCTCTATCATCCGCAGTGAACTCCAGAAAACGTTGAATGCAGCATCGTGTTCATGTTTTGGTAGATTTGGGTTTCTTCATTTAAGGCTCTGTCTATAAAAATATTCTTGGTCTTTATTTCACTGAAAATAACCAAAACGAAGTTGATGCCAAACCTAGTCAGGCATTAGCAATGAGTTGTTATGTCATCATGGCAGACTCATTATATGTGTGTGTGTGTGTGTGTGTCCCTGAAGCTTGGATATTCAATTCAATTCAGTTTTATTTATATAGCGCTTATTCACAACACATGTTGTCTCAAGGCTCTACACAACAGTCAGGTTCATACATTCCAATTAATCCTAACAATTGAACAGTGCAGTCGGAGTTAGCTTTTTATTCAAATTGGATAAAAAGTTTTTCTATCTAAGGAAACCCAGCAGATTGCATCCAGTCAGTGACTTGCAGAATTCCCTCCTCCCGGATGAGCATGTAGAGACAGTGGACAGTCACTGGCGTTGACTTTGCAGCAATCCCTCATACTGAGCATGCATGTAGCGACAGTGGAGAGGAAAAACACCCTTTTCCTGCCAAAAGGTGAAGTTTTTCTCCAGTCTCAAGTCTTTTGCTTTTAATGGCTTTCTTTCAGCCATGGCTTTGTTCTAGCTGCTCTTTCGAAACGGTTAGGTTTGTTAAGTACATGACTAATCTGCGGCTCCTCAAAGTAAATTATATATAAGAAACCTCCAGCAGAACCAGAACCAGGCTCAGTGTGAGCGGCCATCTGCCACGACCGACTGGGAGAACAGAGCAGAGACACAAAAAGAACACAGAAGCACTGATCCAGGAGTCCTTTCTATGGAAAGGAAAAGTAAATGTTAATGGATGTAGCTCCTTTAGTCGTTTCACATAGAAAGAAAGAACAGATAAACTCTGAGCCAGTTTTCAAGGTTAGTCTGAAAGAGAGCACATAGAGTTAGTCACAGTAGAAGCTCAGTCAATTGCCATGTCTAGGAGAGAGAAAGCGTTAAACACTGAAAGACAGGGCCATGCTGGTCATCGGTAGAGGGTGAGCATTAAGTTGTTGCCAGCAGAAGCTTGGACAATGCCCCTCTCCAGAAAGGTGTCACAGGTAGACACAGAAACAGGCCAGGTGTAGCTTCCAGGAAGAGAAAAGAGAGAGAACAAAGTTAAAAACTGAAATAACTGCAAATAATGTAAAATTGGAGAGTAGTGTGAGAATGTAGCGAAGAGGGTGAAAGTGGTCATTATGTCCTCCAGCAGCCTAAGCCTTTAGCAGCATAACTACAGAGATAGCTCAGGATAACCTAAGCCACTCTAACTATGAGCTTTATCAAAAAGGAAAGTTTTAAGCCTAGCCCTAAAAGTAGACAGGGTGTCTGCCTCACGGACTAAAACTGGGAGCTGGTTCCACAGGTGAGGACCTCGATAACTAAAGGGTCTGCCTCCCATTCTACTTCCAGAGACTCTAGGAACCACCAGTAAACCTGCAGTCTGAGAACGAAGTGCTCTGTTAGGAACGTATGGAACAATCAGATCTCTAATGTATGATGGAGCTAGATCATTAAGGGCTTTATATGTGAGGAGGAGAATTTTAAATTCTATTCTGGATTTAACAGGGAGCCAATGAAGGGAAGCTAAAATAGGAGAAATATGATCTCTCTTTTTAATTTTCATCAGAACTCTTGCTGCAGCATTTTGAATCAGATGAAGGCTTTTAACTGCATTTTGTGGACATCCTGATAGTAAAGAATTACAATAGTCCAGCCTTGAAGTAACAAATGCATGGACTAGTTTTTCAGCGTCCCTCCTGGACAGGATATTTCTAATTTTGGCAATGTTCCGGAGATGAAAGAAGGAAATCCTAGAAACCTGTTTAATATGGGATTTAAATTACATGTCCTGGTCAAAAATAACACCAAGGTTTTTTACTTTATTATCGAAGGTCAATTTAATGCCATCCAGGTTAAGTGATTGACTAAGCAGTTTCTTTTTAAAAAACTCCGGTCCAAAGACAACAACTTCTGTCTTGTCTGAATTTAGAAGCAGGACATTTAGAGTCATCCAAGTTTTTATATCTTCAAGACATGCTTGTAGTCTATCTAACTGGTTGGGCTCATCAGGATTTATGGAGAAGTAAAGCTGAGTATCATCAGCGTAACAGTGAAAATGTATCCTATGCCGCCTGATAATTTGACCTATTGGAAGCATATAAATAGTAAAGAGAATTGGCCCAAGTACTGAACCCTGTGGTACTCCACAATTAACCCTGGAGTTAAAGATGATTTATCATTTACAGGTCCTTCTCAAAATATTAGCATATTGTGATAAAGTTCATTATTTTCCATGATGTCATGATGAAAATATAACATTCATATATTTTAGATTCATTGCACACTAACTGAAATATTTCAGGTATTTTATTGTCTTAATACGGATGATTTTGGCATACAGCTCATTAAAACCCAAAATTCCTATCTCACAAAATTAGCATATTTCATCCGACCAATAAAAGAAAAGTGTTTTTAATACAAAAAACGTCAACCTTCAAATAATCATGTACAGTTATGCACTCAATACTTGGTCGGGAATCCTTTTGCAGAAATGACTGCTTCAATGCGGCGTGGCATGAAGGCAATCAGCCTGTGGCACTGCTGAGGTCTTATGGAGGCCCAGGATGCTTCGATAGCAGCCTTTAGCTCATCCAGAGTGTTGGGTCTTGAGTCTCTCAACGTTCTCTTCACAATATCCCACAGATTCTCTATGGGGTTCAGGTCAGGAGAGTTGGCAGGCCAATTGAGCACAGTGATACCATGGTCAGTAAACCATTTACCAGTGGTTTTGGCACTGTGAGCAGGTGCCAGGTCGTGCTGAAAAATGAAATCTTCATCTCCATAAAGCTTTTCAGCAGATGGAAGCATGAAGTGCTCCAAAATCTCCTGATAGCTATCTGCATTGACCCTGTCCTTGGTAAAACACAGTGGACCAACACCAGCAGCTGACATGGCAACCCAGACCATCACTGACTGTGGGTACTTGACACTGGACTTCTGGCATTTTGGCATTTCCTTCTCCCCAGTCTTCCTCCAGACTCTGGCACCTTGATTTCCGAATGACATGCAGAATTTGCTTTCATCTGAAAAAAGTACTTTGGACCACTGAGCAACAGTCCAGTGCTGCTTCTCTGTAGCCCAGGTCAGGCGCTTCTGCCGCTGTTTCTGGTTCAAAAGTGGCTTGACCTGGGGAATGCGGCACCTGTAGCCCATTTCCTGCACACGCCTGTGCACGGTGGCTCTGGATGTTTCTACCCCAGACTCAGTCCACTGCTTCCGCAGGTCCCCCAAGGTCTGGAATCTGCCCTTCTCCACAATCTTCCTCAGGGTCCGGTCACCTCTTCTCGTTGTGCAGCGTTTTCTGCCACACTTTTTCCTTCCCACAGACTTCCCACTGAGGTGCCTTGATACAGCACTCTGGGAACAGCCTATTCGTTCAGAAATTTCTTTCTGTGTCTTACCCTCTTGCTTGAGGGTGTCAATAGTGGCCTTCTGGACAGCAGTCAGGTCGGCAGTCTTACCCATGATTGGGGTTTTGAGTGATGAACCAGGCTGGGAGTTTTAAAGGCCTCAGGAATCTTTTGCAGGTGTTTAGAGTTAACTCGTTGATTCAGATGATTAGGTTCATAGCTCGTTTAGAGACCCTTTTAATGATATGCTAATTTTGTGAGATAGGAATTTTGGGTTTTCATGAGGTGTATGCCAAAATCATCCGTATTAAGACAATAAAAGACCTGAAATATTTAAGTTAGTGTGCAATGAATCTAAAATATATGAATATTAAATTTTCATCATGACATTATGGAAAATAATGAACTTTATCACAATATGCTAATATTTTGAGAAGGACCTGTACATGAACAAACTGGAATCTGTCAGACAAATAAGATTAAACCAGCCTAGCGCTGTTCCCCTGATCCCTACAGCATATTCCAGCCTTTCTAAGAGAATATTATGATCGACTGTATCAAATGCAGCACCGAGATCTAACATAACCAGTACAGACACAAGTCCATTATCTGAGGCCATAAAAATATCATTAGTGACTTTCAGCAGAGCTGTTTCAGTGCTATGATGAGCTCTGAAACCTGACTGAAACTCTTCAAACAGGTCATTGCTGTGTAAATGCTCACACATTTGATTAGCAACTATTTTCTCAAGAATTTTAGATAAGAACAGAAGATTGGATATAGGTCTGTAATTTATTAAGTCATCTCGATCAAGCGAAGGTGTCTTAAGTAAAGGTTTAATTACAGCTAACTTAAAAGCTTGTGGTTCTTATCCATTTACTAAAGATAGATTAATCATATCTAAAATGGGGCTGGTAATCAGAGGATACACTACCTTAAATAATTTGGTTGGCATTAGGTCTAACATACAAGTTGAAGGTTTAGATGAAGCTAATATTTCTGATAACTCATGAAGCTCCACAGGATAAAAACAGTCCAAACACAGATCAGGTTCTGCAGTTATTTCCAAAGTTGTCTCACTTGCTGAGGATGAAGTAATCATCTTCGGGAGTATGTCAAATATTTTCTTTTTAATAGAATCAATTTTATTTAAGAAGAATCCCATAAGGTCATGACTGCTGAGAACTAAGGGAATGGATGGCTCAACTGAGCTATGACTCTGTAAGTTTAGCAACTGTACTATTATTGTTTTATTGTATTATTGTTGTTCTCTTCTATTAATGATGAGAAATAAACTGTTCTGGCTTGGCGAAGTGTCTTTTTATATAACAGTAGGCTATTTTTCCAAATTAAGTAGGAATCCTCTAGGTGTGTAGAGCGCCATTTTCTCTCCAATTTTTTAACATTGTGCTTTAACGTACGCAGCTCTGAATTAAACCAGGGAGCTAGCCACCTATGAATAATTACCTTCTTTTTCAAGGGGGCTGCATTGTCTAATGCATCACGCAACAATGAAGTAACACCATCAACATGAGAATCAATTTGTGAAGGGGAAGAAACAAAATTGTTGCCCTCTACTGTGTTTTTCTGTGATAATGAGGAAATTAAAAGTGGAACCGATTCTTTAAAGGTTGTTACAGCATTTTCTGATAATGATCTACTATAATGAAATTTTCTTTCAGGTGTGGAGTACTTGGTTAAATATTCTTTCATAGACCTGGAACTTAGTGTTGTATATTTGCCTCTGTCACAGCCTGTAATGCCATTATTATCACTTGGACCACTTGGGATTTCACAGACCCCTTCAGCTCACTTAGCTCCCTTGGTTCCCAGTACTTCTTGCTCTTCTCATTCTCCTCTTTCTGCTGTTAAATCCCCCAGTTGTTTTATTAGAAAGAGATAAAATGACTGATTCTCCTTCTTTATTCTAATGCTGAATATCAACAGTCCAAGCATTAAACTTCAGTGTTATCGACCAGGGATTTTTTAACACTTTAAATAGCTATAGTTGGTTTGAAGCTGTAAGGCCGCTGACTGAGTGAGAATGCACAGACTGCGGTGCGCTTGGAGACAGAGACTGACCTGCCGAACCGTTAGTTGGCCACGGCTTGAAGCAAAGGAAACAACTACACCTCCATGTTTTCCTGCTAATAATCATCCACTGGATGATTATTAGCAGATTATAACAGGGAGCATACAGCATGCAGGTAAAAAATCTAATCAGGTTTAATTATTTAAAAAGACCCTGTCTGCTAAACCCCTGAACACAATTAATTGTCTGACTGTTGTTTAAAAATACAGATTGTAGATATTTGTGCCCATCTGAAAGCTTGCACAATGGTCCATTTTTCACTGCCGCTCTCAAACTTTTAGAGTTTGAATGGAGGCTGAGTGTCCTTCCTCCATGTCTGCTTTTAGCTTTGTGATTTCCCAGTGTCAGAGTTGGTGGTTACCCTGTGTGTATGAGAGAAACTGTGTCCCTGGCTGTTGCTCAAGCTGCACATGTGTTAAGGTGGTTGCTGTATTTGCATTTTTAGAGATATTCTCAGTGACTACTAAGAAACTCCTCACCAACAATGGGGAATGTAGACTTTGATTCATTGATCCCTCATCTAGGTTTTGCTTTAGTCAGTTATTTATTATTTCTCTCTTGTTGTGATTCAAATGGCACAATATATTGGTGATTCCTAATAATTTATGGCACTTACTGAGTTCTGGGTTGCCCAGACCAATTAGTACTCCCGTTTTGTATCCAGCCTTTTCACCCCGTTATGTACTTAATATCATGAATTGCTTAGATAGTCGAAGTAGAACAAAACCAGAGGACGAAACAGACTCAGCACACAGGATAAGATGGTAAATGAGGTCTCTCTTAGACGGTTGTCAATGCGGATCGATAGGTTGATTAATTCATCCAGTCTTTCGGGTTCATCTCTCAAAACGAACTGGTCCTTTACTTGATCTGCAAGGGAATTAACAAAAATACCCTTGAGTGCCGCTTCATCCCAACCCACCTCCTGCGCTGCCACCCGGAAGTTGATGGCGAACTCAGCCAACGCTCTCCTTCCCTGTTTGAGGGTGAGTATCTTCTTAGCCGCTGCCTCCTGCTGGAGTGGTTGATCGAAGACTCTCTTGAAGTGACTGAAAAAAATGGCATAACTAAGAGACTCAACAGGGTTAGATGCCAAATAGGCGTGCGCCCAGCGCAGAGCAGATCCCTTTAGCGAGGTAACAATATAAGTAATCTTGGAGGCAGCAGTAGGGAAAAGGGAGGAGGAATGACTAAATGCTAATTCACACTGGAGAGAAAAACCAGCAAAGTTATTAGGATTACCATCAAACAGTTCAGACGGACGAAAGTCAGGCTCTCGGATCGCAGAAGATAGAATTGTGGGTGGCTGAGGATTCTCTAAACGAGCTGGAGGATTGGAAGAGGCAGGTGAGAGTTTGGTTATGATTTCGCTTAAAGCATGAACCATACCACCAAGTTCTGTGAGATGAGAATCCATAGTCCTTTGTTGTTGCAGTAGCTGTTGAAGCATGGTTTCAGTAGATTGTAGGCGTTCCTTTAAGGAAGTCTGTTCATCATCTGAATTGTTCTTTGACATGTTAGATGGCTGGAAAATACTATCATGAATTGCTTAGATAGTCGAAGTAGAACAAAACCAGAGGATGAAACAGACTCAGCACACAGGATAAGACGGTAAATGAGGTTTATTTCTACTGTAGTCTTTGTTTAAGAAATCTTGAGCTGGAGTTGTCCAGAAGCCAGAGAAGGAGGAGGTAAACCCAGGAATCCAAGGAGAGAGAGAGAGAGAGTACTGGTGATGAAAATATTTACAGTGCAGTCCTTAGGAGGGAGTATTACCAGATGTTGGCAGACAGGTAGGCAGATAGGCAGGTCGACAGGCAGACAGGCAGGCAGACGGATAGGCAGACAGACAGGAGTCCACATAACTGAGGTTATGTTCCAGCAAAGGTCTGTATCAGAAGCTACCTTAAGATGCCCATGAGCTCATTAGGAGAATGCGTTGCAGCTGCAGACAATGAGCTGCCAGAACCAACCAGAAGGGGAGGAGCAGAGATCCTACACTTAAGCTATTTAATATCATTTGTTTCATTAGAGCTTAGTATTAGTAGTAGACTTATGGAGACTAAATTGCTTAAATCTAATGTATAAATTAAGGTTATTGTTTTCTGAAAAGGTTGTATAAAAAAATATCTTCATTCCTTTTGGTTCTGATCTCTGTGTGTAGACTAGTTGACCTTTACAACAACAGATTATTACCCCTGATCAATAGAAAGGGTTAGGGGTTAGGGTTTCTTATGAAATTTATCATAAATTGCACCTATTTCTATGTCTTTGCTTAGCTAAAACTGGGCAAATACATTCATAAAGGTAATCAGCAAGTAGTAATTGAACAAAAAATACCACCTCTTAAAATGACATTTAAATCGGAAATGTCGCATCCTTTTAAAGTGCTGCACAGACAAACGAACATTGTGCTTACATGCGTCTAACGTGCCAATATACTTCACCTTAATTTACTACTAAATACTGACAGTGTCATAGTACAACCAACAGCCTTTCGGTGGGTTCCCACACAGGATTTTGTTTAAAAACCCGCTCCTTTTTCTATGATATATTTGTATTCTCCTTATCAAGGAAAATGCACTTCAGATTATTTACACATCTCCTAAAAATGCAGTTTAGATGTATGAACAGGCAGGACTAACTTTAGGCAAAAGCAATGGCTTTAATATAAAAAGGCTTTTTGGTTGGTTCACTAGATCCCATTGCCTGAAATTGTGCTTCCTTATCTTCCAACTTTTCCTGAAAGAAGAACAAAAAAACATTAATTAACTATCACTTAATTCAACAATAATTCCAAACTAATGCTCAGCCTGAACTTAATTTTATTCATGTTTACATACTAATGTTTGCATCTACACAAATGTGGTCAAGTTATTGTGGCACTGTCATATGTCGTAGTCATTAACATTTTAAATGAAATTTATAACGTCAAAAGCAAAAATTAGCTATGTTGGCACAAGATTATAAAGCTGAGATGGCAGCACTTTGGGACAGTGTGGGAACTGAACAAGGCAGCATCAGGGGTTGAAATGGATGTAGTTAAACACCTCTCTGAGCTGAGTTTAAGAGTATGTGTGAAGTGGAAAGTGGAGCATGATCAGTGCTCCTCTAACTAGTGAGGAGGCCAACATACACACATTCAATAAATTAGAATAGTAATAAGAAGTTCCGTTATTACAGTAACTCCAGGAAAGTGAAACACATTACATATATTATTACACTCAGACTGATGGTTTCAAGCCTTTAATTTCTGCTCGCAACTAATGTAAACATTTAAGATTAGAATATTACACCAGACCAATAAAATATGTCTTAATACAGAAATGTGGGCTTAATGAAAAGTATGTTTAATACTTGCTTAAAGGTTTTTATTTTCAAAGGTTAATCTGACACATGGACCTCATCAAAACCTAAATTTGAATTGATTGATAACTGTATATTGTTACAAAACCTGTTGTATGTTTTGATTGCAGTTTTCCTCAAGCCATGTAGTGGACACAGTAAAGATGTGGAAGAAGGTGATCTGATAAACTGAGACTAAAACTTAAACGTTTTGGTCTACATGCACAAATCTGTGTGGTGAAAAATGAACACTGCACATGAACCAAAGAAAAATATCTGCATAGCAAATGTAGAGATCATGTCTCTACATTTGCTATGCAGATATTTTTCTTTGGCAGGGACAGAGAAGGTGGTTAGAGTTAGAGAAGGTTAGTGGAGCTAAACATATAGGGCAAACCTGGAAGAAAACCTGTTAGAGACTGCAAAGTTCACCTTCCAGCAGGACAACAACCCTAAACATAGAGACAGAGCTCCATTAGAGTGGTTTACATCAAAGCATATTTATGTGTTAGAATGTCCAAGTCAAGGACCTAAATCCTAATAAGAATCTGTGGTAAGACTGTTAAAGTCATGTTTCCAGAAACTCTCCATCCAGTTGGACTGAGCTTGTGCTTTTTTGTAAAGAATGTGCATCCTTGGGACACAGCGCTGGCACAGCGGCAGAGACTGCAACCCTTACATAGAAAGGCTTCAGCCCACGACACAGCTGTTCCTGGTTTAAATCCCGGCCACAGCAACCTGTGCGGCATGTCTTCCCCCTCTCTACACCCCATTTCCTGTTTGCCTACTTTCAAGTCAAGACAAAATAATGGCAACTATTGTGCTGCAAAAAAAAAGAAATATATATATATATATATATAGTACCTTGTGAAAGTATTCGGCCCCCTTGAACTTTTCAACCTCTTGCCATATTTCAGGCTTCAAACATAAAGATATTAAATTCAAATTTTTTGTGAAGTATCAACAACAAGTGGGACACAATCGTGAAGTGGAATGAAATTTATTGGATGTGTCAAACTTTTTTAACAAATAAAAAACTGAAAATTGGGGCGTGCAATATTATTCGGCCCCCTTGCATTAATACTTTGTAGCACCACCCTTTGGTGCAATTACACCTGCAAGTCGCTTGGGGTATGTCTCTACCAATTTTGCACATCGAGAGACTGAAATTCTTGCCCTTTCTTCCTTGCAAAACAGTGAGGTTGGATGGAGAGCGTTCGTGAACAGTAGTCTTCAGCTCTTTCCATAGATTCTCGATTGGATTCAGGTCTGGACTTTGACTTGGCCATTCCAACACCTGGATACATTTATCTGTGAACCATTCCATTGTAGATTTGGCTTTATGTTTTGGATCATTGTCTTGTTGGAAGATAAATCTCTGTCCCAGTCTCAGGTCTCTTGAAGACTCCAACAGGTTTTCTTCCAGAATGGTCCTGTATTTGGCCCCATCCATCTTCCCATCAATTTTGACCATCTGCCCTGTCCCTGCTGACGAAAGCAGGCACAAACCATGATGCTGCCACCACCATGTTTGACAGTGGGGATGGTGTCTTCAGGGTGATGAGCTGTGTTGCTTTTACACCAAACATATCATTTTGCATTGTGGCCAAACAGTTTGATTTTGGTTTCATCTGACCAGAGCACCTTCTTCCACATGTTTGGTGTGTCTCCCAGGTGGCTTGTGGCAAACGTTATAGATATCTTTGAGAAATGGCTTTCTTCTTGCCACTCTTCCATAAAGGCCAGATTTGTGCAGTGTACGACGGATTGTTGTCCTATGGACAGACTCTCCCACCTCAGCTGTAGATCTCTGCAGTTCATCCAGAGTGATCATGGGCCTCTTGGCTGCATCTCTGATCAGTGTTCTCCTTGTTCCAGATGAGAGTTTAGAGGGACGGCCGGGTCTTGGTAGATTTGCAGTGGTCTGATACTCCTTCCATTTCAATATAATTGCTTGCACAGTGCTCCTTGAGATGTTTAAAACTTGGGAAATCTTTTTGTATTCAAATCCAGTTTTAAACTTCTCCACAACAGTATCTCGGGCCGGCTTGGTGTGTTCCTTGGTCTTCATGATGCTCTCTGTGCTTTGAACAGAACCCTGAGACTATCACAGAGCAGGTGCATTTATACGGAGACTTGATTACACACAGGTGGATTCTATTTATCATCATCAGTCATTTGGGACAACATTGGATCATTCAGAGATCCTCACTGAACTTCTAGATTGAGTTTGCTGCACTGAAAGTAAAGGGGCCGAATAATATTGCACGCCCCACTTTTCAGTGTTTTATTTGTTAAAAAGGTTTGACACATCCAATAAATTTAATTCCACTTCACGATTGTTGATTCTTCACAAAGAATTTGAATTTTATATCTTTATGTTTGAAGCCTGAAATGTGGCAAGAGGTTGAAAAGTTCAAGGGGGCTGAATACTTTCGCAAGGCACTGTATATATATATATAAAAGAATGTGCATCCGTATAGGCTGGGAACAAAATATAGCTTGACAAAACATTGAAAAGCTTAAGGGTTAGGAATACGTTTGCGAAGATATGTCTGTAAAACTTTTCCATAATTGTTTTTTTCAGCGTAACTTGGTATTGTTAGAAAATCCTCTAGAGACAGTTTTGTCCACTTCTCTCCTCTAAATGCTTCAAAAAACTGAAAGGTGACAGAGTTGATTTTGCTTCAATGCATCTGGCTTGTCACAGGCTTGTAAGCCTGACTGCAATGATTTGTAACAAAAAGAAGAGAAGCATCTTTTAGAGACAGACAAAAAAAAACGTATATCTTTTATCTCATCTTACTGACTAATGGAGCCCAATTATGGTACAGTTGTTTGTGCCGATAGGTTTTTTATTGTGTGCAGGACACTGATGGGTGTTAGTTTTCTCTTTTAGTGTTGTCTTCAGATTTAACTGCCTCAGTGATGATCTTATGTAAAACAGTTCATACTGTAATAATGTCTCAATTTCTACATTTGCTTTTGGTCAGATGAATGGATCCAGAGAAAAGCGGAGAAGTGCATAATTGTGGGTTTGATACGGAAAGTTATTTTTGAATTTATCTGTAGAAACTTGATGTTGCACCAGGTTGATGGGAAAGCAGCACTGAGGTGATCACCATCACCATATGGCAGTGCTGAGATTACCTGACCAGTTATGCTCTCAAACACTGATCCCGATAACAACTTGAGTTAGACTTAAAAAACATCATAAACGTTTTTAGTATTATTTAAAACTAACCTTGGGTGTACAATGTAGATGTGTAAAACAAATGAATCAATGCGGCATAGTTTTCTTCAGTTGAATCAAAACAAAACTGAAATAATAACTTTTGGACCAAAGGAGGAACGATCAAGAGTCAGCACACAGCTTCTGTTATTACTGCTAGAAACCACAGACTTGTCCTGAAAACTGTGTTATTGTGATGGACTCAGACGGGGACCTTCAGGCACATAGAGACAATAACTATGTCGACCTGTAGAACATTTCTAGGATTAAAGAGTTAATGTCCCAGCTGGATCTGGGACATGGATTTATTTTTATTTGAAATGGAGTTTTGACGAAAATTCAGAATGAAAGACTCGCCTTCACCGCGTCCACCTTCCAATGACTCTTCTGTGCGTCTCCCGGCCTTCCAATCAGCATCCTGTCCATCTGATTCTCCATCCAATCACCTTCCGACGCCTTGCTTTTAAAGGAGCTTCTAACGTGTTCATCTTCGCTTGTCAGCTGAGCTCATCCCTCCTCCACCCCACCTCCACCATCTTCCTTCACATCTACTCCTGGCTTCCTCGCTCCCTGGCCACCAATCCACCACCAGTGTCGGATCAGGGGGAAGACAAAATCTAAGCCGTACAAATGATCATCTTAGCTCATGTCATTCTCAGCATTCATGTCTTCCTCCCAGGTCAGAGCGCCAAAGAAATAACCATGTAATTTATCATCATTAAAACGTTTCTAATTGCCATCCCACTCTTTGTGAGTCTTTTCAGATTGAATTGATTACTGCAACCGTGTCTTCACAGGTCTGCCTAACATTATCCCAGTTCTGGAGTCCTTCAACTGGCTCCCTGGACCTCAGAGAACAGACTTTAAAATACTTCTGTTAGTTTATAATTGAATGGCTTAGCATCAAAACACATTGAAGATCTATTGCTGTTGTATCAACCTTTGAGACCACTTAGGGCTTCTGGTTCAAGTCCACTCTGCATCCCCAGAATCAGAACCAAAAATGGAGTAGCAGTATTCACTTCATATGCTCCAATAATCTCGAACAAACTTCCAGAAAACTGCAAAGGTGCTGAATCCCTGAGTTTTTTAAACCAAGATTAAGAACCTACAGGGGTTGGACAATGAAACTGAAACACCTGTCATTTTAGTGTGGGAGGTTTCATGGCTAAATTGGACCAGCCTGGTAGCCAGTCTTCATTGATTGCACATTGCACCAGTAAGAGCAGAGTGTGAAGGTTCAATTAGCAGGGTAAGAGCACAGTTTTGCTCAAAATATTGAAATCCACACAACATTATGGGTGACATACCAGAGTTCAAAAGAGGATAAATTGTTGGTGCACATCTTGCTGGCGCATCTGTGACCAAGACAGCAGGTCTTTGTGATGTATCAAGAGCCACGGTATCCAGGGTAATGTCAGCATACCACCAAGAAGGACGTACCACATCCAACAGGATTAACTGTGGACGCAAGAGGAAGCTGTCTGAAAGGGATGTTCGGGTGCTAATCCGGATTGTATCCAAAAAACATAAAACCATGGCTGCCCAAATCATGGCAGAATTAAATGTGCACCTCAACTCTCCTGTTTCCACCAGAATTATCCATTGGGAGCTCCACAGGGTCAATATACATGGCCGGGCTGCTATAGCCAAACCTTTGGTCACTCATGCCAATGCCAAACGTCGGTTTCAATGTGGCAAGGAGCGCAAATCTTGGGCTGTGGACAATGTGAAACATGTATTGTTCTCTGATGAGTCCAACTTTACTGTTTTCCCCACATGGAGAGTTACGGTGTGGAGATTTGGTCGATTGCCGATCTGAAGCATTCAAGCATTAACATAATGTTGGGAAGAAAATACATCAGTAATGACCAAACAAAAGCAAATGTTGCTTCCTATTAATTTGGGAAGTTCCTCGTACTCGTCGTCCTCCTATTTATTTGGGACCGGGTCGTGGGGGCAGCAGACTCAGCAGAGATGCCCAGACGTCCCTCTCCCCAGACACCTCCTCCAGCTCCTCGGGGGGAACCCAAGGTGTTCCCAGGCCAGCCTAGAGACATAGTCCCTCCAGCGTGTCCTGGGTCATCCCCTGGACCTCCTCTCAGTGGGACGTGCCTGGATGCCCGAGCGACCTCAAATGGCTCCTCTCGATGTGGAGGAGCAGCGGCTCTACTCCGAGCCCCTCACGGATGGCCGAGCTCCTCACCCTATCTCTAAGGGAGTGCCCGGCCAGCCTACGGGGGAAGCTCATTTCCGCTTGTATCCGGGATCTCGTTCTTTCGGTCATGACCCAAAGTTCATGGCCATAGGTCAGGGTAGGAACGTAGACTGACCAGTTAATTGAGAGCTTCGCTTTTCGGCTCAGCTCTCTCTTCACCACAACGGACCGGCACAGTGCCCCCATTACTGCGGCAACCGCATCGATCCATCTGTCAATCTCCCGCTCCATTCTTCCCCCACTCATGAACAAGACCCCAAGATACTTAAACTCCTCCACTTGAGGCAGGAACTCCCCTCCAACCTGAAGAGGACAAGCCACCATTTTCCAGTCGAGAACCATGGCCTCGGAGTTGGAGGAGCTGATCCTCATCCCAGCCGCTTCACACTTTGCTGCGAACCGCCACAGCGCATGCTGTAGGTCTTGGCTAGAGGGGGCCAGCAGGATCACAATCTGCAAAAAGAAGAGATGAAATCCACTGGTCCCCAAACCAGACCCCTTCCGGCCCTTGGCTGCGCCTAGAAATCCTGTCCATGAAAGTTATGAACAGGACCGGTGACAAAGGGCAGCCCTGCCGGGGTCCAACATGCACCGGGAACAGGTCCGACTTAGTGCCGGCAATGCAAACCAAACTCCTGCTCTGCTTGTATAGAGACCGGATGGCCTCTAGTAAAGGGCCCCCGATTCCATACTCCCCGAGCACCCTGCACAGGGCATCATAAGGGACACAGTAAAGTGCTTTCTCCAGGTCCACAAAACACATGTGGACTGCTTGGGCAAACTCCCATGAACCCTCGAGTACCCTGTAGAGGGTATAGAGCTGGTCCAGTGTCCCATGGCCAGGACGAAAACCACACTGCTTCTCCTGAAGCCAAGGTTCGACTATCGGCCAGACTCTGCTCTCCAATACCCTGGCGTCTGCCTTTCCAGGAAGGCTGAGGAGTGTGATCTCCCTGTAGTTTGAACACACCCTCCGGTCTCCCTTCTTATGAAGGGGGACCACCACCACAGTCTGCCAGTCCAGAGGCACTGTCCCCAACTGCCATGCAATGTTGAAGACGCGTGTCAACCATGACAGCCCCACAACATCCAGAGACTTGAGGTACTCAGGGCGGATCTCATCCACCCCCAAAACCCTGCCGCCGCAGAGTTTTTAACCACCTCGGTGACTTCAGCCTTGGTGATGAAATTGTCCAACCCCGAGTCCCCAGCCTCTGTTTTCACCAGGGGATGCGTGATGGCAGGATTGAGGAGATCCTCAAAGTACTCCTTTCACTGCCCGATAATGTCCCCAATCGAGATCACCAGCTCCCCACCCCCACTGTAAACAGTGTTGGCAAGGCACTGCTTCCCCCTCCTGAGGCGCTGGACGGTTTGCCAGAATCGCTTCGAGGCCAACTGGTAGTCCTTCTCCATGGGCTCACTGAACTCCTCCCAGGCCCGTGTTTTTGCCTCTGCCACTGCCCGGGCCGCGGCACGCTTGGCCTCACGGTACCCGTCAGCCGCCTCAGGAGTCCCACAAGCCAACCACAGCTGATAGGACTTCTTCTTCAGCTTGACACCGTCCCTTACTGCTGGTGTCCACCACTGGGTTCGGGGATTGCCGCCGCAACAGGCACCGCAGACCTTACGGCCTTGAACCGCCACCTTAACGTGGTAGAGGGGTTTGAGTGCTCGAATGATCCTAGAGGCTATGTTGTCTGGGGCGTAAATGCCTCTTGTAGGGTCTCCCATGGCAAACAGGCTTTAGGTGATGGGTCAGACAAAGAGCGGTTCAAGAACCCCTCATGACGTTGCCCGGTACGGCAGAGCCAGGGTCCCACCCTGGAGCCAGGCCTGGGGTCGGGATTCGTCGGAGAGCGCCTGGTGGCTGGGTTGCTCCTCGCGGGACCCGGCCGGGCCAAGCCCGAAGGAGAGATGCTAGGCCATCCCCCTGTGGGCCCACCACCTGCAGGGGGAACCGTGAGGGACCGGTGCAAAGACGATTGGGCAGCGGACAAATGTAGAGACCTCGGTGGCCCGATCCCCAGATGCTTAGGCTGGCTCTAGGGACATGGAATGTCACCTCGCTGGGGGGGAAGGAGCCTGAGCTTGTGTGGGAGGTCGGGAGATATTGACCTCCCTCTATTAATTTGGAAAGTTCCATGATTCAAAAGTGGGAATATCTACGATGGTTGTCAATCTTCCCAGGATAGTACAACCCAGGAAAATCACACCTAGATCAGACAATTAGTAGCACCCTTTATGGGCTCTGGGCATTGAAGCTCAAGGGCCCCACGGGAAGAGGTATTTTTAACTATGTGCACATAACCTGTCAAACCTCGACTCATAAAGTCCAGAAGATTATCACTATTATATTCAGTACTTATTTATTTGAGTTATTTTGATCAGGTAATAACACATAGGTCCATAAAACAAGCCAGCTAAACAAATCTAGTCAAAAGAGGCGACTCAGTGATTTTTTCTGAGGGAAGAGTTTACATAAATGGCATATTAATCCTACCTCCCCTCCTCTGCTTTCATAAGACAAGTTGATCATTCATGTTTTCATGCAGCTCCAGCTGTTCATGTGTGGCCAGAATGTAGTTTGTCCTCCTGCTTCATAAATTAAGTGCTTTAAATATTGCCATTTGTAATGTTTAGTGTTTAGCAGCATGATTTAGCAGCTCTCTCCCACATCTGTCGGTCTGTAGCAGAAATTAGCTCCGCCTCTGTCTAAGCCAGTCACATCAAACAGAAAGACTGGCAGCTCAGGTGCATTTCTGTCCCCAACAGGGTATCTCTAGAGACTGAAAACCTTTCCATCTAGATTTCAATGACGCCCCTTTGGCTTGTTGGTTGATCAAATTTACCCGCCACTTCATAAATTTACCCACATTTAGCCAGTAGCAGCTACTAATTTACACTCCTGTGTGCATTACTTCTTAATATAGTGTTCTGGCTTGACTTTCTGGGTTATTCCAACACAATTTTTTGCTCTCCCAGATTTGACTGTTTGCTTACTTATGCATGTGAGAGTGCATGTGTGTTTGTGTACACATGCTTACACGTTCTCCAGTACAGAGCGGTGCACTGCTGGGTGGCAGATCAGCTTCGTGCAGCTGCTTATCGGGCCCAGGTGGGTCACGGCTGATACCTGCCTGAGTCACATAGAGCAGCTAACCTGGAAATTGATGTTTCACTTCAGCAAGCACCATTCTTTGCTCCAATGCAGAAATGAAGCGGAAATGAGAAGGGGAATTTTTACGTGTATGTGTGTGGAAGCTTTTCTGTATGTTTGTGTGTGTTCTGTTGTTGGTGCTGTCTATTTGTTTGTTTTTCCTTTTCTTTTCTTTGGAGCTGAGATGATGGAGGGCCTGTTAAAGTGTGAAGCTATGATAATTACTAAAGCTTATTTTATTCAACCTGTAGTATTAGTAAATGTAATGAAAGAAAGAAAACAAAATGCACATGGACAAATTCCTGGATGGTTCTAATGCCTTTTCCTGGGTCAGAAATCAAGTCAATATTCTTTAAATATTGTAGATCAGCATAAACGTTCACAGCAATATACCACGTTTTCTTAGTCTGTATGGTACCATTGATCAAGCGTTTACAATAATGTAGAGGAACAATACAGAGGACAATATTTCCATGATAAACAGACTGAGACACAAAAAAACTTTATTGTTATGTCTCATCACATCTTTTACATTAATTATAATATCAGTGAATCGTTTGTTTCAGTAATGCAACTGAAAAGTGAAACTCATTACTGTTGAAACCAGATATGTACTTACATTTAATCACATACAATCGTTCATTTAAATATATAAGGGAAGTAAAAATAAAGTTTTTGTAAATGTACTGTATACTCCTTTCTGAACACTATATATATATATATATATATATATATATATATATATATATATATATATTTTTTTTTTTTTTTTTTTTACACAAATAAACTTATATTTTAATTTCCTTTATTTATTCTTGTATCCCAGCACTGGGATGAAACATGGAACTGTACACAATAAAAAAGACTGGTAAGAAACTCTGCATCTTTGATTGGACACACTAACCTACTCTTAGTACAGCCCAGAGAGGACAAGTCACAGCTGGAATCACTGTAATGTAATGGAGCCACTAACAAAAAAGTTCTACTAGCTTTGCCTCTTTCTCATTTCCACGCTAGCAGAAGCTGGTCGCAAGGGGGAGGAAGCGCGCAAAAGAGTCTGAAACTCACTGGCAAGAAAGACTTTAACATCGATGAATTCCAGGGATCCAGAGTTGACTATGAGGTGGTGTTAGCGTATCCGTCGATTGAAGGACAACCAAAGTTAATAACCGCTGTTCGAGTAATCAAGCGGCCATGCTAAAGGGGAAATTAAGACAGCTGTCTTATGCCTTTCTGTTTGAGCTTCTGCAGAAAAGGATACTATGGATAAACTAAAACTGAACTGGGATTTCATTTTATCGGAGTCAGTTTCTAACCATTTTACTTGTACCCTTTTTCTTTCATTAGTGCATAGTTTATTAGTTTCCTTTATTCTTTCAGAGTTTGCTGAGAATACCAGAGCTTGAATCACTCTTTCATCTATTGTTCTAATACCAATGCCATATTGGCACATACAAGCTACTGCCCTTCATTTAGAAAACTGTTTGTTATGGCAACCTGAAGCACAGCATTTAAGGTATTGTATTATTTATCCTGCAGCATGGCACAGCTCCTAAGCCTTAACTCAAACTCCCAATTTTATTAATTTATTAAGTATTGCTAATAATGATGGTTCTAGACCAAATTTACCGGGGGGGGGGGGGTTAATGGGTGCACGCAGTGTTAATATTTCATTGTGGGCCACAGAGCCACTTGCGGATCTGGAGCTGCAGGTTGCAGGCCCCTGATCTAGCAGACAGCAACTGTAGTCCTATCTCAATACGGCTGAAGCTAAAAGTGAAGCACCTTAATTTTTTATTCACTGTTAAAGTAGACAGCACATATCATCATAAGAAACTGATTTAGTATCATGTCTGCAGGTCATATAGACAGTGACCATAACAGGGGCCAGAACTGCCCATGATTGTTAACATCCAACAAGCATTTACAGTGGATATTCCTAAAAGTGCCAACATGTCTAATATGTAGGGTCAACAGCAGAGACCCAAGGGGTTATTGTTACATGGACAAATAAATAAAAGTGGCTGAGAAAAGAACAACAAGAACTCTCTGCAACGTCTAGTAAAATGTCACGAGAAAAGACATAAATAAATAATTGGATTAGGCTACAGGCCATTGTCAAATATGTGAAATTTCAACATACAACTAGAAACCTGCAAGCAGCTTTGAAGGCCCTCGCACCCCTCAGCGAAACTCGGGCTGTTGAGCGACCGCAGGAGCCTGGCATCGCCTCCTATATACAATGACACCGCGTCACTTCAACACGTCGCCAGTAGGTGGCACTTTGAGCAACATGTCATATAATCTTCGTTCATGCAGAGTTTCTGTCTGGCAAAAAGCATTCAAAATTTCGAGTCAATCTGACCTTCCAGATGGAAGCTGCACTCACTTGTTTGTTTGTGGGTGGGGCTAAAACGACATCATCAATTGACTGTGTCAAAATGTCAATCATTAACTCATGATCATGTATACTACATTTGAAGTGGATCCGATGATGTATGAGGGAGATATAGCCCTTGAAGTGTCCTAGGGGGCGCTATTGATCCAAATTTAAATGTAATCCAAAAGAGCTGTTTGGGGGCTGACAAAGATCAAGAATATTCAGTTTGGAGTGAATCGGACCTTCCATATGGAAGCTACAGTCCTTTGTTTATTAGTGGGCGGGGCTAGAGTGATGTAATGTATTGACTGTGTCAACATGTCCAGCATTGATACATGACGATGTATAGGAAGTTTGAAGTGGATCCGATCAGGCATGAGGGAGCTAGAGCACTTGAAGTGTCATAGGGGGCGCCGTTGAGGTAAATTCATATGTAATGTAATAGAGCTGTTTAGGGCCTGACAAGGATCAACCATATTGAGTTTGGAGTAAATCGGACCCTGAATGTGTAATTTAGAGGCAAACGTATCGCCATGACGTCACATCAGATTTCGCCACGCCACCACGGTCCAGCCAAACCTGTCAGTACTGGAGATGAAGTTAGACCATCGTGTTATCTGTCATTGGAGACAGTTTCATGTTGATTAGTTGAAGGAGATCAAATATGGGCCACACTAAGTGAAACATGACACTTCCTGTTCTGAGGGGGCGGGGCTTCAATGATGTCAGCATCTGATCAGTGAATATTGTTCAGGGCCAGAGGTAGATCAATCCCATAAGGTTTCATGTCTCTGTGACTTTCTTTGTAGAAACTATAAGAGTTTCGTGTTTCATGGCGAGAAGTCAGATTTTGAGGCTTAGCCACGCCCACATACTTTCATGTAGCAAAAAGCTTTTGATAACTTTTGATCCCCAGTGCCTTAAGACCATACTGAGTGATTTTGAAATCTCTAAGTCAAAAGCTGTTGGAGGAGTTCACTCAGATATGCGGGCAAAAAACGCCCAAAAGAGGGTCAAAATGGCAACTTAAATCCAAAATGGCCGACTTCCTGTGGGGTTTAGACCAATGCTCCAAGAGACATTTTTGTAGATCCAGAGAAGATACATAAATGTACCAAATTTCAGATTCCTTGGTCAAAGCATGGCTTGGGGCTGTTTTTTTGAAATTGTCTAGGGGGCGCTGTGGACGAATTAGGCCACGCCCACCAAATATGTCATCAGATCTCTGTTGGAGACTGGACAAGGATCAATCACATTGAATTTGGTGCAGATCAGATGATCTATGTGGAAATTAGAGCCAAACGTATGGCCATGGCGTGACGTCTGACTTCGCCGCGCCACCACGGCCATGCCCTTTTTTTAAAAAGTTACTGTGCTTCAAACGAAGTTAGACCCACTAGTCGTCTGTCTTCTGACACACTTTCAAGTTGATTGGGTCAAGAGGGTCAGAGAGGCACCTTTCCAAGTGAAAAAAGTGACTTCCGGTTTTCAGGGGGCGTGGCTTTGATGATGTCAGAATATGACCCCATAGGATCATCGGGAACCCAAAGGTCCTCCTTCATGCCAACTTTGGTTTGATTTGTCGTTTCTTTGGGAAAGTTATTGCATCTTTTCACTTTGAGCACGAACGGCAAGTTCGTGCCCCGGCCACGCCCCCTAAACATGGCCAAAAACTCAAAATTTTGATAACTTTTAATCCCCCATGCATATTGACCAAATATGAAGCCGATAGCTGAAAATCCCTAGGAGGAGTTCGTTAAAGTTCGAGGTGAGTAAAATTGAAAAACGGGCAAAAATCGGCCTTTGACCCAAAATGGCCGACTTCCTGTGCATTTTAGGGCATACCCCCAAGAGACTTTTTTTCTTGGTTTGAGGAGTTCTAGCATTGTGCCAAATTTCAGATCTGTACGACTTACGGTTTGGCCTATCTCACGTTTGGGGGCGTGGCTACGTGGTTTGGCCACGCCCACTGACGACGACATTAAAGAACAAAAATTTCACGCGGGGGACAATTTTGGGTAAAATTTGGTGAGTTTTGGGATATGGCAAAGTCCCCATATTGCCCCGCCAAAAGTCCCCGGAATAATAATAAGAATTCGAGCGATTACAATAGGCCCTTGCAGTTTTCCTGCTCGGGCCTAATTAAAGTCCTCTAGCCATAGTGTAACAAATATCCACCCTTCACTGATGCTTCAGTAACACAGTAAATTCTAATATTTAAAAAGCAACAAGATCATGTTAGAGCTGTATGCCAAAATTAGCCTTTTATTACAAGCTGAATGAGATAAAGTTAACATGTAGTTTCATTCATTGGCAAGTCATTAGCAAAAGAATGAGCTTAGTTGGTGCAAAGATAAAGTGTGGTAAAAAGAAAAAAAGCTTTTGCTTCTTACAGATTTCTTCGAAATTAACTTTTTTGTCACACCTAAATGTTTTATGTAAAAAATTACATTTTAGGGAAAATCAAGAAAAGTAATCAGAGTAAACACAAAAAGCTGTTTTCAAATGATTCCATTTCCTAAAGGAGAGAGCTATCCTTACTATTCTGACCCTATGTGAAAATGTTTGGTAAGTTGTGCAAGTGGTTATTTTGTTATACCCATAAACCCATACACATGAAGTTCCATCTTACATTTGCCAAAACACATATTACATATCTTCAAAATGTTGGGGAGAATATTCTGTGGACGGAAGAAACACAAGCTGAACTTCTTGGAATTTGTGCATCCCGTTACATTTGGCATAAATATGGCAGCATTTTATAAATTAATCATACCAACTGTCAAACATGGTTTTGGTAGTGTGATGGTCTGGGACAGCTTTGCTGTTTCAGTACTTGGATGACTTGCAATAACTGATGGAAACATAGAATTTGCTCAAAGTGGACTTGGGTTATGCAGCAGGTCATTTGTTATGTTCACTCTGGCAAGTCCATTTCTTAATGGCTATGAAAAAAACGAAAGGAAAATTTTGGAGTGCTCTAGTCATGGTGTGGATTTACATTCAATAAAAATATTAAGGCATGACTTTAAACTGGGCTTAATGGTGGAAAAGCATGAATGTCGCTAAAATAAAATAATTCTGAAACAAGGAGTGGGTCAAATTCCTCCACAGCGACATAAGAGATTTATTGCCAGTTATAGCGAAGGCCTGATAGAAGTCATCTCTGGCAAGGGTGGCACATCCAGGTTTTTAGAGGGCAATTACGTTTTCACGTAGTGCTTGGTATGAATAGTTTTTTTTTTCTCTAATGAATGAAACTATTGAAAGTGGCTTGTTATATATTATTAAATATTTCATACTTTTCTTTGTCTGATAAAAAATGTTTTTTGGTCTCACACATTTAACTGTGAGTTAAAGCCACAACCAGAAGTAATCTTTATTGGGCAAATACTTTGTCACGGCATTGTAAATGAGTTATTAGCAAGAACATAATCCAACCTTTTTTGCTGAAATAAACAAAAAACATTTTGAAATGATCAATGTTTCCTCTTTCACTGAACATAAATCACATCATGCTTTTACCTAAAACTATCATAGTAATGTGCATAATGTCAGACAATCTCATTGTTTCAGATTTTACACGACTATATCTCATATCCTTCGGAACAAGTGTTTTTTTGTAAACTGCAAACAGTGGATTATGTGGTATTTATGTATGGTATTTGTGGAGTATAAAAAATAAGGAAGAAAACAGGTAAACCAAAGACGGTGACCCCAAAACCACGAATCAAACCAAACCTTGGATTCTGTGAACTGATTCGCTCCTCATGCCTACTGTCATCTACAGGCTCAAAAATACTACAGCTTGTAAATAAACCCTAAACCCTTCTGTATGACTGCATGGATGACTTAATTGTATGCAGAATAATAACAATATATGAAGAAAGTTATCTTCTCCAGTCCTCCAACCAAGTGCATGTAGTCTATAGCTGCCACGATTTGTTTATGTATTCGATGACCATGACAATAAAAATTGATGACTGAATTTATGATTATGATTTCTTTTAACACATGTTTAAAGAAAAGTTGCAAACATTTTCTTGAAATTGTTGTGCGTTTGTCATTCTGCAGTCTATGGCAATGGTTGCCCCTGTTACGTCCCCTGACTTGGTCTAGGGGATATAAGGGACTAACATGAATTCTGACAGTGAAAAGAGGAGTCAAGATGGCATTTATGCTGTTTATTTTCTGCCATTTTAAGTAGTTCCATTTCAGACTGATAAAAACTTCAGGGAGAGCTCAGGCCAACATAACAAACAAAACTACCCTGAAGGAAAAATAAAAGAAACTTACCTAACTCCGATAAAAGCAAAAATACACAGACCTACAAAATAACCTCCCTAACAAACACATAAACAGGCGAAAACTGGAATTAAACAAACAGGCAGCTCTCCCCTACCAAACGTTCTGACCAGGTTTTACATCTGACCCAATTATACAGAAAGGGATTCAAGCCTACACAGATAAATAGGGTGTATGGCAGACGAATGGCCAAAAGGCTCTGAAATGCAGCTTCACAGCCATTAAATAGCATGCAGATGATTACTGATTGGATGGAGGCCGAGGAAGCAACAACCAATCTTGGAGGTGGTGGAGCCTACAACAGAGCAAGACCTTACTTCAGATGCATGAAAACAAAAACATCCACATTGGGGGATGTAACACCCCTAAGTCACCCAAGTTTGGCGCAAGTAATTTACTGGCTCTGTCTGCGCTACTAGTTTAAATCAAAATAGGCTGACAAAAACATCTGATCACTCGCAAATGAGCAGAATCATGAATCATCAGGTTTAAGCAACGCAGATTTCTAAATAATGCATATAGCCACTAACCTTTTTCTCTGCTGTTTTATTTAAAATATAAAGCACAATTTCCACCCTTTAGGTGTTAGACATGAGAGTCTAACACCTAAAGTACAGTGCAGGTCAAAATTGTTCATGCCCTTAGAAGATTTAGATTTTGAAGTTATTTTCATTCAACCAAAAAGTTGTTTTGGGGTTGGAAACGAAACAGGCTTCTCCTAAAAGATGACCGTGTACGAGGGATATCATTGTTGACAAAAATAATGTATCTGTTTTTATATACATTTTAACAAAAACTGCCATGTCCAAAATTATTCATATCATTCTCAATAAACAATGTAAACATTTTTATTGGCTATTGGAGAGCCAAAAGCTTCTTTCAATTGCAGACAAGCTTTTTACATGTCTCCACTGGTATCGCTGATCATTCATTCTTTGTGGTGATCTTTGGATTCATGCTGATGTCACGTTTGACTTTACTCTGAGATTTGGGAACGTCTCTTATTTTGTAATAATACTTTGTACTGTAGCAACTGGGACTTGAAGACATTCAGATGTGCCATTGTAGCCTTTTCTTTTAGTTGTGAGCAGCCACAATGTGCAGTAGCAGGTCCTCTTTTGTTTTAGCCATTACTTGCCAGAAACCAACTACACAGAGCATTGCTTTTTTCATTTTTCCACATACACTCACAGTTTGCAATGGGTATAAATAATTTCTCATATGATCATTAAGATGTGTTTCAGCGGACTTCTATCATTGTATTACTAACTTCTATACAGTTTATTTATATATGTAGGTATATATGATCCCTCGGGGATCAATAAAGTATCCTTGAATTGAATTGAATATACACCTATCCACAATAAATTTTAGGGCACATTGCAAGACAAATTGATCTAATTTAAAAACTAAGCTTCTAATTCTGTCTAAATTGAGTAAAATCAATTCACTTCATTTTAATATAGCACAGTTTTATGTTTTGGACAAACTGCATGCAGCCCAGTTCAATTAAAATTATTAAAAAGACCTCAGAATCAGCTAATTATATAATGCCACTTTGAATAAAGTTACAGCAGTTTATAAAATAATGTACAACAAAGTGGACATCTCACAAAGCTATGTTCAGTTGTGTTCAAGTGTTTGGACCTATTTCAAACCTACCAAGACATGTCAGTCCATTTAAACCAACTGGGTATGCAAGGAGAGCATTAATCAGAACAGCAGCCAAGAAGCACATGGTAACTCAGGAGGAGCTGCAAAGATCCACAGCTCAGGTGGAAGAATCTGAGAGGACAGCTAGTAGTTGTTGCAAAGCCACTGTAGATAGAAAGCTATAGGATGTCCCATTTACCATAAGTAATGTACAGGACACTGCAGATATACGGATTGTGATCTGGTCAACGCAGTACATCTCCCTCAACCCTCCATCATTGTGGTGGCAGCATCATGCTGTGGGGATGCGTTTTTTTAGCAGTTACAGAGAAGTTGGTCAGAGTTGATGGGACGATTAAGCTACTTACAGGATAATCCAGCAAAAAAACCTGTAGAATACTTGAGGGCAGAGGTTAACCTTCCAGCAGGACAACAACCCTAAACTGGGTGAATCGCCCAGGCAAAGTCCAGACCTGAACCAAATTAGGACATAATATTTAAGGCACAAATGGGACCAATATTTTGCTTAATTAGTTTTCTGTTCAATTCAAATTCACTTCCTCCATCAAAGAACCTGCAGCACATTTTCTCGTTTGCAACAATATTTCAGGTTATAAAACTAAATTATCCAAAAACAAGATGAAACGAACAAATCTCAGAACCAGGAAAATCGGATTAGGACAAAATGAAAAGTAACATAAAACCCAAAACCTCATTACGAAGGCAGCTTCGCTTTTTGTGGAAACATTTTGGTTCTTGTCGAGAGAGCAGAGATAAATTCTGAAGAAGACAGAAGTCTCCAAAACTGATCATCTAGAGCAACTGCCGTTGCACGTCTCATCACTGTTTTTATGATTCACCTCAACACCGTGTCCTTTTTCCCAGATTGACCAAAGAGGTCAATTGCCAATTTGCCAGTGTCAATGTCTTTTTCAGGAAACAACATTAATTTTGCTTAATTAGAACCTGGAGCTAATGAGCGCCACAGATAATTAGTTAATTTATAATCCATAAAACAAGTGTGGTGTGTTAAGGGTTTAACAAAAAGCTCAGATGGCTGCCGCCACACATCAAATTCAGTCTGTGCCTCAGTAAAAATCACATGAGAGATTTAAACACACCATCAGCTTTAACACACTCAACTTCACTTTGTCTCAGTTACAGAGACATAGATGCAGACACACAGTTGTTTTAATATCTTTGTGGGGACATTCCAGAAACAAAATGGGTCCTCTGGCTCATTGCCCTGACCTTTACCATAACAACCGAGGAGGCAACCTACAACCTTAGCCAAACCTAATTCACACCTATAATATGGAAACAAAACTGCAAAGCTTTCGATCTACTTTTTACTATAAGCTTGAAATTCAAGACAACTGTCCAACAATGTATTGAAAATTTTAGGGCTTGGCAATATGAACTAAACACAAAAAATCAATATATTTATCTTGATTTAAATCTTATTTAAAATCTGTTTTTATCCCTGTATGAATGGTCAACCCTATAATACATTGGGGAATTTAAATGTTACATGACTTTGTTAAGGCGTCTCAAAAAACTCTCTGTACTTACCGAGTCCATGTGTTTTTATGTAGAGTGTATTGGTGGGTATCCTGTGTGTTTTAGTCCTTATAAAGATATAAAAACAATTGAAGATCTCACTTGTCTGCATGGCAGTTTTTGCTGGTCAGCTTTGGTACATTTTAAGATGAGCTTTGCTGTTCCTCTTTTAAATCTAACCTAGTATCATCTCAAATTTTCTTTCTCTGTATTAACTTATTTTTGTTGTTATGTAAATAATGTGAAATGAAATGGGAATGGTAAAGGGAGACAAATAAGATGAGCAAATTAAGGGTGTTTAAATGAGAAGGAGAGGAAGAAATGTGGGTGACGGGAGGAACAGTGATGATGAGATGGACTCAATGATGCAGGATCAGACATGTTGGGGTGATGTCTGGACAACAGTAATACTTTACAACTGTTATTCCATGCGGAGTAGCAAGAAAAGCTCTGTAACAGAGAGACAAGCTAGCAACAAGCTAGCATGGCACAATGAAAATGTGTTTGTTTTTAATATGTGCAAAAGTTTGACCCATGTGGACCAATGGAGTGGGGATCGACCAAACGTTATTTAAATAATTACATAATGAAAACAGATTTGTTTAGACCAGAATTATACAACCTTTTATTCTGTTTACAAAAAGAGAAAACTTTCTGTTTACAAAAAGAGAAAATGCATTTGTGGTATGAGGACCATCAAGCAATCTAGATAAATGTTTAGGTCATTATTTTTTTATTTATTTTCTAGCTGTTTTTAATAAGTTACATAATACCTTTTGCAGAATGGTCTGTATCTGGGAAGTAAGTGTGTGTTTGGCTGTTTGTGGGGCAGCAGAAGGAGATGCTCACTCAGGGCGCCATTTATACAGTAACTGCAGCTAAGATACATTTAGTTGCAAAAGCACTTCAATTAGTCAGAATATCATCAAGAAGATTATTTTTAATGGAATTAAATTCATCTGTGAAACTTATAGATTCATTACACACACAAGGAGTTATACGTTTCAAGCATACATGCTACTTAAGACAAATAAAAAAATTGCCTACACAGTCATAAACTGCTGACTTATCTGTTGCCCCACAGAAACCTGCTGACATGTACGCCCATTTGGTGTACATGTCAACAGGTTGAGAGTGATGCCAGACAAAATCTCTTTCTGTCCTACCATTACAAATGTAAACATGTGGAGTTTGAAAACTTGGCTGGGACTTTAACTTGGACTGTGTACTTTGGTCAAATCAGATTAAATATGAACTTTTTGGCAAAAAAGACTCCACATGGGTCTCAGGTGCAACCAATGAGTAAATGTTGTCTGAGGAATGACACCTGATGCCCGCAGTAATGGATCTAGTGTTAAATCAACCTAGATTTCAGGTTGGACTTTTCAAACATTTTTCTGCATCTGATTATGGTAATGCATTATGAAGTTGGTTGTTTTAAAGCTTTTAACACATCTTCACTGGTTGGGCCAGCATTGAACTTTGAGAACGTCCTAAGCAGTTAAACCTATTTTGACGTTGAAGAAGCCACAGAAATATCATTTTGAGTAGAGTTTTCTTTTTGGCCTCTTGCTCCCTGTTTCTACTTTGAATTTCTCATCAGAAAACGACAAACCAGTTCTGCTTTTCTGCCAAATCAAATGTTGCTAAATTTCTTTATGCAAGTTTTTTTCCATGCCTTTTTTCTGAACTAATACTCAACCAACTCTGTGTGAGAAGCAGCAAGAACTAATAGCCTACTGAATGTTTCCAAATCCAGACTCTTGAACCTGGGTCTTGCCAATCTACAACATCTACATGTACATTGCCAGGGCTGGCAGAAGCAACGTAATTCAGTAACACAGGGGCCAATTGATAAACATGTAAACAGAGAGGAAAGGAAAAAAGGTCAAGAGGGAGAGACCTTTGTTTTAATGTGAACCTATCTATGTGTGTGTAGCTTCAAAATAATGGTGGCATGTTCCATTACTGGCCTGTGATTTACCTGATTCTCAGATAATAGTCAGCCCCTGTGAGGTCAGAAGAGGGCACGGTGTGGGTAAGGGGAGTGCGAGCAAAAAACAGAGGCTAACAGCAAAATAAAAACAGAATTAACAACTGAAGTGAGCAGGAGGACCAGATGAAAGCAGCAGATGAAGATGGAAAGAGCAGAAAAGATTTGGGCAGGCGTCTGAAATGATGGATATGTAGAAATCCGGCAGCGATGATGCAGTTGTGAATGAAAGTGTGTGTTGGTAGTGAGTTGCTGCTTTTCTGACAGCAACAGGCCATACTGGCTGAGCCGCCACTTCAGAAGCCCCAGAAGAACCCAGCGAGCTGTCTGCTTGTATCAGAGCAGCCTGTGTCTCTCTGTCTGGCCTCCACAACCAAGACAAAGTGCCATGAAAACATGACAAAATGAAAGAGAGAGAGAGGTGGGGAATGGTGAGATGGTGATGGGCTGTCGTAGAATGTGGCGGGAGCAAAAAGCTTTCCTTTCAGAGCTGCATGAGAATTTACAGTGACATGTCTGCTTCTTCTCACCAATGCGTGGGACAACTGTCCGCTAATGTCCTTCACTGTCCTTCATCTTTCACAATGTGATTGGTTAGTCACAGCCTTGTCACTCAGTATTTTCATCATATCACCACTTGGATGTCTTAGAAAGCCAATCCTGTATATTCAGTCACATGCCTCGCTTTCATCAGCTCATTCTAGCCTGTGCTGAATCACTCTTATTAGAGCTGACAAATGATTCCTATCTTGAGCATCAACATAAAAAGTTGTTGAGGTTGCTGACATTCTTAGGTTTTGTATTTTTTCAGTTTGTTATTTAAATGTTTTTCAGATTTTCACAAATTAATTTCTTAGAATGTGCAGTCATGGGACAAAAGTTTCCATGACTTCCAAGCATGGGTAAAACTAACCAAACCCACTGAAATAGTTGCTTAAATAATATACGTTTAACAGCAACACATGAAGTAGTCCTTGACTCCTTGTCTGTATGGCTCTCTCAGAACTCTTATGGTCCATTCCGATGCTTCTCCGCAAACCTAAAATAAGCTATGGACAAGTTTTGGCCTGCTCTTCATTACCACCTTGCTTCAGTTCATTGACCTTTGCAGAAATGTGTTAGTGCACAGCAGCTTGAGGCACTCCAGCCAGGCTGAGGTCAGGACTTTGAGAGGGCCTATGCAACATCTTGAGTTGTTTCTTTTCGCAGTCTTCCAGGTCTGCTGCTGTGTTTGGGATCATGTTCCTTTTTTATTTTTTTTACCGTGTCCTGTCCGGCAGAGTAGCTCAGAATTGTTGTCTGAGTGCCAAGAAAAAGCTCAACAGATTTACTTTCACAAGTGGAGCATTCTAGCTAACGCTTTAAAACTCTGCTTGATATTTTATAAAATAAACTTTTTTAGAAACTGCTTTGGGATTATTTCAATTGTTATGGACACAGAGACAAACGAAAAGGGAAAAATAAGATGCACGAAACAGAGAGAAGTGGGGCAAAAATGGAAAAGGGGAGAGTAGGACAAAAGAATGGAGGAGAGAAAGAAGGATGAAGAGAATACAAGATAACACCCTGCTTGCTTCTACACCTGCAGAAACATTCATATTACCAGCTTTTTTACCAAAAAGGGCACAGTACGTATGAATGCAAGATGTATTTAGTGGTAAATGCTGCTCAATATAGAACATTTGTGTATCTGTTAACACCTGAATCTAAACACCTGTGGGTCTGAGTGTGAGCGCGCTTGTACATACAAGGTTTCTCCATAAAAATATGCAATCGTGAGTTTGAGGAGCCACAGACCCGCCCCCCTGGACCCGGGACAGATATGGAGGAGATCCGAGTCACAGACATCCAAAAGCCCCCCCAGAGCCCACATGGTAAAACTTTATCAACATCCCAACAATATGTGGCAGGCTGCCTAGTGGGGATCAAATTGTGTAAGCTACAGTGTTTAAAAGTGTAGGAATGATGTGTGTGTGTGTGTGTGTGTGTGTGTGTGTGTAGTACGATAGGGGAATTAACATGGAACATTGGTAACTGAGGCCTGCAGAGTCTAAGATTGAGCTCTTGTGTTTTTTTGCTGTTTCCCTGAACAATCTGACCTTGGGGTAAGTAGGCTGGGACGTCAACTCCTCAGAAGCTGTATTAAATGTATTTTACTTGTGAATAGTCTTTGTCATTCAAGAATTATAGACTTCAAATTTATTTATAACCTCTCCCAGACTGGTGGGCAGCAACACTGGCTTCTCTAGAAATTTACTAGTTTGACTAAATATGTTTCATTAAGAGATCTGTCTAGATTTACTCTACCAAATAATGTCTCTGTTGTTCTGTGTTGACCATGGTGGTTAGAATCATATCCTTCCACATATTATATGTAACTTATAGTTCCACTGGTGTAGGCCAACAGTGAAAACCTGGAGATACAAATGAGTGGTCACCCCATGTTGCCATCAACATCTTTGTTTAATTTTCGCTACATATCAGTGTTGTTTATATTTGTGTGTGTGCCATATTTTAGAGTACAGTTTTGTAACATAACAGCAGAGAAGAGTTTTCACAGTGTGGTTTTGAAGGTGTGTTTCATTCTAGGAAGGCTAAAGGAATAGCAGAGGGTGTTCTCCACCCATCCGTGACAGATTTAGTCATAAATCTATTGGATTAATACACGGCCTCCCAAGGACTCTCACTGTGTGCATTGTTGAAACACAGGAGTCACTAAAAGCCAGACCATAGGCACTATTTGTCTTCAGCTCTCACTGTCATCACTGTTATTGATGTCTGAAATACAGCAATGTTTACACACTCACAAATGCCTGCACTATCAGGTGGAAATGCAATTAAAAAAATAACAGATAAAAAGTTAGAAGTAAATGCACTGTATAAAGTGGATTGCAATTATATGTTCATATTTGTCAGTATTCTTTTGTTTTAGTTCATAACCAAAATTTGAGAAACAAATTAAACACATTTTCTTTGATAGAGAGCAGAATTCACGGTTCCATCAACGACAAGCTGTCCAGGTTTTGAAGCAGTAAAGACCATCATCTTACTGTCACCTTGTTTGATTGTAGGTATGAGGTTCTTTTAAAAAATGCTTTAATTTCAATGCCAGATGTAACAGGATGCACATTTAGGAAGAATCTCCACTTCCAAATCTTGAGGATCTTGAGGATTATCAAGATGTTTTTTGGCCAATGTGAGACAGGCTTTGTCTTGAATGATGAATGCTAACCTTGTAACTTGTAACCTGCAACTCTATGCGTTACATTAACGCTGCCTGAAGAAGTTTGGTATTATAGAACTATAGATAAAGGAGTAAATTAGGGCACTGATGATTTCAAACAACAAACAATGTCTCTCAAAAATACAATAATTTATGAACAAAGTACTCCTACTTCCAGTTAAAATAATTTAATCAACAAACTCTACTAGGCTAATAACATTTAATTAAAACTACTAAATAAAAAATGAAATAATGATAACTAATAAACTACCGAAAGGGTTTCAAAATAATACAATTAAAACCAGTAACCAATAAAACGATGCAATGATGTCTCATTTCAGTGTGAATGTACTTCAGGGTTTGTTTGAGAAATTTAGAATGAGTTGAAATTAGTTTTAAAACTACAACAGAATTAATTATGTTGTAAACATGTTGTAAACATCATGTTGTAAACACAACTAAACTAATGGTGGCTACTGTCTTAGCATTAGCAGGTTTAGCTTTATAAGGACTGTGCAGACATATTTTATGCAGGTTAGTGGGAAAGAGATTAGGAAACAGATACAATGAATTAATCTCATGTTGCAAGATTTAAATCCTCAACTTTATAAACCACATTTGTAGCTCTAGTCTCAATTGCCTTTTAGCTTTTTAGCACCCCAAACAGCGTTGAACCAAATGAGAATAGACAACTTTTAAATTGTTTTACCCTAAATTAACTTTTTCTTGCCAAAAACAACCTTTTACATGAAGCGTTCTGATGAACAGGGAGACAGGACCCAGGCCCTGTGAGTTGTGTGGCTGCTGCAGCAGCTGCAAGGTGGTGCCTGCTCGGATAGGCAGTTCCAATGCAGTTCCTATTGTCTTTACCCTAGGCAGTGGAGGGAAACTGCTTCGTAATTGGAGACACTGTCTCTTCTTGGGAATCTTTGGCTCATATTTGTTTGTGCAGAAGCTCAGACAAAAAGGTAAAGGCAGCTGGTCAGCTGGGAAACAGTCGGCAGACCGCACTTTTCATTGGATCCAAGGTTCTTTGAACAAGTAGTCTGTTACTCAGCCAGCGAGATCAAAGATGTTCATGTGGATTTCCTTCCCTATGGAACCTGTTGAGGAAGAGCTGCTGCTGGGTGCAGAGTTTTTTGGCTCTATAATGTCACGGAGATTCTAGGTATGAAACTCTTCCTTCCTGAATTAATGCTGTGCATTCTGGGATTAAGAGTTTTTACCAGTCTATTTTGTTCTTTGTATAGTTCAGTCATTATTCCTCACAGGGCTGGAGACCAACACAGTAATCAGAAAAGATTTTTGATATTTACTCAACTTTGTTTGATCTGATACATGTAAGTATCGGGAAAAGAGGCAAAACAGGAGAAATCTGCCAAATACTTGTTCACATTATCATAAAGAAAGTCATTTCACTATTTTTCTAATGTGTGTCATGTAATATAAACTTACAAACATAATTGACCAGCCTGTTTTATTTTTCCCTTCTGCATATGCATATTATTTTCCGCCCTGTAATTCTTAGCTATTCTCCTCTGAAAGTATAGAAAATAATCTAGAAATATTTCTTCTTCAGCTCCAACAGTTACCCCTTAACACAAACAGCTCTCTTTGTATGGAAATGGATGTTCAAACTCTGTTTCTGGCTACTGGTCTCTTATCATTCCAGATAGATCATCTTTGTTTATTTCCATGTCTAAGTGGCTTCCCAGAAGCAACCTAAATCTTTAGACTGTAAGGGAGCTCACTGCACCTCAGGCAGCGGTAGTAGTGATGGGTTGATTTCAGCTCATTTCCATCTTATTTCTAAAGGAATTGAGGAAAGATGAATTTATTGTGCCTTTGACTTGTGGAGAAAGTAGAAGATAATGCACATCCCCCCAAAGAGCGTCTAAAAAGGATGAGCCTGAAACAATGACTCAAATCCCCTGATGAAATCTGGCTCCTCTATTACTTGTAAAGTGCTCCATAGAAGCTGGATATCGGGGTCATATATTGGTGTGAATGGTGAAAATTTCAGCTTAGAGGAACACTCTGCTTGATCAATACTAATATCCAGGTCATATTTACACTCAGTAAAGAACATGTGTGTAAAGTTTAAAACCAACCTTAGATGTTTAAGCCTAGAATAAATGTTCTCATCCTTTATCTGTGTAATCAACAACTGTAAAAATCTGTATTTTCTCTCCATTGAAGGAATTTAAATAACTTTAATTGAATTCATGTTAATATCCAAATTTAATCAGATGACACAGTGGGTTTTATACATGCAAAAATGTCAGTGTCTGAATTAACACTAGGACTCCCAGAATTCTAACACTACTAGAACTCCCAAGCCCGTCAATTTGACGTCATCGCATTACGTGCCGTCAGAATACTAAAGGTTTTCTTGCACGCTATAAAATTATGATTTTAACAAGAATTAAATCAAAACCTATTATGTTTTATTATTATTTATAAATAGTACTGAAAAATAATACAGAGTAACGGGTACATAAAAAAAAAAAAAAAACATAACTAATCTGATCAAAAGCTGGACAGCTCCATGTTACGCCCTCCTTTCACTTCACGGACATAAACTAGTGGTAAAAATACCTTCAGCTCATCCACATGTCTGAGGAGGAATCATCTCCTAAAACTCTGCGGGCCTCAGCCACCCTGCAGCCCTGAACGTGGATGAGCATTTCGGCGTTCACCAAGCAGAGGAACGCGATCTGGGCATCTTGGATCTCGCGTTCTGGGTCTGACGGCTCCCTCTACTTTCTTCCTCCCCTACCACTGTCCACACAGTGCCATCCTTTCCTATCTCCTCCTCTCAGCCGTGGGAAAAAAATATCAATGTAAATAATAGGCCCGTCAAAATAGCGGCTGTGGTAGTTCGAGGTAGAAATACTTAGATCTTTTATTTACTTTGTTATTTTTTTTAAATAGAGACAAAGGAATACACAAGACACAGGTTTAGAAAAAGTCAGGATGCCAGGAAGATAAGAGTTTTAATAAACCAGAGTTGTGGCATGTCAAACTTTCAAAACCGTCAAATTGACGGACCTGGGAGTTCTAGTGTTAAGTACATGATAAATGTTTTAGTTTATGTATATGATTGAAATTATTGTGTTATTTTGAATATCAAAAAAAGTAAATATGATGTTTTCTGAACAACAGGAATTCCATCTGTCCAAGGATTGAAGATTGCCAACACTGGGAAATTACTGCCTCAAAGGTTTCGAAAGTTGATACCATATCTTACAATTGGTGCCACTAGGATGTCATCTTAGCTGTATGATTTTCTTTTTCCTTCACATTGATCATTAAATGTTCCAGAAAGCACACCATTCTATTTTAGTCACTCTTCCAAATATCCAGCTCATCTGTGTGACAGATAGGAAGGCATTCTATTATAGCTTCTTTCCAGCATCTAATGCTTAGTTTCGCCGTGTTAATCTGTATATTGACAAATGCTCCACTCAACTGTAAAAATGCACTGTACCAAATGAGCTCACCCTGCAACTTAGTTGTGATGTGCGTTTGCTTATTTGAATTTTTTTAAGGGAGTGAATGATGTGAGGCAGTGTTGCTCCATATCAGCCTTGTTGACATGTTTGAAGGCTCTCTTTTGTCAGCGGATAGACAGTGCAGTAACTTGAGTGGCACCACACTGACTCATCAGCTTACTGATTGCATGACTTCAGCCCCAAGTCTGACTGGCCCTGAGTAAGAGACTATCCATCAAGTATTTATACAGACCAAGTAAGGCCCAGTCCTGTGCTCTCAGTAAGACTTAACACTGATCTGAGGTGGCTTCATCTTTTCTTCATTTTGTCCCTGTAGTGGTGGACAGCTGAAAACTGTCCATATACCCATTAAGCCTTTTTTTGCTCCATAAAATTCATAGCCATAATTCAAAGCATGGCTGAAATTGCAGAGCTGACAACGCCTGTCCCAGTGAATCAGAACTCAGATGAACGAGAGGTCTGGAGATGTCACCAACATAATAAACAGGGCTTTGGCCCACAGCCTCTTTTGTTTGAGAAGCCTGTGGCCCCAGGGCAGGGCAAAGGCTAGTCCCCATCTAACTTGTGCAACGCTTATTGATCCAGCAGGGATTGATGTCCTCTAGTGGCTGATTTAGTTCCCCTCCACTACCTGCTTTGCTTCTCCTGTAAGCTCGGACTGAGCAAGAATTTCAGGTGTTGCTGTCTTTATGTTGTCAAATTTTTCATCTTTTCCTTCTTTTGCTCTGCAGTTTTCAGTCCGTTGGCTGTTAAAGATTGTCACATTTTACTTTTCAAGTGTGGATGTTTGGTTTTTTTTTGTTCTGACAAATGAGTAATTTGTTTTCATACAAGAGTCCAACTTTTTGTGAATTACTAAAATAAATGGAACCAATTTATTTTACATATTTATAAAATTTCCTTAAATTCTACACTGATTTCTTGTGCTCACATTTACTCTAAATATTCTTTAGGTGTCTAAAACAAAACCATTGTGATTAACCTCCTATGACCGAGGGCTTATTTTTCAAAAATACATATGGCATTTCTCAACTTGTACAATGCCTAAACTGCTAATCTTGGTATCAACTAACAGAAAGGTCATGGAGGATGATGTGGATGTGAAATTTGGGAGTAAAATATTCTGGGCCTGAGTAAATGAGGTTTAAATGCCAAAATAAAATAAATCTGCCAAACAACAGATGTTTCCATACAAAGCATCGTACTCTGCTGTAAAGAAGGAAATCAACACAATAAGTTGTGAACAGAATGCCAAGAGTGTGTGGAGCAGTAATCAAATCAAAAGGTGGCTACTTTGAAGAACCTAGAATATAAGACATATTTTCAGTTGTTTCACACTTTTTTGTTCAGTATATAATTCAACATGTGTTAATTCATAGTTTTGATGCCTTCAGTGTGAAGCTACAATATTCATAGTCATGAAAATAAAGAAAACTCTTTGAATGAGAAGGTGTGTCCAAACCTTTGGTCTGTACCGTATATATATATATATATATATATATATATATATACATATATGTATGTATGTGTGTATATCACATCAGAGAATAAAACCCAGGATAATTGAAATTTATTTTTTAACATTCTGTGTGGTTATCAACAAGGCATACAGATTAATTAGATTAGAGGTGCAGCATAGTCTAGTGGCATTGGTGACATCATCAATTTAAAAACTTGTTGAGCAGATGAAAAACTATACAAAATAATATAAAAAATAAAACAAATAAAACATAAGCATGTTTATTAGATAAGAGGCAGTGAATGTAACTGTCAGGTATGCACCCAATTAAGCCTGTAAACCCAGAAATCCTATACCTGCAATTCTGCGGGATTCTTCTTTTATTAGTCTTGTGGGTCTGTGACTAGGGAACACCTCTAAACTGTACAACAGGGGTGCCCTCTATTTTTCAGATTTCATGCCACTTTTAAATGTCCAAATTAAAAAGATTTACCATCATATGGTGAGGGCAAATAATCTCTGTCAGGGATCGAAACCCCGGTGTCCCACATAACAGGCAGGGACACTCAGCACTCAGCTAAAGACGACAATCTGACTTCACCAAATGTTTGCAACCGACATCATGGACACTGCTGTACAGTAACTGTTTAAGTGCAACAGTAACATTCCCGGCAGCACGACATACAGTTGCCTTTGAAGAACTTTCTGCAACACCTATGTTATACAAAGTGCAATCATTGTGTCTTACAATTGATATGCAGACTGAGAATATTATTGAGATAAACTGACTGTGGCGAAAAACGGTAACACTCAAAAATATATTCATACAGAAAATTATGAGATATCTAATCTCTAGTCTCATGATCATATCGTGGTCTGATCACCCTCTCCTGATGGGATATTTGTGCTTCAACGTCTCCAGGCTCCTCCAGAAGAGATCACACCATTTCTGACACTTCCCTTGTTCCAGTTCTCAGCTAAAAAGTAGACCAAACCCAGGGTTAGTCTGATAAACCCTGCTCCCAAGCAGGGTTGGTTCATGGAGTATGTTGCAGGGCTGAGTAAATTAAACAGATCCAAATACACACCATGCATTTCAGATTTGTATTTGTGATTTAGAATATTATTAAATACTTTCCTTCTACTTCAATAATGTTTTATGTGTTGTTTGCACACAAAAAAACTAATAAAATACATGGAAATGTGTGGTTCATGACAAAATGTGTATATGTCAAATGGTTATGTACTTTTCCAAGGCACTGTCCAACTACCATGCTTTGAAGGTTGTAAAGCTTGAATGAGGGATGTAAGAATGGTTGTGATCTTTAACTAAAACAAAAGGAGGTGAAACACTATTTCCACATTAAGCAGCAAAGGTTCAGTTTACTCCCCAGATGCTTCATGTGCCTGCCGTGCTTCACAATGGCTCTGCTTTGTTTAAAGAGGAAATATGAAATTTCTGGGAAAGTTATGGGCTCGTAGGACAATAGGAGAGAGAAAGGTGAAGTTGAATGATGGTTCTTGCAGTCCATTGCTCCTGTCATGGATGCAGTGTTGCAGAGTGGAGGAGAAGGGTGGCCATTAATGTGCACTGTATCATTCATAACAGTAGTACTGGCATCACTTGCTGCTAAATACCATCATTTGTCAGAGAAAAGAGCTTAGTGACTCAGTGTTACAGATAAGCATTAGAGGAATATCAGCTTTGCACACACACATAGTAAATATGACTATCTGTGAGGTAATTACTACTCTGTTTAAAAGAAAACATACTGTAGTTCTTTTTTCTTTATGTTTTATCTTGGGCTTCATTTTTCCACATAACTACATCACATAAAATACATAAATGTGGGTAGCATTTCCCCCTAAATTAATGCATAATACCTAATTTAAACATTAGCAAACTGTATCAGTGAAAAGACACTTGGTTGGTAGCAATGTTTTAGCAGCAGACCTTTCTTTGGATACAGTTTAAGAGTTAGAACGACCTTGCAAAAGGTGACTTAAAACAGCTTGTGAATATTTTCACTGTTTTTGCTCCCGTGAAACGTTTCACGTTTTAGAAGCACAACCTCAGAGTATAGCCTGTTACCCTACTGTCCCTTCATTTTGTAGACATATTCTGAATGGAACATCTTGTCTGTTTTCCTTGGATCACTTTATAGTGTACTATTAGTAATTTACACTGCTGCTGCGAGTCAAAACGTTTTTCAGAGGGATTTGTGCTTACTAAACTGTTTATATTTAAAAAGGAAATCTTTAGAAAGGAAGAAGGAAAGTTTCTTTGTCTTTATTCACCCAGCAGCTGGTCATGCCAGATGGTACTGACCCTTATTGACCCTGCTGAAGGTTCCTTTCCACTGTCACCTCATGCATTCTCAGGCATAGTGACTGGCTTGGATTATTAGATAAAGTTTTGCCAACTGGAAATGTAAACTAAATTTCACTGCATTGTGTCATAATCAGGATTGCATTAGACTGTATATAATAGAATTTGAATGTGTCCAAATGATTGTAAACTTCTCAGTTTTATTGTTTTTTCTCGAGTCACCATTTTTTGTCGTTAACTCAAGTGCATGTGTAGTCACAAGAAGCAGATAGTTCTGTTATAGTTGAGAAACCCAAGGGGAGGAGGGAAAACACAACATTATTGATGAATACAAAGCAAAATGCTTAATTTGCACTGTCATCAACTAAATTATAACTCATACTGAAACCTGCTGAATTTGCATAAATCTCATTAGACTGCAATGAAAGGGGTTCATAAATCGTTATATTAATTAGTCATATTTTGCCACCCTTTCATAAGAAAATGGAGTGTATTAATAAAACGAGAGGGGAGGGTGATTGTGAAGCCTAATTGGTCGGTGTGTTTGGTGCTCGAGTGACAGGTTTGATTTAGGCTGACTTTACTTTTTTGTCTGACTAAATACCTTCAGGGACAAATGGGGGATGGGTTTAGGTGTGCCTATACATGCAAACATTTGCATGAAGAATTTACAATCTATAGACAGGCAGTAACTAACTGAATAAACATACAATTGTGGACTGTCCAAGATTAGCATTCCACAAGGATTTAGAATCCTATTTGATTATATTAAAACAGTATTATTCCTCTATGTGTATTTTTTTTTCCAGATAGTGACATGATCATTTTTAATCCTTGAATTTTATTAAAATATTAGATCCTGAAGGATTGTGGTGCAGTTGGTAGCACTGCTTGTTCAGTCAAGCTTTCTATCTCTCTCAGATCGACACGGTTGTTAGAATTACAACGTTCAAGGCAAACAACTTAGTTCATTAAGGAAAAAAAACGCTTTATTTATCAAATAGTAATATCAGAACATAGATGAAGTGAACTAAAATTAGCCTAACACCTCAGTAATTCCCTGGCTCTGGAAAGATCTTAAGATATTTACTGAAGAGTTTTGTCGGGTACCGAAATAATTGATAAAGCTGTTGAATCTCATGGCAGAAGTGTTTCCATTCAAAAATGCCCTTTTATTACTGTTATATGTCCAGGCATGTGTTTTTTTTTATGTATTTTTATACCACTGACAATTAGTGTTCCCAGTACAACAGTCACCTGCCACCGGACTTACATGACACCCGACCCCAACAAGCACGTTGTGCCCTCACGTAGAATCTTCTTCCAACTGAGCCCCAGGGACCATGTCTCGACCACTAAGCACCAGCGAACTATTTATTGACTGAAAATGGTGGGAGTTTTTATTTTTGATGTATTTAATAACTTGCATATCACTAATCAGAGTTAAGCAAGGAAAATATTTCTTATTCAAATCTATTGCCGATTGATGGTGATTGATTGATGGTGAATCTCTAGAATAAAACCTATAACTTCATCACTGTATCCACCTACATCATGGAATATTGCCCAGCCTGATAAATGGACTGAACTTATATAGCACCTTACCAGTCATACAGACCACTCAAAGCGTTTTACACTAGAGCCACATTCACCCAAATGCACTCACTAACGCTCACACATTCATACACCGATACACAGATCAGTAGCCAATTTAATGATGGTATTTCATCTCTGGCTTTGATCGATCAGCCTCACTTAGCTTACTATCTGTGTGAACAACTAAAAGCTCTGATTAATTATCTCTCACCCATGCATGAATTACTGCATTTTGCAATTTTTTTATTGTAAAGAGTCATGATTCCTTTTTCAGTAAGCAAAATTATTGAGAAAAAATTACATTATTGAAACGTTCCCTTTTTATGCTTTTTTCATTTTTTCTTTTATTATGATTCTATTTTTGGGAAATGTTAACATAATAAATTCCTAAAAATTCCTACAGTAAAGGTTCTACCTCAGAAACTCTTTTCACTGAAAGAATATTTAATAATTGTGCCAACATTCACAACTTATCTGACCATCTGCCACCTCTGACTCTTGACTTTCTCTTGCAGGTTCTTCAGTTGCGCAGCTTAATGCAGTGGACCCTGAGGGGGAACCACTCATATACGGGGTTTCAGGAGAAGAGGCCATGAGGTTTTTTTCTGTGAACAAGGACACCGGTGTGGTCTGGCTTCGACAGCAGCTCGACCGTGAGGTACAAACATGCATACTTAGCTCTGCCTGCATGCTTATCCCTTAGCAAAGCGAATGCAGCTGAGACTAGAAAAAGAACATGGAGAGTAAATCACCAAATGATGAAACTGAAGTGAGCAGTACAGCAACACTGCATGTGAGATGAAGAGTTTTTCAAAACTTTCAAATGTTTTTCTCTAAAATATATATGTTACATCTCAATGGAAATATGATGCTGATGTTTTTGTTTCTGCACCAGACCAAGTCAGAGATGCAGGTCGAGTTCTTCGTGAGTGACACTCATGAGGTACGAGACAGATTTGATCTGTGATTATAGTGCCAAGACCTCATACATGCTGACATTGTGAATATAGCCTGACCACATGTCACCTCCAGTTATCTCTTATCTGACACCTGTCTTACTTAACAAACATTATGTGCAAAAATAAACCGACTTTCAGCCCACTCTCCCGTAGCTAATTTATAATTTACTCTGCACTTTTTTTTCTTGCTCTGAATTCAATCATTTTGTACATATATGTTTCCTTTCTCAGGTGGTCAAAGACACAGTAAACATCCAGATTGGAGATGTGAATGATAATGCACCGACCTTCCATGGGCAGCCATACTCTGTTCATATCCCTGAGGTAAGAAACTGATTAATTGTATCTGGAAAAATAAACACAAATCAGAGTTCATGATTCATTTATTTTATCTATAGTCATCCAAACTGCTTTCTGTAGAAAATTTAAATACAATGTTTTTATATAAGACCGATTTGTTTAAATTGTCTTGTGCCTGATGTACATTGTCTTGCAAAAATATATAAACAGGAAGAAAATAATGTTAAACATGGTTTATAATTAGTTTTACAAGTGAAAATGAGAAACGCCTGCTGTGCTTTTTTATTTAGCCTTCATGCTCCTGATACCCCTAAACAAAACGAGGTTTAAACAATTGACTTCAGAAGTCACAGAATTATTAAACAGAGAATATTACACAACAAGCGGGATAATGAAGGCCACGGGGCACAGGAGACAGGTTAGGGAAATTGGTTTGAAGAATTTTTGAATTGTGTTAGATTATAAAATAATATTCCAAACTTAGAAGTCATCAAATAGAAAGAGTATGAAACAACTGCAAAACTCCCAAGGCATGGTCGCCCCCTTAAAATGACAGGCTGACAAAGGAGAGCCAGAGATTCAGGCAAGAGGCCCATGGTGACTCTGGAAGAGTTGCAGAAGTCACCACTCGGGTGGTAGAAACGTAGAACAAAACAATCAGTCATGCACTACTCAAACTCGACCATTGAGTGACAAGGAAGCTACTGCAGTTTGACCTAAGCTGTGTAGGGCATACAGGGTGCTTTGGTCACATGAGACCAAAAGGAACGTATGCTACATGTGTTGAAAAGTAACACTGCATATTAAATCATTCTCACTTTTAAACATTTGTGGTGGCAACATCATGCTGTGGGGGATGCTGTAATTTAACATGGACAGGGAAACTTGTTTCAAAATGGATATGAAGATGTAAGAAGCTAAATTCATGGTAATCCTGAAGAAAACTGGTGGTGAGACTAGAGACTGAGTCAGAGGTTTACCTTCCAGAAGGACAACATGCCAAGTTGTGTTTGTTTGGTGAGGGACCCAAGCACAGAATCCAATACATTAATGGAATCTGTGTAAAACAATAAAAAATAAAAATAATAAATAGAAAATAGAAAATAAAAACCTTAATAAACAAGATACAAATAATGTTTGTATTGTTATATATGCAAGAATGTTTTTTTTTTCATGTATAAAATGGTCCACTGGGATAATTATCTGAATGCAGTTGGTTCCACTGAATTTTAATTAGTGGTATCTGAGTAAACAGGGCTAAATGACAATCCACATAACATTTTCTGACTTTTATTTGCAAGAAAATATTTAAAAACATTTCTCCTCTCCTTCCTCTTCACAGTTATGCACTACTTTATGCTGTTCAAGCACATGAAAAAATACATTGAAGTTTGTTGTTAAAGGGCTCGTGTTTGGACAGCCAGCACAACCTTCTTCAAATAAAGGGAGAAACAATCCCTGTGGTGGAGACCTTAATCTGCAATATGTTTCTTCTACCTCTCTGTCCTCTTTTTCAACATGCTACTTCCCTCCTCTTCTCTCACTTGTTGTCCATCTTTGTGTCTTCCCGATGCTTTCTCCTCCATCTAATCCTTGATATGAAGTAATTGCCAAAGTGAAGTGGAGGACTTCAAACAGGGGCTTGAATCCACACACACAAAACTCACCCACGTCATGTTGTGCTTATACTGAGTGCATATCTCTCTCTGAGTCCTTATCACATCTTCAAAGCCACTGCCTTTTCCTCTCCCTGATCCATAAAGTCAGGCAAATAAATGGGAGAAATAAGGAGTATTTAGATGAGGCTGTTTCGATCATCCACAACTGAACTGATTCTAGCTCGGCCAGCTCACCGTTGTGTGGGACTTAGAGTCTGTATTCTAACTTTCCTAAGTCAGTGAATAAAAGGCTTAGTATCAGCAATGAGACAGCTATTAAACCATACCTCCGTTAATTATGTTAGTTCAATACTACCCCTCATACCACTTAAAACTAGAGATTATCTGATCACAGACTGGACAAACTGAATGGGTTTCCAGTTTTGATGCATTTAATGCACAGAAACAGGATCTGACGTTTCAGTATTTGACCTTCCAATTACTGACCAATTTCCAACCAAGAGGAAATGCATAGATGATGATCTGGAATTGAGAGGTGCATCAATACTTAGAACCAGAAATGGGACAGATTTAATCTAGTACTGATATCGGAAGAGATACTGTAGTCATTTTTCTGATATTAGGCTGGAGCCACTGATCCAGATTCCATTGTCCTGGTCCTGTGTTGCTGCAATTAGCAACATAGATGATAAAATATAAATGACAATTTTATAAACTGGAAATTGAGATTTCATGAATATCACTAGATGTGACTGTTGGATTGGATTACTAAAGTTTACCTGTACAGAGCAGTCAGCCTGCTCAGCAGTGAAAACAGTAAAACTGTTTCACCATCATGTGTTGTCTACTTGGTTTCAATAAAACAGTAAAGTCCCATTCTATGAAGCTTTTTGGGGGACTTCTCGGAATCTTCATGCAGACACATGGTGTAACTTTGCCTCCGCTCATGAATAGTTCATGGATGTTCAGGGCAGAAACATTTTTTAATTACATTACTGTTACATTTTATAGCTGGATGGCAGTTCTTTAACAATTTTCTCTCAAAAAGCCACACTTAACAGCCACAGCATTTTAAAACTATCATTGAGTTCAGAAGTTTGTCATGCAGAACCTCCTTTCAGTAGGGATAATCTGTCACAAATTATGCAATTATCAGCTTTGTAAGTATAAATACAGCTGAGGATACGGCCAAAAATTCGAGAAGTATATCTGACAGTGCATGTGTTGTTTATAAACTTTAGTGTATGGTAGAGGAAAGGACATGACTATGCAATTTAGACTTAATTGCACATAAATCACAAAAACCAAGACTTTGGACTTGATTTAGACTCATACTTTAAAGACTTGCGACTGGAACTTGAGGTCTGGGACTTGGGTCTAATGATTAGTCTTTATCTCTCTTAATCAGATGCAAAAGTAATCAAAAGTGTAGGTCATTTACGTAAATGATCAATAGTTTCACCTCTTAGTTAACGCAGTATAAAAATGATTGGTTGCCATTACACACACCATGGATTGGTGTTCTAGAATATTTCTCCTTACTACTGACCAGTAAAGAATGTTAGCAACAGTCTCCAAGTTCATCTGTTTTTATTTAGTATTACCATCAAACAAATTACAGCTTTGACAGGGATGGATAATTGCTGACCATGTGGTCTAAAACAACTTGTTCATATTTGCTGTAGCATCATAATAATGGGCCCACCAATGTTTCTTAATAACTTCTTAATAATTTCTAAATGAGATATACATCATTTACCTCCAACATTAGTCCCTCTGTGTTAAACTAGCATCATCACAAAACACAAAATTAAAGGACCTTCTATTACATTTAATCACAGGTACAGTATTCTTTCCTATTCACTTACTATGCCATGACTTACCCTTTGGTATGTAATTATTTGCAAGTTGTTCTTCCTTTAAATCTTAGAACTCAAAGTCAGTAGAAAAAAGGGTCCAAATGGTATTTATGTGGCCAATCTGAGAACAGTGATTAACAGGTTTTCCCTATGTTACTCGAAAGACAATAATGGTTCTTCAACATAAAAGCACATCCTTTGCAGATCATATAGAAATTGGACAGTGACAGAAGTTGACCTATTTCTACTAGTTCTCTTTGAACATAAATTAACATTTATTTAATTAGTTTGGTAAATATTAGGCCTTATTAATTATATTTTTTTTTATACTTGTTCATCTTAATTTGTTGAAAAAGACAAATACAGGGGTTGGACAATGAAACTGAAACACCTGTCATTTTAATGTGGGAGGTTTCATGGCTAAATTGGACCAGCCTGGTAGCCAGTCTTCATTGGTGCACGTCTTGCTGGCACATCTGTGACCAAGACAGCAAGTCTTTGTGATGTATCAAGAGCCACGGTATCCAGGGTAATGTCAGCATACCACGAAGAAGGACGAACCACATCCAACAGGATTAACTGTGGACGCAAGAGGAAGCTGTCTGAAAGGGATGTTTGGGTGCTAACCCGGATTGTATCCAAAAAACATAAAACCACGGCTGCCCAAATCATGGCAGAATTAAATGTGCACCTCAACTCTCCTGTTTCCACCAGAATTATCCGTTGGGAGCTCCACAGGGTCAATATACACGGCCGGGCTGCTATAGCCAAACCTTTGGTCACTCATGCCAATGCCAAACGTCGGTTTCAATGTGGCAAGGAGTGCAAATCTTGGGCTGTGGACAATGTGAAACATGTATTGTTCTCTGATGAGCCCACCTTTACTGTTTTCCCCACATCCGGGAGAGTTACGGTGTGGAGAATCCCCAAAGAAGCGTACCACCCAGACTGTTGCATGCCCAGAGTGAAGCATGGGGGTGGATCAGTGATGGTTTGGGCTGCCATATCATGGCATTCCCTTGGCCCAATACTTGTGCTAGATGGGCGTGTCACTGCCAAGGACTACCGAACCATTCTTGAGGACCATGTGCATCCAATGGTTCAAACATTGTATCCTGAAGGTGGTGCCGTGTATCAGGATGACAATGCACCAATACACACAGCAAGACTGGTGAAAGATTGGTTTGATGAACATGAAAGTAAAGTTGAACATCTCCCATGGCCTGCACAGTCACCAGATCTAAATATTATTGAGCCACTTTGGGGTCTTTTGGTGGAGCGAGTCAGGAAACGTTTTCCTCCACCAGTATCACGTAGTGACCTGGCCACTATCCTGCAAGAAGAATGGCTGAAAATTCCTCTGACCACTGTGCAGGACTTGTATATGTCATTCCCAAGACGAATTGACGCTGTATTGGCCGCAAAAGGAGGCCCTACACCATACTAATAAATTATTGTGGTCTAAAACCAGGTGTTTCAGTTTCATTGTCCAACCCCTGTAATGTTAAGTTTCAATGTGCTAAATTCGTCTTAAAGGCAGTGCAACCTAAGGAAATGAGTCGGAACATCTCCACTCATTATACTGCACACATCTGCCTTTTTGTAGTTGAACCAAAACCTTCACAAAATGCCAAAACATAGTCATCATAACACATGCAGAGATTGTGTATTTGAACACTGTATCAGAATACTGCAGGTGCCACGTGTTTATTCATAAGTTTAAATGATTTGGTGTGCCTGGCTTGCTTGATAAATGAGACATGGAAAATTCATTCTGATTTTCTTGTGTCACAATAATAATGCAGCACAAATTCCAATCTGTGCACCGAGAGCCCTTTATTAAGCTTTGCAACTTCCACTTGTCTCTGACAGATTTGGAACTCGACAAATACACATTGTTCATTTCCCTCTAACCTTTTCTGCACCTTATCTGGTTTCCCCATGACTTTCTTTACCTGAATTTTTATGGCCTCATTACCTCTGTGACCTCGGCTGACCTCTTGCGGGCAAAGCAAACATGCTGGGACATCACTTAATCATGCTGTCACTCACTGGACATGCCACAGTAACTGAGGTTAGAACATCATCAGCACATCAGAGACAAAGAGGGGGAAAATGATGGACGTGAGGGATGAAGGAGCATGACTGAAAGACTGGCAAGGAATTCAAATTATGTAGTTTAACACAACTAAAATGTCACAGAAAATAAGAGATTGACTGAGGCAAACAGAACATAGCAGTATTTTGTTTGTGGATATAGAGAAACAGACAGGAGCAACAGTGCTGATGAGGAGTTTACTATTTGGAAATAGTTCCCAAATTTAGGGAGCTTATGCTCAAACTTTGGATCTCTACCAGAAAACTATTTAATTTAAATAAACTTAGAGGGGCCAAACACCCAGACAGAATTATGCTAGAAGCTTGCTGATGACCACAAAAAGTGTGTGGGTCCTCTGCAACTTACTTATCTGTATATTTGAGGTATAATTATGACCACGTGGGGATTAGAGAAAATCCTTAATGAATTCAAACTTTTGCACATAATGCTTGTGTTTAAGAGAAAGAATGACTCAGCTGCATCCCTAAAGGTCCGCATCTAATAATAAATCATGCCCATTGTTGGTGTGTATTAAGTTGTTCAGTGGCATGGTAGGGGTGTACAGCACAGAGCAGACACAGCAATGTGAGCATCAAGGTGAGCAATGCAGTCTGTGTGTTAATGTCCTTTTAATTTGTGGAGCCATAAAGAGGGTGGAGGGGAGCAGGTGGGCTGTGAGCATTTCCTCTGTCATTGCTAATGAGCTGGCCAGATTTACAACATACACATCCTCTGGCAGCCAGCAGTTACGGAGGGTGTGGATGCCCAAACAAAGCAACATCTTTTACTAGAAATAATATTTTCAAATGCAGGCCACCACCTAAACCTATGTAGAATGACTGACTGAGAATAAAACATACTGGCATGTGCTTTTCATATTGCCTCAGTGGGATGGCAAACTCAATATTTTCTTCAGTGTTCCTTCACAGAGCACAGGGTTTCTATTCAGCCAACTGTGAGTGCTCAAAACACCCCTCCCCTTCCACATACATGCAGGTCTGTCCCGCTGGCTGACCCTCGCAAACGCCCACTGAGTGTTGGCATCTACCTTTGTGGCACCGTGATGATATTAAACACCAGCAACTCTGGGTCTTGTGGTGTCAATTTGTGCATTTTCAACAGATGTCCAACTGTTTTGTTTTCTATCATATGTTGACTTTTTATTCTTCAGTTTCTGTTAGTTCCATGTTTTAATGCCTGAAAGATCTATATATCTCCTTATACCATTGTTATAACATACAGACTGATGACCTAAGTACAGTTCTGATCAGAGGTTTACCTGCACTCATCATGAACCTGAGTGTCATTTTAATATTGGACTTTTATTGATCAATTTAAGACTTTTTTGTGGCACTAGTGGCCTTTATTTTGTTAGCTGACTGACAGGAAATTGGGTAGAGAGAAAGAGGAGAAGGTGTGCAGCAAATGTAAACAGGCCAGAACTCGAACCTGTGATGGTTGCATCAAGGACTGTAGCCTCCATACATAGATCACTTGCTTTACCCCTGCCCCACTGCCATGCCCCTTAAGCCTTTTTTTTGTCAGGGAGGAATTGCCAACATGTAGCTTTAATAATTTCTAAAAGAACAACTGGGTGCATAAGTAAAAATGTATTGTGATTGTTCTACAATCAAAATAAGGTCAAATATACACATAAAAGCATATATGCTTTTATATATACATATATATATATATATATACATATATATATATACATATATATATATATACATATATATATGCTTATATATATATATATATATATATATATATATATATATATATACATACAGTTCAGACCAAAAGTTTGGGCACACCTTCTCATTCAAAGAGTTGTCTTTATTTTCATGACTATGAATATTGTAGATTCACACTGAAGGCATCAAAACTATGAATTAACACATGTGAAATTATATACTGAACAAAAAATGTGGAACAACTGAAAATATGTCTTATATTCTAGGTTCTTTAAAGTAGCCACCTTTTGCTTTGATTACTGCTCCACACACTCTTGGCATTCTGTTGATGAGCTTCAAGAGGAGGTCACCTAAAATGGTTTTCACTTCACAGGTGTGCCCTGTCAGGTTTAATAAGTGGGATTTCAAGCCTTATAAATGGGGTTGGGACCATCAGTTGTGTTGTGCTGGAGGTTAATACAGTACACAGCTGATAGTCCTACTGAATAGATTATGGCAAGAAAAAAGCAGTTAAGTAAAGAAAAACGAGTGGCCATCATTACTTTAAGAAATGAAGGTCAGTCAGTCCGAACAATTATGAAAACTTTGAAAGTGTCCCCAAGTGTATGGAGTTAAATTTGTCTCAATATTATTCAATCAAACAAAAAACTAATCTCAATAAAAAAAAACTAATCTCAATTAAAAAAAAACTAATCTCAATAAAAAAAAACTAATCTCAATCAAAACAATAATATTCAATCAAAAAAAACTAATCTCAATCAAAAAATATTAAGTTGTGATCAAAACTTTCAGAGTTTTTTCTCACAAAGAGAAAAAAGTTATTTGCAAAACAAACTTTTATTTGCGCATGTCAAAAATCTTTGGTTATGAGTCTCGCTTTTTTGGTTTTGACGCTCTCTGTTTTTGGTTGAACTCAACGAATTTTGAGTTCTGGAAACATGAACATCCTGGGCGGGGCCTAAAGACGAACGCTGTAAGACGTTTCCCTATTGGTCAGCGCTGACTAAAGCCGTAGACTCTGATCCCCCGCATCTCTGAACTTCTGCTCGAACTGCAGGGCTTGCAGCGTCGCTTCAGTGAGGAGACATCAACTGTACAGAAGAAAACTGCGGTCAAGTGAGCCGAAAGTCAGAAATACGCAGTCACGCCAGCCGACACCAGCTCTCTCTTAAAGATTAGCGTAGCGCATACAAACCTCCCCCAGAATCTGGTCAAAGCCCTCCTGGAGGTGGGAGTTGAATACATCCCTGGCCGAGGGTTCTGCCAGACGTTCCCAGCAGACCCTCACTATGCATTTGAGCCTGCCAAGTCTGTCTGGCTTTCTCCTATTCCAGCGGATCCAACTCACCACCAGGTGGTGATCAGTGGACAACTCAACTCCTCTCTTCACCCAAGTGTCCAAAACATGCGACCGAAGGTCTGAAGACATGACAACAAAGTCGATCATCGACCTCCTGCCTAGGGTGTCCTGGTGCCAAGTGCAGTGATGAACACCCTTATGCTTGAACATGGTGTTCATTACGGCCAATCCGTAAGTAGCACAAAAGTCCAGTAATGAACAACAGGGTCCAACAGGGCAATTATTGTTTTTTGTTCTGTCATCATTACAGCCTGAAAAACAGAACTTTAAAATTATATAATTAAAAGCTGTAAATTAACAGAGATATGAAAACTCCAATGCAATCAGAAAAAAAAAAAAGAATTCAAGGTCAGATCAGACAAAGACTCAGCTTTTTGGCCCCAATGCAAGACGTAAATTTGAGTAAGTCAAAGTGAGGTGTTCAAACCTAACAACATTGTACCAACTAAAAATCATGCGTATATTAATAAATGTGTGTATGTTATTTTCCAACTGGAACTTTATGTATTGTCTTTTTGATTTTAAGACTGGTTTGAAGTCAACTTACCTAAACAAGATAAAACTTTGTGAAAGCCTGTCCCTATGCCCTTATACACCCTTACACCACATAGTTTTTTCTTTCACCAAAAAATAAATAAAATGATGTTTTTTCTTTTTAACTGCTTGTCAATATTCCCTTTCATTGTCCGTTCTCTTCAGTAGTCAGTGCAAAGGTATCCAACCTTCAGTAACATGGAATTGATATAATATTGTACAGCAAGGGATTTCATTTATTGGCATCAAGCCACATAGTAAGAGACTTCAAATAATAGTAACCTAAACTTTATCTGTTTACTGTCTCTAAGGTACATCAGGAAGATGAAGAAATCACTCCTTGGCCTCTATTTTCTATTAGCCATATCTCAATGTCTCTCTCTAACCTATGGTAAGCTCTTACAAGCTCTTAAGACTGCCGTTTTGAACCCTGTTGGAAAAGTTAGAAACTTTGGTGAAAGTCAGATATCTAAATGAAGAAAAGCCCTACATTCAGGTGTAACACCAAAAGATGTCTTTAATTTAGATTAAAAATTAGTGTTTTCCTTATAGAGGTTTCTCAATAATATTTTACTTTGCCATTATTTTATTCTATGGAAAATGTTTTATTATTGTCTCAGTAGGTTGTGCTCAATGCTGCCGTCATGTGAATTGTTTTGGGAAAAAGACGAATTCAAAGCAGGATCATACTATGGAGGACCGATCCTGACAAAATTAAAAATAAAAGCAGGAATATATATATTTTGTTTTTCCTTTCCCTTAAACATGCGTTTTCATCAAGAAATGTATATATTTCCTTTTTCCTTACACATGCCTTTGTTCTTTTTACATTTCCTCGTCTGTCTTTTTCCTTTACCGTATACATTTCTGCTTCATTATGCAAATGAGGAGGGCTGCCTTCTTCTCTCCAGCTCCTCTACTATTGGTCAATATACAGGAAGGAGGAGGATCCACGTGCAGGCCGAGGGTGTGTCCCAATTCAGGGGCTGGATCCTTCCAAGTCCGTACTTGCGGGTCGATTACATCACAGCGCCAGACGGAAGGTCTGTCAAATGCAGCCGACAAAAGTGTCCTTCTTCTGCCTGATTTGAAGGATGAGTTGTGTGTACCCTTCGTGGCCCATCTTTTCCCATGATTCATTGCGGGTCGAAGCGGTTTGGTCAAACAGTGGCAGCCATGGTGGACCACAGTGGCAAAAGCTGAGTAAATTGTGAAAAATTACACTTTCTGTGATACAAATGAACTTTTACAATGTTTTTAGTGCGGGAATATAACTGTGTAGACGTGAAAAATCTGCTTGATTTATCAAGACATGGCTTAATTTCAAACGTGCTCCGACGTGTTCGGGGTTTTCCGCTCCCACCGTAGTAACTGCCGGCTTGCCTCGCCAGCCCTACCGGCGGTGGGGCAAGCTAGCCCGGAAGAGATCTGACCGGACCATCGGCACTGAGCTCCTGCTGCCAGTCATCACAGTGAACGTTAAACATAAGTGATTTCTAACAGTTTAAGAAACTATCTGAACAAAACATATTTATTTATTTCTTATATAGCACTTTATTTCAGTACCATTCTTTCTAAGATGGAAAACAGTCTGTCCATTCTCTGTGTCCTCATGTCCTCCCTGATCAACTCCATCATCTCTGTCCCTCTTTCTTTTCTGACACCTTCCTGCTGGCTCACTTTCTTCCTTCTCCATCTGGTTGCCCACTGCTCCCCTTGGCCCTGGAGTTTCCTCCGGGATGGAGGCAATTAGGACAGGAGGTGTTGTGGAAGACCTCTGTCCCAACACCTCATCCATAAGGACAAACCAGGGCCAAGTAGCAGCAGTGGGCTTTTCACTGACTCCCTCTCCTGACCCTGGATACTTGCAATCCTAAAGTTAGAAGGAAGAAAAAAGTGTTGACTAAACAGCAAAACCAATAAGACTTTTATAAATATTTTTTATTTGTGTGTGACATGAGAACTTCTGAACATAATTTATATTTCCTTTTCATATTGTCCCATTTGTTTTTAACCCTAACCTTCCCTGGTTGGCCCATCTTCTCCAGAATTGTCCTAAACAAGCAAAAGGAAAGAGAGAAAACCAAAAGAAGTATGTTAATCACTAGATGGATATTTATGAAAGTTAGAAAGATAGGAGGTTTTGAAACTGGACAGAAACTGACTGCAAAGAATGTTGTTATTGTACCTCCAAGCCACGGTGGCTGAGTTTTTAGCTCCAGTAAAAAGGTGGACATTCTCACCCCTGAGCTTAATAAACTGGCCCGTCTGCTCCTTTGTCCCTAAAAAAAATATGAAAATACCAAAAAAAAAAACATTTTGCTTAATATCAGTGTAAAAAAAGCCTTTTTTAATGTTACATTTGTCTTAATTTGCAGAACATCTTAAAATATTTCTATGCAAATGCCTAAAACAAGCTCTTTCAAACCTTTCACTTCTTTACTGAGATTTGCTTGAATTTGAAAGTGTATTTCTCTTCAGCTGTACCTGGAATCACGAATTATACTGCTAGCTGAATTATAAATACACTTTTAAAAACACATATAGCACATTTCTTCATCAAAAATTAATATTTAAAAGCTTATTTATTCTCAATCACACTCTCCAGCGATACAGTATGATTACATAAAATCGTCCATTTATTCAGGTTAACTTTAATATCACCTGTAATGTCAAATCGACTTACATGAACAAATGACACAATACATTAAAATAGTACTAAGATAAACTGTTAGAAATCACTTGTGTTTAACGTTCACTGTGATGACTGGCAGCAGGAGCTCAGTGCCGACAGTCCGGTCAGATCTCTACCGGGCTAGATCGCCCCACCGCCGGTAGGACTGGTGAGGCAAGCCGGCAGTTACTACGGTGGGAGCGGAAAACTCCAAACACGTCGGAGCACGTTTGAAATTAAGCCATGTCTTGATAAATCAAGCAGATTTTTCACGTCTACACAGTTATATTCCCGCACTAAAAACATTGTAAAAGTTCATTTGTATCACAGAAAGTGTAATTTTTCACAATTTACTCACAGCTTTTGCCACTGTGGTCCGCCATGGCTGGCCCTGTTTGACCAAACCGCTTCGACCCGCAATGAATCATGGGAAAAAATGGACCACGAAGGATACACACAAATCGGGCAGAAGAAGGACACATTTGTCGGCAGCATTTGACAGACCTTCCGCCCGGTGCTGTGATGTAATCGGCCTGCAAGTACGGACTTGGAAGGATCCAGCCCCTGAATTGGGACACACCCTCGGCCTGCACGTGGATCCTCCTCCTTCCTGTATATTGACCAATAGGAGAGGAGCTGGAGAGAAGAAGGCAGTCCTCCTCATTTGCATAATGAAGCAGAAATGCATACGGTAAAGGAAAAAGAGAGACGAGGAAATGTAAAAAGAACAAAGGCATGTGTAAAGAAAAAGAAAAAGAAAATATTTACATTTCTTGATGAAAACGCATGTCTAAGGAAAAGGAAAAACAAAATATATATATTTCTGCTTTTATTTTAAATTTTGTCAGGATCGGTCCTCCATACATTTCAGCCTACAATAATGGCCTGCTACTTTCAGCAAAAAAATCTGAGTTGAAAATAACAGCATTTCACATACTGAATAAACATTCACACATGCACACTCACACACACACATACACACACACACACTCTTGTTTTGCTATATGTAGTGAGGACCATCTGTTGACTCCCATTGACTTCCATTGATTTTCAGTCATTTTCAACCCTTTCTATGCCCTAACCCTGACAATAACCCTAAACCTAACTATTACCAGTGCATGCCTAACCCTAACCTTAACCTAAACTCAATTCACACCTTAGTCCTAAACCTAACCGTTAGCAAAATAGGTCGTGAGGACCAGCAAAATGTCCTCACTTTGGTACAAACGGTCCTCAATTTGATGGTGAAATCGGGAAAATGGTTCTCACTGTGATGCCAAGACAGGAACACACACACACACACACTTCTGACAATATTGGCAGAGTTTGAGAGCTTCTATTATGCCTCTGAATGAGTTGTTTAGGGTTTGATGTGGGCTCTGGCAGCAAAAGAGAGGCACCTGCTATTTGATGTGCTCTCTGCTGCTGTCAGGTACAACATAGATGAATCTGTTATATTCCTTTCTTCTTTGCCTTTGTTCGCTTCTGAAAGCTAAAATTCAATCCCTAATGTTTTGTTGCCTCGTGCCCTGTGTCTTAGTAGTTTACCATAATTCAATTCAGTTTATTTCAATTCAGTTTATTTATATAACTCCAATTCACAACACATGTCGTCTCAAGGCTCTTCACAACAGTCAGGTTCATACATTCCAATTAATCCTAACCATTGAACAGTTCAATCAGATTCAGTTATTTATTCAAATTGGATAAAACGTTTTTCTGTCTACGGAAACCCAGCAGATTGCATCCAGTCAGTGACTTGCAGCATTCACTCCTCCTGGATGAGCATGTAGAGACAGTGGACAGTCACTGGCATTGACTTTGCAGCAATCCCTCATACTGAGCATGCATGTAGCGACAGCGGAGAGGAAAAACTCCCTTTTAACAGGAAGAAACCTCCAGCAGAACCAGGCTCAGTTTGAGCGGCCATCTGCCACGACCGACTGGGGGTTTGAGAGAACAGAGCAGAGACACAAAGAGAACACAGAAGCGCTGATCCAGGAGTCCTTTCTATGGGAAGGAAAAGTAAATGTTAATGGATGTAGCTCCTTTAGTCGTTTCACCTAGAAAGAAAGAACAGATAAACTCTGAGCCAGTTTTCAACGTTATAGTCTGAAAGAGAGCACATAGAGTTAGTCACAGTAGAAGCTCAGTCAGTAGCTATGTCTAGGAGAGAGAAAGGGTTAAACACTGAAAGACAGGGCTATGTGGATCATCGGTAGAGGGTGAGCATTAAGTTGTTGCCAACAGAAGCTTGGACGATGCCCCTCTCCAGAAAGGTGTCACAGGTAGACACAGAGTCAGGCCAGGTGTAGCTTCTAGGAAGAGACAAGAGAGAACAAAGTTAAAAGCTGAAATAACAGCAAACAATGCAAAATTGGAGAGTAGTGTGAGAATGTAGCGAAGAGGGTGAAAGTGGTCATTATGTCCTCCAGCAGACTAAGCCTATAGCAGCATAACTACAGAGATAGCTCAGGATAACCTAAGCCACTCTAACTATAAGCTTTATCAAAAAGGAAAGTTTTAAGCCTAGCCTTAAAAGTAGACAGGGTGTCTGCCTCATGGACTAAACTGGGAGCTGGTTCCACAGGAGAGGAGCCTGATAACTAAAGGATCTGCCTCCCATTCTACTTCTAGAGACTCTAGGAACCACCAGTAAACCTGCAGTCTGAGAACGAAGTGTTCTGTTAGGAACATATGGAACAATCAGATCTCTGATGTATGATGGAGCTAGATCATTAAGGGCTTTATATGTGAGGAGGAGAATTTTAAATTCTATTCTGGATTTAACAGGGAGTCGATGAAGGGAAGCTAAAGTAGGAGAAATATGATCTCTCTTTTTAATTTTCATCAGAACTCTTGCTGCAGCATTTTGAATCAGCTGAAGGCTTTTAACTGCATTTTGTGAACATCCTGATAGTAAAGAATTACAATAGTCCAGCCTTGAAGTAACAAATGCATGGACTAGTTTTTCAGCGTCACTCCTGGACAGGATATTTCTAATTTTGGCAATGTTCCGGAGGTGAAAGAAGGAAATCCTAGAAACCTGTTTAATATGGGATTTAAATGACATGTCCTGGTCAAAAATAACACCAAGGTTGTTTACTTTATTAGAGTTAGTTTTTTATTCAAATTGGATAAAAAGTTTTTCTATCTAAGGAAATTATCACTATAGGAGGCAGAGGAGTAACTGAGCATCTGACAGAAAGAGGAGGAGACTCAGAGAGAGAAACAGCAGAACGGGTAGCCATGGTGGAGCTAAAGCTAACGCTAAGTTAGCGACCCCTTACCACTACTAGAAAAACCGTGTAAAACACGGAGAGTCCTCAAACGTTAAAAGCAGCAACAGAAAGTATGTGTTTTAACATGCTTATGTATTAGAACAAGTAAGATGTATCACAGTAGAGATAAATCAGATCAAACGAGAGCCTTCACTCACCAAACAATTCACCGAGTGCAACAGTGAAAACAGGAAGTGACGAATAGCCTTACCACGCCTGTCATATCAGAAGGTAATTTGTCTATCAGGTTCCAAGACAATATTTCATAAAACAGCATTTGGATAATATTATTTTTGTAAACTTAAATATGTTTTGGAGTTGAAAATCTTTACTATGAGATTAAATACATAACATATGTGTGATATTTTCTAACTGCATCTACAGTACCTTGCAAAAGTATTCACAACCCTTAAACCTAAAAGTCTTTTAGGATTTGTCTCTACCAGCTATCTATATCTAGTGACTGAAATGTTTGTCCATGCCTCTTTGCTAATAGCTTAAGCTCTTTAAATTAAATGGAGAGCATCTATAAACTTTAACTTTCAAGTCTTGACAGGGCCATTTTAACACTTTAATTTGCTATGATCTAAACAATTCCTCTGTTGCTTTGGTTGTATGTTAAGGGTCCTTGTCCTGCTGTGACTGGTGCAGTTAATCCACTGTCTTGTAGCCTCTAACAGGTTTTTTACAGGGTTGCTCTGTATTTAGCTCCATTTATCTAACCATCAACCTTGGCCACCTTTCCTGTCCCTACGAAAGCAAAGCATTTCCACAGAATAAAGCTGCTGCCACCATGATTCACAGTGGGGATGGAGTGTGAATTTTGATCTGATTTGCACTTTCATCCATGCATTTGCTATGTCCGCTACAGGGCTCGGTGAACTGCAAATAGGACTTTCTGGGTTTTTTCTGCAACAATTAATATTTTGTGACTCTTGAGCAAGGGGAGATTTGTGGCTTGCACTATTTGTTGTGGTCTCATCAACAGATTCTCTCACCTGAGCTATGAATCTTTGCAGACTACCAGTCTATTTAACATTAGTGATGTCACAGTAAAGGGGCCTAAAAAGAAATGCACACCAAACTTTTCAAATTTTCATTTGTAAAAATGAAATACTGTACATTCTGCTTGAATACTATGCATGAGGGTTGTAATATGAAAAAACAAATGAAAATACACACTGGACTTTTCAGATTTTTGTTTTTACCAAGCAAATTTTTTTCTTAAAGTAACCAAACGCACTTATTCCTCTGTAATCAAAGTACGATTTTGTTTATAATTATTTCAAAATCTTCCTTCCGGGTCTTTTCAACAGTTTAATTGAATCTAGTGGTTACTGAACTCAGAGATGTCTGGTTGACAGACTCACGCCTCAGAGTGAATTCTCCCTGACATTAAGACCCAAAGCCCCATAGGGAGGAATGGAGGGATTTAGGGAGAAGAAAGAGGAAAAATGGATAAAGTGAGAGACCTAAATGGGAAGAAGTCGATATTTCACTTATCTCTGGCACCATTTATAACTTCCTCCCACAAGGATTTGGCAACAACAGTACAAAATGTGTAAAGTTTTTAAAAACCTTTTTCCTAAGTTTCTTTCTCCAAATATTGATGATATTTAAACACCTGGTTTCTCTTCTCTTCTCGTTTATGCTCAAATATGTAAGCAGTCTATTTAATATAATTTTTCTGATTTTCTTTCCATCTGCTACATCATTTCTGACAGCACTGATTAGAAAATTCTACTTGATCATCCTCCACAAGATCATCAAACTCTTACACTTACGGTACTTTTAAATCATTTAATGTAAATAGAGTACATATGGCCAGTTTGTTGAATCCAATTCCTAAAATCGTTAAAAATTTTGAGAACAAAAATATAATCGGAGAACTCTGTTTCGTGAATTATGATTCATATTTGGGTTAAAATGAGAATTTTGGGGCAAATGGTTGCCTACGTGAGCTGTCAACGAGGCTGTTTGCCTTGTACAACAATTTGTCTGTCCATCCTTTCCAGTCCAGAGGTTAATGCAACAAATACTGCCAACGCATCATGCATGCTGTCACTCGTGAAGGTAAATCACTTCCTATGCCTCTCTTTATGTTTCTGTCATTTTATCCCGCTAAGCATGAAGAGCACCTTGCTTTTCGTTTTGTACAGTGATGGGTGCAGATTTGGCTGTCAAAAATGCGAACTGTGTTTATGAGTGAGCAAAGTGTATTTTAGAAAGAAAGGCATACAGAGAGGAGGAGAGGAAGGGAAAAAATACAAGATGGGAACATACATGGAAAGACTGAGTCAGTGGCAAGACTGAAGGGGGGAGAGAAGAAGGCTTCATTAAAGTTTGGTTCGTTCACTCCTCATTTTTTTGAATAAATCAAGCTGTCATTCCTTTTCTGCCTTTCTTTCAAGTGTGCACTTCCCACCCCACCATGGTCACTTGTACCCTGCCTTTGGCACTCCCCTACACTCTGTAGGTACCATTGTGAATTCTGACAAGCTTTTGTTCACATGGAAGTCAATTATGCTTCTTGCCAGTCCATCCAAATTTTGTAGCTGCTTTAGTTGATGCTCATGTGTTTTAAATTCAGTGCCATGAAAAAGTATTTGTCCCCCTAAAGATTATGTCTGTTGAATACCTAAATGTTTTAGATCATCAAACTAATTTTTACAACAGACAGTCAGTAGAGAAGCAGGGTTAAACCCTAAAAGACATGGTCACGTGGATCATCTGTAGAAGGAGAACATTAAGTTTTTGGCAGCAGCGGCTCAGCAGATGCTCCCCTCCAGGATGGTGTCATAGCTAAACACATAACCAGGCCAGGTGTAGCTTCTAGAAGGAGAACAAAACAAAGAGAAAACATAAAGATAAAAGCTGAAACAACAGCAAATAACGCAAAATTAGAGTAGTAGGAGAATGTAGCAGAGTGAGGGAAAGTGGTCATTATGTTGCCCAGCAGCCTAGGCCTATAGCAGCATAACTACAGAGATAGATCAGGATATCCTAAGCCAGTCTAACTATAAACTTTATCAAAAAGGAAAATTTTAAGCCTAATCTTAAAAGTAGACAGGATTTCGGCCTCACAGACTAAAACTGAATTGGTTCCACAGAGGAGCCTGATGACTAAACAATCTGCCACCCAGTCTGCTCTAGCAAACTCTAGGATCCACCAGTAAATCTGCAGTCTGGGAACAAAGTGCTTTGTTAGGAAAAACAAGAATTCTGTAAGAGGGCGAATACGTTTTAACATCAGTGTAGAATTAAGGCCAGTTAACAGGAATATTATTTCCTAAAAGAGAGAATACATAGAAACATAATAAAATATTTTGCGAGCTAAACATTATGTATTTAATCCCACTAATGCTCCATTTAACATGACCAATTCACTCATTTGTTCTTCTTAAAACACCTTAAGTACATGAATCCTTCACATTCTTGGTTATGTCTGTCTAAAGTTCCCTCAAGTAGATATTAACAGCCTTTGTAATTTACAAAATCAAAATAAAAACATTCTTGTGATGTCTTCTTGTAATCAGTTGACAGGACACATAAAGGCTTAACAGTGTGTTCCATCTGGCGGAAGTGAAAATCACAACAAACAACTTCCAAACTATTACATATAACAGATGTTTAGGCTCCTACTCACAGCCCATCTTTGTCAAATATCTGCTTCATTGTCAGACTGTCAGTCTAGACACAGTCAGATGTGGTTAAGAGCTTATTTTTTACTTCATCTCATCCCTCTGCTAGAAAGCAGATAAAATATTGTGATTTCTAAGAATGTACAGTAATGTTTCATACATATAAAACATTTGTTTGATAAAAACGGTCTAATAATTTTCAGATTACTTACATTATTTATTATCTGCCTCTGCCTTTTATTAGAGAATAACAAATCTTTATTCACTACCAGAAGGGATCTTTTGACATTTTTGACTGAATCACGTCTGGTGTTGGCCATGATGATCCTAGCCATCAAATATTATAAAGACTTTTCTTATCAGGGATATTCCAATTAGACCCCAAGTACTGTATCAGGGTCTGGACTACCAAAGCAATATTAATGATCTCTATTGGAGTCCCTTACTAAAGTGAACTTCTGATCAATGCTGTTGGTGTTCAGCCCCACACATAGTGTGGGACATCAAGCTATGTGGCTTACAGAGTTGTTTCCCTGTCCAGGAACTCCAGTGTTCTCCCATAGTGTCAGGACATGCATTTTAGGCTAACTGGTCACTCTAAATTGACTTTTGGCACGGGCATGTGCGTTAATAGTTGTTTGTTCTGTGTGTTTCTGTTTTTGCCCTCTGATGAACTGTCAACTTGTTTAGGATGTAACCACCCCTCGTCCACTGGATGGATGGATGGATGGATGGATGGATGGATGGATGGATGGAAGGAAGGAAGGAAGGAAGGAAGGAAGGAAGGAAGGAAGGAAGGAAGGAAAGAAGGAAAGAAGGAAGGAAGGAAGGAAGGACGGACGGACGGACGGAAGGAAGGAATGAGAAAATTCTGGTCTCATCTGACCAACTTCTACAAGAAGAAGCTCCTCTGGTTATTGTGGCAAAGTGCAAATGGGGATATTATGGTTTTTTTCAACCATAGTTTTCTTCTTGCCCGTCTTCCAGAAAGGCCAGAAGTTGAGAATTTGTTCGAACTTTACAGGCATGTATCAAGATTTATGATACCAGAGAAAGAATGCTTTTTCAATCACCCCCAAAAGAATGTTCCTTTCCCAGGTATAAACACATTACGACAATATTCCATATCCAATTTGTAGATCAGTTTGTGGAGTGGGCAGGGCTAAAAAAAAACATACTTTACTATCCACAGATAATTCATTACAATGCATCTATGGAAAAACCCAGTGTAACAATCAGAACTGAATGCCAAAGCTGCTCCCCCTTTTTCAATTGAACCAACTAAATGTTTGGTGTTCAGCCTAGAAAAAAGCGGATGCTGTTAGATGGAAAATATGAGATTTAAATAGAAAACTTTCACAGGTCAAATTTTTAAGAAATCCTGCTTTATTTCCCCATTAATGATCGCTGAACTCAGATAGTCACAACTTTTAATTTTTGTTACCCGACCTCCCCTCCCTCTCAGCCTCCTCCTTAGCCTTGCATTTTGGGGTGTCTCCAAAACAAGGTGCTTTAATGTATAAATAAGTTGTGCATTGAACTGCTCCTGCCCCACTTTTTTTCCCCTCCTCTTTTCCCTGTCCTGTTGGGACCAAGCTTGTAGAAAAGGTAGGTTAAAAGTGCAATGAAGTAGGGGTGGGAAGTGGTGATGGAGGAGGTGAGGATGGACTCAATGATGGCTGTCTAGAAGTGCACCATCACAGTCTCTGGCAGGTTGAATTTCTTCAGCTTCCGCAGCAAGAATATCCTCTGCTGGGCTTTCTTGATGAGGGAGCTGATGTTTGGCTCCCACTTGAGGTCCCGGGAAAGGATGGTTCCCAGGAAGCAGAAAGATTCCACAGTGTCAATTGTGGAGTCACAGAGGGTGATGGGGGCAGGTGGAGATGGGTTCTGCCTGAAGTCCACAACCATCTCCACTGTCTTTAGGGTGTTGAGCTCAAGGTTGTTCTGGCTGCACCAGTCCAACAGATGGTCCACCTCCCATCTGTACGCGGACTCGTCACCATCAGAGATGAGTCCGATCAGGGTGGTGTCGTCCGCAAACTTCAGAAGCTTGACAGACTGGTGACTGGAGGTGCAGCTTTTGGTTTACAGGGAGAAGAGCAGAGGAGAGAGAACACAGCCTTGGGGGGAACCGGTGCTGATGGTCAGGGAGTCAGAGACGTGCTTCCCCAGCCTCACGCGCTGCTTCCTGTCAGACAGGAAGTCAGTGATCCACCTACAGGTGGATTCGGGCACACTCAGCTGGGAGAGCTTCTCCTGGAGCAGAGCTGGGACGATGGTGTTGAAGGCAGAGCTGAAATCCACAAACAGGATCGTGGCGTAGGTTCCTGTGGAGTCCAGGTGCCGGAGAATGGAGTGATGGGCTAGGTTGACTGCATCATCTACTGACCTGTTGGCTATGTAGGCAAATTGCAGGGGGTCCAGGAGGGGGTCGGTGATGTCTTCATGGTAAAATAGCTGCTAGGAAACCACTGCTGAGGACAGGCAACAAGCAGAAGAGACTTGTTTGGGCTAAAGAACACAAGGAATGGACATTAGACCAGTGGAAATCTGTGCTTTGGTCTGATGAGTCCAAGTTTGAGATCTTTGGTTCCAACCACCGTGTCTTTGTGTGGCGCAGAAGAGGTGAACGGATGGACTCTACATGCCTGGTTCCCACCGTGAAGCATGGAGGAGGAGGTGTGATGGTGTAGGGGTGCTTTGCTGGTGACACTGTTGGGGATTTATTCAAAATTGAAGGCATACTGAACCAGCATGGCTACCACAGCATCTTGCAGCGGCATGCTATTCCATCCGGTTTACGTTTAGTTGGACCATCATTTATTTTTCAACAGAACAATGACCCCAAACACACCTCCAGGCTGTATAAGGGCTATTTGACCAAGAAGGAGAGTGATGGGGTGCTGCGCCAGATGACCTGGCCTCCACAGTCTCCGGACCTGAACCCAATCGAGATGGTTTGGAGTGAGCTGGACCGCAGAGTGAAGGCAAAATGGCCAACAAGTGCTAAGCATCTCTGGGAACTCCTTCAAGACTGTTGGAAAACCATTTCAGGTGACTACCTCTTGAAGCTCATCAACAGAATGCCAAGAGTGTGTGGAGCAGTAATCAAAGCAAAAGGTGGCTACTTTGAAGAACCTAGAATATAAGACATATTTTCAGTTGTTTCACTCTTTTTTGTTCAGTATATAATTCCACATGTGTTAATTCATAGTTTTGATGCCTTCAGTGTGAAGCTACAATATTCATAGTCATGAAAATAAAGAAAACTCTTTGAATGAGAAGGTGTGTCCAAACTTTTGGTCTGTACTGTATATATTATAAACATAATATAAAAATGCTTTATTGAAGGAGATTCCAGTTTTAACCTATCCATTTTATAAATGGTTATTTCATTCGTTTTGAATATAGTTTATTGCAATAAAAGACCACTTTCTTTCATTCATTGTGTGCTTTTTCCTTTGCTCACGTATCTCTTCTGATTCTCTCCTGCAACTCAGTAAACAACAGATAGATACTGCGGACCATCTCCAACAGTATCCATCAAAAGTTGTACTCTTTACATTTTGGCCTGTACCACCTCCCTAAGTGTTTGCGAGGGATGGGAGTCCATCCCTCAATGGGCACAATGGGGACCAACACATTACTTTAGAGGTGCTTGTAAAGTTTGCCTGTTTCCTGTGTATAAACTTCAGTATCTTTACAGTAGATTGAAGTGCTTGAAATAACCAGCTGTCTTCCTCTCAATGGCTGCTGTTTCTGTAAAGCTGTAGAAGCACAGGGAAACTCCTGTGGAATGACTTCATTTTACACAACCAACTGAAATATGTATGCAAATCCATATATAATCCATTACCTTTCTTTTTACATTTCTTGCAGTCATTTGAAATGCTATAAACACTGATTTTCAGTTCTCCATCTAGCATGTTCTTGATTGCTTGCTTAAATTATCATAATTGTGACTTTATGAAACATGATGACAAACCAAGAATCCTGTTTGTTCGCTATGTAGTTTTAAACAAAAAACAAAACATTAGGATTGCAACCATGATGCCCCTCTAATGGTGTTCCCTAAAGCTTTGTCTTCAAGGCCTTTCTTGTTCATCAGATATATTTTGAGTCTTTGCAGGATAATCGGCTGCAAACTCAATATCACTTTTCCTTTATATACAGATGATATCCATCTCATTGCATGACGTTAAATGTTGGTTCATCTCAAACTTCCTCAAACTGAACAGTGATCAAACTGAGGTTCTCCTAATTGGTACACAATCAACTCCAGCTACAAGCTGCTCTTCTTTTTATATAAGCAAGTCTTGCTTTCCCCTCTTCCCTGAGGTCAGTCTTAAACAGCCCACATAGATAATGTTACGTGTCTGCTTGCTTCCACTTATGTAATAAAAATATTCTCAATTTTTCTGTGACACTCAGCTCATCCGGCATACCTTTTCACTCCCTCACCTCCTGTATTAAATACTGCTACTCCTTTATTTTTGTTTCCTCTTAGGTGACTACATAAACTCCAGTTGGTTCAGAGCTCTGCTACCTATATGAGTAACAGAACATCCTCAAGCAACCATGTTATTATTATATATTATTAAAGATTATTAAGCTCTTTAGAATCATTTCTTCAGATTTGAAGGAGGTGACTTGCTTTTCAGGTGCTGAACTCTTAGCTTTAAATAATATGTTGAAAACATCAACACATGATTTTCTGATTAGCAGATTTCCCTTTAGATGATGAGAACAAGATAGGATGCTCATAGCACTCCAAACTAGCACATGGTCTTCTTTTGGTTATCTACTTCTGACAGCCAGGTAACCATGACATCTTTCCTCACATGTTGTGAGCCCATCTGGAGATGGTGTACTGTCACTGTAGCAGGTGGAACCCTATGAGCCCAAGTCTCAAGACGAAACGATGCAAAGAAGCACAATGCTTGTTCCTTTGCTCTGGCCTGGTACAATATTTGTTGTGATGTTACTTCTTCAAGGTTTTTGTGAGGCTTTTACTCTGACACCTCGCTGATACAAATGTGCCATGAGAGACCCTACCCCGAAACTCAAAGGCAAAGAGAATGTGAAACTCAAACCTCTCAATCTTGTTAAAGGGGACATATCATGTTATTAAATCCGTCCTTTTCACACTTAAATCATTCAGTTGTGTTCTATATAAAGTGGAACCGCAACATTTTGGTCTGAATTCTTATTGTAGCTCCACAGGCTCCTCTTTTACCCCTGTTCTGAGGTGCGTCTGAGAGCAACTCGTTTTGGTGCTGTTGAAGAACTTCACAACCCGCCTCCCTCCAGGTGAAAGTGTTCTACTCCACCTTGTGGCGCAGAAACAAGAAGTGCTTACTTGAAGTGCTTCGTGCAGATGAAGAGTAATTTCCCCACTGATATTTCAGTGAAAAATAAAATGTAACCAGTCACTTCAAAGAGGATCTAATGTTGGGGGATGGTTTAATGATTTGTGTTGGTTAATACACCAAAAAACTAAATATACATTTGCAACTTCTGCATACTTGAGTTGGACTACAAAATTGCAGTAGGAAATAAAAATGACAGATACGAAAAAGTGGTTGGCTGGACGTCCCTGATCTTATTAAGCTGTTCTGCAGCAAATAATGTGATGCAACAGTTCAAAAAATGTCATAGAAGATGAGCTAACTGAACAGACTGAATAATATGACAAAACCAGAATATAACAATATCTATGCAGCACCCCAAAAGACTAAATTCAAGTTTTCTGCACTCCTACAGACTCCAAGTACACAACAAAATGTATTTAAGGGTTAAAAAAGTGGATTTTACATGATATGTCCCCTTTAAGGCTGTATCCAGTGGTTGTTCATGAAAATTATTTTAGCATTTCCAGATAATCAGGTCAATATATCCTACATATTGTTGTTCCAGCATATGTCTCAACATGATTAACATCTGACGATGGATTGTAATAGCAAGAAATACTCACTACTGCCTGCAGAGAAATTGGTGTGCTTTGTTTACAACATGTCAAGAACAGCAGATAAGGCATCCTAGATATGGCTCACTACAGTTTGAATGTTGACATCAGTACTTCATCCATATGGGCTTATCAATAATATAGACAAATGGAAAGCTACCTATATGACAGCATTTTATGAAGAAACGCACAGCATGTACTCTGTTGTACATCATTTAGAGGATTTCATATCATGTTTTACTCCAGGGTAGTTAATTGGGTTGAGTAATCTGTAAACGTTCTGGGACAAATGTTGCAGATGTTTGTGTTTGTATTTGCACCACATCAGAAAATGTCTAGATGTCTAACTTTAAAGAATGTTTGGAATTGTTTCTTTGTTCTCTACAAGTACAGGTTTTAAAATTAGCAAGTGTAAATGGGGAAACTGGTTTAACAATTGACAGCAACAGTCTACATGATGATAACACAGCTGTAGAGTCTAAATTCTGCTCTGAACAATACTCAATGCGACCCACATACACCCATATAGAGAAATTAAAGGCCTTGCTTCATATGGTCCCTGAATCCTCAATGAATTTATAAAATAGTGTGGATGATGAAAGTCGGAGTTTTATGGGGAGCTATGAAATATATGGCAAAATAAATAAATAAACCCAGGCTTTCTCGGCCCCCTAGGCAACAGACGTTTATATGATAATCAGCTCTGCTCTAATTTGCATTTAAGTCTATTTTAAAAAATGACTTCTTTAAAAAGAGAAATGGTGAAGAATAGGAAACATTATGAGAGCAAATTTTCTTATAGAGAAACAGAATACAAGCTTTATCATTTATATTTTACAATTATTCATCAGGGAGATAATTATTATTGTCATAAATTGTCAGTGTTTTTTTTACATCTCAAAATAAAATAATAATCGTAGTTTGTTTTTCTAAAAGATATGATCATTATAAGTTGGTGATTTAAAAAAAAATCTTTCCCTCCCACTTTGGTCTTTCTTTGGCTCTGTCACAGTTCTTACTTGGCAACCTTAGCCTTAAAATCCATTTGGCCTCTACTTTTACAATTTCATTTCTGCATTTCTTGCATTTGGTTTTAATATTAAAAAGTACACACTGTGTTGCTCCAAGACTATGGTTTGCACAAAATAATTGTGTTAAACGAAAAGTTTAAAAACGAATAAATCATAGATTGTTTTGCATACTGTAAATTAAGTTAATTTTTATGGTTTTATGTTTTTTTATGTTACGTAGCCAAACCTTTTTACCTATCAACCAGGTCAGACTTATTTCTTGTGGTTAATGGTAAGAAAGTTTACCTAAATTGGACTGATGAACATTTACATTCATCAAAAAAATTATTGTAGAAACAGTATCAGAATTAAAATTTTAGTTGCAAAGGTACCCAGACTAAATGGCAAAAAATATGCCAGGAATTCCTTGATAGTCTTTAATGAGAACTAAAAGTTAGTTGAAATATTTTTTTTATAACACATAATTAATATCACAGAGAAGAAGGTTGCACCAGTAGACAGTTAGTTCTTTGGAGAGATCGGCTTCTCTTGTTGTTAGACGTTTATGTGTAACTGATGTCCTTGTTTGTGATCCTTACATAAATCTCCCAAAGTAAATATTCTTGTGCTTTTGCTACTACTTCATCCTAATTGCTACGTCTGATGCTTATCTATGAAGTTTGTCTCAGGCCTTCTTTTTGACATGGTGACAAAAACATTCTGCGTTTTAAATTCAGTCTGAAGCAGACAACCTCTGTCAGTTTCTCAGCAACCAGAAACTTTCAAGTTCTTTAATGGCCAGTCCACACTGGTGCATGGGACAAACATCATGGTATGCTACCACTGCTGCTACCAGGGTCCTCCGTGCCATACCCAGACATACCAGATCCAGATATCCTGCCACCCATGTTATAGAAGCAATGATCCCACTAGAGAAGCTTTGTTCATCCTAATAGCTGGAAAGAAACACTCATTCTCCATCATTTATAGGGGCAGCCCACTGTTGTCTTGATGCACTCCAGAGGACCTCTCAAGATCTTGCAAAGACCACCTATTGTTAATTCCATATGCTTAGTCCAAGGTAAAGGAGGCCTAAACATGTTATCGTTTGAGCTCACAAATGGCAGCAGACCAGAGTTTGCTTACCAATCCATGTACCAAAGCCCTGGCAATAGGAGAGCTGCACCTCAGATTCCATGAAATATCTTTACTTTCAGCACTGACACAGTTGGATGATAGTAAAATGAGAAATTATGCATGTATTTTAGGAAAAACTGCCTATATTTATGCAAATTACACCCACTGCAAAAACCATGTAGTTCTGAAACAGACTTTGAATCACTGTTGAATCAACTATTGTTAAATGGTTATCATCTCCAGAAAGCTGGTGGTAACTGCAACAAAGAAGAAGAAACAAAACAAGTCTGTTGTGCTGCTGCTTTTACAAAAGAGAAATCAGGAATATCATAGCAGGTATAATTCCCCCTCTGCTTTATTAAAGTGAATCTACAAAACAAAATAAAAGAAAGAATGTTAAATACTGTTTAAACTTTAAAATACAAATTCAATAACTGTGAGAAAAATCTAACTGATTGTGCTGCAGATTCAGAGGTTAATGAAGCTAACCCAGGGATACCAGTTTTGTTTGGATGCACGGATGATTGGCTGTCCAGGCTGGCAGATTGCTCAGGGTGAGTGAGGAGGAAACCTGATGCTCAATTCAGAGAGGAACCAAAACCATAAAATTCAACTATGGACCAGTTTGGTTATTTTATTATATGAAATGTAATACAACATGCTGAAGGTCAACAATGGCTATTTTCTTCTTTTACTCTGATAAAATACCTAATATTGGTACATTACGTATTTGCACAGGCAACATCTAAAGACTGTACAATGTGATATATATTTAACTTGAGTACTGTTTTTCTCTATGTAATTCAGTTAAAGGGGTGAACAGTGTCACCATCTTTGACAATATGCAGCAGTACATTAAAAACCTTCACATCATTTATCGAGTTTGAAACTCATTCCTTAACTATTTGCTTTGGCAATTTTAAGGAGTTTTGTTATGCTTCATACATTAGGACCGGAGGGAATGACATTTTATTCTGTCAGCCATTTGCTTACTCTGTGTGATGGTGATGCAAGAATATGGCGCGGTTGTTGGTGGCAGATGGGCTCGTCTGAGTGTTTCAGAACCTGGTGATCTACTGGGATTTTCAAGCACATCCATCTCTGAGGTTTACAGAGAGCAGTCTGAAAAGGCAAAATGGCTACTGAGCTGAAGTTGTGTGGGAGAAAAGGCCTTATTGTCAAGAAGAATGGACAGAAATACTCATGATTACCTACCATCAGTAAAGATACCACATATCAAACTTTGAAGCAGATGGACTACAGCATCAGGAGACCAAGCTAGGTGGCTAAGAACAGGGAACTGAGTCCTTAGTTTTTGCTGACCATATCATCCCTTTATGACCCCAATATACCCATCTTCTGATGGCTACCTCTGCAGGATTGCCACAAACCCCAAATCATCTAAAAATGGTTTCTTGGACATAGCGAGTTCACTGCACAGCATGGGTCTCTACAGTCACCACATCTCAATCCAATGGAGCACCTTTGGGATGTAATGGACCAGAAGGATCACACCATGACTGTACAGCCCACATTTCAGCAGCAACTGCAAAAACCTATCATGTTAATGTGGAAGAAAGTCTCTAAGGAATGTTTCTGACACCTTGTTGAATCTGTGCCATGAGCAATTCAAACAGTTCTGAAGATTGCAAGACCAGCAAGGTGTACCGGTGAGTGTAACTCAATGGTAACCTCTGTCAATAAAGCTTGATAATGTATTTCAGTCCCTGTTTTAGTATTCTGAATTGATATGGATAACAGTTTATAACAAATAGAATGAGGGAATGGAACTTGCTGATATGGCCCGTCCTTGTACCCTTCCCCTGGGATCAACCCATCTGTCTCTCTCTGGCTCGGTGGATCCCTGCGGCATGCTGGGACTGATTACCTTTACATTTAAACAAACAGCTCCAGCTCTTTGGAGGCAGTCAGCCATGAGTACTGACGGGGAGGGAGGGGGGTTCTCAGGTCAGGCAGTTGGTGGAGAAGACTGATTAGGTGATAAAAATGTTATTTATTTTGCTTACTGATAAAAGGCCCTGTCCATACATAGAAACACACACATCTTTTTGTACTTGTCCTCAGAAAGATGCTACATCTGCTGTACTGGTTGTCTAACATTTAAGGGTTTAAATACCACACATCTTGTTGGTCTGTCAAACCAAAAAGCCATCAGAAAAGCGAATGTCTATATGACAAAATGTCTACTGTGTCATGGAACAGTGATTGAAACACAATTACAATTAGTACTCCACATTCTCACACATACTGTCCTTCACTTTATCTCTGCTCACATCCACACAGACAAATTCATTTTGAGACTGCCCTTGTCTCTCTCCCTTTGCTGTCTGTTGGTGAGAAATCATTTTATTCGGCTGAGTGCTTCCACAGAAATTTGCTCCATCTGGCCAATGAGTGGACCAGGCAGAAACAAGTGCAGGCACAAGATCGAAAGAAAGGAGGTTATAATGGGAAACATTTTTTGCCATCAGTTTCTGTACAGTACACAAAGACTACGTCCATAATACTATACGTGTAGCATTATGTCTTCCCGACCAATTTACCAGAAATCTATTGGATACAGGAGGTCAAATGAATTGTCAAGAAAAGGCTAACAGTCAGTTCTGAGAAGAAAAGACCCACATGATCACAGGTCTGGAAAAGCAAAAGCAAGCTTGAATTACATCAAGGAGGTTTGAAGTGCAAAAGCCCATCAAGATAAGAAACACATAAGGACTGGATTAAAATGCAAGATAAACACACAGCTTCACAATCAAAGTAAGGCACCAACAACAATCTGGAACGACTCAATTAATCTGCTAAAAAGAATAATCATCTGGAGTTTAAAGAGAAGTATCATTTGTAAATGTTGAAATAAACACTCAGTTCAGTTTCATAGAAACATGTTCCATTCCCTTTCAACAAAAAAATGGGTACAATTTATTCTGGTTTAATGTCAGACAGTGTGAAACAAAAGGTTTTGTGTTTTCCTACAGTGTCTGTAAATATCTGTTTCAGCTGTGGATGTGCGCTATACATGTGCTAATATAAGATTAATAACCACAGTTTCATGATATTTTCACAAAAGTAAAAAGTAAAAATCCATTACATGATCTTATTGTTATATTCAAAAAATCATATGCAGTTGTAGCAGATTCAACTGTTCCAGAAAATATTTCTAAAAGGTTAAAGATCATGTCCAATGGGTTTAATGTTAATGGGGAGGACTCAATCAGGCCAATCAGGTTTTTACACACAGTTATCACTCATCTATGTCTTCGTGGACCTAGGTATGTCTACTGGTATGCAATCATGTTAGAACAGGAAGGAACCATCCCTAAACTGTTTCCACAAAATCAAAAACACGAAATTGTCCAAAATATCTTGGTATGCTGAAGCTTTTAGAGTTAATTTCACTGAAACTGAACCCCAACTCTTGAAAAATTGCTCCACCTTAATCTGTTCTGCAAAACTTTACACTTTACACAGTGCGGTCTGGGAAGTGCCTTCTCCTGATAACGACCAAACCCAGACACATTCATTGGATGAAAGAGCAGCATGATTCATCACTCCAGAGAAGATGTCACAAATGTTCTAGAGTCCAGTTGTGGTGTGCTTTACACAACTGCATCCGGGCCTGGGTACAGCTGCTCTGCCTTGGAAACCTTTACTATGAATCTCTTTACACAATACTCTTTAGCTAATCTGTAGGCTTCATGAAATTTGGAGAACATTTGCTACTGAATTTGCAGAAAGCTGTGGACCTCTGAGCATTATGGGCCTTAGCAACCACTGACCCTGCTTTGTGATTTAGCAAGATCTACCACTTTGTGGCTGAGCTGCTGTTGTTCCTAATCGCTTCCACTTTGTAATAATACTACTAAAAGTTTATTGTGGAATATTTATTTGCAGGGAAAATTGAAAACTGGACTTATTGCACAGGCTGCATCCTACCATGTCATCCTGGAATTCACTAAGCTCCAGAGAGTGACCCATTCTTTCACAAATTCTTGTAGAAGCAGGCTGCATGCCTCAGAGCTGGATTTTATACATCGACCATGGAAGTGATTGGAATATCTGAATTCAATGAGTTAGGAACGTGATCCAATACCTTTGCCAATTTAGTGTATCTATGAAGTAAGCTAACCATCTCTCAGGCTTTTCAGCAAGTCATAAATGTTTTTTATGCACAGAATTTCACATTTGCTAAAAAAAAACCAAACATGTAGATTAAGGACATTTAGTTGAGTGAATTATTGATAAACTAATTTCAGACTTGAAATATAACTTTGTCTGTAACCTCTATGATTAATTTAGGTGGTGTTGTTGATTTATCATTTCAGCCACAGCTAGTTTTAAAAGACTTCAAGCACATTAAAGTTTATGTCTCTGCTTTGTGCCCAACATGTAGATAACCAGCAAATCTTATCTAAACTGAATCTCTGCTTATTGATTTAGATGGCAAGAAAATAATTGTGTAATTTGTAGTTTCTTACTATTAGCAGTGACTTTGGTTAGATTTTCTTCTTCATAAGAAACCAGTGAAACCATTTCACATTAGCTGTTTTTGCAGTTGTTATGACAAACAGAAATGCTCTAAACATTTTCCTAAGTTAAAATTTTAAAATAGTTTTATTGACACTTGGTAATACCAGAATATGCTTGAATTATATTAAACAGTGATTAAGTAAATCTTACATTTTCCTCTCCATATGAAATTACTCCTTTTTTCTTTCTTTTCTTTGTTATAATACATGACCGCACATAAGTTATAATAATGCCAATGGTGGCACCTGTGGGTGGCATTGATGGAGGGGAATGCGGTGTAGAGAGGCTGGAAGTGAAAGGGTGAGCAGAACTGGTGCAATCACATGCCTGCTGGGATTTAAACGGGGAGCAGACAGTTGGGGAGGAACTGAGAACCTTGTGTGCAGTGTAGGTGTAATCATGGTTCTATTGTAAAAAAACAGTTGGGTCTCTAAAGCTGCGAGCAGCAGGGGGGTGAAGCCCGAGGGCTGCCCCTTCAAATCACCATGTCTTTAACATTTCTGACTAAATAAGAAATATATTGCATTCAGAAGTCTTACAAGTTGTCATGGCCTGTACTAGATTGGGCAAAAGTTAGCTTGAATTCACTGCAAGAGATCAGGAACGTTTGACTCTTATAACTCAACTGATTATCAGGGAGGCAGCTGGACTTTGGGCAGCTAGAAGTAGGACAAAGAAACTGCAGTTTATTAGGTAGAGTGATTATTTGGTCAGTTAGTCTTTGAATTTATTGGTCAACCATGTCTGGGTCACCAACTAAGCCTTGATAAACTTTGCTAAACTGAACTTAAAGTGCAACAGGAAGCTATAATGTCAAATTGTACGGTCAGAGACAGTGAGAAGAAGTACAACCTTGTGAAAAACGTCCTTGTCTGTTTTCACAGAAAGAAAATGAAAATGTGTCTTATATATGCATTCAGCCTTTCTGGGTCATTGCTTTGTAGAACCACTTTTGGCTACAGTACAGCTGCAAGTCTTTTGAGCCGCATCTCACCCAGAACGTTTGTCCATTGTTCCTACAAAAAGGCTCAAGCGGTGTCAGATTGGATGGAGAGTATCAGCAAACATACATTTTCATTTTTTGCCATAGGTTTTCAATTGGATATAGGTCTAGACTTTGGAACATTCTAACACATGAATATACTTTGATCTAAACCATTTCATTGTGACTCCGGCTGTATGTGTAGGGCCGTTTTCAATTCAATTCAATTCAGTTTTATTTATATAGCGCCAATTCACAACACATGTTGTCTCAAGGCAATTCACAACAGTCAGGTTCATACATTCCAATTAACCCTAACAATTGAACAGTGCAGTCGGAGTTAGCTTTTTATTCAAATTTGATAAAAAGCTTTTCTATCTAAGGAAACCCAGCAGATTGCATCCAGTCAGTGACTTGCAGCATTCACTCCTCCTGGATGAGCATGTAGAGACAGTGGACAGTCACTGGCGTTGACTTTGCAGCAATCCCTCATACTGAGCATGCATGTAGCGATAGCGGAGAGGAAAAACTCCCTTTTCCTGCCAAAAGGTGAAGTTTTTCTCCAGTCTCAAGTCTTTTGCTTTTAATGGCTTTCTTTCAGCCATGGCTTTGTTCTAGCTGCTCTTTCGAAACGGTTAGGTTTGTTAAGTACATGACTAATCTGCGGCTCCTCAAAGTAAATTATATAGTCCTCCTAGGTGCGTAATCATGTCCTGTTAGGTCTGTCCAGAACTTACCTGGCACATTTGCTTTCACATTTTCATAAAATGGGCAGGATTTGCTTCCACATATTCAGAACTCATGATCTTTTCGGCAGCGTATTTATAATATTTCAGTCAAATACAGTGAACAAAAAAATCATCTGAGAGAATACAAACAAAGGCAAAAGTTTTTATGAAACCTTTGGTAACAATATCTTAGGTTTCATGCAAACATATTAATAACAGTTTGGAAAAAGAAAAAAAATACTATCCACTAGTTGTTGCACACCACCGTTAATTGTCAGTATTGATTTGTAAACTGGAATGGTTTGTTATCCATAACTGATAACTGAATTTTGCAGAACAGCGCTATTGCCTATTAACAGTGATTTTCAGTGCAAAAAATATATGTGGTGTCTGTGTTGTTAAAAGCAAAACAAGATAAGCCAAACTCTAAACCTCAGTGAAGTCATTTGAATATCACAGCACAGTGCCATATTGACATTTTATGGGGAGTTTTAGAATTGCTTAAGATCATTTTGAAGTAAAGTAGTAACTCAGACTTCTGTTATAAACACATAGAATACTAATTAGCTGTGTAGGAGCAGTTTCTGTCCTCCACGATGTTCAAAATTACAGACGTTAATAAATTATGTTGCTGATGACAATCAATGAATTAGGTTATTTTGTTTCATTTGTTCAGGAATCTTATAAATGCCACACGTGTTATATAAAGTTCATTTTAGCCCTGGATAAATATTTTTTGCTTAAAATTTGTATCTTGCATTTTTCTATTTCTCTTAACATGGTTTTAACAAAATCATATTTACTTCCTTGTTATAAATCTGTTGACATTTACTTTTTTTCATAAAAAACAATCTGCACAAATTTGAGCTTTTTCTTCACTGGAAACAAATAATTTGTCTTTACACGTCATTTAATTCAAGAATGTATTTTTATTCAGTTCTGCACACCAACAACATCAATCTAACTAATCTATTTAAAATTGTCCAGTCTTTTACTTTGGTGACATCTCCCTCAAGGACTCTAAGAGGAAGACGTTGGCATTTGACCTCTGGAATGTAATACACTCATAGTGCAAGCTCTCAGTGGACTCTCTGGTAGTATGTCAACCTTCCAGAACCTTGTAATCCTAATGTATGTCTACTCAATCGGCCCTCGGAGATCCCTTTGTCATGTAGACCCAGAAATCTGCTTCACAGGAGATTTGACATTTGCTGCTTTCACTTTATGATGCAAACACCAGATTTCACAGCATACGTAAAGTTAAAAACAAAATAAATAAATTAAAATAAATAATAATAATACTAATAATAATAAAATTAAATTAAAAAAAAATAAAAAAGTTTTTACAGAAATGTTTTCCCTGTTATGTGTTTATATCAATTGAACTTTCCTTTCTCATGCCACTCTGTCATTTTATCTCATTTATGCAATTTCTATTCTTCTTTGGAACTTGCTGAAGATTTAGAAACTAGTCCATGTTTTTGGTTTGGGAATTTTGTCCACCAGAGCCAATCAGTATACCATATCATTCCAAAGTTAATATGGGCAGCTAAATATGACTTTACACTTTGTAACGTGAGTAGGCATTATTTAGTGCCTACGGTATTATCTCACACTCATCCCTGGTTTACCCATATCCTCAGCTTCTTCACTGGAAATCCATCAATCCAGAACTCAGAGTCTTCAATTTATTACAATGACAATTATTTTGTCATTATGCTTCACTGTGGGACTCATACAAGGACAGTGAGCCCTTTTCCTGTAGCAAGTCCCAAGGATTTCTATATGTGATTTAATGTAATGGTATAATGTTTTGTATAGTCAGTCAAGTCATAATCAAAGATCTGTCTTAATTCTTAAAAAAATATTTAGCAAACTGCTGTAAAATCTGGTCCAAAAATATTTATAACTCTTGAACTTCATTACATTTAGTCACATTACAAAAGCCTCAAAATTCAACAGATAGTAAAAGTATATTGAATGAGAAAACAACAAAATGTATTGCATGATTATGAAAAATAATTGATGGGGAACTTTTTTTTTTTACAAATAAAAATCTAAAGAGTACGGCAGGCATTAGCATGCAATCCCTCTCCCCCCCAAAAAAAACAGCAACAACGTTGAAAAAAAATAGTTTTCTTGCTTAAAGGTGAAACCTAAAGGTTATTATTGTCATACCTGCTTGTGTTTGGAGTTCTTGAGTTTGTGTTTTGTTATTTTACCTGGTCTAGTCCTTTGTTTTCTGTCTCCCTGCACCCCAAGCCCACACCTGTTCTGTGTTTTCCCCTGATTGTCTGGTCACGTTTGTCATGACTGCGGTCCAGTTTTGTATTTAAGCCCATTTGTTTGCTTTGTTCTCCGGCTGGTTCCTTATGTGTTGTTTGTATTTGTGTGCCCGCCTGGTGCCCTGTCCGTGTCCAGCCATGAGCAATAAAGTGTCGTCTTACCTGCAAACTTCGAGCTTCAGGAGTTCTTCCCCACATATTGGTCCAACAGAAACCCACATTATGAGAATTATGCTGTATTTAGCTCCATCCATCTTTTCATAATTTCTGCCGAGTTTCCCTGTCATAAAAACAGCTGCTGAAATAAATTCCCACACCATGATGCTGTCACCACCATGTTTCTTGTCTGGGATGGTGTCTTCAGTGTATACATTGTTAGTTTTAGCTCCATCCAACATCCCATCAACTCCAGCTTCTCTGTGCTTACTGAAATAAGCATGCTGAGAGCATGATTCTGCCACTACCCGGTTTCACAGTGGGGATGTTCTGGGTAATGTGCACAATGTAAGATGACAACATATGAAAATGTTCAAGAGGTAAAAATACTTTCACCTGGGGCGACTGTGGCTTAGTTGGAACAGTAGTTGTTCTGCAATTGGAAGGTTGTGATTCCAGCTTTTCCCTGTCACATGTGGATGTGCCCTTGGGCAAGCCACTTAACCCCAAGTTGCATACCACTCTGCTTATCGGTATGTGATTGTGTGCACCTCTATAAATGCGATTTGGTGAAGGTGGCTCTAGTGTTAAAGTGCTTTGACTAGCTGTTATGACTAGAGAAGAGCTGTACAAATTCAGTCCATTTGTCAGATTATTAAGATCTGTTTGGCCAAGTTTTGTTGGATGTTGAATACTTTATCTATTTTTTTTGTTCATGTAAAGACAAAGACTGACTGATGTAAAAGTATCTCATGGCATCAGACTGTTTTAATCTCAGTTTCATATTTATGACCAGTGCTTGCAGAATTTCTCTGCATGTTTGTGATCTGAATTTCTGTAAAGAGGGATTAATTCTGTCTCTGACCACATTTGTTTTCAACAGTTTGGCCATCAAGGGTTTTAAAGTCTATTGCTTATTAAATATTATTGCTGTGAATTTATCTGCTGAACCTTGTTGATTATAAAAAATATTAGAAAAGTTATGTTAGAAAATTGTTAAAGTGAAAATCAAAAGATGAAATGACAATAGTCTCCCAAAACATTGGATTAATTTCTGTCCAGCTCTCTCTTCAGCAGTTTGCGTCTCCTCTTCTGTTTCTATTAGCAGGAGCTCTCAGAGGGAGACGAGGGTTATTCTTGCAGTGCACTTCAGATAAGACACAGCAGGGAACACTCCTCATCCCACTTCAACTGTCTCAACCTTTAACATTCTTCTTCCCAATGGAAATGGCTTCCATTTATTCAAAAGCTACAAAGCGCTGTCAAGGCATATATGCAGGAATATGAGCCGTGACTAACCAATTGGCTTTTGCACCCGTGAAGGAATAGAGGGTGACACATTGAACACTTCACCATGGTATCGATGCAATGCTGTCTGGTCTCCCTGGTCTTTGCTCAATGTTGATTATTGTGTATCTCATTCAAAGAGATATGAGCAGTTGGTCTTATAGGTTAATAAAAACAGAGGGATTCACAGCCTGTTCTTTTTTCGCCTCACCGTTTAGGTTCCATTTTCATTTCACTGTCTTCCAAAGAATCCACTGATGGTAAAGTCAAACAGTGCAAAAGTCAAGCATAACTCTCTCTCTGTGATGCCTCTTTGATCACTGATGAACTCCACAATGAGGTGCTTGGCTGCTCCCTGCAAATATGGACTTCATTTTGAAAAACTGACAATTCAAGGGGCCTTTTAAAAGAGTTGTTTTTGCATTGTGCTTCCTAATTAAATGCACCATTTATGCTGATGGAGCATTTTGACCTTCGCTGCCTCATGGGAAAACAGGAAGATGAGAATGAATAATGTGAATGTGTATTTGACAGATGCTCATTCTGTCTGTGAGGAGAGGTCAGAGAGTCCAGATTAGTTGCTCAAACACCTGCGCAAAGCTAAGCCTGCTAACCTCTGAGCCAGCATATACTCACACACTGACACATGCTGGTGAGAGCTGACCATCTCAACTTCTCACGCAGTTCATATTCAGCCTGGAAGACTCTAGAATTTCATTCAAACATTTTCTGGATATGTATGGAAAAACAAATATAGGCTATAGAGAAATATTCGTTTTTAAGACTTTTTCCCTCTTCCACCATCTGCATAAATATCAGATTTTAAAGATAAATTGCTCCAGACTGATTATGTGTTGATTTTAAATAAAAAATGCACATCCATCTGTCCACCCATTTATATATTAGACATTTTTTGTCCATCTGTCCACTTGTCCATCCATCCATTTCTCGTTTATTTCCAGCCATGCGTTCTGCCATCCTTCCAGTCTTTGTTTTTTACAGGTTAGAAAAATAAAAACTAATCTTTGGGGACATCTGCTGTAAATTCAAAGTGATATTATATGTATGCAAAAAAGCCAAAATGGATTGAGCATTCTGAAAACCTGAATGCGTAAAAGTATAGGATTTAAAAACAAAAAATGTGCAGGAATCCTGTTCTCATCAGCACTTTGAACAGTTGTTGCTTGCACCTCTTTGAACGCAGCGCCTCTGTCAAATCTGGCAGATCAAAACAGGTATTTATAAGTGTGTTTACATACTAGAATGGAATATGGGAGCTGTTGTTCTGTGCCTCAGGGCATTTGACACTGGGCGATGGTAATGACTCACTGTTTTACAGGATGCTGTTTGGAGAGATAAAAGCTGTCGTGCTTTGGGGGCAGAAAATAATGTCCTATTATGTACATTAAAACACATCTCAGGTTTATTCTCAGAATGAAGCATGCACAAACTCACTCAGCAATAGCTGAGCTATCAGTCTGGCTCCTTGACATCAAAGCAAAGTTGATAATGTTGGCATCCATGACATGCTGAGATACAGATGCATACGTGGACGTGTGCATACAAACAACAGTGTTGTACTCCAGGCTCTGTAGTAAACTCAGGTGTAGTAGACAAGTTGACAATCTTAGAACTTGCTTTAATTACAAAGTGTTACTAAAACAGAGGGGAGAGTGGGGCTAAAGTAGAGCATGTTTAAAACAGACTGAGATGAAGTTTAGTCAGGAATGAAACATGAGTTTTTTTTTGTTTTTTTTATAGTAGTACAGTTTTAAAGTACCAAGCAGAACACCTACTCAAGCAATTACATTACACGATATATAAATTATACTCAGAGAAAAAAGTAAGTTTAAGGGCAGGAAGGGGGTCCCTTTCTGTACAGTGTGCAGTGGATACTAATCTCATTCTAGTTGTCTTTAAATTTCAGAACCAAATGGCAGCTGCTGTAAATAATCATATATCTTGCTGTCCTGAATACAATAACAACTGCTGCTGCTAGTTACAGTATTATTATTCATACAGATTAAAGACAACATACCAGACCTTTCTAATAACAGAAAGTATAAATATACATGTCTGTATGAAATCCCTTTTCTTCTCAATTTCTGATGCCTGAGACGGCTTATTGGTTTCCGATTACAGAAAACAGGCTATAAAAAATGTTTTTGGGTTTCTGGGGCTGTGATGTGTTAGCAAGAGATCCTTTAAGTCCTTGTCTCTTGGGTCAACCACACGGGCCAATCTTTTCAGTGGATTAAATTGTCTGCAGCTCATAAAAGGGTTCTTTTGAAACCCCTTTTGGATTAGAAATGAACTTTATTTACTAATATCCTGGATTATTTAAGATATATATTTTTTCATTAAACTTATTCTGATACTATTCCCACCACTGCCTCTTACCTGCTTTGTTGTATCTTTCAGAACACGGCGGTGGGCAGATCAATATTCATGGTCAACGCCACAGATCCAGACCAAGGCACCGGGGGTAGTGTTCTCTTCTCTTTCCAGCCACCTACTCCCTTCTTTGCTATAGATGGAGCAAGAGGCATTGTCACCATCACCAGAGCTCTGGACTATGAGACAACATCTGCCTACCAGCTCACCGTAAACGCCACGGTCAGCAAACATACAATACATTTTATCAATGCTTTCACACCATTTATTCATTTGAATCAAGGCTCCTGTAAACCTTGTGTTAGTGTGTGTTTTGTTTTGTTTGTTTTACTAGGATCAAGCCAAAGTGAGACCTCTGTCCCGGCTTGCAAACTTAGCTATCACCATCACTGATGTCCAGGACATGGATCCTATTTTCACCAATCTACCCTACAGTACCAACATAGAAGAAAACCTTCCCCTGGTCAGTACTATCTGCTACACAGAGCCACAATTTATAAAACATTCAAGGAACATTATGGTGGAATCAACTGAGGAATAACTCAAAATAGTGAGCTAAACCAGTTTCAAAATGGAAAAGAAAACCATACTTAGAAAAAGCAATGATGTTAAGGATGATATTGAGGAGGTAAACTCACATGTTTTAAAATTGTGATTAGAGTTTTAAAAGATCAGAAATTATAACAAGCCCAAAAGCAACAACAATAATAATAATACATGGTAAATAAATGACAAATATCAAATATTAAAGATAAATAAAACATATATATGACCATAAACAATGTATCAGTTATGATACAAAAGCAACAAGAAATCCAGGTGGTATTTCAATTCACTTTATTTATATACCTCTAATTCGGTCAAATTCAGTTTATTATTCAAATTGGTTAAAAGTTTTTCTATCTAAGGAAACCCAGCAGATTGCATCCAGTCAGTGACTTGCAGCATTCACTCCTCCTGGATGAGCATGTAGAGACAGTGGACAGTCACTGGTGTTGACTTTGCAGCAATCCCTCATACTGAGCATGCATGTAGCGACAGTGGAGAGGAAAAACTCCCTTTTAACAAGAAGAAACTTCCAACTGGGCGATTGAGAAAACAAGGAGGAGACACAAAAAACACAAAAGGACTGATTCAGGAGTACTTTCTATGTGAAAGCAAAGTGAAACATTAATGGTTGTAGCTCCTTTAGTGGCTTCATCTAGGAGAGAAAGACAGCAAAGCAGATGAACTCAGAGCCAGTTTTTGAGTCTAGCATATGACATAGAGCACATACAGTTAGTCACAGTAGAAGCTCAGCCTGTAGCTATGTTTAGGAGAGAGAAAGGGTTAAACACTTGAAGATGAGGCCAAAGAAAAGGGCTAACTATAAGCTTTATCAAAAAAGAAAGTTTTAAGCCTAGCCTTAAAAGTAGACAGGATGTCTGCCTCGCGGACTAAAACTGGGAGCTGGTTCCACAGGAGAGGAGCCTGATAACTAAAGGATCTGCCTCCCATTCTACTTCTAGAGACTCTAGGAACCACCAGTAAACCTGCAGTCTGAGAACAAAGTGCTCTGTTAGGAACATATGGACCAATCAGATCTCTGATGTATGATGGAGCTAGATCATTAAGGGCTTTATATGTGAGGAGGAGAATTTTAAATTTTATTCTGGATTTAACATAATCTAAATTTCTTTTAAGTTTAAGTTTGCTTTGTTCAGTTAAAGCATCCAATGAGTTACATTTTTTAATGCAAAATGTTCTTTTATTTTTTGTATCAGGTTTTATAAGCAGGGGTGAAAGTGAACCGGTACGGTCCGGTACTGCGTACCACTAAAAGATTCTGTGCCGTATGCAGTACCGGGAAGAGGGAAGAACGGCTGCCTGCTATGAAGCCGTCATCCAGAACCAGTTACGGCTTCATAAATTCACGAGCACACAAAGAACATCAGATCTGCTACCAATAGGCAGTCTAAAACACGATTTAATCTGCTTATAAATATAGTTATTTTCCCCTCATTCCAAATAGTTTCTGAACTGTTCTGCTATGCTGGAGCCTCAATGCTCTTGCTTTGCTTCTCTCCCCTCGGAGGTCGAGGCTTTTGTGAGCGGCCAGCCTTTAAAACGAGCGTTTATGTCTGTCTGCGCTTATGACCAGAGATTTCACATAGACTACATGAGAGCGCATGCGCGCTTCCCTCCAAAACAGAGCTGTTGCTAAGGAGATCGGTGCGTTCGATTTAATGGACTGGGAGATTTTACACACATGGTGCACAGACATAAAAAACCGCCGCTTGCGTTAGGACAGGACGAACAATAAATCACTTACCATCTAACCGCACTGTCAAATTTTTTATTTAAATGAAATCAAAACTTGACCACAATGCAGAAAACAATAACTTCTTTGTTCAAAAGAAAAGACGGAAACTGAAGATGAAAAGTTATGCATCAGAAAATGATTTATCATTGTTTCATACATGGCAGTTCTTTAACAATTGATATATACACTGCTCAAAAAAATAAAGGGAACACTTAAACAACACAATATAACTCCAAGTTAATCAAACTTATGTGAAATCAAACTGTCCACTTAGGAAGCAACACTGATTGACAATCAATTTCACATCCTGTTGTGCAAATGAAATAAACAACAGGGGGAAATCTTTGGCGATTATCAAGACACTCAATAAAGGAGTGGTTCTGCAGGTGGGGACCACAGACCACTTCTCAGTACCTATGCTTTCTGGCTGATGTTTTGGTCACTTTTGAATGTTGGTGTTGCTTTCACACTCGTGGTAGCATGAGACAAACTCTACATCCCACACAAGTGGCTCAGGTAGTGCAGCTCATCCAGGATGGCACATCAATGCCAGCTGTGGCAAGAAGGTTTGCTGTGTCTGTCAGCGTAGTGTCCAGAACCTGGAGGCGCTACCAGGAGACAGGCCAGTACACCAGAAGACGTGGAGGAGGTCGTAGGAGGGCAACAACCCAGCAGCAGAACCGCTACCTCTGCTTTTGTGCAAGGAGGAACAGGAGGAGCACTGCCAGAGCCCTGCAAAATGACTTCCAGCAGGCCACAAATGTGCATGTGTCTGCACATTTGTGGCCTGCATACCTGCATACCATCCTCATGGAGTCGGTTAGAAACCGACTCCATGAGGATGGTATGAGGGCCCGACGTCCACAAATGGGGGTTGTGCTCACAGCCCAACACCGTGCAGGACGCTTGGCATTTACCAGAGAACACCAGGACTGGCAAATTCGCCACTGGCGCCCTGTGTTCTTCACAGATGAAAGCAGGTTCACACTGAGCACATGTGACAGACGTGACAGAGTCTGGAGACACCGTGGAGAGCAATCTGCTGCCTGCAACATCCTTCAGCATGACCGGTTTGGCAGTGGGTCAGTAATGGTGTGGGGTGGCATTTCTTTGGAGAGCCGCATAGCCCTCCATGTGCTCGCCAGAGGTAGCCTGACTGCCATTAGGTACCGAGATGAGATCCTCAGACCCCTTGTGAGACCATATGCTGCTGCGGTTGGCCCTGGGTTCCTCCTAATGCAGGACAATGCTAGACCTCATGTGGCTGGAGTGTGTCAGCAGTTCCTGCAAGATGAAGACATTGAAGCTATGGACTGGCCCGCCCATTCCCCAGACCTGAATCCGATCAGAGCACATCTGGGACATCATGTCTCGCTCCATCCACCAACGTCATGTTGCACCACAGACTGTCCAGGAGTTGGCGGATGCTTTAGTCCAGGTCTGGGAGGAGATCCCTCACAAGACCATCCTCCATCTCATCAGGAGCATGTCCAGGCGTTGTAGGGAGGCCACACACAATACTGAGCCTCATTTTGACTTGTTTTAAGTTCATTACATCAAAGTTGGATCAGCCTCTAGTGTGTTTTTCCACTTTAATTTTGTGTGAGACTCCAAATCCAGGCCTCCATTGGTTAATAAATTTGATTTCCATTGATGATTTTTGTGTGATTTTGTTGTCAGAACATTCAACTTTGTACAGAACAAAGTATTCAATGAGAATATTTCATTCATTCAGATCTATGATGTGTTATTTGAGTGTTCCCTTTATTTTTTTGAGCAGTGTATATATTCTACATTGTCAAGTGATTCGAATATCTCCCTTATACAGACATTCTACAGTAAAGTAAAATATTGATACATTTTAATTAGTTTGAGTTTGGACTTGAGTTTGGAGATCTCAAAGGGGTGACAGATGAGAGTAACAATTAACACACACTTTATATATATATATATATATATATATATATATATATACTGTCAAAATAAGGTATTTCCATGTAATCCATACAACATTTAGTAACTGCTCACAGTTAACTCCATAAAAGTTACAATAAATATCCTTATATCCTTATGTGTAATCCATACAATAATTATTAAAACACAGTTGAAACAGTGAGGAGTGAAACAGGCATGTTCTCATATTCTGGAGCTGAGAGACTGCAGAGGCCTGTGTGGAGCCACATATTATCTGCCTTATCTTTTGCAAAAATATAAACAAGTATATCCAAAGAAATTATGTATGATGATTTTATATTCTTTCACATGTATTGAATAAAATTAGTAGTCTTTAAAAGATGTATGATTGAAATGTGGTTAAGAACTGAGAATTAGAGGAAAAACATTAAGGTTTGACATTCTCAATCAGCTATATATGAAAGAAATATAACATTAAAGCATGAATAAAGAAAATGAAGTGATGGTTTTGCAACAGTGTTTAAAGTGAATGCTGAAAGCTGAAGAATGAAATGTGTAATACTGTGTAAAGTTTAAAACTGAGCAGTTTAGGGAAAGAACTGTAGGATGACTAGGAGTGACGAGAGCCAGCTGCATGCTGACAGCGACCGGAGGATGCGACTACAGACCAGCGTGGCTATTATTAGCATCTCCAAGGCTGAGAAGCAGAATCAGTAGGTCACAATGACCCTGACGAAAGTATTGAGCAATAATCAAAAAGCTGAGCTGAATAGGTTGCGTAATAACTAAGAAGCCTAATAAGGACCTGAATGGTGAAGGCATCAAGCGCTATAAAAACAATGCTGAGAGCAGAAACGGGGTTGTTTCCTCGCAGAAGACCAGCGAACAAGATCGGGCGGAGAAAATAAGCTTGGATGGAAAAGGAACAGAGACACAGCCCCACTGATCGACTGCATTAAAGAAGAGGATTAACCCGTGAGCCCAGAAAGGACTGTGCCTCAAAATTAAGAATCTGATTTCATCTAAAGCCTTTTTATCCACACAACAGAAGTGAACTTGATTGGTGAACAGCTGATTGCTCTAAGTTTCAGGCTTCTGGAAGTCCTGAATCAACCTCATTTATGTCTCCGGGTTTCCTTCAACTCTTCAGCCTCTGGAAACTACTGTCTTCTGAGACATATGACAACAAAGATCCTGTTTAACCATCAAAGCCCGGAGCATCAGTGCCTGCCACTTAAAGGAAGAAAACTGAGGTTTAGTCGTATTCCCTTCAAGAAACCGCTCGATGTTACCAGAAGAAACATCTCCATCAGGTGGATGGATGAGCCTCCGTCTTCAAAGCCTCTTCAAACCCACTAGTTTCAGCATCAGGGAAAGACAGGTTGAGTTGATTGATTCATTTCTCTTATTGGAATTATTTTGTGTTGCCGAATTTAAGCTGTTACTGACCCTGGCAAAAGCATTACTAATTAAAGAAAACATAAAATTCTAGTTAAATCGTAGACATTCAATTATTTGAGTCACCGTATTGTTGGTTTTTCATTGGTGGTAAAAAGTCTTGTTGCCTGGTTCTAAGATATTTTAGGAGGTTTTTATAGGTTGCCTTAGTCAAGTTTGTTAAAACAGCGCCCTTGGGGCTCGTGTTGAGCTACTAAAATTAACCTAGCCCATATACCAAGAGCCAGTTGTAAATTAGGGAATGAGCAGCCATGAACAGAAGTGACTGTTGAAAGTGTGGATGACTGCGAGAGGCTACTCGGTCGCCCGGACCTCCAGTTGAAGAAGGGCGAGACTTTTGGATGAAGGCTGTCAGAGGCTAGGCGAGTCATTTCCTGACACCAGCTTAAACAGAACTTTCAGTAAACCTGCTTAGTAAGATCTTTCAGGTTTAGGGAAGTTCGGACCCGTTGGATGGAGAGCTGGGTTGAGCAATCCCTTAAGACGTGGGGAAGTAGGAGGGAGGGGTTAGCTCATCGGACAACGAAAATACATATATATATATATATATATGCCCCCAGTTCCTCTCTGTCTCTCTCTCTCTCTAGCTCCGCCCCTAAGTACCGGCAATAATTTAAAACTACTTTCAACCCTGGTTTTAAGGGAATTAAACCAGAACCAGTGAAATATTTTCAATGTTTGTGAAAACACACGAATGGGTCAATTCACTGATATTTTTAGCATAATTACCATCTTATGGGTCCTCCATAGCACCAATACTTAAAGAAATCAAACAGGGACTAAATTAGTCTTCTTTTAGACATAATTGAAAATACAGTTTTCTGATTTGTGAAACCTTTAGTTTGTGTTTGAAAACAAAAGGTGGCCAATTCTGATTACTTGTATTTTTTTCATATCTTGTTTTGTTCTGTGTTCTCATCTCATTTGTTAAAGGTATTGTTATACCCTCAAGACACACATTGCTTGAGTCAGACATCTCAAAAATACACCCCTTGCCTTTCTATTGACTAACCCAGCAGCAGCTAGTTGGCCACAGACTCTACAAGGCACAGTCCCTGGGGATCCTTTTCAAACATGTTCTATTTAGAAGTATCAACTCTTCTATGCATGGCCAAAGTCCAGTCATCGGTTCTGTCTTAGTGCCCTCCAGCATGGACGTGCCTAATGTGTGTTAAAGGTGTTACATGACACCCGTCATTTGATCTGTGGCACCTCAACAGCCCTGATGTGTGTTTCCCTTGAAGAACTGCTAGTTCATTCATCAATTCATTATCCCGTACCTATTACAGATCAGGTTACTAAGGTCAAAGGTCCACAGGAACACTTTAACCATCCTCTGGTTAGTTAGGCTTATTATTGGAGATCCCAAGGAGTTCCCAGACCAGAAGTCAAGTCAAGTCGAGTTTATTTATATACCCCTTTTCAGCCACAAGGCACTCAAAGCGCTGTACATGAGAAAAAACATTACAATGATACAGAAAATCAAACACAGAAAAACAAATGAAATGACATTAATAATCCTTGGGAGTTTACTGGTAAGAGCTGGTTCTAATCCAATCTTTCTAATAGAGGTAATTAGCTCATTAAGTCCTCTGTGGTAAGGAATTCATCCTGTGCTAGAAGAAAAATTATAATATTAATCCTTGAGGTCACTGGTATGAGGCAGTTTTGGTCCCATCATTCAAATAAGCTGGGTCACTGGTAAAAAACAGTTTTAGTTCAAACTTTTTAAATACTGATAATGTTTGGCTGTCACTGGTATGATATACAGGGGTTGGACAATGAAACTGAAACACCTGTCATTTTAGTGTGGGAGGTTTCATGGCTAAATTGGACCAGCCTGGTAGCCAGTATTCATTGATTGCACATTGCAGCAGTAAGAGCAGAGTGTGAAGGTTCAATTAGCAGGGTAAGAGCACAGTTTTGCTCAAAATATTGAAATGCACACAACATTATGGGTGACATACCAGAGTTCAAAAGAGGACAAATTGTTGCTGCACGTCTTACTGGCGCATCTGTGACTGTGGGTTGGACAATGAAACTGAAACACCTGTCATTTTAATGTGGGAGGTTTCATGGCTAAATTGGACCAGCCTGGTAGCCAGTCTTCATTGGTGCACGTCTTGCTGGCACATCTGTGACCAAGACAGCAAGTCTTTGTGATGTATCAAGAGCCACGGTATCCAGGGTAATGTCAGCATACCACCAAGAAGGACGAACCACATCCAACAGGATTAACTGTGGACGCAAGAGGAAGCTGTCTGAAAGGGATGTTCAGGTGCTAACCCGGATTGTATCCAAAAAACATAAAACCACGGCTGCCCAAATCACGGTAGAATTAAATGTGCACCTCAACTCTCCTGTTTCCACCAGAACTGTCCGTCGGGAGCTCCACAGGGTTAATATACACGGCCGGGCTGCTATAGCCAAACCTTTGGTCACTCATGCCAATGCCAAACGTCGGTTTCAATGGTGCAAGGAGCGCAAATCTTGGGCTGTGGACAATGTGAAACATGTATTGTTCTCTGATGAGTCCACCTTTACTGTTTTCTCCACATCCGGGAGAGTTACGGTGTGGAGAAGCCCCAAAGAAGCGTACCACCCAGACTGTTGCATGCCCAGAGTGAAGCATGGGGGTGGATCAGTGATGGTTTGGGCTGCCATATCATGGCATTCCCTTGGCCCAATACTTCTGCTAGATGGGCACGTCACTGCCAATGACTACCGAACCATTCTTGAGGACCATGTGCATCCAATGGTTCAAACATTGTATCCTGAAGGCGGTGCTGTGTATCAGGATGACAATGCACCAATACACAAAGCAAGACTGGTGATAGATTGATTTGATGAACATGAAAGTGAAGTTGAACATCTCCCATGGCCTGCACAATCACCAGATCTAAATATTATTGAGCCACTATGGGGTGTTTTGGAGGAGCGAGTCAGGAAACGTTTTCCTCCACCAGTATCATGTAGTGACCTGGCCACTATCCTGCAAGAAGAATGGCTTAAAATCCCTCTGACCACTGTGCAGGACTTATATATGTCATTCCCAAGACGAATTGATGCTGTATTGGCTGCAAAGCGAGGCCCTACACCATACTAATAAATTATTGTGGTCTAAAATCAGGTGTTTCAGTTTCATTGTCCAACCGCTGTAGTTGCAATACAATCCTTTTAAGAAATCTAAAATTCTCTGGTCATTCTCTGGTGCAGCTTTCCCTCTCTGACTTTCTGACATGGAATGTTTCTAACACTTGGGAATGTCGTGTCTGTGATGAAGTGAAAACCTGGAATTCTAACAGTTCCTGGTTGATTTGAATTGTTTGAACCTTATTTAACTTATCAGCAGAGGCGATATGATGCTTTTGGTTTGTTTGGAATTGCATAATAGTAAAACCGATGCCTGGGGAGGAAGAAAAGAAGACAGAGGCAACTGATTGGCTGCTGAGAATCTAATCTATGCTCTCAGTTTAGCTGTTCACTGCTGATTGGCCTGAGGATCCACTGTAGAGTGTGAGAAGCCCTCTTATTGACTAATGAAAGGTCAGCTGCAGCTGTGATTGGCTGATAGGCAGGCTTGGTGTGGATTTAACCCATGAGGTCTGAATCTCAGTCTACAGTGTGACGTTAGCTTGTGGGCGGGGTTGATCAGTCAGGGTGGGGTGGTGAAGAGGAGGAGCCCCGTCTATCCAGCAATCACAGTTGCTATGGTAACGAGCTCCTGGCCATCTCACAACACAACAAACATGATTGCCTTGGTGAAGTCCAAGCTGCACTGAAACATGTTTGACTTCAACTTCGACTCAGAATGCAGACACAGCTCTTGCTTTGGTTATACCCTTAAAATTAAACATGTCATGTGGTCATGCTGCTCTTTGATTATCAACTATGCGTATTGAGCTTGAAAAATATATTTAAAGGCCTAAATTCTAACCAAATCAAATCTCCTCCTTTCTGAGTCTCACCTGAAGAAACCCCATCATCCACCCCAACCTCAGTCTGGGGAATCTGCATGCAGCACTGCAGGTGTGTCAGATTGTAATTACTGTAGGGAATTTACTATCCTGCCTCTGGGATGTTAGGCCTCCAGCAAAGGTCGCAGAAGTCTGTGAATCGCATGAATTGCTAAGCAGTGGGGTCTCCCTGTGACCTTACCTTAGTCATTATTGCAATTGGGTTTGTAATGGCTATCTAATATATTGTCTGTTTCCCTGAGCACCATTATACTCAGTCTCTCTACTCAGCCCCTTAACGTAGCACCCAGGTGGCTAATAGTCCAGCTATTGATGTTTCCAGTTGCTTGGAGGGAATTATACACATGGGCCTGATACTGTCTGTCCTTATTTCTGTTTCTGCCCCTCTGTCACTTTATTTCCTTCTGTCTTTGCTTCAGCTCCTCACCCAAGCCAGCTTCTGTGCTCACACGACCACATGCTTATCCCTGGTCCGCAGCCTGTACGCGACGTAGTAGAAATGTCAAGTGCTACATTTGCATGCATATTAACAGTGCATGCATGACGGGGCTGACGCCTAGTGTCTCCTTGCCTCTCTGATTCATCAACTGTCACCAGGAAGGTCACAACAGGAAGACAAAACTGGGAGAGGTGAAATGGGATAGAAACAGGAACAAATGTTGGAATGAAATAATTGAAGACAAAAGAAGAAATGTTAGATGACAGAATCTAGACGTTTGATGGAGTCTTTGTTTTTGGATTGAGAAGTAAACCTACTACAGGATTGGAGAGAGACAGACACATTTAGTGTTGGTACCTCAGGTAAAGATGTAATACATGAAAACATATCCATCTTTTATTACAGAAGCATAATTTCACACAGAGAAATCTAATCTCCACTCAGTCTTTTCCTTTTACAAGGTTGGAACATACAGAGAGAGGGATCTTTGGTGATTCATGTTTGCACAATCTCTCCAGATTGTTAGTTGAGATGGTTGATTTTTGGGATTGGTGAGCTATTTCTGTGTAGATTTGCCCTTATGTTGTCAATCAACATCCTGCAGTGGTGATCTATTTTCAGATTCCTGACTGAGTACGTTTTCACATATTTATCCTTAGTTGTTTGCCAAACCTTTCAGGAAGGTATGTTGCCAAGACTCAATTTTAGTCTTGTCCATCAAACGGATCCAGGTAATAGAGGATTTCTTCAGTGTCATTCAGATAAATGTGTGCTTTTTTTCCATTTTATACCTACCTATTTTCCTTCGTTTATAAAAATGTTGTCAAAGAACTTTCTTAGCCTCTGTCATAGTAGGAGTTAATTTTCTGACCCACATGCAGAACCACGCAGCCAGGGAGACAAAACAAGTTGTAAACAAAGTTTATCTTTCTCCAGACTTGGGTTCAGGACGCTGGAAACTAGGAACTAGGACTGGAGAGGTCTGCGAAGAGGAGGCTCAGTTAGATTAGTGTTCTCTCAGGAAGGTTAATCAGAGAGGCAGTTAATGAGGAAGGAGCTTCCTTTCCTGGTTTTTAGTAAAAGCTCCAAGGTTGGTTTACGGTTGCGGGGTTTACCTGCTGGTGGTTGGTTTATGAGATCCGTGGGTAATTCTGCTGGTCGGCGGGAGAGCGAGCAGGCAGGAGCTTAGAGTGACTTGGTTCGGAAGATGACTACTTCAGGTGGTTTTCCAGAAGCAAGCTCTTCAATGAGCTGCAGTCATATCAGGAAGGGGGGGCTGGATCGAGAACCTGGGAGTAACAGCAACAAGAACAAGTGTAGGACAGGTTAATTTCAGACTTAGCAGGCTAGATTCTTCTAACATGAAACTAGGAACTCAGAGAGCTAGAGGTTACCAACTACAGGTCCTTCTCAAAATATTAGCATATTGTGATAAAGTTCATTATTTTCCATAATGTCATGATGAAAATTTAACATTCATATATTTTAGATTCATTGCACACTAACTGAAATATTTCAGGTCTTTTATTGTCTTAATACGGATGATTTTGGCATACAGCTCATGAAAACCCAAAATTCCTATCTCACAAAATTAGCATATCATTAAAAGGGTCTCTAAACGAGCTATGAACCTAATCATCTGAATCAACGAGTTAACTCTAAACACCTGCAAAAGATTCCTGAGGCCTTTAAAACTCCCAGCCTGGTTCATCACTCAAAACCCCAATCATGGGTAAGACTGCCGACCTGACTGCTGTCCAGAAGGCCACTATTGACACCCTCAAGCAAGAGGGTAAGACACAGAAAGACATTTCTGAACGAATAGGCTGTTCCCAGAGTGCTGTATCAAGGCACCTCAGTGGGAAGTCTGTGGGAAGGAAAAAGTGTGGCAAAGTGTGGCAGAAAACGCTGCACAACGAGAAGAGGTGACCGGACCCTGAGGAAGATTGTGGAGAAGGGCCGATTCCAGACCTTGGGGGACCTGCGGAAGCAGTGGACTGAGTCTGGAGTAGAAACATCCAGAGCCACCGTGCACAGGCGTGTGCAGGAAATGGGCTACAGGTGCCGCATTCCCCAGGTCAAGCCACTTTTGAACCAGAAACAGCGGCAGAAGCGCCTGACCTGGGCTACAGAGAAGCAGCACTGGACTGTTGCTCAGTGGTCCAAAGTACTTTTTTCGGATGAAAGCAAATTCTGCATGTCATTCGGAAATCAAGGTGCCAGAGTCTGGAGGAAGACTGGGGAGAAGGAAATGCCAAAATGCCAGAAGTCCAGTGTCAAGTACCCACAGTCAATGATGGTCTGGGGTGCCGTGTCAGCTGCTGGTGTTGGTCCACTGTGTTTTATCAAGGGCAGGGTCAATGCAGCTAGCTATCAGGAGATTTTGGAGCACTTCATGCTTCCATCTGCTGAAAAGCTTTATGGAGATGAAGATTTCATTTTTCAGGACGACCTGGCACCTGCTCACAGTGTCAAAACCACTGGTAAATGGTTTACTGACCATGGTATCACTGTGCTCAATTGGCCTGCCAACTCTCCTGACCTGAACCCCATAGAGAATCTGTGGGATATTGTGAAGAGAACGTTGAGAGACTCAAGACCCAACACTCTGGATGAGCTAAAGGCCGCTATCGAAGCATCCTGGGCCTCCATAAGACCTCAGCAGTGCCACAGGCTGATTGCCTCCATGCCACGCCGCATTGAAGCAGTCATTTCTGCAAAAGGATTCCCGACCAAGTATTGAGTGCATAACTGTACATGATTATTTGAAGGTTGACGTTTTTTGTATTAAAAACACTTTTCTTTTATTGGTCGGATGGAATATGCTAATTTTGTGAGATAGGAATTTTGGGTTTTCATGAGCTGTATGCCAAAGTCATCCGTATTAAGACAATAAATGACCTGAAATATTTCAGTTAGTGTGCAATGAATCTAAAATATATGAATGTTAAATTTTCATCATGACATTATGGAAAATAATGAACTTTATCACAATATGCTAATATTTTGAGAAGGACCTGTATGTGGACCATCAGGCGATGAATGCTTGTCCAGCAGCTCCTTTTAAACGGTGCAGCTGGTTATCGCTGGCAGCGATCAGCTGTGCGCCATGCCCACCAGCAGCGCTCTTCTTGACAGGCACACAGTCAGTCTTACAACACTCAGGATCACCCAAACACACAACCGTAACAGACTCATTCTTAAAAGGAAAACTTTTCTGGTAAACGTTTTTTTTTCCGGATTGTAAAATTAAAATTAATTTTGATTCTTCATGTTTCTCTTGAGAATGTTTATATACATTTAATTTAGGGGTGGAAAATTTTGTATCATAGTTTAGTATCCTACAATGTTGAAAATAAGATCTAATTAAGGAAAAACTGCAAATCCTAAAATTAAAACTATGGTTTAGACCTTTGATATTTTTCTGTTGTCATCCTCATGAGTGAATGAATAACTAAACATTAAATAAGTATACAGACATAAGTGTAGATTAAGATTTGATTGCACAAATATTGTGTGTGGTTTAGCAACACCAAGTACATTAGTTGCTAATTAATGTAAATGGTGTAGTGATGTAGCTTTTTTAAAAGCTACATCAATAAATTTAGAAGAATATTGGCTTACATTTCTAAGGTTTTATTGTCATCATAATAAATGCCACAAAACATTGTGTTAAGATTCAAATTCAATGTAACAATTTCCTGGTAAATATTAGTTCAACTTTAAACTGCTTTTATTTTGTAGGAGCCATGACAAAAATGGCTCAATGGACTGAAAAGGCCAGTTGAATTACCAATTAGGAGCTTTTAGAAACCCTGATCAACATAAAGAAAAATGAAGTATTAGTAAAATACAATACTTTGTTAGTGTTACCAATAATTGTGCCACTGCTTATTTTGATTAAAATCATTTAACATAATTTTTCCACACTGACCAAATGTACTCAAAATAAAGGCTGCATTTTTTAATGAAATGTTAAATTATGCTTCTGGAATCAAAGATTAATTTGTTCTAAGGATTTTTTTACAACAATTCAGGGGCAATACATGTGGCTGCCACTATAGGTTTAGTAAGACATATGAAGGTCAGCAGTATTGGATCTCTGGTGATCTCATATATTCTTGCAGACACGTGTCATTTCCAGTTTGCACCAGTTTACCAATGAAAAGCTGATGCTGTACAGTGACAGAATATGTGTCAGTAGCTGTAAAAGCTCATGACATTTACACATAAGGCCATCAAACACACACTTCAGTCATAGTACACCTCACAAAGTTGGAATTTCCAAACACATAAAAAGCATCTTATTTCTTTCCTTTTCTCTTTGAGTTTGTTTCTCTTAAACGTTGTCTTTTCTCTTCTTTTAGGGCCAATCAACCTGTCATCCAGGAAAACGTTTGACAAAGAACTGCCAAATGTTATTTATTTATGTGTGGTTTTTTTTTTAAGAAGAAATCACAGGTCTGTGTTTTTAACAGTTATGGCTGTGAATCTATGCTCTAACCGACATTAAGCTCCTTCTAGGGCAAACACGCAATTTGGCTGTCAAACCAATGAGAAGGAAAGAGAAGGAGAGAGGGAGGTGGGGGAGGACCGCACTCTAGAACTATAACGAGAAATGGAAGGATTGTTTGTATGTGAATGTGTGAGTGTGTCTGTGTGTGTGTGCGCAAGCGCACCCCAAGGGTGGGTGGGGGGTTTGTATCTGTGACAGCTGATTGAACAGATTCCACTTGTGTGGACAGCTCAAGAATATTGCTGATATTACTTCAGCATCACTTCTTCTTTTTCTCCACGTTGTTCCCGTATTTCTGTGTGTGTGTTTCCCTCTCAGCTGGGGAGTGAGTCTCTTTCTAAAAGGCTTGTAATTGATTCTGCTTTAATTGGTCAATGACAGGAGAAGATTTGGCAGAAATGGAGCATAAACATGTCTTTGTCAGGGTTTGGACTTTGTTTGTATTTAGTTACTTTTTATCTAAGATGTTTATATTGAGTATTTTGTTAGTTGTGGTGGTTTTGGTTACTTCCTCTGTGTTAGTTTCCTTTATAGTTGTAGTTCCTTTTTAGCATGGTTCTTTATGTTTAGTTTCTATAGTTCTAGTTCTCCCTTCTGTTTGGTCTGCTTTAGTTAGTGTTTACATTTTGTTTGTATTTATTCTAGCCCTCATGTTCTTTGCTTGTTTCCATCAGTCTGGTTTTAGGTTTGTTTACTAGGTTTGTTTACTTTTGTAATCTGGGTTCTTCATGGGTTATTCGTTTATACTTAGGTTGCTGTTCTTCTGTTTCCTTTAGTTTATGGTTATTCTAGTTTCCGTATGCTTCATTTGATTATTTATTTTTGTCTATAGGTTTGCTTGGTCTGTGTTTCCCTTTATTGTTAATTAGTCCCTTCGCCATGTGTCAGTCTATGCATTAGTTCCACCTGTTCCTTCAGCCTCCCTGCCTCCTTGTCACACCTGTTCTTAGTTCCTTTGATTACCTGCCTTTGTCTCCCTTTAGTATATTAGTTGGTTTTGTTTCATTGTGTGTCTCTGGTTCCTCCGAACACAACCCCTGATTGAGTTAAGTGTTTTTGCTACGTTCCTGCAGTGAGTACTTGAGTACGTTTTTGGACTGTCTCATGTTTGTACCTGCAGCGAATTTTGCTACATTTTTGCTATGTTTGTAATCTCTGAATAAAGCTGAAGACCGTTTCAAAATGCTGCTGCCAAGCTCTTGTCTGCGCTTTGGTCCACCCCAAAACCTCATCGTGACAGTCTTGGACACAATTTGCAGGATCAATGGGAGGCAGCCCCCCCTAAGGTGTGAGCGAGAGGGACAGCGAGGGAGGGAGGAAGGAAGGAAGAAAGGATGCAAGGAAGTAGGAAGCGTCTTGTACTCCCTCGCTGCAGCACAGGGGTTTTTAAGCATCACCACCGTGTCTGATTGAGGCAGGGAGGCTGAAAAAGTGCTGCAGATCAAAGGCTTTTCAAAAAGCTTTCCTTTTCTTTCTTTCGTTTCTTATTCAGTTTTTTTATTTTTTATTTGAGCTGTCATACTGTGATTTGTTGAGGAAGCGGGCTCATCGGCACAGCAGGAGATTCAGAACAACAAAAGAAAAAGTAAACACCAACAAAATGTAAACGTAAAGAAAGGAAAGATTTTATGTTATTGCTGAATTTTTTATATTTTGCTTCTTTTAATATCCATTTAAATATTTTTAGGACTCATTTCCAGAACAATATGTATTCAGAAATGTTTTAAAAGCACAACAAAGGCTCATTTTATTCCCAACAAATGTCATCCCAAGTCACTCTATGATACAAACAAGCCTAATTCATATCCAGCTATATAGAATGCAACTCGATTTAAATTCACTTTAAAAGATTCCAGTACCGTCCAAACGTTTCAGCAGATTTAGATCCAGCTACATACAATCCAGCTCAATCTAAGTTGTAATGCAGTACTGTAAAGTTCAACTCAATATAAAATGCCAGTTGATGAAAAAGTAAAATAACAAAGGAAATCTAAACCAATTGCTGACATCAGCAATTGCTCTTCCTGAGGAAAAAAGTGCTGAAAAGTACCATTACCTTTTATCAGGGACAAATGTTCGGTAGAACCAGGCAGGAGCACTGGCCCAGGAGTACTTTATGTGGTAAAACAAACAAGAGAGGTACACAAGGTTCATGGCAACAATAAATCGGCTCCTTACAGGAAAGCAATGCAGCTAAATACAGAAGCACTAGCCCAAAGGTACTTTCTATTGGACAAAAACTAACCAGAAAAAGAGACTACTGAAAACAGATGCACTATCACAGATTATACTTTCTATATGAAAGAAAAACAAGAATAGTACACAAAATAAACTGCAGCAACATGTCACAAAAAATACTCCTAAACACAGAAAACTGAACCAGCAGTACTTTCAGTTGACAGGAGAAAAAACGGCAGGAATAGCCTTGTCAAAGACTTTTACCAGGAAAGACCCTTGGTACCCTGTAAGGGAAATAAAATCAATGAGAGTACACGAAGTTAATGGGCAAATTTCTCCATCAATTACTCCAGTAAGGTTAAATACACAGCTAAATACAAGTATTAGGGGTGCCGCATGTTCTGTGGGACAGAAAACAGAGAGGAATGAAATCTAATGGCAGTACCCATTGCATCATTGGTGAATGAAACATTGGTTTTACTCCAGCTCTTACAGTTTTTAATATCAAAATAAATCGGAAACTGATGCAAACTAATGCTTGGATGATTGAATGAATATTTTAACGTGTGTTGTCTCTGTCTCTGCAGGGTTATGAAGTGCGGAAGATAACAGCCATTGACCAGGATCTTGGCCAACCGAGGGGAATTGGCTACACCATCGTCTCAGGTCAGAGCCACATAATTGATCTGACATCTGTAGCATTAAAAGGGGAATCGATCGCCTCTTATCATAATTCTGCAGAAATAATTGTGACAGTCATTAACAAGTGTGTTCAGAAGGAAGGATGTGCTTGACCATAACTGTGCTTTAATTACACTTTTGATACAAGAGAGCAGAAATCATCCTTCATTTGTTTTTTTTTCCCTTCAAGTTGGCTTATTACATCAAAATAGGATTTTGATTTGTCAAAGTGAGAAATTCAGCAAAAAGTGACACCAACATAAGTTATTGAGTGCATAGTGTTCATTTTAATATTCCTACCTTGGGTTGGTATTGCTATCTGATAGTTTTACTTTAAAGAAGATTAGGACACAGTTTGCATGGTGATGATAAGGATGCAGCAGTGATCTTGCTCTAATATTTGTAAATTTGGTTGCCTCACCTCTGCCAATAATTGTGTTTATGCCTGCCAGTTATATTGTCTGTGTGTCTGTTAGGACGATATCACAAATATTAATTAAAAATCCACAAAATTTAAATGGAGTAACAAGGTTTCAGATCTTGGTTTTCATCCAGATTCCACCTTTTTGAGAAATATGTTGCCTCTCTGGGAAGGTGATATGATGATGGAGCTTGCTATGTGAAGAAATCAGTTTAACATTACGGTAGCACTGCCTTAAAACAACATGAAGGGTTGCTCCTAATGTCACTGTCCATGCTGTTTCCTTATTGGTAGTGGCAAACTATACTGTTTTGTTCATGCAGGGAGTGTACTTTTGCTATGAAAGGAAATTAAATGAGTTTATTTTGCAGTGGGTGCACCGCACTGAGTATGCCTCAACATATAGTCGGTTAGCAACATAAACCTATCTCATAAATGAATCGTTCAATTGGAAAAACTAAGTGCACCCAAAATTTCAATCAGTTTTAGAACAATCTTTAGCAACAGCCATTTTCAGCCATTCTCTTGTATATTTGCTGTAATGTTTGGGCCACTTTGGGCCAAACTTGAGCTGAGCTGGTGGAAAGATAGCATTACAATTGACTCCAAAATACTGTGATCTTCAGGGATCATGGATAACCTAATGGCTGTAAGGTGCCGTGCCCAGTTTCTAAAAACAGGCCTAACATCACTCCTCCGACTCTATGCTTTACTTGTTTGTAGTGCTTCTTGTGCTAGTGTGCTCTGTTTGGTTTTCCCCAAACATGATTCTATGCATTATGGATGAGCAGCTGTACTTGGTCTCATCTTTCCAAGAGATGTTGCTTCAGAAATCTTGTGGTTAATGTATATGACACTTTGAAAACTGAAGTCCTCTGCAGAGAATAACATTTCTTCTACTAGCCTTTCACACAAGCCATGCACTGTTTTTTATTCTAACTGTACTTCCATAAGATGAACCTCTTGCTCCAACAGTGTCCTTCAATCCTGTCCACCACCCAATCCCTTCTTTACTGAAGTCACCATAAACCGTCTGCTCTCATTTACTGCACTCACCCACTCGGTCTGGCTTACCGTCTGCTGCCACATGTTACATTGTTGTTTATGTTGTGTTTATTGCAAAGTTGAATGACTGAGTTAAGCTCTAGAGGAGAAGAGCATTAAAAAGACATTAATTAGGTGGTGCGATGTATTCCCAGTCATTGCAAAATCAGGAGTTATAGCACCGCAATGAAGGCTTGATAAAATCATTATACCTTTGATAGATAATGCAAGTTGAAGGGTGATGCGGTGCCAGAGGTAAAGGCAAAGGAGTTCCAGCAGCTGCAGTCTGCATGCGCCTGTGTGCACTGGTTTTCCTGTGTTTGTTGCGCACCCAGAAATATCCATATATCTCCATGTATCCAGGCTCCTGTGTTCTGTTGCAGTCAGGGCGTGCTTGTTTGCAGACTTAAGTGTGACTCCGCATGGCGCTTTCCTGCTCCGCGCCCCGAGTGTCCTCGGAGAGCACCACTCGCTCCTGCGGGACTCGTCTCATTAGCTCAGTAATTAAGATAAACGAGAGTTTAATTGCAGCTGTGATCAACACTAATGATTGTGGGACTCAAGATGAGGATTTCCTCTCCCTGCTCTAATCAGGAGGTGGATCAGGGCCTTGATGTGTACAAGTGATAGAATGGCGCTCTGCATCCAGTGTTGCAGTTGTTTGCTATGATGGGGATGAAGCAGGAGTGAATCCGTGCTCCTTGGGGTTTGTTAAGCCCCTTTTTAAACTTCTAACCTAGTGGTCACATATTAAACTGTCTAACTGATGGTTATTATATTGACCTTTTGAGATGGTTCATCACTTGCAGAACTAGTTTTCAATAACTGTGGCCAAAAATGTTTTTTGGAGATAAAACACTCATCATTTGCTGCAGAGAGGACCTAATTACACAATGGGTCTTCTTGTGTCTGTTTTGCTAGTTAGTACTGTTGCTTTGCCAGAAGGTCATGTTGTTCCTATGTGAAAACTGCATGTTCTTTACTTAAACATGTGGGTTTAACTGTCACAATATACTTTTCCTCTGCCTTCAGTGATCTTTATTACATTACAAAAAGTCAGAGGACATCTCTGTAAATTTCTGAGGATTTACTTAAAGTAAAAAGTACAGTTAACGATGTAAAATTAATATAATTAATCAAATCAAAACTTGCAATTGTTAAATAAAACAACAGCAAAATTAATTATTTCTAACCAATAAAAATAAAAGAAACAGGATACAAACACTCAAATATTTCAAAATGCTAAAAAATCTAAGACTTACCAGAAACCTAAATACATTTCTCAAAAGCTAGGATTTTATGGCCTAATTCTGAATTGTAATTCTTAACTACATTTAAAATGGGAAAATTAATAAGAACCATAAAATTGATGTTTCATTCCAGCACCAGTTTGGATGACGATTAAGTCTTAGTACAAGCAGCTGTCCAACTAGGTAGGGGATCTCTCCAAGAATGGAAGCCAGCGTTTTTCTTTCTGGCACAGGACTTTGAAAGTCTGGAGGAATGCAAGTTTGGATCATGATGGAACTGGTTGCTAGTACAAAGGAGAATGCTGCTTAAACTAATTTACTAGATTAACCTGGAATCACATACAATTCACACAAAATAAAACTTTAAGACAAATGCAACATCTGACTCATTTAAATTACAAAGAGTTTAACAATTGCTGCAAATGAAATGAACAAGCATAACTGGCTACATTCTGTCTGCATTATGGTGCTCATGATGCACCAGGCATGTAGTTTCTAGCTTTTTCACAGGCTCTGGGTGATGCACCTGGACCCTTGAAGCCATGATGTGTGCATGCATGGTTGTTTACCCTAAGATAGAGTTGTGAACATCAGGACATAGCAATTGACTGACAGGACACAGCCCATTGACTGTTGGAGATAGGCACCAGGCCTCCTACAACCCTGACAAAAAAAATAAGCCATTAAATGGAGACTAAATCCTTAGAATGTATTAAAGATAAAACCATCTAGAAGCCTAAACTAAAAACACAATAAATACAAATCAGGTATCAGGTAATATGTATATATATATATATATATATCAATTGCTGATTATGTTAATACAATTAGTCTTGAAAACTAATAATCTGTTCAAGCCTAATTTTTATAATTGACTTCATGGAAGATAGAAGAAAGATTTGCCAGGTGTTCAGGGATCTCTTCTGAGAAGTGACTAAGTCTCTGGGGAATCAAATATCTACTAACTGTGTCTTTTTTCCTCTGACTGCTATGAGTCCGGTTACTGTTGGGAATAATAAATTACCTTTTCTCATCAAAGTATAATTTCTAGCCTTACACTTGGATGATTCAAATTGAACCTATTGTCTTAAAACACCCTGACAATAAATTAGGGGATAAAGGATTATGTTCCATTATTGAACAGATGTATGAATGCTGGAAGAAAAAGCTGAAACGAAAGGGAAACTTAAATTTTTCTTAAAGATAACAATGGGTTGTATTTTGTCACAACAGCCAACAAACACACATTTTATAAAAGTTGTATAGACCATAAATGCACATTTTGTTTTTTATTCCTTTCTGATAAACCAATGTCAGACATGAGCTTTAGCTAGAAGTAATAATGATAATCCCCAATATATCCGCAGTGGATTTTGGCTTGCAGCTTCAGCAAAGTACAATCCCAAAATGTCAGCCATCATCCACTCCAAGCTGCCCAGAGGATGAACAAAACAGCAGCACAGAAAGTACTACTCAGTCCTTAGTAATACATGCACATGTCTGGACATATTTACATATATACAGTACTTTATAAAGGTATTCATACCCTTCAACCCACAGATGCCTGTTTTGTATTTGTAATTTAATGTGAAATTGTTATGATTTGGGTTTGTTTGGTTTTTTGGTTTCGGGTTTTTTCTTTATGTTTTTCACAGTTAAGGTTTTAAATAGTTCTTCTGTTTATTATTATTATTATTATTCTTGTGAGATTTTTGAATCATGTTTCTGCTTTATTTTCCTGGTCATGCTTTAGTTTTGTCGTCTTGTTCATGTTTTGTCAAGTTTGGTTTTCGGATCTGGTTATGCTTTTGTTTCATGTTTTTCTAGTTTCTGTTAGTTTGTGTTCAAGAGTCTCTGTTTTGTTTCAGGTTTTGTTCTTCTTTCAATTAACGTTATCCGGTTCACCTGCACCTAGTTAATCTGTCTTCTTGTTTCACCTGGTCACACTCCATATATACACACCTGTCCTGTTTACTCCTCGTGGAAACATTCTCAGATCATGCTCATTTCTTGTTTTCTGATCATGCCATGCCTGTTACGCCTGGCCGTTTGTTGTTTTGTTCTTGCCTCCTGCTGTGAGTGAGGTTTTTTTTTTTTTTGTCATTAAATCCTTTTTCACTTACCATCACACTGCCTGCTCATCTGCATTCTGGGGTCACGTTGCTCAAAGCCTTAACAGAAATACTGAATACATGAATACATAATTGTGAAGGGCAGCAAAAAAGCTACGTGGTTCTCAGATTTATTTTACTAATATTATTTCTTCAAGTCTTACAACAGATTTTGAGTTGGATTTAGGTCTGGACTGGACTTTGCCTGAGCCACACTGAGAATGATGCCACCATGTGTCACAGTGGAGATGCTTTGTTTAGGGTGGGCCAGAAAATTAAATTTTGGTCCCATCTGACCAGAGCGCTTTTTTCAAAATGTTTCCTGTGCTCACATGGCTTGTGGCAAATTTTATGATGTTTCAACAATCTTACTTTGTTTTGTTTTGTTTTTGCCACTCTTCATTAATGTCAGGGGTAGTGAGGTACAGGACTAGATATCCTGTAAAGAGATTCTTTCACCTGAGCTGTGGATCTCTCCAGCTCCCCCAGAAATACCATGTAGCTATGCCTCGCTAATCAATGCTTTACTTGCCTGCCCTGGCTGTTTAGGAGGAGGCCGTGTCTAGCTAGGTTTTTTTCAGATGTTATATTTAGCAGTGCTCTGTAATATATTTAAAGCTTAATATATTGTTTTATGGCCCAACTCTGATTTAAATCAGCCTTCCAAAACTTTCTTCATGACCTGTCTGCTGTGTTCCTTGTTATTTATGAAGATTATCTACCAAGCCTCTGAGACCTGTAAAGAGTAGTTGGATTTGAACTGAGAATATGTTCTAATTTAGCTCAGTAGTAAACGAGTAAACTGGACAGAAAAGAAATTAATCACACTTTGTAGGTTTTTTAGTTGTAAAACAGCCATGTATCATTTACCCTCCACTTTACAGTTATGCATTAATCTGTTGTGCTGTAATAATATTGTAAGATTAAGCAGAACATAAGTCAGCCTTGCATCTTGTTGAATGAAAGGACATCCCTTAGCTGATTGCATCTGTGTGTGTAGGGGGCTATCTTTTTTTCAACATGCAAATTGACTAATCTATTCCTAAGACTTCTCCATCTATAGATTGTTATTTCTTCCTTTTACTTCCATCATCTTCATGTGCATCAAAAACTATATTTTAATCTTACAGAATGAAGCTGTAAATAATTTTGATGTGTTAATGATGACATCATTATTCTGCACAGGTCTGAAGTTTGATGTCAGGCACATACCACCTTTTCTTCCTTGCATAATGTGAACACTGTGTCTGCCGATGCCACAGTGTGATACAGGCCAACCCTGTTCAGTGTGGTAGGTCTCACAGGGGAGGATCCATGCTGTCTTTAAGCATCACACAGCAAAGAGATCAGATGCCATTTCCTGCCTGGACACACTGATAAGCTGTAAAGGCGATTATTTCTCTTGTCTGGTTTTCCACTTGTATCTTTATCCTTCAGCACTGCTACACCATGATGCTCTAATTCCATGCTCTTACTTCCTAACTCGTATCAGCAGCCATGCTGTAATATGACCAAGCCTAATACCTGTAATTCCATTGGGAGCCCTAATTGTTAGTGTGGTGTCAGTGGGATTTCCACTGCTTTTTCAATTAGACGCTCTGAGGCTCTTTGCACTGCACTGCTATGTAATCTCTCAAAGAAGAGAGATTAGTCTCAGGAACACTGATCGCAGCATGGTCAGAAGTTCTTCTTGTTTGTAGAGTAACAATAGAGAAAGATTACAACTTCAGAGCTCACCATCTTATGAAATATAAGTCTCATAGACTGATGTAAGAACTATTTAAACCTGATCCATTTTCAAATTATAGCCAGTTGGCAGTATTAAATCAGATTCAACATTTGAGATTTGAATAAAAACAGAGATTACTTTTGTAATACCTGCTCTCTGAAATTAGGCAAAATATCATATAACATATGTTCTGTAAGAGGTGGTTTCTTACAGATGCGTCTTAATAAAGTAGAACACATCATTTTTATCAGTTATTAAATTATACTCGTACTCGTTGTCTTCCGCTTTATCCGGGACCGGGTCGCAGGGGCAGCAGACTCAGCAGAGCTGCCCAGACGTCCCTCTCCCCAGACACTTCCTCCAGCTCCTTCGGGGGGAGCCCAAGGCGTTCCCAGGCCAACCGAGAGACATAGTCCCTCCAGCGTGTCCTGGGCCGTCCCCTGGGCCTCCTCCCGGTGGGACGTGCCTGGAACACCTCCCGAGGAAGGCGTCCAGGAGGCATCCGGTATAGATGCCCGAGCCACCTCAACTGGCTCCTCTCAATGTGGAGGAGCAGCGGCTCTACTCCGAGCCCCTCCCGGATGGCCGAGCTCCTCACCCTATCTCTAAGGGAGTGCCCGGCCACCCTACGGAGGAAGCTCATTTCAGCCGCTTGTTCTTTCGGTCATGACCCAAAGTTCATGGCCATAGGTGAGGGTAGGAACGTAGACCGACTGGTAAATCGAGAGATTCGCTTTTCGGCTCAGCTCTTTCTTCACCACAACGGACCGGCACAGCGCCCCCATTACTGTGGCAGCCGCACCGATCCATCTGTCGATCTCCCGCTCCATTCTTCCCTCACTAGTGAACAAGACCCCGAGATACTTAAACTCCTCCACTTGAGGCAGGAACTCCCCTCCAACGTGAAGAGGACAAGCCACCCTTTTCCGGTCGAGAACCATGGCCTCGGACTTGGAGGAGCTGATCTTCATCCCAGCCGCTTCACACTCGGCTGCGAACTGCCCCAGTGCATGCTGTAGGTCTTGGCTAGAAGGGGCCAGCAGGACCACGTCATCTGCAAAAAGAAGAGACAAAATCCTCTGGTCCCCAAACCAGACCCCCTCCGGCCCTTGGCTGCGCCTAGAAATCCTGTCCATAAAAGTTATGAACAGGACCGGTGACAAAGGGCAGCCCTGGCGGAGTCCAACATGCACCGGGAACAGGTTCGACTTAGTGCCGGCAATGCGAGCCAAACTCCTGCTCCGCTTGTACAGAGATCGGATGACCTCTAGTAAAGGGCCCCCGATTCCATACTCCTGGAGCACCTCCCACAAGGCTTCATGAGGGACACAGTCGAATGCTTTCTCCAGGTCCACAAAACACATGTGGACCGGTTGGGCAAACTCTCATGAACCCTCAAGCACCCTGTAGAGGGTATAGAGCTGGTCCAGTGTTCCACGGCCGGGAAGAAAACCACACTGCTCCTCCTCTTGTTTAATAGATACATTAGATGTAATGTTGTGTTTTGAGTGTTGGGGTCTGTTAGTTTTGCATAATATACAGTACTGTGCAAAGGTTTTAGGCAGGTGTGAAAACATTTTAATAAAGAACACTTTCATAAATATAAATGATTGTTAATTTTTATCAATTTACAAAATGCTAAATGAACAAACCCAAACATACAGTCAAAGTCATGAACAACAATCTTCAGCGTAAAGAAGAACAAGATTTAATGGAAGAGCCCTGATCTCAACATCATGGAGTCTGGGATTACATGAAGAGACAAAAGGATGTGAGGAAGCCTACATCCACAGGTTAGTTCTCCATGTTTGGAACAACCTACCAGCCGAGTTCCTTCAAAAACTGTGTACCTAGAAGAATTTATACTGTTTTGAAGACAAAGGGTGTTCACACCAAATATTGATTTGATTTAGATTTTTCCTTTGTTCATTCACTGCATTTTGTTGATTGATGAGTATAAATAATTAGCGCTTTCATTTTTGAAAGCATTCATTGTTTACAGCATTTTTTTCACACTTGCGTAGAACTGTTGCACAATACTGTATGTATGCTGACCACAGCTTTAAAATCACAGACTTAGAATATTATATGAATCAAATAAAAATACATTTTTATTACATGAATGTTACTTTATGGCAATGTTCTGGCCTACATAATCAACTGGCTTTACAGTTTTTTAGCAGACAGCCATTAACACTGTTCACAAGCAGAGTTCGCACCAAAAGCTGAGTTAACAGTTCAGGGTGCTGTATGTAGCCATTCTAATGGAAAGTTGGGCTGCAGGGAAAGGTGTGGTCAAAGAGCCACCACAAAGATGTGTGCAGGGCACAGGCAATAACTGTTGCAACCCCTTGTTAAGCCACTCCTAAACTAGAGACAATGTTAGAAGCTTCTTATCTGAGCGAAGGAGAGTTTGGACTGGACTTGCTCAGTAGTCTGGTCTGATCCAAACATAACAGAGAAACTATACAGTATTGTGAAGATGAGAGACATCAGAGCCAATGATGATAAACAAGATGAAGGTTACCATAAAGCAGCCTGGGCTTCCTCAACACCCCAGCAATGCCATAGGCTGGTCTTCTCCATGCTACGCTGCACTGATGCAAACATTATTGCAAAAGAAGCCCAGACCAAGTATGGAGTACATATATTATACCGTATTATACAGTATTATACAGTCAAAAGGCCCATATTTCTGCTTTTAAAACCCATTTTATTTGCCTTATGACTATTTTAATTTAGGAATATTACCGTATTTTCCGCACTATAAGGCGCACTTAAAAACCTTTAATTTTTTCAAAAAATGACAGTGCGCCTTGTAATCCGGAGCGCCTTATATATGGATCAATTGGTTAATTGGTTGATCCATACTGGTTGTACACGGCGCTCTGTCAAAATGTTTCAGTACGACTGGTAAACTACAAAGCCGCACCGCTTGCAGCATTACGGCTACCGTAGTCAGGGGCGTCGCCGAAGTAATAGCGGTAAACACCTGTACTGTGCTTACTCCTAGTCCAACACCACTTGTGTGTGTATAACTTTTGAATGTACTGTTGCAGGAATTGCCTGAACTATATGTGATTAGAAGCTCAGTGTGTGGGGTGTATGTTTCGTGTGTGTGTATAGAAGATGTTGACGTTACTCCTCCGGACAGAGGTGGCGCTGTGTGCTGCCGTAGCTGAGAATCAAGAGTGAAGGAGTGACGTCGGTATTATTGTGTGTGTGGGGTGGGTAGAGACGACGACCGGAGCAGCGGTGTACGAGTCTGTAAGCCCTGTGTTTTTACGTGCTGCAAAGTCATTAAAAAGAACCCCGAATCTCGTCAACAACTCAGTGTTTTGATGCTGTTTCTTCATGCTCAACTCAGCAACGTATGAGTGAGGGAGTTAACCCCGAGGAAACTAGTAACTTAGGCCCTGGAGAAAGCGTCTCCCCTGTGTCATCAGACTACAGTCAGGGGACAGGAACAGGAAAGGTTAACAGTACTAACGTTTGATTTAGTGCATCAAACTGTTTCTTTTACGTGTTTACTGAATCAGGGAAAAGTTCCCTTTCACGTTTTAACTAACGTTTGATTTCAACTTCAACTTCATAGACTCCAATGCATTCCTAACGTGCGGTTGGCTCTATTCAATAGAATTCTATGTAGAGGAGACCTTACCATGAGAGTGAATGGAGTTATCAGAACGCTGGTTTGTAGTGTATTAATAAAGTTTGACTGACTGACGTATCTGACTGTTTTGTTGACATTCTCTTTAGCACAGCTCCATCTAGTGGATGCATAATGCAACCCCAGTCAAACGTTTGACTGTAGTAGCTTCTATTCTATGCGCCTTATAATCCGGTGCGCCCTATATATGAAAAAAGTTCTAAAATAGGCCATTCATTGAAGGTGCGCCTTATAATCCGGTGCGCCTTATAGTGCGGAAAATACGGTAATTAGGAATTTTTTTTTTTTTTTTTTTATTGTTTTGTTCTTTGCTGTAAGCCGTAATCAACAAAATGCACAGAAATCAACGACTGAAATGTATCCCACAGTGTGTAATGAATCTATATGAGTTTTACTTTAACTGGATTACTGAAATAAATGATCTTTTCAATGATATTCTAATTAACCTGCACTCTTATCTGGTGATCTGCTTTCCTTAAATAAATATTCAAATCATTATGTATTTTTTGCAATGTAGTCTATTCTTCCAGCAAGCTGCTGGGAAATGTGTAAATTAAAAGTCTAAACATTATATTTGAAGACAAGATTTATCACAAATGCTTTCAAACAAAATTGACTTTTCACACGATAGGCCTACAGATAGAGTAACACTTCCATTTGAGAGGTCAGGAATCAGTAACTGTAATTGTTTTGTAAGAAGTGACCTAAAGATTGCGGATTGATGCAGAAAGCACTCAGAAGTCTCCAAGTAGGTAATGAAACTGTGCACTCTGTCCAAACAGAAAACTGATCAGATTGCATCTCCTCTGATATTTAAAAAACATTATACCTGACCTGTTTTTAATAAAAATGTAATTCTTTACAGCCCTAAAAGGCCTTTGGTTGATATCAGCATGTTTTTCTTTTTTACATATTGCAGTGGATCATCAGTCCATCCATACATCCATACTTTCTCTCTCTCTCTCACTCTGTCATGGGATCCCAATGAGTTCTCGGGCCAGAGATGATCGTCACTCTAGTGAGCTTTGTGTCTGTTACAGAATCTCCTCCCAGTGAAACGTCCCCTCCAAAGAGAGTCTTCCAGTATTTTTCTTATTTAGATGTCTAAACAACCTCGACTAACTTCTTTCATTGTGATGCAGCAGGAGCTCTGACCCAAACTATTCTGGATGATGGAGCTCCTCACTGTCTCTGATGCAGACACTAGCCACTCTTTGAAAGAGGCTAGATTCAGCCAATTTTCTCCAGCATCTCATTCCCTTGGTCATGATCCACATCTCAGACCACAGATGAGGATTTAAACAGAGATGGACTACCAAATGAAAAGCTTTGCCTTTCAGCTCAGCTCCTTTTTTACCCCATCACAATGAAACAGCACCCGCTTTACCACAGACAAAGCCACAATCCATCAAGTGTTGGCTACTGGAGACACTGTGTTTGCACTTAAGTCCATATTTGTCTAGTTTGTCTAGTTTGTTTGACCTCCCACACCAGCTCCAGGTCCTATTCTTGTTAGTGAGGCGACTTTTGCAGGCCTCTAGCCAGACTAAGATGCCAAGTGTGCTCTTCTCTTATTATATATGTGTATATTGTACATTGTAAATATGTATATTCTGTAATACAAAAACAAAACCAAAGAGCAAAGTGTACCGGAATCAAATTCCTTGTTTTTATGTACGAACTTGGCAATAAAGCTGATTCTGATTCCAGGTTCCTACCCATAGCAGCCAATTATGGCTGTCCTTAGATTTTTATAGGTGGATGTTTTTCAGAACATACTCCCAATGACCATCTGGGTGTTGAAACCCATCCACCACAAAAAACGTTGGCAATTTAGTAAGAGAGAAGTTTTTATCAAAACTATTTTTTTTCAAAACCAAACTGTTTTAGTTTCCTACAGTGATAAACTGTGATTATGTTATCTAGTTCTGATATGGTTTCAACAAAATGAGATTAGATTTTGGCATTCTGGTCTGAGCACTATACCACACTGAAGAATTAAATTTACTTGCCTTCTAATAAAGACTCATGTCCCGTTTTTGTTGGTGCTGCTGCCAACTTAGTGTAGTAGGCACGTGATCCATGTTAGTCGAAGTATATACAGTTGGATTATTTAGTGTAACCAATCTGGGAGGGAGTAAATACCAGACACTCATCATATCCAAGATTGTCATTTAACATAAGGTAGGAAAACTATCAGCATCATATATAATAATTAGTTTTTTATCCTTCACCTTCATCCTATTCTGGTGTTTTTCTTTAAAGTTTTTACGGTAGACGAATGATTGGTTGCAAATTATGTTCAATATTTTACAGTAATAATCTCATTTGATTCTCTTTCTATGTAGAGTGTGTGGTTCTGTGTTCTTGCTTTAAAAACTTCAGGCATTGAGATTCCTTTATAAAGAGTTGAAGTCTGTTATGCATGCTGGGTCAACTACTTTGATCTATGGGCACAAAATGACGCATCTTACATCTACAAGTATTTAGCCTTGAATATTTCTGAGGAGAAACTTTTGATTGAACTGCTTTAGTTTTCACCAAATGCTGCTTGTTGGCAAGGAGAAAACTGCCCCACGGCTATCATCGATGCACATAATGTACAGAAAACATGCATCTGCACTGATAGCTGTCACACACTGAGGGATGTTTCAGTGCACCGATGAGCAGGAGCGCAGGCAAGACACTGCAGCAGAGTTAGAACTTGAATAATATAGTTTTAAGACAATAATAAATCTCGTCATTAACATGATTTGCCTAGAGGCCTCATCCTTAAAAGTGACACTAATTTTTGTACATTTATCAAAAAATGCAAAATCTTAGCCCCAAGACTCTGAGCACTGGCTGCATGCCATATCACATTACTTGAATGTTCCAGCGCCCCCGTACTGTTGTCACAAACAGTCGTCACCAGCTTAGGCATAGCTATGACACTTGGTGCTGTCCACAGACGATCATTACTTAAAGAAAATCATTTTTACTAACTTGTCATAAACCCATTGAGCTCATTTGATCAGAATCCTGATTTCTCCTGTTCTTTTGTTCAGTCCCCATAAATAACTAGACAATTTCTACTTTACTATTCAAGACACTCGGTTGCTCCCATTTTAACCTCTTGGTTCCGTTTTCCTCCATGTCACCACACTTAATCCTTCCCTCTGTTTAAGTCGAGGAGGGAATCTTAATAATGAAATGAATTTTCACTTCACTGATTATGTCGCAAGAATTTGAATGTCTTTTTTATCAATCAATCACAATCGCATCCGTTTTGGAGATGTCTTTGGTAATGCTCCAATTCTTTAATAGTAGGAATTCATTGAAATTACTTTTATCTTGTAATTGAAAGAATGACTATTGAAGCTATTTTGGTTCATAATATTTTGGGGAAATAATAGTTGCTTAGGCTTAGTGTGTGTGAGTGTGAGTGTGTGTGTGTGTGTGTGTGTGTGTGTGTGTGTGTGTGTGTGTGTGTGTGTGTTCTTGTACTTGTTGCTGAGTGAGAACCATTTTTCGTATTTTTATCGCAAAGTGAGGCCATTTTGACAAAGTGAGGACATTTTCCTGGTCCTCACTTTTTCAAATTCTGTTCTTGGGACAGGGGTTAGGTTTAGGACTAGGGTATGAATTGAGTTATTGTTAGGGTTAGGGTTAAGTATTAACTGGTTAGGGTTAGGGTTAGTGTTAGGGTCAGGGTTAGGCACTATAAATCAAGGAAAATGAATGGAAGTCAATGGAAGTAACCGAAAAAACACGGATGTGTGTGTGTGTGTGTGTGTGTGTGTGAGTGAGTGCATTCAACTGTACGGACTGCTTTAGACAAAATCATGGCATGTTTTCTCATTTTCCAGTCCAGTACTGTTGGTAATGTGAGAGCATGGCTAAGCCCCGGGAGTCCCATATCAGAGATTCAAACTCAAACACTTAGCACCACACATACAAAGTCTTACGTTATTCCTTCTTGAAATTCAAGCCTGAAATACCTACACATTAACACATGTATGAAAAAACAACTATACAAAAACTTTGAATATCAAATCGATGTGCAAAGTTTTCTTGAATGTTTGCGTGTGCAGCAATTTTTTACCCCTAGGGGTCTAATCACAATGTCCTGGCAGATCACTTGAGAATGCGTTCCTTCAGCAATTAGCATAGGGTTATAATTCCTCTCCCACTGAGACCAGTTAGTCACTACGTGGAAATACACTCCCTCTCTTTAAGGGCATATGTCATTATTTTTACAATTTTTCCATTTTAGTTGGGTTCAGGCTTGTAGCTTCTGACAATTGCATTTATATCAATCCGAGAAATATGTAAAAAAGAATGAAAGAAAAATCTAGCACAAAGTAGTCAAGAACATAGCTGAAGACAGCCAGGACAAAATTAGTGATGGTTTGTGAAATAAAGATTTATATGGCGATTTTTGCAGTGAAGAGGGGGAAGGATGAAGGAGGAGGTCATGAGAACTGTTGCCTGACAGCAGAAGACAAGAGACCTAAAAAACTGGCACCATTTGGAGGATTAAAAAATGCTCTGTGGTCATCCCAGTCCGTCTGTAATTCACGGCAGTGGCAAACGTTTGATTGCTCATTGCAGTCTGGACATGTCTTGTTTTGTGGATGAGCCAAACCACGCAGTGCTAGATGTGCACAGGACAGAGTGAACAATGGCAGTCTAGAAGATGACCAGCTGGTGCTGAAGGTTCTTGTGCAGGAGAGGATGCTTCCCAGTCTCACCTGCTGCTGCCAGCCAGTCAGGAAGCTGGTGATTCACTGACAGGTGGTGGCCGGCACTGTGAGCTGGGTGAGCTTCTGGTGGAGGATGCCTTGGTTGATGGTGTTGAAGGCTGAGCTGAAGTCCACAAACAGGATCCTGGTGTACGTCCCTGCATTGTCAAGGTGGTGTAGGATGAAGTGTAGTCTCAAACTGACTGCATCATCTGCTGACCTGTTTGCCCAGTGATGCCCTTCAGATGCTTTAACACCAGACGCTCAAAGGAGTCATGACCACAGACGTCAGGGAGACAGGTCAACTGATTCTACCAGTCTTATTTTTCTCGACGGGTTCAGTTCAAATGTTGTGAGAATTTAACTGCTTACAGTAATGCGGCTGTCAAAACGTTATTGTAAGGATTTTGTTAGTCACAAAACTCAAACTATAAGTCTGTCAGGCTTAGGTTTTTCACAACATTATGCTTGGACCTAAAAAAATCCCCTTCAACTAAAGCTTCACATGTTGTGGTTGAAAAGAAAGTTAAACTTCGTTGGAAAGATCTGCAGTCAAACACTGTCTCCACTGTATGCGTGCAGAGATTGGCATTGACAAATGGCTATGGTGCTCATTCACCTTAAATGTGTGTATTAACAGGTGTGTGTATTTATGCATTGGTCACTGTTTGCCGGTGCCCAGTGGTGCAGCTAAGGCGCGGCTGTTGGTGTAGATTGGCATTCTAGTCAGGCCACTGAAGCTGACAAAGCAATTTAGAGGCACGCTGCCCTCACTGTGTGGGTCTGTTCCATGATGTATGTTACCTCTGCCTCCAACAAATATTCAACATCGACTTCATGCCATTCTCTGCAAGCTAGTTTAAAACATTGTGTCAGCTTGTTTCCAGTGCTGGAGAACACACAGTGACAGGCCTTTATCATGTAAGCTATGTTTGTCTTGCAATGATGCTCTTGTAGTGCTAATAAGCAACTTGACTCAGGCAGTTACTAAACGATTATCACATTGAGTGTATTACAAAGATGAGAGTCCTCCTTATTGATCCTTTTATTGTCTTCCTGAGTTCATGATCTATGTGTGCCCCAGTTTGGGACTAAGGAAGAAAAGGTTCATTCATAACCAAGTGGAAAAAATCTAATTCATAACCATTTTGCTGAAATGTTGTGGCTTGGCCATCTGGAACAAGCAAAAAAATAGAAAACATTAAATCAGACTATTAATCAGAGCATTTATTTTTTTCTACCACTGTCAGCATTAAGTCTCTGAACATATTTTAATATTTATTTAAAACCAGTCTCATAAAAAAAAAAATCTATGTCAATGTAAGAATGGAATATTGTGTGGTACAGTCATTTGTTTATTTCACATCATGTATTTCTCGAAATGACTCACAACCCTAAATTTTACTCTTACAACAGCAACTCTTTGGTGCAATTTCACTAGATGAAATAGCTGAAAATGGCTGAAAGCTGAAAATTCTTTAAAATTACACAAAATATGCCTGAAGAAGCATAGTTGTTGTTTGTTTGCCAAACTATCTTGTTATCTAAAGGAATCGTCAATATGGTGCCTGTTGTGGAAAATTCTTTTTAATACTCTGAACTTCCCTTTACCTCTCTCTTCTCTGACCTCTGTGTTTTGTTACCCTAGAGGAGTTGGTGTGTAAATTCATTATCAGGAGAGTTTATGGTTAACACTCCCTGAAGTGTTATATCCCAAGGGATGGTAGATGGGTGCCTTCATAAATAACTTTGTTACCTCTGACCCGGGGAGGGTCTGGGGATCATAATTCTAAAACTCTTTTAAGTTGGGGTAACACCCACATACTGTTTAAATACTGTCTGTAAACTCTTGTTCTGGGCTCTACTTCACTGACTTAGCTCAGTGACAGGGTCTTCAAACGCTGAAATGCCTTTGAATAAATTTATAAAGACAAAGTCTGGTCTTTCTAATTGTTAATGAGTTGATTTCTCTCCCACTTTGATAAGAAAATCCATAATAGTGCCAAATAGCAAAATCAATGTGGTGTTACTTCAAAGTCGTATCAACGCCATTCTAAAACTAATCCTAAGCTATTTTTTACACAAACACTTAGCTATTGTACTGCATTTATCAAACGTATTGTTCGCAATCAGAAGATTTGGATTTGTAGCCATCTGTCTGGCTCGACAAAGCTTACAAAGGTTAGGTAATTGTGGTGTTATCTTCTCCTCTAGAAACGTTTGTGAGCTTCATAATTAAAATGCTGCAAGTGATGTTTCTCATTCTACCAAAATAGAATTGTTGATAAAGTTGGTGGTGTACACACGTTGTCAGGTACACCTTGCTAGCGCAGGGTTGGACCTCATGTTGCCATTAGAAAAGCCTTAATAATTTTAGATGTAGATTGATTAGGGTGTTGGTAACATTCCTCAGAGATTTTGATCCTTATTGACATGATGTCACACAGTTGCTGTATATTTCTTGCCTCCACATCCATCACGTGAAGCTGTCGTTCCACCACATCCCAGATGTGCTCTATTGGGTTGAAATCTGGTGACTGTGTAGGACACTGAAGTGACCTCAAGGTCATGTTCAAGAAACCAGTTTGAGTTTATTTGAGCTTTTTGACATGGACGATTATCCAGCTGAAAGTAACTATCAAGGCATTGATACACTGTGGTCATAAAGGGATGGACATGAGCAGCAACAATCATTAAAAAAAGATCAATTGATACTAAGGTGCCCAAAGTGTTCCAAGAAAATGTCCCTCAAACGAATACACCACCACTACCTGAACCATTGTTTCAAGGCCAGATGGATCCATGACGTTTCCACCAAATTCTGACCCTATTTGAATATCAAAGCTGAACAGACAAGGCAACATTTTTCTAACTTATTTTTTTCAATTCTGTGAGCCTGTGTTAATTGTAGCCTGCGCTTCCTATTCCTTGCTGACAAGAGTGGTGTCCAGTTTGGTCTTCTGCTGCTGTAGTCTATAAATGTTTTTATCTCGTACAGTCAAAGATAATTGTTTGCTTAACGCATGGGTTTTTGAGCTACTATCTGTCAGCACCAACCAGTTTGTCCATTCTTGTCTAAAATAAACAAGGATGTTCGATCCAAACACCTACTCACTGGACATTTTCTCTTTTTCGGACTATCCTCTGTAAACCTGAGAGATGGTTGTATGTGTAAATCCCAGTAGTTCCGCAGTTTCTGCAATACTCAGACCAGCCCATATGGCCCCAACAATGAAGCCTCTTTTAAAGTGACAAAAATCAAATGTTTCCCAAATTTTGATACCCAGTTTAAGCTTCAGCATGTCATCCTGACAATGTCTAGATGGCTAGAAATGCATTAAGTTGCTACCATGCGATTGGCTGATTCATTATTTGTGTTGTACCTGGTATACCTAATAAAACATACAAACATACAAAAGAACCAATCATAGAACACCCCCAACAGACAAATTTCTAGTAACCTTTGATGTTTTGTTTTCTGACTTTTTTATACTGTATGCTGTGGTTCCTGTAGCTGGGATTTCACAGGTGCATATTGGACTGCATCCTCCCTGGTCCAAAATCCAATATTTGTCTGTGTGCAATGGAGTTAATGTTCATAAATTGCCAGGCAAGTTGACAAGCAGTCACATAGGGATTCTAGAGGTCAGACAGGGTTATATTCACAGGTATCATTTTCCAAACAGCAACCTGTCTTAGAAATTGAGGGGTTGAGAACTGTTTTGAACTGTGGAAAGCAATGAGCAATCAATGCATTATTAGGATCTAAAAGGTTTGGTGTGAATTTGTATTTAACCCCTGTTACTTTAACACTGCTGAATAAAATCCAGTGCAAATAATCGCTTTATAAAGGCCACTTCTCATGGAAGACAAGCATTTGAAAATGGAAATGGTTGTTCATTTCAGGCCAACTAAGAAGAACATTAACTAGAGAAGCAGCCATGACGCCCATTAGAACTTTGGAGGTGAGGTTCCCCAGCTCAGGCTGGACAATCTGTTCCAAGAATAACTTTTAGTTATGCCCTCCACAAAACCAACCTTAAGTAAAGAGTGGCAAGAGAAAGACATTCCTAAAAAAATAAGAAGTTGTGTCTGCAGTTTACTAAAAATCATGTATGAGACAGCAATATGTGGAATATGGTGCTCCGGTCAAAAAATTACAAATTTGAAATTATTGGCCTACATGGAAAATTATTTGTGTGACGTCCTTCTGAGAATACCATCCTTGTGGTGAAACATGGTGGTGGCAGCATCATGCTGCTCAAAGCATATTCATGTGTTAGAATCGCCCAGTCAAAGTCCAGACCTACATCCAATTAGGAATCTTTGAAAAGACTTGAAAACTGATATTCACAGCTGGTCTCCATCCATTCTTAAGGAGGTTGAGCTACTTTGCGAAGAAGAATGGGCAGAAAATTCAGTCTCTAGATGCACAAAGATGGAAGGGACAAAAATGTACATTTGTAATAGGAGTAAAAGGTGGAACTAGAAATTATTGACTCGGAGACTGAACTATGCACAGCATATTTTCCAGGTTTCTTTGTAAAAAAAATACTTTAAGGTTTCGGTTATGTCACAAAGTGTGAAATAATTCATATACCTGCATTATTTTGCAAGTTCTCTAAATTATAGGTTTCGTCTCGAACCCCTAAGTAATGTAGAAATTGTAAATTAACTACAGACTCATTTTTCTCCTAAAGGGCAAATATAAAACAGAATAAAATCAGCTGTAGTTTTTGCCCCCATGCTATTTTTTCCGTGCCTTTGGCCTCAGTCCAGACTAATCACCCAAGGCTCTGCTCTCTTTGCTGGGCGGCAAACCCTCCTCTGAGTCTCCTCTGTCCTTTTTCAGTTGCAGTTACCTTCCCCTCATTGTGAAGCAGAGAAAGAACAATAACGGAGCAGTGAGTGGGAAGTGCAGTACGCAGGCATGGGTTAATATGCTGACCCCTAGCCGTTGTTCACTGTAGACCCGCCATCAAAATTTGTTTCGCTAGAGTCTGGACCTAAGCTTTTACAATAAGTTCTCAGACTTGTTCTATTTGTATCACAGTACATTTCAGGGGTCAGTGTTTGTACAATTTAGGAAAACGTAATGTGAAAATACATAGTTTTTCTGTTAAATGTATGCTTTGTATGCTTTTCTAGAAATACTGGATGTGTTTTATAATTTTGGACAAAATTATGCATGATGCATTTAGCTTATTTCATGTTGTCAGACAGGTTCTGTTTAGGTAATTTCTTGATTCTGCAAGTCTGGCAGTAACCAGATATTGGTATGACAAGTGAAATTAAACCAGGAATGTTTACCTCTTACATGAACCGTGCTGTGGAGAAGTTATCCAGGGCGATGAAGTTGAGGAAAGCATCCACGGTGAACAAGGGGTCAACTTGCAGCTAACCTCTGTAGCTGTGGGGTTTGGCTGCTCGTTCTGCCGGCCCAGGCTGAACAGCACGCAGAGCGGTGTGCTGTGTTGCGGTACCTTTGTCGTTCTTTCAGGCCGGGAAAAACTGCTCCTCTCTGCGTTGTAGAGACAGGGTATCTGCTGGGAACTCTCTAGAACACAGTTTGCTTCTGTAGCCACGCTTGTATGCTCAGTATGAGGGTGTTGTGAGTTATGATTATTGATTGATTAATCTTGATCAATGATTCAAATTAAAGATCATAGCCTGACAAAATCAACTTCTTAACCAAAATCCTCATTTATGAATCGAGATCAGAGATGTTTCTGGTGTTGTAATTGTGGCTCAACGCCTTTGACAATTACAACTGTTAAATACTCCGTAATAATTAATAACTATTACCGGAGATGTCACTGTTTAATCGACCATTTCTGTCGAAACGCGTGGAACTTTTAACCTTATCTTGACTGACGAATAACTTTTGCACACAATGATCACAAAACGCTCTCTTTTTATCTATGTGAATATTTATTAATCTTCACCTACTCAACATGCAAAATTTTACATAACAAGGGTAACACATCTAACTAAGCAAAAATAAAGCAAACAGCAGTGGGTGTGTATTGAATCAACCAGCAGTTATGGCAAAAGAAGGAATGAGAATATGGAAAAGGGGTGTGGTGGTGAGTGGAGAGTGGGGGCCGCAGCTCCAATTGTAACTCAGTTATTCTGACTCATAAACCCCCCCCCAACTCCTGAGCAGACAAAGCGTTATAAAACTTTTGGCGGTAAGCTAGCGACAGTGATATTGGAGACAAAGGAACATGGGGATTTCACCATGAGGTTATTTTAAGAGTCCAGTCTTACTTACCGCGCACCTCTCAGGTGTTCACTACTTCACAAAACACGCACAGAGCTGGGAGCGCAGCGGCTTCCATACATCAGCACAGCACATTGGAGATTTGCGGATCTCTTGCATGCTCATGGCCATGGTTCTGCAATACATAGTAACATCGTATCGCACACTTTCATGAAGGTTGTGGAGGAACAGGGATTTAAAAGCATGTTCCTCCTCAATGCCGGGCGCATTGCGTCCTTGGAAGTAAACGGCTCTCAAGCGCCGGTAATACTCCCTGGGTGCTTCGCTTTTTTTTTGCTGGATAGTGAAAGCACCAAGTGTGGCGGAAGCCCGGTCCGTGTACATAGAATATTCTTCCCTTAAAGCTTCGCAAAGGGTTGAATAACGGTCTCGGACTGCGGGTATCAGGCTCTCCATGAAAACATGGATGCTCCTGGATGTTGTCTTCCAGATGAGCTTCAGTTTTTCCCGTGCTGATGGGCAGTACAAATCTAGAAGACAGCGTTCAACTTCCCTAAGATAATCATCAATGTTTGATTCTGCATTATTAGGTTCGAAACGCTCTATGTCTTTGGCAAGGGACTCAAGCTGGCGGGTGTGCAATACACTCTCAGGGATTGGTCCCGGCCCATCTGAGTCATCATTGGAGAGTTCACTCCGGCTGCACTCAGGGTGTTTCAGTGCATCACGCCTAATCCTCGGAGGAGGCAGTGGAGGCTGTTCCCGGTACAATGGTGGGCCCTGTGCTTCCCGGACTCGGGTCCTGGGCAGCGGTTGAGGGCGGTAGGAACCACCTTAATCCCAGGGGTGGCTCTCCTGTCGCCTTGGCAGGGGTGAGGGATCATAGAGGACCGTACTGCGAGTCAAGTTTGAAGACTGCTCGCATCTGAACTGTGAACTATTTACACCTGCTGGGTCCCCAGCCAGGTACCGTTCATGGCTGCTGATTGCAGTGGGGTGGGGCACCGCACCACTGAACTTATTCTGACTACTCACACCGGTTCTTGCCTCAGTTGATGTATGGGGAACCCTATGAGCCTGGAAAGGTAATCTCTGGAGAGCAGCTTCTACATCCTCCAGATCTGACCTGCAGATTCTCTCAGGGTTCCACAGGTGTGGCTTACCTCCAAAGGTTTCAAACTGTGGGGTGGGTTTTGGTTCGTCCCCCTATTCTTTCAGGGGGGCATGGCAACCCTCTATTGCTTCCAATCTATTTCCAACTTCTGTTATTTCCCCTCACAGGACATCCACTGTCTGCAAAGTATCATTCAGCTCGAACTGCAGTTTAACACGCTGGTCAACTTCCAACATTAACCTTCGCTGATACAACAGAGTGAGCTTTCCTAACACATCTGAGACCCGTCTGTCCTTTGGTGGGTTTTTAATGACTTGGAGCAACTCCTGAATCCTGGCTTCACATTGCTCAATGCCATAATCATTGAGGCCTTTACGCTCCTCTGGGGACAACAGAATCAATGACCCAATCACCTCTTGTGCCTGCATTCCTATGGGGTCCTCCACCATACACACATCTCCAGCTGCAGTCTGGGATGTTCCCTCCATCTTTGGCCCAAAATGCACAATGCAAACACACAAAACTGTTTATCTATGTACCACCACTAAAGAAATTAGCAGCACACAACAGGCTGAACTGTTCAGTGATTAAAGGATTGCTAAAATTAATTAGCAGCACACAACAGGCTGAACTGTTCAGTGATTAAAGGATTGCTAAAATTAATTAGCAGCACACAACAGGCTGAACTGTTCAGTGATTAAAGGATTGCTAAAATTAATTAGCCGCACACAACAGGCTAAGCTATTCAGCAACCTGTCTGATTCATACATGTATCTTCCAGGTGTACGGGTTTGCTTAAAATGGGCACACAGGTTTGACCGTTCAAATTGTGGCTTACCCAAGTCTATGCTTTAATGGGGGTAATCAAGCAAACACACAAAAAGGGGAAAAAAGAAGAAGAGAAAGAATGTTGAAATAACCCTTTATGGATCACCTACCTTCCTGTTAGACAACTAAGTTAGTTTTATGAGTCAGATCAAAACATGCTTCACACAATAAAACCCAGCAAAACGCTTAAATGTTATCCAAAAGTGGTAATGAATGATGTGTAACTTCAACTTTCAACATTACGTTATGCCCTTTTGGTCATAGGTGATGAAATTATCTGCCTGTGTTAAGGAATTGAGTGATTAAAAAAAAATCAAAGTAGGAAATGCAATTTGCACTTGTGACCACCAGATGGTCCTGAGTGCAGGTCTGCGGTTTGGGAAATCCAGCTGCAATCTGTAATTTATTAAATGGCCACCAGATGTAGGTGTTGTTCTCTACCTGACTGGGAGAATGTTGGTCACAACTGTAATCACGCCCAGCGGACACTGGGGCAGGTCTGCTGCTTATCAGCGCTGGTTTTCTGCAGCTGAATGCAGCAGGCTGGCGACTGGAAATTAACTTTTCCACAAGTTAAACCAACTTTCACCTTGCATCCACAACAAACACCTCTGAAAGATAATAGAACTGAGCAAACCCTAGTCAAAATATCCCCTAATTCACAAACGTTCTGTGCGAAACTCAAAAGTCTCACAATAAAACGTCTACTTAACGGAGATCACAATTGTTTATTCTGTGCAACAGTGATTTGATGTCTGTCTTTTTAAGGCTCGTCAAAGGGACGCCATATGTTGTGAGTTATGATTATTGATTGATTAATCTTGATCAATGATTCTAATTAAAAATCATAGCCTGACAAAAACAACTTCTTAACCAAAATCCTCAATTATGAATCGAGATCAGAGATGTTTCTGGTGTTGTAATTGTGGCTCAACGCCTTTGACAATTACAACTGTTAAAGACTCCGTAATAATTAATAACTATTGCCGGAGATGTCACTGTTTAATCGACCGTTTCTGTCGAACGTGTGGAACTTTTGACCTTATCTTGACTGACGAATCACTTTTGCACACAATGAACACAAAACGCTCTCTTTTTATCTATGTGAATATTTATTAATCTTCACCTACTCAACATGCATAATTCTACATAACAAGGGTAACACATCTAACTAAGCAAAAATAAAGCAAACAGCAGTGGGTGTGTATTGAATCAACCAGCAGTTATGGCAAAAGAAGGAATGAGAATATGGAAAAGGGGTGTGGTGGTGAGTGGAGAGTGGGGGCCGCAGCTCCAACTGTAACTCAGTTATTCTGACTCATAAAACCTCCCCCAACTCCTGAGCAGACAAAGCGTTATAAAACTTTTGGCGGTAAGCTAGCGACAGTGATATTGGAGACAAAGGAACATGGGGATTTCACCATGAGGTTATTTTAACAGTCCAGTCTTACCGCACACCTCTCAGGTGTTCTCTACTTCACAAAACACGCACAGAGCTGGGAGCGCAGCGGCTTCCATACATCAGCACAGCACGTCAAAATTTCAACAACAAGGTTACATGCACATACCATTCAGAACACATTAGATTCTAACTAGCGATTCTCATCACTCTACAATCTCTGACCCTGCCCAGGCCTTCTAATAAAGAAATAAAGTAAAGGATAGGTTTTACTTTGAAGTCGTCTTCCTTCTGAGCGGAGGGGAGGTCGAGCGAGGAAAGGTGGAAAGGGGTTAATTGTGCGTCCACAATCAACTTCAGGAAAAACGGTCAGTCTTCGTCTTCTGGCCTTCTTGGCGAAAAGGGAAAATATGATCTGACCATCAAAGTCGACTTGGGATGAAGCACGGTAGCGGTTCGACTCCTCAAAACTCCGTCTTCTTAGTTACGTGTTAAGCTCACGTCTTCGATCGGCAAAGTGAAATTTCTGGCCTTCCTAGTCCAGAAACCTCAGGTAGGAATTGTTCGTTGGCCAACGAGAGAATAAATTAAATCCACTCAAGACTCTTCGCCAGGTGATGCTTCAGATGTTGGTGATCGGGTCACGATCTCCAACTGAAGGCGGGGTGTTCAAAACGGAGGCCTTCCTACATAGCGTCTTGTGACGTCAGACTTGGGACGCTCGTCATATCAGTCGCAGTGCTCGACGGGATATGTAGTAGCGGGCTGTCCTGGATACAAAATGGCCGATGACATTGGAGAGGCACAGTGACGTCCAACAACGTGCAGGTAGTCCAATACTCAGCAAACAAGTGGTCCAACAAGGGATTGCTGCAAAGTCAACGCCAGTGACTGTCCACTGTCTCTACATGCTCATCTGGGAGGAGGGAATGCTGCAAGTCACTGACTGGATGTAATCTGCTGGGTTTCCTTAGATAGAAAATCTTTTTATCCAATTTGAATAAAAAGCTAACTCCTACTGCACTGTTCAATTGTTAGGATTAATTGGAATGTATGTACCTGACTGTTGTGAAGTGCCTTGAGACAACATGTGTTGTGAATTGGCGCTATATAAAGAAAACTGAATTGAATTGAATTGAATTGTACCTTAATTACCCCCGTTCATGAATGAATACCAGATACAAGATTTATGTCTGTTTGCCATCAAAGAGACATTAGTGCGCTGTGTGTGTCCATCCTCCCTGTTCCGCTGGGGACCTGCATGGAAGAGGTCTGTTTTTTGGAACGTGAGGTTTTTATTCAAACAGTGACATTTAGGGAAGTCCGCTGTTACCCCTCCCGTTCCTGTTCCTGGTTATGCTGGAAGTAGGTTAATGAGATTTATTTTGAAAGTACCAGAAACATTCTTACTGGCCTTCAATGTTGTAACTCATGGCTTGGTCCCAACAGCCGTGACATAAAAGAGCAAGGACAGAAGAAATCTATACAAGAGAAATACTTTTTTGCAGCACTGCATGTCATTGTTAGGCCACCTTTTGTATTTTAAAGTTTTAAACACAGTATGTCATAGATATGGATCAATTAGTCCTTGGTCTCCCAAGGCCTAGGGGTCCTAATACAACAAGCATTGCAGTGAAAATATAAGGGCATCCAGCATAATGATGAGGCCAAATGATTCATCTGAATTGGCAGAGGAAGATGGGAGACAGACACCACACCGTGCAACAGGGCAAACCAGAGAAAAGCTCATGTAAAGATGAAGAGGTTCAAGCCATTTTGTGGGTTTTGATTTAGATTTCTGTCTGCTGTGTGTAATAAAGCAGCCATTGGCCTCATGGCGCCTTGGAGAACTTGTCAAAGAGGAGTGTGAAAGTTAACAAGATGTTAATTTGTAAAGAAGGTGAGGGAATAAGAAAATATGAGAGGAGGGCTCAAGTGGGTCTTATTCTAATATTTTAAGCAGTTTAAGTGAAGAGAGTAGAGGGCACTTGGGGCACTTGGACTTGTTAATGAGGGCAGTGCAGCGTTGATAATTTCAAATGCTCCTCTCTGAAGTAGTGCATGGAATATGACAAAGTGAATACACTTCTTCACCTCATACACATTGATTAAATGTTTAATTGCTTGCAGACAATCTTGCACAATAATACAGTTTAAAGACAGATATATAAAAAGGTATCTTTTTTTTTAAATATGCATGTTTTTTCACATCAGGAAATAACTGTTTTCAACAAAATAACCAGTAGCAACATCAGAGGTACTGCCTACAATCTTTTAAAATGAACAGAACCAAAACATTTTTAATTTATACTTCACTTTTGTAAATTATCCTTAAACTACCAATTTTGAATTACTAATTCATTATGTTGTGTTCCCCAGGTGTACAAATATGACCCGACAGAGGCACATTTCTCATTTTATTCAAGCAGGAGCCCCAAACCAGTCCATATCTAGAGTGAGACCAGTTTTTCAAATGTTTAAAAAAACAGCAAGTATGAAAAAATAATCTGGAAGATGACTCATAATAATCTTTCCACCATGCAGATTGAGGATGAGGATGATTGTCTACATGCTAAAGGGTTGTTTGTGAGGCATACCTGCTGGGCAGCGTAGCCGTCACCTAATTTGTGTTTTTGTAGTTTTAGGCACCTGATAACTGTTTTTCTTTATTCTTTTGGTATGAAAATAATCAGTGCTTTACAGGACGTTTCGCACCTGCTTTCACAGACAATGATTTGAGGTTTGTTAAGGAATAATGGGTATTTGATCCCAGTGAATAATATCTATCGTCAGAGTTAGTTTGTTTTAATCAGAGATCTGTCATACTTCATAAGAGTCAACAGGCCCAAACAAGGATCAGAACCACAGAAATAAGGGAAAATAATGTCAAATAAAAATAAAATATAAGAGAAAATTGCATGTTTTCATTATTATTTAATAGCATAATTAATTAAAATACTACCATGGTAATTTACCTAAAATGCATGGTTAACTACATGGGTATGACAAATAAGTATGCTGATATTAAATAGAGGAAACTGACCTGGAGCCTTTTCAGTGACATTTGATAAAATCTTGTAGAACCTTTGAAATAAATGGCTTCGTCTGCATAGTCTGGGTAATACTCAATAAGTTAGGTACTTTTACTCATATTGATCAACAAAACCTTGTAATATGTGTAGTTAAGGTGCTGTTGTAATGTTCTTACCACGATACAGACTATGTTATAATTATATGAATTGCTTTTCAACTTACTAACGTTTTTAAGTAGTGGTAAGTGACAAATATGTGGATGCTACAGAAATAACAGTACAGGACCAGAACAGAAACGGACCCAGAATACAACGCTTGTGAAAAGGTTGAAGGTGTTTGACCAGACCAAGGCATGTAGAGAGATGAAAGACCACACAGCATATACAATATATATATTGCATGAAACATAGACACACACATGGCTTACCCACCACCTTCCCTCCTGTGAACCTCATGTTACAGCCAAGGAATTATATTGATTTATCCACAATGCCAATTTTTTCTATCTCCCTGACTATCTGCTGTGTCTCTCTCTGCTATCTCCTATCTAGGAAACACCAACAGTGTTTTTGCCCTGGACTACATCAGTGGCTCCCTGACGGTGAATGGCCAGCTGGACAGAGAAAACCCACTCTACTCAGCAGGATTCACTCTCACTGTCAAGGTGAGCGGCTGAATGAGAAGCAGCTGGGTAGTGGAGGGGCTGTATGTCTGGAGACCAGATCGAAACTCTTTCACAGGAGGATCAAGAGCTTTTGATATGTTAGTTTAATAAATCAATGCTGCATCTGTACTTGATACAGTCTCAAAAGACTGGAGTATCCCAACCTGGATCTCACTGTGTGCTTTGTAATGTGACAGACTGCAATGTAGTTACAACATGATCAGAAAGAATATCAAGATCAATGTGCATCCAAATAATCATTGTAACAGGTGTTGTGTTACTCACTGGTGAATTCAGTAGTTAAACCAGCACAATTACTTTGTAATGCCAACAGTAAATCAGCATGTCTGCAACACATTGCATTTATTCATGTAGACATGGTAAGAATCACTTGCCCAAGAAGAATGACTTCAAACCAACCACCAGTATGTATATATATATATATATATATATATATATATATGCATACATACATACACACATATATATATATGTATATGTATATATACGCATACATACATACATACATATATATGTATATATACGCATACATACATACATACATACATATATATATGTATATATACGCATACATACATACATACATACATACATATATATATGTATATATACAGGTCATTCTCAAAATATTGGCATATTGTGATAAAGTTCATTATTTTCCATAATGTCATGATGAAAATTTAACATTCATATATTTTAGATTCATTGCACACTAACTGAAATATTTCAGGTCTTTTATTGTCTTAATACGGATGATTTTGGCATACAGCTCATGAAAACCCAAATTCCTATCTCACAAAATTAGCATATCATTAAAAGGGTCTCTAAACGAGCTATGAACCTAATCATCTGAATCAACGAGTTAACTCTAAACACCTGCAAAAGATTCCTGAGGCCTTTAAAACTCCCAGCCTGGTTCATCATTCAAAACCCCAATCATGGGTAAGACTGCCGACCTGACTGCTGTCCAGAAGGCCACTATTGACACCCTCAAGCAAGAGGGTAAGACACAGAAAGAAATTTCTGAACAAATAGGCTGTTCCCAGAGTGCTGTATCAAGGCACCTCAGTGGGAAGTCTGTGGGAAGGAAAAAGTGTGGCAGAAAACGCTGCACAACGAGAAGAGGTGACCGGACCCTGAGGAAGATTGTGGAGAAGGGCCGATTCCAGACCTTGGGGGACCTGCGGAAGCAGTGGACTGAGTCTGGAGTAGAAACATCCAGAGCCACCGTGCACAGGCGTGTGCAGGAAATGGGCTACAGGTGCCGCATTCCCCAGGTCAAGCCACTTTTGAACTAGAAACAGCGGCAGAAGCGCCTGACCTGGGCTACAGAGAAGCAGCACTGGACTGTTGCTCAGTGGTCCAAAGTACTTTTTTTGGATGAAAGCAAATTCTGCATGTCATTCGGAAATCAAGGTGCCAGAGTCTGGAGGAAGACTGGGGAGAAGAAAATGCCAGAAGTCCAGAAGTCCAGTGTCAAGTACCCACAGTCAGTGATGGTCTGGGGTGCCGTGTCAGCTGCTGGTGTTGGTCCACTGTGTTTTATCAAGGGCAGGGTCAATGCAGCTAGCTATCAGGAGATTTTGGAGCACTTCATGCTTCCATCTGCTGAAAAGCTTTATGGAGATGAAGATTTCATTTTTCAGCACGACCTGGCACCTGCTCACAGTGCCAAAACCACTGGTAAATGGTTTACTGACCATGGTATCACTGTGCTCAATTGGCCTGCCAACTCTCCTGACCTGAACCCCATAGAGAATCTGTGGGATATTGTGAAGAGAACGTTGAGAGTCTCAAGACCCAACACTCTGGATGAGCTAAAGGCCTCTATCGAAGCATCCTGGGCCTCCATAAGACCTCAGCAGTGCCACAGGCTGATTGCCTCCATGCCACGCCGCATTGAAGCAGTCATTTCTGCAAAAGGATTCCCGACCAAGTATTGAGTGCATAACTGTACATGATTATTTGAAGGTTGAGGTTTTTTGTATTAAAAACACTGTGCTTTTATTGGTCGGATGAAATATGCTAATTTTGTGAGATATAAATTTTGGGTTTTTATGAGCTGTATGTCACAATCATCCGTATTAAGACAATAAAAGACCTGAAATATTTCAGTTAGTGTGCAATGAATCTAAAATATATGAATGTTAAATTTTCATCATGACATTATGGAAAATAATGAACTTTATCACAATATGCTAATATTTTGAGAAGGACCTGTACACATACACACATACATACATATATACATACATATATATATGTATATATATATATGTATATATATATATATATATATATATATATATATATATATATATATATATATATATATATATATATATATATATATATATATATATACACGCATGCATACATACATACATAGATATATGTATATATATATATATATTATGGCATGCTGTTCAGGAAACACCGGGAGGTTGTGTGGCGGGGAGGGAATAGCCCTCACATTTGATGGGGGGGCCTAAACTGATCCAGGAGAGGGAGCAGCCTATGACCCAACCTGACACAAAAAACAGGCACACACATTAACAATCACACATTCCCACCCTCATGTGTACACATAAAAACACCCACGCACCCAACCTAAAGACAAACAACAATAAATATCTTACTCTCACTCACACTCCCCATACATACTCCACACTTCCAGGTGCCAATACCCCATAGGGACAACCAGGCCTGGACCCAGGAGGTAGTCCCTTTCCCTCCGGGGGTGGAGACAGGCAGAACGTTCCAGCAACTGAACCTGGTCCGGGCTAGCCTGGGCTCATGCCTGTACCTGAGCGAACCTCCCTCCCCGCCCTGCCCCGCCCCGACCCCAGTCCCCAATGACCCCCATCCTCATCTGGAGGGGGGGCCATGTACGAAAGAGGGGTCTACATGGTCCAAACTAGCCCGCCAACCAGAGCCGCCACAGAATAAAATAGTCCCAACCCCCCAATGAATTCCAATCCTGACCCCATGAACCCCCCCACCCCCAATGAACCGTGACATGAATTTCCCCACAGGGCCACCCCCAACCACAAATATCAAACACTCAGACTTTCATTCCATATATTCAGACTTTCATTCTATATATTCAGACTTTCATTCTATATATTCAGACATTAAATCCATATATTAAGACATCCATTCGAAATATTCAGGCTTTCATTCTATATATTCAGGCTTTCTTTTCATATATTCAGACTTTCATTCCATATATTCAGGCATTCATTCTATATATATTTAAGCTTTCATTCCATATATTAAACTTTCCGACCGTCATTCCATATATTCAGACTTATGAGAATATATAATATAAATATACATTATATATATATATATATATATATATATATATATAAATATATGTATATATATATATATAAATATATGTATATATATATATATATATATAAATATATGTATATATATATATATATACAGGGGTTGGAAAATGAAACTGAAACACCTGGTTTTAGACCACAATAATTTATTAGTATGGTGTAGGGCCTCCTTTTGGGGCCAATACAGCGTCAATTCGTCTTGGGAATGACATATACAAGTCCTTCACAGTGGTCAGAGGGATTATATGCCATTCTTTTTGCAGGATAGTGGCCAGGTCACTACGTGATACTGGTGGAGGAAAACGTTTCCTGACACGTTCCTCCAAAAGACCCCAAAGTGGCTCAATAATATTTAGATCTGGTGACTGTGCAGGCCATGGGAGATGTTCAACTTCACTTTCATGTTAATCAAACCAATCTTTCACCAGTCTTGCTGTGTGTATTGGTGCATTGTCATCCTGATACACGGCACCGCCTTCAGGATACAATATTTGAACCACTGGATGCACATGGTCCTCAAGAATGGTTTGGTAGACCTTGGTAGTGACACGCCCATCTAGCACAAGTATTGGGCCAAGGGAATGCCATGATATGGCAGCCCAAACCATCACTGATCCACCCCCATGCTTCACTCTTGATACATCACAAAGACTAGCTCTCTTGGTCACAGATGCGCCAGCAAGATGTGCACCAACAATTTGTCCTCTTTTGAACTCTGGTATGTCACCCATAATGTTGTGTGCATTTCAATATTTTGTGCAAAACTGTGCTCTTACCCTGTTAATTGAACCTTCACACTCTGCTCTTACTGGTGCAATGTGCAATCAATGAAGACTGGTTACCAGGCTGGTCCAATTTAGCCTTGAATCCTCCCACACTAAAATGACAGGTATATATATATATATATATATATATATATATATATATATATATATATATATATATATATAATGTATAATTTATTTTGTTAATCTTTTTACTCTTTGTATCTCCATTTCTTACAGTTTGCTACATGGTTTCTCCAAAATATAACCAGAAGTTTTAGGCTCCTACTAATCTCCTGTTGTCCTTAAAGCCCTTAGATTTGAAGTTTTTGACAGAGAATATGTGCTGTATCTTCTTTGATAGAATTAGTAGTTTTGAATCCAAATAAAATAAATTACTGTATTTTTGCCATCTCTGCATGAAATCATTAAACCATTGTGACCTCAACAAAGGGGAATTCTGTTAGTTGATGTGTTTACAGGCTGAAAACAGTGGGACTTCTTAGTTTGATGTATTGAATGAATTGAAAAAAAGCAGATTTTTTAGCATTTCAAAGGAAAACTGGAAGATGCTAATCTTTGTCCGATTGATTTTTGCTTGTTTAGTTATTATATTTGTTCATTCCTCACTAAAGAGGACGAGCCAAGAATGTAAGAGCGTATTATGGCTTCACTATTGTACTTTTATAGTGTTGAAAAAAAGATGATAAAGATACAGCTTACTCTGAGGTTTAATACAAAGAAAGTTGGGGATGATACATACCAGCCTCAGTCTGTCTTTTTAATTAAAATCAATAATTACAAATAAGAAAGTAGCCAACATAAACATTCTGAAAAAGAGAAGATGTAGTCCAAAAATGTATTTATAAGATATGGATTTTTTTCTTTCTAAATTTTCCCTGCTTCCCTCTGCGTCTGCATTCGTAGCCAGTGTTAGTATTGATTATGGTGTGCCATAGTAATACAACTAATTTCTCAACTTCAGCCAGCTGAGATAGCATGGAACAGGCAGAGGTGGAGGTCAAATGAATCAGGAGAGTTGGAGGCTAAACTACTTTGATTACCCAGAGATGAGCATGCTGGTCATGCCTGCTCTGCTACTTACTGTGACCTTTCTTTATCAATAAAAAACAATACTTCAGACCAATTTTTCAAGATTTTTCTTTTTTTTTGTTTGAGAAACTTTACATCTTCTATACTGAAGCATCCAGAAACAGAGGGTGTTGCATTTTTGTCTTCTCAGAGGGATTATTTTCTCCTGAATCAGACTGAATGTGTATTTGGGTTAGGGTTAGAGTTAGGGTTAGGTGTGCATAGGGTGTGCATGTGCTAGCACACTCCTGGCCTCAGTTTGAGGCAATTTCTATGATTGCTTGGGGGTCACCTGTCCATGATTCAATAAATAAACAGCTGTAAATATCTTGTGAGTTTGTGTGCTGACCAACCCTAAATAGAATAACATTTGGACTCCAATCAAATGCATTTCATACCTTTTTCCTTTTTTCTATTTTGCCGTTTACTTTGTTGCTCTCTATAAGGCCACAGAGTTGAAGGATAATCGCAGTCCATCAGACGCGACAGTGATGACCACCTTCACCATCCTATTAATTGACAAGAATGATAACGCCCCAAAGTTCAACAGCTCCGAATACCGGGTTCGCATCACTGAACTGGCCCAAGTGGGCTTTGCCCTGCCTCTCTACATCCAGGTAGAAGATAAAGATGAGGTGAGTGAAACACATCCTTAAAACCACCCATCATAAGATGCTTATTTCAATTCAATTCAGTTTATTTATATAGCGCCAATTCACAACACATGTCGTCTCAAGGTTCTTCACAACAGTCAGGTACATACATTCCAATGAATCCTAACCATTGAACAGTGCAGTCAAATTCAGTTATTTATTCAAATTGAATAAAACGTTTTTCTGTCTAAGGAAACCCAGCAGATTGCATCCAGTCAGTGACTTGCAGCATTCACTCCTCCCGGATGAGCATGTAGAGACAGTGGACAGTCACTGGCGTTGACTTTGTAGCAATCCCTCACTGAGCAGCAGAACCAGGCTCAGTGTGAGCGGCCATCTGCCACGACCGACTGGGGGTTTGAGAGAACAGAGCAGAGACACAAAGAATACAGAAGCACTGATCCAAGAGTACTTTCTATGGGAAGGAAAAGTAAATGTTAGTGGGATGTACCTTTAGTCTTTTCATCTAGAAAGAAAGAACAGATAAACTCTGAGCCAGTTTTCAAGGTTAGAGTCTGAAAGAGAGCCCATAGAGTTAGTCACAGTAGAAGCTCAGTCAATTGCTATATCTAGGAGAGAGAAAGGGTTAAACACTGAAAGACAGGGCCAAGTGGATCATCTGTAGAAGGTGAGCATTAAGTTGTTGCCAGCAAAAGTTCGGACGATGCCCCTCTCCAGAAAGGTGTCACAGGTAGACACAGAGCCAGGCCAGGTGTAGCTTCTAGGAAGAAAAAAGAGAGAACAAAGTTAAAAGCTGAAATAACAGCAAATAATGCAAAATTGGAGAGTAGTGTGAGAATGTAGCGAAGAGGGTGAAAGGGGTCATTATGTCCTCCAGCAGCCTAAGCCTTTAGCAGCATAACTACACAGATAGTTTCAGTTTAGTTTATTTATTTATATTGCGCTTATTTACAACAATGTCATCTCAGGGTACCCCACAAAGGGTCCGGAACGGCACGGCCCGCCAGGGAGGCCAGACCAAACCACCAAGTGCCAGAACCCGGCCACCCCAAAACGGGCCACGTGTAGGGGCACTAAGTAAAATGATAAACTGACAAAGTTTGTCAGTCTAGAGCCCACTGATGGTCATTGTTATACTAAAAACCACAAAGATTGGGATACCTCTCTCTGTCAGACTGATTATAACCATTGGAAAAAACAAGAGGTCCTAGAGGTAGCAGAAATGGAGGGTGTGTTTGCACCTCAACCATAACTGAGCCGGTTTAGGCTAAACCTGACTCCCCCTTACTCCATCCAACAGGGAATGAGGAAGGCGCAGGTAAAAAATAAGGAAGATAGCTCAGGATAACCTAAGCCACGCTAACTAAAGGCTTTATCAAAAAGGAACATTTTAAGCCTAGCCTTAAAAGTAGACAGGGTGTCTGCCTCACAGACTAAAATGGGAGCTGGTTCCACAGGAGAGGAGCCTGATAACTAAAGGATCTGCCTCCCATTCTACTTCTAGAGACTCTAGGAACCACCAGTAAACCTGAAGTCTGAGAACGAAGTGCTCTGTTAGGAACATATGGAACAATTTGATCTCTGATGTATGATGGAGGTAGATCATTAAGGGCTTTATATGTGAAGAGGAGAATTTTAAATTATATTCTGGATTTAACAGGGAGCCAATGAAGGGAAGCTAAATTAGGAGAAATATGATCTCTCTTTTTAATTTTAATCAGAACTATTGCTGCAGCATTTTGAATCAGATGAAGGCTTTTAACTGCATTTTGTGGACATCCTGATAGTAAAGTATTACAATAGTCCAGCCTTGAAGTAACAAATGCATGGATTAGTTTTTCAGCATCTCTCCTGGATAGGATAGTTCTAATTTTGGCAATGTTCTGAAGGTGAAAGAAGAAAATCCTAGAAACCTGTTTAATATGGGATTTAAATGACATGTCCTGGTCAAAAATAACACCAAGGTTTTTTACTTTATTACCGGAGGTCAATTTAATGCCATCCAGGTTAAGTGATTGACTAAGCAGTTTCTTTTTTAAAGACTTCGGTCCAAAGACCACAATTTCTGTCTTGTCTGAATTTAGAAGCAAAAAATTTAAAGTCATCCAAGTTTTTATGTCTTCAAGACATGCTTGTAGTCTATCTAACTGGTTGGGGTCATCAGGATTTATGGATAAGTAAAGCTGTGCATCATCAGCGTAACAGTGAAAATGTATCCTATGCTGTCTGATAATTTGACCTATTGGAACCATATATATAGTAAAGAGAATTGGCCCAAGTACTGAACCCTGTGGTACTCCACAACTAACCCTGGAGTTTAAAGATAATTTATCATTTACATGAACAACCTGGAATCTGTCAGACAAATAAGATTTAAACCAGCTTAGCGCTGTTCCCCTGATCCCTACAGCATATTCCAGCCTTTCTAAGAGAATATTGTGATCGACTGTATCAAATGCAGCACTGAGATCTAAGAGGACAAGTACAGACATAAGTCCATTATCTAAGGCCATAAGAATATCATTAATGACTTTCAGCAGAGCTGTTTCAGTGCTATGATGAGCTCTGAAACCTGACTGAAGCTCTTCAAACAGGTCATTGCTGTGTAAATGCTCACACATTTGATTAGCAACTATTTTCTCAAGAATTTTAGATAAGAATGGAAGATTGGATATAGGTCTGTAATTTATCAAGTCATCTCGATCAAGCGAAGGTTTCTTAAGTAAAGGTTTAATCACAGCTACCTTAAAAGCTTGTGGTACATATCCATTTACTAAGGATACATTAATCATATCTAAAACGGGGCTGGTAATCAGAGGGAACACTTCCTTAAATAATTTGGTGTGGATTGGGTCTAACATACAAATTGAATATTTAAATGAAGCTAATATTTCTGATAACTCAGGAAGCTCCACAGGATCGAAACAGTCCAAACACACATCAGGTTCTGCAGTTATTTCACACCCTACAACACACCCTCCATTTCTGCTACCTTTATGAACCCCTCTCTTTTCCAGTGGTTATGGTCAATCTGACACAGAGAGGTATCCCAGTTGTTGTGGTTTTTAGTATAACAATGGCCATCAGTGGGCTCTAGATGGACAAACTGTCTACTTTTAAGGCTAGGCTTAAAACTTTCCTTCTTGATAAAGCTTGTAGTTAGAGTAGCTTCGGTTATCCTGAGCCATCTATGTAGTTATGCTGCTATAGGCTTAGGCTGCTGGAGGACATAATGACCACTTTCACCATCTTCGCTACATTATCATACTACTCTCCAATGTTGGATTATTTGCTGTTATTTCAGTTTTTAACTTTATGTTCTCTCTCTTTTCTCTTCCTAGAAGCTACACCTGGCCTGACTCTGTGTCTACCTGTGACACCTTTCTGGAGAGGGGCATTGTCCAAGCTCCTGCTGGCAACAACTTAATGCTCACCCTCTACCGATGATCCGCATGGCCCTGTCTTTCAGTGTTTAACCCTTTCTCTTTCCTAGACATGGCAATTGACTGAGGTTTTACTGTGACTAATATATGTGCTCTCTTTCAGATTCTAACCTTGAAAACTGGCTCAGAGTTTATCTGTTCTTTCTTTCTAGGTGAAACGACTAAAGGAGCTACATCCATTAACATTTACTTTTCCTTCCCATAGAAAGGACTCCTGGATCAGTGCTTCTTTGTTCTCTTTGTGTCTCTGCTCTGTTCTCTCAAACCCCCAGTCGGTTGTGGCAGATGGCCGCTCACACTGAGCCTGTTTCTGCTGGAGGTTTCTTCCTGTTAAAAGGGAGATTTTCCTCTCCACTGTCGCTACATGCATGTTCAGTATGAGGGATTGCTGCAACATCAATGCCAGTGACTGTCCACTGTCTCAACATCAGAATCAGAATCAGCTTTATTGCCAAGTTCGTACATACAAACAAGGAATTTGACTCCAGTACACTTTGCTCTTTTGTTCTGTTTTTGCAATACAGAATATACATAGTTACAATTTACAATGTACAATATACACATATCTAATAAAAGGTGCATTTGCAACATCTGTATGCTGTTGTTTTGTACTCTATTAAATGTTCATCAGAGAAACAGCCTGGGGGAAGAAACTGTCTCTGTGGCGGCTGGTTTTAGTGAACAGTGCTCTGTAGCGACGGCCTGAAGGTAAAACTCTAAACAGTTTATGTGCAGGGTGTGTGGGGTCTGCAGAGATTTTAGCAGCTCTTTTACTGACCCTAGACCTGTATAAGTCCTGGATGGAGGGAAGGTCAGCCCTGATGATTCTCTCTGCAGTCCTGATTATTCGTTGCAGTCTGGATCTGTCCTGTTTTGTGGATGAGCCAAACCACACTGAGATGAATGAAGACAGGAGTGATTGAATGATGGCAGTGTAGAAGATGACCAGCAGCTCCTGTGGAAGGTTGAACTTCTTGAGTTGCCTCAGGAAGTACAGTCTCTGCTGGGCCTTCTTTCGAACAGTGTCTATGTGTGAAGACCATCTCAGGTCCTCAGAGATGGTGGTTCCTAAGAACCTGAAGTGGTCCACGGCCGATACAGTGTTGTTGAGGATGGTGAGGGGGGTGTATGGGGGTGGTGTTCTCCGAAAGTCCACCACCATTTCCACAGTCTTGAGTGGGTTCAGTTCAAGGTAGTTCTGACCGCACCAGTGTACCAGCTGATCCACCTGCTGTCTGTATGCTCATCGGGGAGGGGGGAATGCTGCAAGTCACTGACTGGATGCAATCTGCTGGGTTTCCTTAGACAGAAAAACCAATTTGAATAAATAACTGAATCTGACTGTACTGTTCAATGGTTAGGATTAATTGGAATGTATGTACCTGACTGTTGTGAAGTGCCTTGGGACGACGTGTTGTGAATTGGCGCTATATAAATAAAACTGAATTGAATTGTATTGAATTTCTAATGTTGTCTCACTTTCTGAGGATGAAGTAATCATCTTCTGGAGTATGTCAAAGATTTTATTTTTAATAGAATCAATTTTATTTAAGAAGAATCCCATAAAGTCATGACTGCTGAGAGCTGAGGGATGACTTAACAGAACTATGACTCTGTGTAAGTTTAGCAACTGTACTAAAGAGAAACCTAGGATTATTCTTGTTCCCTTCTATTAATAATGAGAAATAAGCTGTTCTGGCTTGGCGAAGTGTCTTTTTATACAACAGTGGGCTATTTTTCCAGATTAAGTAGGAATCCTCTAGGTGTGTAGAGCACCATTTTCTCTCCAATTTTCTAACATTGTGCTTTAAAGTACACAGATCTAAATTAAACCAAGGAGCTAGCCTCCTATTAACGATTACCTTCTTTTTCAAGGGGGCTGCATTGTCAAATGCACCATGCAATGATGAAGTAACACTATGAACAAGAGAATCAATTTGTGAAGGGGGAGAAACAAAATTATTGCCCTCCACTGTGTTTTTCTGTGATAATGAGGAAATCAAAAGCGGAACAGATTCTTTAAAGGTTGTTACAGCATTGTCTGATAATGATCTACTATAGTGAAATTTTCTTTCAGGTGTGGAGTTCTCGGTTAAATTAAACTCAAAGTTTATTAAGAAATGGTCAGACAGGACTGGGTTATGAGAAAATATTATGTCTTTACACTCAATGCCATATGTCAGCACAAGGTCCAGAGAATGAAGACAAAGGTGGGTAGGTTTGTTAATGTTTTGAGCAAAGCCAATTGAGTTTAAGATAGCATTAAAGGCTATATTTAAGCTATCACTTTCAGTGTCAACATGAATGTTAAAATCCCCAACTATAATAACCTTATCTGTATTTAACACTAAATCAGATAAAAGGTCTGAAAACTGATCTAAAAATTGAGTAAGGGCCTGATGGACGGTACAAAACAACAAACAGAAGTGGTTTTAGTGCTTTACAATTTGGATGAGGAAAACTAAGGATTAAATATTCAAAAGAGTTGTAGCTATTGATTGGTCTGGGACTAATCAATAAATCGGACTGAAAGATGGTTGCTACTCCTCCTCCTCTCCCAGTATTTCGAGGAATGTGAACATTTAAATGATTAGTAGGAGTTGACTCATTTATAGTAACAAAATCTTCTTGCTGCAGCCAGGTTTCTGTGAGGCAAAATAAATCAATCTGATTGTCACAAATCAGGTCACTAACTAGCAAAGTCTTTGAAGAGAGAGATCTTATGCTCAGTAAGCCATATTTAATTGCTTTATTTTTCTTTTTAGTCGGAGTTGTGTTTATTTTTATTAGATTTTCCTGATTTCCTCCTTTTAGATTATTTTTTAATCTTTCAATTTTGGTTGTGGGCGAGACACTGTCTAAATAGGATAATGGGTGGGTAGCAGTACAGAAGCTGCAGAGAGGAGTGTTAAACTATGTACTTATGTACTTTATTAGGTTGGTAGCTCAGCATGTTAGCATTGCTGCACATTCTGTCTTTACAGGAGCTCTCTACGGGTCAAACAAGGGAATTATTTTGGTGAAAATAGTGCAAACAGACACAACGATAAGAAAAATTCTTATTCTCTTTTTGCGTTTCACTTGAACGTTTCAGATAGAACTAGTTTTTAAATTGGGACAAACATGACCTGAATGAATACACAAATCAGTTTTCAAATGATATTTTCATGTATGAAAGGGATAAACTTAACTAAACCAGCATGGCCCTTTGTAAAAAAAGTTATAGGCCCTAAACCTAACAACTGGTTGTGCCACCCTTGGCTGCAACAATTGGCATCAAGGATTTATAATAATGGGCAATAAGTCTTTTACATCGATGTGGAATATTTTTGTCCCACTATTTTGTTCAGAATCATGCCATAGCTGCAGCTGACTGTCTTAATCAAATTTAGAGTTCGAGTTTAGAGTTAATTTAGAATCAAATTTAGACTGGATTGCTGGTGTTACTCAGATCATGGCCCTGCTGCCTAACCCAAGTATGCATGGATGGTGAACTGATGGGTTGACATTCTCCTTCAGGGTATACTGGAAGAGAGCAGTCTTATTACTTCCATCAGTCATCATACTTCCACCATCATGTTTGGCTGTGGGATTTTCCGCTTTCGCAAATTATGTGTTGGATTCACGCAGATTTCACGGGACACTCACCTTGCAAAACATTTCACTTTTGTCACGTCAGTACACAGTTTTTTTTATTGGAGCAGAATCATGAGCTCTGACTTTAACTGAAATATGTGATGGCTACAGTGCTTTAGATGTTGTTCTGAATTTTCTGTGACTCGTAAAGACAATCTTTGAGTTATTTTAGGAGGCCAACCACTCCTGGAAAGGTTCAACACTGATCCATGTTGTCTCCATTTGTAAGTAATGGCTCTCATCAGGTTCACTGGACTCCCAAAGCCTTAGAAAGGGCTTTGTAAACAATTTTTATAGACTGATAGATATCAATGATTGTTTTTTATTTATTGCTGAATTTATTTAAATTGATGCTTGATGGGATGGTTTTTGAGAGCAGCCTACATCATATTGTCAGGCAGGTTCAATGGAAGATTGTTCAGATCAGGCATTAAAGAGATCTAGATGTGCTTGGTGAATTTTATCCAATAAACCGCTTAACCACAGGTAACCACAGGTAATGATTTAACAAGACTGGTAATTATGTTTTCATCCAGGGTCAATGAATGTATTATTTTTAAAAAACTACTTTTTGTGTTTATTCAGATTTTATTCATGTGTTTATTAAATTGTTCTTTTGTGAAGTGTGACAAGAAACCCTTAGAAATCTGCAAGTGGGCAAATACGTTCACAGCACTTTGTAGTGTTTGTGTGATTAACTGTTTTATCAGTATTTTCATGCAAGTTGGGCAGATTTGTGGCTTTCAAAAAACAGTATCTTCCTATCAAAGTAACATAAGATTTGTTTTATTTCACAAATAATCTTTTGCGCTTAAAGTGACCAAAACATGGCACAACAGATGATAAGCTATTAATATGCAAATTACCCTGCTTCATCCCACCACTGCCTGTCTGAAGCTTACCCTCTCTGCCCTGCTGTATCTCCTAGAACAGATAAATACACAAAAACAAACAGACAGACTCTTTTCAATTCAATTCAGTTTTCTTTACATTGCGTCAATTCACAACACGTCGTGAGAAGAGTAAAACATTTGACTACTAATATTGCAAAGCATTTGGAATAACTTGGTGGATGTTCTTAGCTCTGCTCTGAATCTTCTGTAACAACAGTACAGTGACAAGGTGAACAGTACTTTCTTCTGTTCCTTGTCTGCTCTCTTGTGTGACTGTTTAGCTCCACTCTATTCAAGTGGTATTATACAAAGAGCACAGCCTTACAGTTTAAAAAGAGAACTGATAAAAACCACTGCACACAAATCCACACGTTTCTGATTTTTATAATTGCTTCAGATTATTTTTTTCTCTATAAAAGTTTTTTTTTGCATATGTCTTCCAATGTAGCAAACACATTACTGCCATCACCAGTTTAAATGTATTAGGTATAGTCACTTTTGGTAACCAGTCTGAGCAATCAAATCAATGGGATTTACGTGGGTCTAGACTTTAACTGGGCCGTTGTAATACATGAATATCCATTGATATAAACCATCTCATTGTAGCTCTAGCTGTTTGTCCAAGGTAGTTGTTCTGCTTGAAGGTGAACTTCCACCTCAGGCTCAAGTCTTTTGCAGACTCTAACACGTTGTCTTCCAGTATAACCCTGTATATAGCTCCATCCATCGTCCCATCAACTCTGATCAGCTTTCATGTCCCTGCTTATGTAAGCATCCCCATAGCATGATGCTCCCATCACTATGTTTGAAAATGGTGATGGTGTATTCAGTGTAATGTTTAGTTATTCAGTGTAATGTTACTTTTCCTCCATAAAGTTTTGTATATGGGTCTAGAAGTTCACAGCCAGACACAACTGAGTGGATTTTATTTACTTTGCATTATTTTAAATTGTTGCTTATTATAAATGTTTAGCCAAAAAAAGCTCCTTAAAAATAGTTGCTAGTCAGCATTAACTGTGTGTGCACTAACATGATCAGTGAACATTCCACTACATGCATTAACACATACATGTATAGGCACTTAGACACCAAATTGTACACAGAAAACAGTGTTTTTATGCCTTTCTTTGCCATTTTGTCTCCCACTTTCCTGCTCCTCCCACACTTGCACATGCTCGCTCACACCAGCACATTGGACTCAACTACAATTTAATTTGCTCTGGAAGAGATGGGATAGAGCATCAAATTATACCTAACGAGGAAAATCAATCACCACGGGTGCAGATAAGCCGAAAGCTAGTCAACTCTGATTGATTCAGGCACAGCAGCTGCCAGGGTGGAATTTGACAGATAACTGCAAGTCAAGTGGATAGAGAAATAGGTGGAGACATGTGGAGAGCAGAGGAGAGAAAAAGGGAAGACAAGAAAAACTCAGAGATGATTGAACAGAAAGTCACCTGCAACAGAGCAAAGTTAGAAGTCTGAATTATTGGTGAAACAAGGTGAAGAAGGAGAGAAAGGCAGTGAGGAGGAAAAGAAAATGCATGAAGGGGAGATAGTGGGAATATTTAGAGCCAGGTCTGTTTATCCATTCAATGGATGGTGTGTTTATGTCTGTGTGTGCACTATCAAGCGGAGGCAAGAATACAGCAAGAGTGTGGCTGCATGTTGGGTTGCTTTGTATTTAGCACCATCTAACTTCCCATCAACTCTGACTAGCTTTCCTGTCCCTGCTGAAGACACGTATCTCCTAAGCATTATTCGGCCACCACCATACTTTTACCATAGGCATCTTGTGTTCAGAATGCACACAGTTTGAGTTTTTCATCACAAATACCACACAATTGGGTCTCATTTGACCAACATTCATTCTTTATGTTGTTTATGTTTGCTGCATCCCTTCTCTCTTTCTTATAGCTCTTCCATTAAAGCCATGTTTGCATGTATGCATGACTAATAGTTCTGTCTGGAGATTATCATACCTTAGCTGTGGATCTCTGCAGCTCCTCCAGCGTTGCCATGGTCACTTTGGGTAATTTCAATACTTGTAGTGATGGAGATTTAAAACCTGCCTTTGGTCTTCATGCCTTGTACATGTTAACTGGCTATAATGACCTGCAACTATTTCTTGTTTTTTTACATTGTTTTGTTGCTGTTATGGTATTTAAAGTGCCTGTGACACGCTTTTTACTCAAATGCAGAAATTTAAAGAAAATATTCTAATATTTAAGAAATTGGGCAGTTATTATTTATAATTAAAAATCTGAAATTATTATTATTATTAAAATAAGATAAATTACAGGTGCATATGATATATTTAAATAAATGTTTCTCTAAAGATTCTAATATAAAGTTAAAGAAATGACCCACCAGGTAGTGTCTTCAGATCTTGAATCATCCCTTGTGTCTGCTGCTACTCCATGCTGCTCACTTCGCCTCCAGTTGTTTCACTCAGTGCTGTATTTACTGTAATCCTGGATTTACACTGTATCTGCTCCGGTCCACTGTGAAGCCCGGAGGAGCTCCAGATCGCACAACAAAAGCCGGTGATAAATCCGGTAGCAAGTCCAAAACAACTCATTCTGTGGAAGTCAAACCAGTTGAACTGCTTCTTGTTTCGTTTCATGGATCCAGATATTTTCATGTGTTTTGTTCCCTGAGTTCATTTGTGGCTTAATTTGGTGCATTTAATGTTTAATTGTTTGGTTTCTAATACTTTAGTTAACTTAGTAACTGATCTAATTAATCTAATGTTAACAACTACTAAAAACCACAGCCTGCAGGATTTATCAGAATGTGTATATATAAATCTATGTGTGTATTTATTAATATAGCAAGATCTAGTCTGTCTTTAGCTTTGCCTGCAAGGGTTCCCATCTGATGTCATGAAAGAGTGCAATAAAAGCGCCAATGAGTAGCCAATGAGAAGCCTTTTCTAGGGAAATTATGACCATATATCTCATTTCAGTGGCATGAATTTACTTTTTAAAATATTGTATCAATGTTTCCTTTACTTAAATGTAACTGGATTTATCATGAAAATTTGATGTCTCAGGCATTTTAAATCTGCATGTCATTTTATTACACTTACACACTCATTCACAACCCAGTACACCTTTGCTGTAAAGTCATTTTTTTCTAAGCGTGAGAAAATACAAAGAGACGTTTAACTTCTCTCTGACTCACATTGTTACTCCTCACTCTCCCTGTGATCCTTTCTGCTTGGCTGGCATATTTAAAACTTTTCCTGCCAGAACTTGTCACTGAACTTTGTGGCAGTCGTGTCTGACAGGATGCTTTTATTGGGGGCTGCTAGAGGCAGTAGCAAATGGACGGGCAATTACCTTTATGGGCAGTTTGAAGTGACATCCCTGCATATTGGATGGTCTTTTAAATAGGAGCCATCAGCTACAATGGTTCTTCCAGAGCTGAAAACAAAAACAAGGGGGCTATTTGAACTGTCAGCATTATGCCAACCGACCACTCCACTCGTCTCCCTCTGTTCGCCACAATAACTGCGTGATTGGCTGCCCTGCAGCTTTATATATCAAACGCAGGAGTGCTTTGGCAAAAGGTTCTTACCTCAAGACAGCCAGAGCTATTTCGGAGCGGTGATGTCACTCCCTGAATTGGTTTAGATTTCCCCATGATGTTTTTGCTCTTTAAAAGTTCTGCTAGAAGGAGACGTGAGAGAAGATGAAACACGCATAAAACAACACTGTGCATGTTCTAAACACCAGCCCACTAGTTTAGCACAGAGAAATTCTAATAGACTTCCCAGTTCAGATAATCTGCATATCATAAACATTGTCTTGGCAACTTATACTGTGTCAGCGGGAAAAGAAAGCAGGAATGTATCTGTATTGAGGCAGATAGTCATGGTTGTCATTTATGTTCACATCAAGCTTTTTTTCTACTGATAAGTCATACAATACAATGATTAAAGCTCACTGTTTTAACAGCTTTTACTGGCTTGGTGATCATCCACTCAGACTTAATTCAAACATTTTTGTGGATAATGTTTTTTTTTTTTTTATATATGTTGCATCCAAAAATATGTTGTGAGAAAGTGTAGCACTTGTAGATGGTTAAGGTACAGAAGAGATAAATATGCTTTTTGAACAACATTTTGTAAAGTATTTTGTATGTTTAGTTTTTATGCATTCCTACAATCTCCCTTTTTTATGTTGTATGTATATTGTGTTAGCAAATAAACATATGCAAGATGAATGCAGTATCCCCTGTCATTGGTGCAGAATTTATTGAGACAATAAATGCATGTGTTGATCGTAAGTAAGGAAATGACTACAGGAATATAGCTACTCTTCTAAACTTGCACATATCTACCGGCAGAGCAATGATTTAAAAAGTTTAAAACCAATAAAACTGTGGGAAACAAGGCTGAATGATGCCCCAGGTGTTGCGATGCAGAGTAAGCAGGACACTAATGGAGGTAAGAAAAAGTCTCTGTAGGTTACTGTTAGAGAACTTCATCTCAGATTAACTTCCAAAACAACCAAAAGATACATTCTACATGCCTCATGGCTGTTTAGGAGTGATACCAGAAATAACCAGTTTCAATCCTAAAATAATAAATGTAAACGTGGAATTTGATTGAAAACTGTGTTTTCGACTAGCAACTGCTTCAGTTGAGTCCTGTATAACAATTAGGATGTGGGAAAAAAATGCATGCCCATTGTTAAGCAGGTGGAGGCTCTGTAACGCTGTGACCCTGTTTCTCTGTTGCCCAGGGAAGCTTGTTACAGGGCATGGGATCATTAACCTTTACTCTACATAATCAGCTAAATTAACTTTCTTCCATTGCCATCTCACTCCCCTTTCCCAAATCCTACAGAAATCCTGTAGAATGAGATGAAGAGAGGGACCAGGAGTCTTTATAATGTACAGATATTGTGCAAATAAGAATGGTCACTCGCAGGCAGGCAGGCAGGCAGAAATTCAATCTTTCTAGGGTAAAACACTTACAAATTGTTGCAGACCTGCTCTGTAGTGGGATAAGAGCAGCACATCATCAGCATTTATGAGACGATTCAGATCTCCCATTATACATCCAGTCCTACAACCTCTCAGTTCAGTAGGTACACAAGATTTGATCCAAAATGTCTCAAGGTATGATTTTGTCCTCAGTAAATTAAAATTAGTGTACTCCAGTTAGAGGTTGGATTTGTTTTTTGTTTTTTTAATGCAAGAATATTCACAAGCAGTAAAAGATGAATATTAATATTTGTGTCTTTCCTTAAAAATAGCAAATCTGACATTGATCTTTAAGATCTTCTTTTTATCTGTTTTTAAATTTCGTCTCTTCTGTCATTTGTTTTCGGCAGGGGGTGAACAGTATGTTCCAGGTGTTTCTGACTGGAAACAATTCAGCGTACTTCACCATTTCTCCCACAGCGGTGCAGGGGCGTGCCGACATCCGTGTGAGGGTTGCCATACCACTAGACTATGAACTGATTCAGAGCTACAGCTTTTCAGTGAGTTTTCGTTTTGGGTGTTTTTACAATGTCCAACTACACTTTCCATGGAAAAAAATCTATGATTGTGGAATTTCAGATGAGACCAGTACAATATTTGTTACAAACATTTGGTCCAAAACTGAGTTTTGGCCTTGTTAATATGCTACGGATAACTTTAAAAATAATAAAGGAACAATTTCAAAACTCATCAGATGTCAGATGAAAAAAAAGTGATGTTGGGTGGAGACAATATCCCAGAGAGGTTCTTGTGGCTACAGATTGAATGTAGAGGCCAGTAAGTGGTATAACTTCCTTCCTCCTCTTGGAACTGGCTGCGTACTCTTGCCATATGAGACACAGCGTTGTGGTGCACCATGAAGAACCCAGGACCCACTGCTCCACTGTATGGTCTGACAATGGGTTCAAGGATTTCATCCTGATACCTAATAACAGTCAGGGTGCCTTTGCCCAGCAAATAGAGGTCTGTTCGTCCGCCCATGCTTATGGTCTATTACTGAACCACCACTAAACTGGCCATGCCAAACGATATCACATGCAGCACAAAGCTCTCCACAGCTTCTACAGATGCTGTTTCATCTGTCACATGTGATCAGGGTGAACCTGCTCTCATCTTTGAAGAGCCCAGGGTGCCAGGGATTGATCTGCAAAATCTGGTATACCACGGCAAATGTCACTTTGGTTACACAGTACCAGGTAGTGAAGACAAAGTCCCCCGGAGGACGCTATGCTCTGAGGCCAACCCCATGAAACTTTCTGATTGTTTGCTCAGTGACATTTACACCAGTGGGCACTCACACCAGTGGGCTGCTTTGGGTATTTTCCCTGGCTCTGGCAGTGTACATCCTTTTTCTGATTGCACAAAGGAGCACATACCATACCTACCAATGGATTAAAGACCTTCTGTGGCATTATCTAGCTCTCTTGGACTAACGACTTCTGCCCTGAAATCTCATCCATGTCCTGGCATGTATTGATGTACCATCCTGGAGGGACTGCGCTACCTGTGTAATCTATGTGGGATCCAGCCATCAACTTATGCCACACTGACCCTAACCGAATGCAAAACTTAAAACAACGATGGAAAGATGTCAGTTGTTTTTACCTGTAAAACATTTTCTAGTATGTGGGAGTTCACATTGGCTCTTCTCTACAGCCCCTATTGTGGATTTTATTAACACCAAAGCAGCTCAAACTGATATTTATTATTTATTTATTTAAACAGATTTTTGAAGTCAATGCACTAGTTTTACAGCAACAATGCATGTACAACAGAAGAGTAAAACAGTTACTATACGACCTCATTTTATTTTTATGGGAAGGGTCAGAGTGAAACCCCATATAAAGGTTTTGAGAAAAAGGCAATTATAACACTGAAATGTGCTTTTTTAATGTTTTCTTTTCTTTTGTTTTCATCATGTAAAGCACTTTGAATTGCCTTGCTGCTGAAATGTGCTATACAAATAAACCTGCCTTAACTGTGAAGGGCACGCGGTGAAGTGGGGTTCCGCCTTAATGTGTTTGAATGTCATCTGCAAAATCAACATGTTGCATAGATGCATCTTTCCTTTCTTTAAGATGTGTTTCATCTAAGGGCGCAAGTCACCCTTCTTGTTGTGTTTCATCAGCTTTATGCCAACGAGTCCATGTCGGATCATGTGGGATTTTCTCATGTCTTCATTGAACTGATCAATGAAAATGATAACCGGCCCATCTTCAGCAAACCTCTGTACAACATCAGCGTTCCTGAAAACACGGAACCCGGTACATCACTGTTGCGCATCCTGGTGAGTATCTTAGTACGTCACCTTGCAGCGTTCACAAAGCTCAGAATATTCAAACTCATTGGGTAGTTTTCTGGCTTTGGACTCATGACCTTCACGCAAAGTGTTTTATTAGGAAAACCGTCACAACAACACAACTGACTCGGTCGGCTTGAGACTTCACCATATGTGGGATTATTTATTGTAACTGAAGAAAGGCTGCCTCTGATGAAAGTACTGGGCCACGGTTAGTTTAGTGACATTCCTTGCAATCATTTAAGGAAAATCCATCATAGTATTTTCTCCAGTTTGCCTGTGCAGGCCATTGTTTTTGGCAGGATAACGGATTCTGGTGATTATTCTGAAAGTGCAGCTTATAGTGGGAAATTAAATCCTTGTGATGTACATTTTAACTTGTTTGCTGTTTACAAAAATGAAGCACAAAACAGAATAGCAAAAATAACACTTCAAATTGGATTTCTATTATGTGAGCTAATTTTGTAGATGTGAATAAAAGGACACACAAAGCTGCCTTTATTCCCTGCAGGCCTTATTTTGTTAGTTTTCTTTCTATCAGGTAAAGTGATCTTTAAACCGCTCCATCCTTTACGCCAACCTTCAGTTTCTATTCACAGCATCGGCAGCAGCCATGTTTTAACCGTATCGGAAAATATCTCCCTGTGTCCCCCCATAACTCTGCATTATTATTCATTACCAGTCACTTCAGTGACAATCCACAATTCACTAGATACAAGTGCCAAAACGCATGGTGTGAAAATCAATAGTGTTTATAGACTGGGTGCTCATGAAATGGAAATTGCATGGCCTAATACCCGATACGTCTTGCTGATGTTGGCCCCATGCCGGAGCGTGTGGCCTGCCTTTGAATCCTGATTGCTGGCAGCCAAGCACAAACAGACTGTAAACAGAATGAAGTGTGACACCTTCTGTGAGATCTGTGCTCTGGCATGAAGTGTGTCATCTCAGTGCTGCTTCTGTGGAGGAAAATAGCACCTGGAAATGCCAGCTTTGCTGCAAACATAGTTAATGCTTCTGGTTTATTAAACTTGATTACTGAAATGCACGTTTACACAAGTTTTATTGCTGTTTCACTCAATTGCATTGTACTCAAGATAAACATTTAACTTGTGTCAGCTATTGGATCACTAGTGTTCACCTGTTAATCATTTGCAGAGGTAATTTGACAATATTTCAAGTCTTTTTTTCAATAAAATATGTCATCAAGGAGAAAACAACATGAACAGGACATTTCCTGTGAACGACGGCTTACTTTTTCCCACTTACACACACGTAGCAGCAGGAAAAAACGTTTAGGCATAAACTTATTTATCTTTGAATGTGGTCTGAGCAATCAGATCTCAATGCAATCCCAAAGCCTCCTGGGTGCTTTTAGCATCTGTACTCTAAGCATTCACTTATATGCTCCATGCTTTCAGTCACTCCAAACCACAAGATGCAAACTGAAGATGGGATAGTGACTGGGACCATGGCTGCTCTGTGATGAAACTCACTGATTACTACTATATTTACAATGCTAGAGAATCCACCCAATGCTAAAATGGGGAAGGTTTTATTTTAACATCACAGTATTTAGTCCTCACAGTAGGTCACCAAAATGCTTCAGAACAATTTGAATCAGTCCCAGTCTGCACCTCACTGCCTTCTAGGTGACATCCTCCTAGTTCAGATCCAGACTCAGACCTTAAAGATATTGAGTTTGCATGTATCCACTTATAGGTTATAGTTATTCATTTTCAGAAGGGTGTGTTGTAGACATTAAACCAACCTTTAAATGAATAATAACTAATCAGTCTGTCTGCATCTGTAATATCTCTGTTCTTTTTAGTGAAAACTGTATTAAAACTAAATAAATGTTTTTGGCAGATGAAACATAAAATAGAAAAGCTCTTAGTGAGCCGTGTGAAACTTTTGTTTGGAATCATTGTTATTTTACAGGAAACTCATCAAAGCTTAGTACTTTTTCTGTAGTTATTGATGAGACACTTCTTATTTCAGCTCTGGTTATGAGTGACTTTCCGCATCTCTCTAGTTGGTAATAATGAATCTTTGGTGTGTCTTTCTTAAGAGGCATGCTTCTGGTTCCTGTTATTAATTGCTCCAGGATGTTGAGTTTAGTCTCAATCAAGTGGACATTTTTTGTTGGTCATTATCAAATGTTGTAAGTTTATCCTTCTGTTTAGCTGTGATGATATTTGAGATCTTGCTTTTGTTCATTTTAATAGTCCTCCAGTTTTCCCAGGTTCATAAATTATGTGTTAAAATGAGCAGATTATGTGTTTTGTTACAGATGCCATGTAGATTTGGGCCAGTAGAGGTCTGAATGTAATTATTTTGAAAAAGTTACCAGACAGTTTTTGTTAATGGGGAAGTATGACAGAATTTTAATGTGATTAGGGCTGGACATACTGTGTGTATATTTCATGCAAGTGGATTAACCTACACATAGAACAGTCTCTGGAAGCAGCCTGAAGGTCAATACATGGTGGTTAAACCCACAGGCCACTGGGCTTTGGAGGCCTCCTCTTCATTAATTCCTGTACAAGATTAACATTTACTTTATATTTGTAGTTTTAGGTTTTAGTTGTGTGTTTAAATATACTTGTTTACCTTTGTTGGTGATAATTTATTGACCGATGCAGCTCTAATCTACTAGAAATCCAGGGTTTATTTGAACACTCAGGTCTGATTAAACAAACCAAAGTATGTTGTCTGATGTAGATGATTCCTGGGAATGGATCCTGTCCTATGACCTGTACACCCCATCACATAACACCATAATGAAAACCTCATTACTTACCAAAACTCAGAGCTCCCAGGAGCAGGAGAGAATTACAATGATGAATGACTGAAATAAATTATAATTAGTGGTGTGATTGTTGCCCTATAAATGCCTGTCCAAGCTGGGGCGGCAGGGAAACATCCTCCACTCAGTAATTTATAGGCTTGTAGAAAAAGCATTCATCACTTTCTCTCAGCACCTCCACAAAGTTTCTACAACACATAGCATCAGATGTATAAAAGATCTTATTCTAATTAGATGCTGTAACTATTGCTTGATAGACGTCATGGCACCTTTGAGGAAGACTGTTGTGCTGGGTAAACTGTACCGCTGGGTGTTCTGAACATTACAAAAACATTTTCTTTATGGAAGTGCCTGTTGGGTATGGAGAGGCAGATGAAGTGTCATCCCAGCAGACATATGGACGCTATAATGAGGTGAATGACTTCATTACCTGAAGACCATTAGCTATCTAATAGTGAAACAGAGAAGCAAGAACTGAGGCTATACTATTAATAAGAAATGAAAGGAGGCAGATCTTCCGAAACCAGAGGAGAAAATGTTTGCCATTCAGTGATACACAAGGCAGTCGCTTGGTATCTGATGACTCGAAGGGAAGAAGGAAGAAAAAGTGGTAGAAAAGGACTCAGACAAAAGACTAAATCACAGTAAATATTTGTAATGACAAATAAAGGTTTCAATCCTAAATATAGTGTAGAATAACCATTCCCTGGTTGTGTGTGTTTCTGTGCATTTCCTGCTATGTTAAGCATTAAGCACAATCCATTGACTAACACCGTTCCTAAACTCTAATCAGATGGGGGGGATGAAAGCCTTTTAGTCACATCGTCACACTGGTTTTTCTGCACTTTTTTAACCTGGGAATATCATTTAATTTTAAGTTTCCAAATACAGCGGTGTCACACTGAGATGTTTCTGATTATTAAGCCAAGTCTAAAAGATTACCAGAGTAAATACAAAACAAATACAAAAACAAAATGAAATGATAATTTATTTTAAAGAAAAAAGTTGTCCAAAGCAATCCAGGCCCAATGTAAAAAGTAACTGAGCCCTAAAATTGTGCCACGCTTGGCAGCAGAGACAGTCATCAAGTATTTGTATTTTATTTTTCCACTGCTGAGGAGAGATTTTGGCCAACCTTTCTCAGCAGAATTGTTTTATTTCAGCTACACTGAAATATGTTCAAGCATTAGGGATCCATTTAATGTTAAACAACAGCATCTCAATTGGATTTAGGTCCAAACGTTTTCTAGGCCACTTCAAAACCTTAATATTTGTTTTTCATGATTCTTTATACTCATTAGGAGGTGGACTTGTTGCTGGACATTGTTTTAGGATTTTCTTTTAGAGAGTAGCATTCATGGTTCCATCAGTTACAGACAGTAGGTAATAACCTAAAGAAGCAAAGCTTCCATAGACCAGCACACTACCACCACCATGTTTGACTGTTGTTCTTTTTTTTAAGTTTTCCACCAGTTTTAATGGGACACACACCCTCAAAAACTTTACACTCCTCAGTCCACTAATTATTTTCCACAAAGTCTTGAGGATCATCAAGTTGTTTTGTTGGTAATATGAGACGGCCTTTGCGTTCCTTTCAGCCATCAGTGGTTTCTGCTTTGGTACTCTCCCATGGATGCCACTTTTGCCCATTTTCTTTCTTACTGAGGCTATTGAGACATGCAGAGCTGTAGAGGCTGTTCTTGGTGCTTTGTAACCCTCTTGATGATTTGTCGATCCACAGTCCTTAGGATAGGTCAACCACCAATAGGCAAGTTCACCACAATCTTTTTAAGTTCTGTTTTCATAAACTTTAACTTTTCACTGAACATTGGACAATCTGACCCTGGGGTTCATCCTTGAGACATCTACTCCTTGGAAGGCAGGTGGATGTTATTAATGATTTCACTTAAGAGTAATGGACTTCAATTGTTTGAGAGTTGCCTTAGAACCCTTTACCACACAGTTATCTACGGTGGCTGGAAGGTGCAAACATGAAGCAAACAGCGAAAACGTGCCGCAGACACACGAATGATGCAAACTCCAAAACACACAAGCACAAAAATCCAATGCAACAGAAAAATGCAGCAAAGTCAGAAAATATGCAAACTCGCTTCAAAACAGAAGTGCACCGGTCCACCATGGGAAATTGATCACCAATTTTACAGATGTAGGTATGCTGCTGTTCTATAATATTGTAAAATATTATGACCACTTGTTTAAAAAAGACATGAAGGAAATTTTACCCTTTCTTTCTTCTCTCCAAGTTTTGTCTGGGCATAATGTCGTTGCTGAAGATCTTGTCCTTTATGACTTGGTGGTCATCTCCCCCTAGTGGTCTGGCGCACTTCCATTTTGTGGAGACATTTGCAGATTTTCCTAACTTGCTGTTGTTTTCGTATATGCAGCATTTTACTCATGCTTCTGTTTTCTGTGATTGCAGTTTTCTTTTGCAGCATTTTTCTGTTGCATTGAATGTTTGTGTTATCAGTGTTAAGGTATACCAGGATTTAAAAAAATTACACTTTCAAAATTGTTTTTCATAGCAGTGATTTTTTCTCTTACTGTTCCTACAGTAAAAAGTCCCCAAAACAACCCATGCCTTGTTCAGTTTTGACTAAACTAATTTGATCTTCTTAGTCATCTCTATCAGAAGCAACATTGCTATTACAAATACTGTATGTAACACAAGTGAAACTAAAGGTTAATTAAAACAAGCTTTAGAGTGTGAATAATTCATGTTTTAGGTTACACACGTTTGCAGTTTTGGAATGTATGTTTCTCTCTGAAAAGTAAAGAGAACAGGTTCATTCAGAGAGAGCTGGAAGACAGATAACACAATCTGTGTACTTTGTTTTTCTCATGTAAAATCTCAAGCTTTTAGAGGTCTTATACTCAAAAGTTAATCAGCTCTGGAGTAGGTTGTGGGTTTCCGCCAGAAATAGTGTGTTGGATTTTTAAAGGCAAAAGACACTTTTTAAAGTAGAGGTTCCTGCTTCCTGCAGCCTCTTCCCACATTATAATCATCCCTGATTTTCCCCTATACTCAGAAGGTGTTTTCCAGGACTTGGGTGCGTGATTGAAATAATGAAATAAATTTATCTCTGGAGCCGCCACGACTGTGAAGATATCCTTGCCACTTTGTTGGAGTCATTGTTAAGAAGTGTTCAGCTCATATCTCTTGCTGGTTTGCTGTGTCTCTTATCGGAGTTGTCTGGAGATAATAGAAACAGGCAGTTCAATCTTGTCACCACACAGCATTCACTTTAAGCACCCCACCTGCTCGTTAATGGTTTAGAGAAACAGAGCAGTCCTAAATGCACACTACCCATCACTAAAGCATGAAAGTCTCCACAGTAAAAAAAAAGCATGCAATTCTAGTCAGCTTCAAGCAGTTGCTCTGAGCCAAAGTAGCAGTTGAAATTTAAAGTTGGTGTCTTCCTTCATGGCATCGTGTTTATGATATGAACAATAATGAGAATGTATTTTTAGTTTGGACACAAAAGTGTAAATGAGGTAAATACACAGCCTTGCAAAAGTGTCTCTATCCGTTTCCACGTTGTCATATTTCAGCCACTCAGAGAAAGATGAGTGACTGAATTGTTGGTCTCAGTCTGATTTTTAAAAAAAGATTTAAGTATCATATCCGATACCAACATTGGATCAGAAAGCTCCTCTCTACATGTTACTGATTTTCCATTTTCTCCTTTGTACCTCGTGAATATAATCTAAGCCAGAATCTTTCAACCTTTAGACTGACCATGCATTGATGTAAATGCTGAACAATTTTTTTATGTTTTATCTCAGACATACAGCAAAATAATAAAACTGTTTTCTGTGCCTTACTTATTGTGGGTACAGAAAATCTGGGAGGGAAGCTGAAAACATCTGAAAAATTCGGCATAAGAACCGCTAAAAAGTTAGGTGAGAGAGATAAACTGACAATCTGTTATCACTGACTATCACTCGGACTGTCCGAAACTCTACATCTTCACTGTGTGCGTGCATGGTTCTGTTTGGTATCCCTGCATCTGTGTTTAGATATGCAAAACGGAGGAGTGTTTGGTGTTCCGCGTTTGGACTGCGGGTCATCTCTATTTTGACAACATGCATTGACAGCCAGTAATTGGTTTCCTTTTCTGCACTTCTCAAAGCTCCTGCGGAAAAAAAAAACTATTTTAGGAGCCAATCAATTCAAATTCAGTCTAATGCCAGACAGAGAAACGTGCAGCTTTAACCTGCCTCCTAGTCTATGAAATGAAGGATAATCTGCTGCTGTACCTTCTCCCCCATTTATACTTAATTTGGATTCAAAGCGGCTCCCTTGCGGACTCATCTTGTCTTTCTGTGAGCTTCGTCTAAACCTGACTGTCTAATATATTTTTTACACACATCTCTGTGCATGTGAATCTGTTTCAGCTGTCAAACAAACATATATACAGAAATACTCTATCTCTCACACACGCGCACACACACACACACATAGTGTTTGCCTGCCGGCTTCACCTCTCTGATGGGAAGAAACACATCATTTAACCAAACTGGTCAACTGAGAACTAATTTCTCTCTTGTAGTTACTGCCTGAGGACCCTGGGGTTTGCAGAGTTTATATTGGCAATCAACGCTAGTGTGACTTTTTGTGCAGAACCTTCTTAAAAACTTGATTTTCAGTTCTGATTTTCTGCTACCTGATTGCCTTCTTACCAAAGTGAGATTCTCACCACTACAGCCCAGCACTCTACTGCATCAAATAAACTAGGCTACTTATAAGAAAAGAATGTTTTAAGACAGGTACTAATTACAATTAAAATTATTAGTTTCTCAGGGCACCAGTTGGATATCAAGACCAAATAAATGTCAGTTGGCTTTAATGCATCAAGCTGAACAGATATGAGACCAACAATGCAGATTGTTGAAGGTTTGATTTAAAAAGTAAAATATGATTTATTAACGTAATTACGTTTCACAACGTGACTACCATTCACTTTTACAATTGAAAATGATCATCTGAGTGTAAATATGTGAGTGGGGGAGTGTGCGTCCTTGTTTAAGGGTAGGTGTGTCAAAGACAAAGGATTTCCCCATTGGTCGATGAAACCATGTCAGGGTTTGTAACAAGATGGCTGCTGTGAATGAAACAAAGTTATGGTGGATATGGTCCACCACATTTTGCATGGAAGAACATGTGCTCTGCACTGGTGGTAAAGAGGACAATATATTGTGGGAGCAGGATAGTGGATGTCTCTTAAAGTCTAGTCCTTTTTCATATGAAGGGTTTAGGGTTAATGCAGCTAATGCCACTAAAAATAAATATAAAGATATATCCTAAAACATGTTGTATATGTTATATATTTCTCACTGTGCTTAGCCGAGTGTTTTCCCCTGTGTGAGCTGGTAATGTTTTCTGGTCCTTTTCCTGGTCCTGACACAGCAGGAACAACTGGAATTGGTCCTCACTTGAAGAAGGAAGGTTGTTTCTTGCCCTTGGTAGGTTAACCTTCAAGTTAGCTTAGTCCAGTTACTATCTGTCTGCTTCTGATTGGCTACTAAAGGAATGTCTTTCATGCTTGAGTGCTGGTGAAAGTTAAATTCATAATAAAAGTTCTGTCTGCTTTCCAGAATGATCTCTATGCACAATTCTTCTTATCTGCACTGCCTGTATTGTCAGTATTTATCAAACAAAAAGAGAAACATTATCTTACCTCTCGTTTTATCTCAACCACCATTATCTTTTAGATCCCCATTGTGGCGATCATAAGCACCATTAGGAACAGTGCCCAGCTTTAATATCCACTTCTTTTCTTGTCTCATTAAATCTTACCCTTACGCTCTTTAAATGCACCCCATCTCTTTAACTTCACCATTACCTCAAACTTCCACACTATAAATTTTTAAGCTACCATGGTGACAAGGGCCAAATACATAATACTCTTGTGTCATGGACTCAGGGCCATGGTGTGAAGTGACAGCAAAGCCCTGCACATACTGAACTCAACCATCCATCTGAATGAAGGCTCTCTGTGTCTGAAGTTGAAAGTCTTTGGCAAGCAGTTGGCAAAGTTACTGGGCCACACTGTCATGGTGATTGTTTGTTGGGGGAAAATGAGCGGGTCGGTAAATGATTGAAGAGGGAGGAAGGGTGGGAGATGGCTATCATCTTTCTCTCTTCATTCCTCTCTATTTCGGCTCTCAGTCTCCGTCTGCGGTTGCAATGAGAGAGGTTGGGCTGTAGAGGCAGCAGCAGCTCCTAGACTGAACTGAGCTGCTGTCATCGCTTCGATAGCTGTCATATTAACACCCCTGCTGCTATCATTGGAGCACTTATGGACCTGTCAGTCACCTGGGAGCAGAAGAGGGAGGGAGGCGTTTAGAGGCAAGGGTGTGCTAAAGGAGATATGTAGAGCACATACGAGACAGTGGAGCTGCAGGCACAGCTCTGATGCAGAGGAAAAGGCAAAGAAAAAGAAAGATAATTGAAAACATCAAATTGAAAAAAGGGGAGAACTGGGTTGCATTCAGTGTGGCCATCAAAGGACAGCATATACAAGCCTAAGTGTTCCTTTAATAGCCTGACATGATATTTAAGCCTTTCATAAGGACCGTACCTTGCAAACGTATTCATACCTCTTGAAATGTTCACATCTTTGTGTAATTGTTGTTTTTTCTTTGGGGAGACTGTTTTGTTCTAGAAAAACATTTCAGTCTTTGCTTAGCAACAAGAACAGGAAATGGATTCTTTGACAACGGTTCCTGTATTTAGCCAAGATTAAGGAATGGGTGCATGTCTTCCTTTTTGCCTTTAAATTAAAATTGAAAGCAAAAGAAGTGGCTAATAAAAGATGAATACTTTGTGTTGCATTTAGCATTATTTAACCAGTCACCGACACACGTTTGTAAATAAACTACAAATGCACAGATGTTCCCTAAAACACAGAAATTTACAGGCATGCATGCTCTCCCACAACTGAGCCCAAACGCATCCACAGAAAGCATGCACTCCACACCAACTCTCAGAGAACAAGGTCGGTATTGGGCCGCCACTGCATCACTGGGACCAGCATTGTGCTTGACGGAGGGGACAGCAGACATGTTCAAGTCTGGCCCCTCAACTGACTGCAAAGCCACTGAAGTGAAACTCTATTACAACAGCCTCTCCTGCTGCGATCCATCAGCACAGTCACATCACCCTGTGTGAATTGGTGCTGCATACAGGAATGTTTGTGTTTGTAAAGATGAATAGTTTAAATGTGGCGTTATAAAAAGTACAAGATTCCTAAATGTTGCTGTTTGCATGGTATTTTTCTGTCAGCATCTGCAAAACGTAAGACAGCAGTTGTTGCTGTTTTCAAGGCAACAGTGGGTCTTGTGGGCAAGAATGTATCACTTTTCCCATCAGACTTAATCCAATCAACACCTCCAGAAAGTGAAGCTAGGCTTTCATGTTTTATCGTACAGTGGCAGACAGCTGTTGGAGTGAGAAATTTAAGAAATGGAGCAAAACCAAGTCGTGACAGGTTGTGTTATGCAGACCTACACCAGCGCAGACTCACGCAGAATTAAAATTATGCAGGAACATATTCCTTATTCAGCTTTAACTGAGGTATCAAAGTCATGTATGTCTATGCTGCTCCCTTAACATGTGTTGATTTTGTTTTACCTCAAGTTATGCAGTATGCAAAAAACTCTGAAGGTTTGCTCAGAGCGTTAACACAGTACAGCTGAAGTGCTGTCAACCCTGATCAAAGGAAGCTTGAGAGAAGCTTAAACTGAAAGGTTTTTCAAAATGTAATACAACACATAAATCTCTGACAAATCTGTGATTTTTACTGATTTATTTGAACCCTTACTGAACAAAACAAACAAAAAAAAGATTTCTCTATAAACTCACTGTCTAGTTTTATTGTGATTAGTCAATGGAGTAAATATGTATTTAGAACCTGATGAGTAACAAGGATAAATAATTAAACAATATATTAGGTTCTGGGCATGTCTAGAATTGTGCTACATAGAACTGTGCTGCATCACTGTCTTCTAATAAGACGTTTTAATATTTTATAAACAGTGAACAATGTCACCAATCACCATTGATGCTGATATCAGGATCAACAGTCTGTGGTTGTTTCGATCGGATTATGACGTTTTTTGGGCGGACACAGGAGCACAGCAGGCAGTCCAGTCAAACACTCGTCCTCTCTGTTTATAAAGGCATGATGTCATACAGAATTAGGTTTGATTCTAGTACTCTCCGGGTCTGGAGAAACAGGACGAGGAAATAAAGTTGTATTTCCAGACTTCTTTTTTCTTTGCCAATAGTCAACAGATTGTATTTGTCTTTTTGTTCTTCCACCCATTTTTCTGTTTCTCAATTAATCTGTCCATCTATTTATCATTCCATCTGCCCATCAATAATTTCCTCCATCCATTTATCCATCCACCCTGCAGTCTTTCCATCTGTCAATCAATCTATCCTTCCATCCATGCATCCATCCATCCATCCATCCATCCATCCATCCATCCATCCATCCATCCATCCATCCATCTGCCCTTCCCTTCCATCTGTGAGTTTGTTAGTCAGTCTTTCATTCTGTCCATCTATCAATTGATCCATCCACCAATCTATCCATCCATCCTTCTGTATGTCCATACTTCCGTCCATCTATCTAACAGTTAATCTGTCCCTCTATTATGCAGTCCATCCATCTGTCCGTCTGTCCATCCATCCATCTCTAGTTATTACAATCCCCATATTAAAAGCCTGACCACTGTACAAATTATTCTATAAATCCATTGTGAACTTTTGTATTTGCACTTTGAACACTTACTAAAAATGAAGCGAAAACACTGGTCTAAAAAAAATGTACTTTGCAAAAAATAAAATGTGACAAAAAATGTGTAGGAACCACCAAGCACCAACATTTTTTAGCTGTAACTGAAATATATAGAATTCTCTCTGTATCATCTTGACACCTAAACAAAGGCTTCTGTACCTTTCGGGGGAAACAGAATGGATAGACCTTCTTGTTTTTTGCACACTGAATCCAGAACCCATTTTTCTGAACAGTAAACTGAAACTTGGACTGATTTGAACACAAAACTCATGTCCCTTTTTCTGTTCACTTTAGATTAGCTTCTGACCAAGGAACTCTACTGTAGCTTGGTGCAGAGTTGATGTATTGCTTCCTTCTTGCAGTTTCAGGTTTCATTACTAGATGCAGCAAAACACTTTACTGGGTGAAAATGGGTTTTCAGTCTACTATTGTCTCTGTTTTGCTCTTCTGATCACGTTGACTTGAGTTTTTGAGGGTTTGTTTATATCAAACAAATCTAGCACTTAAATCCAGCCTTAATGCACTGGGAGTTTTTCAGATTTTATCAAACATAATAAAATATTACGGGCTATAAATGATCAGTGTTCTTAGTTCTAAGCAATGTTGCACAGAAAGAAAACAATTTTCTGATCGATTGTCACAAAGAAGATGACATAGAATGATGTTCTTTTGCTCATAAAATAAACACCTCTGGTTAATGCTCCTTTGACACTGAATCCTCACCTAGCACTGTTCTGATCATAAAATCCTTCAGAACATTGCTACTTCTATATTTTGCATTTCTTTGCATCTCTCACAGCTTTTATGTGTTTGTTACAGGAATCAAACTCCAGATTTGTTTTCAATTACTGACTAAAATTATTTGGCCAGAAAATACAGTCAGAAATTCATAAATGAATCAACATTAAAAAGTATGAGAGTATTATGTGGAATGTAAACACTATTTTTGTCATCTTTTCCTTCCAGGCCACAGATGGAGATGCAGGCTCTTTCGGGATTGTCCGTTACTACTTTAGCGATGATCCAGACCAGTAAGATTAAACACATGGTGAAATACTCCACAAAAACATACAGCGATAAAATCTTATGATTAATTGGGGGCCTGGTTAACAACTAAACGACACTGTTTTTGGCAAACTGTTACAAACAGCTTGGCTTCTGAAATGATTGGTGATTATTTTACATCTGTGCTCTCTAAGTCCACAGAAACATTTAATTTCTTCCAGAGTTAAATAAAATTCTCAAAATGTATGATTTTTCTTTAATCAATAAACATAAATGTGTAACATGTATGGGATGCTTTTACTGACAGTCTATGGTTCTATTTGTCATATCTCAAAAGTAATTAAAACCTTATTTTTATTTCCTGATAAACCTCAGTAATGAAGAAAAAATGACAAAAACAGCTAAAGCTAAAAACATCAGAACATCCTGAAAAACGTTTTCTCACTCATTTTAAGTAGTATATAGTTATAGATTCACTATATTCAGATTCTTAGGTATACCTGTAGTTTTGGTCAGACGTTTACATAGACTAATCAACATGGTTGTCATATTAATTAATTGTAATAGTAATGATTTATTGTAACTTTTCTTTTGTCCAGGGTGGAATGATTATACAACTAACGACTTACATAAATTATAAAAAAAAGGAATGCACAATATTTGCACAAGTTTAAATTAATGGTGACTTTCTCTAATCTATACAGGAACAAAATTGAGCAGACAGGCTTAAATATATGCAAATACACCCTCACTAATAGTTGATAAAATTGCTTTTAGCAGTTTCACCTGTTTTCAGCAACGATTACAAGCATCTGGTATAATTTTGGCTGGGATTTCGACTGCTATTCTTGGAAGAATTGGTAGAGTTCAGTTAATTGGTTGGTTTACAGAAATGGACCTGACTTTAAATCATAGTCTAAGTACTTTCAATAAGGTTGAAGTCAGAAAAATTCCAGAAGTTTGATTCACCCTTTTTAAATAGGCTATAAAGCCAAGCAAAATACATTTTTTTTAAATAAAGTTTTCATTCATTCATTTATCTTCTATACCACTTATTCCATAGTGGGTAGCTGGGGAACTGGTGCCTATCTCCAGCAGTCTACAGACGAGACGTGGGGTACATCCTGAACAGGTCGTCAGTCCATCACAGGGCAACACAGAGACATACAGGACAACCAACAACAAGCACACTCATTCACACCTAAGGGCAATTTAGAGGGACCAGTTAACCTAACAGTCATGTTTTTGGACTGTGGGAGGAAGCTGGAGTACCCGGTGAGAGCCCACACATGCACGGGGACAACATGCAAACTCTCCGGCCAGGAGTTGAACCCAGGACCTTCTTGCTGCAAGGCAACAGTGCTACCAACTGTGCCACTGTGCAGCCTAGTTGCATGGTGGTAACGTTTTTTTAGTTCAGATGGAACAAAGACTGAGTTTATGTTGCTACAATTACAATACATGTGTCTGGGGGAATCTAGGTCCAGTCCAAAGTCAGGCTTTGAAACCTATGAACTTTGTACCTTTCTCAAGAATGGTGGTGGCAGCATCATGCTGCGGCGCCGTTTTGTTACCAGTGTTTTAAATGCACATGAGGCAGTGCTCTCAGATATTAATGAAATGTTTAGAGCATTGCAGTTCCTTTAGTCTTTCACTTTTTACATTTTAAAAAGAAACAAAACTTGCACAATTAGTTAGACAAGTAAATAAGATCGGTGGGTGAGATCGATTTCACATGTAAGTATCGGCCGATCACCAATCTCCTAAAATTAAGGAAATTTGGGGCCAATTGACTGGTGCACCCCAATGAAAAACTTCAAGTTAAGTTCTGGTTGGGGATCAGTAATATAGTCTGGGGAAGAAACCTCTCTAATCTCAGCTGTTTTTTCTCATGTAGGTTTTCACTGGATGATGAAACAGGCTGGGTCACTCTGAAGGCCAGCCTCGACTATGAGTTAATGCGTCGTTTCACTCTGACCGTGCTGGCGAGGGACGGTGGTGGAGAAGAAACAACCGGAAGGATCCGTGTAAATGTGGTGGACGTCAACGACAACGCGCCACTCTTTCAGAAGGAGGCCTACATGGGCTCGATTAGAGAGAATGAGCAGGCAGTGCAGTCCGTCACACGGATCAAGGTAAGTTGTTGTTAACAGATATATTAGTTTATATCATAAAATACGAGTTGGTTTTAAACAATGTTTTGGCCAAAGCACACTGTTATTCTGCTGAAGTATCTAACTAATGTTCTCTTTAGAGCAGCTCTAAAGTACTTCATAAACATACACCTGTGGCCATTGCTGGTTTTAAATTTTAACCCGTTATGCCAAAACCAACATTCATGAAGGTATGAAAGTGCTGCTGAAAAACAATAGCATAGATGTTTTATTTCACCCATTCTGACTCAGTCAAATAAACTTTGTTTATTTTTAAACTCAAAGAACTCACAAAGTAGTGTAATCTGCTCCATTTTTGCAACTAATGTTTGCTTTGTGTCTCTATTGGATTGATGGAGCACATTGCACCACATGCAGAAGCAAACATTAATCAGTCCAGTCGGAGTTGCGGTTGTCTTCTCTTCAGCCACAAACAGAAATGCAAGTAAATAAAGAGAGAAATTACTTTTTATTTATTTATTATTTTAAGTAACGAGGAATCCCAGATCTTTGCCTGGAACAGCATTTTACTAGAGGAATCTTGTCAGAATGCAATTTCTAATTCAGTCAGTAATGCTTTAAAAGACAATGAAAGTGCAATGATGTCTCCCTTTATTTGATTAATTCAGGCAGAAAAAAAAACTAACTGGAGTTAAAAATGTATCAGATGTTAACATATTATATATCCTTAAAAATATACTGTACTAACTTGTAATTATATCAAAATAAAAATTTTACTATTTTTGCAATTACACTCAGTCACATGATTGCATATGTGCCTTTCATTTCAGCAGCGTAGGACATAATGCTATAAAAAATAACATACTGGCATTTCATCACTGCATATTCACACTGTAGCATACACAGTTTGATCACCAGATATCAATGATGCCAGAAATTTTTTTGGACATTTAAAAAAACTGAGTAGAATGAGCATGGTGGCCTTTTTTCAGTAACTTAATTCATTAAGTGAAACACATTATATAGATTAATTCCACACATTATGCTGTTTTCAAGGTTTTATTTCTGTTAATTATGATATTATGATATATTAATTATGTTATTATAAAACATGACATTTAAGATTAGAATATTACATCATACATACCAATAAAAAAACACATTTTTGATATAGAAATGTGGGTTTAATGAGGTCATTTTCAAATGGTACTGACAACGCAACTGGAACGTATGATCTAATTTACTGAATATGACTGTGTGTTTATACAAGGGTTGGACAATGAAACTGAAACACCTGTCATTTTAGTGTGGGAGGTTTCATGGCTAAATTGGACCAGCCTGGTAACCAGTCTTCATTGATTGCACATTGCACCAGTAAGAGCAGAGTGTGAAGGTTCAATTAGCAGGGTAAGAGCACAGTTTTGCTTAAAATATTGAAATGCACACAACATTATGGGTGACATACCAGAGTTCAAAAGAGGACAAATTGTTGGTGCACGTCTTGCTGGCGCATCTGTGACCAAGACAGCAAGTCTTTGTGATGTATCAAGAGCCACGGTATCCAGGGTAATGTCAGCATACCACCAAGAAGGACGAACCACATCCAACAGGATTAACTGTGGACGCAAGAGGAAGCCATCTGAAAGGGATGCTCGGTTGCTAACCCGGATTGTATCCAAAAAACATAAAATCACGGATGGTTTGGGCTGCCATATCATGGCATTCCCTTGACCCAATACTTGTGCTAGATGGGCGCATCACTGCCAAGGACTACCGAACCATTCTTGAGGACCATGTGCATCCAATGGTTCAAACATTGTATCCTGAAGGCGGTGCCGTGTATCAGGATGACAATGCACCAATACACACAGCAAGACTGGTGAAAGATTGGTTTGATGAACATGAAAGTGAAGTTGAACATCTCCCATGGCCTGCACAGTCACCAGATCTAAATATTATTGAGCCACTTTGGGGTGTTTTGGAGGAGCGAGTCAGGAAACGTTTTCCTCCACCAGTATCACGTAGTGACCTGGCCACTATCCAGCAAGAAGAATAGCTTAAAATCCCTCTGACCACTGTGCAGGACTTGTATATGTCATTCCCAAGATGAATTGACGCTGTATTGGCCACAAAAGGAGGCCCTACACCATACTAATAAATTATTGTGGTCTAAAACCAGGTGTTTCAGTTTCATTGTCCAACCCCTGTATATATATATATATATATACACACACAGTATATGCTGACACTACAGCATGCTGAATACGTGAAAGTGAAACATCTTTACCTTTTTCTTCTCTTCTGTGACATTCTTATACCATTTTTTTGCAAAGCCAACAGAGTAACAGATTGTTCTTAGCTCTTTTTCTAGTCCTTCTCCATATTTACTGCCTGTCTTTTTTTTAGCAGATGGTATTTTTCCAGTAAAATATGCATGAGAAAAACAGCTCTGGTCTTTTAAAACTATTTGATAAGGGCGTAATTTACAATAGAAATGTTTAAAACTGGTCAACTTTCGCTTAAATGTATGCAGAATGCCAACTGGAGGCAAACTGTATCAAAGCATATAAAGACATTATTAGCTTAGTAGACCTACTTAAAGACCAAATTTGCTTTTCAATCAGGACTCACAACCTAATGTTTACCCACATTTAAATCCTACAAATTACTTATCAAATAAAATAATCGGTCCATTAGTCCTAATGACTACAATGATGCATTATGTTCACATGCAAATATGTTTTGTACATTTCCACTGGACTCTTTTTTTCCAGTTCTTTTTGTCAGTCCGTGTGTTTCCCCAGTTTCACTGTAAACCTGTGCTAATGTGTTGAAGTGCATTGTGTGTGAAAAGAAAACCAGTCAGCTTTGGTGTGTTGGCCATCAGTCAATGCCACACAATAGGCAGAGCTATACAGGCACAATTGTAATCAATGGCTCAGCGTTTGGTTTGATTGCACCCAGCAGAGAAAAACATCCCTTGAGGCTTGCTTGGGTGTACACTGCACTGTGTGAACTGGTCTCAACGCTTGGTTCACTGTGTTTGATTATTCTGAACACCGCTGATATTAATTTGTTGCCCAAGAGGAAAAGAGAAGCCAGATACACAGTTGTGTGTGTCAGCGGTTTCCCCAGGAACTTAGATGTACACAAGTGTTCACACACTGCTCTAGGAAGACAAAGCAAAGAGAGGATTTCCTGCTCTGTGGATCTTGCCTTGGAGGTTTTTGCCTCCTACAGCTGAGGTTCTGCTTGCATTCATTTTTCTTATACTCACTCCTTTTCCCCTCATCTTTTTGATATGCTGCCCCCAACTCGTTTTACCTTTGAGTACAAAACAACTGTCTGGGGTGGAAGTATTTGTTGAAAATTGATTTAGAATGACAGGCTGAAAGGAAAGCCACTTCTTAAAAAGTTGTGGGGGAAGAAAGGTATTGCTTACTCAACATTTTGGCATTAAATGAAAGCATAGAGATATGTCTGTTGTGCAGAGATACAAATGAGTGTTTTTGACAACCTGTCCAGCTTCTAATGCTGCCAGTAAGACCCAGTAGACTGTCCTCACAGCCGGAGGACTCGTTTTAAAGTTCCTGCCAAATCAACAATAATGAGTCTGTGTCATCGTTGCGGTCGAAGCTGTTGCGGATTATTCCTTCAACAAATGGTTTCATCTTTCCTCTGCCTGCTTGGCTTGTCGTGGCTCAGTTGGTGTTCATCCAGCACTGACGTATGTACCACTAATAGCCAGAATCAGCTTTAATCCATCTAGTAACATGCCACCAGTGAATGACAGCTTCCTGGCTGCACACACATGCTCAGACTTAAATACTTCATGTAGTTTAAACATACACATAGAAATATGAGCATTGTCTGCTGCAACATCTGCTGTGTTACAACTTGTCGTATTTGTCTTACTTTCAAAACTTCAACCAAGACATATGTTATAAGCACCTCCACAAACATCTGTCTACTTACAGGCTACTGATGAGGATTCTCCTCCCAATAACTTCGTGACGTACACCATCATTTCAGCTTCACTCTTCCGTGAATACTTCAGCATCATCATGGTGGAAGGCTATGCAGGTACTCTTACCTCTACAGTCTTTTTTTTTTGGGTTAACCTCAATTCACATTTTCACTGAATGATGGTTTTAAAATAAAATTACACCAAGCATAAATTGTTATTTTTCAATGTTCCTCTTTCTGCTCTCTCTGCTCCAGTTATAAGCGTGACCAGGCCTCTGGACTATGAGATGGTTCCTAAAGGGATGATCTATTTGACAGTGATGGCCAAAGATGGTGGAAACCCACCTCTTAATAGCACTGTCCCAGTCACAGTGGAGGTGATAGTAAGTGCAACCTCCTATTTGAATGAAACAGAGCTGAAACTTGTCTTTCCATTAATGTAAGTTGCTACTGGATATTTAACCAAAAATAGTAGGGGGATATACATATTTTAGTTAGAATGTATTATTTCGACTTTGTGTGGATCTTTTTTCCCTTCTGACTGATCATTTCAAATATTAAACACTTTTGCATTTCTTTATTTTTCAGTTTACGTTTAAATTAAAAACCCTTATGTTGACCTTTGCTGAGAAACTGTAAATGCAGCCATAAAAACATAATGAGCAGACGAAGCCCATAGTTGTCAGGCCCCAAGTCTCATTTCCCATGGAAGACTTCCATTGTACATCTAACTTTTTATTCATGAAAGGAGAAACAGCAAAATAAGACTGGATAATTATCCTTTGATATGCACGGACCATAGGGATTTCTCTACACACCCTGCATGAGGGAGAAAGGGATAGATGTTCACAATTCAGCGTTTCCCTTATGTCTCTCTGCCTCCGTTTCTCTGTCGTGACTCACACCACAGGGGTTTATCAGCAGCTGGCAGCATCACACTTGCACAATGCTTTGCACCAGTGTAACTCGGAGCCCAAATAGATAATTGTTCCAGTGACTGTTGTTAAAGTGTTAACATTTCTTAGCAGCTCACACAGTAGGGATCTAGCCAGACAACTGGAAATGTTGGTGGGAAATGAAGTCTTATTCTAAAGGGGGATGCTTTGAGAAATGTGAATGCTCTTACTGAATTTGTTTTAAAGCAGCTGTTGTTCCATGTTGCAGGGATTGTTTCTTGTCACGTCACCCTTTACATTTATCTATCTATTCACCCATCTATTTAGTCTCTTGTGCTTATTAAATATCAGATTGCAGGAGTTACAGGTCAAACAGGGAAACCCATACACCTCTCTCACTAGACACACTCTTCAGCTCATTCTGGTGGATCCCAAAGTGTTCCCAGGCCAAATAGATTTATTGTCCTGTGGAGTCTACTCAGTCTGACAGGCCCAGAAAACCCCCAGAGGGACGCGCCCAGGAGGAATCCTGATCAGCTATCCAAACCACTTCAACTAGCTCATTTGGATGCAGAGAATCAGCGGCTTTTTTCTAAATTTCTTCCAGACGACCAAGCCACTCACCCTGTCTCTAAGGTTGAGTCCCGCCACTCTACAGAAGAAGGTAATTTATGTGGCTTGTGTACAGGGTCTGGCTGTTTCTGTCATGCTCCATATCTCATGACCGTAGGTGAGGGTTGGAACCTGGACCAATAAACCTTTTGCTTCCGGGTTCTACTTCACTTCCACCATGATGATGCTTCTACTTCACCACAACAGACTGTAGCATTTCCCACTCCGTCCTACTATAAATCATTAACAACACACCAAAATACTTGAACTCCTCTGCTTGATGTGGAAAAGGATTCTTGACCCTAGGGAGTAGTCTACCCTTTGCTGGTTGAAAACCATGGCCTCATATTGAGAGGATCAAATTCTCATCCTGGGCATGCTTCGCTTTGAACCAGTCCATTGCTTGAAGACACCAACAGAAATACCTCATCTCCAGACAACAAAGATGAGAACCTGGGAATCCCAAACCAGACACCTCTCCTCCCCATGATTATACATTGAGATCCTGTTCATGAAAATCATAAAGGAATCAAAACAAGAAGCAGCCCTCGTGGAGTGTAACCTGCACCTGTCAACTGCCCCAATAGTTCCATAATCCAAGTAGTCCTACAGGTAGTGCTAAGCCCCAAAGGCCTGATTCTGTAGCTGCACACCTTCCATGACCTTTAGTTTCTGCCACTGCAGGCATCAATGACATTTAGGCCAAAGCTTCTGGAACATCAGGAGGGCCTAAACATGACCCAGCATCTCCCCAGCCTTCCTTGGAAATGCTTCCTGAGGTGTGAGCTGAAGATCTCTAGAACAGGGTCCTTCTATAAAAGACCCCAGATGGCATTACTTCAAGGAAACCATACAGAAACCTCAAGAAGCCCAGGTGAACTTAGCTGCTGTTCAAACCCGTAGGCACAGATAGCAGTCACCGAGGTGACCCCTTTCATGCACTTGGGAGAGGTGCACAGAGGTGCTCAGCCAGGGGCTTGTGAGTTGCCTCTCTCCCCAGGCAACTTCGCAGTAGGAGAAAATCATGAGCCGAAGCTCTGTGTAGAGGTGAGACCAGCTATACATATTTGGTATTAGGCGACTGTAGGAAGAGTAGTCGTCTTGCTATCAGAAGGTTGTGGGTTCGATTCCAGCTTCCTCCTGCCATATGTCGATGTGTCCCTGGGCAAGGCACTTAACCTCAAGTTGCCTACCGATCTGCATATCGGTGTATGAATGTGTGAGCGTTAGTGAGTGCGATTGGGTGAATGTGGCGCTAGTGTAAAGCGCTTTGAACGGTCTGTATGACTGGAAAAGCGCTATATAAGTTCAGTCCATTTACCATTCAGTCCATTTATTACTGAACCCCAAACACCAGGTTCAACTTCTTTCCTGCCAGCGAGGTGATGATCGACCAAGAGCCAGATTATGCCTCTGGGAATTAGCATGCTCAACCTTGCAACAACCCGGCATACATGGCACCCTAATTCTCTCCCCACAGGGTTTTTTTACCCCACAAGCCTGGTTCCAGGAGTGTGCCCCGTCTCTCTAATCTGGATCAACTTAGAACCTGACTAACGTGTAACATACTGGTCATAAAACCTTTTCCTGCTTCTTTTTGAATTTATTCCCACATATTTTGATATACTATAAGTCTTAATGCACAGTGACAGCTTCAACTTTTTTGAGATCTTGATTGTGATCTGCAGTTTGTCATTGTTTAGAACATCACAATGAACTTGTACCTGTTTATTTCTCCCACAGGATGAAAATGACAATCCACCTGAGTTCAGCAAATCATCTTACGTCATCAAAATCCCAGAGAACCTTATCGCAGGTGAGTTTGGAGTGTAATTATTGGGTGACTGCTGTAAACCATGTTTTTGGCCTAAAACTATTTCTGCAATTTTTGTGCCATTTCAGCTATTTAAATAGTAAAACTTTCCTTGCTTTCAGGACATGAATGCAATAACTGAACTTATTTGTATTTACTTTTTAAAATATTGAATTGGTTTCCTACAAAATACATAAATGAAATGGATTCATAGTTGCTGTGTGCTAGTTCAAGGCTAACTACTTCCCTTCACTTTTAGCAGAAAAATGGCAAAATTTAAAGGGGCTACAAGGGATTTGTTATTATAATTGTTTGCTGAGGCATAAATGCACCTTGAATTCTTTCTTTCAATTTTTTGTTACACCCACAAACCTTAATGTACTTTATCAGGTATTATAACATTTTAACTCATTTTAACACTACCTCACTCTAACATGTCTCTCCCACTTTTACCCGCCAAGCTCAGCAGTTAAGGCTTAACCTTTTAGACTGTATCCAACACTACAGCTTTGAACAATCATTGCTTTTGCACTATATATCTTTAATGATGGTGAGACGGGATTTAAAAAAAAATCATCTAATTAATTGAGTGATTTGTAATCAAATAATCGCGATAAATAACACATTATTGAACAGCATCTGAGTTGTTCTATTTCAAGAAATGTTTGCACATCATCTTACAGCTATGACACTGCATTTATGCAGTAAATGCAAATGTTTCCAATTATATTTGTGGTTTGCACAATAAACACATCTCTCAAACACTGTGTTAGGTATTATGTATTTTCATTTTCAACCAAAAGGTTTCTCTGTAGCTTTAGGTGTGTCATGTTTTAATATGTCTGTATCCTCTAATCTGTGCCATCTGTGTTTTGTTTCAATACTGTTTTGAAATACTCCCTCAGAATGTGGGATATTGGCTCCTCAAGGGAAATCGCTAGCTGCTATATTCATTCTCATGCATGTGAAGCCTCTTTTCTTCCCAGACAATAGATTAGTTTCAAGTCGCAAGAGGAAATTGGGAATTTGACTGTCTCTTTCTCTCTCTTCTTAGCTGCAGCAGATGCTGGCCATGCGTTATGTTTCCTACACAATTTAATGGAGCATTTCTTTGAGGGGCTTGAAGGAACGCTGAGGTTTAGAGCAGTATTTGGCCCTGAGGTAAAGGCCTAAGACTAGCTCTTCTAGACAGAGCTTAGGGCTAGCCCTGCGGCTCTGGACAACATCTCATCCCCTTACCAGGCTTGGTATTGATCAGCTCTGGGCCAAATAACAGTCTAATAATCCACTAATCCATAAACCCGCTCACTGCCATGCCATCAGTGTCACTGTGGATGAGGGCAGTGACAAAATTAGCTTTGCAAGTGTTGTTTCTACAGCTTGTCTTTCTCTGATTGTTTCTTTTTTTAACTGGACTCAACATCTTCCCTTCTCATGCAGTGAGTTGCAGCATTATTTATGTGTCTCTGTCTTCTACACCTCGTATCTTACAAAGGGGCAACTGTACTGGTTGTAAATGCAACTGATTTGGATTCCTCACGGGAGTTTGGCCAGGCCTCTCTTATCTACTCTCTGGAAGGATCCTCTCAGTTTCGTCTTAACTCACGCTCAGGTATGTTAGTGTGTGCATTTTATTAAAGGCTGCTTCTGTCACCTCATACTAACAGGTCTATGGCTTTTCCTACCTGCTTCAGTCTGTTTAGACCAGCTTTTACTCGAGCCATTTAGTTTGTTGCCAGTTGAGCAGCAGCTGGCTTTCTGCATTGTGAACACCCTGATCAGTAATCTGTAAATGTTTACACCTTTTGTACTCCTCAGTTCATCCTGAAATGTTCAGCTGCTGTAATGATGGCTGTATAAATGTTGTTGCTGTGTTTGTGTTTCAGGAGAGCTCACAACCACAGCCCTGCTGGACCGGGAGCAGAAGTCAGAGTTCATCCTGATTGTGAGAGCTGTGGATGGAGGAGTTGGTCCTCAGCAGAAGACTGGCATTGCCACTGTAACAACCTTACATTCATCATTTAACTGAACATCTTATCTTATCAAAGTTACTTCATACCTCATTGGTATCTTTGTTTTTAGTATTCTGGTCAAAAGACATCATATACCATGAAACTGTTTTGGTAAAACGTTTACACCCATCATGGGCATAGATGTCCTAATAATTTTGGGCCTTGAAGGAGGCATTTAAACTTTTATTTTCCTGGTTACATAAAACAATTTAAATACATTTCAAAAACAATGCTTTTGTGCCCAAGTTTGAATTTGTTGTGGGTTTTCTTAAATCTACATAGGTAAAATATTATGCATACAGGCACCAGATTACACATACACCCCATAAATATTTGGATAAATGTTGGTTAGAGATTTTGTACCTCAACAAAGAAGCTTTTAATCATCAACAAGCTTCTGTCACAATTCTGACTGGATATTTGAGCACTCATTTAAATTGGCTTGGGGACAGCTTTTAGGCAAAGTTTATAGATATTCTGTAGGCTTTTAGTCAGGTTTTGAGAAGATCTATCAACACTCAAGCCTACACTTCAAACCCCTGGAACACCAGTATGACTGTCCACAGTTTTCTTATTGGATGATGCCAACCAAGAGAGAAGGCCATGCTCTAATAGAGACCTGTTAAAGCCCAATGAAAATGTGGAACTTCTTCAGGGAAAAGCAAAATGACAAGCTTCCTTTAGAAAACAATTAGTCAGACACAGAAAAGCTGTCTGGCCACAAGTATACTTTGAGGAGTCAACCGGAGGCTTAAAAATCGAACAACACTGTACTATCTGTTAAGCATGGTAGTGGTAGCAGCATGCTGTGGGTGTGTTTCACAGCTCGTGCTGCTGGTGCATTGCATAAAGTGGATGGAATAATGAAGGATGATCTCCAATTTTTTCAACTTTACCTTACATCAACAACTTGTTGAAATTCCCAACTGTTTAAGACACAATTGTTTCAAAAGGACAATGATCCCAAACACATTAAAACTGGTCTTAGAATAGGTACAACATGCTTCAGTAGGCTCCTGGAATGACCCTCCCAAAGTTCTGACCTCAACCTTCTGGAAAATTTCTGGACTATGCTTTAAGGCTGGGTCTGTGCCAGGAAAACAACTACTTTAAATGGACTCTTCCAGTTCTGTTAGGATGAGTGGTCAAATATCCAACCTGAATTATGCCAGAAGCCTGTTGATGTCTACATGATGTGTCTGCTTTTTCTTTTTTTTTTTTTTTCGTGTCCTGTCCAGCAGAGTAGCACTCAGAATTGTTGTCTGAGTGCCAAGAAAAAGCCCAACATCACACTTCACAAGTGGAGCATTACAGCTAACGCTTTAAAGCTCTACTTGATATTTATAAAATAAACTTTATTAGAAACTGCTTTGGGATTATTTCAATTGATATGGAAACGGAGACAGAAATGAAAAGGAAAAAAAAAGAAGCACGAAAGAAAGATAGGTGGGGCAAAAAGGAAAGGGGGAGAGAAGGAGAAAAGATTGGAGGAAAGAAAGAAGGATGAAGGAATACAAGATAACTTGCTTCCAAACGTTCATATTACCAGCTTTCTTACCGAAATGTGCACTGTACTTATCAATGCAAGATGTGTGTGAGTGCGCTTGTGTATACAAGGTTTCTCCATTAAAAATATGCAATAGCCAGTGTGAGGAGCCACAGACCTGCCCCCCTGGACACAAAAAACAGGCACACACAATCGCACATTTCCACACTCATGCATACACATAAAAACACTCACACCCACGCACCCAATGTCGTACACTCACTCACACTCCCCATACATGCTCTATACTCCCAGGTCCAGGTGCCGATATCCCATAAGGACAATCAGTCCCTGGACACAGGAGGTGGTCCCCTTCCCTCCGGGGGTGGAGACAGGCAGACCTCTCTAGCACCTGAACCTGCTATCCCGGGCTCGTGACTCAACCTGAGCAACCCTGGCCCGGACCCGGAACCCAACCCCCCGCCCCAACCCCAGTCCCCATTGACCCACATTCTCATCCAGATGGGACCATGTTCAAAAGAGGGGTCTACATGGTCCAAACCAGCCCGCCAACCAGAGCGGCCACAAAACAAAATAGTCCTAACCCCCCAATGAATTCTGATCCCAACCCCATGAGCCCCAAACCCCCAGTGAACCCCAACATGAATTTCCCCACAGGGCCACCCCCAACCAGGACACAGATATCGAACACACAACCCTGAACCCAAACGCCATGAATCCCCTCCCCACAGCACATGGGCACACCCCGATAGGTGAGCTTCATCCCCGAAAAGACGACGAAGCAACACCCACACAGCTCAAGCTCCACACACAGCCCCCTCCAAGAACCCCCGCCACGTCCCACCCCTACTACACAGCGCGCCGCGACAGCAAGGCAAGGGCCCCACGCAACACTATGCCAGCCCCCGCCCATTTTTTCTGCGATCTGTATTGTAAGGTTTATATGCAGGTTTATATTCATATCTCATCCTGTATGTATAACTTTGACCATGTGTGGATTAGAGAAAATTCACTGAAGATGTTTGTTGTATAATCATTTTACTCTGGAAAAAAATTGTCAAATAAATAATCAAAAGCTTAAAATTGACATGATCGTCTTGCCTCTGATGAGTTCATGCAAGTCCTACTTTGTTCTACAAATAACTTTGTGTTTAACATCATGGTCATTCATTACATCCTCAATATACTATACTAATAAAATGATCTGATCTTCTTTCAACACTAATTTAGGTGAACATCACCATCCTTGACATCAATGACAACGCCCCTGTGTGGCAAGAGGAGCCATATGAAGCCAACGTTGTGGAGATGAGTCCAATAAACACTGATGTTATCTCTGTGAGTGCATTTAGTCCATCCTCCTAAACCTTGCTGCATCACTTTCTGTAAGCTTATAAAAATTAATAGCAATGTTGCAAACAACAAAAAGTGGACTTTTGTCTTTGGTTATTTTATAATAATTTACAAAAATAAAAGAAGCAAATGAGGGATAATTATTTGCACCAAAATATGGCTGGAGAAGCAATGCTCAGAGCTAGACAGGAGGAAGCTGAAAACTAATTTAGAAAAACATTTTCTGTAACTCACTGCAGTGCCCACAAGCCATACATCAACTATAAGTAAAAGTCATCTTCTTTCACATAATTATCGTCTGTATGCCAAAACACCTTGAGAACACCTGATTTGTAGATTCCCTGTTTTTACTCCCCTTACATTTATCCATCCATGTATTGTCTTCCAATTATCCAAGATCGGATCATTGGATCAACAGGCTAAAGGGAAATCCAAACTGTACTTCAAGCTCCCCTCAGATGATGCAGCTCCTGACCCTATCTCGAAGACTGGGTCCGGCCATCTTAAGACGAATGTCAAATTTCACCTTGTGGTCCTTTTGGTCATGCTGAGAAAGAACAGCTCTTGCTCGGGCCATACAAGGATTGGATAGCACTTTAAAGCTACCCACAATACACCAATACGCATTTTTAGGAGTTAAATGATTAAGTGCAATAAAATTATTTTATTTTCCAGAGACAGAAAAATCAAATTTCAATATGGGAACATTTCTTAATAAAGAACTGAATATCGGGGCACCCTATTTCTTTACGATAACTGTATAACAGTCATTTTTGCTCCAGTTCATGCTTCCTTTCCTGATGGACTAATATCCGGCACAGTTTAGGTCTTTGCAGAGTAAACTACACTATTACCCCAAAACTCTCTTGCTGTCCTGTTGGTGTCTTTGATAATGTGTTGTTTGTAATTAAGTCCCTATTGTCCATTACTTAAGGAGGCATCACTGAGTGTAATTAAAGGAGTCTGATTGCTAATTAAAGTGTAGCCTGTAGTTATATGCATAACAAATTATTCAGCTTCCAGGCAGAAGAGGAGGCGTCTTGCAGAGCACAAGTGTGCAATGAAGAGTTGGGGAATGTCAAATAAAGGCGGCGGGCTCTTCTCTGCCATAATGTTGCTGCTTTTTCCACTTTGCTGAATCTGTTCCTCAGTTGACTTCATCTATGGTACATCCAGCGATGCAATGCATACTGTATGTGGATTTCTGGGCTCAGCGGACAGACACTATTGCCCCTCTGTCCACTTTTCAATGAATCTGACCATCCAGGCTCACAGTTCAGTAATTGGCCCCAGTGTAGCCTGGGTCCATCCAGTGTTTCTATGGTGACTGGAAGCCACCTGCTGATTCCTTCTGGAGGTGTCCAGTGAGCCGATGAATTCGGCTGCTGTGCCCAGTCCTAGGATCAACCCACTCAAACCTCTCTGCTCCCCACTCTCAGTGCTTTAGCTTCTTATATTCAGCTCTTATACTCACATCCAACATCTCCTACTAAAGCTCCTCTCCATCTCTTCTCTGCCACTCTGTAGCCACACCATAGCTAGATCTGATCATCCAGGCAGATATAAATTTGCTCACAATCATTGAATGTGCTCCACTCAGACCAGTATTGATTACTTGAACGAAGCTCATCCAGACTCTTCTCTAAAAATTATTTCACCTACCTTGTCTGTGTATTTGCTAATCAATGATTCTAAGACATGCCAGCCTAACATGTCTTCTAAATAATTGAACATTCACAAAAGCCTTTGTTCCTCTAATGACCAATTAACCATTTTCCAGCAATTTTACTCAGTGCTCTGAATAATTGATCAGCTCTTTAAAAATCAGCCAGTGTTTTAGCTCGGCTTCAGGCTGCTCACATATATCATCCATCACAATTGCATGTCCAAAGAAAAGCTGCAACCATTTTTCTTTTAGCTGACTAAGTTACAGTGGCTGGAAGGGAAGTTGTAGTGTTTAGCAAAAGTATTTGTTCCTTATGAACTTTTACCATTTCATCATTCCACAATCACAAACATTCATTCATTTTAGTGGATTTTATGTCATGGACCAATATAATCATTGTGCATAATTGTGTAGAGTAGAAATCTGAATAGTGTGATGTACATTTGCACCCAGAACCACTGTTAAGGCACCTGGAAAAAGCCATTAATAAAACCCAGTCCATCTAACTGCCATCTACCCTTTATTTTTTGAACAGTATATATATATATATATATACTGTTCAAAAAATAAAGGGAACACTCAAATAACACATCCTAGATCTCAATGAATGAAATATTACTTGAGTACTTTGTTCTGTACAAAGTTGAATGTGCTGACAACATCACACACAAATCATCAATGGAAATCAAATGTATTAACCAATGGAGGCCTGGATTTGGAGTCACAAAATAAAAGTGGAAAAACACACTACAGGCTGATCCAACTTTGATATAATGTCCTTAAAACAAGTCACAATGAGGCTCAGTATTGTGTGTGGTCTCCACGTGTCTGTATGACCTCCCTACAACGCCTGGGCATGCTCCTGATGAGACGGTGGATGGTCTCCTGAGGGATCTCCTCCCAGACCTGGACTAAAGCATCCGCCAACTCCTGGACAGTCTATGATGCAACGTGATGTTGGTGGATGAAGCGAGACATGATGTATTGCGACCTTCCAAAGAAATGCCACCCCACAACATTATTGACCCACTGCCAAACCGGTCATTCTGAAGGATGTTGCAGGCAGCAGATCGCTCTCCACAGTGTCTCCAGACTTTGTCACGTCTGTCACATGTGCTCAGTGTGAACCTGCTTTCATCTGTGAAGAGCACAGGGCGCCAGTGGCGAATTTGCCAGTCCTGGTGTTCTCTGGCAAATGCCAAGCGTCCTGCACGGTGTTGGGCTGTGAGCACAATCCCCATTTGTGGATGTCGGGCCCTCATACCATCCTCATGGAGTCGGTTTCTAACCGTTTGTGCAGACACATGCACATTTGTGGCCTGCTGGAGGTCATTTTGTAGGACTCTGGCAGTGGTCCTCCTGTTCCTCCTTGCACAAAGGTGGAGGTAGCGGTTCTGCTGCTGGGTTGTTGCCCTCCTACGGCCTCCTCCACGTCTCCTGGTGTACTGGCCTGTCTCCTGGTAGCGCCTCCAGGCTCTGGACACTACGCTGACAGACACAGCAAACCTTCTTGACACAGCTCGCATTGATGTGCCATCCTGGATGAGCTGCAGTACCTGAGCCACTTGTGTGGGTTTTAGAGTCCGTCTCATGCTACCACGAGTGTTAAAGCACCACCAACATTCAAAAGTGACCAAAACATCAGCCAGAAAGCATCGGTACTGAGAAGTAGTCTGTGGTCCCCACCTGCAGAACCACTCCTTTATTGAGTGTCTTGCTAATCACCAAAGATTTCCCCCTGTTGTCTATTCCTTTTTCACAACAGCTGTGAAATTGATTGTCAATCAGTGTTGCTTCCTAAGTGGACATTTTGATTTCACAGACGTTTTATTTACTTGGAGTTATATTGTGTTGTTTAAGTGTTCCCTTTATTTTTTTGAGCAGTGTAGAAAACAGGCTCCACCTTTGTAGCGACGACCTGAAGGCAAAAGTCCAGGATGCCTGGGGTCTGTAGATGTGTTAGCTGCCCTTTTTCTGACCCTGGACCTCTACTGGATGGAGTGAAGTTCCGCCCCTCTCTGCAGACCTGGTTGTCTGTTGCAGTCTGGACCTGTCCTGTATTGTGTTTGAGCCAAACATACATAGTCATGGACAATGCAGCTGTTGTGTGAATGCTTCAGATGTTTGTTGGAGAACATTAGAGAACAACAGCATAGTGAAGAACAGGGAACGCAGCAGAGAGGTCAGGGATACATTTGTAAAGAAGTTTAAAGCAGTGGAAGTAGATGCTCTTTTTATCGATACTCTTGCCTTTCTGCTATTCCTGTGGTCTCATTTCCTCAATTTCCTCTTTTTTTGTTTCCCTGCATTTTTTTGCCATAAGTTACTTCTGTTCCTAAAGCTTCATGTTTGTTTACTCTTTTCCTCTCTCTCCACATTGAAGGTGTTGGCACTAGATCCAGATAATGGCGAAAATGGAACCGTGATGTACAGTATCAGCCCTGCAAACCCCTTCTACACCATCGACAGCAGAACAGGGAAGATCCGCACCAGCGGGGTCACTCTGGACAGGGAAAGCACAAACTCCAGAGACATGGTCCTCATGAGGACCATCATAGTGTCTGCTGTTGACCGTAAGTTGTTTGTGTACATCTGCATATGTTTGTAGTTTGCTGTCACCTTGCATTTTGTCTATATGTGCCTTCTGCTGTGTGAATGTTACATGTTCATAGAGCTCTTCATAACGGACTTACATCACTGACTAGGACATGCACTGTTTTGTGTCCTTGTGCATGTGTGCTTTTTGTCTTTATATGCCCTTCTGGCGCCCTCTGTAGGAGGCACACCTCCACTGCGTGCATCCGTCAGCGCCACAGTATCTGTCAACCTGCAGGATCTTAATGATAACGACCCAACCTTCCTGAACCTGCCGTTTGTTGCAGAAGTACTAGAGGGACTACCCAGTGGAACCTCATTTTTTAGGGTAAAACGTAGAGGAATTTTCATTTGCAGAGGCATATTATCCAGGCATGAATGGGTTTTTAAGTTTTAAGTTTATAGGAGTTCATGTGGTAGAAAGTAGAATTCTCAGCTTCTCTCTTTACGTTATGTTATTGTTGCCCAACCTGCTGTGGAAGTTTATGAATATTTCCTCCCACAGGTCCAGGCAGTGGACCCAGATAAGGATGAGAATGGTCGCGTTACATTGGCGTTACAGATGGGAATGCCTCGTCTTGATTTTTACCTCAACTCCTCCAACGGTGTTCTCACCTCGAGAGCTGTGCTGGATCGGGAACAGATCGGGCTGTATTATTTGAGGATTATTGCACATGACGCTGGGGAATTTCCTCGTACCTCCACTTCAACTCTCACTGTTTCAGGTGACTTTTGATTGACTCTCTCTTATTGAGAACGTTTCAAAAACCTGAGTCTTTTGTTATTTTGATGACTTAATTAATTTTGGGGGATAGCAAACTTCTTACATTTCAGGGAACTACGGAGAAACATAGAGCCACCTCCTGGTGGGTTGTCATAAAGAGTGTCATAAATGTTTTGTGCATGATGAGATATCACTGGAAACACGGCATTTCTTGTCTTGTAGGAATCCCTGAACATTCAACTGAGATGAAAGGAAAATACAGTCGTGGGAGAGAGAGAGTACACCCTCATTCATATACTAGAATTGTTTGAGAATTAGGAATTTCAAATGTACAAAAACACACAATTGTATTCCAGACAATTTTCTTAGATGGAGCAAAAATAGAGAAACATATTGTGAAAAACTGAAAACACCCAATCAAAACTTTGAAGAAGTTGATTTTCTGTATGACTGTGTCACTCTTTCATATCATGGTGGAGCAATTTTGCCCACTCTTATTTATGCAACATATCTTGGTTATTTGTGTGAACCAGTTTTAACCAAACGTCAGCTGACATTTTGACTCGAGTATACTTTGATATAATCAGAATCAGAACAGAATCAGCTTTATTGCCCAGTTCGTACATACAAACAAGGAATTTGACTCCGGTACACTTTGCTCTTTGGTTTTGTTTTCGCATTAAAGAATATACATATTTACAATGTACAATATACACATATATAATAAAATGGTGAATTTGCAACATCTGTATGTTGTTGTTTTGTACTCTATTGAATGTTCAACAGAGAAACAGCCTGGGGGAAGAAACTGTCTCTGTGGAGGCTGGTTTTAGCGAACAGTGCTCTGTAGTGGCGGCCTGAAGGTAAAGCTGTGAACAGTTTATGTGCAGGGTGTGTGGGGTCTGCAGAGATTTTAGCAGCTCTTTTCCTGACCATAGACCTGTATACGTCCTTGATGGAGGGAAGGTCAGCCCTGATTATTCTCTCTGCATTCCTGATTACAGGTCCTTCTCAAAATATTAGCATATTGTGATAAAGTTCATTATTTTCCATAATGTCATGATGAAAATTTAACATTCATATATTTTAGATTCATTGCACACTAACTGAAATATTTCAGGTCTTTTATTGTCTTAATACAGATGATTTTGGCATACAGCTCATGAAAACCCAAAATTCCTATCTCACAAAATTTGCATATTTCATCCGACCAATAAAAGAAAAGTGTTTTTAATACAAAAAACGTCAACCTTCAAATAATCATGTACAGTTATGCACTCAATACTTGGTCGGGAATCCTTTTGCAGAAATGACTGCTTCAATGCGGCGTGGCATGGAGACAATCAGCCTGTGGCACCGCTGAGGTCTTATGGAGGCAAAGGATGCTTCGATAGCGGCCTTTAGCTCATCCAGAGTGTTGGGTCTTAAGTCTCTCAACGTTTTCTTCACAATATCCCACAGATTCTCTATGGGGTTCAGGTCAGGAGAGTTGGCAGGCCAATTGAGCACAGTGATACCATGGTCAGTAAACCATTTACTTTTGGCACTGTGAGCAGGTGCCAGGTCGTGCTGAAAAATGAAATCTTCATCTCCATAAAGCTTTTCAGCAGATGGAAGCATGAAGTGCTCCAAAATCTCCTGATAGCTAGCTGCATTGACCCTGCCCTTGATAAAACACAGTGGACCAACACCAGCAGCTGACACGGCACCCCAGACCATCACTGACTGTGGGTACTTGACACTGGACTTCTGGCATTTTGGCATTTCCTTCTCCCCAGTCTTCCTCCAGACTCTGGCACCTTGATTTCCGAATGACATGCAGAATTTGCTTTCATCCGAAAAAAGTACTTTGGACCACTGAGAAACAGTCCAGTGCTGCTTCTCTGTAGCCCAGGTCAGGCGCTTCTGCCACTGTTTCTGGTTCAAAAGTGGCTTGACCTGGGGAATGCGGCACCTGTAGCCCATTTCCTGCACACGCCTGTGCACGGTGGCTCTGGATGTTTCTACTCCAGACTCAGCCCACTGCTTCCGCAGGTCCCCCAAGGTCTGGAATCGGCCCTTCTCCACAATCTTCCTCAGGGTCCGGTCACCTCTTCTCGTTGTGCAGCGTTTTCTGCCACACTTTTTCCTTCCCACAGACTTCTTCCCACTGAGGTGCCTTGATACAGCACTCTGGGAACAGCCTATTCGTTCAGAAATTTCTTTCTGTGTCTTACCCTCTTGCTTGAGGGTGTCAATAGTGGCCTTCTGGACAGCAGTCAGGTCGGCAGTCTTACCCATGATTCGGGTTTTGAGTGATGAACCAGGCTGGGAGTTTTAAAGGCCTCAGGAATCTTTTGCAGGTGTTTAGAGTTAACTCGTTGATTCAGATGATTAGGTTCATAGCTCGTTTAGAGACCCTTTTAATGATATGCTAATTTTGTGAGATAGGAATTTTGGGTTTTCATGAGCTGTATGCCAAAATCATCCGTATTAAGACAATAAAAGACCTGAAATATTTCAGTTAGTGTGCAATGAATCTAAAATATATGAATGTTAAATTTTCATCATGACATTATGGAAAATAATGAACTTTATCACAATATGCTAATTTCTTGAGAAGGGCTTGTATTTGTCGCAGTCTGGACCTGTCCTGTTTTGTGGATGAGCCAAACCACGCTGAGATGGATGAAGACAGGACAGATTGAATGATGGCAGTGTAGAAGATGACCAGCAGCTCCTGTGGAAGGTTGAACTTCTTGAGTTGCCTCAGGAAGTACAGTCTCTGCTGGGCCTTCTTTTGAACAGTGTCTATGTGTGAAGACCATCTCAGGTCCTCAGAGATGGTGGTTCCTAAGAACCTGAAGTGGTCCACGGCCGATACAGAGTTGTTGAGGATGGTGAGGGGGAGTATGGGGGTGGTGTTCTCCGAAAGTCCACCACCATTTCCACAGTCTTGAGTGGGTTCAGTTCAAGGTAGTTCTGACCGCACCAGTGTAACAGCCGATCCACCTGCTGTCTGTATGCAGACTCGTCACTTTCCTGGATCAGTCCAATGACAGTGGTGTCATCTGCAAACTTAAGGAGTTTCACGGACGAGTCCACTGAGGTGCAGTCATTTGTGTACAGGGAGAAGAGGAGTGGGGATTGAACACACCCCTGGGGGGCACCAGTACTTATTGATCTGGATCGGGAGAAGATGCTCCCCAGTCTCACCTGCTGCTGTCGGTCCGTCAGGAAGCTGTTGATCCACTGACAGGTGGAGGCTGGGACGTTGAGCTGGGTGAGCTTCTGGTGGAGGATGTCTGGTATGATGGTGTTGAAGGCCGAGCTGAAGTCTACAAACAGGATCCTGGCGTACGTCCCTGGGTGGTCGAGGTGTTGCAGGATGAAGTGTAGACCTAAGTTAACAGCATCATCTGCCGACCTGTTTGCTCGGTAAGCAAATTGCAGGGGGTCCAGCAGGGGGCCTGTGATGTCTTTCAGGTGCTTCAACACCAGCCGCTCAAAGGATTTCATGACCACAGATGTCAGGGCTACAGGCCTGTAGTCATTTAATCCTAGGATGGTGGGTTTCTTGGGAACCGGGATGATGGTGAATCGTTTCAGGCAGGAGGGGACCTCACATTTCTCCAGTGATTTGTTGAAGATCCTTGTGAAGATCGGAGCGAGTTGATTTGCACAGGCTTTCAGGCATGATGGGGAGACGTTATCAGGTCCTCCAGCTTTCTTTGTTTTCATGCGCTGAAAGAGCCTGTTTACATCTTCCTCTGAGATCTTTAGTGCAGGCAGAGGATCTGAAGGTAGGGGGTTGGTAGCTTTGTGGGAAGAACTTGTTCCTGAATGGGATGTGGAGGGGATGGTTTGAGGTGTGAATGGCTTCTTGTCATGTCTGCAGTAGAAGCCATTCAGACTGTTGGCCAGGAGACGACTCTGTTCAGGAAGGGTGGGGGGGCTCCTATATGCAGTCAGGTTTCTCAGACTGGTCCATACAGCTGAAGTGTCACCAGTAGAAAGGCTGTTCTTCAGCTTCTCGCTGTAGCTTCTCTTGGCTGCTTTGATCTCCTTTGTTAGTCTGTTCCTGGCCTGCCTGTACCGCGCCCAATCTCCACTGCTCTTCCTTTTCCCTGCGCAGATTCCTGAGGTGTGGAGTAAACCATGGTGGTTCCATGGTGGTTCCATAATCATCTCAATGACTACAAGATGACCAGGTCCTGAGCCAGCAAGACAAGCCCAAATTATCACTGTTCCAACTCTGTGTCTGATTGTTGTTATGAGGTTCTCTCAGCAGTTGTGTTTTTTGTAATTTCTCTGAACATTACATGGTCTGATTTTGGGTAAATTTCCAAGAAGTTCCACTACTTGGCAGACTGGCAACTGTTTTAAATGTCTACTACTTCCCTCCTAGGAAAGATACTGTAAAGTGAATGTTTGTGTTGTTTTTTTGTTGGAGGGGTGTTGATACGGCCAAGCCCAACAGGCGTAGGGTGAGTGGTTTTTGTAAACCTTTCTGTTGAACATCATGTTTGACAGTCTAATTGTCAGCCCTAATTACAAGCGATGTGGTTCGTTGTTTTTGTTTTAAAATAAATATGGAGAATGCAAGTTTGACTCATGGATCATTAAAGATGCGTCACAGAACAAAACCAACTCAGCCGGCAGCGACTTTATTTGTGGAACGAAGTGGCTACAGATACACTTCATGTGTTTTGGAAATGCCCTTATAACACGAGCATGAGTACGACGAGTAGTGATTTCAGCCCTTTGCTTTTTTGTACTTTTGCAGTTTTCATTTTTGATGGGTACAAAATCCAGCCGTTTACCTTAGGACTCTTTGTGATGAACCCGTGGTATTTTGTACCCACCAGGGACAAAGTTTGGTACCTGCTTTGACAACTGACAACTTAAAGAACTTTTCTAGACTCCACTGTAAGGAAATATGATTGTCTGACTCCAGCAAATATCTACCAACTACCAAGACACTGAGAGTAAGTTTGGTTTTGGGAAACAGCAATGTTGCGCCTCATTGTTTATACCAAATTTCTCTATTTTGGATTCATCTAATATGTAATTACATGAATATTTATATAGGCAGATATACACTCAGTGGCCACTTTATTAGGTACACTGTGCTAGTACCAGGTTGGACACCCTTTTGCCTTCAGAACTGTCTTAATCCTTCGTGGCATAGATTCAAAAAGGTACTGGAAACATTCCTCAGAGAGTTTGGTCCATATTGACATGATTGCATCACACAGATGCTGCAGATTTGTCGGCTGCACATCCATGATGCGAATCTCCCGTTCCACCACATCCCCAAGGTGCTGTATTGGATTGAGATCTGGTGACTGTGGAGTCCATTTGAGTAAAGTGAATTCATTGTCATGTTCAAGAAACCAGTCTGAGATGATTCATGCTTTATGACATGGGGCATTCTCCTGCTGGATGTAACCATCAGAAGATGGGTACACTGTGGTCATAAAGGGATGGACATGGTCAGCAACAATACTCAGGTAGGCTGTGGTGTTGACACGATGCTCAATTGGTACTAAGGGGCCCAAAGTGTCCAATTTTGGTGAGCCTGTGTGAATTGTAGCCTCAGTTTCCTGTTCTTAGCTGACAGGAGTGGCACCCAGTGTGGTCTTCTGCTGCTGTAGCCCATCCGCCTCAAGATTTGATGTGTTGGGCGTTCAGAGATGCTCTTCTGCATGCCTTGGTTGTAACGAGTGGTTATTTGAGTTACTGTTGCCTTTCTATCAGCTCAAACCAGTCGGCCATTCTCCTCTGACCTCTGGCATCAACAAGGCATTTGAGCCCACAGAACTGCTGCTCACTGGATATTTTCTCTTTTTCGGACCCTTCTCTGTAAACCCTAGAGATGGTAGTGCATGAAAATCCCAGTAAATCAGCAGTTTCGGAAATACTCAGACAAGCCTGTTTGGCACCAACAACAGTGCCACGTTCAAAGTCACTTAAATCACCTTTCTTCCCCATTCTGATGCTCAGTTTGAAGTGCAGCAGATCGTCTTAGCCATGTCTACATGCCTAAATGCATTGAGTTGCTGCCATGTGATTGGATGATTAGAAATTTGCGTTAACGAGCAGTTGGACAGGTGTACCTAATAAAGATGCCGGTGAGTATATATTAAATAGGCAAATCTACATATGTTTAGGTGAAAACCTTTGAGTTAATAGGGGGTGTACTTCCTTTTTACACCATTGCTGGCAATGGTGGGTCCATCAACAAATATATATATATATATATATATATATATATATATATATATATATATATATATATATATATATATACATAATTCAATTCAATTCAGTTTTATTTATATAGCACTAATTCACAACACATGTTGTCTCAAGGTATTTCACAGCAGTCAGGTACATACATTCCAATTAATCTTAACCATTGAACAGTGCAGTCAGAGTTAGTTATTTATTCAAATTGAATAAACGTTTTTCTGTTTTCTGGGAATCCCAGCAGATTGCATCCAGTCAGTGACTTGCAGCATTCACTCCTCCTGGATGAGCATGTAGAGACAGTGGACAGTCACTGGCGTTGACATTGCAGCAATCCCTCATACTGAGCATGCATGTAGCGACAGTAGAGAGGAAAAACTTCCTTTTAACTGGAAGAAACCTCCAGCAGAACCAGGCTCAGTGTGAGCGGCCATCTACCACGACCGACTGGGGGTTTGAGAGAACAGAGCAGAGACACAAATAAAACAAAAAAGCACTGATCCAGGAGTACTTTCTATGGGAAGGAAAAGTAAATGTTAATGGATGTAGCTCCTTTAGTCATTTCACCTTGAAAGAAAGAACAGATAAACTCTGAGCCAGTTTTCAAGGTTAGAGTCTGAAAGAGAACACATATAATTAGTTACAGTAGAAGCTCAGTCAGTAGCTATGTCTAAGAGAGAGAAAGGGTTAAACACTAAAAGACAGGGCCATGTGGATCATCGGTAGAGGGTGAGCATTAAGTTGTTGCCAGCAGAAGCTTGGACGATGCCCCTCTCCAGAAAGGTGTCACAGGTAAACACAGAGTCAGGCCAGGTGTAGCTTCTAGGAAGAGAAAAGAGAGAGAACATAAAGTTAAAAACTGGATTAACAGCAAATAATGCAAAATTGAAGAGTAGTGTGAGAATATAGCAAAGAGGGTGAAAGTGGTTATTATGTCCTCCAGCAGCCTAAGCCTATATCAGCATAACTACAGAGATAGTTTCAGTTCAGATTATTAATTAAACGGCGCTTATTTACAACAATGTCATCACAAGGCACCCCACAAAAGGTCCCACTGATGGTCATTGTTATACTAAAAACCACAAGGATTGGGATACCTCTCTCTGTCAGACTGATTATAACCATTGGAAAAGAGAAGGGGTCATACAGGTAGCAGAAATGGAGGGTGTGTTTGCACCTCAACCATAACTGAGCCGGTTTAGGCTAAACCTGACTCCACCTTACTCCATACAACAGGGAGGGAGGAAGACGGAGGTAAAAAATAAGGAAGATAGCTCAGGATAACCTAAGCCACTCTAACTATAAGCTTTATCAAAAAGGAAAATTTTAAGCCTAGCCTTAAAAGTAGACAGGGTGTCTGCCTCACGGACTAAAACTGGGAACTGGTTCCACAAGAGAGGAGCCTGATAACTAAAGGATTTGCCTCCCATTCTACTTCTAGAGACTCTAGGAACCACCAGTAAACCTGCAGTCTGAGAACGAAGTGCTCTGTTAGGAACATATGGAACAATCAAATCTCTGATGTATGATGGAGCTAAATCATTAAGGGCTTTATATGTGAGGAGGAGAATTTTAAATTCTATTCTGGATTTAACAGGGAGCCAATGAAGGGAAGCTAAAATAGGAGAAATATGATGTCTCTTTTTAATTTTCATCAGAACTCTTGCTGCAGCATTTTGAATCAGCTGAAGGCTTTTAACTGCATTTTGTGGACATCCTGATAGTAAAGAATTACAATAGTCCAGCCTTGAAGTAACAAATGCATGGATTAGTTTTTTAGCGTCACTCCTGGATAGGATATTTCTAAATTTGGCAATGTTCCCAAGATGAAAGAAGGAAATCCTAGAAACCTGTTTAATATGGAATTTAAATGACATGTCCTGGTCAAAAATAACACCAAGGTTTTTTACTTTATTACCGGAGGTCAATTTAATGCCATCCAGGTTAAGTGATTGACTAAGCAGTTTCTTTTTTAAAAACTCCGGTCCAAAGACGACAACTTCTGTCTTCTCTGAATTTAGAAGCAAAAAAGTCATCCAAGTTTTTATATCTTCAAGACAAGCTTGTAGTCTATCTAACTGGTTGGGTTCATCAGGATTTATGGATAAGTAAAGCTGAGTATCATCAGCATAACAGTGAAAATGTATCCTATGCTGTCTGATAATTTGACCTATTGGAACCATATATATAGTAAAGAGAATTGGCCCAAGTACTGAACCCTGTGGTACTCCACAATTAACCCTGGAGTTTAAAGATGATTTATCATTTACATGAACAAACTGGAATCTGTCAGACAGATATGATTTAAACCAGCCTAGCACTGTTCCCCTGATCCCTACAACATATTCCAGCCTTTCTAAGAGAATATTATGGTCGACTGTATCAAATGCAGCACTGAGATCTAACAGAACCAGTACAGACACAAGTCCATTATCTGAGGCCATAAGAATATCATTAGTGACTTTCAGCAGAGCTGTTTCAGTGCTATGATGAGCTCTGAAACCTGACTGAAACTATTTAAACAGGTCATTGCTGTGTAAATGCTCACACATTTGATTAGCAACTATGTTCTCAAGAATTTTAGATAAGAATGGAAGATTGGATATAGGTCTGTAATTTTTTAAGTCATCTTGATCAAGCGAAGGTTTCTTAAGTAAAGGTTTAATTACAGCTACCTTAAAAGCCTGTGGTACATATCCATTTACTAAGTATAGGTTAATCATACCTAAAATGGGGCTGGTAATCAGAGGGAACACTTCCTTAAATAATTTGGTTGGGATTGGGTTTAACATACAAGTTGAAGGTTTAGATGAAGCTAATATTTCTGATAACTCAGGAAGCTCCACAGGATCAAAACAGTCCAAACACAGATCAGGTTCTACAGTTACTTCCAATGTTGTCTCACTTACTGAGGATGAAGTAATCATCTTCGGGAGTATGTCAAAGATTTTATTTTTAATAGAATCAATTTTATTTAAGAAGAATCTCATAAAGTCATGACTGCTGAGAGCTAAGGGAATGGATGGCTCAACAGAGCTATGACTTTGTGGAAGTTTAGCAACTGTTCTAAAGAGAAACCTAGGATTATACTTGTTGTCTTCTATTATTGATAAGCTGTTCTAGCTTGGCTAAGTGTGTTTTTATACAACAGTAGGCTATTTTTCTAGATTAATTAGGAATCCTGTAGGTGTGTAGAGCGCCATTTTCTCTCCAATGTTCTAACATTGTGCTTTAAAGTACGTAGTTCTGAATTCAAATTCATCTAGTTTATAATTTAATAATCTGGTAGGGACCAGATTATTTTTATTCTATCAAAACACATAAACCTTTGAGTTAAAAGAGGGTGTACTTTCTTTGCATTTTGGTGATATTCCTAGCCTGAAAAGGGACTCTGATTATCCAGCAGTTAACCAGTTAACCGTTATGCTACTCACTGCCATACCCTGCTGCCTTACTTGTCCTCATGCACGTCTATCTGTGTCCTCCTGTGTCTCTCTGTGTGTGTGTGTGTGTGTGTGTGTGTGTGTGTGTGTGTGTGTGTGTGTGTGTGTGTGTGTGTGTGTGTGTGTGTGTGTGTGTGTGTGTGTGTGTCAGTTCTGGATGTCAATGATGAGACGCCCACCTTCAACCCCAGAGTATACAATGTTTCCCTGATGGAGAATGTCCCAAGAAACCACATTGTTGCACAACTTATCTGCTTTGACAACGATACTGGACTCAACGCAGAACTTAGCTACTTCATCACAGGTCAGAGGTCACAGCGGTTACATGTTTTGTGTGTTTGTGGATTACAGTGTTGTACAATTATATGAACTAATGCATTGTACCGTCAGTACTTATCATCCATTCATATCTGTGTGAGTCTGTGCCTCTCTTAAATAAATGAATTGGCTGTATTTTGTTTCAGTGCTTCATTTAAACCTGGAGTTGTGTTTGTGTCCTATTTTTATAGGTGGGAATCAAGATGGTAAATTCAGTGTTGGCTTCCGAGATGGAGTTGTTAGGACTGTGGTGGGCTTGGACAGAGAGACTCAGAAGGAATACACTCTGGTTATTGAGGCAATAGGTGTGTCATAAATTTACATCTTTTTCTGGGAACATTTTTTTCTGTTTTTCACATTTTGTCACATTACAGTCATGAGCTTCAGTGTATTTATTGAAATTTTTTATGAGAAAGACACATGCAGAGTAGGAGGTGTGAAGTGAAGTGATAATGTGTGATTTATGAATTTTTTACAAATCCCAAAAGTGTGGCCAGCATTTGAATTCAGCCCCACCAAGTCACTCTTTTGTAGAACCTACTTTCACAACTTTTCCAGCTCTAAGTCGTGTGGAGTATGTCTCAACCAGCTTTGCACATCCAGAGCATTACCTACATATGTCTTGCCACAGATTATCACTTCCACCTTAGGTCTAGGCTTTAACTGGACTGTTCTGACACATTTATTAAAATTTACTTTGATCTAACCATTCCATGCAGCTCAAGTCTTTTGCAGCTTTTAGCAGTTTGGTTTGCATTTTCCTCAATTCACCTTCCTATCAATTCTAACCCCTGGAAAAAGGCATACCCACAGCCTGATGCTGCCACCACTATGCTTTGCTATTGAAATAGGGTACTCAGGGTGGTATGCGGGGTCAGTTTTCTTCCACACATAGCATTTAGCACGTAGACCCAGCACCTTCTTTCACACGTTTGGTCCTGTACATGGATTTTGGTAAACCTTAAGTGGGACTTCTAACGCTGTCTATATTCCACATATCCATGATATGTGTGATAGATATTTGGTATGTATGACTAAGAGCTGAGCAGTGGATATCTGCAGCTCCTCCAAAGACATCATGGGAATCTTGCAGCCTTTCTAATTAATTTTCTCCTTGCCCAGTCTGTCAGTTCAGGTGGAAAGACTACTAGGTGAATTTTGAAGGCAGGGAGAGGAAACAGAGATAATATAAAGCAGTGTAAGAGAGTTTCAAACACTGCTAAATCATGGAAGAGAACCAAATAAAGGACCGACCCTGAAGGGCGAACATTGCTTCAGTAGTAATTCATTCAATTAGCCACAATAATATTATATGGAAAATATGTTAGAGCATTTTTTCATTCATCTGTAAATAGATAAGAAAAGCAATTGACTGGGCTAGATACATTAGATGCATTATTGTTATGTGCCTTTCTCAAGGTGTATTTGATTACATGTGACAATAATGATCAAAGTGAAACTAAACACTGTGACTAAAGTATGCTGTTTAGTAAATGTTATGTGAATGTTTTGGGTCTTTTCCACGTAGACAACGGTCCAGCTGGCAGCCGAAGGACGGGCACTGCTACTGTATTTGTTGAGGTGCTGGATGTCAATGACAACAGGCCCATCTTCCTCCAAAACAGTTATGAGACCAGTATTCTGGAAACGGTGCCCAGAGGAACGAGCATCCTTCAGGTAGGGGAATATGTGGACACAAACAGCACTTTTAACAAATTTAAAACTCACTCTGTTTCTTTAACGGTCATTTATGAAGGTCTGTCTTTTTGGCCAAGGTTGCCATCTATTACGTTTTCATAGAGGCTTACAGTCCCCTCCACAATGACCCATGCCTCTGGTAAAGATGGCTAAAAAGCCTTAAAGGTACATTCATCTTTTATTGCAGAAGCACAATCTCACACTGAAAAATTTGGAGAAATACAAGCTTTAATCTGAGTAGATTTATTCTGTTTGGGAAAAAATCCAACTGTAAGAAACAAGATGTTTTTGTTTGGCAGGTCTAAAAGTTCATATAGAAAAAAGTTTATTAAAGAATTTTTGTCATTTGTGCTTTTTTGGGTTTATCAGACTGTTTAGAAACTTAATTATTTATGTCCTGCTGTCATAAACAGCTTTTGCTGTACTTCACTGGGACTTTTGACTGGAACTGTGTCCTCTGGTGGGATTAGAATAACTCTGAGCCTTGCAGCGACAAGACTGCACATGTGTATGTTAGTAAAAGCAACTTTCACCCATTGTTAGGTACAGTGGACGGTGCACGCTGGACGGTCTGCAAAGATCATGCACAGAGAAATGGCCAATTCAGTTCAATTTATTTATATAGCGCATACATGTCATCTCATGGCACTTTACAAAGTCATTTTAAAGTAAAAGATTCTTCTCTCTGTGGGCTCCTTCTAACATTTTCTAAAAGTTCTGTGCTATTGCTAGTTGTACCGCTGTTATTACAACTTTTACTAGTTGTACAACTGTTACCAGTTGTTATGACGGCAGTGGCCACAAAATAAATGTGCTAGTTTGAATTCTTCCTAAATGTCCTGTAATGAAACTCCTGAATTACAATAAGCATAGAGGGTGCATTAGTCCAACTATGTTTAGATCACTATGAAACAAAGAATTTCCAAATATATTTCTTAATGCCCTGGAGTCATCAGATCAGCAGTAGAATATGATTAGTGAAAATGAAAAACAAATTTCTACAGAACAATACCAGCTAATCGTAAATGCTGTTACCTGTTGTACATCTGTGAGGATTTTATTATTATTTTTGTACTATTTCATAGCATGGTCAGTAACATGTAGCTCAAAAAAGTCTTTAAACATCCAATGTCTTTCCCCCAATATCTGTTTGAATCACCGATGAAGAACTTTTGAAGCGTTCTGCATCACACCTTATCCATGCTTGTTTTACAGAATTTTACAACAAATACATAAGAAAATTCCAGCAACAGCTTTCAGAAATTGCTTTTATCTCATAAATGAAACAGTCAGTGATTCCTCAGCCTGTCAGATTTCAGTAATAAAGTCAACCAGACAGGGTGTAGAGATGTGTGGCTCCACACTGGATTCTGGCTGAGGTGTTTGTGAGGCTATAGACCGGGAAACATGCGTCCTGTCCTTCTGCTGTGGCCGATGGTAAGGAGGTCGTCTAAACGAGAGGTTGTAAGAGCGCCGATATGACCCCAGTTTCCTCCATGTCTTTAACTGGGGCTCAGTGGACAAGCTTCTTCCACAAGCCAATCTCTCCCCTGGGGCGCAGCTCCTCTCAAAGTCCCCTTCTGGTTCAGAGCGCCTGCACACTGCCAGGAAGGCAGCTAATCCAGCCAGCAGCAGAGATAGTCCCAGCACCACCATGATAGTGAACTCTGGGTCATATTTGTCTGAAGGATGAGATGCGGGCTGCAGGATTGTGGAAGAGATGGTGGAGGTGGTGGTTATCAGGCTGGAGAGAGTGATGTTTTCACAATAAGAGGTAAAGGTGATGTTGAAGTCTGGGTTGGTGGTGTTCATGTTGTCGCTGTCCTGGATGGAGAAAATCATTGGTTAGATGGTTTGGGACAAGATTGTTTCAAGAAAATGTGTGGATATTTGTTTGTTTTTAATGATGAGTGATAGATACTGTAATTGTGTTACGTGGAAGAAAAAAGATTTATGTTTTTTTAACATTCCATTGAAAACAAAGATCCTGAACTGTGACACTGGTGGCATACTGTGAGGATTATTTTCTCTAGTAGGGCCAGGAAATCTTTTAAGAGTTGATGGGATGATGGATGGTGCTAAATCCAAAGCAGTCCTGAAGAAAACAGTGTAGAGGATCCAAAAACCTTGAGACTAGGGTTGAGATTCACATTCCAGCAGAGCAACATCCCTGAACATATGGTAAGAGCTGCAGGTGAATTGATTCATTGATAGATCAAAGCATATCCATATTAAAATGGCCTAGTCAAAGCCCAATCCTCAATCCAACCTCTGTCTGAGATTGAGCTGTTTTGCAAAGAAGAATGGCCTAAGTATTCAGCCTCTACATGTGCAAATCTGTTAGGAGACACGCCCTGTAAGACTTGCAGCTGTTGGAGCAAACTGGAGTACAACAAACTGTTGACTTATGGAGGGTAAAATACTGATGCATTCCATATTATTTAGATTTTTAAAGGGAAAAAAATTAAAACCATGTATAATTGTATTTTAATTTCTCACTTATGCTCCAACTGTTTTGGTTACATATAGTCTCATGTATAAAATACATTGAGGATTGGGGTAGTTACATGACAAACTGTAATAATTCTAATCACAACACTGAATACTGTTGCCAGGCACTATATCAAAGTGCCATATCAGCTCCTGACTAGTCAAGCCCTATGAAGCTAATGGAGGTTCATTTGGGGGTTTATTTTCTCAGTGTTTTCCTTTATTAACATCATACACCCAAGGGCATACAATATATATGCACACACCATAGAGCATAGAAATACCTGCATGGACGCATGGATGCAGTGAACGTTCGGCATTTGCAGCAATTATGTAGCTATTAAATCAAGGACTACAGAACATTCAATGGCTGACAGGCTTTCTTCAATGTAAAACAAATTGGGTTTATTAAAACGCCCCTTGTAAAATGCAAAGCACCCACCTCCTCTTCCTCGGTTTCCAATTACCCTCCCCCCTCTCATTTAGTGCGCCCCCATCTTCAGCATGGTAACATTTGTAAATGTCATCGTCCTTAATTCAGCGGAGACAAAGCATGGCTTATCGGTTTAAGGGAAACACATTGGGACGTGAAATTATTTTTGAGACCAAATGCCAGGAAAGCTGTGAAAAGGCCAGTGGAGCAGGATGACTCGTTAGAGAGTCAGTTCATTAGTCTGCGCTTCCATCCACACACCATACGCAAGCACATTCACACACGGTTACTGGAGAAGCAAACTTTCTATCTCACCTCCAGTTTCTGTTGTCTGCACATACTTGTGATGACGCAAGGTGATGTGACCCTTGGCAGCTCCTGTAGTGTTCATTGGACCACATTTGAGATCTCTTTGCTCAGATAGACAGTCAAACTCCTGTATTACTGCACATGTTCACCAACACTGGTCTGTCAACAGCTTTGAAGTCTAATCAAATCAGGGTTCCTACAAAACTCTGGAAAACTTGGAATTTGAAGTTTTTCTCAGGTCTGGATAAGTAGAGAAAAACACATCAGACTATGGAAAATATTTGTATTTCAAGGATTTTTTCGCTTTATCCATTGTACAAGTTGCATCCAGCCATCCAGGCTCCATATATAAAGCCTGACCTCTATAGAAATGTTTGCCATGAATTTTAAAAAGTTTTTTGTGTTCAATCTTTAAAGATATGCTTAAAGGGGCTTGATGATTTAACAAGTCTGAGTTTGGAAAAGTTTGAAATACTGAGGTGTCAAAACCCTGACAATCACATTTTTTATATATATATATACAGGTCCTTCTCAAAATATTAGCATATTGTGATAAAGTTCATTATTTTCCATAATGTCATGATGAAAATTTAACATTCATATATTTTAGATTCATCGCACACTAACTGAAATATTTCAGGTCTTTTATTGTCTTAATACGGATGATTTTGGCATACAGCTCATGAAAACCCAAAATTCCTATCTCACAAAATTAGCATATCATTAAAAGGGTCTCTAAACGAGCTATGAACCTAATCATCTGAATCAACGAGTTAACTCTAAACACCTGCAAATGATTCCTGAGGCCTTTAAAACTCCCAGCCTGGTTCATCACTCAAAACCCCAATCATGGGTAAGACTGCCGACCTGACTGCTGTCCAGAAGGCCACTATTGACATCCTCAAGCAAGAGGGTAAGACACAGAAAGAAATTTCTGAACGAATAGGCTGTTCCCAGAGTGCTGTATCAAGGCACCTCAGTGGGAAGTCTGTGGGAAGGAAAAAGTGTGGCAGAAAACGCTGCACAACGAGAAGAGGTGACCGGACCCTGAGGTAGATTGTGGAGAAGGGCCGATTCCAGACCTTGGGGGACCTGCGAAAGCAGTGGACTGAGTCTGGAGTAGAAACATCCAGAGCCACCATGCACAGGCGTGTGCAGGAAATGGGCTACAGGTGCCGCATTCCCCAGGTCAAGCCACTTTTGAACCAGAAACAGCGGCAGAAGCGCCTGACCTGGGCTACAGAGAAGCAGCACTGGACTGTTGCTCAGTGGTCCAAAGTACTTTTTTCGGATGAAAGCAAATTCTGCATGTCATTCGGAAATCAAGGTGCCAGAGTCTGGAGGAAGACTGGGGAGAAGGAAATGCCAAAATGCCAGAAGTCCAGTGTCAAGTACCCACAGTCAGTGATGGTCTGGGGTGCCGTGTCAGCTGCTGGTGTTGGTCCACTGTGTTTTATCAAGGGCAGGGTCAATGCAGCTAGCTATCAGGAGATTTTGGAGCACTTCATGCTTCCATCTGCTGAAAAGCTTTATGGAGATGAAGATTTCATTTTTCAGCACGACCTGGCAACTGCTCACAGTGCCAAAACCACTGGTAAATGGTTTACTGACCATGGTATCACTGTGCTCAATTGGCCTGCCAACTCTCCTGACCTGAACCCCATAGAGAATCTGTGGAATATTGTGAAGAGAACGTTGAGAGACTCAAGACCCAACACTCTGGATGAGCTAAAGGCCGCTATCGAAGCATCCTGGGCCTCCATAAGACCTCAGCAGTGCCACAGGCTGATTGCCTCCATGCCACGCCGCATTGAAGCAGTCATTTCTGCAAAAGGATTCCTGACCAAGTATTGAGTGCATAACTGTACATGATTATTTGAAGGTTGACGTTTTTTGTATTAAAAACACTTTTCTTTTATTGGTCGGAAGAAATATGCTAATTTTGTGAGATAGGAATTTTGGGTTTTCATGAGCTGTATGCCAAAATCATCCGTATTAAGACAATAAAAGACCTGAAATATTTCAGTTAGTGTGCAATGAATGTAAAATATATGAATGTTAAATTTTCATCATGACATTATGGAAAATAATGAACTTTATCACAATATGCTAATATTTTGAGAAAGACCTGTATATATATATATATATACAGAAGGACTTTATATATGTATATATATATATATAAAGACCTTCTGTATTTATTTTTGGTCTCTGTTGTTCTGTTCTCTTTTCATAGTGGACAAATTAATGAATGAACGGGTGGATGATTGTGACCTTGTTTACTTTTTGGGTTTTAATATCCACAATAATTTTTTTAGATAAAGCAAAATCCTGCCAAAACCAAATGTACACAGCCTGTTCTGCATACTGTATGTCCACCTTCTCGATCACATGTCAGATAACGTGCAATATTGAGACTCAATTTTTTAGAGGCTCTTAAGGAGTCTTATCAGATAATGATTACAAGTTGTAAGATGCTCTACCAAACGTTTTGCTAGTTGCAAGTTTCAGAGTTTATTCATGTTTTATTTCTACTCAGTGAAAAACCCTCTTTTAAAGAAAAGTGTCATTAATATGAAAGGAATGCTTTTTAGAAAACATACTCACACAATCTTGAAGTCTCTTTAAAAAACCACCTTACTTAGTTCCAGTAACTGTAGTAGAACCTGTTCTTTGTACATCCACATAGTACTTGTTTTTCTGCCTTAAAGTGCTGCTTTCCCAGAAACGGAGCGTGGAAGCGATGGGGAAGAAAAGGGGGAACAGCGAAGAAAAGCGGGTCAAATGTGTGCAACAAAAAAAGTTGTAAAATCTTCCTGCTATACTAATAGAAATGAGCTAAGAGCATGTTTTTTTAAGTCACAAGTCTTGTGAATAAATCCCCTTTTCATGATCCATAAGATCACATTTAAAAAGGTATTTGCCATGTATTACTGCTCTTCATACCTCCCCCCTTTTTATGGCAAGAGTGGTTCATTCCAGTGTGTAATACTCTATTCATCACTCACCAGTCTGACCCCCCAGCGTCTTTCTCCTCCCTCCTTTCCCTCTCCGTCTTCCTCTTTCTCTTCTCTTCTCCTCCCCACATCCTTTTATAAAGCTAATGAGACTGAAGTTGGGCCCCTCTTCATACAAGCAGTGAGAGACAGCAAATGAGGACACACAAGTGAAGGCAGAGATTTCAGAGTGCATGTGTCTGCTCAAACTTGTGTGTAGACATACAGTATTTTACGAGGGGATTCATATTCCTTCAATTCTTCCTCATTTTATGACATTTTTATTAGAGTTATTTTACCAACAAAAATCTAAAGAGAGTGACATGCATTTGTATTTAGCCCCCTTTACTTTGATAGCCCAAAATAAAATATTGCCACAATTCAAGTAGGAGACACAGCAAAAAGTAAAAAACTAACATGGCACATAAAAATCAAAACTCTCACTCCGCAATGCAACAGGGTGGTGCTATGGGGTTTCTTTTCTCCAGCTGGGGACAATGACTCTATACATGGAGGCAGAGTTTCAGTCGAATGGTATATAGTAAAGCACCTTCATTAGGAAAGCAAATATGTGGAAGAAGCGGCTTTGGCCCACATGCAAATGCAATGAACCAACCTCCCCTACAGTGAAGACTGATGTTGGCAGCATCATGCTGTGAGAAGGATTTTTATCAGCAGGGTATGGAGGCCTTATCAGAGTTGGATGGAGCTGATCCTGGAAGTATCCTGGAAATAACCCTGTTATGAGCTTTAAAAGACTCAGAATGGGGCAGAGGTTTACCTTCCATCAGAAACAACCTTAAACATATAGCCAGAACTTCAGTGTAACGGTTTATATTAAAGTAAATTCATGTGTTAGAGTGGTCCAGTCAACGTCTAGACGTAAATGCAGAGAAAATGTTTTAAAAAAAATAGGAGGGGCTGAATACAAATGACTTTTTTCAGGTTATATGTAAAAACATTTGAAAGCCATACATAATTTTTCTTCTACTTCACAATCATACTCGTCCTTGTGTTGGTCTGTCACACAAAACCCAAATAAAACACATGAACATTTGTGCTTGTAATATCACAAAATCTGCAAAAGTTCTAGAGAATGCGTTTGTAAAGTATATATTTAGTAGCAACCAGAGTGTAAGTCTCTGCATTCTGTTGAATTTTAAACCACATCCAGAGGACAATGATCTGTTATCAAGTCAGTCTGATTGAGCGCCAGCAGTCATGTACCACCCTCGATTCAGAAGCCAATCTTATGACACGGCCCATTCGCCAGCAGCCCAGCATGCTCCTGTATTTATCTGTGTACTCTGCAGAGCTTTGCTGCCTGTGCAGAGGCAGGATGTCTGTGTGCCCCTGGCTGCCTGCCTCTAACAGTGGGAAAAGGATGGTTTTAATGCCAAGTTACGATGGGGTTGTTGTGGCAACATGATGCTGGGTACTGGTGGATGTGGACTGAATGACAATGTTTACTGTAACCACCACAAAGCAGCATTTAGTGTAAACAAAATACCCAAACATATTGAGGTCTCTTAGAGTTTTATCTTTAATATTCAACCATTAAGACTGTTAAACAACTGATGTGACATGTTAACATACTTGACCTTGAACTTGACTTGTTTGATCATTGAACAGAATCCAGAGTGGAATGAATAAAGAACAAACAAATCATTAATTTAACTTTTTTTTTGGATACAGACTGTCCGAATTATACTGACAGACTCAAATATATGCATAAACCCCACTAATATTTGATTAAATACCAGCATGCAACCATGTGGTATCATTCTAGCTGGATATTTGACCATCCTTCTTGGAAGAATGACACATTTTTCTAAATGTTTAAGTAGACGTCAACTGGACCTCTCTTATTTCCTGACGATGTCTTACTTCTCACAAAATAGACTCATTCACTTCTTAACACAGGTTGGAAGTAACTAGTTTATAAGTGTAGTCAGATCAAACACACTAATAGGGCCATTAAGGTCACTTATGGGGCCCTTAAGGATGGAAGAGAGTTGGAACATCAGTGATAAACATCTTCACAAATCCAGCTGACCTGTTTTTGAGCATTTAAGATTGTCATGTGCTGGATGTCTATGAACCTTCACCACTGAATTAGTAAATGCCATTTTAATATATTGTTTTGTTGACAGTTTGTTTTCAATAGGGTTGAAGTTTGATCTTTTTGAGTATCTAACCCAAACTGTCACCGTCAGAAGAAAGAAAATTAGTTGGGATGTTCAGAAACAATCAAGGAGCCACTAAGGTTCAAACCAATTATAAATTGAAGTGGCTGAAACACCAGTGTCGGTGTCCAACTACAAACACGGTGGTGGAGGATCATGCTGAGGGATTTATTTGCTGCTGCGTGTACTGGTGTATCGGTCAAAATGGGACTACCTCCATTTCTTCACTTTAAATCAACAGCTAAATGGTTGAAAACGTGGACACATTCGGGTGTGATCCCAATCACGCTTCAAAGCTGATAGTTAATGAGTCCCACACCATGACGCTACCACAACCATGCATGACAGTTGATACAGTTCTTTTAGGTTTGATAGCCTTTCTTGACTCCTCCAAACATTTCTCTTGTCATCGTGGCCAAACAGCTCAATCTTTTCTCATTTTATCTTTTTTTTTTTTTCAGAAGACATTTGTTCACATGGGAAGCTGCAAATTTCAGTGGAACTTGACAGTGTTCATTTTGGAATGTGTCCTTTTTATGTTGACACCATGTCACTCCATGGAGCTTAAACTAGCTTAATTGTGGACAGATAAGCTGGTGTTCCAGTAGTTTGTCACTTTGTCATAGTTTCCGAAAGCCTTTAGCCAAGGTTGTTTCTGGGTTGTTCTTGAACATGCTAACCGATTTCCGTAGATCTGACAGTTTGGGTCTTCTTGAAGACCTTGGCAAAGTGGTGAAAGCCTTGTCAGGAACTGCTAACATGTATAAAACTTCAACTCTCTGCATTAAATTTTCAAGTATGTTACATGGACGTTCGTATTGTTCTGAGTGTTGGTCAGTCAAGTGAGTGCTGTGAAATAAACAAATTTATGATGGCAATGAGAGACTCCCAGCAACACTGAGTTAAAATCATTAATCAGAAGTTAACAGACCTTCGTTTTGTGGAGTTAATGCATTCAAATGTCTTCAGCACCACTTAATGAAAGATTTCAGTTATTGCATTTATTGATTTGACAAGCCTGTGTGAATAATTGTGAACCTGTGTTGTTAAAATAAATTTTTTTTAGAACATGTCAATGTGAAATCATTTCTATACAATGGCAGATAGCATGCATTATTGTGTAATTTTCAGTACTCTTTTTGCTGTCTTTGTTCAACTGTACAGCTTCAAGCCACAGATGCGGACCAAGGAGAAAATGGAAGAGTTCTGTACAGGATCCTGACCGGTGAGTCGGTCTATTGAAGTCCACCGAAATTTGCCTAAAATCACCTCTTACCGTCAGGGCTCATAAATAGTCCTGAAAATCTGGAATTTAAGTCTAAATGAGGACAATAATAGATATAAAGTATGGGTATGTAAAATATTTGGGTTTTGAGAATTTATTCCCAGTGCTATTGTCAACATTATATGTATATAATATTCATATATATATATATATATATATATATATATATATATATATATATATATATATATACTCGTACTCGTACTCGTCGTCTTCCGCTTATCCAGGACCGGGTCGCGGGGGCAGCAGACTCAGCAGAGACGCCCAGACGTCCCTCTCCCCAGACACCTCCTCCAGCTCCTCCGGGTGGAGCCCAAGGCGTTCCCAGGCCAGCCGAGAGACATAGTCTCTCCAGCGTGTCCTGGGTCGTCCCCTGGGCCTCCTCCCGGTGGGATGTGCCTGGAACACCTCCCGAGGAAGGCGTCCAGGGGGCATCCGGTATAGATGCCCGAGCCACCTCAACTGGCTCCTCTCGATGTGGAGGAGCAGCGGCTCTGCTCCGAGCCCCCCCCGGATGGCCAAGCTCCTCACCCTATCTCTAAGGGAGTGCCCGGCCACCCTACGGAGGAAGCTCATTTCAGCCGCTTGTATCCGGGATCTCGTTCTTTCGGTCATGACCCAAAGTTCATGGCCATAGGTGAGGGTAGGAACGTAGATCGACTGGTAAATTGAGAGCTTTGCTTTTCGGCTCAGCTCTCTCTTCACTACAACGGACCAGCACAGTGCCCCCATTACTGCGGCAGCCGCACCGATCCGTCTGTCGATCTCCCGCTCCACTTTTCCCCCACTCGTGAACAAGACCCCGAGATACTTAAACTCCTCCACTTGAGCCAGGAACTCCCCTCCCCTCTCTCTCTATATATATGTATATATATGGCATATTAAAAAAAGTATGGCATATTAACTTTGCTAGTAGTTCTGCAAAAATAATTCCTAGAGAAGAAAATTATAGGCCTTTCTCCCAGAAAAGGGAAAAAGCCAGGATTGTTTGCTTATTTAAGGAAGTCTGTTTGGGTTGTCAGAAAATGAAACTAGAAGGCCATTCAGGAAGCCAAGTTCCAACCAGACCATAGTTTCAAAATCTTTTGAAAGACTTTTACAGAGCTGGCCACATTTACTAACAAGATGTGTGAAAAGCCTTAAGAAAATTCAGCTTTTAATGCAGAAGCATGATCTCACTCATAACAATTAAGAATAACTCAACCTTTAATTTGACTTATTTGGTGGGAAAAATAGCTATGTAAAAAAATATAAATATAGTTTTAACAGCAATTTTAGTGGCACCTTTATTGGTATCCCTAACATTCCCTGATAAAGAAATGTAACCAAAGAACTGTATTAAAATTATTTTAAACTTTTAAAAGTTGACCAGATGTCATGAAATGCAGGACTTTGGTCTTGTTTCAAACTCTTCGGTTTGGGTGCTGTGTCATTTTGTGTTTATTTTTCTTGACTCTTGTGGTTGTTTGTGTTCTTATGTAGTGATCATTGTAGATCTGTGTCATTAAACTGTTCCATGTCCATTGGTTTTGTATTCCCTTGTAGAGTTATTTTTTCCCCAGGTTCTCTATTTTCTGATTCGGCTGTCACATTCCCACATTGTTTCTAGCTCCGTGCTTCCATCACATTCGTGATCCGACTCTTGTTGCTTGTCCCAGTATTGACTCCTCTCAGCAGTTGTATTCCTGGTTTGTTTCTGTCTTTGACTGTTACCGTTCTCATGGCTCAGTTTTTGTTGTTTACCTACGTGTCACCTGCTGTTATGTAAGTCTTTTTTATTTATCACTAAATATTCACTGTAACATGATCCTGCTGATTACCTGCCTGTGTTTGGTTTCTCCATTCATCACATCAGAGTCTGGTGGACTTTTAATTAGTCACCTCTGTTCCACTGTGGTATTAACATGACATGACAGCCTCTGGCTACTTGGCTGGATAAAGATCCATTTTTATCTTGCCAACACCTACAGTGAGAACGATGGAAAGAGAGGAAAAAAACATTTCAAAAGCTCAATGTTAGAGATCTGCAGCAAAGGCTTATTTAGGAGGTATGTCAGAAAAAAGCCTTTTCTGCCCTACTATCACAATTGTGAACGTGGAGTTTGCTGAACTCTCCTGGGACTGTGTTTTGGTCTGACTGGACTAAGACAGAACCTTTTGGCAACAAACAGCCTAGGTGGGTCTGGCTTGAAACAAAAAATGAAAATGTAGAAAAGCCCCTTATGCCCACAATTAAGTGCGGTCAAGGGTCTTTAACTAACTGTCCATCATAAACACTTTGAAATACCAGGGTATCTTACATAAACATTTCCATGGCCCTCTGCTAGAAAACTGAAAATATGTCATCATTGGGTCTTTTGCAGGATGATTTAAAGCAAATAGCCAAATTAACACATAAATGAGTCACCTGTCACAAAATCAATCTTCTTCCATGACCATGTCAGCAACCACACTTATGAATCCTTAAGAAAACCTTTGGGCTGAGCTAAAGAGAAGATCCTTCTCTGTGTATGCTTCAACTGTGTTAATTGTAATAGCACCAGACTCTGTGGTCTCCTAAGGGCAAAAGGGGGTTTCAACAAGTATCTACAGCAGCGACTGTGCATTGTTTCATTGACATGCAGCAATTCCTCATACAGAGCATGTAGGAACAATGGAAAGGAAAAACTCCCTTTAACAGGAAAACACCTCCAGCAGAACCAGAACCAAGCTCAGTGTCAGCAGACATCTGCCAGAACCGACTGGGAGTTTGAGAAGACAAAGCAGGCACAAAAAAACACAGAAGCACCGATCCAGGAATACTTTTCATGTTAAGAAGAAGTAAAATGTTAACAGCAGTTGTACATTGGCTTCATCTAGGAGATGAAGCCCACTGCTCCACCTCACCAACATGCTGGATGACACAGGAATGAAAAGGCAGTCTCTGAGATTAGACTCAAAGCTCTATTTAAGGAGTATTTTACAAGAGATCTGTCGTCACACTTCTGTCCATCTTTTCTCTGCGTGGTGGTGTTTATGTTATTGTGATTGTGGGCACAGGGAACAACAACAACCTGTTCAGCATAGACAGACAGACTGGGCTGGTGACAAGAGGCATCAGGGCTTTGGACAGAGAGACCAGCAGCTCCCACGTGTTGGAGGTTGAAGGCTACAACAGTGACGAAAGCAGCATGAGGAGCTCTGTGAGGGTGAGAAGTTCAGGCAAATGGACCCGAACGAAAACACACAGAGTGAAGGCTTTAAAACATGTGCAAACTGTTCTCAACGGACCATTGATTTATGCTTAATGTGTTGCAGACATTTGAAATTTGAAAGATAAACTTTGTCCCATTTCAAAATCTTCTCATCATTGATCAGCTTGTTTCCGACATACTGATTTAAAAGTTGAAGCTAAAATTCAGCCAATCAAGTTAGGCCCATAGTTAGAGCTATGGTGGTCATATTGCTCTTCACACATTTATTTTCCAAAGATTATTTTAATCTTTGCTAATGTGTAAAGTAGAAAACATATTCCCCTGCAGGTGATCATATATGTTGACGATGCCAATGATGAGGTGCCAGTATTCACCCAGCAACAGTACAACCGCCTGGGCCTGAGAGAAACTGCAGGAATCGGGACCTCTGTGATTGTGGTGCGTGCCACGGACCCTGACAGCGGTGAGCCTATCCTCACATTTAAATTCATCTTTGCTTATGCAGAGCTGGCTTGCAGAGTATTAACCCTGCCACTAGAGGGTGCTGTTTCATCAGATATTATTCAAGCTTGTTCTGACTTGTTCTTGCACTCTGTTGTGTGCAAAACATTGTGTTCTCTTTAAGTGCCATTTAAAGTCCTACAACTTCCACAGTTTAAATTTTGTCTGCTCACTTCCCTTGGGCAGACACTATGACTCATCTGGTGTTTGTGACAAGCATTTTCCAAAACATCAGCACAAAGAGAGTTTTAAAAAAAAATTAAAAGTCAGGGCAGAGTAACTTTTAAGTATAGGCCTCTCAAAAGAACTCTGAAGTTAAATATCCCAGTTGTAATCCAGGACTTTCACAAAAACTATTTAAAAAAACTTTTTTCTTATGCTTCTGGATTCTGAATATTTGCCTTTCTATCTTGCTGTTCAGGCGATGGTGGAGCTGTTGCCTACTCCATTGTGTCCGGAGCAGACCACAAGTTTGAAGTAGACATCAGCACCGGTCTACTTACTACTGTGGACTACTTGGACTACGAGACCAAGACCTCCTACCTCATGAATGTGTCAGCCACCGACCAGGCACCACCGTTTCACCAGGTCTTCTGCACAGTCTACGTCACCTTACTGAATGAGCTGGATGAGGCCGTGGCCTTTTTCTCTGCAGGCTACGAGGCTACTCTTCAGGAAAACATCGCCACGGGGACGGAGGTGGTTCAGGTTCAGGCCAGGTCCCCTGACAACTTGAACCAGCTGACTTACCACTTTGACCCTGATACATCACCGGCAGCTTTAGCCCTCTTCAAGATCGACAGCGTCACAGTGAGTGGTGGAAACGTCACAGATCATCTTACACTTTGAAGAATACACAGGCTGCATGGTGGCGCACTTTGTAGCTCTGTTGCCTTGCAGCAAGAAGGTCCTGGGTTTGACTCCCAGCTGGTGGTCTTTCTGCATGGAGTTAGCAAGTGTTCCCCGGGCATGTGTGGGTTCTCTCTGGGTACTCTGGCTTCCTCTGACAGTCCAAAAACCTGACTGTTAGGTTAATTTATCTGTCTCAGTTCGATTACATATGAATGGGTGTTTGCATGGTTGTTTGTCCTGTATGTCTCTGTGTTGCCCTGCGATGGTGATGCGTTTCTTCAACAGGTCAAGGGACAAGGAAGCCGTTCAGAGTTGATGATAAAATCTGTTAGAAGCTGCAAAAGAGACTGAGGCAGAGGTTCACCTTCCAGCAGGATGACTCTAAACATACAGCTAGGGATACATTGAAATTGTTTAGAGCAATGCATAAATCCAATTGAAAATCAATGACAAACAAATTATCAGTCAAACCGATCTGACCAAACTTTATTCATTGTGCAAAGAAGATTGTGTAAAAATGTCAGTTTTGAGATGTTCAAAGCTGGTGGAGACACACCTTAAGAGACTTAAAGCTATAACTGCAGCAAAAGATGATTTGACAAAGTATTAAATCTGCTGGCTGAAAACTAACACATAGCATGCTTAACATTTTTATTTGCAAAAGACTTTGAAAACTTTGTTTTCTTCCACTTTGCAATTATGTACTACTTTAAGAAGTATGAATAGTTCTGCAAAGCTCTGTAACCTTTCTATAATATATCTCATCCATTAACCTGCTGTGATTCAGAAACATCTTTTTCTGGAGGGTTGTTGCTTCATGAAGATAATCTGACCAAAGAGCTCAGTTCTTTGAAGTCAGTTGATTTTCCTGATATCTGTCTTTCACATTGTGAGTATTGAACTTTTTTTTGTGGTGTTGTAGGGTCGCATCACAGTAAAAGGCTTGCTGGACAGAGAAAAAGGAGACTTTTACACTCTGACTGTTGTAGCTGACAATGGAGGACCTAAGAAGGACTCCAATGTGGTATGTCACTTTGTTTGGACATTTTTTGCTTTAATCCTAACCTTCAAATTATTTTTTGTTTTAACGGCATCGTTCTTTTATCGATTGCATCTATCTTTGGATCTTTAGAAGGTAAGGCTTTGTTATATCATAGAGCAAAGTGGCATTTATGGCAAATAGAATACCCTCTATTCTTTGGTAAGTACCAATATTCGGCCTGTGTTGGAACATACAAATAATTCTGCTGCTTCACAGGTTTCCATTACCATTCTGGATGAAAATGACAACAGTCCAGTGTTTGACATAACATCTGATACTTCTGTGAGCGTCCCAGAAAACACAGCCATGGGGAAAAAAGTGGCAGTGGTGCTGGCAAAAGACATAGATGCTGGATTAAATGGACTGGTGAGGCTGATTTAGTTTAACACAGCACTTTTACAGAGTAACACCAATCATTTTGAATTTAATGTCACCAGGCTTCTGTGATATATATGAAGCTATAAGGAGATATTCCATCCATTTGTAGTGGTGTATCAAATTTGTTTTTAAATATAACTTTAATTTAACAAGACATAAAACATTTTAAAAAGACCAAATATGACTTTTGCATTTTATACATTAGTCTGCTCTCTGGCATTATAGAGATGCTCATTTTCTTTTTTTCATGAATGACAATTGCGTCACTTTGCCAATCAGCTTAACTGGCCTGACCTAAACCCCATAGAGTCTTTTGTGAAGGGGAAGATGAGCAACCCCAGAGCCAACAATGCATCGCTTTCTTCAGCACATCTGCATTGTTTGGTGTGGTGTCTCTCATTAAAGTAACCTGGACTTCCTTAACACCTCAGCAAAGCCACAGGGTGATGGCCTCCATGTTACACTGCATTAATGCAGTAATTGATGTGAAAGGAAATATACTGAGATAATATACTGTACAGTATCTGGGCATTTGTTTCATTAGGCTGACATTTCTGTTTTAAAAATCATTTTTATTAGTGCTATGTAATATTGAACCTTTTTTAGAAACATAATTTTATTTTTTAGCTGTTAGCCAAAGTCATCAAAACAACTTTGTGAACAACTTTGCAATTAGAGTTTTAGAATAAACTAGGATTATTTTTCCATTGGATCTAATTTATCACTGATTACTTTCTCTCAGGTTAATTTCAGCCTGGTTGCTGGCAACATGGAGGATGTGTTCATGATCAAGACAGTGAACAACTCCCACGGGGTGGTTTACGTCAACGCTGCTCTGGACAGAGAGTCAATAGATCGCTACCTACTGAAGGTCAGACAGCACAGAATGTATAGTTATGACATGTTTCAACCAATGTTATTGTACATTTTATAGCATATTTATATTCTACACAAAATCCAAAAACCTCTAATGTGTTTTTCTGGTGGGATTTGCTGAGGAGGTTCACATCCTGAATCTGTTCACCTGTGCTTTTGTAGGTCCGTGCCACCGACAATGGCTCACCGACCAGACACACAGACCACTCACTCACCGTCAACATCCTGGATGTCAATGATAACGCGCCTGTTTTAGAAAGTCAGAGAGGATACAACGTCAGCGTAAACGAGGTAGAGATGTATTTATGCTTCTTTTCAGTCAAATAGGGTTTACCCCTGAATTTAAAGCCTGTTTAAGTTGAAACTGTGGTCATTGTTACAAAATACTGAGATTTAGAGATATTTGTGCAGGTTTGTTGTGCTGATTGATCCATTTTGCATTTTACAGAACGTTGGAGGAGGTACCTCAGTCCTTCGAGTCATCGCTACTGATAGGGACATAGGTCCGAATGCCATGCTGTTTTATTACATCACTGATGGAAACCTGGACATGACTTTCCGCATGGACCGCATGACTGGAGAGATGGTGACTCGGCCTGCCCCTCCTGACCGAGAGCGACAGCAGGAGTATCGCCTCATCGTCGCTGTGGAAGATGACGGCACGCCCCCTCTGTCGGTAAGATGCAAAGAGAAAATCTAAAACAGGAATGTTAATCCTTAAATGTTTTCTTATTTTAAATCCCTGAAGGCTTTAAAGTAAAGTGATAAAGTTAAATGAACGTCTCTATTGTGCAGTAAGTCATTCCCTTTGAGTAAGCAAAATTTTAAATACTCTTTTCTGAAGAGTGTAATTCATATTTTCTGTTTGTTTATACTTCAAATATAGAGAAACGTTGTTTTCTGTCCTCCTGATATATTTGAACGATTGAGTTACTAGTTACTCTAAACGCAACAGCTGATGAAATAAACCTTTTAGTATCTGACCTACCAATCATTGCTCATAGAGAAAAATGGCTGTTTGGCCGTTTGCACAAAACATCATGTTTTTTTTTATCTTTAACTATTTATTTAATCTATAAATATTTTATGATTTGATATGCAATTGTTCGTACATGCTCTACCTAAAGTAGCTCAAATAACTTCCTCCAACACCTGACTATTGTTACTGAGTTTGTATTTTACAGCCAATATTTAATTAGGTTTTGGTCTGATTCAAAACATTTACATAAAAAATATATCTAAAATGCTGCATTCCAACTTAAACTTAAAGGTATTTAGTACTCCTTACACCCTTTATAAGATTCAGCGAATAATACAGATATGAAACACAGATAAGGATCACCCAGAAAATTAAGGGCAGTGCAAACTAGCTGCAAAGACTCAGGAAACACCTTGTTGTTTCAACTCATAGTTCCTAAAAGACAATGGTGAACATTGCTTCTGCTCTTTAAAAAGCTTTTTAGATGCGTCTGTTGGATGAGAAGCATTTGTTGCGATACCAGAGTCATCAGTCTTTAGGACGTGGGTGGCAGATATCTGAGATAAATGACGTTCTTGGTAATGCACTGTGCAGATTGTCAATATGAGCCTGAGGAAAAAACCCTGAAGAGAGGACCGTCTAGCTCTCTGTATCCTCTCATAAAAAACCTTGTTGTAGTTGTCCCACCTCAATGCCAGGGCATCTCAGAAGCACACAAGTGGAACAACCTTGTTTCTCTGCAATGACTCCCTGGACAGCAACTGCAGCATGTCATTGTAAGGCAATGGTTCTGCAGATCTCTCATTTGAAAGGAACCATGATTTCAGAGACGACACAGAAGGCGTCTTTAAGGCTTTGAGAGTTCCACTTTTATTGTACAGGCTACAGAGAGAACCATTTAAAGCAAGAAATATGCCCTCATGCAAGCTTTTTACAGTATAAAAACACAGATACAACATGAAAGTGACCAAGTATACACTTAATATTTTTCAGGGAAACCAGAAATTACTTCTTAAAACTTTAATCCCTACTTTACAAATACACATTCACAAACTCTTAAGCAGGCTCACATCTTAAAACAAAGGATTACCCTGTCCTATAAACCTGTTTAAACATGTTCTTTTTCAGCTGATTTGGCTTAGCACCAGCTGTATATGTTTGGCCCCAGTTTAACAATAATACCACCAATGGGTTAACCAGGTCACATGTGGACCTAGCCAGGCCCACCAGGACAGCCATGTTCCTGTCACACTCTACGACAGGGGTAGTTGAGATGTGTGTGGGGGGAGTTATGCAGCAACAATGGAGTTGGCAACACAGTTTCATTCCACTGGAAGTCTGACTGGGTCTCTCCCCTTCAAGTCATTTCTTCCACCCTGCAGACTGGGCCCCCTCCTCTATCCGGTGCCCAAGTGAACCAACAGGTTAATTTGTATACAAGGAGAATATTTGGTTTTGTGCCTCATCACCTACCACCTTGGTCCTTTCAGGAAAAAAACACAGACAGCCACAACTCCTGGCATAATTTGTTTGATCCTCAAGTCACGAAGCCGGTTAATCGTTTGTAAAGTTGACTATTCAGCACCGTCATTACCTCAGATTCATACAAGCAGTGGCTTGACTTTAACTCCTCATTCCTCTTCTCTCCTTTAGAAAACACCCAGACAGTCAGAAGGTGTCTAAGTCTTTGCTTGAAGTATTTTGTGAAAGAGGCTGTCACTACAAGCCAGCAATGCCAGCTAACCCTTACATAAGTCCACTGTTACAGCACGGTTGATTCTGTGCTTGACGGCTCAGAAACGTAACGGTGGCGGGTTTACGATAACTCCTCATAGAAAACAGAACGATAGCCAGAAGGTGTCTAAGTCCTAGCTTTAAGTATTCTGATCGGGGCTTAGAAGACTTTTTGTATGATTGCTGTAAACCACATGAAAGTCAAATCTATATAATGGCAAGTCATTGTATGAAACTGCTTGTCTGACAGTTCTCTAATGACCAGCAAAGAAAACTGCTGCATTTACAGTAAAAAAAATCTGACAGTGTAAATTTGGACACATACAAAGTTCACAAAGTGACATAGAACAAAGATCAGGTGCTGTATTTGGACTCTGTAGGGATCTAAGAGCACAGTAGAACTTGCTTAGATTTTTGTCTCAACCCTGTTAACAGTTGCAGCATGGAAAACGTTTAATATATCACTTCTCCCCTGCATACAGCAAGACCCCCACTTCACCACTTATAAGGTTAGTCAAGACACCGCCAGAGCAAGATATCTGAGAGGCTATGAGCTGTTGTGAGAATTTGGACTAAAGATCAGATGAAACATATTAACTGAACTTCACGTTTGGCCTGCAGCTGTTGTTGCAGGTGGAAATGGTATGTGGATCAGAAATGCAGCCGTCCTCTCTCTCAGTCCAGACAATTTTCAGATGACAAATCCAGACAGGAACAATATGTGTTTATAGCTGTGAGACAGCTCATGAGGATAGCATTGGTATTAAAATGAAGGCAAGAACAGGAGAGCAGCAGGAGTCGTTCTGGGTCAGCAGTTTAGGTGCAGAATCAGCTTTAAATCTGCACCAGGTCTGGAGACTCTGGGATGATGTCTGAAAAAGAAAACAAGTGAAAATCTGTGAGAACCTGGAAAACAGCGGTGTCCATCTACAAAATCAAGCACTTCTACCCTTTCTGCGAACATACAAAAAGTTACATGTGAAGGCGTCTGCATATTCAGCACTACACTTCCTGCACAAATATGACAGATCTTGTCAAAAGACAAATGACAGCATTTGTGTTTTTTCACCACATCGACTCAAACAGGGGCAGACCCAGACTGATAACATTCACAGAATAACTGGTGTTTTGCAGGAAACTGAAGAAAAAAAAAGCAGAACCAAAAGGCCAGAACCCAGTGTTGCAACATTGTCAAGATAGCTGAGAAGTGCTGCATGTAAAACGTTGCTAAGCTGAAAGTCGCAGGTCTGAAAATTATGAAGAAGATAGCTGGAGTGTCCTCACAGCACCAAACCTCAGACAGCTTTCTACAGAACATCTGGAGGAAATAAGACCCAAAAGATGCTAGGGAAATCCTCTATGACAGATGCAGAAGATATATTTTTAGAAGTATTTGAACCTCTGATTTTGAAAGAAAGAAATAGCTGGACTTTGATGTTCCAATCCAACATAGATGTTTCTTACAAACATTGTTTTTCCACAAGAAATAGACATTTTAGATAAGGCCAAAAACTCCAGCATCTGCATAACCAGACTGATATTGCCCAGGTTTACCTCACACCAGTCAGGCATTACATTATGACCACAGACAGGGGAAGTGCATAACACAGATTATCTCTTCACCAGCGCACCTGTTAGCGGTTGGGACATATTAGACACCAACATTTTGTCCTCAATGTTGATGTACTTGAAGCAGAAAAAGTTCATTTGAATTGTTTTAGGGTGTATTTTTTTATTATCTGAGATTTTTCTGCAAGGAAGTTCAATATCCTAACTCAGAATGCTTGGAATCTCCTTGCATCCAAGCATACAGGTGCCAGTGGAATAAAAAAAAAATCCCCTGGAATTTAACCTGTTAACCCTACCTAATATTTTGATATTCTAAGTTCAGTCAGGGAAAGCAACAGAAGAGACTGTTGAGCTAAACACTCCTAGAGGTCAAACCTTTCAATTTTATCAGCATCAACCAGGTTCTTTAAAGTGTGAAAATCCATTTTTGCAAGACAATATTTCAGCAGATATGCATAGAGTCATACTTGTACTGGATTGCATAAGTCAATGTAGATTTTAACATTGGAACTTAGCTATACTCTTGTGTAATACTCTTACATGATGCTGCAAGCACCATTGTTCATAGTCACAGTAAGAGATGAATGTGAAAAGACCAAGGTTTTTTTTTTCTTATAACATTAAAACCTTTAGAAACTTTTCAATAAATACAATTTACTTTCTAACTCTAAAATAAGATACACTGCAGTCCTAAGGTATAGATTTTTTTTTTTTTTTGTGGCACTAGGGGCCTTTATTTTTCATTTTTCGGGAATAATACGTCCACATGTGTGGGAGGAGAGAGTGGCGTTCCTGGGTCAGACAACAAGCAGCGACCTGTCTCAGAGGGTTGCCTGGTCAAGATCTGAGAAACAGTACGGGTCTTTCTCAGCGGGGATCCTCCCAGAAATACTGGATTCTCATGGCCCTGAGTCTCACTAGCAACACAAACACTCAATAAAGAGAAGTTAGTAAATACCACAAATAAGGCTAAAAGCTCTATTTCAAAACTCATCTGTTGCTCAAGACAGAAGCCTTGTGTGTGTCACCTCTGTAGTAAATAGATTAGGGAATTGTAAATGATTAAACAATACCCCTCCTCCTTGAACCGCCACCTTAACGTGGTGGAGGGGTTTGAGTGCTCAAATGATCCTAGAGGCTATGTTGTCTGGGGCCTAAATGTCCCTGGTAGGGTCTCCCATGGCAAACACACTCTAGGTGATGGGTCAGACAAAGAGCGGTTCAAGAATCCCTCATGAGGACAAAAATATCGAGGCACGTGACGTCGCCCGGTACGGCAGAGCCGGGGTCCCACCCTGGAGCCAGGCCTGGGGTCGGGACTCGCCGGAGAGCGCCTGGTGGCCGGGTGGCTCCTCGTGGGACCCGGCCGGGCCAAGCCCGAACGAGAGACGCAAGGCCATCCCCCAGTGGGCCCACCACCTGCAGGGGGAACCGTGAGGGACCGGTGCAAAGAGGATTGGGTGGCGGACGAATGTGTAGACCTCGGCGGCCGGATCCTTAGGCTGGCTCTAGGGACGTGGAATGTCACCTCGCTGGGGTGGAAGGAGCCTGAGCTTGTGCGGGAGGTTGAGAGATATCGACTAGAAATAGTCAGGCTCGCCTCCACACACAGCATGGGCTCTGGAACCCATCTCCTTGAGAGGGGTTGGACTCTCTTCTACTCTGGAGTGGCCCATGGAAGAGGCGTCGAACTGGTGTGGGTTTGCTTGTTGCCCCCCATCTCAGCCGTCTCGTGTTGGGGTTTACCCCAGTGGATGAGAGGGTCATATCCCTGCGCCTTCGGGTTGGGGATAGGTCTCTGACTGTCATCTCGGCCTATGGGCCGAGCGGTAGTGCGGAGTACCTGGCCTTCTTGGTGTCCCTGTTGGGGGTGCTGGATGGTGCCCCTCTGCTGGGGGACTTCAACGCCCACGTGGGAAACAACAGTGACACCTGGAGAGGCGTGATCGGGAGGAATGGCCTCCCCGATCTGAATCCGAGCGGTGTTTTGTTATTGGACTTCTGTGCTAGTCACGGATTGTCCATAATGAACACCATGTTCAAACATAAGGGTGTCCATCAGTACACTTGGCACCAGGACACCCTAGGCAGGAGGTCGATGATCGACTTTGTTGTCGTATCATCAGACCCTCGGCTGCATGTTATGGACACTCGGGTGAAGAGAGGGGTTGAGCTGTCCACTGATCACCACCTGGTGGTGAGTTGAATCCGCTGGAGGAGGAGAAAGCCGGACAGACTTGGCAGGCCCAAGCGCATAGTGAGGGTCTGCTGGGAACGCCTGGCGGAGCCCTCGGCCAGGGATGTGTTCAACTCTAACCTCCGGGAGAGCTTTGACCAGATCCCGGGGGATGTTGGAGACATAGAGTCAGAGTTGACCATGTTCTCCGCATCTATTGTCGTTGCTGCTGCCTGTAGCTGCGGCCGTAAGGTCTGCGGTGCCTGTCGCAGCGGCAATCCCAGAACCCGGTGGTGGACACCGGCAGTAAGGGATGCTGTCAAGCTGAAGGAGGAGTCCTATCGGCTTTGGTTGGCTTGTGGGACTCCTGAGGCGGCTGACAGGTACCGTGAGGCCAAGCGTGCTGCGGCCCGGGCTGTGGCAGAGGCAAAAACTCGGGAGGTGGAAGGAGTACTTCGAGGATCTCCTCAATCCTGCCATCACGCATTCCGTGGTGGAAACAGAGGCTGGGGACTCGGGGTTGGACTCTTTCATCACCCAGGCTGAAGTCACCGAGGTGGTTAAAAAGCTCCGCGGTGGCAAGGCTTCGGGGGTGGATGAGATCTGCCCTGAGTACCTCAAATCTCTGGATGTTGTTGGGCTGTCATGGTCGACACGCCTCTTCAACATTGCGTGGCGGTCGGGGACAGTGCCTCTGGACTGGCAGACTGGGGTGGTGGTCCCCCTTCTTATAAGATTGCTTATGCAGTGCTTAATACTTAATCTTTTATGCTTTTCTCTTTCCCCTTCTTTCTCTTCGTTTTACACAAGATGCTCAAAATTAGTGGCTTGGGCCCTACTGGCCCCACCGGTTTGGCAGTCCTTGCTGTGGCCCCCATCTAGAAACTGAAAAAATGTTTCACCTGTACAATCGCTATTGTGTGCAAAGAGAAGCAATAGAAAGAACATGGAGGGTGATTAAGTTGAAACTGGTATCCTCTGGGTGTTCCTGTCTGCTCTGTGGGACAATGGGGGGCTTCTCTTCTGTTTCACATCCACCCTGCCTTTCTCAAAGCTCGAGCCGCCTTTTCTTGCCTGATTTACATAGGAGTTGAGTTTCTGGTTAAAATGAGTTCACATTAGAGGGTCATAGGTTCACACATATTATATTTCAGAGATATCTCTCCAACAAGACCAGGCTTTTATGACGAGGTGTTTGGAGCAAGGTTGGATCTCCTGTTTTAAGCTCTCGTGAAGGTGCCAAGTGAGTTTTGTTTTTCCCGTATCAGCCCCTGAGCCGTTCTGATCCAACAGAAAGTATAAACAGACACCAGTTTATTAATATGTCCAGTGAGGACTTAACTGATATGTGTACAGTTGACAAATTTGTTTTTGGCTCTATTAGAGAACTAGATTTTTCTACCTGTGATCTCGGTTCTCAGGATCCTGATAGCTCCCTGAGGGCCCCGGGAACAGGCCCTCTTTGTTTTAGGCCTCGGTGCCACCAGTTCAGGGTATGTTGCCACTGACAGCTTTCTTGCTCTCAAACTTGAAGCATTTGATATCCGACTAAACTAAGGATATTGATATCTGCAAAATGTTCTAACAAGTCTTGCTTACTCACACTAATTTTCTTGTCTCTCCTGTCATGGGATGTCAGCAAAACCAGGAGTAGTAGTTTTGAAAGAAGGTTCTGTCATAAAAAAGTATACAGGTATTCAGCAACAGGTGTTAAAACAAGTATTAAAATCTGTTGCTCGAATTAAAAGGAAGTGTTAGGTGTCACCAGGTCATCATGTTCAGAGAAGCTTGACATCTGGTTAAAACTGCTTTTTTTCTGTCTTTGCTAAGACAATTTAAGCATCATAAAATGTTTTAATCTGTGATTAATCTGAATTATGTGAATTTAAAGGGGCCAATTCATACCTTTTAAAATTAAGTTTAATTATTTAATAATTTGAATAAATGTACCTAATTATTAGCAGATTATTTAATGTCTGCCTTTCCCATCGTATTTAAAAGGTGCACATGGTTTTTACTGTCCAGCAAAAAAGTTAGTTTTAAAACTGCAAAGATTCTCCCTCATATCCTTCCTACAGCTTAAAGTCTTCTAAATGAGATGCCTTAGAAAGTTAAAAACCATTTTCACCATGGAGCACAGAGGGCTACCCTTACCCATTGCTGAGCACTGTCTGTTGAAAGGTTTCCAGTCCCGAAAAACACAGAAGAAACCCATCAGCCGAGTGTAGTAGCTTTACTTAGTAACAGTGTTACACTATTTCTGCTGTTCCTTTCATGTTGTTCTTGAAGACTCAAGGCTCTAGATGTGGTGGTTAATGTTGTGACCCTGGGCTGCCCAGAAAAATCACCCACATGGGGGACAAACTGTTCCCAGCAGCGTGGAAGTCATCGGCGGTAATGTCAGGCACAAATCACTGCATGTTAAACGTGACAAATGTACAGACCTGGAGGCACGCATCAGGAGAGACAAAAGCTCGCAGATGAACTTTTGCTCCACAAGGCCATTCCCGAAAGAGCTTGAAAGCTGGAAATCTGTCCGATACAAGAAGGTCAGAAGATTCATATACCGATCAAAGACCACGCCGACACCCAGCATAGGTGAAAACCCACAGAGGTTTTATTTCCAATGAGATGAGTTTCCTCCTTGTTGATTCAGTCGACTAAACGGTTCTTCATATTTTCCCCTCCTAGACGGATGAGAAGTATACCGTTTTTTTTCCTTGAGGTGTTCACGGACGCGTGATCCCCCTCCCTCGTTTTTCTTTAGACCTGACATCCTCAACTGGTGGAGAGAAGAAATTGTGCTTTCGTTCTTTTTATATTAAATTGGATAGGTACATTTAGAGGTCTGGGCAGGATGAGGCATAGTGAAGGTGATTTAGAATCACCAGTAGTTGATCTAAGGTATCAACTTGTTGCACGCAATACCGATTGAATGGTTTTATGCTGAGCTGTGTTTTGATTTGCTGTGCAAGCGCTGCTGAATCGTGCGTGGTTCATGTTTTGTCCGGCTGATCCCAAATCAGCCAGGAGTTAGAAGTTGGACTTTTAAAAGTTTTTAATTCAAAGCAACTGCGGTCTGGGCCACGTGGTCTGACCACTCTTTGTTCCAGTTTTATTACTGGAGTTTTTCCACTGAGTTTCTGCCTCAGAGTTTATGACTCTTTGTTCCAGATTTGGGGCGATCAGCTGCTAGAGGCTAAAGGGGCGTGGCCCCACCGTTTTATCAGCTGACCGCTGGAATCGAGACATCAGCACCAGGCGAACTTCTCTTTCCATTTAACCCAAATTGCACATTTTGTCCATAAAACTGCTGGTTTGATCTTCGTAGACACTAAGTGCGCATATATTTTTCTTTTATTATTATTGTTAGGTAGTCATTTTTATTCCCTTTGTGTAGAATAGTGCTTATTAGTTAGGTGAAGGTTTTTGGACCAGAATAATGGTATATTAGGATTATTTGTCTTCAGTAAATCTTCATATATATAATTAAGAGAAGTGTTTGTGTTTATTTTGTGCAAGAGTGGTTTATCTGTCAAAACAAGGTCGAAGTTTCCCCATCTTGGGTGAAGGGGTTGAATAAACAGTGACAGTTGTTGGTTTGGTTAATAATTTGTAATTACTAAAGAGCTTTGAGCCCATAATCACAACACCAGAGGACATCTCTGATTTATATTCGTAAGTAATGATTTTGGTTAAGAAATGTTTTTTTTTGTTTTTTTTAAATGTTTTTAAATAATAATTATTGATAAATATTAAAAAATAGCTGATAAACGACAACAAGAAAATTTCTGCCCAGATGATGTGTGAAAAACAAGCTGCGAGAACTGTTATGATTTGGGGTTGTTTGTTTTTGGGTTTTTTCCTTATGTTTTTCACAGCTCAAGTCTTGAATCATGCTTCTGTTTATTATTTTCCTGTTTATGCTTTTGTTTCATGTTTTTCCAGTTATAGTTCTATTAGTTTGTTTCCTTGGATTTGCGTTCTGTTCAAGCCATGTTTTGCTCCTGTCACGTTGTGTTCTCAACTTTATTCGGTTCACCTGCACCTAGTTAATCTGTCTTGCTTCACCTGGTTTACACTCCATATATTCACACCTGTTCAGTTAGTCGTTGCGGAAACATTTCTCATGCTCATGTCTTGTTCTCAGATCATGTCTTGTTTTTTGCTCATGCCTGCCCGTTTGTTGTTTTGTTCCTGCCTCCTGCTGTGAGTGAGTTTTTTGTTATTAAATCCTTTTCACTTACCATCACGATGCCTGCTCATCTGCATTCTGGGGTCCTATATCTCACAAACCGTAACAAAAACTCCCTAGCCAGGGCTGCAATTAAAGAGTGAAGTCACTCTGGGTGAGAACAACCTTCTCCGTGCTTGCAGAGTATGTACAGGCCATGCTTTTGGACTGTGGGAGGAAGACGGAGTACCCGGAGAGAACCCACGCATGCACGGGGAGAACATGCAAACTCTGTGCAGAAAGATGCCGGCCAGGAGTCAAACCCAGGACCTTCTTGCTGCAAGGCAACAGTGCTACCAACTGTGCCACCGTGCAGTCTGTCAATACACCAATTACCAATAAGCCCAACCACCAGATGGTAGGGAAGTACCATATAATGGACGAAGAGGCGACCTGACCAACACCTGCCAACTGGCCCGAACTGGGATCAAAGCCATAGTCCTATGTATATGGCCCCTCAATTAATTTTCCTCAGGCTTCATTGGACCTCTTCTCACAATGGATGTCAGGTTCAAACAACCTAAAATACTTATAACATCACAAAAAGATGAGAAAAACAAAGAATTATTTATTTCACTCGCTGCGAGGAGAACGGACAGGGTTGTGCTTTCAGTTACAAATCTCCTACCGCTCTGAAAACCATCTGTCCGCACCTCTCTTTTTATTATCTTTGGGGGTTCCCTAGTTACAATGAATGTTGCTCTCTAAGGATGGAAAAAACAGCTGCATCGTATGCAGGTCATAAACACCAATATCTTGTAACAACACACTTCCACAGTCTCCCCATCCTTAAGATCAGTGTTCAGCACAATCAGCCTCCCTCTTTATGACCTCCTCATCTGTGACTGCTTCCTTCTCAGCTCCACCTTTGATCCTTGCCTGCAGACAAACTCATCACATCCTTACTCACACAAACATCATGAAAGGTTATAAAGATCAAATAGTCAAGTTAAAGAAAAGGAAAATATATAAGATAAATCTATATTCAATTATTCCAACATTTCCCCCTGTTTATCTTATATTTGCTCATATTCTCACATCACTTAACAGCCACTTCTTTCGGATTTTCTTTAACTGTAAGATTATTTTCATGAGTACAAAGACAATTATACTCAGAGGTACTTCCTGACATTTAAATCACAGAATCATATAGAGATGGATCTGGGTATAGGCCAAAAAAGTGGTCAGTCGCATCCTCATCATCTTCATCATCCTGATGTTTAAATAACGGATAGAGTTGGGTAACTCTGTCTTCCATAGAAGAAATAGCTGTGGTGATGAGACGGTTAAGCAGAGAACGAAGGCAGGGAATACAACAACATCGACACAATGTCAAAATTACAGCAAACACTGCAAAGGAAATTATTACTGATGATACTAAAATGTTATACTTCCCAAACGCATCCAGCCAGGAGTCCCACATCGAGGTGTCTACTCCAGAATGCTCCTTCATTTTGCCATTTAGAGATCTCAAACCTTCTATGGCTTTAGTGAGGCTGTCATCAGCAGCAGTGTTGTTAGGTATGAATGTGCAACATTTTTCTCCAAAAATAGCACAAACTTCTCCTTTTTCAGCTAACATGTCCAAAGCAATTCTATTCTGGAATGACATCAGGGAAGTTGAAGCCAATTAGTCATGGACAGCTTCAAACCCGCTTTGTGTCCAATTTCCTAGTTTTTGAACATTGTAATGGATATAGTTGATCCTGTCTACGTTTCTGTTCAACGTACACCACTTACAGATACTTGATTCAAATCTTGCGGCTACTTGATCAGTTAATTTATCTTCATCTATAGCATCTATATATGTAGAGTCTCCCTCAGTCTGCCAAGCTACTGCTCTGCACTTTCTATCATGCCAATCATGTGGGATTACATTAGATAGTCCATCTTTTACTTCATCTACTGACATAAGATATACTGAAACTGGTAACAATAAAGTGACTAGAGCACAGAGTCCCGTTACTTTTGAAGGTAATCGATCAAACAACCTGTCGTCAGCACACCACCACCAAATGTCTCCTCTAGAGACTGGTTTAAAATACTTATTTACTTTTACAATTGCAGTACACCATACTGCAGTGAGATTTCCCAATTTATTGCCTCTCTCTGTCATATTTATACATGTGTAGTTTCCAGTGGTGACCCGCTTATAGAATACTGGTTTGTTCTTATCTGCTGTGGTTACAGGAAAAACAGAATCCCAGTGTTGACACATTTCATTAGGATTAGTTTGATTCATTACTTCCTGCCCTTTCCTTCCTCGTTTGGTCAAGCTAATGAGTGGGATCAGCACGACAGCTATGGTTTTAGATTTCACGCACACTTGAATGCCATAAGTACAGGTCCTTCTCAAAATATTAGCATATTGTGATAAAGTTCATTATTTTCCATAACGTCATGATGAAAATTTAACATTCATATATTTTAGATTCATTGCACACTAACTGAAATATTTCAGGTCTTTTATTGTCTTAATACGGATGATTTTGGCATACAGCTCATGAAAACCAAAAATTCCTATCTCACAAAATTAGCATATTTAATCCGACCAATAAAAGAAAATGTTTTTAATACAAAAAACGTCAACCTTCAAATAATCATGTACAGTTATGCACTCAATACTTGGTCGGGAATCCTTTTGCAGAAATGACTGCTTCAATGCGGCGTGGCATGGAGGCAATCACCCTGTGGCACTGCTGAGGTCTTATGGAGGCCCAGGATGCTTCGATAGCGGCCTTTGGCTCATCCAGAGTGTTGGGTCTTGAGTCTCTCAACGTTCTCTTCACAATATCCCACAGATTCTCTATGGGGTTCAGGTCAGGATAGTTGGCAGGCCAATTGAGCACAGTGATACCATGGTCAGTAAACCATTTACCAGTGGTTTTGGCACAGTGAGCAGGTGCCAGGTCGTGCTGAAAAATGAAATCTTCATCTCCATAAAGCTTTTCAGCAGATGGAAGCATGAAGTGCTCCAAAATCTCCTGATAGCTAGCTGCATTGACCCTGCCCTTGATAAAACACAGTGGACCAACACCAGCAGCTGACACGGCACCCCAGACCATCACTGACTGTGGGTACTTGACACTGGACTTCTGGCATTTTGGCATTTCCTTCTCCCCAGTCTTCCTCCAGACTCTGGCACCTTGATTTCCGAATGACATGCAGAATTTGCTTTCATCCGAAAAAAGTACTTTGGACCACTGAGCAACAGTCCAGTGCTGCTTCTCTGTAGCCCAGGTCAGGCGCTTCTGCCGCTGTTTCTGGTTCAAAAGTGGCTTGACCAGTCATCTGTGGTTAAGTTTCCTAACATAATTTGACTCTCTTCGCTGTAGCCTTAGGGGAGAGAGTCGTTTCAGTTTTTACTTCACAAACAAAAAGGTCAAAGTTTGGGTCTGGCCCTGAAACCCAGACCCACAGGAGAAAACCCCAACATTTTCCTCCTGATGCAACGTAGTCAACGTAGTCGGAAGGAAATAGAGAGTTATGCGTGAGGTTAATTGTTACCTAGATTGCATTATCAGCTTTATGGAGCTTAAACAACTTCTTTTGATGACTAGCATAAGCAGTGGTGCACCACTCTGGTGTCCAATTATTTACTTCATCAGCTACCATCATGGACCATGAGGTGTCTCTTCTGTCATTAGTCAAGTACCATTTATAACTTCTATAATCCTGTCCTTTCCTTCCTTGTTTGGTCAAGCTAATGAGTGGGATCAGCACCACAGCTATGGTTTTAGATTTCACGCACACTTGAATGCCATAAGTATAAGAAGTTTGTTTAGTACACATAGTTAGGTTATCTCTCCTGGTTCCCAGAAGTACCAGAAAAATAAGAAAATCAATATGAGAAAAAATATAAATACCCAGCAATGGAAAGCATTGTTCATCCATCTAGAAATCATTTTGACTGAAATTTTGACTCCTCTAAGTGGTTCCAGTGTCTTAATTTTCTTCACTGACTTTCAGGTCTCTCCAGCCTCTAAATGTCTGGGTCCACCCTATTATCAGTCTGTAAATCACTTCCCCTGACGGAGCTTTCAACCAAAATGACCTTTTTACAATGTATAAGGTGAATCCAGGTTTATCTCTCAGCTATTCTTACTGCTGTAGGAGTGGTTAATAATACCTAATATGGATCCTCCCACTTAGGTGAATACCAATGTTTCTTCTTTACACTCCTTATTAACACCCAGTCTCCTGGTTCCACTAGTTGGTTTTCCTGCTGGGAAATAGAACATTCCTCAATAGTTTGAATTTGTTTCTGTTGCTTTTCTAACATACTCCTCATATAATCAGCTAGGTTAGCTTCTTCATCTAACTCCCACTTATTTTTTAACTGTGGTAATCTGTATGGTCTTCCAAATAACGTTTCATAGGGTGTTAGCCCTGAGGTGCTTGTAATGTTTAGTTGGAAATAGTTCTATCCATTTAGAAAATGCATCTATAATGACTAAACAGAACTTTTTCCCTTCACTGTGGTTTAACTCAATAAAATCCATATGAATTGTGTGGAAAGGGTATTTTGGTTTTGGAAATTGTTCCCTTCGTGGTCTTAAATTCCCTTGTGGATTATGTTTTGCACATGTTAAACATGTTTTACAAAAATATTTTTTGAATAAGAGTTAAATCCATATGTTATATAATATTAATATATCTGTCCTACCCTTCCTCCCTGTTGAGACATTGTGAAACACGATGGCTCAATATTGCCGCCCATTTATAAAGGTTCTTTGGTAGGACAGGTTTATTATCTGGTCAAATATAGATTTCATCTTTTAATGCAGCTCCATGTTTTGTTTTGTTTTTTCCACATTTCTGTCTCCTGTGGTGGGCCTGTTGTTGCATTTCTTTTAACACTATATCTTTTGTCACCAATGCATATCCTGTTTGTGTCTTCCCTTTCTCATCTTTTCTGGAGGAACCATCTACATAAACTATTTTGCCGTGTACCAGAGGTTGATCCTGCAAATCACTTTTTGCTTCTTTTTCTGCTAATTCTTGACAATCATGTTAAATTCCATCTTCAGGCGTGGGTAACAATGTTGCTGAGTTTAAAGTGGTGCACCTTTCTATAGTTACAGTGCCTTGCGAAAGTATTCGGCCCTCTTGAACTTTTCAACCTTTTGCCGCAATTCAGGCTTCAAACATAAAGATATAAAATTAAAATGTTTTGTGAAGAATCAACACCAAGTGGGACACAATCGTGAAGTGGAATGAAATTTATTGGACGTGTCAAACTTTTTTAACAAATAAAAAAGTGAAAAGTGGGGCATGCAATATTATTCGGCCTTCACTTTACTTTCAGTGCAGCAAACTCACCCCAGAAGTTCAATGAGGATCTCTGAATGATCCAATGTTGTCTCAAATGACTGATGATGATAAATAGAATCCACCTGTGTGTAATCAAGTCTCCGTATAAATGCTCCTGCTCTGTGATAGTCTCAGGGTTCTGTTCAAAGCGCAGAGAGCATTATGAAGACCAAGGAACACACCAGGCAGGACTGAGATACTGTTGTGGAGAAGTTTAAAGCCGGATTTGGATACAAAAAGATTTTCCAAGCTTTAAACATCCCAAGGAGCACTGTGCAAGCAATCATATTGAAATGGAAGGAGTATCAGACCACTGCATATCTACCAAGACCCGGCCATCCCTCCAAACTTTCATCTCGAACAAGGAGAAGACTGATCAGAGATGCAGCCAAGAGGCCCGTGATCACTCTGGATGAACTGCGGAGATCTACAGCTGAGGTGGGAGAGTCTGTCCATAGGACAACAATCAGTCGTACACAAATCTGGCCTTTATGGAAGAGTGGCAAGAAGAAAGCCATTTCTCAAAGATATCTATAAAAAGACTCATTTAACGTTTGCAACAAGCCACCTGGGAGACACAGCAAACATGTGGAAGAAGGTGCTCTGGTCAGATGAAACCAAAATCAAACTGTTTGGCCACAATGAAAAAACAATATGTTTGGCGTAAAAGCAACACAGCTCATCACCCTGAACACACCATCCCCACTGTCAAACATGGTGGTGGCAGCATCATGGTTTGGGCCTGCTTTTCGTCAGCAGGGACAGGGCAGATGGTCAAAATTGACGGGAAGATGGATGGGGCCAAATACAGGACCATTCTGGAAGAAAACCTGTTGGAGTCTGCAAGAGACCTGAGACTGGGACAATGATCCAAAACATAAAGCCAAATCTACAATGGAATGGTTCACAAATAAACGTATCCAGGTGTTGGAATGGCCAAGTCAAAGTCCAGACCTGAATCCAATCGAGAATCTGTGGAAAGAGCTGAAGACTGCTGTTCACGAACGCTCTCCATCCAACCTCACTGAGCTCCAGCTGTTTTGCAAGGAAGAATGGGCAAGAATTTCAGTCTCTCGATGTGCAAAACTGATAGACATACCCCAAGCGCTAAAAAGTATTAACGCAAGGGGGCCGAATAATATTGCACGCCCCACTTTTCAGTTTTTTATTTGTTAAACTAGTTTGACACATCCCATAAATTTCATTCCATTTCACGATTGTGTACCACTTGTTGTTGATTCTTCACAAAAAATTTTAATTTTATATCTTTATGTTTGAAGCCTGAAATGTGGCAAGAGGTTGACCAGTTCAAGGGGGCCGAATACTTTCGCAAGGCACTGTAAGTGTGGTTGTGACAGTAAGATTGACATGCAAGACAAATGTCTAGCAGGTGATGGAAAGGTCATGTTTGTTTGCAGTAATAATGCTGAAACTGCATGGGGAACTCTTAAAGTTAAAGGGTGAAATAACACTATTGTAGCACTGACTTCAACTGCCATTGAGGCTGCAATTACAGCTCTCACACAATATGGTTGCGCACACACAACACTGTCTAGTTTTGAAAAGAATGTTGTTGAACCAGAACTGAAGTCATAAAATGTCCCTTGCAATCTACCATCTGAACAAACGGTTTACTATAATCTGGTAATGTTAAAGCAGTACTGGAAACTAGAACTTGTTTTATGTTGGTAAATGCTTCTTCAGCTTCTACTCTCCATTTCAATTCAGACATCATTTTCAGCTCTTCCTCATACATTAATTTGTTTAATGGAGCTACTATTTCTGCATAATTTGGCACCCAGTTTCTACAATAATTAGTTAGTCCAAGGAAGGACATCATTTGCTTTTTTGTTACTGGTTTTGGAACTTGTAATATTGCAGTCTTTCTTTCTTCTACTATTGTGCGTCCCCCTGCGCTAAGATTGTGGCCTAGGTATTTAACCTCATTTTTACACAACTGAAGTTTCTTTTTACTGACTTTGTGTCCCTCTTCTGCTGAATGTTTTAATAATGCTATTGTGTCATTTTTACAGGTCCCCTCATCAGGAGAGGCTAATAGCACATCATCAACATATAGTAAAACCTAACTACCTCCTGGAGGGTCAAACTTGGCCATTCTTGCACTCATTACCTGAGAGTATAAAGTTGGACTTTCACAGTAGCCTTGAGGTAGTCCGGTATGAGTATATATTTGTCCCTCAAAGGTGAATGCAAACCAGAACTAACTATCTTTATCTATAGGTACAGAGAAAAATGCATTGCTTCTATCAACTACAGTAAATATTCTAGCATCTGGTCTTAGGGAATTTAATAATGTATAAGGATCAGGAACACACGGTGCTCTCTGAACAACTGTATTATTAACTGCCTGTAAGTCTTGTACCATGCACCATCCTGTTGATGGAGCTTGTTTTTTAACTGGAAAAATGGGGGATGTTTCATGGTGAGTCCTCGCATTTTATTATCACCCCTGCAGTTATTAAATCCTTTATTACTGGTTTTATTCCTTCACGTGCATCATATTTCAAAGGGTATTGTTTTACACTGGGCCTGTATTCTACTTCAGCAACTGACGAACTGTTCCCTTCTGCTTAAACATAAGTTACCATAACTTTTGTAGGGGTTACTTTAGTTAATGCTTCTCCATAAGTTTTATCTGGTCCAGGAGTATTTTTATACCACATAGTAATATGTAGATCATCTGGTGTCATCTGATCTTGTAGTTGAGTAATGACATTTCTTCCTTCTGTTAATAAAGCTGCCCCTATGTCTAGGGGTTGTTTGTTTGGAACATTAGAATAGATAGCTGACATGACTGTCCATTGGGATCTCTTATCCAAACTGGTTCAGACTCACAGACTTGTGTCAATTTCCCACTAGCTGACCTTACTGTTATTTGCTGATCACTAAGTCTGGAAATTTGGGATTGTTTCTCTACAGGTTGTCCTGCATGCTCCGGTATCACAAAGAAAAGTAATTGATTTTCCATTCAACATTAAGGTAACTTCAGGTTTTATGCTATTTAGGGAGAGAAGGTCCTAGAAATTTAGGAGGACATCCTGCCCCTGTGTTTTTGGTTTTTTGTTTTCATCGGTGTCTGAGGTACTAGGAACAATTTCACTTGTTTTCTGTACTAGTCATGCTGAATCATTATTTCTCCTTTCAGGACAGTCTGTGATCAGATGTCCTTCTCTCCCACAACACCAACACCCTGAGGTGTATTGTCTGTAATTTCCTCTGCTCACTCCTCCTCTCCGACACCTGCGGTTTTGTCCTCTGCCTCTAAATCGTCCTCTTCCTCTGTTGTTCTGATAATAAATCTGTTCTTCTTCTTCTTGCTGAAAAAAGGTGTTGACTATCTTTTTCTGTTTTTTTTATCCTTCATTACTTTTTCTGCATGGAGGGCATGATTAACATAGTCTTCTAGATTTGCTGTGGGGAACCCTATAAAATGTCTCCTTACCCAGGTATTAATTGCATTCCTGGAACCAGCATGTAGTGCATTTTCTAACTGCTGTCAATAAGCTCCTTGCTCGTCTTCATCTTCTTGTAGACCACTATGTATTTTAAACACTTTCATCAGTCTAATCATACATTCTTCAAAAGGTTCTTCCTCTTTTTGTTTCACTCTGGCTATTTCTGCGTAGTCAGTTCTGCGTCTGTATCTAACTGTAAGTCTATCGATTAATCTCCTCACTCTGTTTGTTCTGCTGTTAAAAAGGGTAAAATATTTTCTAAGGTTACACAGAAAAAAAAACGTGTCATGCCATATCAACAGCCTTCAGCATCTCAAAACAATAATAAAAAATAAACACAAATAAAACATACATGAGGTACAGCCATGGTGGGGATGGATTTATTCACCAAAGGGACTCATTTTAGCCCATCCAATCCTGTCAAACCTCATCAGATCTTTGGTACAAAACAAAAACTATCCACCTGCTCTTTTTACTCACTTTCTTTAGTCCTGCTGTTCTACTTTGCAAGTCCATCAAAAATTACTACTTAGCACCCCTGACCGTTTCTGCTTTCAACAAAAACGTCCATTCTTATCTCCTGCTTCACATCTCTCTCTTTTTAATTACTTTAACCAATAATCTACATCCTCATAACCTTCTTTGTCAATTTTTCTTAAATCACGTTTACTTTGAATGTACTTTTAATTATTGCATCCTATAGATTAAAAATTTTTTTAGGGTTTAAACGACCATCATAATGATATGTGGTTATCCATTTATCTAAATATTTTAATTTTAATATTTTAATTTGATCCTGTGCTTCTATAAATTTCCAATCTTTGCATTGTTATTCATTTTTAGTTTATTTTTACTCGCCCCTTTTCTCATTTTTGTTTTTTAAATTTGGTCCAGCATATAAATACCTAGGGTATTTTAAATGCTGGATTATTTTGCTCAGTAGGGTGACAGAAAAATCTCCTTTTGTGGTAATTCTTACTTCAACTCTTTCGAGTGGAGAATTCTTGCCTTTGCTTCCACAAAAGTTAGTCACTTTCGATCCTACTGCTTCGCTATGAGGCAAAACCTAGTGGTTTAAATCCTCCATTTGGAATTTTCTTATTATTTTTGTTTAAATACTTAAACGCGGAAAACGTCCTGAAAACACGGAATTTTCAGTATTACTTCTTAATACTTTTTCAGGACTCCGCCGTCCTACTCGTACCTGTTAGGGCCTAGGATTCACAGGCTTTTATTTCACGCAATGACCCCCAGTCATTCGTCACACTTTTTTAATCCAAACTCAACTCACCACTTTGTCTTCTCCTTTCTCTCAGCCGTCAGAACCCAGCGGGCGGGCCGAGATCCAGTCCCGGAAAACGGTCTGTGAGTCTCCCTGATCAAGACTGCCGTGCGCACGGTCTTTACTGGAGTCCACCGACCCGCTGGAATCCTCAGGCATAATTAGAATCCGGCTCTCGAAGGACCAAATTAATGTCAGGTTCAAACAACCTAAAATACTTATAACATCATAAAAAGAAGAGAAAGACAAAGAATTAGTTATTTCACTCGCTGCGAGGAGAACGGACAGGGATGTGCTTTCAGTTACAAATCTCCTACCGCTCTGAAAACCATCTGTCCGCACCTCTCTTTTTATTATCTTTGAGGGTTCCCTAGTTACAATGAATGTTGCTCTCTAAGGATGGGAAAAACAGCTGCATCGTATACAGGTCATAAACACCATTATCTTGTAACAACACACTTCCACAGTCCCCCCATCTTAAGATCATTGTCTCTTCTGTTCAGCACAATCAGCCATCCTCTTTATGCCCTCCTCAACTGTGACTGCTTCATTCTCAGCTCCACTTTTGATCCTTGCTTGCAGACAAACTCATCACATCATGAAAGGTTATAAAGATCAAATAGTCAAGTTAAAGAAAAATAAAATATATAAGATAAATCTATACTCAATTATTCCAACAATGGACATCTTGTCTGGCTAAATACATCCCTATTTGGCATGGTTGGTTCCATTTAGATGTGAACTGGATCTGGGGTTGTCCCAATTGGAAATAGGGGTTGGAGGATCCATAATAAATAGAAATATTGTGACATATTAAGTTTTGGGCACTTTAATGACTATTTCCAAAAAATAAGCTGATACAGACTGGTTTGTTCACAGGTATGAAACTGACGTTTGAAGCGATGAATTGGCAACGTGATCGGAAATGGGGTGTAAATGGGCAAGGGGAGAATTGATCTGGAGCCAATATTATAATAACCCTGTGTCATAGAGCACCTAAGAAAAGAGTTTATGCATTCAATTCTTTGAAGAGGTGTTTATGTTCCTCATAGTTACAAAGTATGTTAAGGACCCTTTGATCAGGTCAAATTCTCTAGTAACTATCAGAGATGAGATGCTCTAAAAACGATCCACTAAACGGAGCAGTTTTATTGAAAACTAAGCCATTTGGGCTCTGGGTGCAGTCACATAGCTTCATCAATTTGCACAACTTAGCATTTGATTTTCATTTAATGTCCTTAAATTTACCCTTTCTTACCCTCCTACTTAACCTTTGCACATCACTTTCTTTCTGTATTTTGAAGAACTGATGACGTTAAATATTTATAATGATGTGTAATGATGTCTTAAGATTTCACATATATTCTTTTTTCCACTGGTTTTTTTTCTGATCCCGGTTTGGACCAGTCTACTTCTATGAATTACGACACATTATGACCTCTGATTAAGCCAAAATACTTGAGTGACCTCCTACTGGTAGATATTATGCATCAGAGTGGCTTAACCTTGTTTGCTTACAAAGAGGGTACAAAACATTCCAACAGTGGGTATGAAATGTTCTGTGGCAGACGGATGTTGGGTACAAAACAAGCAAAAGTTCAAGAGTGAGGAATGCCAAAGCAGGAACTGGCCATCAAAGACCATCTCTTGATTAAATCACGTCTAAAAAAAACCTTAAACTCATAAAGAAGCAGAGGGGCTTTTGGGTTCATGTGTGCAGTTATTTCTGACCTTTTCCTCAGAGCACCTTTACTGCGATCTTAATAACAGACTTTTTTAACTGTGCTTTGCTGCATTGTAAATAAACTATTGCAATATTGTCTTTCAAACCCCTTTTTAAAGTTTATGTGAATTTAAAGGTTTTCTATAAAACCACCTGTCTGCTTATTCTGCCAACATTAACTGTCTCCAGTATGTTATGCATTCACTCACATGGTAAAGAAACGCCAGCTGGTTCATGCATTACCTTCACTGTGCCTTTCAGAAGTGGGACAATAACAAGACTCAGGCCTCAGTTCTCATTATAAAGCTCATTAATTGCTTCTACCTCCTCTGTCCTAATTGATTTGCTTAAAAATGAGGAAGAAAACCATGAATTACATAAGCTGTGTTTTGCTTTCCTTAGCCTTGGTGTTCAACTGGTACGACTGGTTAAGCAGAAAGTTGCTTAGGCCTTTGTTTCAGTTTAATGATTCTACTTTACTTCTTTAAAATCTTTCATTATATTAAAATGTTTTTTTCTGTAATTGGATTAAAGTAAACTGCATCTGATTAGATCTGAATCTATGGTTTTATTTTGATGACCTAGTTTAAATTGAAATGCAATGGGAGCTAATTAGAATATACTGTATAGCATTGTGTATGAAATGGACATATTTGTACCTTAGAGATGAGACACTAACACAAACTGAACTGAGCTGAATTCGTTTACGTCTTTGTTCTAGACCTCAACCACCGTCTACATTCGAATTGTGGATGAGAACGACAACGCCCCAGAGTTTCCCGAAGAGGAGTATGTCACAGTGCTGAGCGAGGGACCCGACACTGTGGGGGCCACCATCGCCACGGTAACAGCCATTGACCCAGATGAAGGTCTGAATGGGACCTTGCGGTATGCAATCATCAAGGGCAACCTAATCCAGACGTTCAACATCAACAGCATCACTGTAAGGCATCTAAACTGTTATTCTGTAGCAGGTACAGGGGATGGAGGGATAAACAGTTAAAGAAGACAAGCAAACAAATAAATAACCATGTATGTACTATGCATGTGATGTTCAGGGGAGAATAACTGCAGTAAAGGAGTTGGACTATGAGATCAGCAAAGGGCATTATGCATTGGTTGTCACGGCTACTGACCAGTGTCCAAACCCTGCTCTTCGCCTGACATCTAGCACAACAGTAACGACACATTTGTTATTCATCATTACAGAGACAATCCACATTCTCATCAGCAAGATTTTGCTATCTGGTTGTTTGAAAAAAAAACTCTGTCCTTCCGGCTTTCAGGTGTCGGTAAAAGTCTTGGACGTGAATGATGTGACGCCAACTTTCCCCAGAAGTTACGAGGGTCCATTTGAGGTGATGGAGGGCCAGCCAGGCCCCCGGGTGTTGACCCTCAGAGCAATTGATGAAGACTCCGGTCTCAACGGCAAAGTGGAGTACAGCATCACTCGCGGAGATAACCAGAGTTAGTATCAGCTTGTTCTTTCTTTCTGTGTGTGCATTTCTATTTACCTCCGAGTTTTCTCTGTTTCACTGTCAGATGAGTTCATGATTTCTCCTGTGGAGGGTGAGCTTCGGGTGAGGAAGGATGTAGAGCTGGACAGAGAGACTATAGCTTTTTACAACATCACTGTCACCGCAAGAGACCTGGGAACGCCTTTTCTCAACAGTTCGGTGAGCTACTTTACGTCAAAACTCGAAAACACAAGCAGACATACTTCATCATCATATCCTCTTGCACAAATGGGAACTTGAAAGCATCACTTCTGTAATGTAATTTAACTCTCCTTAGGTGCGAACAGCAGGATGCTCTCAAAACTACTTTCTAAATCCATTATCTTCAAATATTACTGCTATAGGACTACATTACATTTTTGATGCATGCCAGGTTTTGTTTATTTTTACTGTTCCCAGGCTAGAAAGACATGAGATGAGGCATGAATTTCAAACAGTGAAAACACCAGGATTTGTAATGTGTAAACTGTTTGTTTAATGCTGTTTAATTACTGTATACATGCTGTATATCCTGTATAATTCAACTAAAAACACCAAATATGTTAGGAGGGAAATGTAAAATTAAATAAGGTACAATAGCCTGGTCTCAGAAATTTACACACCCTTAAACTAATACCTTATTGGCCCACATTTTTATTTTCAGTTTCAGCATTCAGTCTTTTTGAAATCACCCTGCCATCAGTTATTGTAAATCTGATTAACCTAAAGCTGTCCTGGTAGGATTTTCCTCATATGCATCTTTTAGCTACAGCCATAATTGGCAGAGAAGCCTCAAAGGAACAAAAGGATCTCTCTGTATGAAGGTTTGAGTCGGGAAAAGAGAAAAAATATACTGAGGAGCAGCAGGAATTTGCAGAAAGTACTGGTTGTGTTCGGCATGTGACAATAACCTCCTGTTTTCTCTTTGTTCCTGATGTAAGGAGTAGGTTTGCAAGACAGAACATTTTTCTTCCAGAGAAAACATCCAGGTCAGGCTAGAATCTTCCAAAAGCTTATGGAAGATTGAGTTATGGTCTGATGAACATACACCCAGTAAAACATTGTGCTGATATCATCGGAATATGGGGTTACTGTTCTTCACATGGAATCACGGTGCTTGTTGAGGTTATGAACAGTTACAAATACCAATCACAACATCAGTTTTGACCCAGAATCGTCAAGCTACTGCAAGCTGAAGAGGATTTTTCAGCATCACAGTCAATCCATTCCTGCATCCAAATTTAACAAAAGAATGACTTCAGCAGGAAAGGGTTAAAGTTCTGGAATCGCCCAACCAGTACTTAATCTGACAGAAATGTTGTGGGGCCACATGAAGAAGACAAAAGATGTTCTCACAATCTGAATGATTTGGAGAACTGTTACAAGGCAAAATGGACAATAATATCATGTCAAAATGTGGCAAGCTCACAGTTTTGTACCAATGGAGGCTGAATGATGAAACTGAATCAAGAGGGGCTCTCGCAAAGTATTAGTTTTTAGACTGTGTGACGAAATAAATTCTTTACCAGGGGTGTGAATACTTTTGAGATTCACTTAACATTGCCCTTTCCTGTCCTCAGGTGCTGGTGGGTGTCTACGTTCTGGACATCAATGATAACGACCCAGTCATCCTTAATTTGCCTTACAACACAAGTGTGAGCGAAGGTGCCGAAATACACAACTCCTTGGCCAGAGTACAAGCTCGAGATGCAGATAGTGGACGCAATGCACTTCTCACTTACAACATCACTGCTGGAAACCTGGGTGGAGCCTTCTACATCAACGACACAGTAAGGGAAATCAAAAGTCAGGTTCAAGCAGAAAACTTTTATTTCTCCTTGATTAAAGATTAGATCTCAGCTTAACTTTGTCTCCACACAGGAGTTAAAATGTGTTAATTCTTGTCACAACTTCTGATGCAGGAAGTCCATACTTTCATTATAGGCATTTAAAACATGCAATACTGTGGTAATAGCAGCTAGTATTATTAGGACGTGCACAGATATTGCCTAATTCTCTCTCTCATTCTGTAATCACCTTTTCAGAGAACAGAAAGTTTCAGTGGTTAGCAGTAACTATTTCAACTTTTCTTACATAAACATGGAAATGTCCATGTAACTCTGACTGCAAGTTTGTTACAGAATCACCACCCAAAATTCCCATAATACTAAAGTTCATAACGCTCTTCTTGACTCTTCATCAGGTCTAAAAGAGGGTCGGATCAGTGTGGTCTCTCAGCTGTTTGCAGAATGAAATCTGTTTCTACGACCATATCTGAACATGTACAGAGCCTTGCAACAGTTTTCATAGCCCTTAAACCTTTCATATTTTGTCACGTAACAGCCACAAACTTCAAGGTATTTTATATGAATTTAAGTGACAAACCAACAGCAACAGAAGACATCATTTTGAAGTGGACGGTCAACGATCCATGTTTTTTTGCATTATTTTACTAAAAACAATCAGAAAGGTGTGCGACCCAGACTCAGTACTTTGTAGAACCACCTGTCTACCTGCTTTAGAATGCTCAGTCAGACTGGTTGGAAAGCAATTGTGAACCTTTAGAAATCTTGCTACAGATTCTGGCCTGAACCTTGACTAGGCCACTCTAACAGATTAATATGCTCTAATTTAAACTTACTGTAGCGTTTGCTGTATGTTTGGTGTCTATCTCCTGCTGGATAGTGAAACTCATCCCCATTCTTGCCCTGCATCCATCTTCCAATTCACTCCAGCATTCCCTGTCTCTGCTGAAGAAAAGCATCTGCACAGCATGATGCTGCCATCGCTGTTGGTAGAGATATTCCCCAAAAGATTTGCAGCTGTACTTGCAGCAGAAATTGACTTAAATCAGAGTGCTAAAAGACAAATGCACAGCACACTTCTCAGATTTTTATTAGTTAAAGACTTTGAAAACCATGTCCCCTTTTTTTTCATTTCACAATTATGCACTACCACATTTAAACCCATTTAACATGTTGCTCTTGAAAACTTCACGTTGCAAGGCCCCATGTTGCACCCTGAACTGTCTAGGTTTGTTTTTCTTTTGCATAAACCTTTCAGAGTTTATGTGTTGTGATATGTCTTTCATGCCTGTAGCTCTGACTCTTCTTTGTCTCACATATAGACAGGTGTTGTGCAGGTGAACAGACCGCTGGACAGAGAGCGAGTGGCAGAGTACATTCTAACCATCACTGTTAAGGACAACCCAGAAAACCCCCGCACTGCTCGCAGGGTAATGTTTTTGACCACCTGTATTGTGAAAAACTCACAGGAGATCACGGGAGCAGTTGTATTGTTCTGGCAGAGATAATATTTTTTAATAAGGTTTTAAGTATGCTAAACAGTTTTGAATACTTAATTTTCATGTTGCATGAAAATGTGTCATTTTCTAGAACCTCTTCTTGTCATTCACCTATAAACAACCAGAACTCTTTACAGGATTTATGGTCCTTCCATGGTTTCTATTTTGCAAAGATGATTACAAAATATTTGCAATAATGGGCGCACCGGGGGTGCAGGGGTAACAGGCTTGACCCATATTCAGAGGCTTCAGTCCTCGATGCAGAAGTTGTGGGTTCGCCTCCCGGCCCTTTTCTGTCAGCTTACTGTCAAAAGAATTTGAAAAAATAAAGGACACTAATACCAAAAACATATATACATTTTCAATAATGATCCTTTGCGATGGATTCTACCAGAAACTCATCTCAATAAATTCAACAACAGAAAAAGTAGAATGAGACAAATGTGCACAATCTTTGCAAGCAGTTATTGCAAGAGTTTCTAAAAGGAAAACAACATGCAGGTATGCTATAAAAGCTTATGTAGAGAAAGGTGAGAAACTGCACTTGCAAAGTTAACCACCAAAACTGTTGCAAGCTCCTGCAAGGCCTGCCCATTGTTCTCTGTGCTGGTTTGATTTATAAAGGGCTAAATTATGTTCCCTTCATTTTCTCTAAATCATAAAATATTTCCAAGCATCCAATATAATCCTTGTTTGGGCTGGAATCCATCCCAGTTGCCACGGGTCAGCTGGGACACACGTGCAGTTATACAGCCAAGATAAATGACGCTGCAAATCCTTGGGCTCTGGGGAGAGCTAAATGGGCCAAATACTGAGATAATTGCTTAGGCATACCATTGTCGGGATTATGATTATTGATTAGTTAATATTTATCATGAATTATAATTAAAAATCATAATTTGAGAAAATTAATTTCTTAACCAAAAATCCTCATTTATGAATTGAAACCAGAGATGTCTTCTGGTGTTGTAATTGTGGATCAAAGCCTTTGATAATTACAATTATTAAATTCTCGGTAATAGTTGGTAACTATTATTAGATGTCACTGTTTAATCAACCGTTTCTGCTGAAACATGGGGAACTTTAACCTTATTTTGACTGACAAATCACTCTTGCACAAAATAAACACAAACGCCTTCTCTTTATCTACGTGAATATTTATTAAATCAACAGTCCTGATACAATTCACTCTTCGATTCAATAATCTTCACCTGATCAAACATACACAGTTCTACACAAAAGGGGTAATATATCTAACCAAACAAAATAAAACAAATCATCAGTGGGTGTGTATGGAATCAAACCAGCAATGGCAGTTATGGGAAAATAACAAGAGGAATATGGTGTTGAACGGAGTTTTGGGGAGTGGCCTTACTGTAAACCATAAAACATCTCCCACCGCCGGGGATATCCGAAAACACAAAGGGTTGTAAAACATTTGGCAGCAACTAATAAAACATGAAGTTTGTTGGAAGTATGATTATCGATTAATTAATCTTGATCGATAATTATAATTAAAAATCATAATTTGACAAAATCAATTTCTTAACCAAAATCCTCATTTATGAATCGAGACCAGAGATGTCTTCTGGTGTTGTAATTGTGGCTCAGCGCCTTTGACAATTACAACCGTTAAATACTCAGTAATAATTAATAACTATTACCAGAGATGTCACTGTTTAATCGACCATTTCTGCCGAAACGTGTGGAACTTTTAACCTTATCTTGACTGACCAATCACTCTTACACAAAATAAACACAGAATGCCTTCTGTTACCATCTATGTAAATATTTATTAAATCACAGCCTGATACAATCCGTTCTTCCGATTTAATAATCTTCACCTACTCAAACATGCAAAGTTCTACATAAAATGGGTAAAATATCTAGTCAGTCAGTCAGTCATTTTCTACCGCTTATTCCATAGTGGGTCGCGGGGGAGCTGGTGCCTATCTCCAGCAGTCTATGGGCGAGAGGCAGGGTACACCCTGGACAAGTCGCCAGTCCATTGCAGGGCAACACACAAACAACCATGCACACACTCATTCATACACCTAAGGGCAATTTAGAGTGACCAATTAACCTAACAGACATGTCTTTGGACTGTGGGAGGAAGCCGGAGTACCCGGTGAGAACCCACGCATGCACAGGGAGAACATGCAAACTCCATGCAGAAAGACCCTCAGTTGGGATTTGAACCCAGGACCTTCTTGCTGCAAGGCAACAGTGCTACCAACTGCGCCACCGTGCAGCCCTCCCCCAACTCCTGAGTAGACAAAGAGTTATAAAACTTTTGGCAGCAAGCTAGCAAGCAGTGAGGTTGAAGACAAAGAAAATGGGGAATTTCACCATGAGGTTATTTTAAGCAGTCCAGTCTCACAGCGCACCTGCGCTTGCTCTCAGGTGCGTGTTTTGTGGGGTATTGAACACCTGGGTTCAATCCCCTCCACATCCCATTACGGGTCAAATTTGTCCCTGAATGGGATGTGGAGGGGATGATTTGAGGGGTGAATGGCTTCTTGTCATGTCTGCAGTAGAAGCCATTCAGAAGGGTGGGGGGGCTCCTATAGGCAGTCAGGTTTCTCAGACCAGTCCATACAGCCGAAGTGTCACCAGTAGAAAGGCTGTTCTTAAGCTTCTCACTGTAGCTTCTCTTGGCTGCTTTGATCTCCTTTGTTAGTCTGTTCCTGGCCTGCCTGTACCGCGCCCAACCTCCACTGCTGTGAGCTTCTTCCTTTTCCCTGCGCAGATTCCTGAGGTGTGGAGTAAACCATGGCTTGTTATTCCCAAAGGTGCAGAAGGTCTTGGTCTGCACACACATGTACTCACAGAAACTGATGTATGATGTCACCACATCAGTTAGTTGGTTTAGGTGGTTTAGGTCAGTGGCTGAGGTTTTAAAAACAGTCCAGTCTGTGCATTCAAAGCAGGCCTGTAGCATCTGCTTTGATTCCTCAGTCCACTTCTTAACAGTGTGAACCTTGGGTTTGGAAGCTCTTAGTCTCTGTCTATAGGCTGGGATGAGGTGGATTAGATAATGATTCGAAAAACCCAGAGCAGCCCTGGTGACAGCATGATATGAGTCCTTTAAAGCTGTGTAACAATGGTCCAGTATGTTTTTGTCTCTGGTGGGACACTTAATATGCTCTCTGTATTTGGGGAGTTCATGGGAGAGGTTTGCTCTGTTAAAATCTCCCAGTATTATGATGAAAGAGTCCGTGTCTTTTTTCTCCGCGTCTGTAATCAGCTCAGCAAGATGTTTTTCCGCGGCAGAAATGCAGTGGAAAATATGAGCCAATTATTATAAACAAGGAAAACTCTCTCGGTGAGTAAAACGGTTTACAGATTATGGAAAATGACTACAGATCCGGACTACATGTTTTCCCCAGCACTTATTTGTCTCTGCCTCAACCTTCATTTATATAAAAGCAGATTCCGCCTCCTCGCCTCTTCCCCGATAGCTCCGGGATGTTTTCACTCAGTCATGTCTCGGTAAAGCAGAGAATCGCTGATCCGCGGAGGTCCGTGTTTTTACCGGTGAGAAGAAGCAGCTCGTCCATTTTGTTGTTTAGAGAGTGGACATTTGCCAGGTGGATTGAAGGCAGTGGTGTGAGAAGTCCTCTTTTGTGGAGCTTTACCAGCGTGCCAGAACGGTTTCCCCTCCGACGCTTTCAGCGCAGTATCCCGTATAGTTCCACAGCTCCGCTTTCCAGGAGCTCAGTGAGCCTTGGATCGATGAAAGATGGTAAAAAAATCCCAAGAGAGGACTCTCTGATATTGAGAAGTTCCTCTGTACTAATTGAGACCACAGGATTGTGGCCCGACATCACAGTACTGTGGCTCGAAAAACATAAAAACACACAAAATACAAAAACAAAGAGAGAGCGAAGCTACGAGGCTGCCATCGTCAGCGCCATGTTGGTGCCACAACAGCTTGTCGAGGATCTCCTGAATCGACTCGTAAGCGGCCAGAGGGATCTTATATTGGCGCACAAACGTAGGGGTTGCGTTTGGGTTCATTGGAATGTCATTGGAGGTCGGTGACCCCACAGTCATGGGAGTCCTTCGAGATATTCATAAAACAGCTTCATAAGTGCTGTTCTTTCCACCTCGGTGCTTAGCGCATCGGCTTTCTCCAACTGCTCGCTGACCTCGGTTTCAAAACCGGGGTAGGGCTCGCTGGCTGAGTCCCGGGTCCCTGGTTCTCCTAGAGCTGGTTGACCTTGGTGTGTTGTCAGTGCGTACACCAGCAGGTTGTCTTCAGCCCTCAGGGTAGCACCACAGGTGGATTTGGTTGTTAAAACCTCATGTCTGGAGAGTCCTGTCTACCACACACAAATAAGGTCATGTCTCCAATAACAGAGATGGTTAGCTCGAAGTCATGAAAGGAGGTGTCTATGAGCATCCCCAGGGTTTTTTTGTGGTTACCTGGATCGGCACATGGGTTGGATTCTCCACCAAAAGACAAGTCGAATGGTTGTTCAGCTCAAGCATGGCCACAGACTACCAGGTTCAGTTCCCAGAAGTAGGGAAGAGGTTGAAAGCTCTGAAGCTTCTGTCCCTTTCTGACTATCAGGCGGATCAGTACCCCTGCTGTTCGCTGTGGTATTAGTGAATCGGTCTCACTAATGGCCTGGCAGGCCTGAGGGATAGTTTGTCCTGACAGCATGACCTCAGGGGTTCCCAGGAAGGGGCTTGAGGGAGTGTTGGCTCAAGCCCAAACAACCTGGTTGAAGGTGTCTAACTGGGCGCCCAGCCGAACCAGCAGGTCTGCCCCAATGAAAACCAGAGGGTGCAGGTGCAGAGCAATACTGAAAGTATGGGAGAGCTGTCTCTTGCCAACCTGCACATTGAGGGTACAGATTCCGGTTGCCTTCAGAAAACGGCGTGGCCAGTCTGCTGAAAGTAGGCTGTGGCTGTGTCGTGCCTCAATTAGGCGTGGGTTTTCCCGGGACAAATGACCATATAGCTCCCTGCTGATTGCTGACTTCTCCAACCAAAGTGCTAAGATCACTTCAGGTGCGAAGGTGGTTTGCAGGTGCACACCTTCCACTATTTTGGGGTTGTAAGGTTTCACCCCTGCACTTTTCAGAGAGCAAAGAAATGAGTCATGACTGCGTAGGGCCATTCCCTGGTTGGTTGGGTGCATTTGTGGACCACGGGTGCCCGAGACTGGTTCTGTCGAAGGCATGAGCTTCGCTAGAGGCTCTTTGGGTCCCTCTAAGCTGGAACTTAGTTGATAGCAAAAGGTGGGTTACTGCCTGCACCCAGGGGTTTTGGCACTTCCACTTGGGCCCAGAGTTGGCCCTGGTGGCAGTCAATGAGCGGGGCCAACCTGTCTGGCAGGTCCTGGCCGACAAGGATAGGCACTGTGTCCAATGTGCAAATGTAAATGGGGTGGATCAAAGTCATGTCTTTGAATGAAACATCCAACCACACCCGACTGGTTATGTATGAGCGGTCTTGGGTGTAGCTGGTGATGCTTACATCACAACCCTCAACTTGAAATGGTTTACCAAGAGCAAGCATAGCTCTACTCACCTCCTCCAACAGGGTTGAACACATCAGGCTAATTTATGATACTGTATCCAGGAGTGCATTCGCCTTAACGCACCCCCCTATAATGGTCGGACAGTATAGGTGACCGGCATGTGTGTTGTCTCCCCACCCTACCAGATAGACTCTGGTTGCCGTGGAGATGGAGTCCACGCCAAGTCATGGTGACGGGATTTTGGATCTGGTTTACCTGGATGGTCGGTTTCGTGTTTCGAAGGTTGTGGTGGTGTGGTGGGCTGACGCAACGCTTCTATTACCATCTTGCGTAAGGCCTCCTTCATCTCTTTCCCCATAATTCCTTCTGCGTGTCGGTCCCACCCTTTTCCATCAGTCTTACCTTTCGGCCTCGGTTGATGGTCAGGGCATCTGCTGGACCTGGGGTTATGCGGTTTACCAGACTTTGGTTGCCATTCATTGCCAACCCCCTGGTCCTGCTGACCAAACCTACGTTGTTCCCTGAACCTGTTGGATTCCTGCTGAAGGCATTTCCTGACCTTCTAACGCAAGGTTGGTTCTTTCAGTCTGAACCTGTAAAACCCTAGCCTCGCCCTCTGATCCCTTGGTCAGGCGAGCATGTGTCTCCCACGCCATCTGGGTATATTTCCAGATCTCCTGCATGCTTAGGGTCTTCGTTCTGCAATACATATTAACATCATATTGTACACTTTCATGAAGGTTGTGGAGGAACAGGGATTTAAAAGCATGTTCCTCCTCAATGCTGGGAGCATTGCGTCCTTGGAAGTAAGCAACTCTCAAGCGCCGGTAATACTCCCTGGGTGCTTCGCTTTTCTTTTGCTGGATAGCGAAAGCACCAAATGTGGCGGAGGCCCGGTCCATGTACACAGAATATTCTTCCCTTAAAGTTTTGCAGAGGGTTGAATAACGGTCTCGGACTGCAGAGGGCAGGCTCTCCATGAAAACATGGAGGCTCCTGGATGTTGTCTTCCAGATGAGATTCAGTTTTTCCTGTGCTGATGGGCAGTACAAATCAAAAAGACAGCATTCAACTTCCCTAAGATAATTATCAATGTTTGATTCTGCATTATTAGGGTCAAATCGCTCTATGTCTTTGGCCAGAGACTCAAGCTGGCGGGTGCGCAATCCACTCTCAGGGATTGGTGCCGGCCCATCTGAGTCATCATCTGAGAGTTCACTCCGGCTGCACTCAGGGTGTGTCAGTGCATCCCGCCTCATCCTCGGGGAGGCAGTGGAGGCTGCTCAGGGCACACCGATGGGCCCTGTGCTCCCCGGACTCGGGTCCTGGGCAGCGTTTGAGGGTGGTAGGAACCACCGGAATCCTGGGGCGGCTCTCCTGTCACCTTGGCGGAGGTGAGGGATCGTAGCGGACCGTACTATGAGTCAAGTTTGAAGGCTGCTCGCCTCTAAACCTTGAACTATTTACTCCTGCTGGATCCACAGCCAGGTATTGTTCATGGCTGCTGATTACAGTGGGGTGGGACACCGCACCACTAAACCTATTCTGACTATTGACACCTGTTCTGGACTTGGTGGATGTTTGGAGAACCCCATGAGCCTGGAAAGGTAATCTCTGGAGGGCAGCTTCTACTTCCTCCAGATCTGACCTGCAGGTTCTCTCAGGGTATCGCAGATATGGCTCACCTTCAAAGGTTTCAACCTGTGAGGTGGGTTTCTTTTCGCCCCCCCTTCCTCCAGGGATGGGGGAGTTGCCTGGCTACCCTCAATTTTCTCCAACCTATTTCCAACTTCTGTTAGTTCACCTCTAAGGACATCCACCGTCTGCAAAATATGATTCAGCTCGAACTGCAGTTTAACACGCTGGTCGACCTCCAACATTAACTTTTGTTGAGACAACAGAGTGAGCTGTCCTAACACATCTGAGACCCGTCTGTCTTTTGGTGGGTTTTATTGACTTGGAGGAACTCCTGAATCCTGGCTTCACATTGCTCAATGCCATAATCATTGAGACCTTTACGCTACTCTGGGGATAACAGAATCAATGACCCAATTGCCTCTGGTGCCTGCATTCTTATGGGGTCCTGCGACATACCCATACCTCCAGCTGCAGTCTGGGATGTTTCCTCCATCTTTGGCTAAAATGCACAGCAACAAAGCTGTTCAGCTCTGACGACCGCTAAACAATTAGCAGTATCACAAACAAATTGGACTGCTCAGTTATGTATAATTGCTAAAATTAATTAGCAGCAACACAAACAGACTCTTCAGTGATCAATGATGTACTTAAAATGAGTGCATAGGTTTGAGTATTCACTGTGGCTTACCATATGCTTTACTGGAAATAATCAAGCAAACATGCAAAGGAGGAAAGAGAAAAACAAAACAAACAAAACCCTTGAAAATAAAATTTTAAAAGTGGGAAAACGAAACTAAAACATTCAAGGCTGTTTTTACTCTCAAATAAATGTTAGTGCTTCCTAATATGGATCACTTACCTTCTAGTTGGCCTACAAAGTTAGACAACTAAGTTAGTTTTATGAGTCAGATCAAACATGCTTCACACAATTAAACCTAGCAAAAACGCTTAAATTGTATCCAAAAGTGGCAATGAATGATCAATAAGTTCAACTTTCAACTTACGTTATGGCCTTTGATCATAGGTGGTGGGATTATCGGTCTGTGTTAATGAATTTAAGTGATTAAAATCAAAGTAGGAGATGCAATTCTCACTAGTGACCACCATATGGTACTGAGTGCAGGTCTGCAATTTGGGAAAATCCGGTTGCAACTGCAATGTTACTCAATGGCCACCAGATGTAGGTGTTGCTTTCTACCTGACTGGGAGAGTGTTGGTCACAACTTGTACTTACACCCAAAGGACACTGGAGGCAAATCAGATGCCTCCTGCTATGTTTATCAGAGCTGTTGTAGCAAGGCTGGCCAGCTGGTAATTAACTTTAAATTTACACCACCAGCTATACCAACTTTCACTTTTAACATTTAATCTTTTTTCTGCTTCCGCCTCTCTGCCTGCTCAGACGCTTCTCTCCTAAGCTCCCTGCTTGCTTGCATTGTTTTACTCCTAACCTTTTATCTCTTAGCCGAAATTACGGAAATATAGGACTAAAACAACTTCTTACCAGTGACTCCCAAGGATTATTATTATTATTATTTGTTGGGATTATGATAATTGATTAATTAATATTTATCAAGAATTATAATTAATGTTGGGACCCAGCCATGGATTTCAACATTAAACTCCGGTACGAACTCTTCTGGAATTTTTCAAAATAAAGTGCATTAACCTTCTTCCAGCATAGCCAGGAAACGGGATAACTGCGGACTTCCTGTGACGCCACTACCCAAATAAAAGCACAGCGGTTGCTACATCCACTCTCTTCCACACCGGTGTTCATCGGGATAGGAGGGGGACAAAGCGTGCTAATGTCTTTTGCTGGCAAAAAGACATAAACTCTTCAAACTGGATCCAAGAGTGTCATAAGATCACGTGATCATATGCACAAGTTAAGTATGAGTGAAGCACTGTTTGTGTAACCAGTGATTTCATTCATAAAGACTGGAAATTAAGGTATAAGCATTGCTGACTTTCACTCCGAGCCCTGCAGAAGTAAACGGTGTTCGAGAGAAACCCCTGAAAAGACGCGGTCTCCCAGTCTGGAAGGTAGACTGCAGAGACCGCATCATTGTGTTAACCCGTGTGGTCAGCGGACAGGACGGGCCGCCCAGCTACAGCTCCGGAGCTAACCCTTTTGTTCACAGAGCGAACGCACCTTCAACCCCCCGCGAAGCTACCGAGTTGACTGTGGACGTTTCTTCAAACTTCACCCCTTGGACAACATTTCCTCACCATGGTCAGAGGTTAGGTTTGGGCAGACTAACAGTTAGGATGAAATGATCTGAACAATTCATTCTATGAAGTTTGGTTTTGTTTGTGTGAAACCCGGCTATCTTAGTGCTAGCAGGCTATATGCAGCACACGTGCCCTGTTTGTGTTGTGTGTTTCTGTGTTTTTAAGTTAAGTAAAACTTTACTTGAAGGGTGATTTTAAACACAGAAGTAGTGCCTAAACATAATTTGCTAGAGTTGATAACTAAGTAAACACCATTAAGCCCCATTTCTCCAGAAAGATTTGGCTCGTTTCCAAAATACTCCCTTAATAATATTTCTTCAAATATTATTTCAATAAATAAATGCAGCTAATTAGACACCATTGAGAAATGGTCATCCAGAAGGTTGCTTTTATTCAGCAGATCATTTTTAAAACATTATTTTATTAAAATAATATTTTATCTGATCTTGCATTGTGAATGGTTGTCTAAATGTTTGCTGATTATTGCCTAAGTTAGTTCCAAGACTAACTTGACTTCACTTCCAGATTCATCAAGATAATCCTTGGTTCTCAAACATAAACATTGCATGGTAATATTGCATCATTCTTTTTGGTCACAATTTTCAACCATCTTTAACCAAAATGTTTATATTGTACATAGTCCATTAGTCTTCCCTATTCTTTAATTCTGCCTGGTAGTTAGTTGGATTGTTTTAGCATAGTAAAGAGTTTGTTGATTGAAATATGTTTGACTTTGAGTTGACTTATTTTTGTTGATAAATTCTTGTATTTTAAGAAATTGTGTGAATTCATTCCATGTGTGTGCAGAGTTTATGCTGTTCAATAATGTCAGAGCTCGTCTCACACCTTTCTATCTTGTCATAATACCATTGCCTTACTGGGCTGGTATTCACAGGACAACCCTTAAAATATTAATATTAAATATTAAATAATATTCTCAGATGAATAATCACATTAAAAATCATAATTTGACAAAATTAATTTCTTAAACAAAATCCTCATTTATGAATCGAAACCAGAGATGTATTCTGGTGTTGTAATTCTGGCTCAACGACTTTGATAATTACAACCGTTAAATACTCAGTAATAATTGATAACTATTACCAGAGATGTCACTGTTTAATCACCGTTTCTGCCGAAACGTGTGGAACTTTAACCTTATTTTGACTGACAAATCACTCTTGCGCAAAATAAACACAAACGACTTCTCTTTATCTACGTGAATCTTTATTAAATCAATTCTGATTCAATAATCTTCACCTAATCAAACATGCAAAGTTCTACACAGAAGGGTAAAATCTCTAACTACACAAAATAAAAACAGCAGTGAGTGTGTATGAGATCAAACCAGCAGTTATGGCAAAAGGGAATATGGTTGAACAAAGCTTTGGGAGCGCAGCCCGCCAGAAAGTGTAGCTCAGTGAGATACACGCAGACATAAACCTAAACTAGAACTGATTTTGACAAAATTTCACAATTTCACCAAATAAACTGCAGAATCTTAGAAGAAATCGTACACCAACTAAGCTCTTCTTCCTGCTGTCTCGATCTTTTATCCACAGCTTTCCTTAAGAAAGCTTTGCCTGTAATAACATCTGATTTAGCACAAATAATAAACATGTCCCTTTTGTCAGGTGTTTTCCCCCAGGCCCTGAAAACAGCAATTATCAAACCTCTATTGAAAAAGAGCAATTTGGACAAGCTGCTACTGCAGAACTACAGGCCTATATCAAACCTCCCCTTCATCAGTAAGATTATTGAAAAAGCTGTGTTTCAGCAGTTAAACAACTTCCTAACCACGACCAACCGCTTTGATGTCTTCCAGTCAGGCTACCGTGCTCACCACCGTACAGAGACTGCTCTTGTCAAGGTGTTCAATGCAGACTGTGGAAGAACCACAGTGCTGGTATTATTGGACCTTAGTGCAGCATTCGACACTGTTGATCACTCCATTTTATTAGAGCGCCTGGAAAACTGGGTTGGCCTTTCTGGTACAGCACTCAACTGGTTTAAATCCTACTTGAAGGACAGGAACTTTTCTGTGTCAGCAGGTTACTTTACATCAGAGAGCACAAAAATCACATGTGGCATTCCCCAAGAGTCCATCTTAGGGCCCCTCCTATTCAATATCTACATGCTCCCCCTAACTCAGATTTTAATAAACAACAACGTAAGTTATCATAACTATGCAGACGACACACAGCTATACGTTACGATGTCACCAGGTGACTATGAACCCATTCAAGCGCTGGATAAATGCTCAGAAGAAATCAATACATGGATGGGCCAAACTTTTCTTCAGCTGAATCAAAACAAAACTAAAGTAATAATCTTTGGACCAAAGGAAGAGCGTTTAAAAGTTAGCACACAGCTTCAGTTAATACAGCTAGAAACCACCAGTCAGGCTTGAAACCTGGGTGTAGCGATGGACTCAGACTTGAACCTTCAGAGGCACATAAAGGTAGTAACTAGGTCGGCCTTCTATCACATAAAGAACATCTCCAGGATTAAAGGACTAATGTCTCAGCAAGACCTTGAAAAACTAATTCATGCATTCATATTTAGTAGAATTGATTACGGCAACGGTGTCTTCACAGGTCTGCCTAAAAAGTGGATCAGACAGCTGCAGTTGATCCAGAACGCTGCTGCCCGCGTCCTCACTAGAACTAAGAAAGTGGAGCACATCACCCCGATTCTAAAGTCCCTACACTGGCTCCCTGTAGCTCAGAGAATAGACTTTAAAATACTTCTGTTAGTCTATAAATCACTGAATAGCTTAGCACCAAAATACATTACAGTCTTGTTGTCAGTGGATCAACTACCCAGACCTCTCAGGTCATCTTGCTCAAACCTACTCTGCATACACAGACCCAGAACCAAACATGGAGAAGCAGCGTTTAGCTCTTATGCTCCACTAATCTGGAATAGACTCCCAGAAAATTGTAAAAGCGCCGAAACCCTAAGTTGCTTTAAATCAAGATTAAAAACTCATTTGTTTAGAATGGCTTTTGACTGGGCCATCTAAACATTATTAGTTACATTTTCAGTCCAATTTTCCTTTCATTTTCTTGTCCAACATTCTATTCTCTTTTTTTAATGTTTTTTTTTTAATTACCGTTGTTTGATTTTATCATTTGATTTGTTTTTCTGTGTCTGTATCTGTATTTATTTTTTATGTGATTGTATTGTAATTGTATGTACAGCACTTTGAGTGTCTCATTGCTGAAAAGCGCTATATAAATAAACTTACCTTACTTTACCTTACCTTCACCTTGCATCCACAAAAACACCTCTCAAAGATTATGTTATCCTCTGCAGTAGAATTGAGCAAATTCTAGTCAAGATATCCTCTAGATCACAAGCGCTTTCTGCAAAACTCGAAAGTCTCACAATAAAACTACTAGGTTCAACGGATAATTGTTTAATTTTGTGCAACAGTGTTGTGATGTCTGTCCTTTTAAGGGCCACCCAGGGACACCAATCTGTTGGGATTATGAATATTGATTAATATTTATAAAAAATTATAATTAAAAATCATAATTTGAGAAAATTAATTTCTTAACCAAAAATCCTCATTTATGAATCGAAACCAAAGATGTCCTCTGGTGTTGTAATTGTGGCTCAAAGCCTTTGATAATTACAATTAATAAATTATCGGTAATAGTTGATAACTATTATTAGATGTCACTGTTTAATCAACCGTTTCTGCCAAAACGGGGGGAACTTTAACTTTATTTTGACTGACAAATCACTCTTGCACAAAATAAACACAAATGCCTTCTCTTTATTTACGTGAATATTTATTAAATCAACAGTCCTGATACAATTCACTCTTTGATTCAATAATCTTCACCTGATCAAACATGCAAAGTTCTACACAAAAGGGGTAATATATCTAACCACACAAAATAAAACAAAACAGCAGTGGGTGTGTATGGAATCAAACCAGCAATTATGGCAGTTATGGGAAAATAACAAGAGGAATATGGTGTTGAACGGAGTTTTGGGGAGTGGGAGTGTAGCTTACTGTAAACCATAAAACATCCCCCACCGCTGGGGATATCCGAGAACACAAAGGGTTGTAAAACTTTTGGCAACAACTAATAAAACATGAAGTTGAAGACAAAGAAGATGGTTGATTTTCACCATAAGGTTATTATAGCAGTTTAGTTTCACAGCGCACCTGCGCTCATGTGTTCGCACAGTAAAAACACAACTTGCGAGATTCGGCGGCCTCAGAAATTCAAGAGCAGTCAAGTTTAAAAAACAAAGGTTGCATGCACGTACAATTCAGAACACATTAGACTATAAGTGGCGAATCTAATCGCGCTAAAATCCTATTTCTACCCTGCCCAGACTACTTTACTAGAAATTTAATAATAAAACAGAATGGCGTTACTTGGTGGAGTCTTCCTTCTGGGGCGAGTGTGAGAAATGGAGGGGGGAGTTACTGCGCTTCCGCAATTAACACTAGAAATCCCAGGGCCATCAATTTGATGGTTTTGAAAGTTTGACATGCCATAACTCTGGTTTATTAAAACTCTTATCTTCCTGGCATCCTGACTTTTTTTAAACCTGTGTCTTGTGTATTCCTATGTCTCTATTTTAAAAAAATAACAAAGTAAAAAAAAGATCTAAGTATTTCTACCTCTAACTACCACAGCCGCTATTTTGACGGCCCTATTATTTACATTGATATTGTTTTCCCGCGGCTGAGTATACGCACGAGCGTTGCCTAGCAACCGCCACTAGAACGCAGTCTGAGGAGGAGATTACTGGCATCCTACAAATGGCTTCCAGAAGAATATTTTCTGCTCAAGAGGCATTGGAAATGCTTCAAAGGTTACATGATTATGATTCTGGGGTCGAGAGGGATTCTGACGGCTCTTGGTCAGCATTCAGTTCCAGTGACAGCAGGTCAGACAGTGAGCCTCCCCCGGCTAAAAAACACAAGTCGTCCCATTAGCAGGAGGTTGTGGCGCATTATTTCAAGGTAGTAAAAGACTAGCCTATGTAACGATTTTATCATTTTAGGCTATAGTTTATAGATTAGTAAACTAATAATATATAAACTACAGCAGTGCCGCAATCAGCGCAGGTTCAGAGATAGGGAGACGAGCCAGGTGCCCAGTGCCCAGCTATAAACCCAGCAATCAAGCTCACTGGCAGGAGAGAAACTAAAAAACAAGGTACTGGTAATGGAAAAAAGAAATAAACAATAAGGTAGGTCATAGTTTTCATCGCAAGACGAGCGCACACCTGGGAAGGAGGAGGAGATAGGAAAGGATGACACTGTGTGGACAGTGTTAGGGGAGGAAGAAAGTAGAGGGAGCCGTCAGAGCCAGAACGTGTTGACAGAGCGCCAGATCCAGAACGCATTCCTCTGCTTGGTGAACGCCGAAATGCTCATCCACGTTCAGGGCTGCAGGGTGGCTAAGGCCCGCAGAGTTTTAGGAGATGATTCCTCCTCGGACATGAGTGTGGATGAGCTGAAGGCATTTTTAGCACTAGTTTATGTCCGCGAAGTGAAAGGGGGGCGTAACATGGAGCTGTCCAGGTTTTGGTCAGATTACTAAAGCTTTTTTTTTAAATGTACCCACTACTCTGTATTATTTTTCAGTACTATTTATAAATAATAATAAAACTTAATAGGTTTTGATCAAATACAATTATTAATTCTTGTCAAAACCATAATTTTATAGCGTGCAAGAAAACCTTTAGCATTCTGACCAATGTAACGCGATGACGTCATCACCACCCTCGCATCCAGAATGCTTGCCATCAAACTGATGGACTTGGGAGTTCTAGTAGTGTTAGAATTCTGGGAGTCCTAGTATTAAACCCAAGAAGAGCGGTATATCTTCATCCTCTGGCCTCCTTGGCGAAAGGGGAAAATATGATCTCACCGTTAGTAGTCGACTGGAACAAAAATAAGGGTGACAATCCGCCTCCTTGAAACCTCTGTGAGGGTTTTTTCTTCTGTTACATGTTAAAGTTACGTCTTCGATCGGTAAAGTGAAATTTCTGGCCTTCTTATTCCAGAAAAGTCTTTTATAAATTTTTCTTTTTCGTTGGCCAACGGGGAGAATGAATGAAAATCCACGTGGGACCATCTCATACTCATACTTATATAGTTGACTGTGGCATCAGAGCTGCGACGCCCCGTCCTATCAGCCGCAGTTCCCGCTGGGATTTGTAGCAGCGGACTATACTGGGATACAAAATGGCCGATGACATCGGAAAGCCTGGTGGTGTCCAGCAACCTGCAAATGGTCCAATGTTCATCAAACAAGTGGTCCAACACCATGCAAATGTTTTCTTACTTTTTCATCTTTTGTTCCAAAATATTCAGGACTCAGACTTTTTGTTCATCACCATTCTGGATGAGAATGACAACAGGCCTGTATTCACAAGGACCAGCTACAAAGCTGAAATCACAGAGAACTCTGCAGCAGGTATCTACCTTCCTCTTTGGTTTGATTAGGACAATCCGTATATGTAGGGTTGAAACATTGCAATGCAGTCTCCACAACCTCCTGACTTTGCTTGCACACAGGTCATGCTTGATTTGTTTTCCACTTTGCGGTTTAGACAGAGAAACTAACAGCTGTCATTTGCTCTGTACCTTTAAATGGCATTGATAAACGTTTTTAAGCATAAACCAATCTTTAACCTGAACGTCAAAAGAGCCGCTGATTACAAATTGGTATAAATACAAAATAAAAAAAGGTGTGAATGTAAAAATATGACAGGTTTGTCTGTCAAAACTGCCAGAGTGCAAAAATATTTTACCACAGAGCTCAATTTGAGCAAAACAGGTACCCTTTCAACTACAGTGCTTTGCAAAAGTATTCATACTCTTTTCACATTTTATCACACAATCATGAATTGCAATGTATTTTCTTAGAATGTTTTGTCATAGATCAACAAAAACTAGAGCACAGTTATGGAAGTAAAATAAAAATTCTGACAAGTGGCATGCATTTATATTCCTCATTTTCCATTGATATGCTCCATTAAATAATACTTTGTAGAAGCACCGCCTTTAGATGCAGCATAAAGGTCTTGGTTGTCGCTTGTGTTGCTTGGTTGGAGAGCCTCAACATGAATTTTCAAGTTTTCCACAGATTCTTAATTGGATTTAGGTTTGGACTTTGACTGGGCCATTCTAACACATAAACACACTGATCCAAACCATTCCATTGTAGCTCTGGCTTTATGTTTAGGGTCATCGTCCTTAGTCTCAAGTCTTTTGCAGCCGGTAACAGATTTTCTTCCAGGATGTTTCTGCATATAGCTCCATCCATCTTCCGATCAGTACTGACCTGATTCCCTCTCTGAAGAAAAGCATCCCTACAGCATGATTTTGCCACTACTATGTATTACAGTCGGAATGGTGTGTTCAGGATGATATGCAGTATTAGTTTTCCACCACAGATACAATTTTGCATTTAAGTAAAAAGGTTCAATTTGGTGTCCTCTGACCAGAGTACCTTTTTCCACATGTATGCTGTGTCCTCTACATTGCTTGTGGCAAACTGGAATCAAGGCTTCTTATGGCTTTCTTTCAACAATTGCTTTCTTCATGCCACTCTAACCTCACAGGTCTCTAGTAAATAAACCTATGAGGCCCTCACAGAGCAACTGTATTTATTCTGAGGTTCAGTTAAACACAACTGGACTGTATTTACTAGTCGGATGACTTCTGAAAGCAGTTGGCGGCCATAGATTTTATTTAGGGATAGTAAGAGTTCAAATGTTTGCCACACTTTTCAGATTTTTTTATGTAAAACAATTGAAAACTGTATATCTGGTAGTGCACTACTATGTCTTATCACGTGAAATAAAATCTTATCAGTGCAATTCAAGCTTGTTATGGCACTGTGACAAAATGTGAAAGGTCCCAGGGTTATTAGTTAGGTTATTTTTACAGTACTCTAAAGGAACTTTCCTCCAGCAGATGTTTGTTGTGTTGTTAATCTCCCTTATTGTTTTCATTGTAGATTGCCAATGTTGTTCTGATCTGTAATTTCTGTTGAAAGAATCCATCCTCCTTAACATTTCACATGTTCTTTTAGGCAGCACTGTAATTGTTTTAAATGGCCCGGTGCTGGCTGAGGATAAAGACATTGGACCAAATGCTGTGGTGAAATACCGACTGTTGGGGCCAAGAGTTGACCTTTTCACTGTTAACTCTGACACGGGTAACCTCATCTCCCTGCAGACAGTTAGCCTCAATGCTTACTGTAAAAGTCAAATAAGGCTAATGTCTCTGTTTTTCTCTCCAGGGGTTATACTGGTGCGCCAGGGAGCAAAGTTGGATCGTGAAGCTTTTCAGGACCCTAGAGTAGAGCTGATTCTGGTTGGGGAAGACATAGGAGGTTTAAACAGCACTGTACCTCTCACCATAACAATCCTGGACCAAAATGACAATCCTCCGGTCTTCAGCCCGTCCAGTTTTAGTGTTCGACTGCCTGAGAACAGCCCCACTGGTGCGTTACTTCTGAGAGGGAAATATCTCACTCATGATCTGTGTTTGTCAGGCTTAGCTGGTGTCTGAAAACATTACAGCCTCACTAGTTATTAGTTAAAGCTTATTTGATGGAAATGGCGATGTGTGCCCTCTTACCTTTGTTTGTTTGTCCCTTCCAGGTGTTGTGGTGACTCAACTCTCCGCCACCGATGCAGACTCTGGCTCCAACGCTTGGCTGGTGTATCGTTTGGAAAGCAGTGCTCTGGAGCGCTTTGTGGTTGACCCGCTCTCTGGTGCTGTCCTGGTGGGCAATACCACACTTGACAGAGAGGAGCGTGCATCCTACCACCTCGTTGTGATGGCAACTGACCGCGGCACGCCCCCTTTGTCTGGCACAGCCACTCTGACGGTTATCCTGGACGACGTTAATGACTCGAGACCACGTTTTATACAACCTGTAACTGTGATAAGCATCAATGAGTCGACCCCACCAGGTGTGGTAATAGCTACCCTCACTGCTGAAGACCCTGATCTCAATCCAAGGCTTGAGTACTACATCATCTCAGTGGAGGCAAAGGATGATGGAGACAAACCAGTGGTTGGCCTACAGGACTCCTTTGGCATTGATTTGCACACAGGTAAGACTTGGCTTCTTTTTTATTTAAACAATGGCTTTATATACGAGATAGCTGATGTGGTGGATTAAAATACTAACACATTTTGGGGTATTTCCAGGTGCGGTATTTGTGCGCAACCGTCTGAACAGAGAGTTTGTAGCTACATTTGAGATAATTGTGTCTGTCCATGACAATGCCAGCGAGGTTATTGACAAGTCCAGCAGTGTTCCTAATGGTAAGCCCAGGTTATACCTATCTTCACATTCTAATACAACAACCTCCACCCTTACATATTAGCTCCTCTGGTAAAAATGTATAACAGGTTTAAAATAAATCAGTATTTTACTGCTGTAGCATGATCTCCAACTGAAAATGTTACAAAAATCCAACCTTTAATTGTAGTAGATTTATTTAGAGGGGTAAATCATCGCATGCCACACTTACTGGCACCCTTACTGTAAATACTTTCTACAACCCTCTTTTTGACAATTAAACAGCTCCTGTTACATTTCACAGGATTGTCCCGTACAGAAACAGGGTTCCCAGAAAACAGGCCCACAGAATGACAGATTATCCACTTTACATAACATTGGGCAATAGGTGCTTTTCCACATATTCGTATTTTTTCACGCTTGACCCACTTGGAGTGTTGGTTGCTGAAAAGTTCAATGTTAGTCTCATCTGCTCAAAAAACACAGTTCAAATTAAAGTTCGTGAAGATTTTAGCGATATGCTTCACTGAAACCGGGTCCTCATCAACCCTTGTTGGTTCCAATTCCAGTTGCTCTACACTTCTTAATTATTGCTCTGACTGCCTCTTTAAAATGCCATCTTTACTTGTCTTTCTTCTTTGAATAGAGTTTGATCAAAGTAATGTGTGTCTGTGTCATGTCATATTTAAGCTATAGAGATATGGAAGCAAATGTGTCCCAATATTCAAATTAAAATGTATTAACAGAAATGGTTTTTCATTTTCAAAATGAAGCTGCATTTTTTGACTCATAAATGAAATTGCTAATAGATATTTCAAACTGCGTTCCATAAATGAACAATTTTGAACAGCATGAAAACGAAAAAGCATTTTCCTCTTAGTTATTTCTTTCGTTGTGTCACACAATGAGCAGTCTTCAAGAAGAAAATGAAAACGCAGTTTTAAATATTGATTTGCAATTTCATTTATGAGTCTATAAATGCAGCTATAACTTCAAAATGAAAAAGCATTTCTGTTAATACATTCTAATTTACAAATTTGAGATTTCAAAATGAATATTGGTCACTTTTTGCTGGGACATATTTTGAAAATGAAATGTTAAACCTTATTTTATTTATCATTTTAATTAATTTACAAATTGAGCAGTCTTGGAAAAGAAAATGAAAATGCAGTTTGAATGATTTATTTTAAATTTTATTTTTGAGTCACAAAATGCAGCTTCATTTGGAAAATGAAAAAGCATTTCATTAATACATTTCAATTTGAATATTGAGACACATTTGCCTTCATAATAGAGAAACTAAATCACGGATTACAAATTAAAAGTTTTACAACAGTATGATGAACATAAAGGCTTAAAATGCTTCAGTTATATCTATTTTATAGGAACTGTTTAGAGTTCCAATAAGTGTGTGTGAAATTCTCCTCCTGCAGTAAAAGCTGAATGTATTTTATAATATACATGTATACCATAATATAATATTTTCACTGCTTTTGTTCTTCAGCGAGGCTAAGCATTAATGTGCTGGATGTCAACGACAACGCCCCTCGTTTTCGGCCCTTCGGAGTCACAAACTTCACAGAGAAGATTTTAGAAGGAGCTCAGCCAGGAACAACATTGCTGTCTGTGTCAGCTGTAGACCCTGATAAAGGTCCCAATGGTCAGATCAGTTATCAGCTCCTCCACTTGCCTAGAGGGGAATATGTTAGACTGGAGGACACCTCTACTGGTAAGATCACCTGTAAGGTGCTGCAGATTTCTTTCAAAGAACAAACACATAATTTATTGTATATCAACAGTGAAATTTACGTTAACACGTGTTTTAGACAGAAAAATATGAATTATAACTGCTGCTGCTTTTTTAGGAAAGATTGTGGCCAATCAGACGGTGGATTTTGAGAAAGTGCAGTGGCTAAATTTCACCATACGGGCTCAGGATCAAGGAACTCCTCCAATGAGCAGTGAGCTTCCAGTTTATTTGCAGATAGTGGACGTCAATGACAACAACCCGGTTTTTCTGCAACCCTCCTATCAGGTACTGAACAGGTTAGACCTGTAAAGAGATGCTGGTTATAAAATGTTTCCCATAAACTCAAGGAAGTTAGGGAGAAATGTGTGACCTGCCACTGTCAATAATGAACAGGTGCAGTTCAATGAATTAGAATACCATTAAAAGGTCATATTATTTCAATTCAATTCAGTTCAATTCAAAAGTACTTAATTAATCCCAAAGGTAAATTAAATATTGTTGTAGCTCATATTATGCAGGTTTCTTCAAAGAGCCGTTGTAGATGCTGATGGTTGTGGGTAGGAAGGATCTCCAGTAGAGGTCTGTCTTACAGCAGATCTGAAGAAGGATCTGACAGAAGAAACTCTGTTGTTGTACAAAAGCCTGATAAAGAGGATGCTCAGGGTTCTCCATAATGTTCTTCATTTTATGAAGAATCCGTCTTTGCACAATGATCTCCAGAGGTTCCAGAGGAGTCCCCAGAACAGAGCCAGCCTTTTTTATCAGTTTGTTGAGTTTTTTCCAGTCCCTGGCTCTGATGTTGCTACCCCAGCAGATTATAGTAGAAGACATCACACTACCCACAACAGACGTATAGAAGATATGCAGCATCTTGCTGGATGCACTAAAGGACCTAAGCTTCAAGAATTGCAGTCTGCTCTGTCCCTTCTTGTAGACCCCACTCTCTTGTCCATACTGGTAAATGCAAACCATTACTTGAAGTTCTGCCTCAAGAGGACTGAGCCTGCAGTGAAGGGACAGTAGAGAGACAGACTCACAACAGCTGGGGTCTGAGCTTCAAGAGCCAACACACACAGACGTGATCCAGAACAAGGGCTACAACTGTCATACTCCTGATGTCAAGCTACTGCTGAACCAGAGAAGATGTCCGAAGCGTCCTTCCTGGGCTAAGGAGAAAAAGGAATGGGCTGTTACTCAATGGTCCAACGTCCTGTTTTCAGATTAAACTAAATTTAACATTTTATTCAGAAATCATGGTCCCAAAGTCTGGAGGAAGAGTGCAGAAATCCAAGCTGCTTAAGGTCCATTTTAATGTTTTCACTGTCAATGATGTCTTGGGGAGTTGTCATCTGATGGTATTGGTCCATTGGCTTTTATTAACTCCAAAGTCAGGACTTTATTGCTCTGATATAATATTCGAAATTTCTGAGACACTGATGTCGGTTTTTATTAGTTTAAGCTATAATAATGAAAATAAACAGAAATAAATGCTTGAACTATATCACTCTGTTTGTAATAAATCTATATAAGATTACGTTCACCTTTTATCAAATTACTGAAATAAAGAAAGTTTTTGGTGGCACCTCAATTCACCTAGATTTACACATAATGTTTCTCTTGTTTCTAGAAACCCGTCTTTGAGAATGTGGACTTAGGCACCACCATAGTTCGTGTAACAGCCACAGATGCTGATTCTGGACTTTTTGCCGTCATCGAGTACAGCCTCGTGGATGGAGAGGGCAGGTTTGGCATCAGATCATCCACTGTAAGTTCATCCAGAAAACTCAACAATTCAACCATTTCCTTATCAGTTTAGAAATTACAGAATAGGTTTTTTTTTCCTTCTAAAATCTTGATGTTTACTTTTAATGTATTTTGGGGTACTCATAATTACTTTTCCTTAGAACCTTTTGAGCTGCAGCGTTTGTGGACAGGGCAGACAGTTTCTTTTTGGCAAATTTAAACAATAGAAAAAACATGTACTGACTGGTAAGAAGGGGCCTGCTGTGTTTTTCTTCTCGGACTGCTGAGAGTAATCATGTCTGGAAATGAAAGCTTAACCAAAACATCAGTGTCTCATGCTCAGTCTACATATTTCAGCTCCACGCTGTCTGTGAGACACGCAGAAGCAGAATAATATTCCTTATGACTCCACCACTCCCACTAAGTACTTCCTTCCTAATCATTCCTTGTCCTCTTTCTTTGTAAGGGAGAAATCTACATCCTCTCCCCTTTGGACAGGGAGACAAAGGACCACTACACTTTAACTGCTGTTGCACGAGACAACCCTGGGGGGAGTCCTAACAACAGAAGAGAGAGCTCTGTTCAGGTAGAAACAACTAGAGAGTAATGCATCATATCAGACCAATGGAAACATTGTTAGAGTTTTTCAAGGGATACACAGATGTTTAGAAAATAAAAATTGTATACACAATGTAAAAAAGAAATTTTTCGCAAAGGTTTTAGATCATTTAGAATTGCAATTTTTTATTTTATTTTTTTTTGCTAAATGCCAGAATAATGAGAGAATATTTAGAAAACTTTCTTTGGTACTTTTTAACTTGATGTGCAACATGTGAGTTTATTGGAGGCACACTGGTAGATGAATTTATAGGCAATACCTCGAACAAGCAGCCTTTTTTGGTCCAAAGTGTGTCGATCAATCTCAAAACAAATGTGAAAGAACTTTTCAAGATCCTGGATGAAGCCAGTTATCCACAGTGAAACAAGAGCATCATGGGCTGAAAGTCCACTCAGCGAAGAAGAAGCCATTATGCCAAAAAGCCACATAGAAAACCAGATTACAGTTGGCAAATCAGGGGCAAAGAGCTTAATTTTTTCAGAGAAATGACGAAGCTAAAATACTAATGTTTGACTATATTAGCCTGAAAACAGCATCATATGTTGCAGAAAGTGTTTTATCAGAAAAAAGCCCTCATCTCAGTATCAGAACATTTGTGGGCTAATCTGAAAAGGTGTGTGTCTGAAAGACAGCCTACAACCCTGACCCAGTTACACGAGTTCTGTTGGGAGGAATGGGGCAAAATCCCAATAAGCTATAGTGTGAAGTTTGTGGAAGAATATACAAAACATTTGACCCAAGTTAAACAGTTTAAAAGGAAATTCTATAAAATACCAAGAAAATGGATGGATGGAAGGTTCTGAATATAAAGAAATAATCTCTCGTTATTCTGGCAATTAGCAAATAATAAATACATTGTGGTAATCCTCACTGACCTAAAACAGAAAAACCTTAGTCCAATTTAATGTCTGGTGGTATGGATTAACCCTAAAAAGCTGTTAAATATTATGGATAAATCATCTTTTCTGTGTGACTCCTCAGGTTCTGGTGACGGTTCTGGATGTCAACGACTATCGTCCGCGCTTCACAAATCGAGTGTATAACACCAGCGTGTTTGAGAATAAACCCAGCGGTACGTCTGTGATAACAGTCACAGCCATTGACCTGGATGAAGGAGAGAATGCTGCAATAATTTATAGCATACTTGGACCTAATGTAGGTAAGAAATTACCAACAAATGACAGAAGACCTGATTTTCTAGAGCAATTTGCCAAAATATCCATACTGTTTAAACTTTTTCACATTTCATCACATTAGAACTACAAAGGTGTATTTTAGGGGGATTTTATTCAACGACACAATGCACACCTGTAAAGTGGCAGCAAACGGGTAAATACGTTTCTAAATGTATATGTTAGACCAACACAAAGCAGATATGTTGGATCCAAATTTAGATTTTTTCATGTTAATTTTATTTAGCTTTCTGCTTACTACAGGTCCTTCTCAAAAAATTAGCATATTGTGATGAAGTTCATTATTTTCCATAATGTCATGATGAAAATTTAACATTCATATATTTTAGATTCATTGCACACTAACTGAAATATTTCAGGTCTTTTATTGTCTTAATACAGATGATTTTGGCATACAGCTCATGAAAACCCAAAATTCCTATCTCACAAAATTAGCATATCATTAAAAGGGTCTCTAAACGAGCTATGAACCTAATCATCTGAATCAATGAGTTAACTCTAAACACCTGCAAAAGATTCCTGAGGCCTTTAAAACTCCCAGCCTGGTTCATCAATCAAAACCCGAATCATGGGTAAGACTGCCAACCTGACTGCTGTCCAGAAGGCCACTATTGACACCCTCAAGCAAGAGGGTAAGACACAGAAATAAATTTCTGAACGAATAGGCTGTTCCCAGAGTGCTGTATCAAGGCACCTCAGTGGGAAGTCTGTGGGAAGGAAAAAGTGTGGCAGAAAACGCTGCACAACGAGAAGAGGTGACCGGACCCTGAGGAAGATTGTGAGAAGGGCCGATTCCAGACCTTGGGGGACCTGCGGAAGCAGTGGACTGAGTCTGGAGTAGAAACATCCAGAGCCACCGTGCACAGGCGTGTGCAGGAAATGGGCTACAGGTGCCGCATTCCCCAGACCTGGGCTACAGAGAAGCAGCACTGGACTGTTGCTCAGTGGTCCAAAGTACTTTTTTCGGATGAAAGCAAATTCTGCATGTCATTCGGAAATCAAGGTGCCAGAGTCTGGAGGAAGACTGGGGAGAAGGAAATGCCAAAATGCCAGAAGTCCAGTGTCAAGTACCCACAGTCAGTGATGGTCTGGGGTGCCGTGTCAGCTGCTGGTGTTGGTCCACTGTGTTTTATCAAGGGCAGGGTCAATGCAGCTAAATATCAGGAGATTTTGGAGCACTTCATGCTTCCATCTGCTGAAAAGCTTTATGGAGATGAAGATTTCATTTTTCAGCACGACCTGGCACCTGCTCACAGTGCCAAAACCACTGGTAAATGGTTTACTGACCATGGTATCACTGTGCTCAATTGGCCTGCCAGCTCTCCTGACCTGAACCCCATAGAGAATCTGTGGGATATTGTGAAGAGAACGTTGAGAGACTCAAGACCCAACACTCTGGATGAGCTAAAGGCCGCTATCGAAGCATCCTGGGCCTCCATAAGACCTCAGCAGTGCCACAGGCTGATTGCCTCCATGCCACGCCGCATTGAAGCAGTCATTTCTGCAAAAGGATTCCTGACCAAGTATTGAGTGCATAACTGTACATGATTATTTGAAGGTTGACGTTTTTTGTATTAAAAACACTTTTCTTTTATTGGTTGGATGAAATATGCTAATTTTGTGAGATAGGAATTGTGGGTTTTCATGAGCTGTATGCCAAAATCATCCATATTAAGACAATAAAAGACCTGAAATATTTCAGTTAGTGTGCAATGAATCTAAAATATATGAATATTAAATTTTCATCATTACATTATAGAAAATAATGAACTTTATCACAATATCCTAATTTTTTGAGAAGGACCTGTATACTTCACCAGAGAGACGGACCATAGTTGAATGGATCTAAATACAGGCCAGTCCTGCATGAAAAGACTGGAGACTTGGGCAGAGGTTCGCCTTCCAACAGGACCCTAAACATACAAACAGACCTACAATGAGATGCTTTCAATCAAAGTATATCCATGTATTAGAATGGCCTAGTCAAAGTCCACACCTATATTCTGTTGAGATTGAAAATAATGTGCACAGAATCCTACAAAAATGAACAGAATTATGATGTTGTAATATGACAAAATGTGAAAATGTTTTTTGGTTGTAAATATTTCTGCAGTACAGTACTGGGTATATTTCTGTCATTTCAATTGTTTGCGCACAAGAGGGCAGTGTTCTGCAGGTTGTTTTGAGTTGAGAGAGGATCTCATTAATCTGAATCCACATGGAAAATATGAATTTAGTCATTTGCCTTTGGTCATGTGTGCATTGGTAAATATTAAAATATTACAATGAACTGGATAATTAGCAGTGATAAATCTGAATATGAGATACAATACCTTCTAAAAATGTAACAAGTCACATAAAAAGTGGAATTTTCCCCCCTTGTAGTGAAGATTAGGCAGTAAAAACTAATAATTCAGAGATCATGTTTCATTACATTCTGTATTTATTTGAAAGAGCATGGCTTAATTTTTTAATGCAGCTATTCATGGTCCAGCATGTTCATCTGCCCTCCTGTGTCTTTGGTTTTTTAGATGCGTTCTCCCTGGATCCAATTACCGGATTGGTTCGATCCCGCCGCCTGCTACAGTCTTCTGAACGTTTCAACTTTACTGTTGTAGCTACAGACCAGGGACGTCCTCCTTTGTGGGGCACTGCAGACCTGATCATCACAGTTATAGATGTCAATGACAACAGACCTGTGTTTGTCAGACCAGCTAATGGAACCATCATTCATATCTCTGAGGTATCTGCATTTCCTGTCCTGCTCCTTACATATCTGTCCGTATGCAATATGTGCCCTCTTCTTGGAATTATCTGTCTTTTTAATTCAGCTTTTCTCTGGATCTGAGTTTAGTTAGGTTAAAGTGACGTGCACATGTAGATTATCCATATTTCCATCCTAAACGGTCTGTTTTTAATCATCTCAGTGAAGATGATACGAATGATTTTAAATGTATTGCAAGTCAAATTGCATTTGATCTGAATGAATTCTGTGTTTGTAATGCAGACCAAAAAGATCACTTTAACAACACTGAGCTACTGTTGTCACCAACAATGTTTTTATTATTGTAAACTTCATGAAGCCTCCTGGCAGCAACTATTTATCCAGATAGAAATTATTATGTCCCTGAAACTGATCTGAGTCATGTAACATTCATTAAATCTGAGTCCAACTGCCGTTCCTTCTTTCCATTTCTTAGATCTTTTGTCCCAACAGGATTTTCTGCAGGTCAGCCTCAAAATGCTGCTCCAACATCAAGTCTTTTTCCTTTTAACATTGTTTTCATGTAGAACTGTTTGCTGAAATTCTAGGCTAATGTTATCATATTTACTCTGTGTTTTGATATGACTCATTGATAATTCAGGTGGGAACAATTTTCATTGTGGCTCCAGTGAACTGTGTGTGGACAAAACCTACAGAGAAAGTTGTTTTCATGCTTGATAAAGACATCCATTTGCTTTGAATGTTACAAAACTTATCGGTGTTTCAGCTGCACAACTCTCCCCACACAAACAGCCGATTAGGAGTTAAGTCAGTGACTCTGACACGGATGATTTTAAATGCCATGATTGGAACCCCAATCTGATACTTTGGATCGGGCTGGGACATCCACAGTAGCTGCCATCATGTCAAAATATAAATTAGCTTGATGAACTACCAGCTAATTGTGGGAGAATCAAACATGCAGAATCTTAAATTATGCAATACTTTAGTACAGCAGGTGAAGTAAATGTTAGTGAAGGTGAAGATCTACTTCTTTTAGCAATAGATGCTTTGTTTTTGCAAACAAATGCCAATAACTTAAGCAAGGCTAAAATTTGCTAATCCTGGGGGATAGCACTCGAGATAACATGTTGCATGTCTGTGATCAGCATTTTAATCGGTAGGTTTTATTTGATCAATAGGCAGAACAGACATAAATAAAAGTACCATTAAGACCGTCCAATCTCTTACAGTCAACATTTGGTGACTCACTTCATTCTTTCTTTATTTACCACTTGTACCCATAGGCCTTTAGGTAGCAGGTCCTTTTATTAAATGTTTTCCTTACTTACTTTTTACTCTGTTAGAAACAGATTTGTTGTGGTTTTTGGTAACTGCTGGGATGCCATTTTTCTCTGCCAAACTATCTGTTCCAAAAATCAGCCCATATCCCACCAGACAAAACCTCCTCAAACTGGATTAAACTTGCAATTAGGAAATTATCAATGTTTATAAAAGTAAACTAGTTTATTTTTCTGTTTTCTGGAACTCTGTCTCTGTCTGTGCAGGAGCAGCTTCCAGGCCTGCTCGTGTATGAGGTGCATGCAACCGACGCTGACGAAGGCGTGAACGGAGAGGTCCGCTATGCCTTTCTGCAGACAGGAGCTGGGAACAGAGACTGGGAAAGCTTCCATATAGACGCCATGTCTGGAGTCATCACCACTACAGTGAAACTGGACCGAGAGAAACAAGCCCTCCTCAGCGTGAGTCCACAGTGCCCCTGTCACTTCTGCAACCAAGACAGTACATTTCCTTTGCTCCGAGTAACTGTTTGCAAATCACTCTCTCAGCTTATCATCGTGGCCCATGACATGGGTCAACCAGTGCCTTATGAGACCATGCAGCCTCTGCAGGTGGCGCTGTTGGATATTGATGATAATGAACCGGTCTTCCTCAAGCCACCAGTAAGTGTTAAGCTGTTATTTAAGTGTGCAGTTAATGGTTGTTTGCATGTTGTAATGATTTGTTTATGACTTCAGCGTGGCAGCTTGCCCTACCAGAGGCTGACCGTGCCAGAGCACTCTCCCCCTGGTACTGTGGTGGGCAACATAACCAGAGCTGTGGATGCCGATGAGGGCTCCAATGCCATTGTCTATTATTTCATTGCAGGTACAATGGGATTCTTTGAAGATGGGTACATGTGCCATTGCTTTGCATTTCATGATGAAAAATATCCATTTATTTATGGTAGTCCCTCAATGGTAACTAACTCCTGGATTCAAGGACAGTAGATAAAGAAGTTTTCTGAACATATTGTCTTCCCATTGTGTGAGCGCATGAAAGCAATCACATTTCAAAAACAAGAGAATAATGCCGACATTTGTAAAGATCCATCTTCACCTGACATCTTTTTTATGTCCTCCTCCCATGCTGAAGGAGGAAACAGTGATGCAAACTTTGGGCTGAGTCTTGAAGGAGAGCTGAAGGTCCTCAAGGATCTGGACAGGGAGGAGATCCCAGCCTACTCCATCATCATCAAGGCTTCCAGCAACAGGAGCTGGACTCCTTCCAAGGGCCAGAGGTCATTACGGGCCAAAGTGCTGGACCCTGCACTTGACCCAAGCCTTCTGGCAGTCCGAATTGAACTCGAGGACATAAATGACCAGACGCCACGGTTTAGTAAGGCAGAATACACTGCAGGTAAAAGATGCTGCTGGTGGTTTGTGTGTGATGGTGTGTGTAAAACTAGACTAACCTTCTCTCTTTGGGGTTTTGGTTCAGGTGTTGCAGCAAATGCTAAAGTTGGCTCAGAGCTCATCAAGCTGGTAGCTATAGATAATGACATTGGGAATAACAGTGTGGTCCAGTACCATATTGTTACAATCCGCTACTTCCCGACCCGGAGCAATGGCAGCGAGGATATAGGCAACGTCTTCACCATTGGTGAGAAAGTTTAGCCAATAGACGCATCAGATCTCATTTATTAAACCTGGGTACGACAACATGTTGGCTGCATGGTAATTTGAACAGAGATTTTGATTCCATTAGTTAGGGCATAAGCAAAGATAAGCCCGTCCTCAGACACTGAAGTTTATGTCAGTTTGGACCTGCCCTGCAGTCGAGGAAGTGAAGGAGTGTCTGAGGATTATTAGTCAATACTACAGTAGTACAAAATGAAGTTTAGCTGCAACAGATTTTAGGTGTTCTGTTTATTGTAGGTTATACTTGGTTGACTTCTTCAACAGTTACTTCGAAGAGTAGAGAAGCTGTTTCCAGAAATGTGCCACAAGCTTCAGAGAATTAGCCTAAATATCATAGGAGACTTAAATACTGAACACTTGTCCACTTATTTGACAGGATGGGCAATGTTTGGATGCAATTTTTAATTTCTCAAAAATAAACAATTTTTAGCTGTGACTAAGCTCAGGATTTTTTAGTAAGGCACACTTAATGCGACATTACTGTATGATCTGGACAGTGTGTCATTAAATTCTCACGATGTTTACCCACATGTAAGGAGATCTGTCGACAGCGTTATGTCTTGGGCTGCATTCAGCTGATTATGCACTTTTTAATGATGTGTAGCTATTAACTCGTTTTGATCTTTAAGACACATGACTGAAATTATGCCAAGAACTGCATTTAAGAATTGGAACCCTGGCGTTCAAAGCCACAACAGACCTGGTGCTCTCCATGGTGGAGGTTTTAGACACTGAGAGGTACGTAGGTCTGCCTTGGATTAGATGGAGAACTCTGCAGTTCCTGCTTCAGAAAGTGTTTGACATTATTTTGGCCCGTACAGTCCTGCACAATATTGCGCTGGGCAGCCAGGTTTAATTTGATGCTTTGAGGAAGGAGTGATGAACTGATCTGGGCCTGATGGTTGAGACAGAAATCAGACCTCCTACAGTACTCACAATATGTGACAGCTTGATAAACATGTATTTTTGGCAAGTATGAGTTTTTAGAATTAGAAAACATCTCAAAATATTTGACAGAAAAGCAACGTTTCAGGCGTTTTGTTTTCAACTGTTGCTTGTATGTTTCAGGCATCTGTTCAGCTCTATCAGCATGAGCAGTATGTAATTCATTACGTAACATTTAATGAGAATAATCAGATTTTAAAATAAGAAACAAGGTTTTTTGAGGCTTTTTGAACAACAGTTTTGACTCCTGCAGGGTGTGATTTGTTTTCCTTTTCCATCTTGTCGCAGGTTTGACTGATGGAATGATCCGAACTTATGACCTCTTCACATCTTATAATCCGGGTTACTTTCAGCTTGAGATTTTAGCTTGTGACTTTGCTGGTCACAGTGCCACTGCAAACGTGAACATCTACATCCTCCGAGATGACCAGAGGGTCAAGATAGTCTTTAATGAGATACCTGACTGGGTTCGTGAGAACCAGGATGATTTCATCAGCCTGCTGTCCAACATCACAGGGGCTATTGTAAACCTGGATGACATACAGGTAAGACTTCCTCTTTTTTACTGTCTTATGGATTTTTATTTGTTTCTGTTTTGTTTGTACAGAGCCTTCAAATGTATTGATACACACTGAATTTTTGCATAATTTGTCTTGTCCCACAGCCATAAATGTCCATGTTTTTTGCTGGGATCTTGTGCGACAGACCAGCACAAAGTAGCATAAACTGTGTCTCTGCTACAGAAGAAAAAGAATAAAAATCTGAAAAGTGTGGCATGCATCTACATATTCATCCTGAATCAATACTTTGTAGAGGTAGAGCCACATTTTGCTGCAGTTATAATGTTTTATAGGGTATGTCTCTCTAGACTTTGACTAGGCTATTCTAACACAATAACATGCCTTGATCCAAACCATTTCATTGTAGCTCTGCTGCATGTTTAGCTCATTGTCCTGCTGGAAGGTGAACATCTGCCCTACCCCCAAGGCCCTTCCTGTATTTAGCTCCATCCATTTTCCCATTAACTCTAACCAGATCCCCTGTCCCTGTTGAGGAAAAGCATTCCCATTGCATGGCGTTGCCACCACCATGTGTCACAGTGGGGTTGGTGTGGTGAGTGTATTGTTTAGTGTTAGTTGTCCTCCACAAATATCATTTTGCATGTAGGGTACAATATTTGGTCTCATTGGTCCAGAGGACCTTTTTACACTTGTTTAATGTGTGTCCTTTGTGGCTTGTGCCAAACTTTAAACAGGACTGGTTGCACTGAATAAATTAAAAGGGGCTGAATTTATGTACATGACACACTTTTCTGATTTTTTTATTTGTAAATACAATTAAAAACCACGTATGTTGGTTTATCAGACACAATCCAAATAAAATACATTGAAGTTTGTTCTTGTAACATATCAAATTGTGAAAACATGGGCATCTTATATTGCATATGATATTTTAATCTGCCTCTAATAATTTGTAGTTCCATGTGGACAAGAAGGGCAGAGTGAGCTACGCTCAGACTGACATGCTCATCCATGTTGTCAACAATCAGACCAACACCATCCTCGATGTTGAAAGGTCTTTTTCTCCTTCTTAAAAAGCTTTAAACCCATGTTGTCAGCCATGTTAGGATCAGTAAGGCCCGTATATTAACTGTACTCTGTGCATGTTTGTAGAGTCATCCAAATGATTGATGAGAATAAGGAGCAACTGAGGAGTCTGTTTCGGACGTACAATGTGGTGGATGTTCAGCCTGCTATTGGTGACGAACTGCCTGACGACATCTCCACTCTGCAGGTTTGCAAAAAGCTGAGAGTTTTCCAGCTCAGACACGTTGGGAGTTATTTTTTTACTGGTGTTTTTTTTATTTTTTGTTTTTCCTTCCCTTTCACAGCTGGTGATCATTATCCTGGCCGTGCTGCTGTGCTTGGCAGGGATTTTGTTTGTAACAATGAACTGGCATTATCGCAGAGTGTAAGAATCCTGCAGATAATTGTACTGTGGCAGATTCCTTTTAAATACGGAGTGATTTAAAGCCAGTTGAGGCACACATGTTTTAATCTGTCTGCCTGAGTTGCACAGTAACATTCTTATCTCCTCATGTGTTTCTTGTTGTGATGCAGACACCAGAGGAAGCTTAAAGCTATTGTTGCAGGATCAACAGGTGAGGGGAACCTGTTTTGCAGACAGTGATGTACCGTCCAAAATGGTACTTGGGACAAATTCATAACAGTTTTTCTTTTTATTTGCCTTCTGCCATGCAGGAAACCAAGGTCTAATGGATATCCTGGACATGCCAAACACCAACAAGTATTCGTTTGAGGGGTGAGATCTATATCCAAGCAAACCTGAGTGGTACACTTTCTTTATTAGAAGAGTCTAGAATTTTGTGATTTCTGAGGGGTTTTTTGTGCTTTATTATTTTGACTGTGAGGTTTATTAGCAACATTTTGGAGATTCCACCAGATGTATTTTTGAAACACAAATCCTTTACATGCAAAATTATTTAGAATTTTTTTCATTGATCAGTCACATTAATTAGGTGCACTTGAAAAGTTGGACTTCTGTTCCATTGTCCTACCTCAGAGTGTCCCTTGTTTTTAGGGCTAGCTCCATATTTAGCATAGTGACAAAAGCCAACCTGAAAACAGGACTTTGTCTGACTAGATAACTTCCAGAAACCATGCTGGTACATTGAGCATCTTACTTAAGGATGCAACTGTGCCATTTCCTACCACAGAGCTAATCCCGTTTGGATGGACCCATTCTGTCGCAACCTCGAGCTAGCTGCACAGGCTGACCATGAGGACGACCTGCCTGAGAACCTGAGTGAGATCACTGACCTGTGGAACAGCCCAGCACGCACTCACGTGAGTACCAACATTCATCTGGCTTCTCTTATTACTCTGGACTGGAGTTTATTCACTTTGTTTACAGTTTGGGTCAGACATGTACATACACATCATCAGCATCGGCATCAAAAATGAATTGTTTGCTTTTATGGATTCATTTGAGTGGTTCTTTTTCCAGGGTGTACTGATATATAACTTTATTGTTTCCTTGAACTATAATTGGGTGCAAACATTTGAATGTGTTGTGTATTTTCTCTGATCCACACAAGGCCAAAATTATACATGCGGGCTCAAGTAGATACGTACACCTTCAAAAATGTTTGGATAAATGTCCTTCAGCAAGGTGCAAGAAAAAAGCTTCAACAGGCCTCTGGCGTAATTGTATGTGGATACTTGACCATTCTTCTTATTTGACATTGACCTGACTTCAAAGCATAATCTGCAAGTTATAAATGCCCGTGACACGCTTTTCCCACAAATGCAGAAATTGAAAGTAAACATCTATATATTGATGAAATGGGCACTAAAAAGACGTGATAAAAGACAATTGTGACACAAAATAAGCATATTTTAATGTTAAATTAGCATTTCCAAAATCGCTTGGAAATGACATGAAAGGGGGAATCTCCAGTCATTTATTGTGTGAGCATCAATGATAAACTCTTCAGGTAGAAGCCAAATTGCGTTAAAAACAGCATTAATATGGTGAAACAGTGCATTGCTGGTGGTGGCAGCAACAGCCGTTAGTCTGCACTACTTTCCTGAAGTAAAGAGGATCAGATCAGAGCTACCTGGATCAGAGCTGGAAAACTGGAGACAGATGGGCTGGTCCCACCAAGTACAGATAAGTGTGATTGGAGGACTTTTTGGCAAACTGTTCCAAACAAGAAACCTCTGACTTAACAAGAGAAATTATGTCAGAGGTCAGGATATCTGACAGACAATGGAGATTATTGGACACGGAGACAGAAATGAAAAGGAAAAAAAAAAAAGCACGAAAGAAAGATATGTGGGGCAAAAAGGAAAGGGGGAGAGAAGGAGAAAAGAATGGAGGAAAGAAAGAAGGATGAAGAGAATACAAGATAACACCCTGCTTGCTTCTAAACGTTCATATTACCAGCTTTCTTACCGAAATGTGCACTGTACTTATCAAGATGTGTGTGTATACAAGGTTTCTCCATTAAAAATATGCAATAGCCAGTGTGAGGAGACCTGCCCCCCTGGACACAAAAAACAGGCACACACAGTCACAATCACATATTCTCACACTCATGCATACACATAAAAACACTCACACCCACACACCCAATGTCGTACACTCACTCACACTCCCCATACATGCTTTATACTCCCAGGTCCAGGTGCCGATACCCCATAGGGGTATCGGCACCTGGACCCAGGGGTTTGTCCCTTTCCCTTCGGGGGTGGAGACAGGCAGACCGCCCCAGCACCTGAACCTGGTCTAGGCTAGCCCAGCTCATGCCTGAATCCGGGGCGACCCCGTCCTGGACCTTGACCCCAGTCCTCAAACAACCCCGATCCTCATCCGGGGAGGGGCCCATGTACAAAAGAGGGGTCTACACGGTCCACACAAGCCCGCCAACCAGAGATTAAAATAGTCCCAATCCCCAATGAATTCCGATCCCAACCCCATGAGTCCTCCACCCCCAATGAACCCGACAGGAATCTCCCCACTGGGCCACCCAAATCAGGTCACAGATATCGAACACATGCCCAAATGCCATGAATCACCCCCTCACAGCACATGGGCACACTCCCACAGAAGAGCTTCATCCCCGATAAGCCGACAAAGCAACACCCACACAGCGCAAGCTCCACACACAGCCCCACTCCAACCACCCCGGCCGTGTCCTGCCCCCACCACACAGCGCGCCACAACTGCAAGGCAAGGGCCCTGCGCAACGCAGCTCCAGCCCCCGCCCGCAGGCGCAACAGGGCAGACATTGTCGAGCACCGAGGTCACAACGGAGCCCCCGACCCCACACCAAGACAGGACAAACTCACCCAGCAAGAGGTCCCTGGCCAGGGGCAAGCACTCGGAGCCAGCGTCCCCCACCCCGCTCCTGCAACCACACAGACACAGCACATCACTGCCACTGAAATGATAGCCCAGGTAGAAACATTATCCAGCTCAGCTCTACCATCACCGCTCAGCCGATCCAGATGCAGGTGACCCCACATCCAAGAAGAGGACACAACCCCCTCACCCCACACGCTGCAGTCCCCCACGCCACCCCCTAGCCCGCCACCCTGACCCCCCCCCCCCAGACACAACAGCCAGCAGAGCAGCACACTGCCAAGTCCGCCCAACCATTCGGCCACCGTTAGCAGCCCCATCCCACAGAAGAAAGCATTGGAGGAAGGCCACCACTGCACGCCAAGGACCGGGCACCCCACTAACCCCACACCCAAACCTCAGAGGAGCCCCAGGATGCCGGTCACCCACCTTCCCACATGGTACACCCAACCGCACAAAGCAAGCTGGCCAGCCCCTCCATCAAAGCAAAGCCATATCTCAATCAACACTGCACACCGCCCGGCCAAGACCCCCTCGCCGGAGCCCAACGCCTCCCCGACTGATGGACCGGGCATCGAAGCCGGGGACCGAGATCCAAGGCAATCCAGTTCTCTAAAGATTTTAATATAAAGTTAAAGAAATGACCCACCGGGTAGTGTCTTCAGATCTTGAATCATTCCTTGTGTCTGCTGCTACTCCATGCAGCTCACTTCGCCTCTGGTTGTTTCATTCAGTGCCGTATTTACTGTAACCCTAGATTTACACTGTATCTGCTCCGGTCCGGTCCGCTGCAAAGCTCGGAGGACCTCCAAGAACCATACGCAGATTGAGCAATAAAAGCCAGTGATAAATGCAGTAGCAAGTCCAAAACAAGTCATTCTGTGGGAGTTTGTGTGACAAGATGGCGCCGCAGATGGTCGCCTCGGCGTGTTGGTGCGCATTGTTTTGTTTTGTTTTTTGCTTTAAAACGGTCTTCTGTGATGGTACCCGGAGCTCTCTCACCAGAGAAGAACTCATGAACATCAGGGCTACTACACCAGAGGAGTTATTTCCAACTTTTCTGCCTACTGCTCTGGAATTTTTGGACATTCTGGTCAAAGGTGCGCTCACCTTTGTTCACGCGGTGAAACGCCGGAAGAGAGGGAAACGGGCTGGGGTGCTGGTACGACTTCGCCAGCGTGGACTACGAACACCGTTACCTGGAATATTTCTCTCTAACGTGCGCTCACTTCCCAACAAAATTGACGAACTACAACTGCTGTTGGGGAAAAACAGGGACTTTTATTCATCGGCAGTTTTGTGCTTCACGGAGACGTGGCTGTGTGGATTAATACCGGACTCTGCGCCGCAGCTGGCAGGATTCCAGCTCTACAGAGCGGACAGAGACACGGAACTCTCCGGCAAAGCAAAAGGTGGAGGAATCTGTTTTTACCTCAACAGTGGTTGGTGCAACGACGTGACAGTGATTCAGCAGCACTGTTCTCCAGACCTGGAAGCCTTCATCATAAACTGTAAGCCTTTCTATTCCCCCCGTGAGTTCACTTCGTTCATTCTGGTCGGTGTTTACATCCCGCCGCAAGCTAACGTGCAGGTCGCACAGCGCACGCCGACCAGATACTGAGTGTGGAGCGGACCAACCCGGACTCCTTAGTAATCGTCGTTGGTGACTTTAACAAAGGTAATCTGACCCACGAACTCCCCAAATATAGACAGTTTATAAAATATCCGACCAGAGAGGACAACATTCTGGATCACTGTTACACCACCATCAGAGACGCTTATCACGCCGTCCCACGTGCTGCACTGGGCCAATCCGACCACATCATGGTCCACCTGATTCCTGCATACAGGCAGAAACTAAAGCTCTGCAAACCTGTTGTGAGGACGACAAGGAAGTGGAGCAGTGAGGCTGTGGAGAATCTTCAGGCGTGTTTAGGCTGTACAGACTGGGATGTGTTCAGGACTACTACCAACAGTCTGGACGAGTACACAGAGGCTGTGACTTCCTACATCAGATTCTGTGAGGACAGCTGTGTACCATCATGCACCAGGGTGAGTTACAACGACAAACCCTGGTTCACAGCTAAACTCAGAAGGTTAAGACTGGATAAGGAAGAGGCCTTCAGGAGTGGGGACAAAGACATATACAGAGAGGCAAAGTACAAGTTTGGCAAGGCAGTGAAAGAGGCCAAACGACTGTACTCTGAGAAGCTCCAAAACCAGTTCTCAGCCAACGACTCTGCGTCTGTCTGGAAAGGGCTCAAGCAAATCACCAACTACAAGCCGAAAGCCCCCCACTCCATCAACGACCGACGCCTCGCCAACGACCTGAACGATTTCTACTGCCGCTTTGAAAGACAAAGGGACAGTCCTGCAACCATCCCCCACGACACCCCCCAACAGCTGCAGCCACAATCCACCACCCCCATCTCTCCAACCTCAAGAGGGGCCTTGGCACCTCCAACCCCCACCCTGAAGTTTCCCCCCACCAGCTCCCTTCCCACGCCGAGGACGGCTCTTTCCATCCAGGAGAGGGACGTAAACAAACTCTTCAGGAGACAGAACCCCCGGAAAGCTGCTGGTCCGGATTCTGTCTCACCAGCCAGCCTGAAGCACTGCGTTGATCAGCTGTCTCCAGTCTTCACAGACATTTTTAACACCTCACTGGAGACATGTCATGTGCCAGCCTGCTTCAAGTCCTCCACCATCGTCCCTGTTCCCAAGAAGCCAAGGACCACAGGGCTTAATGACTTCAGACCCGTCGCCCTGACCTCTGTGGTGATGAAGTCCTTTGAGCGCCTTGTGCTCTCACACCTAAAAGACATCACCGACCCCCTCCTGGACCCCCTGCAGTTTGCCTACAGAGCCAACAGGTCTGTAGACAATGCAGTCAACCTAGCCCTTCACTTCACCCTCCGGCACCTGGACTCCACAGGAACCTACGCCAGGATCCTGTTTGTGGATTTCAGCTCTGCCTTCAACACCATCGTCCCAGTTCTGCTACAGGAGAAGCTCTCCCAGCTGAGTGTGCCCGACTCCACCTGCAGGTGGATCACTGACTTCCTGTCTGACAGGAAGCAGCGCGTGAGGCTGGGGAAGCACGTCTCTGACTCCCTGACCATCAGCACCGGTTCCCCCCAAGGCTGTGTTCTCTCTCCTCTGCTCTTCTCCCTGTACACCAACAGCTGCACCTCCAGTCACCAGTCTGTCAAGCTTCTGAAGTTTGCGGACAACACCACCCTGATCGGACTCATCTCTGATGGTGACGAGTCCGCGTACAGATGGGAGGTGGACCATCTGTTGGACTGGTGCAGCCAGAACAACCTTGAGCTCAACGCTCTAAAGACAGTGGAGATGGTTGTGGACTTCAGGCAGAACCCAGCCCCACCTGCCCCCATCACCCTCTGTGACTCCACAATTGACACTGTGGAATCTTTCCGCTTCCTGGGAACCATCATCTCCCAGGATCTCAAATGGGAGCCAAACATCAGCTCCCTCATCAAGAAAGCCCAGCAGAGGATGTTCTTCCTGCGGCAGCTGAAGAAATTCAACCTGCCAAAGACTATGATGGTGCACTTCTACACAGCCATCATTGAGTCCATCCTCACCTCCTCCATCACCATCTGGTACGCCGCTGCTACAACCAAGGATAAGGGCAGGCTGCAGCGTGTCATTCGGTCTGCTGAGAAGGTGATTGGCTGCAGTCTACTGTCGCTCCAGGAACTGTACACCTCCAGGACCCTGAAGCGGGCAGGGAAGATTCTGGCTGATCCCTCCCACCCCGGTCACAGACTCTTTGAGACTCTCCCCTCTGGCAGGAGACTGCGGTCCATCCGGACCAAAACCTCACGCCACAAGAACAGTTTTTTCCCATCTGCCACCAGCCTGGTTAACAAAGCCCGGAAACCACCTTGACATTCTCCTGTTCCCCCACACCCCCCCTTTTTTGCTGACAGGACACTTGTAACCGGTAATTCTATGCGTTACATTAACGCTCAGCTTGGGCTCCTGCTTTACTTGCACTGCCATACTTGCACAATGATCACCTGCACTGTTGTATTGCTCTTGCATCTTATACTGCTTACTCTCACTCACTTAAAACTGTGCACATATATTTATATTATATTGTAGATATGTTTATACTGTTTAATTTGTATTGTATTGCACCGACTACGCCAAAACAAATTCCTTGTATGTCCAAAAACGTACTTGGCAATAAAGCTTTTCTGATTCTGATTCTGATTCTGATTCTGATTAAACCAGTTAAACTGCTTCATTTTTTGTTTTATGCATCCAGATATTTTCATGTGTTTTCTTCTACATTGGATGATTTCACTGAGTGGAGCGAAGCTATATTTGTGGATTAATTTGGTGCATTTAATGTTTAATTGCTCAGTTTAGAATACCTTAGTTAACTCAGTAACTGATCTAATTGATCTAATGTAAACAACTGCTAATATGTACACGTGTAAATATACAGTACAGACCAAAGGTTTGGACACAAATTCTCATTGAAAGAGTTTTCTTTATTTTCATGACTATGAATATTGTAGTTTCACACTGAAGGCATCAAAACTATGAATTAACACATGTGGAATTATATACTGAACAAAAAAGTGTGAAACAACTGAAAATATGTCTTATATTCTAGGTTCTTCAAAGTAGCCACCTTTTGCTTTGATTACTGCTCTGCACACTCTTGGCATTCTGTTGATGAGCTTCAAGAGATAGTCATCTAAAATGGTTTTCACTTCACAGGTGTGCCCTGTCAGGTTTAATAAGTGGGATTTCAAGTCTTATAAATGGGGTTGGGACCATCAGTTGTGTTGTGCAGGAGGTGGATACAGTACACAGCTGATAGTCCTACTGAATAGACTGTTAGAATTTGTATTATGGCAAGAAAAAAGCAGCTAAGTAAAATAGCTGCTAGGAAACCACTGCTGAGGACAGGCAACAAGCAGAAGAGACTTGTTTGGGCTAAAGAACACAAGGAATGGACATTAGACCCGTGGAAATCTTTGCTTTGGTTTGATGAGTCCAAGTTTGAGATCTTTGGTTCCAACCACCGTGTCTTTGTGCGGCGCAGAAGAGGTGAACGGATGGACTCTACATGCCTGGTTCCCACCGTGAAGCATGGAGGAGGAGGTGTGATGGTGTGGGGGTGCTTTGCTGGTGACACTGTTGGGGATTTATTCAAAATTGAAGGCATAGTGAACCAGCATGGCTACCACAGCATCTTGAAGCGGCATGCTATTCCATCCGGTTTGCGTTTAGTTGGACCATCATTTATTTTTCAACAGGACAATGATCCCAAACACACCTCCAGGCTGTGTAAGGACTATTTAACCAAGAAGGAGAGTGATGGGGTGCTGCGCCAGATGACCTGGCCTCCACAGTCACCGGACCTGAACCCAATCGAGATGGTTTGGGTTTAGCTGGACCGCAGAGTGAAGGCAAAAGGGCCGACAAGTGCTAAACATCTCTGGGAACTCCTTCAAGACTGTTATTAAACCTGACAGGCCACACCTGTGAAGTGAAAACCATTTCAGGTGACTACCTCTTGAAGCTCATCAACAGAATGCCAAGAGTGTGTGGAGCAGTAATCAAAGCAAAAGGTGGCTACTTTGAAGAACCTAGAATATAAGACATATTTCCAGTTGTTTCACACTTTTTTGTTCAGTATATAATTCCACATGTGTTAATTCATAGTTTTGATGCCTTCAGTGTGAAGCTACAATATTCATAGTCGTGAAAATAAAGAAAACTCTTTGAATGAGGTGTGTCCAAACTTTTGGCATGTACTGTAAATATATGTGTGTATTTATTAATATAGATCTAGGCTTTCTTTAGTGAATTATTTTGAAAATCTGGATGTTGTACTCATTCTGTTTCCTGGTGATGTGGTTTGATTCATGCATACTGACTCCGGCATCCAGTAAAAAATGTCTGCCCGCGCCTTGCAGCACCTGTGCTCTGCCATCTGATGAAAGCTGACTTTCTTCTTCTTACTCTGCTTCATCTCTCTGTGATAGTGACTGAAATATATGTAAAGAAACATCAGATTATTTGCTGTTGTCTCTGTTGTCAGCCATTGTAGCAGCAGTCAACTTACCCCGGGTTTCCCTTCTACACCATAAAAGAATGAAAAGGAGTTGTGAAATTTTTGTGAAATTCATGCATAAGGCTGTCACCGCCAGGCTTGACAGCTAGTACAGTATCTTCAGATTTGAAAGCCTTGCAATGATTCATACTTACATACATGAACATACTTACCATTAAACTTTTCTCCAAAAGGTATTTAGCTTGTTCACAAGGGCAACTTCAAATTTCAGATGAGCTTGAAGGTGTTGATATTTGTAATATCTTCTCTTTGGCAGGTACGCTGTCAGTCCACGGTGATGTAAAACTGGCTTCATTGTGGAGAGACACCAGTTATCAGTCTTGGTTGTTCCTGAACAATCTGACAGATTTCATTTCATCTCAGGGTGGCAGTTTGTTTCCATTGGTTGAAACTCAGGCACAGTCGGTCGTTCCTACATGATGATGATCCCTAAACGATTCAAATTAATTTCTAAACAGAACAAGCTGGCTAACATTAAGCCACTGGAACGGCCCTGACCTCAACTTTATCGAGCATTTGTAAACTATGCTTTAATGCCAATAAGTGCCAGAAAAGAAACTAAATTCAAATAACTCCAATAAGATGGACAGTTGGAATGAATCCATAAAAAATCAAATTCGTATTACATGGCATTGATGTCCATGATGAGAGTGTGTGGTTTTCCTCACAGGGCACCTTTGGCCGCGGGCCTCAGGCGAAGCCAGAGGATGACCGCTACCTGAGAGCGGCCATACAGGAGTATGACAACATTGCTAAACTGGGTCAGATTATGAGAGAAGGGCCCATCAAGGTGAGATATATCAAGGGAAGCAAACACGTCATGATTTCCTGTACTCAAACTAACCTTAATCAGCAAGCACTGTGCAGTGGAGACCAAAACAACCACTAATGTCTTAACCACAGGCTGTTAAAGTTCAGGGGTTGCAGCTGATTATGTTAACAGTTATGGTGTACTGGTTGGAATGTGTCAGAGATGTTTGTTTGATCCAAACTGCCATCCTGTCAGGGTTCTCTGCTGAAGGTGGTACTGGATGACTACCTGAGGCTGAAAAAGCTCTTTGCAGCGCGGCTTGTCACCGTATCCACCAGCGAAGGAGATAAATCATCAATTACTGAGGTGGGCTTGGAGGAAAAACCACTGACCTATCTGCGTCTGCTCCTGATGTTCTTCACTGCCACTGAGAGTCTTCTAGCTTTTCTTCACATTCCCTTTCTGATGTTCTGATGCTGTCTCTTCTCACCACACCTGCCTAATGGCTACCTTGAACCAGACTCCACATCAGATGGAGTTTTCTCTTTTAGATTGGTTGCAAGATATGAGCATTTTTGACCTCCTCTACTTTACTTAAATGGAGATGTACTGCTTATTCTCTGATCTAGCTACTCTTTTATTTTTTACTGATCTGGTTTGCTGTTCATTCTTTTATTTCTAGAGATAGCCTGCCAGGACATGAAAATGATCTGATCTTAACCAGGTTAAAAATGTGTTTAAACCTAACCTCAAGCATACAAAAACCCTCTGATTCCACACCATCATTATTTATTAAACAAAGATGAGGCCAAAACAGAAAGTACCACCTTGCTGGTTCTATTAGATTTTAGAAAGAAAGTAGCCCATAATTAATGCAAGTTAAAGCACTTATTGAATTGTCTGAACAACTCTAAAAGTGCTAGTTTTGGCAGGTTGCTGCTTTAAAACATAACTCTACCGAACTCTACATCAAGGGGGAAAGGCATCAGCAATGTCCTCAGATAAGCAACTTTTGTTGCTGGGAAGGATAGTAAGTCCCTTTTCAAACATCCTACAGATAGGAATATTACTTTACAAGTGGAAACATTTAGGACATCTGACATCTGCCCAGGAGTGTACGTCTCAGCAATTCCCCCTTTAAAAAAGCCCAACTGATCCATCTGGAACAGTTAGAAAACAAACAAGTAAGACTCGTTGAAAGGGTTGCCAGGAAAAACCCTTTTCTCTCTAACAGCATGATTTAGGTTTGCAAAGTTGCATCTGAGTGAACCACAAGACTTGTGTAACAATGTTCTTTAGGAAGATGAGACTAAATAACAAATTTCTGGCCTTATTGCACAGCACCATGTTTAGAGAAACCCAAACAGAGCATATCAGCTCAAACAACTCATACTAACTATCGAACAGGCTGGTAGAGGAGTGATGATTTGGGTTTGTTCTGCAACCATAAGAAATGGGAACCTTGTAGTCATTGAGGCATTCACAAATTCCTTTGCCTACCAGATGAAGCAACCTGACAGCTCCAACTAAGCTCAAACTGGGTCAACAACAGGACAGTGATTCCAAACACAGATGCAGTTCTACAACAGAACATCTGAAAAATAAGACTCAGTGTGTGGAATGGCCCTGTAGAGATCCAGACCTCAGCCTGAATGAAATGCTATAGTGAGGGCTTACGTGAGCAATGCTTTAAGTAGTGTGGGCCAAACTTCTCCCCCAACACTGTCAGCAGTGAACAAGTCAGATTGTTGAGATATCTTTCTTGAAACTGGTTCATCAAGTTATTCTCTCAGTTTTTCTGTTCTTGGCTTCATCTATGTCTAATAAATAATGACATTGTGGAATCTGTTAGTGGTGTTTGGATTTTAACATTTTTGGAACCTTGAAAGGACCAGAGCATTTTTATTGTGCTCTGATACAGGAATCTTTAGACTTAAGCAACATATTACTGATCAGCTACTTTTACTGACTCTCCTTCTCTGTCTCTAAAAGCTAATCCAGAGTGATCTGGACGATGACGATGACGAGCATTTGGGCTTGAATGCAGGACGCGGCACTCTTCGCTTCAAGCACAAGCTTCCTGTGGAGTTAAAGGGACCTGACGGCGTGCATGTGGTCCACGGCAGCACAGGCACCCTCCTGACCTCCGATCTCAACAGCCTGCCGGAGGATGACCAGCGGGCTCTGGCACGTTCTCTAGAGGCGCTGAATGCAGATGGGGGTTTGTATTCAGAGAGAAATGCCCGCACAGAGTCTGCTAAATCTACCCCGATGCATCGTCACAGGGACGGGGACACCCTGTCAGAGAGTCCCCTGGAAGTCACGGAGTTATGACTAGCCGAGGCCTCGCTGGTCTGAGGGCAACCATAGCTCGTGTGTGTCCTTATGCCTCCGCATCAACGTCCTGGGAAGGACCGGAGGAGTGTTTGTAGTCTAGGGATACCCATCAGCCAGTGCATCAGTGACACATCCAGCATAAGGACAGACTCACCACTGGGCTGGTTTGACTGGGTCTTATGTTGATGAAGATAGTCACATTACCAGTTTGTAGAGTTTTATTCCATCTGCAGGATGCCTGTCTTCAGCAAGACAAAAGGTTTCCCTGACAGCCATTAAACATCTGAGTGAATGAGATGGACCGGGCCTTTTTGTGGGAAACATTTGCTACAACCATGACCTTAAAATCCTCTAAAAGGTGCCTCATTCTCATTAATTCTTTTTAAACTTAGACCTGGACTGCAGACACACACAAAAACACACACATAAACCAATCTATACACACTCAGACCAGCAGATGGCCTCTAAAAGGAAACTTAGAACATTAAATAATCAGGCAGATTTTAGGGCATTGTTTTGGTAACGAGATGCAGGACGGGAACAGCAACAGATATATTTTAATAGTTTGGAAATAATTTAGGAACATTTTATTCAAATATGAAAGATAAATTTTGATTTTAGAAGAATCACAGAGAGAGAAGGGTGATGCTCCTTCTGATGAAAGAAAATATTTAAAACTCTGTGGAAGGTAAACAGAGGATCATATCCAGCACAGGAATAAAAGACTTCCCAAATAGATGGACTAAGATCATACCCCAGAATGGCGAGGAAGGGAAAATATGGTTTTATCAAAAAGGAACAAAAATATTTCTAAAAACAAATTAACAATTTTATAGATGGCAATGTGCCCAGTGACTTTACACTGCCACGTGGGGGGAGTCAAAGTTGTGCTCAAAATGAGAAAATGTACTTTATTTTTGTATTAAAAAAATAGAATTAAAAAATATTTTTGAAGAAAAAATGTCTTACCAACAGTTACCATGGAACTAATGTTGGATGTTTGGCGTATGAGTATATAGTGCTATGGTGAAATGTCTGTTTGTTTCCCTTGTATAACAGATGTTTCTGTTGAGTGGCGTGTAATGAAAAAAAGACTTTTTATATTCCTGTTTTGCAAGTTTTTGTTTATTGTCATCACCAGCCATAAGATCTGTGTTGGGAAATGTTGTGGGACGATCTGTGCTAATTAAATATGCAATGGTCTCTGATCTTGGTGTCGGCAATAATATGACGCCTGATGCACCAGAATGAAGAAATCTGAAATCCAGACGAGCCAAACATTAAATACTTGGAGTCATTATAATCGGTAATGCAAAGTTTGATCCCAGGTGCATCTCAGTAACATTAAAAAGGTAATTTGCTTTTAACTGAACCACTGAAAAAAATTAACTCCTACATTAATGGACTCACTACACACAGAAACATATTTATAGGCTTTTTGTTCATTTTGATGAAAATCTCAAATTCAGTTACTCTGATAATTTGTACTTAACAGACAAGATAAATTGTCGAGCTGCACCTCTAAAGCTAAACTTAGACATTTTTGTGTAAAGCAGTGAAATACCTTCTTTCTTTGCTAATAATCAGCAGAGGAACTGCTTGTAAATACTTCCACCTGGTGGTCAAGTATATACTGGTCCTTCTCAAAATATTAGCATATTGTGATAAAGTTCATTATTTTCCAGAATGTCATGATGAAAATTTAACATTCATATATTTTAGATTCATTGCACACTAACTGGAATATTTCAGGTCTTTTATTGTCTTAATACGGATGATTTTGGCATACAGCTCATGAAAACCCAAAATTCCTATCTCACAAAATTAGCATATCATTAAAAGGGTCTCTAAACGAGCTATGAACCTAATCATCTGAATCAACGAGTTAACTCTAAACACCTGCAAAAGATTCCTGAGGCCTTTAAAACTCCCAGCCTGGTTCATCACTCAAAACCCCAATCATGGGTAAGACTGCCGACCTGACTGCTGTCCAGAAGGCCACTATTGACACCCTCAAGCAAGAGGGTAAGACACAGAAAGACATTTCTGTACGAATAGGCTGTTCCCAGAGTGCTGTATCAAGGCACCTCAGTGGGAAGTTTGTGGGAAGGAAAAAGTGTGGCAGAAAACGCTGCACAACGAGAAGAGGTGACCGGACCCTGAGGAAGATTGTGGAGAAGGGCCGATTCCAGACCTTGGGGGACCTGCGGAAGCAGTGGACTGAGTCTGGAGTAGAAACATCCAGAGCCACCGTGCACAGGCGTGTGCAGGAAATGGGCTACAGGTGCCGCATTCCCCAGACCTGGGCTACAGAGAAGCAGCACTGGACTGTTGCTCAGTGGTCCAAAGTACTTTTTTCGGATGAAAGCAAATTCTGCATGTCATTCAGAAATCAAGGTGCCAGAGTCTGGAGGAAGACTGGGGAGAAGGAAATGCCAAAATGCCAGAAGTCCAGTGTCAAGTACCCACAGTCAGTGATGGTCTGGGGTGCCGTGTCAGCTGCTGGTGTTGGTCCACTGTGTTTTATCAAGGGCAGGGTCAATGCAGCTAGCTATCAGGAGATTTTGGAGCACTTCATGCTTCCATCTGCTGAAAAGCTTTATGGAGATGAAGATTTCATTTTGCAGCACGACCTGGCACCTGCTCACAGTGCCAAAACCACTGGTAAATGGTTTACTGACCATGGTATCACTGTGTTCAATTGGCCTGCCAACTCTTCTGACCTGAACCCCATAGGGAATCTGTGGGATATTGTGAAGAGATCGTTGAAAGACTCAAGACCCAACACTCTGGATGAGCTAAAGGCCGCTATTGAAGCATCCTGGGCCTCCATAAGACCTCAGCAGTGCCACAGGCTGATTGCCTCCATGCCACGCCGCATTGAAGCAGTCATTTCTGCCAAAGGATTCCCGACCAAGTATTGAGTGCATAACTGTACATGATTATTTGAAGGTTGACGTTTTTTGTATTAAAAACACTTTTCTTTTATTGGTCGGATGAAATATGCTAATTTTGTGAGATAGGAATTTTGGGTTTTCATGAGCTGTATGCCAAAATCATCCGTATTAAGACAATAAAAGACCTGAAATATTTCAGTTAGTGTGCAATGAATCTAAAATATATGAATGTTAAATTTTCACCATGACATTATGGAAAATAATTAACTTTATCACAATATGCTAATATTTTGAGAAGGACCTGTACATGCTCCAGACATAAAGAGTCAGCACCTTGTATCAGAAAACTCCATAATTGTATTGTTTCCAGGTCACATAGAAAGGTTTTCATCAGGAAACCAAGTCGGACCAAAGAAGACCCGGTTCTTCAGGTCAGACTCCTCGGCTTGCAGCGGTTCCTGTTGCCACAGTGGTACCAGTGGCTGGCATTTTCTTCAATGTCCTGTTTAACTGTAAGAAAAGGATTTAAAAAAAGAAGGTGTTTGTTCTAAGTACCTTTTGTCCAATTTCATAGATTTAAATTATTCATTTTATATTTTGTGAATCTCTACTTACTTCCTCAAACCTGTGTATTTGTCTGATGAAAAAGTCTCCATACCGACGAGCAACTTTAGTGTCGGCAATGTGGATCATGTCCTGTGGGTCAAACAAAAGAACATAAAAGCTTTTTTCATCTACAGTTAAAATGTCATGCATTGACCCAAAAACCCTTTCTGCATTTACTCAGGTTCTCTTTTTCTGATATAAACGTTAGTTTGTTGATCTGAAACAAATGTGAAGAAATCTGTAAGGGGGTAAAAACCTTCTCACAGCACTGTATAAAGGACACACTTACCTTATCAATATAAAAGTCAACCTCAGACGCAGACTGGAATTCTCCTTCCAGTGCCGAGATGCCACTGGTCCATACCAGGTTCTTCATCTTGTGTTTGAAGACGAGCAGCTGGATCCGGAACTCCTGCTCCGACATGTCCAGGAATCCTGCCAGTTTGGCTACTGGCATGGTGGTGTACAGCTTTAAGAAACTGTTGGCATGGCAACATGAAGGGTTACACAGCTTTAAAAGTCACTGGTTATTAAGAAGGAAATCTAGAAAACCTGGAGTCAAGATCAATATTCCATACTAATATCTTATTAAAGAAAGTTATTACAGAGATAACTAGCGTTGGCAAATAGCAGCTAGTGTTAAAAACATTTCACTATTCCCTAGAGAAGGTGCAGCCTTACCTGAACTCAGATATTCAACAGCATAGTCCAGACAGGACAGAAAGCTCAAAGGGATAAAACAAAGTAACTCCCACAGAGCCCTGGGAGTTACTGAACATCCAGTTTCACTGTTATGCAGATGAACCCAACTCTACCTTTCTGGTAAGCCAAATTCCAGACTCCCACCCTCTTCCCTAACCTCGTGCTTATCAGAAATAAAATCTGGGTTCTCCTCTAACTTCCTTAAAGAGAAACGCGACAAAACTGAGATCCTCCTTGTTGGAACCAAAGCTGACAGTGTCTCCCTTTCACTTGACGGTTCTACAATCTCCACCTCTCCTCAGGTTAGGAGTCTGGGAGTCATCTTCGATGGCACTCTATCCCTCACCTCTCACATCAATACCATTATTAGTTCTGCTTATTTCAACACAACATTAATCATCTCCATCGCATCCCTCTGCATTTATTCGTATCCATAGTCTTGTCACCTCCTGCATCAATTACTGTGACTCTCTGGTCTCACCCTCATAAAACGTCAAGTGGTTCAGATTCAGCTGCTCGTCTTATTACCAAAACCCAGTCTTACAGCAGCTCCAGAGGCTCCCTGTTCATTTCAGAAAACAATTCAAAATGTTTCTGTTTACATTCAAGGCTTCCCACAACCTCGCTCCCTTTCTGATCTCCTTTGCATTTCTTCTCCTTTCCGCATCCTTAGATCTTCTTCCTCTATTCACTTCACTGTTCCTCCTGACCACCTCACCACCATGGGAAGCAGAGCTTTCACCCGTTCTGCCCCCAAACTCTGGAATTGCCTCCCTCCCGACGTTCGTAATCCTGACTCTCTTTAAGTCTAACCCCGTCTGTTGAAGAGTGCATACTCACTGTGATTGCCTGTTCCTTGTAACTGTTTATGTGTGTTTTATCTTGTTTTATTGTCTTCATGCAGTTTGATTTGTCCAGAGTCATTGATTGCTCTGAAAGGTGCTTTTAAATAAAATGTATTATTATTAACTCTGCGTTACTCTGGTCAGCCTTCCTGTTATCTGCTAAAAGTCTTGCTCTCGCACAGCTTGAATAACCCACAGAAATTTTAAAGGTTCGCTGATACTAAAGAGCGTTGTGGTTACCACAGCCTGGTAGTGTTTGGGTATGATGTGTTGAGTGATCGGACAGAAAATTAGTTTTTTAACCAGTTGCTCACCAGTCAAGGTTAATCAATCATTCGTCAATTCCTCAGTGCGTCTGTAGATCTAAACACTTCACTACATGTCTCACCCCTTCTGCATACGCAGCATCTTGTCTCCGTACTTCTCCCTCAGCTGGGTGTGGATGCTCTCGTCGATGCGCATTGGGTACATAGTCAGAGCGATTGCCAGGAGGCCGTGCATCTGCTCGTTCTGCTTATTGATCTAAAAACATTTCAGAGAGCAACATTTCAATTGGATTATTTAAATGACTAAAATCAGACCATAATCACAAACGTTATCCTACTGACCATCTCGTATTTATATGTTGACCTCTGGAACATGTTCCTCGTCCTCTGGATGTAGAGAAGGATGTTGGCGAATACTCGAATGGCATCCTGGTAACGGCGCATCATCAGGTAGGCAAAACCTACATAGTAGTAGGTGGTGATCTGGCACTCGGGCACCCGGGAATACATACTCTGAAGGACGAGGGGGAATGAATCCACAAAGGGTCAACAGAGTTTTATGCATACTCTGTCTCAGCAGGTTTCTCTCTTACCTTCTTGTTGAGTTCAATGTTCTCCAGGACTTTGATGGCCTGGTAATAATCACCTAGTAGAGAGTGCAGCCTCAGGAGTCCAACCAAGCTGAAGTACCCCAACATCTTGTACAGAGAGTGACGTCCATATTCCCCAGCCACGCTCTCTGGGTCCCCTGCAGCCAACCAATGGAGTTAAATGCTCTAGATTTCATTTACTTCATTTAAACTTGTTTCCAACCACTTTTAGGTCAATATTTAAGATTTAAAATCATCTAAGCTTCTACAACTGCTCAAAAAAAATAAAGGGAACACTCAAATAACACATCCTAGATCTGAATGAATGAAATATTCTCATTGATTACTTTCTTCTGTACAAAGTTGAATGTGCTGACAGCAAAATCACTCAAAAATCATCAATGGATATCAAATTTATTAACCAATGGAGGCCTGGATTTGGAGTCACACACAAAATTAAAGTGGAAAAACACACTAGAGGCTGATCCGACTTTGATGTAATGTCCTTAAAACAAGTCAAAATGAGGCTCAGTATTGTGTGTGGCCTCCACGTGTCTGTATGACCTCCCTCCAACGCCTGGGCATGCTCCAGATGAGACGGCGGATGGTCTCCTGAAGGATCTCCTCCCAGACCTGGACTAAAGCATCTGCCAACTCCTGGACAGTCTTTGGTACAACATGACGATGGTGGATGGAGCGAGACATGATGTCCCAGATGTGCTCAATTGGATTCAGGTCTGGGGAACGGGCCGGCCACTCCATAGCTTCAATGTCTTCATCTTGAACTGCTGACACACAGCAGCCACATGAGGTCTAGCATTGTCCTGCATTAGGAGGAACCCAGGACCAACCACATCAGCATATGGTCTCACAAGGGGTCTGAGGATCTCATCTCAGTACCTAATGGTAGTCGGGCTACCTTTGGCGAGCATATGGAGGGCCATGCGGCTCTCCAAAGAAACGCCACCCCACACCATTACTGACCACTGCCAAACAGGTCATGCTGAAGGATGTTGCAGGCAGCAAATCGCTCTCAACAGTGTCTCCAGACTGTCACGTCTGGCACATGTGCTCAGTGACTGATAATTATAGACCAATTGCCCTGGCAAGTGTATTGTCTAAACTGTTTGAACACATTATATGAAAAACACTTTAAGAGTCCTAAACATCTGAAAACCAATATGGCTTTAAAAGTAAGCTCAGTACTCATTTATGTATTTGTTCTTTGAAGGAGATTGTAAGTGCAAATAAGAGACAGAATATATCAATTTTTGTGTGTTTCTTAGATGCATTGAAAGCTTTTGACAGAGTTAACCATTATAAGTTGTTTGCTAAACTCTAAAGTAGAGGGGTCCCTGCTTATTTAATCAGGATTTTACATTTCTGGTACTCTCATCAGATTAGGCAAGTTAAATGGGGTTAGGAGGTTTCTGAACCTTTCTCAGACCATCTTCCCCGCCGTTTTTTTTCTTTTTAAATGCACACTACAACAACACGCATCAACACCACATTTGAGCTGGCGGAGGCAGGCTTGGGGTCTTTTCACACTCCTGTTCGCTATTTCCCATCTGTGGTCAGAGGCCAGGAGAGGGAGTGGGCCCTCTAGTCGGCTCTGGGCTGGTGTTGGGGGTCGGGTCTTGGGGATTGTCTGGTGCTGGGCTGGCGTTTCGACTCTCTCGGGATCGCTTGGGTTCCCTTGGATCTCGGCCCCTGGCTTTGGGCCCTGGTCTGCCGGCTGGGGGTGCTGGGCTCCGGCAGGGGGGTCTTAGCCGGCGTTGATTGGGATGTGGCCCCGCTTTGATGGAGGGGCTGGCCAGCTGGACTGCTTGGTGGCCATGCGGGGGTGCGGGTGGTTTGGGGGTGGGGTTGGCAGGGTGCCCGGTAACTGGGGCCGCCGTGGCCTTTTTTCCACTGCTTCCTTCTGTGGTCCTGGCCCGGGGTCGGGCGCTGGGCTGCGGTTGGCGGTCGGGTGGGTGGGGCGGCGGAGCATGTCTTGTGACTGCACCGGGGCGGCTGGCGGGTGGTGCTTGGCCTGGAGCGGTTGGCCTGCATGGCCCAGGTCCCCGACCGATGCATGTATCCCTCTCTTGGATTGGTGGGCTGGGGCTGCTGGCACTGTCTGGGGGGGTTGGGCGGGCTTGGAGGTGTGCTGCTCTGCTGGCTGTCTTGTCCGAGGGGGGATCGGGGCGGTGGGCTGGGGAGTGGAGGGGTTGTGTCCACTTCTAGGGCGTGGGGTCACTGATGTTTGGATCGGCTGGGTGACGATGGTGGAGCTGAGCTGGATAGTGTTTCTCCCTGGGCAGTCGTTGCAGTGGCAGTGATGTAGTGTTTTTTGTTGCTGAGGGGGGCGTGGTGGGGTCACTGGCCCTGGGTGCCTGCCGCTGGCCGGGGACCTCTTGGTGGATGAGTTTGTCCCGTCATGGTGCGGGGTCAGGGGTCCGGTTGTTGATGCGGTGCTGGGTGGGGTCTGCCCTGTTGCGCCAGTGGGCGGGGGTGGCGTTGCGCAGGGCCCTTGCCTTGCCATTGCGGCACGCTGTGTGGTGGGGGAGCGGGGTGCGGCAGGGGTTCTTAGAGCGGGGCTGTGTGTGGAGCTTGCTCTGTGTGGGTGTGGCTTCATCGGCTTCTCGGCCACGAAGCGGAGTTCACCTGTGGGGCTATGCCCCTGTGGGGGTGGGGATTTGTGGCGTTTGGGTTCAGGGGTATGTGTTCAATATCGGTGTCCTTTTTGGGGGTGGGCCTGTGGGGAGGTTCTTGTTGGGGTTCACTGGGGGTGGGAGACTCATGGGGTTGGGATCGGAGCTCGTTGGGGGGTGGGGACTGCTCCGTCCTGGGGCGGCTCCGGTTTGGCGGGTTGCTTTGGGCCATGTGGACCCCTCTTTTGTACATAGCCCACTCTCCTGAGGTGGATGGGAGTTGTTGGGGACTGGGTTCGGGGAGGGGGGGCGGGAGCCAGGCCGGGGTAACCCGGGTCTGGGCAGTACCGGCGCTGTCTGCCTGCCTCTGCCCCAGGAGGGAAGGGGACCACCTCCTGGGTCCGGGGGCTGCTTGCCCCTAGGGGGTACCAGCGCCTAGACCTGGGAGTATATAGTATGCATGGGGAGTGTGAGTGTGAGTGTATGACGTCCATTGTTGTTTATCCTTACGTTGGGTGTCAGTGATTTTATGTGTATGCATGAGGGTGGGAGTGGGTGATTGTGACTGTGTGTGCCTGTTTTTTTTGTGTTTTTTTTTCGACAGGTTGGGTCTTGGACTGCTCCCTCTCCTGGATCAGCTTCCTCCCCACCACACCGCCTGCCGGTGGTTGGAGTCTCTGCCCGCTGGTGTACCTGTGGTTCTCGGTGTCCGGGGCCGGGTACTTTGGTGTGTGCTGGCTCACTCCCGGTGGCTGCTTGCCTGGGCCTGGCCCCCTGGGCTCTGTTGGGCCTCTGCTTGGGGGTGGTGTGTCCCGGGGTCTTGGGCCTCTGGGTCCATAGCTGAACCTGCTCGGGCGTGGACCGCTGCCGGTCGGGGGCCTGTTGGCTCATCGCTGCGGCTGCTAGGTGGTTCCCCTGGGACTCTCCACTGCTCTTCTCAGGCAGGGTTGCGGTAGTCCCGGCGGTGGTTCTCCTGGGGTTCCTGTGCTTTAGGGGGCCTTTAGATGTCTGTGGCTCGGATCTCCTCAGTGTCCGTCCAGGGACCATGGGGCAGGCCTGTGGGTCCTCACACTCGCTATTGAACATTTTTGTGGAGAAACCTTGTATACAAAAGCGTGTCCACACCCATACTCACAGGTGTTAAGCTTCAGGTGTTGACAGATATACAAATGTTCTATATTGGGCTGCATTGTACATTGTACATTCAGAATTACCGTGTACTGTTTTGATTTAAAAAAACAAAAAACAGCTGCAGGTGTATAAGCAAGCAGGGTGTAATCTTGTATTCTCTTCATCCTTCTTTCTCTCCTCCACTCTTTCCTCTTTATCTCCCCTTTTTCCCCCCATCTCTGTCTTTTTTTGAGCTTCTTTTTTCCTTTTTATTTCAGCCTCCGTGTCCGTAACAATTGAAATATTCCCAAAGAAGTTTATAATAAAGTTTATTTTATAAATATCAAGCAGAGCTTGTTCTGCTTGTGAAAGTAAATCTGTTGGGCAATTTTTTGGCACTCAGACAACAATTCTGAGCGATACGCTGCCGGACAGGACACGGTAAAAAAAAAAAAAAAGGATTCATGATGGACACCTGTAAGTCAACTGTTTGTTATGAGCAACATTCCTACTTTTTATGTTTTATTAAGGAACTAAATATATACAGGTCCTTCTGAAAATATTAGCATATTGTGATAAAGTTCATTATTTTCCATAATGTCATGATGAAAATTTAACATTCATATATTTTAGATTCATTGCACACTAACTGAAATATTTCAGGTCTTTTATTGTCTTAATACGGAGGATTTTGGCATACAGCTCATGAAAACCCAAAATTCCTATCTCACAAAATTGGCATATTTCATCCGACCAATAAAAGAAAAGTGTTTTTAATACAAAAAACGTCAACCTTCGAATAATCATGTACAGTTATGCACTCAATACTTGGTCGGGAATCCTTTGGCAGAAATGACTGCTTCAATGCGGCGTGGCATGGAGGCAATCAGCCTGTGGCACTGCTGAGGTCTTATGGAGGCCCAGGATGCTTCGATAGCGGCCTTTAGCTCATCCAGAGTGTTGGGTCTTGAGACTCTCAACGTTCTCTTCACAATATCCCACAGATTCTCTATGGGGTTCAGGTCAGGAGAGTTGACAGGCCAATTGAGCACAGTGATACCATGGTCAGTAAACCATTTACCAGTGGTTTTGGCACTGTGAGCAGGTGCCAGGTCGTGCTGAAAAATGAAATCTTCATCTCCATAAAGCTTTTCAGCAGATGGAAGCATGAAGTGCTCCAAAATCTCCTGATAGCTAGCTGCATTGACCCTGCCCTTGATAAAACACAGTGGACCAACACCAGCAGCTGACACGGTACCCCAGACCATCACTGACTGTGGGTACTTGACACTGGACTTCTGGCATTTTGGCATTTCCTTCTCCCCAGTCTTCCTCCAGACTCTGGCACCTTGATTTCCGAATGACATGCAGAATTTGCTTTCATCCGAAAAAAGTACTTTGGACCACTGAGCAACAGTCCAGTGCTGCTTCTCTGTAGCCCAGGTCAGGCCCTTCTGCCGCTGTTTCTGGTTCAAAAGTGGCTTGACCTGGGAAATGCGGCACCTGTAGCCCATTTCCTGCACACGCCTGTGCACGGTGGCTCTGGATGTTTCTACTCCAGACTCAGTCCACTGCTTCCGCAGGTTCCCCAAGGTCTGGAATCGGCCCTTGTCCACAATCTTCCTCAGGGTCCGGTCACCTCTTCTCGCTGTGCAGCGTTTTCTGCCACACTTTTTCCTTCCCACAGACTTCCCACTGAGGTGCCTTGATACAGCACTCTGGGAACAACCTATTTGTTCAGAAATTTCTTTCTGTGTCTTACCCTCTTGCTTGAGGGTGTCAATAGTGGCCTTCTGGACAGCAGTCAGGTCGGCAGTCTTACCCATGATTGGGGTTTTGAGTGATGAACCAGGCTGGGAGTTTTAAAGGCCTCAGGAATCTTTTGCAGGTGTTTAGAGTTAACTCGTTGATTCAGATGATTAGGTTCATAGCTCGTTTAGAGACCCTTTTAATGATATGCTAATATTTTGAGAAGGACCTGTACATTTAAGCATTCACCATCCCAAGTATGGAGTTATTTTTGGCAGGGGGTCATTTTCAGATTAATCAACAGGAAACGTGATATGTTGGGCTTGTTTTTAGACTCTAAATGTGAAGATTGTTGGATAACTTTTCGAGTCGGTTTATTTTGTCAGCTTTTCTTTGTGCAGCTTTCACTTGAGAATATAAATATAAACTGAGAGATTATCTAGAAACAATCCAATCCAGACAGTGTGTGTCTCAAAATCTGGATAAAACCAGAATATTGCATCTGTTGCTCTTTCTATCTACTGAATGAACATCATCATAAAGTATTTTGAGAAAAATGAAAGATTCGGTTTTGAATGAGTTGGATGAGAGACAAGAATACCTGACGTGTTTGGCTCGCCTACCAGCAGCAGACGTAGTCCTTCACCTACCCCCTACCTGCCTGCCTGCCCACCGGCTGCAAAGCTGCCTGCATCCCGATAAGGAATCTCGTCCATAGAGTCAAGTATGGAGGGAAAGGGGTGTGAAAGCTGAATCTGAAAGAGGAGAAAAAAGAGAGAGCGCAGCAAAACACGGAGGGAGGGGGAAAGGTCAGGGCTGCGGGGGTGGGGGGGTTTATTACTCTACCAGAAATAAGGAGAGTTTCTACAGAAGCGGTTTGGCAGACGAAAACAAGAAAACGGAGCGAAACAAACCAGTTTCTCTTCAACACTGGCACTTTCCACAAGAGACGGAGGGGATTTTTAGCCAGTTTTGCAGCTTTTCTCAACGTATTATCTGGTGCGGGAGTGAAGTCCACGCAGTGGAGCGCAGGGCAGTTTGGACCGTGCGTAATTCTGGGGAGATTTTATCGTTGCGCTGCGTCAGGATGCGCGTCTGGCCGCTGTTGGCTCTCCTCTGCATGATGTGCGCAGGACGCGCTCAGAAGTTCTCCGCTCTCACGGTACGAAGCCGCAACAGTCGCATAGTGTTTCACATGCTTTTCTTTATGTGCATAACAATGGTTAAAATATAAAAAAATGCAAAATCGTTTTTAAATGTTGATGGTTACGATTTACAGCTATTGAAAACCCAAATTCTTGTTTCACGAAAAATTATTAAACAAAACCAATAGAAAATGATTGCAAATACATACATTTCATCCAGCTGAACAGTTTATCCTTATACTCTTCAGGCTTTACTGAACATTTACTCAGAGCTCATTTTGCATGGATTACCGCCTCGATGCGGTGTGGCAGGTTAGGAGAGGCTGCCAGCTTATCAAGTACAGTGATACCATGGTCATTAAACAGCTATTGGTGCTTTTAGCAGTGCGGGCAGGTGCCAGAAGTCAGCATCTCTATTAGGTTTCAAAGCAGAAGGAATCATTAGATGATCTTAAATTTCCTGCAAGATCCTGCTCTAACGTTGGACTTGATAAAACCTATTGGACCAACACCAACAGATGAAATGGCTCCCAAATTATCACTGACTGTGGAAACTTCACACTGGACCTTAAGCAACTTGGCTTCTGTGACTCTACATGCTTCCTCCAGTCTCTGGGACAAATCAAATGCAATATTTACTTTTATATGAATAGAGGACTTTGTACCTCCCTTTTCTCCAGTAGGACACTTCTGATGTCTCTAATGGTTTGTAAGTGGAACATACATGAGCACGTATCTGCAGTAAAACTCTTAAATTGGCTTTTTCTTCACAACTCTAACAAGGCTGCAGTTACAGCTGTTGCTTGTTAGAGTTTTTCTACCACACTTTTTCCTTTCACTAAACTTTTCATTAGTATGCTTGGATATAGCACTCTGTGGACAGCTTCTTTAGCTGACCTTTTGTAGCTTACACAAATACATTCTCAGTGACTGTCCGCTCGACAACTTTAAAGTCAGCAGTCTTGCTCATAAATGTGTAAGTCATGATAATAATTTCAACATTTCTATGTTAAATCCATCTTTTATTGGTCTTATGTAATCACATTTTCAGAGAAACTGAATTTTGAGTTATCATTAGTTGTACGCAATTATCAAAAATATCAGAAATAAATGCTTAACACATCTCACTCTGAGCACAATTCATATTGCACCTTTATGTCAGATTTTAAGTGATGTTCTACAGAAAGACTTTGTTAAAATTTTAAGCACCATATAAATATATATTGGAGGATGTAGTCCGAAATAAACTGATCATCCGTTGAAAATATTTTTGCATATATATATATATATATATATATATATATATATATATAGTACAGACCAAAAGTTTGGACACACCTTCTCATTCAAAGAGTTTTCTTTATTTTCATGACTATGAATATTGTAGCTTCACACTGAAGGCATCAAAACTATGTGAAACAACTGAAAATATGTCTTATATTCTAGGTTCTTCAAAGTAGCCACCTTTTGCTTTGATTACTGCTCCACACACTCTTGGCATTCTGTTGATGAGCTTCAAGAGGTAGTCACCTGAAATGGTTTTCCAACAGTCTTGAAGGAGTTCCCAGAGATGCTTAGCACTTGTCGGCCCTTTTGCCTTCACTCTGCGGTCCAGGTCACCCCAAACCATCTCGACTGGGTTCAGGTCCGGTGACTGTGGAGGCCAGGTCGTTTGGCGCAGCACCCCATCACTCTCCTTCTTGGTTAAATAGTCCTTACACAGCCTGGAGGTGTGTTTGGGGTCATTGTCCTGTTGAAAAATAAATGATGGTCCAACTAAACGCAAACCGGATGGAATAGCATGCCGGTGCTTTGCTGGTGACAACAGTGTAATAGTAGTCCTTTAGACAGATTTTCCTACCTGATCTGTGGATCTCTGCAGCTCCTCCAGAGTTACCATGGGCCTCTTGGTTCTACCATGATCATTGCTCTCCTTGCCTGGCCTCTCTGTTCAGATGGATATCCATGTGTTGGTCTGGATCTGGACTTGATTTATGGAGCACGAGTCCAGAAAATTGCCAGACACATTGCTACAGACCCCACCTACACAGGCAATGCGCTGTTTGTCCCACTTCCATCAGAAAAACGATTCAGGAAAACAAATAGACTGAGAAACAGTTTCTTTCCTGAACCAGTGAAGGCAATTGTCCCACTGCAGGCAGACACTAAACATCTCTGCTGACAATCAAACCACCAGAACAATCTCTGGAATTGCGACTTCAGTATGAGGTTGTTTGGTACTCTATTAAATGTTCATTATAGAAACAGCCTGGGGGAAGAAACTGTCTCTGTGGCGGCTGGTTTTAGCGAACAGTTGTCTGCAGCGATGGCCTGAGGGTAAAACTCTGAACAGTTTATGTGCAGGGTGTGTGGGGTCTGCAGAGATTGTAGCAGCTCTTTTCCTGACCCTAACCTGTATAAGTCCTGCATGGAGGGAAAGTCAGCCCTGATTATTCGTTGCAGTCTGGACCTGTCCTGTTTTGTGGATGAGCCAAACCACACTGAGATGGATGAAGACAGGACAGACTGAATGATGGCAGTGTAGAAGATGACCAGCAGCTCCCGTGGAAAGTTGTACTCCTTGAGTTGCCTCAGGAAGTACAGTCTCTGCTGGGCCTTCTTCCGAACAGTGTCTATGTGTGAAGACCATCTCAGGTCCTCGGAGATGGTGGTTTCTAGGAACCTGAAGTGGTCCACAGCTGACACGGTGTTGTTGAGGATGGTGAGGGGGGTGTATGGGGGTGGTGTTCTCCGAAAGTCCACCACCATTTCCACAGTCTTGAGTGGGTTGAGTTCCAGGTAGTTCTGACAACACCAGTGTACCAGCCGATCCACCTGCTGTCTGTATGCAGACTCATCACCGTCCTGGATCAGTCCAATGACAGTGGTGTCATCTGCAAACTTCAGGAGTTTCACGGATGAGTCAGATGAGGTGCAGTCATTTGTGTACAGGGAGAAGAGGATTGGGGATAGAACACACCCCTTGGGGTCACCAGTACTTATAGATTTGCAGCGGGAGAAGATGCTCCCCAGTCTCACCTGATGCTGTCGGTCCGTCAGGAAGCTGCTGATCCACTGACCAGTGGAGGCTGGGACGTTGAGCTGGGTGAGCTTCTGGTGGAGGATGTCTGGTATGATGGTGTTGAAGGCCGAGCTGAAGTCTACAAACAGGATCCTGGCGTACGTCCCTGGGTGGTCGAGGTGTTGCAGGATGAAGTGTAGACCTAAGTTGACAGCATCATCTGCCGACCTGTTTGCTCAGTAAGCAAACTACAGGGGGTCCAGCAGGGGGCCTGTGATGTCTTTCAGGTGCTTCAACACCATCCGCTCAAAGGATTTCATGACCACAGACGTCAGGGCAACAGGCCTGTAGTAATTTAATCCTAGGATGGTGGGTTTCTTGGGCACTCGTATGATGGTGGATTGTTTGAAGCAGGAGGGGACCTCACATTTCTCCAGTGACTTGTTGAAGATCTTTGTGAAGATCGGAGCGAGTTGATTTGCACAGGCTTTCAGGCATGATGGAGAGACATTATCAGGTCCTCCAGCTTTCTTTGTTTTCATGTGCTGAAAGAACCTATTTACATCTTCCTCAGAGATCTTTAGTGCAGGCAGAGGATCTGATGGTGGGGGGTTGGTTGCTTTATGGGAGGAATTTGTTCCTGAATGGGATGTGGAGGGGATGATTTGAGATGTGAATGGCTTCTTGTCATGTCTGCAGTAAAAGCCATTCAGACAGTTGGCCAGGCGCGGATTCTGTTCAGGATGGGTGGGGGGGCTCCTATAGGCAGTCTGGTTTCTCAGACCAGTCCACACAGCCGAAGCATCACCAGTAGAAAGGCTGCCCGTACCGCGCCCAATCTCCACTGCTGTGAGCTTCTTCCTTATCTCTGCCCAGGTTCCTGAGATGTGGAGTAAACCATGGCTTATTGTTCCCAAAGGTGCAGAATGTCTTGGTCTGCACACACATGTTCTCACAGAAACTGATGTATCACCACATCAGTTAGTTGGTTTAAGTCAGTGGTTGAAGTTTCAAAAACAGTCCAGTCTGTGCATTCAAAGCAGGCCTGTAGCGTCCACTTCTTAACAGTGTGAACCATGGGTTTGGAAGCTCTTAATCTCTGCCTGTAGGTTGGAATGAGGTGGATTAGACAATGATGCCCTGGTAACAGCATGATATGAGTCCTTCATAGTTGTGTAATAATGGTCCAGTGTGTTTTTGTCTCTGGTGGGACATTTAATATGCTGACTGTATTTGGGGAGTTCATGGGAGAGGTTTAAATCTCCCAGTATTATGATGAAAGAGTCTGTGTATTGTTTCTCCACGTCTGTAATCAGCTCAGCGAGATGTTTTTCCATGGCAGAAGTGCAGCCATGTGGTGGAAAATATGAGCCAATTATTACAGTTTATGGAAAATGTCTCCAGATCAGGACTACACGTTTTTCCAGCACTTTTATGTCTCTGGACCAACCTTCATTTATATAAAAGCAGATTCCGCCTCCTCGCTTCTTCCCCGATAGCTCCGCGCTGCGATCCGCTCTGAGCAGCTGGAAGCCTGGCATCGGCAGTGTGCGGTCCGGGATGTTTTCACTCAGCCATGCCTCAATGAAGCAGAGAACCGCTGATCTGCGGAGGTCCGTGTTTTTACAGGTGAGAAGAAGCAGCTCGTCCATCATGTTACTTAGAGAGCGGACATTTACCAGATGGATTGAAGGCAGTGGTGTGCAAAGTCCTCTTTAGCTTTACCAGAGCGCCAGCTCGCTTTCCACTCCAACACTTTCGGCGCAGTATCCCGTAGAGTGCTGCGGCTCCGCTTGTCAGGAGTTCAGTGAAGCTCGGATTGATGAATGATTGTGAAAAAATCCAGAGAGAGGACTCTGATGTTGAGAAGTTTCTCTCTGCTGAATGAGACCACAGAATAGTGGCCCAAGACCACAGTACTCTGGCTCGAAAAACATAAAAACACACAAAATACACAAAGAAAGAGAGAGTGAAGCTCAGAGGCTGCCATCGTCGGTGCCATCTTGGTGGATATATAATGTCTATTTACTATCAACATTTTTTCTTGAAACATCTTTCTCTGATTGAGCTAAAAGGGTGCTCAGAGGCTGACACTTTCTTCCCTTTCTACCATGATAGAAACGTTGATGCATCCTTGCATCAATGCAGGAAACCCCTGCTAAGGCCATTTAACACATTAGCTGCAGCACTCCATTGACCCTTCAGGAGCGTAGTGTGAGGGGCTTCTCCAAGCATTGGCCTTCCAACCCACCAGGCCCTTATCAGTCTACAATAGGCTCTTTGCTCGAGGCTTGCCTCTGCTGTACACCATTCAGCCCCACAATGCCACAGAGCCGGGGGGAGGTAATAGGATTTGATTTGTATGCTGGCTGATTTGGTAAATTTTAGAAACAATTCATTTGGAAAACGTTTTCTCAGCTGATCTGCTCCTTTATTACTTTTTGCAGTTTCTGCGGGTGGATCAGGATAAAGAGTGCAACATGGAATGCGCTGGAGCTCCTCGAAAACCCCTGTGTGCCTCCGACGGCCGGACCTTCACATCTAGCTGCAAGTTCCTCCGAGCCAAGTGCCGCGACCCCCAGCTGGAGGTCAGCCAAGGGCCGTGCAACGGTCAGGTCACGAGTCACGCTTCAGCGATACCTGGTGTTCCCAAGCACACTGGGGGGGTTCCTGTTAGAAGCTTGTGAGATAAATTTATGTCAGCATGATTGAATCTTTGAGTGCTTGGAACACAAGTGGGTTTGACACAGTGAGAGTGGGTGGGGGGAACCTCTTCCTGGATGGGTCCCCAGTTTTACGTGTTTTGTCTGATGGGGAAGCTCTCTAAAGTAAATATAATAAATTGTGGTGTGGTCCTTCAAATTTAAGATCTGTCAAGGCATATTGGTCCCATCATACTTGATGTAAAGCTGTACCTACAGTGTTACAGACGTGTAACACTCACTTAATACTTCTTAAACCTTTTCATGTTTTTTTTATGTGACAATTACAAACTTTACTGTATTTTATTGAAATTCCAAGTCACAATACCTCAACTGTGTTGCTTGCATTTAAATTCAGCCCACTTCACTCTGAAACCCTTAAATAAAATCCAGTATAACCAACTGCCCTCAAACTTCACCTAGTAAAGAGAGTCAGCATAAATGTGTCAGCATAAATCCAGCTGTTCTCCGAAGAGCTCAGAGCTCAGAGGTTTGTTAGAAAATATTTCCGAACAAATGGTGTCATGAAGACCAAGGAACACAGTAGACAGTTGTGAAGATGTTTAAAGCAAGATTAGGTTATTAAACAATATCCCAGTCTTTGAACATCTCACAGACCTCTGATCAGTCATTCATCTGAAAATGGAAACAGTGGGGCGAGGCTAGTGGCATAGTAGTAGAGCATGCGACCCATCCTCAACGCAGCTGACCCTGGTTTGAATCCTAACCGCGGCGATGTGTGCTGCATGTCTTTCCCCCTCTTCAACCCACTTCCTGTCTGCAAACGTTTAAATAAAAAAATAAAGGTCACAACTGAAAAAAAAATGTTTTAAATAAAATAAAGAAAATGGAAACAGTATGTTTAGTCCACCTAAACTAACCGAACAGGCAAGGAGAGCATTAACCACAGAAGCAGCAAATAACCTCATGTTAAAACTGGAAGAACTGTAGAGATACAGAGCTCAGGTGGGAGAATCTATCCAGAGCCTAAGTAATAGAGTTGCACGATAACTGGCCTTTATGGAATTGTAGCGAGAGGACAGCCATTGTTTAAATAAAGCTAAGAGAAGTCCCGTTTGCAGTTTGTCTCAAGACGTGTGTGAGGCACAGCAAACACATGGAAGACAGTGCTCTGGTCAGATGACACCACAGTTCAACTTTCTGGCTGGCACAGAAAATACTGTGGAAAAGAAAACCAAGATTCCAACAGTCAAAGATGGTGGTGGCAGCATCATGCTGTGGGGATGCTTCCCTTTTTAAAGGGGATGCAGCAGGGACAGGGAAGCTGGTCAGACTTGGTGGGAAGAATAAGTAGGAACAATCCCAGAAGAAAACCTGTTAGAGGCTGCAGAAAACTTAGATGTCTTGTATTAGATGTCTGCTCTACCACACCTAATTCAAATGGTTGCATTATCTCCTCTGCATGCCATCCAGTGCTGCATAAGTATGTTAATCACTTGTTTACAGGTCCTTCTCAAAATATTAGCATATTGTGATAAAGTTCATTATTTTCCATATTGTCATGATGAAAATTTAACATTCATATATTTTAGATTCATTGCTCACTAACTGAAATATTTCAGGTCTTTTATTGTCTTAATACGGATGATTTTGGCATACAGCTCATGAAAACCCAAAATTCCTATCTCACAACATTAGCATATGATTAAAAGGGTCTCTAAACGAGCTATGAACCTAATCATCTGAATCAACGAGTTAACTCTAAACACCTGCAAAATATTCCTGAGGCCTTTAAAACTCCCAGCCTGGTTCATCACTCAAAACCCCAATCATGGGTAAGACTGCCGACCTGACTGCTGTCCAGAAGGCCACTATTGACACCCTCAAGCAAGAGGGTAAGACACAGAAAGAAATTTCTGAACGAATAGGCTGTTCCCAGAGTGCTGTATCAAGGCACCTCAGTGGGAAGTCTGTGGGAAGGAAAAAGTGTGGCAGAAAACGCTGCACAACGAGAAGAGGTGACCGGACCCTGAGGAAGATTGTGGAGAAGGGCCGATTCCAGACCTTGGGGGACCTGCGGAAGCAGTGGACTGAGTCTGGAGTAGAAACATCCAGAGCCACCGTGCACAGGCGTGTGCAGGAAATGGGCTACAGGTGCCGCATTCCCCAGGTCAAGCCACTTTTGAACCAGAAACAGCGGCAGAAGGGCCTGACCTGGGCTACAGAGAAGCAGCAATGGACTGTTGCTCAGTGGTCCAAAGTACTTTTTTCGGATGAAAGCAAATTCTACATGTCATTTGGAAATCAAGGTGCCAGAGTCTGGAGGAAGACTGGGGAGAAGGAAATGCCAAAATGCCAGAAGTCCAGTGTCAAGTACCCACAGTCAGTGATGGTCTGGGGTGCCGTGTCAGCTGCTGGTGTTGGTCCACTGTGTTTTATCAAGGGCAGGGTCAATGCAGCTAGCTATCAGGAGATTTTGGAGCACTTCATGCTTCCATCTGCTGAAAAGCTTTATGGAGATGAAGATTTCATTTTTCAGCACGACCTGGCACCTGCTCACAGTGCCAAAACCACTGGTAAATGGTTTACTGACCATGGTATCACTGTGCTCAATTGGCCTGCCAACTCTCCTGACCTGAACCCCATAGAGAATCTGTGGGATATTGTGAAGAGAACGTTGAGAGACTCAAGACCCAACACTCTGGATGAGCTAAAGGCCGCTATCGAAGCATCCTGGGCCTCCATAAGACCTCAGCAGTGCCACAGTCTGATTGCCTCCATGCCACGCCGCATTGAAGCAGTCATTTCTGCCAAAGGATTCCTGACCAAGTATTGAGTGCATAACTGTATATGATTATTTGAAGGTTGACGTTTTTTGTATTAAAAACCCTTTTCTTTTATTGGTCGGATGAAATATGCTAATTTTGTGAGATAGGAATTTTGGGTTTTCATGAGCTGTATGCCACAATCATCCGTATTAAGACAATAAAAGACCTGAAATATTTCAGTTAGTGTGCAATGAATCTAAAATATATGAATGTTAAATTTTCATGACATTATGGAAAATAATGAACTTTATCACAATATGCTAATATTTTGAGAAGGACCTGTATTTGGGTAAGATGTGTAGGAGCAGGGAAACACCTACAATATGCAGGACAGTGGACCCTGAGGACCAGGGTGAAGGTTTAAATCAAAGCATATTCATATGCTATAATGGTCTTGTCAGAGTCTGGGGTAGTTATGGACCAAATGCAGACAAGCACTTGGTGGCACCATGTTGAAAACAAATCCTTTAATTCAGGCAGCACGAGGAGGTACAGAGGCAGAAATAATCCCAAGGGTACACGAAGACTGACGTGACAAACATGACAAGGAGAATTGTGGAACCAGCAAAGAATAAATGGCAGAACCAGGTATATAAACCTGAGGAGAGGAGTGGACCAGTGAGGGAGAAGCTAGGGTAATCAGAGAAAAAGTAGAAACAGGTGCGGGAACTGGCTGTGGAGACTGAGGGAATGAATGGTTACTATGGTGACATGAACTAGAGAACGCAGGGACACGAGAAAAATAAAGCTATAAGAAAACCAAAGGAAAACTAGGATCTAAGGATGACAAACGCTAACAGAAAAGGGAGAGCAAAAACAAACCACAACAAATACTAAACTAACTGGGAGGGAAGCAGAGAAAGTGATGACTTAGAATAAATGCAAAACAAAACGTAAACAATAAGTGGAACTAAGTATAGCGGCAAACAAATAACTAAAGGCTAACCTGTCAGAAGGAACTGAAACAATAGAGACTAACACAGGGAACTATACTAGGAATAAGGCTGGGAAGAACTACAAATATAAAGGGAAAAGAACACTGAGTAATAATAACTGAAGGGGAACTAAGGCCAAGGGGAGGAACTAGTAGGGCACAGAGAAGGGGAAAGGGGAACACAGGAAAACAGAGGAAACAATGAAACGTAGTAAATAAACCAAAGGGACAGAATTCACAAAACAGTCAAAAGTAAACAAGCACAAAAACCAAAATAGCAGATCCTGACAGGTCCAATCAATTCCATATCTAAATCCTACTGAGAATCTGTGGCAACACTTGAAAATTGATGTTCAGAGCTGAGACTGAGCTTGAGCTATTTTGCAAAGAACAGGAAAAATCTATAGATGTTTAAAGCTGGTAGTGACAAACCCCAAAAAACTTGCAGACTCCCAAGGATTATTATTATTATTTTATTTTTTTAAAGGACTTTGATGTTTTTATAATCGAACTCAAAAGCAGGACAAGTTGATGCCAGATAATCAGCACAAAATGCCTCCCTTCACCACAGAGGACTTCGACAAACTTTTACAGAAATTGGCTGTTTTGGAGATGAAAATACATTGACTATAAGTGAATGTGGAGGTGAATATGGGGTACAGCGATGATTCAACTCTGCCTGTGATCCCAAACAGTGACAGCCAGCTCAACAACTCAGCCGGCAATCAGAACACTGAGAATAAACCTACCGGCAGACCCCCCTGGCATGTTTTAGGGGCATGACCAAAAAATCAAGGTGGACGACTCACTGGAAGATCTCAGCAATTAAATAAATTAGAATGGCCAGAATTACAGAGAAATACCCCCGTTTCCCCTGGGAAAAGGAGACTTCGACAGCGAGCTGCTGTCACAACAACTGATATGAGTGAGACAGCTGGAAATAATGGAGTTCTCCTCCAAAACAGATTTGCTCCACTACAGAATGAAAACCAGGAAAACTATCCATCTTCTGAGATCATTAAAAGATTTGAGAACAACCTTCATTCTAAACAGTCTTCTCCTAAATTGCCAGAGAAAAAGTACCCCACCAGACCAAGAACCCTAATAGTGGGCAACACAGCTGTGGATGGGATAAAAAACTTCTGCAACAAGAAAAACACAGAATCTCTTCTATTCAGTAAATAATCCGCCAGCAGCTTCAACCTTCAGCAGAGAACATGGAGTATCAACAACAATGATAACGCTGCGTCCAACAGTTCCAGCAGAAACAACCAGCCAGTTGGCTGAGAAAGAGAGGTCATCACAAAAGGTCTCCCCGTCGAAATCCACAGGAGAAGTGGACCCCGCCATTATACACCCCTCCCCCCAAACCCAGACCCAGACCGACACCCCCGGTAAACCCCCTTCACCCCAGACCCCGACCCAGACCGCACAGAACTCTCCCATCTCCCCACTGAGCCCGCTTTTTGCTTTACTGGATTCTGATAACGTGAAAGATGCTCTTAAAATCTGGACCCAAATGGTCCTGACATCTTCTCCATTCAACACCCCCCGTGGCTGAGGCCCTGCTACTAAACCAACATCTTCCAGAAGTCGTAGACCCCCACCACCTCCTAATCTATCTCCTCCTAATCAGGACCTTCAGATCACTTCTCTGTGATACAGTCTGGGCCCCAGTGGTAACTCCATCAGAAATGAACATGTCCAGGAAAAACTTGGGCCCCTAATAGGAGATAGTTGTAAAATCTCTGTGCTTATATGTGAAAGAAAGAAGAAAGTCAAAAGGATAAGAGACAGTAATAAAAAATTAACAAAAGCCATAAACTGTCAGGTACAACCAGACACAGAGTTAATATCAATAACTAAGTCATATAAACTGGCTTTACTGAACATTAGATCTCTGTCAGGAAAAACATTTTTAATCAATGACTTCATTACTGACCACGATCTTGATGTTATGTTTTTAACAGAAACATTGTTACATGAATTTAATGAAGCTCCCATTCTGATGGAGGCGACGCCTCCAAACTACAATTTTCTTTGTGAAAGCAGACAGCAAAGAAAAGGTGGAGGGGGGACCACCTTGTTTAAAGATTTATTAGAATGTAAAAAAGTATTTCTGGGCAAATTTGACTCTTTTGAATATTTGGCTCTCAAGGTAAAGAGCCCTGTCCGAACAATGTTCTTGAATATTTACAGGCCTCCTAAGTCCAAATCAAACTTTATCAGTGATTTTGTTTATTATGACTGTTTAATTATTGTGGGAGACTTCAACATTCACATGGTCAATCCTGAAGACAGAAGTCCAATAGATTTATGTGACACACTTAGAAATTTTGGTTTGACTCAACATGTTAAACAGCAAACACACAAACAGGGACATATTTTGGACTAAGGGTCTAAATATTTCCAAGGTGTCTGTAACTGATGTTGCTCTATCTGACCACTTTTCTGTTATTTTTGAAAGCATCATCTGCAATGACTCAGTTTGCCAAAGAGACGTGATAAGAAAATGCATTTTTAAGGGCGGTGCTGCTGAAACCTTTTGCAAATTTTGTGGAGAAACCTTGTATACAAAGCGCATCCACACTCATACTCACAGGTGTTAAGCTTCAGGTGTTGACAGATACACAGATGTTCTATATTGGGCTGCACCTCTCACTAAGTACATTGTACATTCAGAATTACCATGTACTATTTTGATAAAAAAAAAAAATAGCTGCAGGTGTATAAGCAAGCAGGGTGTAATCCTGTATACTCTTCATCCTTCATCCTTCATCCTTCTTTCTCTCCTCCACTCTTTCCTCCTTTTCTCCCCTTTTCCCCCCATCTCTCTCTTTTTTGAGCTTTTTTTTTCCTTTTTATTTCAGTCTCTGTGTCCGTAACAATTGAAATATTCCCAAAGAAGTTTATAATAAAGTTTATTTTATAAATATCAAGCAGAGCTTGTTCTGCTTGTGAAAGTAAATCTGTTGGGCAATTTCTTGGCACTCAGACAACAATTCTGAGCGATACGCTGCCGGACAGGACACGGTAAAAACATAAATAAATAAATCAAATAAAAGCAGAACTAAATGCAAAAAACAAAAGTTTCTAAGCAACAAAATATTTATGGTAATGATGAGAAACTTGTAAAATAATAGTTGTAACACATTTAAAAAGTACAAGAAACCAGAACAACAATCAGCCATGCAACTAGTGGTTACCAATATGACTTCCTGGTTGACAGTTCCTGTTTGTTGTGAAGATGTGTCTTTCAGTATTTTCTCTCTTCCCTCATAATATGAGGGTAATAACAAAAAACGAACCTTCTGCCAGACAGGTGCATTAGAGTGGTAAACAAAAAATGGCAAAATGAACTTAAACTTAAATAAGCTTAAAAATAAGGTAAACCCACCTTTATAAACTGCCCCGATTTGAGGTAGACTGAAATATTTAAGTTGATATTTAGAGGAACTCTTAAGATAGCTTACAGTAATTCTGACCCAGTACTCCTGATAGAACTTCCTTAACTGAGTCAGCCTGTCTTGCTTGCACACATTTAAAGTTCTGCTAACAAATGTTCTAGGGGACTGAGATCAGGGCTTTGTGACTGCCACTAAAAACACTGATTTTATTGTCTGTAAACCATTTTGAAACTAGTTCACATTTTGCATGGTGTTCTTTAGCTTGCATACTTCTTCTATTTCCTTCTCAATGTAAAATACATTATGGCTAATCACAGATAGCAGAACATAACACCACAAGAACAAGTTGACAATAACTAGTCATGAAACAGATGAAGAGAAACATGTAGGGAGAGAAAGTTCTGATGAGATGCAATCGGTAAAAGGTTTACAAAGGATCAACTTTAAAAATTATTTTCCAAAAAAAGACTGAAAAATGAAAGAATCAAACTTGACCTTTTGAGATTAACTGCAAAAAATGAACTGTTGGGGCTTGGGAACATCTCCTCCACCAGAGGTCTCCCTCGAGCCGCTAGGTGTACTCCTTCCACAGGTGTCCCTGATTTTCATCTGATTGTGGATGCCTAGGAGGAGTTCTTTGGAGCCAAGCCACCAGTCCTTTGACGCCAGAGTGTTTTGCCCTTGTGGTAAATCCCGTGCCGAAGTAATTCTTGCCTGACACTGAGTGTGTGTTCTAACCAGTACCTGTTTTTCCTGCTTCCTTTTAGTACCTGTGAGATGTGGGCGGATTCACTTATCCAGAACTGTGTTCTAACCTGAATTTCATACCTACTGTTTGACCTTGGATCTCCTACATTTAGGCTGATTGGTTTGGCTCCCAGATTCCTAACCTCCACTGTAACCTCCTGGGATTGTTTACCTGCCTGGAACCCAGTAAGCACTTGGCTTTTTGCAGTATGCCTGAAAAGACCTTCCCGGAGTAACTTCTCTCTCTCTCCCCAGTAAAGCCCAAGAAGCCTTTGTGCCCTCCTGTGGTTGACTGACCTGAGAAAACCCTGAACTTAAGTTTGTGCTGTGATAATAAACCTTTTTCTAACCTATATTTGCTCCTGAGTGAGGTTTTCATGTGGGTCAGACATTTATCTAAAGAGATGGCATGAACCTTTTGCTTTGCTCTGCAGGTTTTATTTACCAAAATATAATCTTAAGCATTTCCTGGTGCTTTTACACTTCTGTAAATATCTATGATATCTAATTTCTCAGAAACCCCCAATCACATTTAGATGTGTAGCGATTAAAACGGAGAATCGAAACTTTTTTTTTTGCTTGAAGACAAATCTCCCCTTATCCAGGAGTACACCCAACAATGTTTGCATTTTTAATTATTACTTTTGTTTTCTTTCAAGAATTATTGTATCTGATCACTGTACACATCTGCCCATGGTTCCATCAATAAATATCAGAAACTAATCCTAAATCAAAACTGTTTGTAGCTTTGACTACACTGGGCCTCTTTGTGTTAAGAAGCAGGAGGTTGTTTTCATTTCCTGAAAAGTTCTAATTTTGAATATACAAAGCTTCTATCTGACAATGAGTCATGTACGAATGATATCTAATGATTTCATGATAGTTCAGTCCTAATCACTACCCTTTTTAACTTCCTTAAAGTAGATGTAGATAATCAGCTCCCATGTTTGAAGCATTGTCTGTGGATTTGGACAAGGAGAAGACAGCTTACTTGCTTTTTACCGATTTGCAACTGTTTCAGGTAAAATCTATTAATACTGATATTAGCAGAAGTAGCTACCTATAGAATGGGCATATTAAATCTCTTTGAAGCATAAAGCCACAGCAGTACAGCATGCTGCAGTGAACTTTCTCATATACATGTTTTTATTTATCACATACTGTAACTGAATACATTTCTTTATTAAAACTGTCTTCTTTCAATGTAAATATAAGATTGAGCTATTATTTCGAAAGCTATAAACAGAATGTTTTTAGTTATTTTTGTCTTAAATAAATCTTTTTGTAAAGATTTGTAAGTAAACTATATTTTAATATAATTAAAAATGAATAAATGAATAACTGAGTTTAATTTTAATTGCACATCAAAAAACTCTTGAACATGAGAACATCTAAAGACATTTAGCTTCATCATGGTCTACTTTTCATGATTTACAGATAACAATGGAAAGGCAGTATAACACCAACTTCAACTATACTGAGGACTTCAATATCACTGACTACAGCAACCAATATGACTTTATTATTCAATTAAGCATGCATATTGTGGAATGTATAGTTATTTGCATAGGACTTCCATTGACGCTGGTGGCCATCTGTGCAGTTTATTGTCTGGTACGTACACTAAGATTTACACCATTTCTCGACCTTGCCATATATGTCGACATACCTTAAGACAGTCTCAACATGAGTCTAAATGTCAAGAGTTTTCTGGGTAAGAAGTTCTGTCACACCTATAAAGTATGCAGGTGTGTTGGGATCAAGGGTGTATTAGTGCATTGGAAATGAGCAACACATTTTTTACTCATACACTATCATGCTGTACTTTATTTTTAACTTTTTTTCATACATAACACATAATCAGTTCATGTAATTGCTCTAATCAAATTTTCACTTCAATTGAATTCAGTTTTATTTATATATTAGGTGTCTAAATGAGTGTGTGCACGGTTGTTTGTGTGTTGCCGTTCGATGGACTGGAGACCTGTCCAGGGTGTAACATAAGTACCAGCTTCCCCTTACCCTCTATGGAAGACGCAGTATAGAAACTGACTGAGAATTCACATGTTGTCTCAAGGCACTTTACAAAGTCAATTCATACAGATTTAAAGTCGGGCATATGCATTCTAATTAATCCTAACTATCAAACAGTGGAGTCAGATTCAGTGTATTATTATAAATGGTTGAAAGGTTGTTCTATCTAAGGAAACCCAGCAGATTGCATCCAGTCAGTGACTTGCAGCATTCACTCCTCCTGGATGAGCATGTAGAGACAGTGGACAGTCACTGGCGTTGACTTTGCAGCAATCCCTCATACTGAGCATGCATGTAGCGACAGTGGAGAGGAAAAACTCCCTTTTAACAGGAAGAAACCTCCAGCAGAACCAGGTTCTGGGTGAGCGGCCATCTGCAATGACCAACTGGGGATTTGAGAGAACACAGCAGAGACACAAAAAGAGCAGAGAAGCACTGATCCAGGAGTACTTTCTATGGAAAAAGTAAAACATTAATGGTTGTAGCTCCTTTAGTGGCTTCATCTAGGAGAGAAAGACAGCCAAGCAGATGAACTGAGCCAGTTTTCAAGTCTAGAATATGAAAGCGAGCACATACAGTCAGTCACAGTAGAAGCTCAGTCAGTAGCTATGTCTAGGAGAGACAGCATTAAACACTGAAAGACAGGGCAAAGTGTATCATCTATATAAGGTGAGCATTAAATTGTTGGCAGCAGCAGCTTGGCTGATGTCCCCCACCAGGAAGGTGCCACAGCTAAACACAGAGACAGGTCAGATGAAGCTTCTAGAATGTGAAAAACAGAGAGAGAACATAAAATTAAAAGCTGAAGTAACAGCAAATAATGCAAAATTGGAGAGTAGTTTGAGAATGTGGCAGAGAGAGTAATAGTGGTCATTACGTCCGCCATCAGTCTAAGCCTATAGCAGCACAACTACAAAGATAGCTCAGGATAACCTAAGCCACTCTAACTATAAGCTTTATCAAAAAGGAAAGTTTTAAGCCTAGCCTTAAAAGTAGACAGGGTGTCTGCCTCACGGACTAAAACTGGGAGCTGGTTCCACAGGAGAGGAGCCTGATAACTAAAGGATCTGCCTCCCATTCTACTTCTAGAGACTCTAGGAACCACCAGTAAACCTGCAGTCTGAGAACAAAGTGCTCTGTTAGGAACATATGGAATATATAGTAAATTATAAATATAATGATTATAAATATTTTCTTATATATTATAAGAATAATTATTATAAAATATTATACTTACATATTATGAATTACAATGAAGATAAGTAAAGAGGTTTTGGCCACTCCAAGCATTCAGTATGCTGAGATGAGTGAATCTTCATTGTGTAATGTAACATTATCAACAGGTCATTGCATTTGCATAGCTTTTAATGTACATTTTGTCCCGGTTCATCAATGTATGAAATAAATTTCATTTCTAATTTGCAATTCTCATGAAACAGTATTAGCCTGTTTTTGCTTGAGATCAAATGGATAGAAAGGCATTGTTAGATAGATATGTACTTCAACCCCAATGAAAGGCAAGGCAGATTGCAGTTTTGTAATGTAGCCTTAGAACTGGTTCATGTATTTGAATGTGTACCATTGGAATACTTGCTAAATATTTCTAAGAATATGTATAATTTTTGTGCACACAAATCTAAAATACAGCACTTTTACACATCTGTTCTATTTTTCTTTGCATTTCAGGACATGTTTATCGCTACTTTATAATTTTTAGTGTTTCCCTGCAGGCCCGAAAAGATCATTCTGCTCCAGTCTACATCATCAACCTTCTCATTTCTGACCTCATTCAACTCTGCTGCCTGGCTGCTTGGAAGGCAGGAAAGTTTCATGACATCATCGAGTACAGCTACACTTTTGCTTTAATGGCCAGTGTTGGATTCATGGTGTGCATTTCCCTAGAGAGGTAACAACATGTGGATGTATTTATTTGATTGTGTGTCCTGAGTACAAACATCTATTAGACGGTTAGTGAGTTTCTTTCATTCCAGGTATTTGGTCATTGCCAAGCCGCTGTGGTACAGATACAGGAAAAAAATCAAGACATCTCTGATGGTGTGTGCTGTTGTATGGACACTGGCAGTTGTTTCTTTTCTCCCTCTTTGTTTTAATGTTCACTATTGGGTTGAAACAATCATCCATGCTGTCTTCTTTTTCCTCCCCCTCCCCTTGTTCATTTTCTTCCTTGTTGGGACCATCAAAGCTCTGTCTGCAGCTCGCAGTGTCCCTGGTGAGGAAAAACGAAGAATAGTATCAATTCTCGTTGCGGTGCTGCTGATTTACACACTGCTGTTTGTTCCTAACATTATTTGGTCCGTTGTGGAAGAAGCAAGATATTGCCAGATTTTAACCAATTTGGCTTGCATTTGTCTTTATTTAAGTCCTCTGGCAGACCTGACCATGTACTTTTGTATTAAAAAAAGTGCAATGGACAATTTTCTGAAAGTTCTGTGTTGTTGTAATATGTCCGACAATCAGGAAACAACCAGCACAGCTGTTGAAAACATGTCTGCTCTATGCACTGAGACAGTCTAAACTCAGCCTAAATGTGTGGGACTCTGTGGGGCTATCTGCAATTCAGGCAAATTTTCTGCTGATCTAATCCTTTCCTTGTCATAATGGCAATACACTTTCATTCATGACAGTTTTCATTTGTCAAGTCAGACTTTTCTGTATCTGAATGTGTCTGTTTCATTTTTTATAAGCATATTATTTTTTTCAGTTATACGGTTCTTAATCTGTTTTAAAAAAAAAAATATATATATATATATAAAGCATACTCAACTGTACCTTTGTTTACAAATTGCTACAGCAATACAGCTGTACATCTGTGTATTGAATAAAACATCAATAAAACCTGTCATCTGCTTTATTTATGGTACACTAATACTGATATAGAATCTGTAATTATGTTTTAAGTATATGAGTAACAATGACTATATATTAATAGTTATATCAGTCATTCTAACTAAGATAAAATACAGTCTGATATATAAAGCAATAAGAGCTTATACAAGTATTAATTGCAAAAACAAACCCACACAGAGTAAAGGCAGCAGAGTCAGAAATGTGCTCCACAAGCCTAGGCTTATAGTGGCATAACTAAAGGAATAAGGAGCGTGAGAGGACCTTCATATCCAAATAATTTGCCTCTTATTTTACTTTAACTGACACTAGGAACCACGAGTTAACCTGCAATCTAAGATGAAACTACTTCTAGATAATGTCACACTGTCTCCTAAAAAAATGTTTAGCAGATCACCTGCATTCGGGACAGAAAACACTGAACACCTGAAAACGTTGCTCAAATTGTTCAGTGCTACTTTTCTTTTATATTTTAAGTGTATCATCTTTCCCAGCTTTTTGGCTTTCTCATTCAATTGTATTCTGAAGAAACATAAATCCCATTTGAGATGTAAGCAGCCCTAAATCCAAGAATGAATTGGATAATTAATGCAGTGATACTTTACACTAATGGTTAACATGGTGATGTGGGAGTTAACGTTGTTGCCACGCAGGATCATTCAAATATAAATGGCTTTGTTATATGGTTGGGCCACATCCATTTATTAAGTTACACAAATCTGAACAATGACGGGCTCAGAGCAATCAAACATTACTGGCAGACAAGAGTTAAAGGCCTGATCTCACCAATATACACCCCTGTGTAACATATTTGGGCAAATGTAGATCATTTTGTTAACTGGCTTAAGAGGCAAAAACAACTAATGAAGAGTCTTAGAGCACTAAATCAGAATATCATGAAGATGTACAGGTCCTTCTCAAAATATTAGCATATTGTGATAAAGTTAATTATTTTCCATAATGTCATGATGAAAATTTAACATTCATATATTTTAGATTCATTGCACACTAACTGAAATATTTCAGGTCTTTTATTGTCTTAATACGGATGATTTTGGCATACAGATCATGAAAACCCAAAATTCCTATCTCACAAAATTAGCATATCATTAAAAGGGTCTCTAAACGAGCTATGAACCTAATCATCTGAATCAACGAGTTAACTCTAAACACCTGCAAAAGATTCCTGAGGCCTTTAAAACTCCCAGCCTGGTTCATCACTCAAAACCCCAATCATGGGTAAGACTGCCGACCTGACTGCTGTCCAGAAGGCCACTATTGACACCCTCAAGCAAGAGGGTAAGACACAGAAAGACATTTCTGAACGAATAGGCTGTTCCCAGAGTGCTGTATCAAGGCACCTCAGTGGGAAGTCTGTGGGAAGGAAAAAGTGTGGCAGAAAACGCTGCACAACGAGAAGAGGTGACCGGACCCTGAAGAAGATTGTGGAGAAGGGCCGATTCCAGACCTTGGGGGACCTGCGGAAGCAGTGGACTGAGTCTGGAGTAGAAACATCCAGAGCCACCGTGCACAGGCGTGTGCAGGAAATGGGCTACAGGTGCCGCATTCCCCAGGTCAAGCTACTTTTGAACCAGAAACAGCGGCAGAAGCGCCTGACCTGGGCTACAGAGAAGCAGCACTGGACTGTTGCTCAGTGGTCCAAAGTACTTTTTTCAGATGAAAGCAAATTCTGCATGTCATTCAGAAATCAAGGTGCCAGAGTCTGGAGGAAGACTGGGGAGAAGGAAATGCCAAAATGCCAGAGGTCCAGTGTCAAGTACCCACAGTCAGTGATGGTCTGGGGTGCCGTGTCAGCTGCTGGTGTTGGTCCACTGTGTTTTATCAAGGACAGGGTCAATGCAGCTAGCTATCAGGAGATTTTGGAGCACTTCATGCTTCCATCTGCTGAAAAGCTTTATGGAGAAGAAGATTTCATTTTTCAGCACGACCTGGCACCTGCTCACAGTGCCAAAACCACTAGTAAATGGTTTACTGACCATGGTATCACTGTGCTCAATTGGCCTGCCAACTCTCCTGACCTGAACCCCATAGAGAATCTGTGGGATATTGTGAAGAGAACGTTGAGAGACTCAAGACCCAACACTCTGGATGAGCTAAAGGCCGCTATCGAAGCATCCTGGGCCTCCATAAGACCTCAGCAGTGCCACAGGCTGATTGTCTCCATGCCACGCCGCATTGAAGCAGTCATTTCTGCAAAAGGATTCCCGACCAAGTATTGAGTGCATAACTGTACATGATTATTTGAAGGTTGACATTTTTTGTATTAAAAACACTTTTCTTTTATTGGTCGGATGAAATATGCAAATTTTGTGAGATAGGAATTTTGGGTTTTCATGAGCTGTATGCCAAAATCATCCGTATTAAGACAATAAAAAATCTGAAATATTTCAGTTAGTGTGCAATGAATCTAAAATATATGAATGTTATATTTTCATCATGGAAAATAATGAACTTTATCACAATATGCTAATATTTTGAGAAGGACCTGTAGATAGGTGACAGAGTGGTATCTTGGATGTTGTTTATTTAAACTGTACTGACTTGTTGCTAAGTTGGGTTCTAATTCCTTAGAATGACTCAGAGCAGGAAAAATGTAGATTATGTTATGGTTTTCTGCTTTCATTAAAATTGGAAAGAAGATGACCCAGTATGACTCGTAAACTACATAATATGTAATAAGTTGCAGCAGCAGCACCCTCCAGGGGTGTGTTCTCTCCCCACTCCTCTTCTCCCTCTACACAAATGACTGCACCTCAGTGGACCAATCTGTGAAACTCATGAAGTTTGCAGATGACATCACTGTCATTGGACTGATCCAGGACAGTGATTAGTCTGCATGCAGACAGGAGGTGGAACGACTGGTACACTGGTATGGTCAGAACCACCTCGAACTTAACCCACTCAAGACTATAGAGATGATGGTGGACCTTCGGAGAACACCACCCCCACATACCCTCACCATCCTCAGCATCTCTGTGTCTGCTGTGGACCACTTTGGTTGCTATAAACCATAATTTCTCGAAACATGAAATGGTCCTCACACATGGACAATGTTGAGAAGAAGGCCCAGCAGAGACTATACTTCCTAAAGCAACTCAAGAAGTACAACCTTCCACAGGAGCTCTCGGTCATCTTTTACACTGCCATAATTCAGTCTGTCCTGTCTTCGTCCATCTTAGTGTAGTTTGGCTCAGGTCTGCACAGAGAATCATCACGGCTGACCTTACCTCTATCCAGGACTTATACAGATCTGGGGTCCAGAAAAGGGCAGCTAAAATCTCTGCAGACCCTGGGCACCCTGCACACAAACTGTCGCTACAGAGAGCTGTCTGCTAAAACCAGTCGCCACAGAGACAGTTTTTTCCCCCCAGGCTGTTTCTCTGATGAACACTTGACAGAGTTCCAGAACAACACCATGCATACTTGGACTGATCTCTTATATTCTATTGTAAAGTCACTTCTGTACATAAATTAATAGTGGACAAATTTCAATATGCCATCCTGGTTAACGTCACTGATAAACATATCAACACTTTCAGATCTGGGTTACCTCTGGATATCATCAGGATATCATTTGTTCTTCTTATTAGTGCCCTGAATCAGCTACTCTTCCCAGATCTACTCTTGTCAGGTCAGCATTCCACACTTAGAGGCACCTGAAATGGAAGGCCTTCCGCTGATATGGAGGTTTTGTTTTCCCAAGAGAAGATACCTCTCCTCTCTCCAGGGCTTCTCATTGTGCTCAGTCCCTTTAGATATCTGATGTTCAACAACTGTTGATTTTCTTGTCTCTTGTGTTGTGAATTACATTTTCAGCTCTGTGAGAACTATAAAAGGATTGTAACTCCCTGTCTAGGGCAGAAGAGGCAGACCAAGACACTCATTTGTATTCTCTGTCTGTTCTCAATTCTTGCAAGAATTTAGTAGAATTTAGTAGAATAGAATAAAATAGAATAGAATTAAACAGTTGATGTCTTTGAGGTTATTTAAATAGGCAACTTTGTTAGATATGCTGAGAACTCAGTGGGAATAGATGTACGTGTGTTTGCTTCTGTTATGCAACCAAATCGTCATACTAAATAAAAACTAAATGTTAAATTACAGTGCTACATCTTAAACACACATGCTTCTCCTTAATCCTTCTTTTCATCTTTTTTTAATAATAAATGTTTTTATTGCCAGCCTTCAGGGTTTTCTCCTAACTTGACTGATGTAACATTGTTACATGGTATTTGCACAAGACTGCAATTAAAATTACTTATGATGTAATTACTTGGTGATGGCAAGATGAAACCTCTTGTAGCATTGAGGCTTTCCATCAAACTAAGCCCAGGCATGCTTAATTTGCTCTATTGCGCCATCAAGTGGACAATGAATGTAAAACAGGCATATTGACTGTATGAATTTCTTGGGTAAAGCTTTAAAATGAATAAATAAATGAATGATGTTTGTGATGCCAATAAATTCCGAAAATGGTCTAAGTATGAACTTAATCTATCTTTGTAATAAAATGGCTATGTCAAAAGGAAAAGTGGAAACTGTTGAAGAAAAATTGTTTTTTCTAAAGAGAACGATGATAACCATTCAATCAGCTTTATTAATTTAGCCAGCATCAGACATGTTACTGAGCTGAACTGAGACCGTTCTGATGAGACATCTGAAGATGGAACTACCTCCTTATATCAGAATTGTAAAATCCCAATGCAGACCCCCCTACAGGAAGAGCAGAGGTGAGAAATTGAATTAATTCTCACCTAGGCGTCTTGCCTCTCTGTGATAAATATTTCCCCCTTTAGCTTGTAAATGCAATGGGGATGACCAGCAGGAGGGAGCAGGAAGGAAGGTGGAAGCCATTGTCAGGTCAGACAGTCCTCACCTCAGAAGGACGAAAGCATTTTAAATTTTGCTTTCACAAAACAAACACAGGAGAGGGTTGCTTATGTTACTTATACCTATAATGCTTATAATAACGATCTTTATTTAACCAGGTAAAGCCTCCTTGAGATTAAAACTTTCTTTTCCAAGATGGACTTCTAAAACAATATTCCCTAACTGGGAATCAAACCCAGACAACTAACGTGAAAGCACTGAATTTGAACCACTTGACCACCAAAGGACATTGGTTCATTGGTGCAATGGTTGATTTTGCATGATTTACAAAATATGTCACATTCATAGGGCACAGATGAACTTAGTGAGTGATAAAAGCAACAACAATTTTATACAAGTTGTGATAAAAATGTTTCTATCAGTACGTAGTACGATCCCAAAACAACAAAACGTGATGGGGAGTCAGCAGCGTTGTACTGTCCCTTATACTTAAAATCATGCGCTAACTGGCAAACCAGTTCCTGAATCAGTCACGTGCTACGGCCAGCTTGAGGCCTCAAACGTGACCACACGCGTCAAGTCAAGTCATGTTTATTTATTTAGCGTTTTTCAGCAACAAGGCACTCAAGGTGCTGTACATGATGAAAAACATTACAATGATACAGAAAATCAAACAACAGAGTTAATAAAATAAAGAGAATAGAATGATGGATAAGAAAATGAAAGGAAAATTGGACTGAAAACGCAACTAATCATGCCTAAATGGTCCAGTCAAAGGTCACTCTAAACAAATAAGTTTTTTATCGTGATTTAAAGCAATTTAGGGTTTCGGCGCTTTTACAGTTTTCTGGGAGTTTATTCCAGATTAGTGGAGCATAAGAACTAAAAGCTGCTTCTCCATGTTTGGTTCTGGTTCTGGTTCTGCAGAGTAGATTTGAGCCAGAAGACCTGAGAGGTCTGGGTGGTTGATTCACTGACAACAAGTCTGTAATGTATTTTGGTGCTAAGCTATTCAGTGATTTATAGACTAACAGAAGTATTTTAAAGTCTATTCTCTGAGCTACAGGGAGCCAGTGTAGGGACTTCAGAACCGGGCCGATGTGCTCCACTTTCTTAGTTCTAGTGAGGACGCGGGCAGCAGCGTTCTGGATCAACTGCAGCTGTCTGATCCACTTTTTAGGCAGACCTGTGAAGACACTGTTGCAGTAATCAATTCTACTAAAGATGAACGCATGAATTAGTTTTTCAAGGTCCTGCTGAGACATTAGTCCTTTAATCCTGGAGATGTTCTTTAGGTGATAGAAGGATGACCTTGTTACTGTCTTTATGTTCCTCTGAAGGTTCAGGTCTGAGTCCATCACTACATCCAGGTTTCCAGCCTGACTGGTGGTTTCTAGCTGTATTAAAGGAAGCTGTGTGCTAAAATTTAAACGCGTCATTGACAAAAACCTCGATACGCATTTAACAAAAAATCTGTCTGGATTAGTCAACACGCTTCGAAGCATTGGCACACTAGACACATTAGTACTGAATGCCAATCATTCTGTAACATTACCATTGTAAAACAGCCTTTGTTTTCTGAAATGTTCACTTATTAAAACTATTAATCAAATAGTTTGTGAGCAAGAATACAGTACATTTTCTGATATGAAAGATTATTCAGTTTTAGCCAATTAAACATGAATTATCTCGAGTTAAGATTAGTTACAAAATTAGATGTACTCCTAGCAGATTTTAACTTAAATTTATTTTATTTAACCAAAAGGTTTGACTCTGATAGGAAATAAGATGGGCATTCTTTGAAAAATAATGAAATAATCTAAAATGTGCATTTTGAAAAACAAAATGACATTTAATCTATAATAGCATAGAAAATCTTATTTTACCTTCTTCAACAAATCAATAAAAATAAAGCTTTCTTCACAGCAGTCAAACTCTCTTTTAACCACTAAAATGTTTTTGCATGTTTCCACTGATGCTTTGAAAATGTACATTTACTAATGAAGGCCTCCTTACTATCATCCTAATCTTTAGCTCGCTCCAAAGCCACTCCCAGATTACTTGAATTGGATTCAGGTCTTGGGTCATGCTGGTCCGCTCCAAAGCTTGAATATTTCTTCCAAAATCTCTAAAGCCAAAAATGGAAACATTTTTCCCTGGCAACTATCTCGTTATCATGAGAAAATGACTTTCAACATCTTGAGATAAAAAGATAAATATTATATTATCAGGTAAGACCAAAACCTATGCATAGCTGCTTGACCTGGTAGACTGAGAAGTGTGTTTCGCAATTAACATGCAGGCTGAAAATCTGACAGCCAGTGGCTTCACCAACAGAGGGCCAAGGTAATGTAAACTTGCTTCCCCTGCCCCATCGGCACCATATTCAAGATATATTTTTTTAAGATTTTAAGAGAGGTACGAGATAGATGAGTTTTATTTATTTTTTTAATATATTTTCTATTTTTGTTCCTTATTGTGCCAGTTATTGAACGTCTATCACTGATTCCTGCCCCAGACATCATATGATTTTAGTTTTACATATTTAGGTAAAAAATAAGTAAATTACAGAATATTAGAATCATGTACACTATATCCTGCTGGTGCTACATTAGTTTACTTCTTACTGCAGCTTTACTCCGCAGAAATCTTAAGGAGTAAGAATGTTTCAGCTGAAGGGGTTGTTCTTAAACAGTTTCCTCGGCTGGAGAAACTCTGGTAAATATTCTGTTTATCACAACATAATTTCACCACTTTTCTTTATCTTCTGTAGAAGTCAAATGTGTGTCAACTGCAAAGATGTTGACATGGGAAGAACAAATAACTGGTAAGAGGTACTTTCTGTGGGAGCCATTTAAAACTTGTCAGAGTAAATATAAATATTTCTGCATGAAAAATTAAAACAAATGTCCTAAATGTGAAGAATATTCCACTTGGCAGAGACTTGTTTGTTTTTAATATCAAAGGTAAAATCAAGTAAATTTTTTTTTTTTTCTTTCCTTTCGACTTGTACAGAGTTTTAAACCAGCATAAAAAGGAATATCTGAAAAAGTTCTAAAAAGCTCTTTACTGAACAGCATCAACAGGAAATCAAACAAACACCCATTATTTGTACCAGCAGGTTTCCCTATGCCAGATGTCCTACATCAGCAACCAGCTTTGGAAGCAAAGTTTCCATTACAACAACAACAGCTTTGGTAAATATTATAACAACACTAATAACCGATAAGACTGCAATGATCCCATTGGTGGCATCATGCTATTAATGGTGCAATGGACCATTCTTTCCTTTGGATTTATTTTGACTGTAGTGACCATTGTTGCCGTGTTTATGCTATTGAGAACTTTCTGACTCTTACTGAGATATCTTCAAACTATGTGTTTGCAGCAAGAAGGTACTGGTTTCAAACCCTGGCCAGGTGTCTTTTTACTCGTGCATGTGTGGGTTCTCTCTGGGTACTCTGGCTTCCTCCCACAGTTTAGAAACACGACTGTTAGGTTGATTGGTCCCTCTAAATTGCCCTTAGGTGTGAATGAGTGTGTGCATGGATGTTTGTCCTGTGTGTGTCTGTGTTGCCCTGCGATTGACTGGCGACTTGTCCAGAGTCTGTCTTAAACAGCATAATTACAACTGTCATTCTCAATTTATCATAGTGGCAATTTAATAATTGTTGTTTTTTATGTTAATTAAATCATGTTAGACATACAATTAAAATGTTTGTGTTAATATCCCGGCCAACCAAGGCTGTTAAAATTGAATAAAAATTGAACCATAACAAATTCAGATCACACTTAAAGAATCTGTATGCTATGATAGAACTGTGATGTCACTGGATGGTTGTTGGAAAACCTAAAGAAAAAAGAAAAGGGTGAGCTGGGCGTTTACCACAGGGCAACACAGAAAAAACAACCCTGCACACACTCACTCACTCCTAAGGGCAGATTAGAGAAGCCAGCTTCGGGTGGTGTGGTAGGATAAGAGAGTACCCAGGGAGAACTTCAGTGTCCATGGGAAGATCATGCTAATTCCATGTAGAAAGGCCCTGACCAGAATTTCACCACAGAACATTGATGCTGCACATTAGGAGTGGTAATAACTGCCCCACTGTGCAGCTTTTAAAATGAATATGTCACGCAGTTAAAAAGTAAGGTATTGGAGCTGTCCAAGATAAATTAATCTCCAAAAGTTAGAATAATCAAAACAAGAAAAATAATCATCTACGGCTTCATATGACATACTACAGCATAGTTTATATTCCTGGTTAACCACAGCAGTTTGTCTATGCAGTGGTTTCTTTGGATTTCTGTTGTAATTTCATACAGGTCTTTCTTAATAGATTTTGATTTTTGACAGTAAGTCTGAGGAATATTATAATACATAAACAATAAGCTGGACTTTTCTTTAGTGCAACAGTAACTGTTTCATCTTTGCTTATGGAAAATACTAGAAATCAGGCTTTTTACAAATCACTTGAAGGAATTTCAACTTTGGAAGCCACTTTGTTTTATTTACATCTAAGCCCCAAAATTATCCGTGCTCCTGGCAAATTTAGATTTCAAATTGTTATCATTCAACCATAGGAAATCAGACAGGGATCTTTCAAAAGATCATTTTAATTGTCACGTTATTGCAAATGTCATGTTGAATATTATAGTCATCTAAATATAATGGAAAAAATCTTAATTGGCATTACAGCAATTAAAGCCTTCTTACAACTGATGATCAGCTTTGCATGTTTTGCATTTTTGGCTACTTTCAAAAGTTCTCATCGGCTGCTGTGGCTCAGGTTGTAGGAGTTCCTCCTGTGACCGGTGGGTTGCTGGTCTGAAACCCTGCTCTGTCTTTCTCAGTCATTGTGTCCTTGGGCAAGACACTTCACCTGACTTGTCAGAGGGCTCGGTGGCGCTTGTGTACGGCATTCTCACTTCTGTCAGTGTGGCCCAGGGAAGCTGTGGCTAAATTGTAGCTCACCACTGTCAGTGTATAAATGGGTGGATGAATGATTGTAGTGTAAACCGCTTTAAGGTCTAACTATACAAGTTAGGCCGTTTACCATCTAATCGGAAGGAGCATGCAATCGCAAGATTGCTTTAAACCTAAATCTGCTAAGGGTATTAATATTCGTGGACTTAACAACTTTGATAAGAAAAGGAATTCTGCCCAACTGCGACCAGTTTGTACCCTATCCAGATGCACAAAAACAGTGATGTTGCATAAAAGCACTTCCTCAGCACAAACTTCAGAAATTACTTTTCTGTTTTGCCTTTTTTGGGCATAAATAATGGTGTTGATGCACAATAATGTATAAAAATACAAATCATGATTACCTGACCTCAGAAACAAATGTAATCCTGCACTGTTTTACATACGCTAACTGGAGCATGCTTCATTGGTAGACTGGAACCTTTTACAGCTGTTATAGGCCAAAGGTTAGTTACACAGAGGCCTAAAAAAATTATAATACAATTACCAAAAATTAAAAAAAAGATGCATTTTCCTAAAGTATTCAAAATTGTATTTATTTATTTTGTTTTATTTCTCTTCTGCGGCATCTCTAAGTCATGTCTTTTAAAACAAGCAAAACCAATTTGTAGAAGTGCATATTGAGGTCTATAAATGCAGCCCTTAAACATTTAAGGTTTGCTCTGTGTGTTTTGGTTGCAATTCCAGTCATCATTGCATAATTTCACACTTCTGTTTGAAACTTATGCAGAAGTCAGATGTTTATCAGAAGCAACAAGCAGAAATAAGCATCTTCTTAGATGTAGACGTGAGAAGAACAAAGTGCAGGTGAAAGGACCATTATTTAGGAGCAATTTCAAACTTTTAAAGGTAAATATGAATATATATGTCAAATCTTTCAATCTCTATGGTAAATGTGAATAGTGATTGGGCTCTTTGCTGATGCTTTTTATGAAAATATTTTTGGAATATTTTGACATTTTTAATTTGTACTAACATGTTCTGAACTTTGTAATTAAAAGAGACTTTACTGTAGTGAAAAATATATTAATAGCATTCTGAAAGAAAATAATTAGCGGACATTTAAATTCATCAAGGACCATTCTTTTTGGTCTTTTCCTTACTGAAAAGCGTAAACACAGTGATAACCATGCATAAAAATAACAAAACAATGATTAAAACCTTTTTTTACTGAAAAAGGTTTGGAAAATATCAAACAACCCTCAAAAATACTGCCACCAATGCATTTCTTCAATAGCGCTGGGCTTGTGTTGGTTCCAGTGACTAAGTTTGTTGGTTTTATCTCGTGTGCTCATCATTTTAGTTTAGTTTCTATTATGGAGTATTATGTTTAATATTGTTAAAACAGGTTTATTTGTATATGTTGTAAGGGATTGTGATTATTAATTTTAAATATTTATCAGAATTATAATAAAAATCATAATTCAGAAATAATACATTCTGCATGGTGGCGCAGTTGGTAGTACTGTTGCCTTGCTTTGCATGTTCTCCCCGTGCACGCGTGGGTTCTCATCGGGTACTCTGGCTTCCTCCCAGAGTCTGAAGACATGCCTTTTAGGTTAATTGGTCTCTCTAAACTGCCCTTAGGTGTATGAATGAGTGTGTGCATGGTTGCTTGTCTGTTGCCCTGTGAAGGACTGGCGACCTGTCCAGGGTGGACCCCGCCTCCCGCCCATAGACTGCTGGAGATTGGCAGCAGCTTCTCCGTGACCCACTGTGGAAGAAGCGGTATAATTCTAACGAAAAATCATTTCTTATGAATAGAAATCCGAGATACAATCTAAATTTCTGATTATAGGATTCACAGCACTTAATAATTACAATTAGTTAATTATCATTAATAATTGATAATTATTACCCAAAACCATGCGAAATGCCACTGTGTTATCAACTATTTTACAAAATGGTGTGGAACACTAACCTTATTTGACAGACAAATCACTCAAACTCAAAATAAATACAAGCGCTGTCTCTTTATGTATGTGAAAATTTATTAAACCAATAGTCCACTATTAGCATTCACTATTCTGGTCCAACAACCTTCACTTAATTATGCATACACTATTGTACGTAAGGGAGTAAATGAATAACCAAAAATAAGGATGCTTTCTGAGGGTAGATGGAGATCAAACCAACAGTTTATGGACTGGGTCAGAATAAAATAATTTGGGTTTACTTGGAAAGTGGAGCAGAATTAATAAACATTCTTTGGTCTGTTGATGCGTCTTGATAGTGGCTATCAACCGTTATACAATACAGCCAGACCAGCTCAGATGCGGTAAAGCACTTAATAACCGGCCCCTTAGCCTTTAACAACTGATAGCGGGCTAGTCTCAAAACAAACGATCATGAAACTCAGAGGCAGGAACCCAGTGGAAAAACACAAAGGCTAGAAGCTGTGAAACAATGGAGATGAATACGAGGCTCAGTTCCCAGCCTCAGTCTGCTTTAAAGTCCACTTTAACGCCAACTGATTCAGCGCTCAGTTGATCGAAACATGGTAAACGCATTCAAACTTTGCTGCAAAGACGCGCTTTAGAGTTCAACAGTATTAAACAGCCGCCAAAACAGTTCAACATCAAACTTCAATCAATATTGCATACAAGTTAATACCTTGGATAAACTAATGGTGATCCTGGATCATCTTAGCTATATGCCTCACCCTGCCCAGACTAGAGACCAAAAATGTCCCAAAATGGAAAACAAAACAAGTTTACCTTGGTGTTGAATCCTCTAATGGTGCGTTCACACCAAACGCGATTTCTGCGAAAGGAGCGGCCAGTTTACATGTTATCCCTATGTAGAGGCGTGTTCAGGAGCGGAGCGGCGTGGTGCGAAGGACACGGCGTGGAAGGCGCGGCAAGCGAAGCGGGAGCGGAGCGGCGCGATGGACGAGTTGAAAAATCTGAACTTTTTCCTAAATTCGCGTTGTGTCAGCCAATCAGGGACTGGATGTGGCTGTGACGTAGGGTGAAAGACCGCAGCGGAGAAGAAGCGGTTGTCCGTGAAGATGGAGGACAAAATCATAGTGGCGGTGTGCGGCAAGCCTGAGTTGTATGACTCAACTAATTATTACTACGGAGACAAGTACAGGAAGGACCTGGCCTGTAGAAGAGTCAGTGAGGAGACTGGAGTAGCAGGTAAAACTTTAAAATAGCGCCATTGTACTACTGTCTTTTGGCTAATTTATATTGGCACATCCTCCTATTTGATGACGTGGTGAAGCGTTGCCGCTTGTTGCCGAATGCCAACGCGGAGTTCACGCGGAATGTGAAGCAGGCAAAAGCATACAAATGAGGCGAAAAATTCGCAGAAATCGCGTTTGGTGTGAACGCACCATAAGACGAGTGGTGCAGGTGAATGGGCCTCCTTCAAGGAAGGGGTGAAGTTATGAGCAGCAAGTGTTGTGCGTCCGCAAACACTCTAAAGATTCACCTTCTCTTTCATTCAAAACAGGAAAAATATGATGCATTATTGCAGTCGACTGAAACACAAGGATGAAATCCGTCTCCTCGGGGAACCCTCTGCGGGTTTTCACCTCTTCGATCAGGATATGAATCTGATCATCTTATATCAGACAGATTTCCAGCTTTTCAAGCTCTTCCAGGAATGACCAGTATGGAGGAAAAGTATACCCAACCTGCGAGCTTCTATTACTCTTGAGATCGCCTCCGAGCATATTGGCACACTACGTTTAGAAGTGGCAGCTCAGCGTTCGTTTCAGTGGGTTTTTATAAACTCCGGTGATGTCAGAGCTGCGTATTAACAGTCGTTTACCTAATCAAAATTGCGGTGTCCCAACAATACATATGTACAGGTCCTTCTCAAAATATTAGCATATTGTGATAAAGTTCATTATTTTCCATAATGTCATGATGAAAATTTAACATTCATATATTTTAGATTCATTGCACACTAACTGAAATATTTCAGGTCTTTTATTGTCTTAATACGGATGATTTTGGCATACAGCTCATGAAAACCACAAATTCCTATCTCACAAAATTAGCATATTTCATCTGACCAATAAAAAAGTTCTCTTCACAATATCCCACAGATTCTCTATGGGGTTCAGGTCAGGAGAGTTGGCAGGCCAATTGAGCACAGTGATACCATGGTCAGTAAACCATTTACCAGTGGTTGTGGCACAGTGAGCAGGTGCCAGGTTGTGCTGAAAAATGCAATCTTCATCTCCATAAAGCTTTTCAACAGATGGAAGCATGAAGTGCTCCAAAATCTCCTGATAGCTAGCTGCATTGACCCTGCCCTTGATAAAACACAGTGGACCAACACCAGCAGCTGACGCGGCACCCCAGACCATCACTGACTGTGGGTACTTGACACTGGACTTCTGGCATTTTGGCATTTCCTTCTCCCCAGTCTTCCTCCAGACTCTGGCACCTTGATTTCCGAATGACATGCAGAATTTGCTTTCATCCAAAAAAAGTACTTTGGACCACTGAGCAAAAGTCCAGTGCTGCTTCTCTGTAGCCCAGGTCAGGCGCTTCTGCCGTTGTTTCTGGTTCAAAAGTGTCTTGACCTGGGGAATGCGGCACCTGTAGCCCATTTCCTGCACACACCTGTGCACGGTGGCTCAGGATGTTTCTACTCCAGACTCAGTCCACTGCTTCCGCAGGTCCCCCAAGGTCTGGAATCGGCCCTTGTCCACAATCTTCCTCAGGGTCCGGTCACCTCTTCTCGTTGTGCAGCGTTTTCTGCCACACTTTTTCCTTCCCACAGACTTCCCACTGAGGTGCCTTGATACAGCACTCTGGGAACAGCCTATTCGTTCAGAAATTTCTTTCTGTGTCTTACCCTCTTGCTTGAGGGTGTCAATAGTGGCCTTCTGGACAGCAGTCAGGTCGGCAGTCTTACCCATGATTGGGATTTTGAGTGATGAACCAGGCTGGGAGTTTTAAAGGCCTCAGGAATCTTTTGCAGGTGTTTAGAGTTAACTCGTTGATTCAGATGATTAGGTTCATAGCTCGTTTAGAGACCCTTTTAATGATATGCTAATTTTGTGAGATAGGAATTTTGGGTTTTCATGAGCTGTATGCCAAAATCATCTGTATTAAGACAATAAAAGACCTGAAATATTTCAGTTAGTGTGCAATGAATCTAAAATATATGAATGTTAAAGTTTCATCATGACATTATGGAAAATAATGAATTGTTAAGAGAGCTAAGCCGCCAGCTGGATACAGTTCTTGAACAGAATCATAGCCTGGAAGTGGCTTTTGGACTCAGAAGTGAAAGGATTTAATGATGGAGAAGGTTGTTCGCTCCAGAACTGCGGGAAAGTCCCAGAAATTTGGATATTTGGATTCGCAACTGAGAGATAACAGTAAAAACTCTTAAAGTGGTTGGAAATCCACACAACTGCTTGAACCAGAACACTTATTGTTTTTCTAAATCTGGTGCCCCAACGTGGCAAATATTGGCAACTTCTGCTAAGTGGCTATCGACAAAATATCTCCTGGATGTCATGTAAACATGGCACTCTTTCCCAGCAGCCTCAATCAGCTGTGACCCAGATAAGACTTTGCGGCGGATTGAGAAAACTTCCATCTCTCTCCTCAAGGACAATGGCGCTCTGTCTGTGTTGACAGTCTAATCCTTGCACACAATCACAGTTATATATTCGCACCCCCAGGATTCCACCGCACTCTTGCAAAATATTTTCTTCTTGTGTGTTGCTTAGTCCTGCACCTAATTACGTGATTTCATTACTTTTTCATATATTTTTTGTTTTATCAGAAGGAATGCCAGCAAAAACCAAACATTATTAGTAATAGAAAATTTGGACTATTGCTGCTCTTACACCAATGACCCAGCTTTCTTAGTTAGACTACAATGGATTGTTATTACTTAGTTCAACTTCAGTACCAGTCAAAGCAATATATTATTAGCACCTGAAAATGTGGATTAAAGCTGTTTTGTACCAGTGACTCAGCTTCACTAGTTAGAATTCAGTGGAATGATGGGACTATCAATATTATCATCTTCTTTTAGCAGAAGATGCTTTATTATTAAGAGTGGCTTGGAACCAATTTCTAAAAGTAAACCCGGAAGGATTATTAATTATTATTACTCTCAAGGATTATTAGTGTCATTTGATTTGTTTTTCTGTGTCTGTATCATTGTAATGTTTTTCCTCATGTACAGCGCTTTGAGTGCCTTGTTGCTGAAAAGCGCTATAAAAATAAACCTGACTTGACTTGGATAAATAAAAAATAATATTATGACTATAGAATAATAATATCACATAATCAAATACCTACACCTGAATTTTCCTTCAGATTCATATTGTTTTTTAACATCACTACTTACATTTGTACCTTTCCACTTTGAAGGATAATAAAAGAAATTAATAGAATATGATGACCATTTTTTAAAGATAAATTAATTTGCAACACAAATAGAAGTACAAAGGCTGGTAGACAATCATATATTCAATAAATTAAAATACTATTGAAAAGTTAATTTGGTTCAATAACTCAATTTATTAAGTGAAACACACCACATATATACTGTAGGTTAATACCACATAGACAGATGTTTTCGATCCTTAATTTAAGTTAATTATGATGATTTTCTGCTTACAGTGAATAAAAACACCACATTTAGAATATTAAATCAGACTAATAAAAACATTTTAATACAAAAATAAGCTTAATGCCTTGTTGATGCCTGAGGTCAGAGGAGAATGGCCAGACTGGTTGGAGCTGATAGAAAGGCAACAGTAACTCAAATAACCACTCGTTACAACCAAGGCATGTAGAAGAACATCTCTGAACACACAACACGTTGAACCTTGAGGTGGATGGGCTACAGCAGCAGAAGACCACACCGGATGCCACTCCTGTCAGCTAAGAACAGGAAACTGAGGCTACAATTTGCACAGGCTCACCAAAATTGGACAATAGAAGATTGGAAAAACGTTGCCTGGTCTGATGAGTCTCAATTTCTGCTGTGACATTCGGATGGTCGGGTCAGAATTTGTCAACAACAACATGAAAGCATGGATCCATCCTGCCTTGTATCAACAGTTCAGGCTGGTGGTGGTTGTGTAATGGTGTGGGAGATGAATTAAAGTTAACATGTAATACTTAATTTAGAAGAAGAAACATTAAACAAGAAACAGCCAAGGTATGGTAAGTGTCCAAATTATCTATAAAATTTTATAATTTATAATTTTTTACAGAAATTCAACAGTTGATTTTAACTTTTAGCAATAACTTTAAGTCATAAATAAACAAAGGCCTGAATTTCAACATCACCCACTGTATTGACTGTACACAATGGGGTATTTAGTATGTTACTGAGCCTATTCAGGAATGGATTTAACAAGATTAACTTGTTCATGTTCACCATGATCTCATCTCCAGGATATCTACGAAGTAATGGAAGAGTTCTACATCAACAAAACCAACTTGAGCCGAGGCGATGACTTCAACATCAAGAACCACTCTGCTGGTCACAGCACTGAATATAACTTTAGTTTTTACTTAGTCAGTGATGTAGTGCAATTATTTATCATCTGTGCTGGTCTTCCATTGACTCTCGTGGCGATTGTTGCAGTTTATTGCTTGGTGAGTCTGTGGCATTGAGGCCTTACTATAATAGATGTCTAATAAATAATATAATAAATAATGAGACATATGTATATGAAACTAAGAAAACACAATGTAATATATCTATGTTAAACTTTATTTGATGTTGAATATTTTTTCCATTTTCCTTTTTTTCATATCAATCCATCTAATAATGGACATTCTGTTACAACAAGGGATTTCCCAATCAGAACTTTTTTTGTATCTGATGTCTGAGTCATTTAGGAATAGGTATTTGTAGTTACTAAGTCCAAGTCTGATAGTGAATAACATCAATAAATAGCTAAAATTTTAATCTTTAGTGTTTCAGCTGTCAGAAAGCAGCAATTACAATATAGCCTCCCTTTAACGTGTTAATGACAAAAGCTGCATGTTACTGAATGGCAGTGAGTGGACTTTGTTAAATTAGGAAAGTTTTTTTGCAGATGCGAAAAGATCACGTTGTTCCAGTCTACATCATCAACCTTCAAATCTCTGATCTGATTCAGCTGTGCTGCATGACGTCTTGGAAGGTGGGCGAGTATCGTGAGATCAGCTATTACATCTACATCTTTGCAGAGATGGTCAGCGTTGGATTCATGGTCTGTATCTCCCTGGAAAGGTAACTTGTGAAATATGTATTGATGTATATTTCTAGTTCTTTATCTGATCATTTTATTGGTTCATAAATCTGCTGTTTTTTAACAGACAGTTTCTCTTCTATTGCAGATATTTGGTCATCGTCAAGCCGCTGTGGTACAGATATAGAAGGAACATCAAGACCTTTTTGATGGTCTGTGTTGTGGTCTGGATGGTGCCTTTGATTTATGTCATCCCTTTGTATTGTCAAGTTGATTTCCAGGTCGTCGAAACATTTTTTGCGATTTTCCACCTCCTTCCCCTCCCTCTCTTCATCTTCTTTTTGGTTGGGACCATCAAAGCTCTTTCAGCAGCTCGCAGTGTCCCTGCTGATGAAAAACGAAGAATTGTAGCAATTCTGGTTGCTCTGCTGCTTATTTACACGCTGGTTTTTGTTCCCAGCATCATCTGGTCTCTGGTGGAAGGCGCCAGGGAAAACAAAATTTTCCATGGATTAGCATTCACTCTTCTTAATGTGAGTCCTCTTTTAGACCTGACCATGTATTTGTTAATTAGAAAAGGAGCCATTGACAAGATTCTGAAATCCCTTTGTTGTTGTAAAATACCTGATGATCTGCAAACTAACAGTGTAGATATTGATAATGTATCTGTTTCATGTAATGAGCCAATCTAGGTTTTAACAGCTGACCAAAATAGGAGGGGTGACCCTTTGAGACAGCTTATTGTTGAAGCTAAAATGATACTGTTGTTTTGGAAATGTATAATAATTCTTCAATTAATGTGAAATGGAAATATTCTTGTATTTCTACTGCAGCTTTATTGTTTTAGTGTCGAGGATTTTGCCACCTCTTCAAAAAAGCCTTTGTGCTACTGAACTGATTTTTTTTCTTTTTTGTTTAATTAATAATTTTATTGATGTTCAGCATTTTACAGTACTTTTTTGTCCATTGGTAGGTCATTGTTTCCAAGTAATCTGATCAACTTTCATAATCACTTCTTGTTTAGTTACCATCAGATAAATATCTATTTATGTGTGTAATTGTTTGGTCAGTCACAATTTATTGCAAACGTTGCCAGATATAAAAAATAACTTTACAAGGCAGTGCAGTTTATCCCTTTGTGTGTGCCTTTGTTAGATATGTTGTGTGTGTGTGCAAGTGTGTCTGTTTGCGCATACCTGTATTCATGACCAATTTAGATTAGGTGAGATCTGAACACTTCTGTGCCCTTATCAAGGTGTTCAATGATATCCGCATAAATACAGACTGTGAAAAAAAACAGTGTTGGTATTAATTGACCTCTGCACACATCTTGAGTTATTACAGCTAGAAACCACAAATAATTCTGGAAAACTGTAGTGATGGACTCATAGCTGAATCTTCAGAGGCACATAAAGACAGTCACCAATTCAGCCTTCATTCACCTGAAGAACATTTCCAGTAATGCAGACCAAACTCTTGCTCCGCTTGTACAGAGACCTGATGGCCCCTAGTAAAGGGCCCCCCGATCCCATACTCCTGGAGCACCTCCCACAGGGCATCATGAGTGACACAGTCAGTGACACAGCTTTCTCCAGGTCCACAAAACACACGTGGAGCAGTTGGGCAAACTCCCATGAACCCTCGAGTACCCTGTAGAGGGTATAGAGCTGGTCCAGTGTCCCACGGCCGGGATGAAAACCACACTGCTCCTCCTGAAGCCGAGGTTCGACTATCGGCCGGACTGTCCTCTCCAATACCCTGGAGTAGGCCTTACCAGGGAGGCTGAGGAGTATGATCCCCCTGTAGTTGGAACACACCCTTCGGTCTCTCTTCTTATGAAGGGGGGCCACCACCCTAGTCTGTCAGTCCGGAGGCACTGTCCCCATCCACCACGCAATGTTGAAGAGGCGTGTCAACCATGACAGCCCCACAACATCCAGAGATTTGAGGTGCTCAGGGCGGATCTCATCCACCCCCGAAGCCCTGCCACCGCAGAGCTTTTTAACCACCTCGTTGATTTCGGCCTGGGTGATGAAAGAGTCCAACCCTGAGTCCCCAGCCCCTGTTTCCACCAGGGAATGCGTGATGGCAGGATTGAGGAGATCCTCGAAGTACTCCTTCCACTGCCCAATAATGTCCTCAGTTGAGGTCAGCAGCCTCCCATCCCCACTGTAAACATTGTTGGCGAAGAACTGCTTCCCCCTCCTGAGGCGCCGGACGGTTTGCCAGAATTGCTTCGAGGCCAACTGGTAGTCCTTCTCCATGGCCTCTGCCACAGCCCGGGCCGCGGCATGCTTTGCCTCACGGTACTCGACAGCCGCCTCAGGAGTCCCACAAGCCAACCACAGCCGATAAGACTCCTTCTTCAGCTTGACAGCATCCCTTACTGCCGGTGTCCACCACCGGGTTCTGGGATTGCCGCTGCAACAGGCACCACAGACCCTACGGCCGCAGCTACGGGCAGCAGCATCGACAATAGATGCGGAGAACATGGTCCACTCGGACTCTATGTCTCCAACATCCCCCGGAATCAGGTCAAAGCTCTCCCGGAGGTCGGAGTTGAATACATCCCTGGTCGAGGGCTCTGCCAGACGTTCCCAGCAGACCCTCACTATGCGCTTGGGCCTGCCAAGTCTGTCCGGCTTTCTCCTCCTCCAGTGGATCCAACTCACCATCAGGTGGTGATCAGTGGACAACTCAGCCCCTCTCTTCACCCGAGTGTCCAAAACATGCGGCCGAAGGTCTGATGATACAACAACAAAGTCGATCATTGACCTCCTGCCTAGGGTGTCCTGGTGCCAAGTGCAATGATGGACACCCTTATGTTTGAACTTTGGGCCAGATAAATGTGCTTCTTTTGTCATCTACATCAATTACCTTTTTTAAACGTTATATTCTCATCAAAGTGTTCCACTCCTGAGGCTCCATTGTCTTAATTTCTTACATTTGAAAAAAGGAAAGCGCAATAAAGTTGATTTTCCTAAATCTTAGTCAAATGGTAAAATCCTAAAACACGTTTATTTTATTATGCCATGAGCTTTCAAAAAAAATGGTTTTAATTGTTCCTTCATTCATGAATCTGTTCTCTTTTATTGTCATCTTTTCAGCCCTTCATTTCACTTCTGAAGAAATTTGACCTGCCAAAAATAATAAATTAAACATTTTACAACACAGTCTTTTGTTCTGCACTGAGCATGTGAGACATTAGTGCAGTTCTTACTATTAAACACTTTGAGAGGAAAGGGTGTTTTTTCCTGGTTTATTGAGCAACACTTTTTTCTGTCTACATGTAGAACTAGACAATAAGACTGGTTGCAGCAATGAGATGCAATGTGTTGATCTGAAGGACCTTTTAATGTGTTTAGCTACATTAGGATTAAATGCTTTTATTTTGACTGAAGTAAAGGACCAGATATTTTCACATTATGATGCAAATCCGGCTAGAAGCTCACAGAGAAGCTTGCTGCTGTTTTATATCACAGCCAGATCATTTAACATCACTTGTAGCTCAGGTGAAAGTTCCTTATCATGACCCTGATGATGCTCATTAGAGTGAACCTCCACCTCATGTTTTGCTGGTTGAATAAGTGATTAGCTGTAACTTACAATTAGCCCATTCCGAGTCAGCATTCAGGTTTTACCGCTATCTTCATCTGGGTTATACCGCTCGGCGTCCACCTTTTCCTGAACACACACCCACCTGGCTCCCACCCACATTCCTCCCAATCACGCCTCTCGAGGTGTCACTGTCGTTTCCCACGTGGGCGTTGAAGTCCCCCAGCAGAATAATGGAGTCCCTGGGAGGGGCACTATCCAGCACCCCCGACAGGGACGCCAAGAAGGCTGGGTACTCCGCACTACTGCTCGGCTCATAGGCTAAAACGACACTCAGAGATCTGTCCCCAACCCTAAGGTGCAGGGATGCGACACTCTCATCCACTGGGGTAAATCCCAACACGAGACGGCTGATCTGGGGGGCAACAAGCAAACCCACCCCTGCCCGCCGCCTCTCACTATGGGCCACTCCAGAGAAGAAGAGACCCAGCACCTGTTAGGTATTAATTAGTCAACTCAGAGGCAAGGAACGACACAGAGTCAGTTTTACTTGCAGCAAGGGTAGCTCACTTTGCAGTGCAAACTACAAAGTATTGGCACCCCTCTCTCTTTATTTATATATGCTGGTTCACACACAGTTCAACAAACATTCAGGGTGTGTGTGTATGTGGGGTCAGAAAGGTTTGGGTTCATGTGTCTTGATTTTAAACAGAGGGGGAGAGTGGGGACTTGGTATGAGCAGCCCCTAGATCCTGCTGATAAAAGCATAACTCACTCGTCTCCCCCATGTCCCTTTCTGTGGCATGTAGGAGGGAAAGACACTTAGAGCAGACATGAGTGATAAACAATACAAAAGTTTTCAAACCCTAACAGTCGCCCCTGTTTTATCACGAATAAAGTCATGATTAGATACATGTAAAAGAAAACACTCTGTGTGAGCACAAACCCACGGACGGAAAACAGATTATATTGTGGGAAACACTCACACAGTCCCTCCACCCTAGGCAACCACCAATCATGGCAGAGTAAAACAATATAATAAAACAAAGAAAACAAAATGTAATTAAAGTAAAAGAATTAAAACAAGCCTTGTTCATGTCATCATTGCACTTTTTCTCATTTCAATTAAACAGCAACTTCTTTCGATTTTCTGCTATAAGGTCATTTTATGAAGTACAATTATGAATACACTCAGGCATTGAAGATATATTCATTTACATGTCATCATAGTCATCTGTTTTTGGGTCCAGTGTAGTGTCGTATCCTGTGGATTGTAGAATATAAACTATTTATGTGTGTAATATTAACTATCTCTGTGTGTAACTGGCATGTGTACATAGAGCATAGGGGGGGTAAAGCTTAGGGAGTGAAGCATAGAAAGTACAAGGTCCTTGGGAGATATCCACAGATAGAATGATTGTGTATGTGTACTGCATAGCAGCGAGGGGTATAAAAAGGTATTTGTGGCCCCTCCAAAACGGACAACACACAGACGTTTCTAGCTACCAGTGTGAGTGTGTGTCCCCTCTCTGAATTCAGATTGTTTTTTTATAAACTTGTGGAAGCGTACAACTGATCTCTGACTGAGGATTGTCCTTTGGGTGCCAAATAAAAGAATCGATGAGAGGTGAGGAGTAATGTAAGAGTTAACTGACGGCCAGTAAAGTTTTCCTACCTCAACAATTGGTGCCGTGACCCGGATTGGCACTAACTAAAGGATAATTAATTGACTACGAGGCAGACGTCGTTCTACAACACCACAGGGTCGACCCAAAACCAAAATGGTAAGGAGATCTATATTTATTCTCCTTTTGCCTGCTAATAGTGTAGGTGGTGTTGTGGAATAGATATCTGTTTTCTCTTAAATTTACAGTCTTGATCAGTATTGGGTAAAATATTCGTTGGTTGAAATAATGGATTACGGTAAAGAAATGATATATTGCGTAAAAATATTTGTTGATTGAGACAAGATAAATTTTAGCCGAGATACTTGAATGTTGAGGCTGTAACATACGTTTCACTGAAGATACTTAAATGGTGACGGTGTTGAAGTAAATAAGTTCCGGATTTGGCAATCCAAACTCAGTCCTGACGAGGACTGGGGTATTTAGGCTGGGGTTAATAAGAGCCTCCCCGAGGGATTGGGACACCTCAAAGTGGCCAGGGATAGGACCCCGAGACCCTGAACTGGCAGGTGAGGGAAGACAGTTGAGATACTTAAATGGTGAAACTGTAATAATAAGATTAAGTAAAAGGAATTCCAGGGAGTCAACGGAGAGTTGATTCCTAGGTGTCAAACTGGGTTTGGCATCACAGCGGTTGGACCAGGAGAGATTGAAAAAAGTCCCGCTGAGTGGAAGGGTTCAAGGCCCTCTGCGATTGTGTTAAATATGCTTTAATTTGGGAAGATAAGTTTGGTTTTTCACAGAGTGGAAGTTTTAGGGTAAATAAGTTAAATAGTTTAGATAGTTTCAAGTAAAACAGTTGATGGATGGAGATGAGAAAAATAAGAAACATAAGAAAAAGATTAAAATGCACAGAGTGCATCAATTAAGGTGTTAAAGAGTTAAAACTTTCCTGCAGGAAGTTTCGTTTGTCTTATATATTGCGATCAGTCGGAAAAGAAAGGAGTATAGTGCATGTTATGGTGGACAACTGACTGACTGACTGATAATATTTCTGTGTGCAAAATCTGAACCTATACTAAACTTTTCATCTGCCTCTCTCACACACACACACACACACACACACATACATACATGTATGGGATTTGAGTTTAACATCTGCGTTTTTGAGTCTGGACTTTAGTAATCTGCCCTTCTCCATGGCTACTACACCAGAGACGCTTCTTCAGCACGGCCTGAAAGAGAATGCCTGCCTGTCTGCTGTAAATCACAGTGTGAGTTTCCACAGAACGAAACTCAGAAGTAGTCTGGCCCAAACCCACTGAAATGGACAACGATACATGCTGCTGCAGAGCCAGAAGAGCGATACACTGGATTTATATTGGAAGCACATCTTATGCGGAGAAACAGGCCGGAGCAAAGTTCTTTCTCCCTCCTGGAGAAGTTAAAAGCGGACAAAGAAGGATTTAATATCTCACCAACAGACCCGAAGGGCCTGGGTTGTTTTTTGGACTGATAGAGGACTCTGTGCAATGACAGTCTGACTCTGGAGCTATTAAGAAACTGATGGGGGTAACGTACAAACACACACACATTTGCATAAATCTTTTTCTATTTTCTGCAATGAAGAACGCTTATTAACCGCTGCTCATGTGATGCTTGATTGACGTTGACAGATATAGCGGGTTAAAATATTATTTTAGGGTTAGAAAAGTATCTTCAAAAGGGTGATAACTTAACTCATTTGATACTTTCCAGTTAATTCTTTTAGAGAAGCAAGTTCGCTTTCGTCGTGGAATATTCAGGGTCAATTATTATAGTTATTAAAAGTTATTAAAAAGCAGAGGAAGTTACAACATCTCCAAAACTCAGCAGTAACCAAGTGTTTCTATGTCATTCTCAGGACAGATCTCATGAAGGAGCATTTTTAAAACCCATTGCATGCATAAAACCTGATGGGTTTCTCCTTCAGGTATTATTTTCTGTTGTCAGAGTTTGTATTCCATAAATCTAATGGGTAGAGACCTCATTAAAACAGGCTTAGTTCTACTGCAGATGGTCTTCATACAGTTTCTGACACAGTATTTACAGTTTGGTGCAGTTTTTGTCCACAAGTGCTAACTGACGCTTATGGAAAGTACAAATTCATTGTTTTTCACAGCAGCTGCTGGGAAGAGGTTATATTAATTTTTCCTTCCCTCTTCTGATTCATGCAGCGTGTTGATTTACACTGTACCTTATATCAGGTCCTGACAAAAACTATGAAAGGTTTGGTTCTGCAGGTTCTTTTTTCTCCCTTTGGAGAAGGAAAGGACACCTGATCAGTTCTGTGTTGCACAGAAATATTAAAACACTTGTTGTTTTCTAAGATATCACCAGCTAAAACTTTTAAAACTTTTGAGAGTAATTGGTTTTGTTAAACACATTTTCCTTGGTAAAACAAACCTTTAAAATGAAAATGGGAAAAATTGGGTTATTTTTATGGTAAGAAAGATTCTGATTGGACAGTGGTACCACACAAAAATTAAACTAATCTTATGTTCCATAAAAGACTCTGCATAGAAAAGGCCTTCAGAACCGTGGAGTTATTTTCCACCACAGTACCAAGTTTTTTAAAGCATGCTTTTTCTTTATTTTAAAACAGATATGTATTTTTGTTTTGTTTTTGGCTTTTTAGCATAATGTTTGTCTGAAGCTTCTTATGAACTGGGTTAGGAGCAAATATGATCTGAGGTAAATTAGGAGCTGTGAACTAATAATTTTAAATCTGACTATTGTCCAAGCAGAAATAATACACTAACAGGTCTGCGGATATTTAGCCAATCCTCTCTTCAATCTGCAGAGAGCCAACATCATTGTTCAATGCAGTAGTACTCAACCTGTGGTTTCTGGACTCCTGAAGCCCATGAGCCATAGATTTTGGGTCCATAAAATTATAATACTTAATTAAAGGTAGACTGATTACCTATTAAAATAGATCTAAGCCAATGATGAGTTCCAGTCATTTGGTGGTTTTGAAATGCAATAATACTCAAAATGTCTACTCTGGGTGACACAGATTGGGGTTGAAGAGTTTTGTTTTGGAACCAAGGTTAGGATTTTATAACAAAATAAAGATAAAGAAAATCCTTCATTTTAGGAAAAGAAAAGAAATAAAAGTTCCTTGTTTGATTTCTTAGGGTTTAAAGATTAAAACAATGCATAGGAGTAGAAAGGTATACAAGGTCATTTCAGATTACTAAGATAAAATATTGGAACATTTATCAGCATTTGGATTATTAAAGAGGGGTTCGAGTAATGATTTTCTCCCCAACTCTCAAAATTTAAATAGCCAAATTAAGGAAAATTATGTGTGTCTTCCCTTTGAAACACTATGTGGAAAAAGTCCAGTTTGGAGTCAAGTTTCTTATCTTAATTTCTGTTTAAGTCAAACACTGCAGTTTTTGTTTTGTTTGGGTATACCATAAAAATGTCAACACCGGCTTAAAATACTTCTTTGCATTTAACCTGAGCAGAGAAATTCTTGAATGCAGCTGCGATCAAAATTGAGCAAAACAAAAAGAGAATTATAATAATAACTCCCAGGATTGTAGTTATTATTACAGAGTTACAGTACAAAGAATTAGCAAAAGGTTTCAGCATCAGTGAATTTGGATTCATTTAAGAGAAAACTGTTTCTGTGCTTCTAAATAGTTTGTGCACTCATCTAAAAAAGGATCCTGAAAATTGTCACAACAAAATTGATCAATTATGGCATTAAAAGATATGGCTGAGAAAACATATTCTGAAAAGAGATTGCTAAAAATTTCTTTTAATTCTTGAAGCTTCAAATTTGGCCATTTGTCTGTCTTTGATGTTTTGTCTTTGTTTTGTTGGAATGCATGTTTGTTTATATGTTGCATGAAACAATAATCCATGTTTAGAATAATGTTTCTAAATCCCAGATTGATTAAAACTTTGAGTTTTCAGGAGAGTTAAGAAGCAGCTTGTTTCTGAGGTAGGTGCATGTTAATAGCTAAGCAGTTTAAGTTACACTAATGTGGGATGGGATGAAGAAACTGTGGGTCCGCCCATAGGCTGTCAATCAGAGGTTAGTTCTGCCTGACTCCGCCCACCTATCAGGTCGGTTCATGCCTTTGTTGTCATGGTGACGCTCAGCACCTCCCTTCCTGAGTTTTAACACTGTTTAAGAGACAATAGAAACAAAATGCTTGTAGTGATTGTTGCCTTAAAAATATGTTTTTTTTGTATAATGATTAAGGATGTAGCATGACATTTAGATTTATGTGTTTTATTACTAAAAGGTTAATAAAATAGTTTAAACTAGTTTGAAGAATTAGTTTTGCACGCAGAATCATTGGTGATTTATTATATTGAAAGTTTTCCCTGGTGCCATTAAGCTAGCTGACAGTTCAAGATATGCCAAAAGTAAGGAATATATTTTTGATAAAGAATCAGAGTTATGATTTCATACTTGACAGGAATTATTTATTAGTTTAAATTTGTAGAGTGTATGTGTCAAAATTACATTGGATTTACATTAATCTAAAACTTATCTTCATGCAAGACAAATCAGGAAGATGTGTGACTTATTTCTAAGTGAAATATTGATGAACTGTACGACGACTGAAGTTTGTGTTTTGTTGTTAATGGAACTGAGTTACAGTTAAAAACATCTGGATTTTATTTATGTTGTTTTCGTTGAATGCATAGAGACACATAGTTATGTCAGAATTCATTTATTTGGTTCTATGTAATGTGATCTTGGTTACTAGAACATTCCTGTTTAAACCTTTTGCTGGATAGTCACAGGGGTTGGACCCTGTGCCAAAAGGGGGGAAGTGTCAGAATAAAGTAACATGGAGTTATTGCCAAGATCATTTTCTTCCACATCTTTGTGGGAAGATATGATGTTGTTTTACTGTCAAAACCTGTCCACTGTGTTTTCTCAAGTTTCACAGACGGTGAAGGCTGCATTACCAGAAACAGCCACTTCCACCCTCCAGTCCTTTATTCCTGGTGACTTGATTCTGATCAGAGAATCTAGGAGAAAACACTGGAAGCCACAGGCGCTGGAAAGGCCCATATCAGATCCTACTAGACACCCAGGAAAGTTGCAGGAAAGCTCCAGCTCCTCCAGCTTCATCTGGCTTCCACGACACAAGTCATCTTCCAACTGGATCATCCACGGCCTGAAAGGTGTGAGGACAGCGGACCACCACAAGACAAAGAACTGTAAGCTGATCACTGGCGAGTGATTGAAGAGGTGGTTGAAGAACATTGTTCTTACAAGGGCACAATAATCCCTTGGGCAGTGCAACGTTATTTCAGAATTTACTTAAGGCCATCACATTGCCTGGAAGTTAGAAATCATAAGGTCATTTGCCTCACTGCACACACATCACAGGGAGAGACACATAGACAACATACAGGGAAGACCGCTACACATTTGCACATAACATTTCTCTGGATGATGGACTGGCGACGTCTGCAACAGAGAGACAGTCAAACATGCGCCATGATGCTTATTCTCCTTAATTTCTTAATATTTGGTGGCTATTAGGCTCCTTTGCCTGGACAGCAAGGGTCAGCCAAATTCTGTTCTCCCACTTTGACAGTGAAACTGACTCTGAGAAGGAAATCTCGGATGCTTTTATCCAACTTTCATGTTTATTGCTTGATATCTATCATTATGGTACTAATTTGAAATGTGTTCATTTCCGCCGTTGTGATAATTTGTTTTCAGTACCAGAAGAAAGGAGTTCTAATGTAAATTCTTGTATTAAGTGCTCTAAGGTGTTCCAAAGTGTATGACCTTTAGGTTACCTTTCGTTTTGCAGAACATCTGTGTTAGTGGAGGAAGCTGTCAAAACCAGGAGCAGCTGGGTCTGCTCATAGATAACGTTGTTACACCTGACCCGAGGACGGTTCAGGGCCATAAAGCATAAACTCTTTTAAGTGGAGATAACACCCACATACTCTTTAAATACTGTGTGTAAATGTTGACACCACACTGAACCCAAAGACAGAAGAAGAGGCGGAATGATTGGGTTTCTCTCACTGGGAGTGGTGGAACTTCCTTCTCCCCAGAAGACACTGTTTGGCGAACATTTTATATTTTATATTACATTTTGATGTTTCTGTATCTTTTTCAGGTTATGATTTAACTTTGTGTGGATGAGGACTCAGTGTGTGAATTCATGGACGCATAATATGATGGATGCATGTTTTCTTAATGATTTTCTCTTTTACAGGTAGTACAGTAATATTTTTACTTATTTCTACTTATTCTTAGAAGGACATTTTAGATTGTGAACTCTTTTATTAGAGTTCAAAAGGGGGAATGTAGAATACAGGTCCTTCTCAAAAAATTAGCATATTGTGATAAAGTTAATTATTTTCTATAATGTAATGATGAAAATTTAATATTCATATATTTTAGATTCATTGCACACTAACTGAAATATTTCAGGTCTTTTATTGTCTTAATACGGATGATTTTGGCATACAGCTCATGAAAACCCAAAATTCCTATCTCACAAAATTAGCATATTTCATCCAACCAATAAAAGAAAAGTGTTTTTGATACAAAAAACGTCAACCTTCAAATAATCATGTACAGTTATGCACTCAATACTTGGTCGGGAATCCTTTTGCAGAAATGACTGCTTCAATGTGGCGTGGCATGGAGGCAATCAGCCTGTGGCACTGCTGAGGTCTTATGGAGGCCCAGGATGCTTCGATAGCGGCCTTTAGCTCATCCAGAGTGTTGGGTCTTGAGTCTCTCAACGTTCTCTTCACAATATCCCACAGATTCTCTATGGGGTTCAGGTCAGGAGAGTTGGCAGGCCAATTGAGCACAGTGATACCATGGTCAGTAAACCATTTACCAGTGGTTTTGGCACTGTGAGCAGGTGCCAGGTCGTGCTGAAAAATGAAATCTTCATCTCCATAAAGCTTTTCAGCAGGTGGAAGCATGAAGTGCTCCAAAATCTCCTGATGGCTAGCGGCATTGACCCTGCCCTTGATAAAACACAGTGGACCAACACCAGCAGCTGACACGGCACCCCAGACCATCACTGACTGTGGGTACTTGACACTGGACTTCTGGCATTTTGGCATTTCCTTCTCCCCAGTCTTCCTCCAGACTCTGGCACCTTGATTTCCGAATGACATGCAGAATTTGCTTTCATCCGAAAAAAGTACTTTGGACCACTGAGCAACAGTCCAGTGCTGCTTCTCTGTAGCCCAGGTCTGGGGAATGCGGCACCTGTAGCCCATTTCCTGCACACGCCTGTGCACGGTGGCTCTGGATGTTTCTACTCCAGACTCAGTGCACTGCTTCTGCAGGTCCCCCAAGGTCTGGAATCGGCCCTTCTCCACAATCTTCCTCAGGGTCCGGTCACCTCTTCTCGTTGTGCAGCGTTTTCTGCCACACTTTTTCCTTCCCACAGACTTCCCACTGAGGTGCCTTGATACAGCACTCTGGGAACAGCCTATTCGTTCAGAAATTTCTTTCTGTGTCTTACCCTCTTGCTTGAGGGTGTCAATAGTGGCCTTCTGGACAGCAGTGAGGTCGGCAGTCTTACCCATGATTGGGGTTTTGAGTGATGAACCAGGCTGGGAGTTTTAAAGGCCTCAGGAATCTTTTGCAGGTGTTTAGAGTTAACTCGTTGATTCAGATGATTAGGTTCATAGCTCATTTAGAGACCCTTTTAATGATATGCTAATTTTGTGAGATAGGAATTTTGGGTTTTCATGAGCTGTATGCCAAAATCATCTGTATTAAGACAGTAAAAGACCTGAAATATTTCAGTTAGTGTGCAATGAATCTAAAATATATGAATGTTAAATTTTCATCATGACATTATGGAAAATAATGAACTTTATCCCAATATGCTAATATTTTGAGAAGGACCTGTATAAACTATGTATGTGTGTAATATTAACTATCTCTGTGTGTAACTGTCATGTGTACGTAGAGCATAGGGGGGGTCAAGCTTAGGGAGTGAAGCATAGAAAGTGCAAGGTCCTTGGGGAGGGAAGTAGAGAGTCCAAAGTCATAAATTAGTGAAGGACAAGGAATCACTGATGGGGGAGAAGAAGACAGGGGAGAACAGCGCACAGAGAGGGCAAGGTCATAAATTGGGCCAGACATGATAAGTTTGTTATAAGAGAAGAACCAGAAGTACTCCTTATTTGGACATGAGGTTATATGGTTGCTGGGGAGATATCCACAGATAGAATGATTGTGTATGTGTACTGCATAGCAGCGAGGGGTATAAAAAGGTATTTGTGGCCCCTCCAAAACGGACAACACACAGACGTTTCTAGGTACCAGTGTGAGTGTGTGTCCCCTCTCTGAATTCAGATTGGTTTTTTATAAACTTGTGGAAGCGTACAACTGATCTCTGACTGAGGATTGTCCTTTGGGTGCCAAATAAAAGAATCGATGAGAGGTGAGGAGTAATGTAAGAGTTAACTGACAGCCAGTAAAGTTTTCCTACCTCAACAGGATCCTGCCTTAAACGGAGAAAGAGCCCTGCTACCAGAATTAGGCTCAGGCGTATCAGTCCTGTCCACATTACAAAAAGCCATGCTAAGTTGGGCACAGGTCAGTTGTTTTCTTCAACGGTTTGAGATGCTGGGCCCTATGGGTCACCAGCCCCTTTGTAGCTGGAATTCCCCTGTTACCCCGTTGGTTGGTTTGGCTCCTGTAACCGTGATATTAGCTTACAGTGGCTCTTGTGGATCCAGGATGGTCTCTCTGTGATTTTCAGAGCTGTCGGTGTGGTCAGGAGAACACGGTATGGCCCTTTCCAGCAGGGGGTGCTCCAGTTCTTTCTGTGGAATGTCTTAATCAGGATCAGGTCTCCAGGCCTCAGGTTGTTCTGTGAAATTGGAGCAGAATTTACTGGCAGACTACTGGACAACTGTGCTTCTTTTGTTTGTAACATTTTATTCATACATTCAGCTAATGATGTTTCCTGCTGTGCTTTTCCTATGTCATCCATTTCTGATGGCAATGGAAAAGGTCTTCCATGTACTATTTCAAATGGAGTGAGACCAGTTTGATTTGGAGTTATTCTCATCCATAATTTAACCAGGGATAGGCATTCCGGCCATGGCCTCCCTGTTTCTTCCATTGTTTTCCTTAATCTATTTTTTATTGTTCCATTTGTTCGTTCAACCAGCCCAGCAGATTGGGGGTGGTAAGAACAATGTTTTTTTAACTGAAACCCTAATGCTTTAGAGCACAGTTCTATTACATTATTTACAAAATGAGTCCCATTATCTGATCTTATGATTTGTGGGATACCATATGTGGGGAAGAAATGTGTCACTAAACTCTTTGCCACTGTGAGTGCATCACAGTGCTTTGCAGGGTATATTTCAACCCACTTTGAAAATGCATCTATGACCACTAAACAATGTTTCTTTCCCCCTGACCATGATAACTCTATGAAATCCATGTGTACCATGTGAAAGGTGTGAATTGCTGCTGGGAACTGGCCTCTTTTGGGTCTCATGTTTCCCTGTGGATTATGTTTGCAGCGAAATGATACATGATCTACAAAAAAAGTTTTTGCATAGTCAGAAAAATTTATGGTGTGGAAATGTAGATTTACTAAGTGTATCATCCCTGCTCGACACATGGGAAATTCCGTGTGTCGCATGGGCCACCGTCTTGTATAAATTCTCTGGTAATATTGGCTTATTTTCCAAATGATAAATGTCGTTTTTCTGTATGGCCCTTCTATTCAGCCAACTTCTGCAGCTGGTGCAGATTGTTGTGAATCTTTCAGCACATCTGTATCTATAAATAGGAGATCTGATATTTTCAAAGTGAGGGGAAGCTTCGAAGCTATTTTAGCAGAAATGTCAGCGAAGGTGTTCGCCTTTGTTTCCATGGTTTCATCAGATTGATGCGCTTTACATTTACAAAGCGCTATCTTTGCAGGTTGCTGGATAGCTAACAGCAGTCGTTTTAACAGATTAAAATGTGTCAATTCTGTTCCAGATGATGTTTTGAGACTTCTATTTTCCCATATTTTGGCAAAATGGTGAACAGAACCGAATACATATTGGCTATCTGTATAGATGGTTAGGATTTTTCCTTCATATAGTTCACAAGCTCTGATAACAGCATACAGCTCTGCAGTCTGTGCTGAGCATGTATGGGGCAGGGCCTGTGATTCTATAATTTTAGTTTCAGTGGTTACTGCATAACCAACTCAGTTTTTTCCATATTGATCTTTTGATGCTGATCCATCTACAAATATTATTTGTGAGTTTTTCAGAGGTGTCTGAGAGATATCTTGCCTAGGTTTTGTATCTTCCTCAACCTTTGTTTTACAAGAATGTGGTTTACCATCTTCTGCTGTTGGAATTAGCGTGCTAGGGTTCAGTGGACCACATCTTTGCAGAGTTATATTTGGTTGTGAGAGTAGCAATGAGGTCAATGTAATATGCCCTGCATGAGTCAAGAAAGGAAGTGATGTTTGTAGCAATACAAGTGACACTGAATGAGGAACTTTCAGTGTGAGCGGGTGGCACAGCACAATTTCAGCTGTCTGCTTCACAGCTTCTGCTGCTGTAGTGCAGCTCTGCAATCAAATTGGAAATCCAGATGCCACAGAGTCCAGTTTTTTAGAATAAAATGCTAAAGGTCTGTTTTTGGAGCCAAATGGCTGGGTTAATACAGCTTTCATATAACCCTTACATGCATCTATACAAAGTGTGAAAGGCTGGCTATAATCCGGCAGACCTAAGGTGACTGTTGTTTGAAGCAGATTTTTTAGTTCTGTGAATGCTGCTTCTCCCTCCTTAGTCCATATGATTTTGTCTTTTAATGTCATGTCTTTGCCATAGATCATAGATTGCAAGCGTTGTACAATGGCCGCATAGTCTGGTAGCCATTCTCTGCAAAAGTTACACAGTCCCAGAAAGGACATCATTTGTTGTTTAGTTTGTGATTTGGGGGCTTCCTGTATGGCTGTTTTTCTGCTGCTTAGGAGGGAACGGCCATGTTGTGATAACATATGTCCCAAATAAATCACTTTCTCCTTACAAAACTGCAGTTTATCCCTAGAGGCTTTGTGCCCTGTCTGGTAGAGATGTTTTAGACCTGTTATGGTAGCTTCCTCACAGCGTTGTTGAGTGTCTGAAGCTATAAGAATATAATCTACATACAACAGGACATGATTATTTTCAGGCACCTCACAGGTGCTCATAGAGTATCTTAAGGCTTGTGTATATACATGTGGGCTTTCACTGAAGCCTTGTGGTAGTCTGGTGTAAGTGTATTTTTTCCCTTTAAACTGAAAGCCAAATAAATGCTATGACTCTTCATGCAGTGGTACTGTAAAGAAAGCATTGCTAAGATCTACCACTGAGAAATATTTTTTATCTGGAGTTAATGTATGCAGTAATGTATGTGGATTTGGGACGTCAGGATCAACATGTTTCACTATTTTATTTATCGGTCTGAGATCCTGGACCATCCTCCACTTTCCTGTGCTGGCTTTCTGCACTGGAAAGATAGGTGTGTTGCATGTAGCATTGGGTGCTTCCCTTAATATTCCTGATTTCAGCATGTCCTGTATTACTGGCTTAATACCCTCTTCAGCTTCTGGCTTCAAGGGGTACTGGCGAACTACTGGCCGTTCTTCAGATATTAATTTAACCTTATATGGTGGAAACCCCTTTATGAGTCCTACATCAGTCGATGATTGGGACCACAGTTCAGGTGGGACAGCAGCTAAGGCAGGGTGCCTGTTGCTCTCTTTGCTTTCAGCTAGGCCCTGTATCTGTCACTTTGCCTCATCCAAATGTGTCTTTGGATTAACTTTAACTGTCCACCCTAGAGTGAGTTTCCAGATTCCTGTGTTAGGATCTACTTTCCAGTCAGAGCTTGTTAATGCCTCATATCTCCCTTTTTCAGCACGCTGTATAAAGTTTTCTAATTATTTCCACTGACCCCCCCACGGGTTTAGTTAATGACAGATGAGGTGTACTGCCTTTAAACTGTTGGAGCTGTCTTCCTGACAGTATGATTGAGGTGGAAGATTTCCCTGTTTTGGGGTCAACATACAGGTGCTGTATGGTAACAGTCTGATTATTTTCTCTGTGAAAAACAGTGTCATACTGATAATTTGGCCGTGGAGTATTTTTATATCTCATGGTTACATGGAGCTCAGTATCTGGCATGTACTGTGCCCCCTAGGAGGTTTGTTTTTCTCTGGTTCTCCTCAGCAGTTCTCGAGCTGTCGGTGTGGGGCCTAGATCGAGGGACCAGTAATAATCAGAATCAGAATCAGAAAAGCTTTATTGCCAAGTACGTTTTTGGACATACAAGGAATTTGTTTTGGCGTAGTCGGTGCAATACAGTACAAATTAAACAGTATAAACAAATCTACAATATAATATAAATATATGTGCACAGTTTTAAGTGAGTGAGAGTAAATCTAGAGCAGTATAGGATGCAAGAGCAATACAACAGTGCAGGTGATCATTGTGCAAGTATGGCAGTGCAAGTAAAGCAGGAGTCCAAGCTGAGCATTAATGTAACGCATAGAGTTACAGATTACAAGTGTCCTGTCAGCAAAAAAGGGGGGGTGTGGGGGAACAGGAGAATGTCAAGGTGGTTTCCGGGCTTTGTTAACCAGGCTGGTGGCAGATGGGAAAAAACTGTTCTTGTGGCGTGAGGTTTTGGTCCGGATGGACCGCAGCCTCCTGCCAGAGGGGAGAGTCTCAAAGAGTCTGTGACCGGGGTGGGAGGGATCAGCCAGAATCTTCCCTGCCCGCTTCAGGGTCCTGGAGGTGTACAGTTCCTGGAGCGACAGTAGACTGCAGCCAATCACCTTCTCAGCAGATCGAATGACACGCTGCAGCCTGCCCTTATCCTTGGCTGTAGCAGCGGCGTACCAGATGGTGATGGAGGAGGTGAGGATGGACTCAATGATGGCTGTGTAGAAGTGCACCATCATAGTCTTTGGCAGGTTGAATTTCTTCAGCTGCCACAGGAAGAACATCCTCTGCTGGTCTTTCTTGATGAGGGAGCTGATGTTTGGCTCCCACTTGAGATCCTGGGAGATGATGGTTCCCAGGAAGCGGAAAGATTCCACAGTGTCAATTGTGGAGTCACAGAGGGTGATGGGGGCAGGTGGGGCTGGGTTCTGCGTGAAGTCCACAACCATCTCCACTGTCTTTAGAGCATTGAGCTCAAGGTTGTTCTGGCTGCACCAGTCCAACAGATGGTCCACCTCCCATCTGTACGCGGACTCGTCACCATCAGAGATGAGTCCGATCAGGGTGGTGTCGTCCGCAAACTTCAGAAGCTTGACAGACTGGTGACTGGAGGTGCAGCTGTTGGTGTACAGAGAGAAGAGCAGAGGAGAGAGAACACAGCCTTGGGGGGAACCGGTGCTGATGGTCAGGGAGTCAGAGACGTGCTTCCCCAGCCTCACGCGCTGCTTCCTGTCAGACAGGAAGTCAGTGATCCACCTGCAGGTGGAGTCGGGCACACTCAGCTGGAGAGCTTCTCCTGGAGCAGAGCTGGGACGATGGTGTTGAAGGCAGAGCTGAAATCCACCAACAGGATCCTGGCATAGGTTCCTGTGGAGTCCAGGTGCCGGAGGATGAAGTGAAGCGCTAGGTTGACTGCATCATCTACAGACCTGTTGGCTCTGTAGGCAAACTGCAGGGGGTCCAGGAGGGGGTGTGAGAGTTCATTTAGGACTAGGGCCCCTTCTTCCACTACAGCCTTCATACCTGTTTCTGTTGATACTATATTTATATGCAACTTTTGCATAAGATCTCTTCCCAACAGGTTTACTGGGCATTTTTGACTTATCAGAACGGGGGCCTGACAAGTAAGTTTTGTCTCAGGTTCTGTTATTATTACTGGTGCACTTAGGTAATGTACCTCTGATGTGCCAGCTGCTGATCTAACATGCACTGTGGTGTTAGAATATTTTACTCCGGTTGGAGGTTCAGTTAGCACAGTTCTACATGCCCCTGTATCACACAAACAGCTATATCCTTTGCCATTTATTATGTTTTTATATGGCGAATCTTGCATCTTACTTAGTGCTATAAGTTCCAGTGCTGCTTGTATGTCAACTTCCTCCATTTCACTACTGTTTTTCTCTGTTAGTGGGGGAGGAGGTGGGGGCTGTGGCTGTAATTGTCAATTCTGGGTAGCATTGGGGTTATACACCTGCTTTTCATTACATTCTCTTGCAAAATGTCCTGGCTCATTGCAGATCCAGCAGTTGTCATCTCTTGCACCAGGGTTTTGTAAAATTGTTCTACATTCTCTAGCGTAATGCCCTATTTTTCCACACCTCAGACACACATTGCTCTGTGTGTGGGTGTGTCGTGGCCCTCCTCCTCTTCTTCCTCCGTGACCTCTGAATCCTCCCCGTCCCCTTTGCCTGTTTGTCCCTGAGCGATGCAATGCTATTAAACTGTCCTGCATTCCAAACATATCTGTCTTCCTAATTTGCTGCGCATACTCTAAGGCTTGGGTAACAGTTCCTGTATTTTGATGAACCCAGTGTTTGTCTATATACCGTCTGAGTTCAATTTTAAGGCCTTGCAAAAAGGCTGTAATAGCTGCTAATAACTCCTCTACTCCTTCCTGTATCGGTGGAATACCCTTTAAGGCAGCAGTTCTGTCTTCCTGTGTCCATGGCCTATATACTAGAATAGTTGGTGGCTGTCGGTGATTAGCGTCACCTACGTTTGGATTTGCTACTTCAACTAGAGGAAATGCATCTTCCTCTAAATTTTTTCCAGATGGATGAAATTTCTGTTCGTGAGCAATTAAGGCTTCACCTGGGTATATGCTGGGAGGAGTTTTCTTATATTTACTCCTAGTTCGCACTCCTGTGCCCCTCCAGAAATTAGGAGACCAGGACCTACTAGAAGAGCTCTGTTCTTCTGTTTTAAAAGGATTGCTTAATTTTTCTTGCTTACTTATAGGAGTTTTAGAAACTGCCACAGCTGCTTCCATCTCTCCTCTAATTTGCTGTGCTGCAGCCACCTGTCCTGCAGCTGCCTACACGGCAGGGGGCTGAACTCCTCGCTGTCTGGATGCGACCACTGTTTCCTCATGTGGGCGCACCAAGACTGCAGCTGTCAGCTTCTCCTTTCGCTTCTCCTTCTTATCTCGCATCTGCATGTTTCTTAACTTACTTTGTTCCAGCCATTTGTCTGAGAATTTATACTCGACCTTTCTTTGTTCCTTTTTAGTTGGTTTCTTGGTTTTCATTATTTCTAATTTTAAATCCCCTTGTAATTTTAAGATATCCTTAATATCTAGTTTACCCAAGAAACCATGTTTTTTTATTCCATCTATGACAGATCATACCTGCTCCTTCTACATAGTTCTCCATAAACTTTACATCCCCTTCTAAGTTAATTAGTTTACTTTGTTTCTTCCCCATGATGTTTAATTTTAGTTCACAATATTATAAATGTCCCAGATAGAAGTTCACTGGCATGAGATTCAAGGAGAGGACATTAACACGCCCTTCTACTGCGACTAATCTGCAGCGGTGTTAATTTTCTGGGATTAAACCCGACCTTTATCTCCAAAAATCACCAATACGTCTTTCTATTCTGGGCAAAAGAAAACACAGGACCAGCAGAATCGTGCTACGATTCTTCCAAAATTCTTAGTCCTCCAAACACACACAACAGCACTCACACAATTATTATTTTAACATATTTATGTCCCTTCAGCAATATGTATGGTCGACCTAGCTTAGTTTATGAGCTCCCTTATTATTCAACATTTAATTTCATTTCCTTCCGACGAAATGCTACCAACCAAATTATCCAGTTCCCTTACGGCGGAATTACCTAGTCGTTTCTGATCTCCTTGCGGCGAGATCCTACCTAAATTTATCGCTATTTCTTTCCGGCGAAATAAAACCTATCCAATTGCTGTCTCCTTACGGCGAGACACTACCAACGACTTATAACCTTTCTTTAATGTTAAACAAAACGTGTCACCTCTGAGCTGACTTCTAGGTGACTCTGTCAGACCTCCCAGAATCACCCGGCGTCGAGCAAGACGATAACCCACCGGCCAAATGCGGATGTCACACACCGGGACTTTCAGCCAACAGGCATAGATGCGGCTGTGCGGCAGCGCTTAACTCGACGTCAGGCTGTTCCCGGAGATCCGCCAGTCACTGCAAAGAAAGATAAGATCAGTTTAGTTCTTATAATCTCGAAGGACCAAATTAATGTTAGGTATTATTTAATCAACTCAGAGGCAAGGAACGACACAGAGTCAGTTTTACTTGCAACAAGGGTAGCTGACTTTGCAGTGCAAACTACAAAGTGTTGGCACCCCTCTCTCTTTATTTATATATGCTGGTTCACACACAGTTCAACAAACATTTATGGTGTGTGTGTGTGTGTGTGTGTGTGTGTGTGTGTGGGGTCAGAAAGTTTAGGGTTCATGTGTCTTGATTTTAAACAGAGGGGGAGAGTGGGGACTTGGTATGAGCAGCCCCTAGATCCTGCTGATAAAAGCATAACTCACTCGTCTCCCCCATGTCCCTTTCTGTGGCATGTAGGGGGGAAAGACACTTAGAGCAGACATGAGTGATAAACAATACAAAAGTTTTCAAACCCTAACACCGCTCTTGAGGAGATGGGTTCCAGAGCCCACGCTGTGCGTGGAGGCAAGCCCGACTATTTCTAGTCGATATCTCTCGACCTCCTGCACAAGATCAGGCTCCTTCCCCCCAGTGAGGTGACATTCCGTGTCCCTGAAGACAGCCTAAGCATCCGGGGATCGGGCCGCTGAGGTCTCCACCTTCGTCTGCCGCCCAATTCTCTTTGCACCGGTCCCTCATGGTTCCCCTGCAGGTGATGGGCCCACTGGGGGATGGCCTCGCATCTCTCGTTTGGGCTTGACCTGGCCGGGTCCCGCGAGGAGCAACCCAGCCACCAGACGCTCTCTGGTGAGTCCTGACCCCAGGCCTGGCTCCAGGGTGGGACCCCGGCTCCGCCGTACCGGGCGACGTCACGTGCCTCAATTTAATGGTCATCATTAAGCGGAAGACGACGAGTACAAGTATTTCGTGAATCCTATGTACTTTTCCTCCCTATATGTGTATTAGGGTTAGGATTAGGGTTGTGTGTATTTTCATCATGTAAAGCACTTTGAATTGTCTTGTTGCTGAACTGTGATATACAGGTCCTTCTCAAAATATTAGCATATTGTGATAAAGTTCATTATTTTCCATAATGTAATGATGAAAATTTAACATTTATATATTTTAGATTCATTGCACACTAACTGAAATATTTCAGGTCTTTTATTGTCTTAATACAGATGATTTTGGCATACAGCTCATGAAAACCCAAAATACCTATCTCACAAAATTAGCATATTTAATCCGACCAATAAAAGAAAAGTGTTTTTAATACAAAAAACGTCAACCTTCAAATAATCATGTACAGTTATGCACTCAATACTTGGTCGGGAATCCTTTTGCAGAAATGACTGCTTCAATGCGGCGTGGCATGGAGGCAATCAGCCTGTGGCACTGCTGAGGTCTTATGGAGGCCCAGGATGCTTCGATAGCGGCCTTTAGCTCATCCAGAGTGTTGGGTCTTGAGTCTCTCAACGTTCTCTTCACAATATCCCACAGATTCTCTATGGGGTTCAGGTCAGGAGAGTTGGCAGGCCAATTGAGCACAGTGATACCATGGTCAGTAAACCATTTACCAGTGGTTTTGGCACTGTGAGCAGGTGCCAGGTCGTGCTGAAAAATGAAATCTTCATCTCCATAAAGCTTTTCACCAGATGGAAGCATGAAGTGCTCCAAAATCTCCTGATAGCTAGCTGCATTGACCCTGTCCTTGATAAAACACAGTGGACCAACACCAGCAGCTGACACGGCACCCCAGACCATCACTGACTGTGGGTACTTGACACTGGACTTCTGGCATTTTGGCATTTCCTTCTCCCCAGTCTTCCTCCAGACTCTGGCACCTTGATTTCCGAATGACATGCAGAATTTGTTTTGATCTGAAAAAAGTACTTTGGACCACTGAGAAACAGTCCAGTGCTGCTTCTCTGTAGCCCAGGTCAGGCGCTTCTGCCGCTGTTTCTGGTTCAAAAGTGGCTTGACCTGGGGAATGCGGCACCTGTAGCCCATTTCCTGCACACGCCTGTGCACGGTGGCTCTGGATGTTTCTACTCCAGACTCAGTCCACTGCTTCCGCAGGTCCCCCAAGGTCTGGAATCGGCCCTTCTCCACAATCTTCTTCAGGGTCCGGTCACCTCTTCTCGTTGTGCAGCGTTTTCTGCCACACTTTTTCCTTCCCACAGACTTCCCACTGAGGTGCCTTGATACAGCACTCTGGGAACAGCCTATTTGTTCAGAAATTTCTTTCTGTGTCTTACCCTCTTGCTTGAGGGTGTCAATAGTGGCCTTCTGGACAGCAGTCAGGTCGGCAGTCTTACCCATGATTGGGATTTTGAGTGATGAACCAGGCTGGGAGTTTTAAAGGCCTCAGGAATCTTTTGCAGGTGTTTAGAGTTAACTCGTTGATTCAGATGATTATGTTCATAGCTCGTTTAGAGACCCTTTTAATGATATGCTAATTTTGTCAGATAGGAATTTTGGGTTTTCATGAGCTGTATGCCAAAATCATCCGTATTAAGACAATAAAAGACCTGAAATATTTCAGTTAGTGTGCAATGAATCTAAAATATATGAATGTTAAATTTTCATCATGACATTATGGAAAATAATGAACTTTATCACAATATGCTGATATTTTGAGAAGGACTTGTACATATAAACTTGCCTTGCCTTTTCTCAGGTATTTCTCTTACTTGAAAAACTAGCTCTGGTGCACCTTTACAGTTTATTTCCTCCTTGACTCCTTATAATTTGACACAAATTCTTTTCCATTTTTCAAAAACTGTTTTCCTTTTGGTCATGGGTCCAAGACAACCTGGACTGCTTTCTACAGGAAAAACACAAAAAATCTACAACAGATAAAGGAGGCATCAACACCACCCGCATCAGCTACATTGATGATTTCATCCAAACATACAACAGCAGCCAGCGTGTCATCAGAGTTGAACTCATGGTTAATTTGGTGGTATTAATCATCATTTGCAGTAGTTTGCCGGTTTGTATTGACTGGTAGTATGAACAAGCATTGCCATTAAGTTAGCCCCTGACAGAGACATGTTGAAGGCTTTCTTCGATTTATTTTACTAATCACATTTATGGAACATGCTTATGTTTATATACGTTGTTGCGCCATAACAATGGGGTAAATATTACATGTAATCAATTTTCCAAACAGTTAATAACTGTTTATAATTTGTTTAGTGGAATGTTCTGAAAATGACAGATAAATAAATGTTCAATGTTCAACCCCCTCATCTTGCTCTTTTCAGTGGAGAGGAGCAGCAGCTTTAGTTCCTCTATATGACCAAACTCCTCCAGCCACTGTATGGAGGAAGCTCATGCATCTACTTCTGGTTTCATATCTCATGACCAAAGGTGAGGATGGGAATGTAGACCTCATAAACAGAGAGCTTTGCTTTTTGGCTCAGCTCTTTCTTTACAACAACCGAACAGAACAGCATCTGCTTTACTGCAGACAAGGCCCCAATCTGTGATAACCTACCTAACCCAGTCCTACAATCTCAAAATAAATCAGAAACAGAATCAGCTTTATTGCCAAGTTTGTGCAAACAGACAAGGAAGTTTACTCCTGTACACTTTACCCTCAGTGAAGATTTTTGTTTTCAATATAATGGAAATAAATTATCTTAAAATTTACATACAGTGGCTTGTAAAAGTATTCATACTCTTTGAACTTTTCCACATATTGTCACATTACAACCACAAATATAAATATATGATGCTGTTTGCTCCGCAATATTCTCTTAACCAACCCCCTGAGGCCTTAACAGAGCGGCTGTATTTGTACTGAGACTAGGTTACACACAGGTAGACTCTATGTAGACATTAGCAATCATCAGGCAACTTCTGAAGGCAATTGGTTGCACTCAGAGTAATGGGGGCTGAATACTTTTCCACACTGCACTTTTCAGTTTTTATTTGTAAAAAATGTTTTAAACCATGTATAATTTTCGTTCCACTTCACAATTGTATATACCACTTTGTGTTGGTCTTTCATGTAAAATTCCAAGAAAATATATTTATGTTTGTGGTTGTCATGTGACAATATGTGGAAAGGTTCAAGGGGTGTGAATACTTTTACAAGCCACTGTATGTACACTTTAGAGAAAACATTCATCCCTTTATATAAGTAACTTCTTGTTTGAAATGGTATCTATGTTTAGGTGAACTAAATTTCTGTATATATGCAAACATTCTTGCTTGAATTTGCAGATGTCTGTTTGTATCTCTTGCAACAGTCCAAGGCAACTTCATTAAATAAATTCAAATTACTTTAAGCTACCCAAAACGTATCTGTGCAGCTCAGTTGAGTAAGTATACAGTAATACACATTTATTATAACCCAAATATACACCAATTTGTGGGTTTCTGGATATCCTAAAAATAAGTTATCAACATAGTATAAGTGGTGTCATGATGCAGGGTGAAACATTATAAGAAGAAAAAAAGGTCAACCATCTGGTCAAATGGATAAATAAGCTGCACCTCCATTATTCACTCCGACCCTTGATCTACCCCGGTGTCCTTAATGCTGTTAGAAACTCTGCTCTTCATGTCCTTCCTCCTCCAACTCCTAGCCAGGGGCTACAACTCCAGTTGGGCCACACCTCTGTTCATTATGTCAGAGTGATGGAGAGGGGTCATTAGCCTAAACACCACCTTCTCCTTTCTCTCCTCTAGAGACAAGGCCTGGTGGGAAAAAAGTCAAGCCAGAGGGATTGATCTGTTGCTCTAGCTGGAATAAAGTGAAGCAATTAGTTTGATGGAGAACGGAGTTTTCTCAGTTTGCAAGTCTGTCAAACTGACGGGGACGGGGTCGAACACTGCTATCAGTTAAATGCAGAGAGCTCAAGAGCCTATTTTATAGTGATATATTGTTCTTTTCCAATGAGGCCTTAGTAGACTCTAATTTAGGGGTCTCAAACTTAACTTACCTGGGGGCCACTGAAGGCAGCTCAATTCACTCTGGTTGAGGCTGGGCCGCATCAGGTATTCCAAAAAAAAATCGGGACAGACACGTTGGGGCACCCCCTCTTTGTTGAGGCATGATTAGTGCTGTGTGTCACAATATTGTTTGTATTCATTTCAATTGGTGTCGCCTGCTCTAATTGAAGCTTTAAAGTCTTCTGATAAAAGTGAGGACAGAAATGGGTCTTGGACTGGATGTAACAAATGCTTGAATGACAACATTTTATAATCACAAACATCTTCAGGTAAACTCTGCTTTAAGCTCTAAGTGGACTTTTACAGGAGAAAGCTTAATTGTTAAACCAGCATTTCATTGTCTTGGTGCTTCTACAACACTGCTATTCTTCGATCATAGTGAAATCTTTTGATCCTAATATAATATTATAATATAATATAATAATATATAATATTATATATAATCAATAAGGTGTATCTGAAAGTTGGTGTGGAGAATCCTAAATAACATAACTTTAGGAGCATTTCTAGCTAATCTGCTGCCCTCCAGTGGAATAACAAATAATTACTGCTGCACAATTTATAGTGAAGTATAAATTATGAAAAACATATTGGATTTTCTTAGTGTAAAAATGATGAATAAACCTCCAAAGTGTACAGGTAATTTATCTAACAAGATGAGTCTCAAAAATGGACCTTGTAGAAAACCAAGCAACAACCAATGAAGTGTTGGAAGCATAATAATGTATCAGAGATTCACAGAGAGCTTGGGAATATCAATGAAGACTCTCAGGTGCTCAGTGACATCCAGGCTGCTGCTTATGACCAGCAGCTCTAATGAGTCCTGTTTGTCAATAAGTATACCAGCAGCATTCTGGTGGGCCGTGCCCCCCAGTGATTAAACCTTAGCTCAAGGGAAAAAAACACCACATAAAAACAACAATTAAAATCCAGAAGAGAGATAAGAGGATTAAAACAAATATCCAAAGTGTACTATATGGGGACTACAGCAAAGTGTAGCATCTTAGAGTCACCCAGGCTCTATAATATAAAATATCTTAAACGCTATCGAGCAGTATTTTTACGAGTGATGCACGAGAAAATCTTTGGTCACATCATCACTAAAGTAAACATGTTGAGTTTGCAAAATTCTCTTGAGACATTAACTGGAACTGTGTGTTTAGGTCTGTTGGACTATGATTGACCTTTTCACCGACAAAAACTCATTGTTGGTTTGGCGTGAAACAAAGAATGAATATTTGGAAAAGCACCCATTGCCCACTGTTAAGCATGGTAGAGGATCTGTGATGTTGTGTGCCTGTTTTTCATCCAACGATCCTGGAAACAATCCTGGAAACTTTGTTGGAGTTGAGAACTCTTTGAAATACAAGGACAGGATTCCAGAAAGCTGATAATCAGTCATCATTGGGTCTTTTAGTAGAATAGGGGTCCAAGACACCTGGCCAAAATTGACATAGTAACGGTTCAAACAAAAATATCAGCTTTCGGATATTTGAACGGTGCAAATATTAGCTTTCTTCCATAATCATCTCACTACCCAGACCTAAATCTTGTAAAAAAAAAAAAACTGCTGGGTGTGCTGAAAGACGAGAACATCATAGATGAGCCAGGACTATGAAAAATCTAGAGAGGAATTGTCCGAGATCCCTTTCTCTGAATGCTCCAACAATGTGAAATATTATACGAGAAGACTTAGTGCTTTGTACAAATCCATTTAGAGCGGTGCCAAAAAGTAGGACATTGCTGTGTTTGTTCAGAACAATTATGCAATTTTTCAGTATGAGATTATGCTCCTGGCATATAAAAGGATTTTCTAAGGCTTTTGCCCACGTTTACAGAGGTGCCAATAAAGTGCTCCATACAGCTTTGGCTCTTAACAGACTTATTCTTGAGTTTTTTGACTCTGGTTTGAATCTAGTTTCAGTGGACCACAAACAAGCACACAGGAGAAAGCCAACAACAGATGGAAACAAGTCTTGCAGGAAATCAGGGGAGGTGGTTCACCAAACACACGTCTGCCATCTGTCTTTGGGTGAAACAAACAGAATAGAAACAGTAAGTTGTGAAGAGGATGTATAAATGGAATGGCTAGATTTTGAGATGTCTACGTGCAGAAATCCTGCCATGAGGCCCTGCATGCATACTGGTGACCTGGCCAGAACAACTCAGTTTTTCATCAGACCATAACATGACATTAAGCAAATCATTTGTAAGGTCTCTGTGTTCCAGACTGTTTTTCTTCTCTTTGTGGGGAGATTCTGTACAAGGCAGGGATGAGAAGCAGATTACATAGTAAAAGTTAAATCTGAGGTGTTGGAAGGGGGAAAATGTTTCGACCTGAGCATTGAGCTCAGGCCACCTGTTGCTCCTCCTGAGTAGAAAAGGAGTGAATAATTGCAAAAGGAGCTCATGCAGGGACCAATTCAGTTCAAGAACAGTTTGACAAATGAATGAACATCATATCAGCCCACCTGGGTCAGAATTAAAGATAACTGTTCTAAAACCAGACCTTTAACAGAACATGTTTGCACATGCACAATGAAGAACTGTAGGTCTTCAAATCTTACTGAGAAATCAGAGCGCCCTCTTGTGTTCAGATCTGTTGTTTGCCTAAGATTACTGGAAAAATACATTTCTGAATTTACTGCCATCCATAACACACACATCTTCTTTATTATACCATAAAGCTTTAGAATCACAGTTTGAGAAATAATCACTAATAAAAAATAAATAAATGTCACAAGAACTTATCTACATGGAAAATGTGCAGTTTAAGACATGCCTAAATGCCTGCATTTTTAACAGAAAGGTTTTGCTTTACATATACAGAAAAGCAGTTAACATTCTTAGACATGGTGTCTAATGAATAAGAGGAAGTAAATGCTGCCTTCACAAAGACACTGTGGCGAAAGATACATGATATTATCTACACTAGTTGTGCTGTGTGAAGTCCGCTGAAGTCATCATGGGTTACCATAGTTACACTGCCTGTGGTTTTACTGTAACACAGAAAAAAGATATTCCACTGATGTGTTCATGAAACACAAAAACACTGATATCATGACACACACACAAAAATCTTTGGATCATCACAGCGAGGATTTTGAGGCTATGTTCAGCGAGCCGAGCGTTTGTGAATGTGATGAGTAGCACAGAACGGGTCTATGTTTAAGACGTGAGATTAACACAGTTTGACAGCTCCAGTTGTAGCACAAATAAGAGCAACTTCATTACAACAGCATCAGAGCACAGATTGCATGCTATCATTGCACCTCTTCATAAAAATAGTAAATAAACATTTCCTTCATGATTAAGGCATTTAATTGAACTATTCTGTGGCATCACTCAAGCAGAGCTCAAAGCACTTTACATTAGAGCCACATGCACCCAGTCGCACTCACTAACACACACATTCATACACCGATGCGCAGATCGTTAGGCAATTTGAGGTTAAGTGCCTTGCCCAGGGGCACATCGACATGTGACAGGAGAAAGCTGGAATCGACCCTCAACCCTCGGATTGCAAGACAACTACTCTTCTCACTGAGCCACAGTCACCTTTTTTGTGATAATTTGTGATAATTATAATAACGGATTAGTGTCAAGTACTGTATATTACTAAAGTATTAATACCCAGATACCCTTTCCACATTTTGGCATTTTACAACAAAACTTTTATTTATTTCCTCCTCCCTGAACCGCCACCTTAACGTGGTGGAGGGGTTTGAGTGCTCGAATGATCCTAGAGGCTATGTTGTCTGGGGCTTAAATGCCCCTGGTAGGGTCTCCCGTGGCAAACAGGCTCCAGGTGACGGGTCAGACAAAGAGCGGGTCGAGAATCCCTCATGACGACTACAGAATTGAGGCACGTGATGTCGCCCGGTACGGCGGAGCCGGGGTCCCACCCTGGAGCCAGGCCTGGGGTCGGGACTCGTCGGAGAGCGCCTGGTGGCCGGGTTGCTCCTCGCGAGACCATCCCCCAGTGGGCCCACCACCTGTAGGGGGAACCGTGAGGGACCGGTGCAAAGAGGATTGGGCGGCGGACAAAGGTGGAGACCTCGGCGGCCCGATCCCCGGATGCTTAGGCTGGCTCTAGGGACGTGGAATGTCACCTCGCTGGGGGGGAAGGAGCCTGAGCTTGTGCGGGAGGTCGAGAGATATCGACTAGAAATAGTCGGGCTCGCCTCCACGCACAGTGTGGGCTCTGGAACCCATCTCCTCGAGAGGGGCTGGACTCTCTTCTACTCTGGAGAGGCCCGCGGGGAGAGGCGGCGGGCTGGGGTGGGTTTGCTTGTTGCCCCCCAGCTCAGCCGTCTCGTGTTGGGGTTTACCCCAGTGAATGAGAGGGTCGCATCCCTGCGCCTTCGGGTTGGGGAGAGGTCTCTGACTATCATTTCGGCCTATGGGCCGAGTGGTAGTGCGGAGTACCCGGCCTTCTTGGCGTCCCTGTCGGGGGTGCTGGATAGTGCCCCTCCCGGGGACTCCATTATTCTGCTGGAGGACTTCAACGCCCACGCGGGAAACGACAGTGACACCTGGAGAGGCGTGATTGGGAGGAATGGCCTCCCTGATCTGAATCTGAGCGGTGTTTTGTTATTGGACTTCTGTGCTAGTCACGGTTTGTCCATAATGGACACCATGTTCAAACATAAGGGTGTCCATCAGTGCACTTGGCACCAGGATACCCTAGGCAGGAGGTCAATGATCAACTTTGTTGTCGTATCATCAGACCTTCGGCCGCATGTTTTGGACACTCGGGTGAAGAGAGGGGCTGAGCTGTCCACTGATCATCACCTGGTGGTGAGTTGGATCCGCTGGAGGAGGAGAAAGCCGGACAGGCTTGGCAGGCCCAAGCGCATAGTGAGGGTCTGCTGGGAGCGTCTGGCGGACCCCTTGGCCAGGGATGTATTCAACTCTCACCTCCGGGAGAGCTTTGACCAGATTCCAAGGGATGTTGGAGACATAGAGTCCGAATGGACCATGTTCTCCACATCTATTGTCGATGCTGCTGCCCGTAGCTGCGGCAATAAGGTCTGCAGTGCCTGTCGCGGCGGCAATCCCCGAACCCGGTGGTGGACACCGGCAGTGAGGGACGCTGTCAAGCTGAAGAAGGAGTCCTCTCAGCTGTGGTTGGCTTGTGGGAATCCTGAGGTGGCTGACGGGTACCGTGGGGCCAAGCGTGCCGCGGCCCGGGCGGTGGCAGAGGCAAAAACTTGGACCTGGGAGGAGTTTGGTGAGGCCATGGAGAAGGACTACCGGTTGGCCCCGAAACGATTCTGGCAAACCGTCCGGCGCCTCAGGAGGGGGAAGCAGTGCTTCGCCAACACTGTTTACAGTGGGGGTGGGGAACTGCTGACCTCGACTGGGGACATTATCGGCCGGTGGAAGGAGTACTTCGAGGATTTCCTCAATCCTGCCATCACACATTCCCTGGTGGAAACAGAGGCTGGGGACTTGGGGTTGGACTCTTTCATCACGCAGGCTGAAGTCACCGAGGTGGTTAAAAAGTTCTGCGGTGGCAAGGCTTCGGGGTTGGATGAGATCCACCCTGAGTACCTCAAGTCTTTGGATGTTGTGGGGCTGTCATGGTTGACACGCCTCTTCAACATTGTGTGGCGGACGGGGACAGTGCCTTTGGATTGGCAGACTGGGGTGGTGGTCCTCCTACATAAGAAGGGTGACCGGAGGGTGTGTTCCAACACAGCTGAGGGTCACACTCCTCAGCTTCCCTGGTAAGGCCTACGCCAGGGTATTGGAGAGGAGAGTCCGGCCGATAGTCGAACCTCGGCTTCAGGAGGAGCAGTGTGGTTTTCATCCCGGCCGTGGGACACTGGACCAGCTCTATACCCTCTACAGGGTACTCGAGGGTTCATGGGAGTTTGCCCAACCGGTCCACATGTGTTTTGTGGACCTGGAGAAAGCATTCGACTGTGTCCCTCGTAATTCCCTGTGGATGGTGCTCCAGGAGTATGGAATCGGTGGCTCTTTACTAGGGGCCATCCGGTCTCTGTACAAGCGGAGCAGGAGTTTGGTTCGCATTGCCGGCACTAAGTCGGACCTGTTCCCGGTGCATGTTGGACTCCGGCAGGGCTGCCCTTTGTCACCGGTCCTGTTCATAACTTTTATGGACAGGATTTCTAGGCGCAGCCAAGGGCTGGAGGGTGTCTGGTTTGGGGAACAGTGGATTTCGTTTCTTCTTTTTGCAGATGACGTGGTCCTGCTGGCCCCATCTAGCCAAGACCTACAGCATGCACTGAAGCGGCTGGGATGAGGATCAGCTCCTCCAAGTCCGAGGCCATGGTTCTCGAACGGAAAAGGGTGGCTTGTCCTATTCAGGTTGGAGGGGAGTTCCTGCCTCAAGTGGAGGAGTTTAAGTATCTTGGGGTCTTGTTTACGAGTGAGGGCAGAGTGGAGCGGGAGATCGACAGATGGATCGGTGCGGCTGCCCCATTAATGGGGGCGCTGTGCCGGTCCGTCGTGGTGAAGAGAGAGCTGAGCCGAAAAGCGAAGCTCTCGATTTACCAGTCGGTCTACGTTCCTACCTTCACCTATGGCCATGAACTTTGGGTCATGACCGAAAGAACGAGATCCCGGATACAAGCGGCTGAAATGAGATTCCTCCGTAGGGTGGCCGGGTTCTCCCTTAGAGATAGGGTGAGGAGCTCGGCCATCCGGGAGGGGCTCGGAGTAGAGCCGCTGCTCCTCCACATCGAGAGGAGCCAGTTGAGGTGGTTTTGGCATCTATACTGGATGCCTCCTGGACGCCTTCCTCGGGAGGTGTTCCAGGCATGTCCCACCGGGAGGAGGCCCAGGGGACGGCCCAGGACACGCTGGAGGGACTATGTCTCTCGGCTGGCCTGGGAACGCCTTGGGCTCCCCCCGGAGGAGCTGGAGGAGGTGTCTGGGGAGAGGGACATCTGGGCGTCTCTGCTGAGTCTGCTGCCCCCGCCACCCGGTCCCGGATAAAGCGAAAGACGACGAGTACGAGTACGCGTTATTTATTTCACTGGAATTTTATGTGAGTGACCAACACAAAGTAGAGCATAAATGTGCACTGGAAGCAAAATGATAGTAGGTTTTCAAAAAATGTACAAAGAAGAATTTGAAAAGTTTGTCATGCATTTGTTTTAAGCCCCCTTCAAACTTTTATCCTTAAATAAAATCAATTGGAACAAGCTTCCTTAAAAAGTTCCTGATTTGTAAATAGAATTTAAGTATAAAGTTTAAATTAGGGTTAGTTCATTATCCTAAACTTTGCACATCTCACAGAGCGATGTTTACTCTACCATCTGAGCATCATCTGAAACGGTATGCTACAACTGAACAGATATGGTAGTTCACCTAAATTTAGGCCTGAAAAAATGCTATGTGTGGAGGAAAACTAGCTTTGCTTGATCACTCTGAAGACAACATCAAGTAGGCTGAAACATATTGATGGTAGCATTATGCTGTGGGAATATTTTTCTTCAGAAGTTACAGGGTAAGAGAAGATGGTAATAAATGGATGGACCTAAATACAGGACAGTCCTGGAGGAAAACCTGTTAGAAACAGTAAAATGCTTTAGACTGGGATGGAGGTTTCAGCAGGACAATACGCTAAACATACTGCCAGAGCTACAATGGAATGCTTTAAATTAACCCATTTTTGGTTCACTGAATGATTTGTCAATATGTGTGATTAGATAATCATCTAGTAAAAACATACCAAAAAACACTGTATTTTCCTGCTAATAAAGCTTTTGTCAGCTAGATTTCTTTTCTCACTGAACTACAGTATGTCAGTCCTCCAAAAAAGAGCTTAGCTTGGTCTCTTCTCGCATTTACAGATTAAATATTGTTGTACACGAGTGCAGAGTTTATTTTCACTTCTATTCGTTATTGTCAGAAATTGTGTAAGAAAAAATAAAATTCCTGAAGGAGATCTGTATTGAGTTTGCGTATTGAAAACAATTACTTGCTTGGTTTGGAGAAATATAACATAGTAATGATATTTGTAATAAACCCTGACCCGAAAACAACAGCATATATTTCCCCGGAAACACACCTCTGTTCTTCATATCATCTATCTAATAAAAATAGAATAATTTTAAGTTACCTTCATAGACCTAAATACACATGTCCCAAACAGAAATAGACAAATCTAGTATTGGAACCATCTTTGATTATGAATGGTCATCTAATGGGTATCTAATGGGTTTTCAAAAAGAATACTGGAAGAGTTGTTGACATCCATCACCCCATATTTCAGACAAGCATCAGTGAGAAGGGAGATACAATAAAGGTTTTCCATCCTGGCACAGCAGGATGAGAAAAGAAACGACATAGATAGGAGGAGGGAAGAGCTACTGCCAAAAACCAGCATCATCACAACCTCCAAGTCTGTGATCATGAAGCATCCATCAATCGAACGACCCTAATGCTTGAGTAATTTACTGAAAAAGCTTTCTGCTGCCAGATGCATTCTAGAATAGGGGCTGTCTAGAGGAAGAACCAGCATACTAGAGTCAAGCTGATGCTGTGGTTAAAGACATAGGGCCAGTTCATACTACAAACTGTGATCTGATCTTCAATTCACTTAGAAAACAAAAAAAGAGTGCAAGAGTATTCATACCCCTTAAACCATTCTCTTTTTGTCACATTACAACCACAAATTTCAATGTATTTTATTGGAATTTTATGTCAAAAAAAGGAGTGCATAACTGTGAACTGGAGAAAAATTATAGTTTTTCAAATTTCTTACAAATAAAAATCAAAAAATGTGGATATGTTTATATTTCATTACCCTTTACTTTGTTACCCCTTCAGGCACAAGCCAGTGCATTTGCCTTGGGAAGTTACTACTTATGTGTGATTTATTCAGAGTGTAAACAAATCTGTTCTGTTAAGACCTTATTTATACAAGATCATTAGTGAACAAACAGTGGCATGAAAAAGAAAGGAACACACAGAATGAGAAAGCCATGAGAAATTCTGCTTGCAGGTTTCCACAAGCCATGTCGGGGACCCAGCAAACGTGGAAGAACTGGTTGTGATCAGGTGAGGCAGAAAACTAATACTGCCTTACAAACACAATCCCCACAGAGAAACGTTGCACCTTCAATTGCTTTGGGATGTTTTTCTTTATTATGTTCTTATCAACTCGGAACAGTTGATGATAAAACCCCTTAGAAACTGGAAAATAATTGAGACTGGGATGGATTGAGCAGGAAAATGACGACAAATACAACCAGAGCACCTCACAGATTGATGTTTAAGTCCATGGTTAGATATCATGACAAAAAACTTAAAAATGTTTAAAAAAAATTATTATTTTTGTAATTCAATTCAATTCAGTTTTATTTATATAGCGCCAATTCACAACACATGTCTCAAGGCACTTCATAAAAGTCAGGTACATACATTCCAATTAGTCCTAACCATTGAACAGTGCAGTCAGAGTTAGTTATTTATTCAAATTGGATAAAAAGTTTTTCTATCTAAGGAAACCCAGCAGATTCCATCCAGTCAGTGACTTGCAGCATTCACTCCTCCTGGATGAGCATGTAGAGACAGTGGACAGTCACTGGTGTTGACTTTGCAGCAATCCCTCATACTGAGCATGCATGTAGCGACAGTGGAGAGGAAAAACTCTCTTAACAGGAAGAAACCTCCAGCAGAACCAGAACCAGGCTCAGTGTTAGCGGCCATCTGCCACGACCGACTAGGGGTTTGAGAGAACAGAGCAGAGACACAAAGAGAACAAGAAGCACTGATCCAGGAGTACTTTCTATGGGAAGGAAAAGTAAATGTTAATGGATGTAGCTCCTTTAATAATTTCACCTAGAAAGAAAGAACAGATAAACTCTGAGTCAGTTTTCAAGGTTAGAGTCTGAAAGAGAGCACATAGAGTTAGTCACAGTAAAAGCTCAGTCAATTTCCATGTCTAGGAGAGAGAAAGGGTTAAACACTGAAAGACAGGGCTATGTGGATCATCGTAGAGGGTGAGCATTAAGTTGTTGCCAGCAGAAGTTCGGACGATTCCCGTCTCCAGAAAGGTGTCACAGGTAGACACAGAGCCAGGCCAGGTGTAGCTTCTAGGAAGAGAAAAGAGAGAACAAAGTTAAAAACTGAAATAATAGCAAACAATGCAAAATTGGAGAGTAGTGTGAGAATGTAGCGAAGAGGGTGAAAGTGGTCATTATGTCCTCCGGCAGCCTACGCCTAGAGCAGCATAACTACACAGAAAGTTTTAGTTCAGATTATTTAGTTAAACGGCGCTTATTTACAACAATGTCGTTTCAAGGCACCCCACAAAGGGTCCCACTGATGGTCATTGTTATACTAAAAACCACAAGGATTGGGATACCTCCCTCTGTCAGACTGATTATAACCATTGGAAAAGAGAAGGGGTCATACAGGTAGCAGAAATGGATGGTGTGTTTGCACCTCAACCATAACTGAGCCTGTTTAGGCTAAACCTGACTCCCCTTTACTCCATCCAACAGGGAGGGAGGAAGGCTCCCTCCCTGATAACCTAAGCCACTCTTACTGTGAACTTTATCAAAAAGGAAAGTTTTAAGCCTAGCCTTAAAAGTAGACAGGGTGTCTGCCTCACGGACCAAAACCGGGAGCTGGTTCCACAGGAGAGGAGCCTGATAACTAAAGGATCTGCCTCCCATTCTACTTCTAGAGACTCTAGGAACCACCAGTAAACCTGCAGTCTGAGAACGAAGTGCCCTGTTAGGAACATATGGAACAATCAGATCTCTGATGTATGATGGAGCTAGATCATTAAGGGCTTTATATGTGAGGAGGAGAATTTTAAATTCTATTCTGGATTTAACAGGGAGCCAATGAAGGGAAGCTAAAATAGGAGAAATATGATCTCTCTTTTTAATTTTCATCAGAACTCTTGCTGCAGCATTTTGAATCAGCTGAAGGCTTTTAACTGCATTTTGTGGACATCCTGATAGTAAAGAATTACAATAGTCCAGCCTTGAAGTAACAAATGCATGGACTAGTTTTTCTGCGTCACTCCTGGATAGGATATTTCTAATTTTGGCAATGTTCCCAAGATGAAAGAAGGAAATCCTAGAAACCTGTTTAATATGGGATTTAAATGACATGTCCTGGTCAAAAATAACACCAAGGTTTTTTACTTTATTACCGGAGGTCGATTTAATGCCATCCAGGTTAAGTGATTGACTAAGCAGTTTCTTTTTTAACAACTCCGGTCCAAAGACGACAACTTCTGTCTTGTCTGAATTTAGAAGCAAAAAATTTAAAGTCATCCGAGTTTTTATATCTTCAAGACATGCATGTAGTCTATCTAACTGGTTGGGTTCATCAGGATTTATGGATAAGTAAAGCTGAGTATCATCACTGTAACAGTGAAAATTTATCCTATGCTGCCTGATAATTTGACCTATTGGAACCATATATATAGTAAAGAGAATTGGCCCAAGTACTGAACCCTGTGGTACTCCACAATTAACCCTGGAGTTTAAAGATGATTTATCATTTACATGAACAAACTGGAATCTGTCAGACAGATAAGATTTAAACCAGCCTAGCACTGTTCCCCTGATCCCTACAGCGTATTTCAGGCTTTTTAAGAGAATATTGTGATCGACTGTATCAAATGCAGCACTGAGATCTAAGAGGACAAGTACAGACACAAGTCCATTATCTGAGGCCATAAGAATTTCATTAGTGACTTTCAGCAGAGCTGTTTCAGTGCTATGATGAGCTCTGAAGCCTGATTGGAACTCTTCAAATGGGTCATTGCTGTGTAAATGCTCACACATTTGATTAGCAACTATTTTCTCAAGAATTTTAGATAAGAATGGAAGATTGGATATAGGTCTGTAATTTTTCAAGTCATCTCGATCAAGCAAAGGTTTCTTAAGTAAAGGTTTAATTACAGCTACCTTAAAGGCTTGTGGTACATATCCATTTACTAAAGATAGATTAATCATATCTAAAATGGGGCTGGTAATCAGAGGGAACACTTCCTTAAATAATTTGGTTGGGATTGGGTCTAACATACAAGTTGAAGGTTTAGATGAAGCTAATATTTCTGATAACTCAGGAAGCTCCACAGGATCAAAACAGTCCAAACACAGATCAGGTTCTACAGTTACTTCCAATGTTGTCTCAGTTGCTGAGGATGAAGTAATCATCTTCGGGAGTATGTCAAAGATTTTATTTTTAATAGAATCAATTTTATTTAAGAAGAATCCCATAAAGTCATGACTGCTGAACTAAGGGAATGGGTGGCTCAACAGAGCTATGACTCTGTGTAAGTTTAGCAACTGTACTAAAGAGAAACCTAGAATTATTCTTGTTCTCTTCTATTAATGATGAGAAATAAGCTGTTCTAGCTTGGCGAAGTGTCTTTTTATACAACACTAGGCTATTTTTCCAGATTAAGTAGGAATCCTCTAGGTGTGTAGAGCGCCATTTTCTCTCCAATTTTCTAACATTGTGCTTTAAAGTACGGAGCTCTGAATTAAATCAAGGAGCTAGCCTCCTATTAATGATTACCTTCTTTTTCAAGGGGTCTGCATTGTCTAATGCATCACGCAATGATGAAGAAACACTATGAACAAAATAATCAATTTGTGAAGGGGCAGAAACAGAATTATTGCCCTCCACTGTGCTTTTCAGTGATAATGAGGAAATTAAAAGTGGAACAGATTCTTTAAAGGTTGTTACAGCATCATCTGATAATGATCTACCATAATGAAATTTTCTTTCAGGTGTGGAGTACTCGGTTAAATTAAACTCAAAGGTTATTAAGAAATGGTCAGACAGGACAGGGTTATTAGAAAATATTGTTATGTCTTTACACTCAATGCCATATGACCATACAAGGTCCAGAGAATGAAGACAAAGGTGGGTAGGTTTCTTAATGTTTTGAGCAAAGCCAATTGAGTCTAAGATAGCATTAAACGCTATATTTAGGCTATCACTTTCAGCATCTACATGAATGTTAAAATCCCCAACTATAATAACCATATCTGTATTTAACACTAAATCAGATAAAAGGTCTGAAAACAGATCTAAAAATTGAGAGTAAGGGCCTGGTGGACGGTACAAAACAACAAACAGAAGTGGTTTTAGTGCTTTGCAATTTGGATGAGGAAAACTAAGGATTAAATATTCAAAAGAGTTGTAGATATTGATTTGTCTGGGACTAATCAATAAATCGGACTGAAAGATGGTTGCTACTCCTCCTCCTCGTCCAGTATTTTGAGGAATGTGAAAATTTAAATAATTAGTAGGAGTTGACTCATTTATAGTAACATAATCCTCTTGCTGCAGCCAGGTTTCTGTGAGGCAAAATAAATCAATCTGATTGTCACAAATCAGGTCACTAACTAGCAATGTCTTTGAAGAGAGAGATCTTATGTTCAGTAAGCCACATTTAATTGTTCTATTTTTTTTTTTTCGGTCTGAGTTGTATTTATTTTTATGAGAGTTTTCTGATTTTCTCCTTTTAGATTATTTTTTAATCTATTCAATTTTGGTGGGCGAGACACTGTCTTAATAGGGTAATGGGTGGGTAGCAGTACTGAAGCTGCAGAGGAGAGTATTAAACTATGACCCTGCTTCCTGGTCTGAACCCTGGGTTGTCAGAGGTTTGTAGAACTAATAAATGTGGACAGATTCCTAGAAAGAAGAGCTGCTCCGTCCAAAGTGGGATCAGACCAGGTTTTCCCCAAAATGTTCGCCAGTTATCAATGTAACCCACATTGTACAGATAACTATTTAAGAAATAAATATTTTGGGGGGAATATACAAATGCCAAATGTTTCCCAGTTGGAACATAAACACTGCAGAAACATTTCTTTACACAAAACGTTTTTAGCTATGCAGCATTTCTCTCACTTTGTAAAAGCAACAATAGAGTGGCTTTGGACTTCTGGTTGACCAGGAGGGGAGCATAGGTGTTCTGCCCCGTGTTTTAGAACATCAGAGCTTCCTTTGGGATACAGGTGAGCCTGGAAGCCCTCACACTGCACATCACACTAAAGCTAAAGTCTTAAAAAAGAGACTACATCGTGGGAACTCACCTTAAAACACTGTGAGGAAGGTTGTTCATCTGTAATTCTTAATGCTTTCTATAGGCATGTCCTAGAGTTCCTACATATTTTTCATGTCAAAGTTATACTTACTATATATTTTCCAGACCAGAGTTCTCAGTTTTTTTGGGGGTATTTTAAAAGTAGAAAAACAAAACATTAGCATCTGTTTATAGCATTTACAGGGAAAAGGATTGATGGATGGATTCCATGCTCATATGGGAAATATTCCAATCTAATTCTGTAATTTTTCACACCTGATCTCGGATTCATTCAATGTATATCCTGGGAGCACTGACACAGACATTTTAGGCATTTGCATTTTTAAAATTTACTGAAAAAAAGGTTGCTGCATGAAATAAAACTACCTGCAAGCTTGGCATTTTTGATTATATAGGTGCCGCTAGTTTCAATGTAGACTTTCAGGGCCATACGAAGGTGATGGTGGCACAACAGGCAGGCTCTGAGTGACAGAGTAGTTGCTGAGCTTGTGTGCACTCGTCTCCAGCAGTAATTGCACTGAGAGCCACAACAAAGTGAGGAGATGTAATGGCTGTGGCAGTGCAGAAAAACAAGGCATCGGGACCTCTGGCAGGTACCCGCTAGGAGTGAGCTGAGCATAGCAGAACTGTGAGGGGAAATTATGTTCATTATCATGCTTTTCATCTGGTGTAGATGAAGGCTCAATCTCATACTGGGGTTGGCACAGGCTTGCCTCAGTCTGTCTGAGTGTTGGATGGCTGCATCCTGCTGATTGCAGCCTGTGATTAGACATAGTGAAACTGAGAGAGGAGGTGGTGATGGAAGCAGCACTCACTGTCCACAAAATGCTTATGATCTATGTGGAATTATGATGAGCTGCAGTATGCTGTGTGTATGCATAGCTGAGGAGTATCTGACTGTTCAGTTAAAAACAGTCATTCACCTATTCATATGGGGTGAATATGTTGCAGAATGGTGCCCACAAAACACACGAGTGATGAAACTTAAAATGTTAAGTCAATCTGGACTCATTTCACACCTTATTCTCAGGCTGCTATCAGCTGAGGGTGCTATGATTTGGGGGGTGTTTGGTTTTTGTTTTCGGGGTTTTCTCTTATTATGATTATGTTTTCCAAGTTGTTGTGTTTTGGGACTTTTTTCTATTTATTGATTTAGAGGTGGTGCTGTAGTTTAGATTTGTTTTCTTCTGGATGTTTTCAGTTCATAGTGCTTTTTTGTTTGTATTTTGTTACAGTCATGTTTCTTCGGTTTGATTAGGTCCTTGAACTTCTGTTTTCTTCCAGCCATGTTTCGTTTTTACTCCCTGCCTCTGTCAGACAGTAATCAGCTTCATTCGGTCAACCTTCACCATGTAATCAGTCTCCCTGTTTCACCTGCACCATGCTCTTTATATTCACTGCCTTTCTGTTCAGTCCTCACGGAAACATCATATTCCTTCTGTGTATACCATGTCTATTAAGCCTCAGTTTACCCATGTGTGTTTCCACAACTTCATGTCTGCCTGTATGGTTCCTTTTTGATTATAAAATCTTTTACTCACCACGCCACGCTGCTTCGTGCTTGCCTGCATTTTGGGGTCCACTCCAAGACCGTTGCCTGATAGAGGTGTAATCAACAGTTATTTGCGAGAGACCTGAGCACTGCAAAACATGATGCTTTAATAATAAACATTAATCAATAGCCAATGAAAAGCAAAGCAATTAGATTATGAAGCCGCATTCAAATCAATAAGAACCAAAAAGAAAACATGAACCGTGCCAAATTATTAACAAGTCACATCAAAACAGAAAAGTAACTACGGTTAGCCTATAACCACAACAAACATCTCCCTCTGCAAAGATCTTCAGCACGGCAAGATGCAAATCCACCTTTAGCAGTCTTTTATCACGGCCTGAGACAGAGAACCCAAATTCAGCCAAACACAAAGTGAAAAGTTAAAAGGTTTATTCAGTAACTCAGGATCAGAAAGCAGGAGAGCAGCAGTCAGCTTCCACAAATCACTGAGGACAGAGAGATGAGTTAGTGGCTGAATAAAACTCAGGACTTGCAAAGAGTTAGATAAAGCCAATAACTTTCTCAGTCTGGGAATGAGGCGCATAATCCAGAAGAGGGTGTGATCCAGACAGTTAATGAGGAAGAATCCAACAGACTGAAGTCAGATTGCCGACTGATCCAAATCCTCAGGGTAATCAGCTGAAGCTGTGACCGGAACACAGAGAGCTGCAATTGTTCTCTTGACAATAATTCCAGGCGGACTTGAGAGCCGGGCATGCTCAGGCTGAATAAACCAGTGGCTTTGACTGTGGCGTAAATCCAGGGACAGGAACGAGTCGAGTACCAGGGGTAGAGGCGTCAGACAAGGGGCAGACAGAGGCAGAAAACCAGAGGCAGAAAACAGAGTCGAAATCCAGAAATCCAATCCGTCGGACAAGGAGCATGCAGGAAGACAAAATCCGCTGGATAACTACTCACAAATGTTTTCGAAAATCTGGCACTGTCTGCTTGTCAGAGGGCTGTATATAACAGCAGCTCCACAGGTGTGTGGCATGACGGTGATTGCGCAGCAGCAGACAGGTGAAGCAGATGAGTTGATTGCATGAGTGAGAGCAGAGCAGGCAGACGGTCCAGAATCGTAACATCTTTTGGGTCGAGCCAGACAGCCCTTTGAAATAAATGACAAGGGTACACATGTTTGAGGTTTATTTTTGTTGGAACATCATAGCGGCTTTGTAAAACCTCATGTAGCTCCTAGGGTTGTTGCAGAAAAGGCATTCCAGATATTCTGGAGAAAAGTTTTTTTTATCACTGACAAAAAAACATATCTTTTCAAAAATGTCCTGAATATGTTTTGTGGTGAAAAGGAATTTAAGTTCTGAAGGCTTTCTATTTTACAAAAAAACGTTTTTTAACTGTAATTATGAAGGAATTATTAGGGTTCCAAGGCATGGCCGTTCGCCTATTGTTTTTGCTTCATTTTTTCATTATTATTAATATTATTATTATCATTATTATTATTCTCCGTTAAAAGTCGTTGGGCGCAAGAACCAGAAAATGCTGGAAAGAAACTGACATAGCAACCTTGTAGGGAATTGCAACCGCTACTCAGATACAAAAATTCTGACCCCCTATCAACTAGGGGGTGCTATTACGTATGACAACGCAATTGGGCTTATAATTTCCAGACCGTAAGTTCCACACTCCAAAGGTTTACATCACCTTGTTCCTTGGATGATTCTGCATCACTTTGTAGTGGCCACGCCCACTTCCGCCTAACTAGATTTTTTTGCTACATTGCGACAAAGGCAAAATCTATTTTCCACAACTCCTCCTACATTTTGAGCTCAATCAAGATAAAACTCTGTACATACCATTTACAAAGTCAGCGGGACACAATGATATGAAATCTTTGTCAAATGTTTGAAAGTTGTTAAAGCTACATGCGGACAAGCTTTATTTGCGAAGTAGCACAAAAGTTAATTGACTATATCTCTGCCATATTTCTTGATTTCCAAATAAGATTGGAGAATCTGATAGATAATGAGCTATTGAGCCTATACATTGAGTTTGATACACATTCAATCATAGGGGGTGCTATAGGCACCAGATGTTTATATCTGCATAACAGATTGATGGATTGACATGCAACTTGGTCCATATACCTTGACCTCAGGACATACTTTTAATATGATTAAATAGTGGGCATGGAGATATGCTATCTCAAATTTGACCTTTGAACTCAGTGAATTTAAAAGATTTTGTTGGGGAAATTACAGATCATATGCAGAATTGTGCTACCTAGGTAAATAAAGTTTCCCCACTAGATGGCGCTGTTATAACGTAAAATGCGTTTATGTGATTATCTCTGAATCTTTTGCTTGCAGAGACTAAATCTAAATTCCTGAATGTTCTTTAAGTTATTCTTAATCGTGTGAGTTTTGAAAAAAAAATCATAGAGTTATGCTAATTAACAACAATGTTGCGTAATATGTGAAACCTATTTTCCTTAACTCCTCCTTAGGGGCAAGGCCAATTAAAGCAAAACCGGGCCTGGTAAGACTGCAGACATAGCCGACAAAACAATATGGAACGGATTTCAAAATTATTTTTCAGTCTGCAAATTATATGCAATCAAACTTTTTTGAAGCAAAACAAAAAGTTTTTTTGGCCCAACTTGAAAATAGATTAAGATGTACAAATAATTTTCATACCAGTAGTGCATAAGGTCAAACGGTAGGTATGTACTCATTTTCAGAGCTATGTAAGCCTAGGGGGTGCTATAAGCAAAACAAATTTATATAGCCAAAATGGCTGAATGGAGTTTTATAACATTTGGTACATTTCTTCAGGATACCACCTAGAGAATATGTTATCAATATGGTAATGATTGGGCAAAGTGGGCGTGGCATATGTGCAATGTACCTCCAACCCTTCACTTATAAATAAATTCCCCAAAAATCACTCGTGGTACCTAGAGACCTCACAACTTCAGGATATGTTCTGTGCATAATCCTGAAGAATACATATTCTTGCTAAAGCTCTATCTCAAAGCGGGTCACTACAGTGTACAATGTTTGGTAATAAAGATAGCAGTTATAGCTTAAGTTCTTTTGGGCCAAACGTCGGGGAATTTTGCACGTAGACAATGCCTATAATCCCCAATAAACATTGTCCAATTTGGATTGCCCACTTGTGTACAATTAATTTATAAAGATATATGTTAGTCAATAATGGCGATTATAAATTAAACAAATAAATTTTGATGAACTCATTAAAATGTGGTGGCTGAAGAACATCAGGCCTATTCTACATATGAAAAAGGTTCTTGGTGAAAATTTTGAGATTTTACGTGAATTTTTCAATTTTGGTCATTATAACTAATGTCATTGAAATGATAGTTAACAATTTATTTTAAAACAATCAATAAAATTAGAGACATGACAAACAATGTATATCATTCTACATATAGATATGGTTTTCTGAGAATATTTAGGGAATTTTATGAAATACCATATATTTTATATACATTTTTAAATTTGACTAAGTACTATGGATATGACAGTTAACGATTTTTGACTGAAAAGGTAATTAATTTAGGCACTTGAATAAACAGTTATATTGTTTCTTCTATAGTCACGGAGATCTAAGAATATTTTGGGAATCTTTTGATGAAATATGGATTTTTAATGAATATTTAAATTTGGTTCATTATAGGTTGTTAATGTATAAATAAAGCCTTTCCATTTTTTTGTTCAAGGACTACCACATTATATTATTGTAGATATAGACAGGTTAAATTAGAATATTTTGGTGTTTTTTAGAATAAACTGTATTTTTAAGGAATTTCTGTACTGTCAAAGTCAACTGTCAACAGGTTGTTTTTAGTGTAGTGGATTAGCTGTCTGCCTCCCAACCTTCAGATACAGGGTTTGATCTCAGGTGTATCCATCCTCGTTTGGTGTAGAACTTCATCTGGTTCAGCAAAAGAGCAGCAGCTGGGATGACTGTGTCATTTGGTGCTGACTTAATGAAGCTGCATGTCACAGTTAGGAGGAATTTGCTCCTGCTAATTTTGGAGCTGGTTCGACCCAGTTGGTCTGAAGGTGGAACCAAAGTAATGTAACCCCCCTTCGCTGAAGCGGAGGTTGACTGATTGGCTGGGATGGTTGAAACTGGCAGCAAGTTAAGCATCCTTGGATGTAGACTTGAGTGTCGTGAGACGTTAGAGGCCAGTACGCCATCTGTTGGAGGGTGTGGAGTGTGGCTTTGCAGCTCCTTTGGCCCCCTGCAGGAGAGTAATGGGCGTAGGCTAATGTGACCCCTTTTGGTCGGTTGGAACAATGCTGACCCAGTCTCCACAGCCATCGGAGTCTACCTGCAAAGATGGGGAGACAATCCTGGGAAACTCCAGAACCCCTTGGGACCTCTCCAGGAGAAACACAATAAACCACTTTTCCACGGTTCTTAAGTAAACTGAACCAAAATGAACATACATGTTAGCTATACTATCTCACTAGTATAGGAGGACATGTCAAACTGAGTTTCCATTTTAAAACACGATCAGATATCAACCTGATGGGCTCAGTCTTGTTCGAGGAGGTGAGGAGAGCCATGCTCTCCCTCATTAAACTATTTCAGGCTGAAGCTTGTGATGTAAGCATCACCAGCTGGGTGGAGATGGACATCACACTCAAAGACATGACTCTGGTGCACCCCATGTATATGTGCACATTGAACACAGAGCTTTTCCTTGGTGGCCAGGACCTGCTGGACAGGCTGGCCCCACTCACTGACTGCCACCAGGACCAACTCTGGGTCCAGGTGGAGGCGCAAACACCATTGGGTGCAAGCAGCAAACCATCCTTTGTGACCAACCAGGTTGCCAGCTTAGAGGAGCCCAAAGAACCTCTCAGGCCCTCATCAGAGCCGGTCATGTGCACCTTTGGGACACAGCTGCACCCAGCCACCCAGAAAACTCCTCCCAGATGCAGTCATGCATAATTTCTTTGCTCTTTACAGAACCCAGGTGTGAAAACTTACAACCCCAAAGTGGTGGAAGGTGTACACCTGGGAACCATGTTCATACCAGAAGTGCTTCTAGCATTCTGGCTAAGGAAATTATCAACTGGTAGAGAGCTGTATGACCGCATGTGCCAAGATGCAAGGTGGCACTAAACGCCTGTCTGCAGCGGAGAAAATCCTGTTGCAACTGCAATTCATTTAATGGCTACCACACGGTGGTGTTGCTTCCTCCCTGACTGGGAGAGTGTTAGTTATAGCTGTAGTTATACCAAAGGCAGATAGTAGGATGCCTCCTACTGTGCCAGGAATGTTTGGTTGCTCTGGCAACAAGCTGACTGCGCTACAGCTCTAAGCCACCAGGGGTTGTTTTGACAAGCTGGCAATTTACGTTGAATTTCACCATAAACTACACAAAACGTCCACCTTGCGTCCACAAAAGCACCTTAGAAAAACTATCATTACTATTCGGAGTATATCATTACTTCTCTGCAGTAGAACTGAGCCAATATTTGTCAAGATACATCCTCCAGTTTACAACTGCAAACTTTTACCAAATCTCACAAGAGAGTTTCCAGGATATCACAAATGTGTTACTTCGTGCAACAATGGTATCTGTAATTTTAAGGCCCACCCAGGGATGCATATTATGTAAGGATTATGATTATTGATTAATTAATATTTATCAAGAATTATAATTTAAAATCATAATAATAAAAAAAACATTTCTTAACCAAAATCACTACTTACGAATAGAAATCAGAGATGTCCTCTGGTGTTGTGATTATGGGCTCAAAGCTCTTTAGTAATTACAAATTAACCAAACCACAAACTGTCACTGTTTATTCAACCGCTTCACCGAAGGTGGGGGAACTTCGACCTTGTTTTGACAGATAAATCACTCTTGCACGAAATAAACACAAACACTTCTTTTAATTATATATATATGAAGATTTATTGAAGCCAAATAATCCTGATATACCATTATTCTGGTTCAAAACCATCACCTAACTAACAAGCACTATTCTACACAAAGTGAATAAAAATGACTACCTAAAAATTATAATAAAAGAAAAACATACAGTGCCTTGTGAAAGTACCCAGCCCCCTTGAACTGGTCAACCTCTTGCCACATTTCATTCTTCAAACATAAAATTCAAATTTTTTGTAAAGAATCAACAACAAGTGGGACACAATCGTGAAGTGGAATGAAATTTATTGGATGTGTCAAACGTTTTTAACAAATAAAAAACTGAAAAGTGGGGCGCACAATATTATTCGGCCCCTTTACTTTCAGTGCAGCAAACTCACTCCAGAGGTTCAGTGAGGATCTCTGAATGATCCAATGTTGTCCCAAATGACGGATGATGATAAAAAGAATCCACCTGTGTGTAATCAAGTCTCCGTATAAATAAACCTGCTCTGTGATAGTCTCAGGGTTCTGTTCAGATGAAACCAAATTCGAACTGTTTGGCCACAATGCAAAACGATATGTTTGGCGTAAAAGCAACACAGCTCATCACCCTGAACACACCATCCCCACTGTCAAACATGGTGGTGGTAGCATCATGGTTTGGGCCTGATTTTCGTCAGCAGGGACAGGGAAGATGGTCAAAATTGATGGGAAGATGGATGGGGCCAGATACAGGACCATTCTGGAAGAAAACCTGTTGGAGTCTACAAGAGACCTGAGACTGGGATGGAGATTTATCTTCCAATAAGACAATGATCCAAAACATAAAGCCAAATCTACAATGGAATGGTTCACAAATAAACGTATCCAGGTGTTGGAATGGCCAAGTCAAAGTCCAGACCTGAATCCAATCGAGAATCTATGGAAACAGCGGAAGACTGCTGTTCACGAACGCTCTCCATCCAACCTCACTGAGCTCCAGCTGTTTTGCAAGAAAGAATGGGCAAAAATGTCAGTCTCTCGATGTGCAAAACTGATAGAGACAAACCCCAAGTGACTTGCAGCTGTAATTGCAGCAAAGGTAGGCGCTACAAAGTATTAACGCAAGGCGGCCGAATAATATTGCACGCCCCCAAAGTTTGACACATCCAATAAATTTCATTCCACTTCACGATTGTGTCCCACTTGTTGTTGATTCTTCACAAAAAAGTTGAATTTTATATCTTTATGTTTGAAGCCTGAAATGTGGCAAAAGGTTGAAAAGTTCAAGGGGGCCAAATACTTACGCAAGGCACTGTATATGTGCATTTAGTGTCTATGAAGATCAAACCAGTAGTTTTATGGACAAAATGTGTAATTTGGGTTAAATGGAAAGAAGTCCTCATGTTGTGCTGATGTCCCGATTGCAGTGATCAGCTGATAAAATGGTGGGGCCACGCCCATTTAGCCACAACCAGCTGAACACCCCAAATCTTGACAAAGCGTAATAAACTCTGAGGCGGGAACTCAGTGGAAAATCTCCAGCAATAAAACTGGAACAAAGAGTGGTCAGGCGAGGCCCAGACCACAGTTGCTTTGAATGAAAACTTTTAAAAGTCCAACTTCTAACTCCTGGCTGATTTGAGATCAGCCAGACAAAACATTAACCACGCACAATTCAGCAGCACTTGCGCACCAAATCAAATCAAAACACAGCTCATCATAACATAATTCAATCAGTCTTGCATGCAACAATTTAATACCTGAGATTAACTACTGGTGATTCTAAATCACCTTCACTATGTCTCATCGTGCCCAGACCTCTAAATGCACCTATCCGGTTTAATATGAAAAGAACGAAATTACTTTGACATTGATTTCTGCTCTCCACCGGATGAGGAGGTATCAGGTCTGAAGAAAAAGGAGGGGAGGGGGACCACGCGTCCGTGATAAAATTAAAGGAAAAAAACGGTAATTTCTCATCCATCCAAGAGGGGAAAAGATGAACCGTTAGTCGACTGCATACACAAGGAGAGAAAACTCATCTCCTTGGAATTAGAACCTGTGTCGGCGTGGTCTTCGATTGGCAAATAAATCTCCTGATCTTCTCGTATCAGACAGATTTCCAGCTTTCAAGCTCTTCCAGGAATGGCCTTGTGGAGCAAAAGTTCCCCTGCGAGCTTTATTCTCTCCAGATATGCGCCTCTGTTGCGCTGTCCTGTGAGTCAGGCGGGAAATGGCAACGAAACTCTGCATCTCATCCGGTTTATACTCCCAGTGACATCAGAGCTGCGACGTCTGTTGAGCTGCGCATGTAAAAATGTGCGACCAAAATGGATGGCCCCAACATGGTTAATGGTTGACATTAATGTTAAGTTTAGTGTAAAACAAGTAAAGAGTATAATGAAACAAAAAATGGAAGACAACAAAAGTTATGGGAGGAAGAAAGGAAAGGATTTATATGATTTTATAAAATACAAAGGAAAATTGGAGAAATGAGAAGAACAGCAAGAAAAAGGAGAGAAGAGACAATTACAGGCCCTTCTCAAAATATTAGCATATTGTGATAAAGTTCATTATTTTCCATAATGTCATGATGAAAATTTAACATTCATATATTTTAGATTCATTGCACACTAACTGAAATATTTCAGGTCTTTTATTGTCTTAATACGGATGATTTTGGCATACAGCTCATGAAAACCCAAAATTCCTATCTCACAAAATTAGCATATTTCATCCGACCAATAAAAGAAAAGTGTTTTTAATACAAAAAACGTCAACCTTCAAATAATCATGTACAGTTATGCACTCAATACTTGGTTGGGAATCCTTTTGCAGAAATGACTGCTTCAATGCGGCGTGGCATGGAGGCAATCAGCCTGTGGCACTGCTGAGGTCTTATGGAGGCCCAGGATGCTTCGATAGCGGCCTTTAGCTCATCCAGAGTGTTGGGTCTTGAGTCTCTCAACGTTCTCTTCACAATATCCCACAGATTCTCTATGGGGTTCAGGTGAGGAGAGTTGGCAGGCCAATTGAGCACAGTGATACCATGGTCAGTAAACCATTTACCAGTGGTTTTGGCACTGTGAGCAGGTGCCAGGTTGTGCTGAAAAATGAAATCTTCATCTCCATAAAGCTTTTCAGCAGATGGAAGCATGAAGTGCTCCAAAATTTCCTGATAGCTAGCTGCATTGACCCTGCCCTTGATAAAACACAGTGGACCAACACCAGCAGCTGACACGGCACCCCAGATCATCACTGACTGTGGGTACTTGACACTGGACTTCTGGCATTTTGGCATTTCCTTCTCCCCAGTCTTCCTCCAGACTCTGGCACCTTGATTTCCGAATGACATGCAGAATTTGCTTTCATCCGAAAAAAGTACTTTGGACCACTGAGAAACAGTCCAGTGCTGCTTCTCTGTAGCCCAGGTCAGGCGCTTCTTCCGCTGTTTCTGGTTCAAAAGTGGCTTGACCTGGGGAATGCGGCACCTGTAGCCCATTTCCTGCACACGCCTGTGCACGGTGGCTCTGGATGTTTCTACTCCAGACTCAGTCCACTGCTTCCGCAGGTCCCCCAAGGTCTGGAATCAGCCCTTCTCCACAATCTACCTCAGGGTCCGGTCACCTCTTCTTGTTGTGCAGCGTTTTCTGCCACAGTTTTTCCTTCCCACAGACTTCCCACTGAGGTGCCTTGATACAGCACTCTGGAAACAACCTATTCGTTCAGAAATTTCTTTCTCTGTCTTACCCTCTTGCTTGAGGGTGTCAATAGTGGCCTTCTGGACAGCAGTCAGGTCGGCAGTCTTACCCATGATTGGGGTTTTGAGTGATGAACCAGGCTGGGAGTTTTAAAGGCCTCAGGAATCTTTTGCAGGTGTTTAGAGTTAACTCGTTGATTCAGATGATTAGGTTCATAGCTCGTTTAGAGACCCTTTTAATGATATGCTAATTTTGTGAGATAGGAATTTTGGGTTTTCATGAGCTGTATGCCAAAATCATCCGTATTAAGACAATAAAAGACCTGAAATATTTCAGTTAGTGTGCAATGAATCTAAAATATATGAATGTTAAATTTTCATCATGACATTATGGAAAATAATGAACTTTATCCCAATATGCTAATATTTTGAGAAGGACCTGTATATTACGTCTTAGAATTGGATATACTGGATTGCATACAACCTTCTTTATAATAGGAACACATCAGACAGCTACATGTGAGTCCAGGTAAGATGATACAATAGAACATGTTATTTTGCATTGTAGGTAAAATAAGGTCCAAAAGAATAAGTTGGTTAAGAATCTTAGTAATATAAAAATGAAATTAGACATTGTTGATTTTTTGCAAAAAGATACAGTAAAACAGAAGATATCAGGTTATATTTTATTTTTTTAAACAGTATAAGTTGTATAATAGGATTTAGTGTATGTAGGGGTATGTATAAGTGTGTGGTTGTCATGTCATCCACACTCCTTACCAGTTGGTGGTGGTAATGCATTCTTCAGTTGTTTGCCAACTGGCAATATAATTAAAAAAAGACAGAGATACATTGCAAAGAACTTTAGGGACCAGACATATACAAATTATAGTTAGATTTTTTTAAAGAAAACTAAATTGATAAATAGAATTTGGTTATTGCATTAGTAAATAAGTAAACCACACTGAAGAACCACACTCCATACCAGTCGGTGGCGGTAATGCACACCTCAAAGTTAATTGCCAATCGACAAAAAAACAACAAAAAAACACCAGGAGAAGAAGAAGCAGAAGAACACTGTCGGGGAGATGCGAAAAAACACATAGAAGGAGTTTGATGCAGGTCGGTAAAAAGTTGTTCATTTAGTTAATTCATAAAACTGAAAGTATCGATTGTCCGCGGCCCATTTGGTGTATTTTTTAATTTTTTCTTTTACAGAAGTGTATCACTATGATTAAGTTTAACAACAATCTCATATTGTATCAAATAAATAATGGATCAAATAAATAATGATCATATAACATGGATAAGATGTCATGAAACCGTAAAATGAGTATATCATCGCACTCTGGAACTGTGGACTGAAGAGGCCTGTATGGAGTCACACATTAACTGTGACTGTCTTATCTTTTTCAGAAGTCTTAATTGTCTTTTCTTTTTCAGAAGTAGAAAGCTACAAGTATAGTCAAAGAAAAATGTATGATGATTTTCTATTTTTCTACAAATATTAAATGTAATGAAGAGGGGTAATGTTAATCAATTGTGATGTATGAATAAAAATGAAGTTATTTTTTTTAGCTGTAACTGTTGAGAGAGGAAGAAGCAGAGAAATACTGTGTTAGAAAGCTTGAAGCTGAGCAGATAAGGAGGGCACCATGGTCTGGGAGCCAGAAGCGGCAGGGTCATAACATCAGGACGGGAGTGGCAGAGGAGAGCCAGCTTCACGGGAACTGGGTATGGATGGAAGGTCAACGAGCAAGCTCAAGTCATAATAAGCATGGGAACGAGAAACGAGAAGCCAGGTAGACGTTGTTTTTCGACAGTCTGAAGTTCGAAAAACATGCAAAAGTCATGGCACAGGGACCCAGCTGAGGGCTGTATATGACTGTCTACAGAGGCTGGGAGATAGCACCGAAAAGTCACGATGACCACGTAACTCAATGATGGGAAAGCTTGCCTGACAACAGGGGATGAGCAGTGAGGCTATCTGCACTAAAAAAACTGTACCAAAGAAAGAAACGGGGTTGTTTCCTCGCAGAAGACCAGCGAACAAGATCGGACGGAGAAAGAAGCTACAGATGAATCAGAAGACCGGAGACGCAGCCCCACTGACAATTCTACATTATAAAAAGGATCAACCCGTGTGCCCTGAGAAGAGCTGCAACTCAAAATTGAGAATCAGAATTTTATCTGTTGCATTTTTATCAAGACAACTGAAGTGAACTTGGTCAGTGAACAACTGATTGGTCTAAGTTTCAGGCAACTGGAAGTCCTGAACCAACCTCAATTACACCTCAAAGGTGTCCTTGAACTAGTCAACCTCTGGAAGCTACTGACTTTTGAAACATATGCCAACAAAGTTTCTGTTTTTTAAATTAAAATATATATATATATTTTTTTTTCCAAACCTGCAGTCTGATAACGAAGTGCTCTGTTAGGAACATATGGAACACTAAGTCTGTAATATTTTTTGGTGTTAAGGTATTCAGTGATTTATAGACTAACTCTTAACAAATAAGTTTTTAATCTTGATTTAAAACAACTCAGGGTTTCAGCGCTTTTACAGTTTTCTGGGAGTTTATTCCAGATTGTTGGAGCATAAGAACTAAAAGCTGCTTCTCCATGTTTGGTTCTGGTTCTGGTTCTGCAGAGTAGATTTGAGCCAGAAGACCTGAGAGGTCTGGGTGGTTGATACACTGACAACAAGTCTGTAATGTATTTTGGTGCTAAGCCATTCAGTGATTTATAGACTAACAGAAGTATTTTAAAGTTTATTCTCTGAGATACAGGGAGCCAGTGTAAGGACTTTAGAACCGGGGTGATGTGCTCCACTTTCTTAGCTTTAGTGAAGATGCGGGCAGCAGCGTTGTGGACCAGCTGTAGATGTCTGATCGACTTTTTAGGCAGACCTGTGAAGACACCTTTGCAGTAATCAATTCATTGTTACTGTAACATTATTTAATATTTGCTAATTATATATGCTTTAATCATTTGACTTCTAATAATAACTTTAATACAAACATATTGAACTTGATTTCTGTCTTTTGGTGTCTCATTCACACACACAAGCTCCATAGCCAAACCTACTTCTGGTTGCCTTATACACTTGGCCATACTCAGGTCCCCAGGCTCGTAGTAAGTTACACAATGCATATTATTGCAGTTATAGACATGGTTAATTGAGGATATTTTGAAAATTATGAGGCATAGTGATTTTATGAAATTCGTATAAAATGCTCTGTTCACTCTCAAAATGGGAATTAGACTTTAGGCTCTTTTAGACTTTTATTGTCATTCAACTGCAAATTCATAATGTACATTTGAACAAGATTTCGTTGCTAGGCTCCCAATAAAAACACAGGAAAACAAGTAAAAGCACAACAGTATAAATATAAACATATGCAACAACGGGAAGGAATGTGGCAAATAATGAATAGGTTAGAAAATTATGTACAGAGAGGAAAGTATATGTAGGGCAATATGAATAGTGCAAGTATCTGTAGCAGCTGGATGAATTGTAACAGAGTTCACAGTGACCATGTAAAGTGACTAGTATATGTATGGGAGGGGGGATTATTGGGAATTTATCAGTCTTATGATGTGGGGGATGAAACTATTGCAGAATCTGGTTGTTCTGAATTTTAAGCTTCTGTACCTTTTTTGCCAGAGTGCAGCAGGGAAAACAGTCCATGGTCGGGTTCGGAGGAGTCTTGTAATTGTTTGAGCCCTGGTGAGGCCGCATTTGCGAGCAGTGTCACAGATGGATGCAAGGTCTCTCCCAATTAATTTTTTTTCGGCTGTCCTCACCACTGTTTCTACACATTTCCAGTCTGAGGCGTTGCAAGCCCCACAGCAGACAGAGATGCAGCTGGTCAGTATCCTCTCAATTGTACCTCTATAGAAGGCTTAAAACATCACCTTTATTAAGCGATTAATGCATTTTCAGCTTCAGTTACTTGATTTGTTATGGATATATGTGAGGTTTTAGATTGCATTAAATACAAGCATTGTAGCATTACAAAATAATCTTAATCTTGGATATTGTTTTTACAGATTGCAAAACTAAATATGATCTTTGTAATGTTAGCAATAGAGACAGTAAATAGGTTTGAGTTTAGATTTGGCTACAAAGAAGTTTTGTTGAGTTATTTTAAATAACAAATGTTTATTCATGTTTTAATTAAGACTATATTATTATTATAATTATGTTGATCCAGTGTTTGCAAACATTTAAGTGCAGCTAAGCCTGTGAGGTCTGAGTGCTTCTGCAACCAAGATCTGACCTGACCCTTTGGAAAATGTGGTCATGTGGGCGTGTGACGTGGTAGTCTGGAAGGGGTGGGGCAGGGGGCGGAGTTGCTGGGAGGGGCTTGGAACCCGATCATAACTGCTTGCAGTTCCAGTATTTTGTTGTTTTCATGTGATAATAATTTGTTGCACTTCAGGTCCAGTTTATGTATCTGTTTTATACTTGTATGTAATTTAGTCAAAGCATGAAAAGTCATTAAGTTATTCAAGTATAAATAAAATGTCTTAAACTAAAAGGTGTAATTACACTTTTATTTGAAAAGAATTATAATGCTCAGTGTCACAAACAAACAAAACGGTATAAAGAGCCATTTCTTTTGCTTGTACATTATTAGTAAGCCTAATCAATGGGATTGTCTCTTCACAGGTTGTTTTGGTTGTTTGATCTTACCAATCCTGAGCTTCAGAACCCCTTGTCAAGTTGTGAAGATTCTGTACATACCTGACCCAGTAGGAGAAGACTGGTGTATTCATAACTGGATCGCTTCACCTCCTGCAACTAAACTAAATGGTACTTCTAGTGAGTGAAACATGCAGAACAGAAGACTTCCATAATGGTTAAATGTGTGGTAGAGACACACTTAAGAAACAAGCAGGTATGCACAAAGCGATAATATACTGCATACTTTAACTGAGTAAAGATGAGCAAACTAATGTGGGAAGACAATTATACGACTGCAGAGTCCAGAGATGGAGAGCTTAATTATAAAGTCTTTAAAAAATTCAGTAGGCTCTCTGGTGCCGATGCCTCCTACACTTCCTTTCATTACTGATGGCTAATTCCTCATTATTTCATTACTGGTTCCCTGATGGGAGGCTTTCAGTTAGCAAATTATAGTCATAAAACATGAAAACAGAAACATCTGGTTCATAGAAACAAATCATATTTTAGTAATATTAGGAGCCAGAAAATTTGAGAAACAGCATTTTTTTTCAGAGTGAAATTTTTCTTACCTGAAATCCTTTATCAGCTGTTACATGCACAAAATTCCATGATTGGATATAAATAAATAAATCCAAATACAACATTTATATTGTCACCAAATAAAATAATCCGATCATCACGTATGTTTACATGCATCCAGCATTAATTAGAATAGAATCACTTTTACATGCACATAGTTGTCACATTTACCTAAACCAACCACAGAAGTCGTCCTTCCACCTGTGCTGTAAAAAGAAAACAGCTAATGTAGAAGTGTGTTGGTTCTGAGTGTCCTGATTGCCCAGAATGAACCTGCACAAGTTCTGAGAGCAGTTCAGGCGTTATACCTTTCCATGATTAAGCAACAGGCTTTATGTGGCAACAGACCAGTTGTTTCCCTCGGATTATGAATTGTAGTGGAATTTTCTTATCAAAGTGGGAGAGAAGTTGACTCACAACAAGAGAAAATCCAGACTTTGTCTTTATAAGTTTTATTCAAAGGCATTCAGCGTTTGAAGACTCTGTCACTGAGCTTGGTCAGTGAAGCAGAGCCCTGATCAACATTTACACACAGTATTTAAACAGTATGTGGGTGTTACCTCAACTTAAAAAAGTTTGTGCTTTATAGCCCTAGACCCTCCTCGGGTCAGAGGTAACAAAGTCATTTATGAGCGGACCATCTGCTCTTCCAGAGACACAACCCTCCAGGATGTGTTTTAACCATTAAACTTCTGATAATGGTTTTACAGACCAACTCCTCTAGGTAACAAAACATAGAGGTTAGAGGGGAGAGAGGTAAGGGAAGTTCAGAGCAAAGAAAATAATTTTCCACAACAGGATCTTGCCACTAAAGGCAGAAATGTGGCACATTAACAAAAGGCACACATGTGCAGTCGGGTCAGTTTGCCACAACCAGAATGAAATGATCAGAACAAATGTTTACATGCCCGTCATTCAAATTGAGGATCGGCATAAGTTTTATTCCGATTGAGCTGCCTTTACTCCGAAAATGTATGTCCATGTAAACATTCCTAAATAATGTCTACACCCATTATTCCGTGCAGGGTTTCAGGGGTCTTGTGCCTTCTAGCAGTCAATGCACTACCATTCAAGCTGCACGGCTGCACAGTGGTGCAGTTGCATTGTTGTTTTGCAGCAATAATTTCATGGGTCAAAATCCAAATGTTTGGTATTTTTACATGGAGTCTGCATGTTCTCCCCCATGCATTTGTGGGTTCTCTTTCCTTCACAAAATTAATCAAATTATCCAATGGAGCAGGTGCAACCATTTAGCTTTCCAAGGTAAGCTGAATCTTCGTCAGTGAATAGCATGATACTAAGTGATGGTAATATCGGCTCTTTGCTGATGCATTTGAGTAGCTCTTTTAGCAAAGATGTGAAATTCATGTCCCATAATCTTTAATCCCCAAAAACTCTTTTGCAGCTGGTGATCGCATTGTGCTACAGTGTCAGATGAACCTTAACTTACTTAAAGCTGTGCATCTTCCAATGCCTATGAAACACAAGATATATAATAGTACCCTAACTCATTAGGATCAACACAAATCTGCCTTACTTGACTAGAATTTTAGCAAAACAAATGTCCCTAGAGTGTACTGTGACAATTATGATTATTGATTAATTAATATATATCAAGAATTATGATTTAAAATCATAATTTGAATTTTTTTTTATTTCTTAAACAAAAATCATTACTTAGGAATCGAAATCAGAGATGTCCTCTGGTTTTATAATTATGGCTCAAGGCCCTTGATAATTACAATTATTAAATTCTCAGTAATAATTAATAACTATTACTAGATGTCACTGTTTAATCAACCGCTTCACCAAAGGTGGGGAAACTTTGACCTTATTTTGACTATAAGTGGCGATTCTAAATCGCCCTAAAATCCTACTCTATCGTGCCCAAGCAATTTCTAATAGAAATAAAAACAAAACAGGATTACTTGGTGTCGTCTTCTCTGGAGCAGGGGGAGAGGGTGGAGTTAGTTACGCATCCGTAACAAACTCAAAGACGGCTGGCCTTCCTCCATTGGCAAAAGGGGAAAAATATGACGAACTGTCAGCAGTCGACTGGAACAAAAACAAAGGAAAATTTCGTCACCTTGGAAAACCACCATGGGTTTTTCTTGGGTTATGTGGTAAATCCATGCCTTCGATCAGTAAAGTAAAACTCGCAGGTCTTCCTATCCCTGCAAGCTTAGCTTGTTGAGCTTCTCATGAGTTTGGCCAGTGGGGAGAATTACCCACGTGTGGGTTTTCATAACTTGATGCGCCTCCGTTGCGTGGTAACCGCGTCTCGGTTTCCAGCGGGAGAAAAAGCAAAGGTGGGGCGTCTCCCGTGTTCTTATATAGCCTACTGTGACATCAGAGCTGCGATGCCCCTTTCCCAAAAGCTGCAATTCCCGCTGGGAGTTGTGGTTGCAGACCATCCTGGGGTATATAGTAGCAGATGACACTGGGAGGTATAGTAGCAAACAAATGGTCCAACAGTACTTATAACAGCAAAGTACACATTTAAAAAAATCCTGCAATTACGTTTATTTAAAATGGATTGTTAAAGGTCCTAATAAGTGTACTTGTGTAAAAAACAACAGTAATTATAATAATATTAATTTGTTAAGATTAATTTTTCTCTGAGTTTAAGCTGTGGGTTTAAATCTTGGCAGAGATAGAAGGAGTTACATATTAATGATCATGCCAGGCTTCTAATGCTAAGACTGTTTCATGAAAACAAGAGCCAAGTGCTGCAGCAGAATATCTCTTCAGAAGTTGCTACTTTGTGATCACTGCATGCCCCATGAATTCAGTCAGAGGAAAAAAATTACCCACTTATTTTAGAGTTTTTAATTGGATATGTTGGAGCTGAAATTACGCAGTTCATTAAAACTCTGCTACTTGAAACCTCGATGCCTGCTAAAAAATGCTTGATACACACAAAAAACAATGACTAGAACCACCATGTGCACATAAAAGCAAAAAAGTGCCACATTTTCTCAGTGAGTAAACCTTATAATCATCTCTCAGCTGTTATTCAACCTCCCCCAGTCTAACTGCAGTACATCCTTGCTGCTAAACACTAAGAGAAACATTTAAGTGAAAAACTGTCATAAAAGTCATAAAGTAAGTAGAATCCATCGGTCAACATGTTTCTAAAAACAAAATCAATTTGATGAAGTTGAAAGAAGAAGAAAATGGTTATTGTTCTCATTGGCCTTGGATGCAGCCTTGTTTATAACATCAGCAATTTATTCATTTCATCTTAGATACCAAAGCTTAAAAAAGAGGGAGCCTTTGCTTTACAGATGAGTGTATCTACCTGAAGGCAACAATCAATCAGATAGAAGTGTTGGGGGAATTATATGATAAGATTAATAAAGAGAGATGAATCTGACCTTCAGAGTCTAAACTGTGAAATGTGTGTCAGAAAAACTGACCTCAGTGAGCCAACAGCAGAGACACAAAGCATCATTAGATAAGACATTAATTTATCATTTACCGATTTATTGAATGATGGGTTAATAGTGGGTATACATATTTACTCTGAGGGGTAAAACATAGATGTACCGGTACTGCATTTTTTGATAAGTCATTTTTGATCAGTGCTGTGAGTTGGACCCAAAGTTACGCCCTTGGCAGTTACTAATGCAGTTATTTTATAGCTCCGTTACTCCCAACACTGCTGGTATCAGAGTAAACAGGTTTTACAGTAATGGTTTCAAGACCTCTAACATTGTACGGCATGCCATTCCAGAGCTCTATGATTTCACCAAAATAAATGAAAACCACAATGATTGGATGTAGTGGGGTGCTATTGTTCTGCCGTGAAGGTCAGATTCATTGGAGCATAGACATCTATAACAACACTTGGAATTTATCAGGGAGAGAGGGAACTCTCTTTGGAGTAATTAGTCAGATTCTGACGTCTCAAAGGCCACTTGTATTCTTCGCAGTATTCTCACTAATGACCACAGCTCCTGTATGTTCCGACCCACACCGCACTCCTTCACCATTCTCCTCCTGGTTTTTCCTCCATCATTTTCTTCCCACAGCATCCTTTAATACAACTGAACACAAACATAGCTGTTGCTAGGTTACCTTGCAACATCAACAATGCATTGAAAATTTGGACGGCACAATAAAGAGACGTGATCAGGAGCTTCCTGTTTGAGATGCCCATAGTTTTCTACATTAAAAAATTTAGAATAAGAGAATTCAGACTGGGGAAGATATTGTGTTTCTGCCCAGACTGGATGTGAGACGTTCAAGAAAGATGAGACCTGAGGCAAATATTAGATCTGAGTTGCTGACATTAGCTCTTGTACAATGTTTATTTATTTATTTTTGTTATTAAGATTCATAATTACACGTTGCAGCCAAAGTAAATACTGTTTGAATGTTTTAAAAATATTAGCATGTCTTTGTAAAATTTCTTGGGATAGGTGGACCAATATACTTATACCATTACAATCTGCACAACAACTAAATGCATCAGCACCAATAAGTGGTAAAACCCGGGAGGCAGAGCTGCAGAAGACTGAAAACACACTAATATCACTGGGTAGCCAATCAGAGACAATCAGTACACAGCCAGAGCCATTTGCAGTTCCTAAACACGGCAGGACCAGTTTGACTGTTCCTGCCCTGCAGACTACAGGGTACATGCTGCGTTGGCCCTGCAGTTGAACGCTACATGACCCCGAAACTCCAGATTCCAATAAATCCAGATGTAGAAAACACATTTTGATATAAACACAAATACACATGGGTTTGTGTTCAATGTATTGTTGTGGGGATGTATTTCAACAAAATATATTCCCATAACAATAAATAACCAATATTTACCAATATTATATGTATTTCCCCAAACTTCTCAACCTGTGACGAAACAACCACATATTCAAGCTAATTTTACTCAAGAACAAGACTGACTGAAGTGAAGCTGAAATAAAATCAGGGCCACCAAGTTCTCTGACCACACAATCATTAAGCAAAGAGGGTGAAGTGTCTTGCCCAAGGACACAACGACTTAGATGGATCGAACGAGGGCTTGAACGGCCAACCCACTGGATGCAAGACAAACCCCTACCACTGATGCCACCGTTGCACAACAAGGCAGATGCTCTCTGGAGAAAGGTTATAGAATCAGACAAGACAAAGATTGATCTGTGTGACCATAATGACAAGAAGATTGTGTGGCATAAGGTGATGCTTCCAATCCTAATAATGGTGTACTAGGTGTTAAACATAGTGATGGAAGCATCATGGTGCGGGGGTGTTGCACTGCCAGTGGTCCTGGTGCAATTTATAAAGTTAATGAAATAATCAAGGAGTACTACCTACAAAGTCTTTAACTTTACTCCAAATTAATAACAAAAAGAGTGAAACAGCTTGACTGATATTTTCCTAATATGACACCTTTCCTAATATTAAAGAGAAGCATGAGAACTTGCTTGCTGACAAAAATCTATGTTGTGAGTCCAGTAGAGTGTAATTAAGACAGTCATACTGAAGTCAAGATGTGAATTATAAAACAAAATGGATGTAATCAGGACTGAGTAAACTGCCAGAGGTTATAGAAAAGAGAGAAAAAATCTAGATCACTTCAACTAAGGTTCTTGTACACTAAATACTCAACATTTTATCAATCTTGCTCTGCCAAATTGAATTGTGATAAAAAAAAATCATATTTATTTATTTTATTCTTAATTTCCTATGTTTTTAATAGTTATATGCTTAGTTTTAGATCATTATAAACTCTACAACAGTAAATCCTAAAAGTAATTCCAGTTGATTAAAACAAACTAGATATAGCCGCAGTGCAAAGTGAAACTGCATTAAAAATTTATGGCATTATCAAGATTTTATAGGAATTCAACTTGGTTGATTCATACTTCTGCTCAAAGTGAATCACCCTGAAAATAGGTCATCTTTATTATTAATGAGGAAGATAATTTTTATGGTTTGAGCTAAAAACCACTGCACATAAACTCAAGCTTGATAAATGTGACAAGACTGATGAGAAAATGGGTTTAAAAATCTGTCTCCTCTTCAGGATGTGTTAAAGGTAAAATGCAGTTTAACCTGAAGGAAGGTTGTCCATTTTTGAAAGCCCGCTGTCCAAAATGAAATAACATTTGTCTAAAACTTCCCATAACAACAGGATACCTTCTTTTAACATTTATCAAAGGACATATAGATTTTTTTCTTCATACTGTGTACGTTTTCCTAATAACCTCTTCTGAAAGACTTGACACATTTACAACGCTGTGCTTATCCATAGAGATTTGCACCTAATTGATGTATATTGCCCCTATTCCATTAGTACCAGGGCTGGATCTGTGTGTATTTCCCACAGATTAGCAGAGACACTACACTGTGTAGTTAAATAAAAACATTTGTTCACTTGCAGATTTTCTCTCTTTTGTTTTTTGCCATACTTAGTTTATGAAAATGTAATGATTTCATTTATTAATGGAAAAAAGCAGCCCAAACCAATCTAGTTCTAAGGGAAACAGTGACTGTCCCCTAACTGGTTCTGCCACCCTTGACAGCTGCCGTCAAGCAGTTGCAATAACAGTAAATGAGTCTTTAATTTGCAGTGGAGGAATTTTGTCCATCTCTTCTTTTTGCGGCACTAGTGGCTTTTATTTTTGTTATTTCTTTTAAAGTACACAGACAGAAAATGGGGTGGAGAAAGGGGGAAGACATGCAGCATAGGTCTCTGGGTTCGGGACTCAAACCTGGGACAGCTGCTTCGAGGAATGAAACCTCGGCATATGGGTTGTACGCTGTACTGCTACGCTACACGCCATGGCCCTCGTCCATCTGTTCTTTACAGAAATGAGTTAAATCAGTCAAACAGAAGTGTGATTGAGCCTGTTTAAGGTGATGTCACATTTCAATCAGATTTAGGTCCATATTCAGAACAGGCCATTCCAAAACCTTCATTTGGTTCTTTTGAGCCACATAGAGGTGTACTTGCTGGTTTGTTTTAAATAATTGTCCTGCTGCATAAGACAAACATGCCTGAGGTCGCAGACTAATGGTTGGACATTTTCCTTGCCAAGTTTTTGGTAGAGAACATTGGTGGTTTCATCAATACAGCAAACCATTGAGACAGCACCTTGTCTGTTTTGTGGGCTCTGGTGTCTTATCTTTCTGTTCGCAGTTCTCTATATATTCTCTGTGGGGTTCAGGTCAGGCCAGTTTTCTGTGCAATTAAGCACAATGATACAATTGACATTAGAGCAGGTATTGGAAACTTGGCAGTGTGGGCAGCAGCTAACATTTCCTGGAAATCTGAAGGGCTGAAACAATCAATTTCAGCACAGGGAAGTATGAGGTGCTATAAAATGTCCCTGGTAGATGGCTGCACACAAGTTGGACTTGATAAAACCAAGCAGACCAACACCAGCAGAGGACATGGCCCAAATCCTTACTGACGCAATTTCAAAATGGACCTCAAGCAACTTGGATTTCGTGTCTCTCCACCCTTCCCCAGAATCTGGGACCTCGATCTCAAAATGAAATACTAAATTTACATTAACCTGAAAAAGAACTTTGGACCTGATCAGCAGTCTGTTTTCTCCTTATCCCAGGTAAAACCCTTCTGGCATTGTGTCTGGTTCTGGAGCTGTTAAAACAAGGAAAGTGACAGTTGTAGCCCAGGTCCTGGACACTCTGTGTGTGGTGTCTCTTGAAGCTTTGACTCCAGCTGCATACCAGTCCTTGTGAATATCCCAAACTCTTGGATGGGCTTTGCTTCATAATCAGCACTAGGCTGCAGTTTTACCTACTCCAGATATATATTTTTCTTCCATTAAACGTTCCATTAATATTCATGGATATAGTACTCAGTAAACAGCCAACTTTTTCAGCAATTACCTTTTTTTGTTTAACTTACTTGTGGAGGGTGTCAGTGACTGGACAACAGTTAGGTCAATAGTCTTTCCCATGATTGTGAAGACCATGACATAACCTTTCAATATTTTTTAGTGCTATGTAATATCTATTACATTTTAGATTTTTATTCAAAAATATAAGCCATAAGCACCAAAATTAACTGAAAAAACACAACTTAAATATAGTGCAGTGTATGTAAGGAATTCATATGTAAATGAGCTCAATGATTTTTGAAATGAATTACTCTAATATATAAACTTGATTAATTTGATAATCTGAAACATAATCATATGTGAAAACTCCTCCTCCACCTTTGCCAAAAGAGCCCACATAGATTTCATTAAGGTTTATGATAAAGCTTGAAATGTGTTGTGAGATGTCTGTTTTTTGAGTAAATCACCTATTTATAAGTTTCATATACAGGTATATAAGAAGTACCTGTTAAATTGCTGAAATGCCTTTGAATGCCTAATTGCATGGTAAACTTTAATGATTGTTTAATACAGCAGGAAACTGGTGCTGCAGTGACAACTAAAGTGATTAATTAAATACACCCGACCACAACATGGTTGTGCTTCAGTGAGCTCAGTGGCACAAAGACTAAATGAGCCTGCCAACCAAAGGAACTCACAGACCACCGCAGAAACTTTCCTTCTCTCTTTGTTGTGATATGCAGTGAAGGTATTGCTTGCTGGGAATTTATAATGTGATCCAAAGATACTGGTCAATGAGTTCCCCCTAGTACTGTTTGAATTGCCTTGATGGGTGGAGCTTCACCTCTTTGGTGTCCCAGATCTAGGTCTACTTGCGTACGTGAGCAGTAGATCTTCCTTACCTAGCTACAGTAAATTGCCCCTTATAAGATCAAAAGCACTCCTCATTTTTAGATAAACCTTCTTCCAATGAACTGACCTGCTGTCTTTTTATTTTCTTTTTACATTCCTGGAGAAAAGGTGGAGAATGTGTTGTAGAGCAAAACTGATAATTTAGTCCAAAACCTATAAATATTATATTAAAAGTTGGTTTGATTTATGGACCTTATTCATCATCATCTCAGACGTACCTTCTCAAACAAGCCTTGGGGTCCAAGAAGTCACAGATGGGAACTTGATCCTGAAACTTAGACTCGATTCGCTCTTAATTTGCAAAAACAAAGACTTCAGACTTAACTTATACTCTAAAGCCTCAAGACTGATCTCAGACTCGAGGTCTGGAACTTGAGTTTTAAGAACAATCTTTTAATGGTGTAATCAAGGGTAAAGTCAGTTTGTCTAGATCAGGGGTCTCTAATTCTGTCAGAATCCACAGTGGCTGTGTGCAGGTTATGTGTGTGCTGTGCTGTTTTTTTTCTGCTGCTCCATTCAGGGTGTGACGGGCAGGTGCTTCTGCACAGGTTTTCCTTATCTGAGAGCAATCAGCTGGGCTTCTTTAGAGAGTGGAGAGCTAGAGGAAGGCGTCAGCTCGTTTTTGTTCACTCAGTGATAAACAGCTCGACCCCTACTTCTATGCAGTTTTGCTGTCCTTAAAAATTAATTGTCTTGTTCGTCTTTCTTGATCTACAGATCCCGCCTAGTCGAGTGCTTCATGGATTTTTCTGTCCCTGCATTTTTTTCTTGTGCCATATCTGGAGGAGTGTGGAAACTCTTAAGTCGCGACGCCTTCGACTGATTGTCCCTGCTCTATTCTCCAACTCCAAGCCCAGCCTTCCAAAGAACTCTCCAAGCTGAACTCACTGGATTATTCACCTGCCTGTCCACCCTCCGATGTCCCTCTCAAATCACAGCGGAGCTACTCCGTGGAAAAGAGAAAACACTAAGCTAGAAATGACTGTAAATGATCCGCTCACTGCCTGCCAGCAACAGACACCGTGGAGAAAGATTTATCTCACCCTGCCTTGCTCAGACTCCCTTCCCAGTAAGTCTGTCAGCTAAAACAATCACAGTAATTTCCAGTGTTCAAACCTGAACCCTTCTAAGTCTGTTTTCTTTTCTCTCACACTTAGAACGATTACAGTCCGACCCGCTGACCAAATCCTGGTTCCTGCTCATTCACAACTCAGGGATTAAAATAAACTGTTTAAAAATGTTCTCTTTGATCCTCGTGATTGTGTGTTCTCAGAGTCTTAAAACCCACCATTATGACATATTCAAGTACTTAATAGTTAATTCTCTGCAGCCTTTAGATGCGTCCATGCAAACCGTATCCAACATCGTATTCTGTTGCTGTTAAGTGGCATCATTTCAGAAACACTTCCAGCTCTTCAAAACAGAAGCATTTCCTGTTTGCTTTATTCAAATATCCTGCAGTAATTGGTGTCACTCTTTTATTTATATTTTTTATGTAAAGTATGCCTTATTAGTTTTAAAAATAATTCACAGTAGGTAATGCCAGTTGTTTTAAACAATCTAACAAAAATAAAGGATATTAAATAGCAATATGTTAAATTAGATCTAGGGTTTGTATAAATAGGCAGATTAAAAGGCGTGCACCTGGTGTGAGGATGATTCATTAGAAACGTTTCTTGGATTTATCAACATGTTATTCACTTATCCAGCCAGTGAGATTGCACATCTACAGGGAATTAAGCTGCTATTACCCCCGATACTCTAAAAGGACAAAGTGAAAGAAATTCAACCAAGTAAAACTAAAATGTTTGAACAGCTGTCAGATTAGTGGTTAGTTTTGAAATGCAATCATATGCTTTTTTACAGTATGGCAATATTCTTTCTACAGTTTTTACAGACAAAAATGTTAGTAAGACTATTAAATGGGATTACTGGTGAGCTGCTGTAACAGGGGAGAAGAGCTGACATGATCTTCAGTCTGAGGTTTAATCACTCCCTAGAAAAGAGATGTTAAAATGTCATACAGTATCTTTAACCTCAGCCATCGCTGAGGTAGTCAAAACTCAGCATTTTCATCAGCATGAGAGCAACCTTTTACTTTCTGCTATAAAATATCCCTCCTACCATAATTTATTGCTTGAGCGGGGATGGAAATGAGACACTAACTTGTAAGATCTTTGGCAGTTAAGTGGTAAATAAGTACAGCATATAACTGTAAGTTTGGCTAGGCACAAGACAGAATGAGGGCCTAAAGACATAAAGTACCAGCTCACCCACAGTTTGTGTTGATAAAACATTTCATAAGTGTCTGTGTCACTTTTTTCCTATAGAGATATAAACACCAGCTGTCACACTGAAGGTAAATCCTTTGGGATAGTCAACATTTCAATAAACTTGTTTGGTTTAAGATGAGCTTTAAATCCACTAGAACCTTCAGTCACTTTGAGACATTACTGCTAACAAAAGAAGGGGATGCACAGAGCAGGTGGTTCATCAACAATACCACAAGATGATTGTACAGCATAAAATAACCAAGTAAACTACCGAGAGCAACAAACAAGTACTGGGAGTATAGAGCATAACTTGACTGTTACTACTGGTGGAAGTCTTGGGAATTAGAAACTCTGAGAAAGAAAACTCAAAAGACATCCCAAATACTACCAGATGAAAGACCTCTAAATTATTATTCTTAATTATCAGAGATATGATGACTCAGAATCAAACAATTTTACAGGTAAATATTCTATCCTTGATAAAATATATATTTTTTAACTTCACAGTCAAATAAATCTGACATTTATCCTCTTCAAATCACCCTAAAAATCTTTCAAAAGCATTTAACTACGACTCCTAACGTGGGATAGCAGGTCTTCGAACTGGGTCCTGGATAGACGGAAGTACCGCTTAAATCGACTGTCATCCAGACACAGCTCCTGGAGTGGGTGGTGGTACTCTCTGAACTGTCCCCGAAGAATCTGGTGAATCCAGGGATGTGGATGTCGGCGCCGTTTTTCGGCTCTCCACAGGTAAAACACCGTAATTATCCATGAAATCCATGTCCACCATGTTCAGTTGAAACCAGCAAGCAGCAGATGGAAGCTCCTCCTATTTGATGACGTGGCGAGGCGTTGCCGCTTGTTGCCAAATGGCAACGCGGAGTTCACGCGGAATGTCAAGCGGGCAAAAGCACACAAATGAAGCGAAATATTCGCAGAATCCGCGTTCGGTGTGAACGCACCATTACAATTCTCAGTAGTTACAGGTTTGTGACTACCTCTCGAGGTAGAACGGGCATATTATTGGTGGGATGACTTTAAACCCCATTCTTTGTCGGGACCTTTCAGTGTATTGTAAGGTGGAGTGACAAACAAGATCTGAATTCATGATTAGATGGCGCCGCAGATGGTCGCCTCGGCGTGTTGGTGCGCATTGTTTTGTTTTGTTTTTTGCTTTCATACGGTCTTCTGTGATGGTACCCGGAGCTCTCTCACCAGAAAAGAACTCATGAACATCATTGCTACTACACCAGAGGAGTTATTTCCCACTTTTCTCCCTACTACTCTGGAATTTTTGGACATTCTGGTCAAAGGTGTGCTCACCTTTGCTCATGCGGTGAAACGCCGGAAGAGAGGGAAACGGGCTGGGGTGCTGGTACGTCTTTGCCAGCGTGGACTACGAACACCGTTACCTGGAATATTTCTCTCTAACGTGCGCTCACTTCCCAAAAAAATTGAGGAACTACAACTGCTGTTGGGGAAAAACAGGGACTTTTATTCATCTGCAGTTTTGTGCTTCACGGAGACGTGGCTGTGTGGATTAATACCGGACTCTGCGCTGCAGCTGGCAGGATTCCAGCTCTACAGAGCGGACAGAGACACAGAACTCTCCGGCAAAGCAAAAGGTGGAGGAATCTGTTTCTACCTCAACAGTGGTTGGTGCAACGACGTGACAGTGATTCAGCAGCACTGTTCTCCAAACCTGGAAGCCTTCATCATAAACTGTAAGCTTTTCTATTCCCCCCGTGAGTTCGCTTCGTTCATCCTGGTCGGTGTTTACATCCCGCCGCAAGCTAACGTGCAGGTCGCACAGCGCATGCTCACCGACCAGATACTGAGTGTGGAGCGGACCAACACGGACCCCTTAGTCATCGTCGTTGGCGACTTTAACAAAGGTAATCTGACCCACGAACTCCCCAAATATAGACAGTTTATAAAATGTCCGACCAGAGAGGACAACATTCTGGATCACTGTTACACCACCATCAGAGACGCTTATCACGCCGTCCCACGTGCTGCACTGGGCCAATCCGACCACATCATGGTCCACCTGATTCCTGCATACAGGCAGAAACTAAAGCTCTGCAAACCTGTTGTGAGGACGTCAAGGAAGTGGAGCAGTGAGGCTGTGGAGAATCTCCAGGCGTGTTTAGGCTGTACAGACTGGGATGTGTTCAAGACTACTACCAACAGTCTGGACGAGTACACAGAGGCTGTGATTTCCTACATCAGCTTCTGTGAGGACAGCTGTGTACCATCATGCACCAGGGTGAGTTACAACAACGACAAACCCTGGTTCACAGCCAAACTCAGAAGATTAAGACTGGAAGAGGCATTCAGGAGTGGGGACAAAGAAATATACAGAGAGGCGAAGTACAAGTTTGGCAAGGCTGTGAAAGAGGCCAAACGACTGTACTCTGAGAAGCTCCAAAACCAGTTCTCAGCCAACGACTCTGCGTCTGTCTGGAAAGGGCTCAAGCAAATCACCAACTACAAGCCGAAAGCCCCCCACTCCATCAACGATCGACGCCTCGCCAACGACCTGAACGAGTTCTACTGCCGCTTTGAAAGACAAAGGGACAGTCCTGCAACCATCCCCCACAACACCCCCCAACACCTGCAGTCACAATCCACCACCCACACCTCCCCAACCTCAAGAGGGGCCTTGGCACCTCCAACCCCCACCCTGAAGTTCCCCCCCACCAGCCCCCTACCCACGCCGGGGATGACTCTTTCCATCCAGGAGAGGGACATCAACAAACTCTTCAGGAAACAGAACCCCCGGAAAGCTGCTGGACCGGATTCTGTCTCCCCAGCCAGCCTGAAGCACTGCGCTGATCAGCTATCTCCAGTCTTCACAGACATTTTTAACACCTCACTGGAGACATGTCATGTTCCAGCCTGCTTCAAGTCCTCCACCATCGTCCCTGTTCCCAAGAAGCCAAGGACCACAGGGCTTAATGACTTCAGACCCGTCGCCGTGACCTCTGTGGTGATGAAGTCCTTTGAGCGCCTTGTGCTCTCACACCTAAAAGACATCACCGACCCCCTCCTGGACCCCCTGCAATTTGCCTACAGAGCCAACAGGTCTGTAGATGATGCAGTCAACTTAGCCCTTCACTTCATCCTCCAGCACCTGGACTCCACAGGAACCTACGCCAGGATCCTGTTTGTGGATTTCAGCTCTGCCTTCAACACCATCGTCCCAGCTCTGCTCCAGGAGAAGCTCTCCCAACTGAGTGTGCCCGACTCCACCTGCAGGTGGATCACTGACTTCCTGTCTGACAGGAAGCAGCGCGTGAGGCTGGGGAAGCACGTCTCTGACTCCCTGACCATCAGCACTGGTTCCCCCCAAGGCTGTGTTCTCTCTCCTCTGTTCTTCTCCCTGTACATCAACAGCTGCACCTCCAGTCACCGGTCTGTCAAGCTTCTGAAGTTTGCGGATGACACCACTCTGATCGGACTCATCTCTGATGGTGACGAGTCCGCGTACAGATGGGAGGTGGACCATCTGTTGGACTGGTGCAGCCAGAACAACCTTGAGCTCAACGCTCTAAAGACAGTGGAGATGGTTGTGGACTTCAGGCAGAACCCAGCCCCACCTGCCCCCATCACCCTCTGTGACTCCACAATTGACACTGTGGAATCTTTCCGCTTCCTGGGAACCATCATCTCCCAGGATCTCAACTGGGAGCCAAACATCAGCTCCCTCATCAAGAAAGCCCAGCAGAGGATGTTCTTCCTGTGGCAGCTGAAGAAATTCAACCTGCCAAAGACTATGATGGTGCACTTCTACACAGCCATCATTGAGTCCATCCTCACCTCCTCCATCACCATCTGGTACGCCGCTGCTACAGCCAAGGATAAGGGCAGGCTGCAGCGTGTCATTCGGTCTGCTGAGAAGGTGATTGGCTGCAGTCTACTGTCGCTCCAGAAACTGTACACCTCCAGGACCCTGAAGCGGGCAGGGAAGATTCTTGCTGATCCCTCCCACCCCGGTCACAGACTCTTTGAAACTCTCCCCTCTGGCAGGAGGCTGTGGTCCATCCGGACCAAAACCTCACGCCACAAGAACAGTTTTTTCCCATCTGCCACCAGCCTTGTTAACAAAGCCCGGAAACCACACTGACACTCTCCCTTTCCCCCACACCCCCCTTTTTTGCTGACAGGACACCTGTAACCTGTAACTCTATGCGTTACATTAACGCTCAGCTTGGACTCCTGCTTTACTTGCACTGCCATACTTGCACAATGATCATCTGCACTGCTGTATTGCTCTCGTACCCAATACTGCTCTATATTTACTCTCACTCACTTAAAACTGTGCACATATATTTATATTATATTGTAGATATGTTTATACTGTTTAATTTGTATTGTATTGCACCGACTACGCCAAAACAAATTCCTTGTATGTCCAAAAACGTACTTGACAATAAAGCTTTCTGATTTTGATTCCGATTCTGAATGATTTATAAGCACTGTGAAAATATGGCAACTGGTAACCATTAACCTTGATGACTATAGTTATCAACTGCTTCGATGCTTCCTAATGGCTCATAACTAAATGGCTATCTCAGTTTCTTTTGTGGGTCTGGGTTGCATTCATTTATATCTAATATATTTATATATATTCTTTTAGTATAAAATCTAAGATACTTAGACTGACAAACTAAACTGGATATTTCTGCACTGAACAGAGATAATTTCAAACACATACAGAAATATTTGAAATCTTTGCTCTGTTTGTGAAAAACACAAAAAGAGATTTTTAAATGTTTTTTTGGCATTGGGACCACCTTAAAATTATAAAAGAATAAAAACATTATGGTTAAACTTCAATTCAATTATTCTACACCGATTACAGTTTCCTTTTATTACTGCAATTAAAAACAAAATAAACAAAAAAAAAACTGTTATTTGTGAAAACAGAAAAGGGGATTGTTAGTTTTCCAAAAATGTTGCTAAAATCTCACAAACCAAATCTTTTATGGTCTTATCTCATTAGCTGGATGTATAGTTACTCTCCTGTGATATTCATCAGGCTCTGTTGTTTTGGTAGAAGTAAGTAAAATCATAAGTTTTTCTTCTAAGAAAGCATTTGATCAATTACATTTTGTTTTAAAGGTTTTTGCAAGAACCATGGTGCTCTTGTATGTTTACTAAAGTTTATTTTACAATTTGAACCTCATACAAGTCCATTAATATTTCACCTTATTACACCCCATGAAGTACAATATATATATATATATATATATATATATATATATATATATATACACCATGAAGTACAATATATTTTTCACTCACTCATTTAGTTTAACACGCAGAGCTTTAGAACTGCCTTGAAATACCTTTGCTTGTCATTATTTTGCAGTTCAGCATATGGAACAGCTGAGGAATACACTCTGATCTTCCATTTACTGGATGACCCGCTCTTATTTTTTGCAGCAGCTCTGTAATGATTTGTGCTAAGGGTTTATTGACTTATGATTTCAGGAGAGTTTACACTTTTACAGAGGGAATTGAATGGATCCAGGGACAAATTTGCAGCTGTCCTTACCTACCATCAGTTGAATTGGACTATAGGCTGTTTCTTTAGGTCTTATGCATTGTGGATACATATGTCTTTTCATTCATCCAGGGATGAATTAAACAGATTGAGGACTTTAGTTATACACTCTTATGTGGTATTTTCTTCTGTCCTTGTGTTTGAAAGGGCCATTTAAACTATTTTTCGTGAAAGTTTCACCAACCTTAGCAAAGGTCTCACTATGGTTTTCTTACAACACAGAAATGCTATTAAAAAAAGATTAATAGTGGGAAAACTTTTACTGGGGTATCATAATGTCTTCCCTGGAGTGAATGAAAAGAGCAATAAAGTTAATAATACATGCCTGCCTCGCCCAGTCCCATATTGCTGTCTCATTTCCATATTGATTACAGCCTTGGGTCACCCATACTGCAGCCACAGTGGTTTAACACTTTGACATAAGGGCTAGATGACACATCTCTGTCTGCTGTGTCCCCAACTGTGTCACTGATCTCAACATCTGTGATGCCTTTACTGATGTCTCCTGGTTTTGCTTTTGGCACTGTATTTTTTATTTTTATTTTTTTCATTTTTGTTTTTGAGTCAATGTGTCCTTAACTGTAATCCTACGTGTTTGTGTGGGTATTTGTCAGGTTTGGGGATTTGAGTCTGGGACGTGGAGATGAGTTGTACTTCAGTTGTCCAGACAAAGACCTGAGATCTGAATTGAATTGCTGCTCTAAAGAGTCAAGGTTTGGCTTAGACTAATGTTATGACTCAAGACTTGACCTCAATTTGCACTCTAAAGACTCGAGCCTTGACTAGGACTCTGCCACTAAAGACTCAACCCTTGATTTGAACTCACACACTTAAAACATGAGAGGTTTGACATTTTTTCTCCCTATCTTGAACTTTGCTGTTTATTTTAAAATTTGTAACATACCTTGAAATGTGTGTACTGATTTAATTTGCAAACAAAGATTTTAAATGTAGGTTTAGGACATGGTTTCTTAAAGATTTTATAAAAATAATCAAATGAGTGAACAATTTAAACAAAGGAGGTTAATAACGTTTGTTATCTACGTTATCACGGTTATCACAGTCAGGTGTGGTTTTTCAAACTAAAATGTACATATAAAGGTGTCAGCCTGTTCATATTGTTTTATGAATATAAATAGATAGTTTATTTCTAATGAAGCAAGCAATAGGCGCTATTGATATTCAACAGATTCTTTATAAAAAGAAAGGAAATAGTTTCTTATTCATTGATTAAATTAAGTACTAAACATTTCATTATGTAGAGTTTATACTTAGAAAATATGATAATTTAATTCAATTTTATTTAAATAGTGTCATTTCACGTCATCTCAAGGCACTTTACAAAGTCAGTTCAATCGAATCATTCAGATTTCAAGTCAGGTACATACATTCCAATTGGTCCTAACCATTGAACAGTGCAGTCAGATTCAGTTATTTACTCAAATTGGATAAAAAGTTTTTCTGTCTAAGGAAACCCAGCACATTGCATCCAGTCAGTGACTTGCAGCATTCACTCCTCCTGGATGAGCATGTAGAGACAGTGGACAGTCACTGGCGTTGACTTTGCAGCAATCTCTCATACTGAGCATGCATGTAGCGACAGTGGAGAGGAAAAACTCCCTTTTAGCAGGAACAAACTTCTAGCAGAACCAGACTCAGTGTGAGCGACCATCTGCCACGACCGACTGGGGGTTTGAGAGAACAGAGCAGGGACAGAAAAAGAACACAGAAGCACTGATCCAGGAGTACTTTCTATGGGAAGGAAAAGTAAAATGTCAGTGGATGTACCTCCTTTAGTGGCTTCATCTGGGAAAAACACAGAAACTCTGAGCCAGTATTCAAATCTAGAGTATGAAAGAGAGCACATGTAGTTAGTCACAGTGTAAGCTCAGTCAGTAGTTATGTCTTAGAGAAAATAGGGTCAAACACTGAAAGACTGGGCCAACTGTATCAACAGTAAAAGGTGAGAATTAAGTTGTTGGTAGCAGAAGCTTGGACAATGCCCCCCTCCAGGAAGGTGTCACACGTAGATACAGAGTCAGGCCAGATGTAGCTTCTAGGAAGAGGAAAGAGACAGAACATAAAGTTAAAACCTGATATGACAGCAAATAATGCAAGATGAAGAGTAGTGTGAGAATGTAGCAAAGAGGGTGAAAGTGGTCATTATGTCCCCCAGCAGCCTAAGCCTATAGCAGCATAACTACAAAGATAGCTCAGGATAGCCTAAGCCACTCTAACTATAAGCTTAATCAAAAAGGAAAGTTTTAAGCCTAGCCTTAAAAGTAGACAGGGTGTCTGCCTCACGGACTAAAACTGGGAGCTTGTTCCACAGGAGAGGAACCTGATAACTAAAGGATCTGCCTCCCATTCTACTTCTAGAGACTCTAGGAACCACCAGTAAACCTGCAGTCTGAGAATTAAGTGCTCTGTTAGGAATATATGGACCAATCAGATCTCTGATGTATGATGGAGCTAGATCATTAAGGGATTTATATGTGAGGAGGAGAATTTTTAATTATATTCTGGATTTAACAGGGAGCCAATGAAGGGAAGCCAAAATAGGAGAAATATGATCTCTCTTTTTAATTTTCATCAGAACTCTTGCTGCAGCATTTTAAACCAGCTGAAGGCTTTTAACTGCATTTTGTGGACATCCTGATAGTAAAGAATTACAATAGTCCAGCCTTGAAGTAACAAATGAATGGACTAGTTTTTCAGTGTCACTCCTGGACAGGATATTTCTAATTTTGGCAATGTTCCGGAGATGAAAGAAGGAAATCCTAGAAACCTGTTTAATATGGGATTTAAATGACATGTCCTGGTCAAAAATAACACCAAGGTTTTTTACTTTATTACCGGAGGTCAATTTAATGCCATCCAGGTTAAGTGATTGACTAAGCAGTTTCTTTGTCAAAGACTCCGGTCCAAACATGACAACTTCTGTCAGAGTATAGGAGTAAAAAAAATCATCCAAGTTTGTATGTATTCAAGACATGCTTGTAGTCTATCTAACGGGTTTGGTTCATCAGGATTTATGGATAAGTAAAGCTGAGTATCATCAGCGTAACAGTGAAAATTTATCCTATGCTGTCTGATAATTTTCCTATTGGAACCATATATATATAGTAAAGAGAATTGGCCCAAGTACTGAACCCTGTGGTACTCCACAAAGATGATTTATCATTTACATGAACAAACTGGAATCTGTCAGACAGATAAGATTTAAACCAGCCTAGTGCTACAGCATATTCCAGCCTTTTTAAGAGAATACAGGTCCTTCTCAAAATATTAGCATATTGTGATAAAGTTCATTATTTTCCATAATGTCATGATGAAAATTTAACATTCATATATTTTAGATTCATTGCACACTAACTGAAATATTTCAGGTCTTTTATTGTCTTAATACGGATGATTGTGGCATACAGCTCATGAAAACCCAAAATTCCTATCTCACAAAATTAGCATATTTCATCCGACCAATAAAAGAAAAGTGTTTTTAATACAAAAAACGTCAACCTTCAAATAATCATGTACAGTTATGCACTCAATACTTGGTCGGGAATCCTTTTGCAGAAATGACTGCTTCAATGCGGCGTGGCATGGAGGCAATCAGCCTGTGGCACTGCTGAGGTCTTATGGAGGCCCAGGATGCTTCGATAGCGGCCTTTAGCTCATCCAGAGTGTTGGGTTTTGAGCCTCTCAACGTTCTCTTCTCAATATCCCACAGATTCTCTATGGGGTTCAGGTCAGGAGAGCTGGCAGGCCAATTGAGCACAGTGATACCATGGTCAGTAAACCATTTACCAGTGGTTTTGGCACTGTGAGCAGGTGCCAGGTCGTGCTGAAAAATGAAATCTTCATCTCCATAAAGCTTTTCAGCAGATGGAAGCATGAAGTGCTCCAAAATCTCCTGATAGCTAGCTGCATTGACCCTGCCCTTGATAAAACACAGTGGACCAACACCAGCAGCTGACACGGCACCCCAGACCATCACTGACTGTGGGTACTTGACACTGGACTTCTGGCATTTTGGCATTTCCTTCTCCCCAGTCTTCCTCCAGACTCTGGCACCTTGATTTCCGAATGACATGCAGAATTTGCTTTCATCCGAAAAAAGTACTTTGGACCACTGAGCAACAGTCCAGTGCTGCTTCTCTGTAGCCCAGGTCAGGCGCTTCTGCCGCTGTTTCTGGTTCAAAAGTGGCTTGACCTGGGGAATGCGGCACCTGTAGCCCATTTCCTGCACACGCCTGTGCACGGTGGCTCTGGATGTTTCTACTCCATACTCAGTCCACTGCTTCCGCAGGTCCCCCAAGGTCTGGAATCGGCCCTTCTCCACAATCTTCCTCAGGGTCCGGTCACCTCTTCTCGTTGTGCAGCGTTTTCTGCCACACTTTTTTCTTCCCACAGACTTCCCACTGAGGTGCCTTGATACAGCACTCTGGGAACAGCCTATTCGTTCAGAAATTTCTTTCTGTGTCTTACCCTCTTGCTTGAGGGTGTCAATAGTGGCCTTCTGGACAGCAGTCAGGTCGGCAGTCTTACCCATGATTGGGGTTTTGAGTGATGAACCAGGCTGGGAGTTTTAAAGGCCTCAGGAATCCTTTGCAGGTGTTTAGAGTTAACTCGTTGATTCAGATGATTAGGTTCATAGCTCGTTTAGAGACCCTTTTAATGATATGCTAATTTTGTGAGATAGGAATTTTGGGTTTTCATGAGCTGTATGCCACAATCATCCGTATTAAGACAATAAAAGACCTGAAATATTTCAGTTAGTGTGAAATGAATCTAAAATATATGAATGTTAAATTTTCATCATGACATTATGGAAAATAATTAACTTTATCACAATATGCTAATATTTTGAGAAGGACCTGTATTATGGTCGACTGTATCAAATGCAGCACTGAGATCTAACAGGACAAGTACAGACACAAGTCCATTATCTGAGGCCATTAGAATTAGTGACTTTCAGCAGAGCTGTTTCAGTGCTATGATGAGCTCTGAAACCTGACTGAAACTCTTCAAACTGGTCATTGCTGTATAAATGCTCACACATTTGATTAGCAACTATTTTCTCAAGAATTTTAGATAAGAACGGAAAATTGGATATAGGTCTGTAATTTATTCTTATTTCTTAAGAAAAGGTTTAATTACAGCTACCTTAAATGCCTGTATGTTTCCAGTGATACATAACCAGTATTCTTGGTTATGTATCACTGGACTGAATAATACCTTACTGTTAAATGGTAGTTTAAAAAAATCATGATGATGATGAGAGTTGTTTATTTAATAACAAAGTTATTTCTAAAAACATTTTTTCACTATAAAAAAAGCTGACAGCTCCAGTCAAAATCAAAACATTATCTTTCTGTCATGATTTGAGGGTGCTTGTGTTTTTGTTTTAGGCTTTCTTCGATTATGCTCTCCAAATTGTGTTTTTGGATCCTGTTTCTGATCATTGTTTTCCAGGTGGCACTTTAGTTCTTTCCTTAGGTTTAGTTTCCCATGATTCTTGAATTCTGTTTTGAGTGTGTTTAAGTTCTGTTATAGCTATTTTTCATAGGTTTGATTATGTCCTTGTATTTGTGTTTTAGTTTCAGCCATGTTTTGTGTTCACTCCTGCCACAGCCTGTAATCAGCTTCATCTGATCCACCTCTTTCATGCCAATAAGTTCTCTGTTTTCAACTGTGTCTTGCCCATATATACTCTGCTGTTCTGTTTACTCCTCACGGAAACATTCATTCTGCTGTTCATGCCAAGCCTGACCATGTCCTCTGTTGTTGCCAAGCCAAAGCCTTTTTTTAATGCCTGCCTCATCCAGCCTCCTGTAAGTTTTCTTTTTGTTACATTAAAACCTTTACTCACCACAGCTCTGGCTGCCTGTCTGCATTCTGGGGTCCACACCGAACACCACAGCCTGACACGTTTTGCATCTCTCAATATGTTATATTTACAGGAAACCACACAAAGAAAGAGAAAACAGACAATCTCTTTTAAAAAGCATTATTTTTTTACTCCACCTCTAGAGCAAACTCACTCAGACCTCAAAATCGTACTCACTTTATAGCTGTAACATTTTACATTTAGATTAAGCAATCAAAGATGGTAAATCATCCTCCTCAATGGCCTATTGCGCATATTTAAGCTACTGCTGCGAAACGGGAAAATTCTTTATGTATAGTTGCAAAAGTATTGATACCCATTTAAAATTTCAATATTTTGTTACAACCACAAACCTCTTATGTATTTTCAGTTATTTTATGGTTGAGCAACACCAGGTAGAATATAACTGTAAGGTGGAAGGAAAATGGCACCTTTTAATTTTTTGCAAACCTAAACTGACTGGTTGGGTAAGGAGAACATTAATCAGAGAATCAGCCAAAGGACCAAGGAAACCCTGGAGGACTTGCACAGATCCACAAGTCAGGTGTGAAAACTGGTCTATTTGACAAGTTTTAGTTGACCACTTCACTAATCGGGGTTTTAAAGGGCAGCATAAAGAAAACAACTGTTCAAAGGTTGAAAAAATGCCATGATAAGTCCTGTTTGCAGTAAAGGACCCAGCAAACGTGGAAGGAGGTGTTCTGATTAAATGAGACAAAGCTTGAACTATTTGACCAGCATGCAAAATGCTTTGTATGGTGAAGGTCTTAACACTACACATCTTCCTGGACACATTATCCCCAACATAATGGTTTAGATCAAAGCATAATCATGTGTTAGAATGATCTAAAGTCCAGACCCAATCCAAATGAGGATATGTGGCAAAATGTGGACATTACTGTCCCCAGATGCGATCCATTCTGACTGAGCTTGAGCTACAGGGGTTGGATAATGAAACTGAAACACCTGTCATTTTAGTGTGGGAGGTTTCATGGCTAAATTGGACCAGCCTGGTAGCCAGTCTTCATTGATTGCACATTTCACCAGTAAGAGCAGAGTGTGAAGGTTCAATTAGCAGGGTAAGAGCACAGTTTTGCTCAAAATATGGAAATGCACACAACATTATGGGTGACATACCAGAGTTCAAAAGAGGACAAATTGTTGGTGCACGTCTTGCTGGCACATCTGTGACCAAGACAGCAAATCTTTGTGATGTATCAAGAGCCACGGTATCCAGGGTAATGTCAGCATACCACCAAGAAGGACGAACCACATCCAACAGGATTAACTGTGGACGCAAGAGGAAGCTGTTTGAAAGGGATGTTCGGGTGCTAACCCGGATTGTATCCAACAAACATAAAACCACGGCTGCCCAAATCACGGCAGACTTAAATGTACACCTTAACTCTCTTGTTTCCACCAGAACTGTCCGTCGGGAGCTCCACAGGGTCAATATACACGGCCGGGCTGCTATAGCCAAACCTTTGGTCACTCATGCCAATGCCAAATGTCGGTTTCAATGGTTCAAGGAGCGCAAATCTTGGGCTGTGGACAATGTGAAACATGTATTGTTCTCTGATTAATCCACCTTTACTGTTTTCCCCACATCCGGGAGAGTTACGGTGTGGAGAAGCCCCAAAGAAGCGTACCACCCAGACTGTTGCATGCCCAAAGTGAAGCATAGGGTTGGATCAGTGATGGTTTGGGCTGCCATATCATGGCATTCCCTTGGCCCAATACTTGTGCTAGATGGGCGCGTCACTGCCAAGGACTACCGAACCATTCTTGAGGACCATGTGCATCCAATGGTTCAAACATTGTATCCTGAAGGCAGTGCCATGTATCAGGATGACAATGCACCAATACACACAGCAAGACTGGTGAAAGATTGGTTTGATGAACATGAAAGTGAAGTTGAACATCTCCCATGGCCTGCACAGTCACCAGATCTAAATATTATTGAGCCACTTTGTGGTGTTTTGGAGGAGCGAGTCAGGAAATGTTTTCCTCCACCAGTATCAAGTAGTGACCTGGCCACTATCCTGCAAGAAGAATGGCTTAAAATCCCTCTGACCACTGTGCAGGACTTATATATGTCATTCCCAAGACGAATTGACGCTGTATTGGCCGCAAAAGGAGGCCCTACACCATACTAATAAATTATTGTGGTCTAAAATCAGGTGTTTCAGTTTCATTGTCCAACCCCTGTATTTTGTCAATAAGAATGGAAAACAAATGTTAGTCTCTACAGAGATTGTAGATACAGTCCCCAAGGGACCTGCAGTTGTAGTAATTGCAACTAAATATGGTTCTAAATATAAGTAGCAAGGTAATGTGGGCTGAATACAAATGTATAATACACCTTTCATATTTTGATTTGGAAATAAAATGAACAAAATACATTTACATTTGGGGTGGTAATGTTACAAACTGTACAGAAGTTCAAAGTGTATACAGGCACTGTATACAAGAATTGTTTTTTTAGGTGTTATAACTGTAAAAGAGTGGGGCCAAGTCACAGCATTTCATTAGGTTCTGTATGTGAAAATTACACAATATTCATGTCACATATTTTTTGGGATTTGTATTTTTTTGTCTTTTATGCTTATCCCGTATTCTATCCGTTTCCTCTTCCTGGGAAGCACCATGGTAAGTTTGTTTTTACAATTGCACACTTAAAAGATCTTATTGCAGCCTGAAGGGTGTTGATGTGAAACATGTGATTCCTCAAAGAATGTTCTGTAATCAGGACATTTGACCACCTCAACTGTGTTTCAATTAGGAAATAAAAGAAGAAATTATTAACAGCTCTTCATTAGCCTCCAGTGCACCGCAGGTCTCCAAAGCTTTTCCGGCAGCATATGTTCAACTGTTTTTTTGTGCACCACTGCAGTCATCAGCAAACTGTATAGGTCACTCACCTTAAACCAGCACAGGAAGATCCAGGACTTTTACATTTTAAACAGGCTGCTTCTTTAATTGTCCTTCACAAAATCAGATCAGCAGTTCCTTGGGGATGTGTGAATGCACACACCTGAAGGACATTCTTGTTTTCTTGAAAGGGCCATGTTGATGCTTTGCATAATTCTGACTCTCATGGATGGAAAGTTGCCAGTGAAAAGAAGATATTACAGCAGGTGGTAATATTAAATTGCTGTTTGTCCTTGAGCTCCAGCATCAGAGAAAGAACCAGGGCAAGCTGGTGCTTATGAAAAATTAGATGGATTTCTTATTTTAGAGGCATGTTAGAGGTTTCAAAAGGATTTATATCCCCCTCAACATTGTTTTTTATTTTGTGATGCTTCAACCACCAATTTCTAATGCATTTATTGGGACGTTTTGTGATAGAACAACACAAAGTAGAACTAAACCAAACTAAACCATTTCATTGCAGTCCTGCCTATATTTTTAGCACTGTTGTCTGGCTGAAATTCGAACCTCAACAACCCCTCCCAACATGTCTGCTGTGTCCCTTGGTCTTCATGAAAGGGTTTGTTTAATAATCATCTTTAACAAACCTTCAAAGAACAGCTGGACTGTTACAGATGGACTCTGTTTTCTCAGTAGTTGACTTTTGAAGGAAGTTGATTTACAGTGGATTTTATTTAAGGGTATCAAAGTATAAGGAGTTCAGATTTTGTTTTGCAAAAATAATTGAAAATCATTTATTGTTTTCTTTACATTTCACAATAATGCAGTACAATGTGTTGGTCTATCACAAGGAACAGCAATAGAGAGGGAGGAAAGCAAGTGTTCCTCTTAAAAAAACAAGTATTGTATGAAACATACAAGCAGAACACAGAAGCAGGATGAGATCAACAGCAGAAATCAGCAACGAACCAAATAATCTAGAGAGCCTAAATACTACGGAGGTAAACTAGACTCAAAATACTTAACTCAGCCAAAAGTAATCAAAGTCCATGGGATCATGACAACCATACTACCACATTAAATGCAACCTAAATACAGGACACCTGCAAAAACCACTTCATACTAACTGTCAAACATGGTGATCAAGGGCTTATTATTTACAGGTCATAGTCATACATCTCAGTAAATTAAAGTTTTCTAGAGAGAAATGTGGGTCAGCTAAGGCTCTGCCAAAATACGAACGGTTAAAAGGACAATGCTCCCAAACATAGCAGCAACAGAAGAAACAGAAGGAAAAGCTGAAGAGAGGAAAAAGGAAAAAATCAACCTTTTACAAGCGTCCATGTCAAGGTCAAAACATCCACTTGATTGCAATGCTTTGCTAGACTTTAAGAGAGCTGTAGTATGGAAAATAAAATGCCCTGTAGCCTTCAGTGAACTGCAGTAACACTGGGAAGAAGAGCAGGACTGCATTTCTCCCTGACCAAAGGTAAAACTGCTTAGGTCATAAGTGCGTCAAATGCTTTGAGTTCTTGCAACAAAACGTTGTCTTGCACAAGGTTGAGTAACTAATATTTTCTATAATTATTTCATATGCTTGACATATTTTTACACCATAAATAAGGAATCTGTAATGCAAGTACATGGATTTATTTATTGAGAGCATAAACTATGCAGCAGACTGTTAACTACACAACAGATTCCACACATTTTTCACAAGAGTACACATTATATTAGAGTACTGTGTCATTATAGGCTACAGATGTTTGTGGTTTTCCCTGACAGGCAGTACCCAGTGGAGGTGGTTTATAGAGTCGATAGGGTACATACAATTTTTTTAAGGTTATAAACCAAAAAGTCTCAAAATTAGTCTAAGTAATGAATTTTTGACCTTCTACCATCTATTTAATAACAGTGGTAGTAAACATTCAGCACTTATATTTACATGGATGATATTGTTGCTTGACAATTTTAAGGGAAATAGAGTCAAATCTACTCATGGTTTGCGCCATCTTAAAAAGAAAAGTCGCTTACAGCAGTTTTAATTTCATAAAATCAGTTAGCACATAGGATTTTACAACCTTTAATTTGGTAAACTTTATATCATAATTGTTGTATTTTGCAGGTTTAAACTGTATTAAGAGGAGCAAACCAAATGCAAAAAAATTGTTTTGTCTTTTTTTATGCATTAAATGCATTAAAACGGAACACTGCCACTTTTTTAGTTTGTAAAAACATGAAGAGTATTTTCTTTAAACCTCTTTTTATTTAACCTTTGTAAGATCAGATAATGTAATTTTATGCATAAATAGGGATAATCATCTAATCTTTTTCTTTTCCTATTGGTTTGATACCTACTCCTTTAAGCGAGTTACAGCAGGTTTTGTATTGTGTTCAACATTTCATTTTTGAATTCAACACTTTATGCTGAATAAATTGGTAATTAACCATAAAAGCCTGACTGGCACATCTCTAGCCAGGTCACTTGTGAAAATAATTTCTTTGATAGACCTATATCTTCTACACAGTCTAGTTGGAAGGTGTAAAAAGCTAGTAACCGTGGAATAAGAATTATGTCCATTTTTGGAAAGTTGGTTCAGCTGAAAAAGAACAACCTGCATTGTAAAGCGACAGTAAAAAGCTACATGATTAATTAGTTGGAGTCACTATTAAATGAAATTGAGATTACAAATGCCTCAAATTTCTTTGGCATGCCTGTGCAAGGCCAGAGACTACCGGACTTACTACCATAAAGCACCTCTGTTGCCCGCACCTGCAGCAAACTACTAGAAGTTAAAAATTTAAAGAGCTGGAAAGGAGAAAAGTAAAAAAAAAAACGTTTCTCTGGTTGTGAATGGACTACCATAAATGTTCATTTATTTACTTATTTATTTACTTATTGCATAACTGCAATTTGTCTCAGGTATTGTTTCAAATACGTTTTTGCTTTACATTTAATGATGTTAAAATTAGAAAAGGAAGGGGTTCAACTGCACCAAAAATGTGTTCATCAAAAAATGTTCAGTTTTGATGCCTAGTTTTTTACTGTATTTGCTACAGCAGTAAGAAAAATAAAAGACGTTTTTGTGTGCCTGTGGTAGCAGAAATTTTCAGGCACCTTAAATTCACACAAAAGCGGAAGCATTTCAAGAGTAGTATGTTTGTTTTGCATTGATCATTAAAGTCTGAGGTTTGCTTTTGTGGGTGCCAAGTTTACTCATTAAAATAAAACCAGACTGCCTTAGTGGGGTGTTTTTTCCTAATCAATCTTCTCACAGCAGTAATTGATTACATCGTGTGCCTAATTATTCCTGATGAAATAGTGTTGCTTCTCATTAGAGAACAGAAACTAATGAAGCAGAGTTTGCTCTCGGTTGATGCTACTAGCAGCATTGTGAGGGACTCTGAAAGTAGCATGGCATATTAAGTGTGGCTCACACATTTTAAAGAAAGATGGAACTTGCAAAGAACTGCATGGTGGGGCTTTTGGTACCACTGTTGCCATGCAGCAACAAGGCCCTGAATGAAATCCCAGCCTGGATTCTTTCAATATGTAGCTTGCGTGTGCTCCCCATTAATGTGAGGGTTCCCTCCAGGTACCCGGGTTCCTCTCTCAGTCCTAAAACACCTAGGCTTATCAAGAGGCATTATAAACAAGTGGCGGAACGGGAGGAGGGACACCAGATTGTTCAGCTGCTGGAACTCTTTTTCTTGTTGCAAGTTACTTAGCATTGCTCCCTCTACATCCTAGATCCAGTTCACCTGATTTATCACGCAGGTGCAGATGTGCTACTGTCCTCCTTGAAGGCTTCCGTGCCAACTTACCTTTTTCCCCGCTGCTTCTCCAACTACCACCTTAAATAATGGTCCCCTGAGCTCTTTTGCTCAATGAAAACCACTCACTAGCCTGTCCTCAGCTGATAACACCAACATAGAGAAAAGACTAGAAAACACACCAAGTATGCCGCACAGCTCTCATCATGATCTGCCAATCGCAGCCTCAGTCAGGTACTGTATACAGCTTCCAACTCCTTGTGGATCCTAAAAACCCAGACAAAGTAAAGGCGTCCTCATACAGTGGAATACTGTACATGAACTGTGAGCAGATGATTGAGATTTCATTGTCGAGTGTACCAGTTACCTACATTTCTCTTGACAGTTTCCTACTTTCTCCACACTTTCTGCCATGGCGTCATCGAACGAGGAGGAAGAGCTAATGTGCCATGTGGCTTTAGAAAAACAAATCAAAAGAAGGTGGTTTTAATGGCAGTTAAACCAGACTAGGGACAAAGAAGGGGACAAAAATACGCTGGTGAAGGACATGAAGATGATGGACAGCGAAAAAGATTTTGAATACTTCAAAATTAATTGTTGCAAGTTTACTGATTTCACTTATTCTTCACCAAGGCACCCGCCACACACCTGTCAGTGTGGCACAATGACCGGTTTGTGGTGGGTATCCGCTCGGTGTCACATATACTGTAAAACAATTTGTTGTGAAGACTTTTTCCCGCCAAGCTTTTTATTGTGTGACACCAAGTACGTGTAGAGTAATAAAAATTGGGTTTTGTGCAGACATGTCCAGTGGACGACCACTTTGGTCCTGTGGGTGTTCAGAGTGGTCTATAAATAAAGCTGGTCTGGCATGGTATCTTGTAGATATAATACAGTAAAGGCGGCTGATTCTGCCGTTTACACAGGACTGAACAGGACATAGACACCTCCAGTGTTTTTTTAATCTGAGTAATATATTGATCAGCAGATCCTGTTGCAGATAAGAAGAAGATGTGAATGGTGCACAATGAATTTGGTTGAATTTAAAGCACTGAATGCATTTGAACATCCTGCCTGACGCAGAGCTCAGCACAGTGGCAATTACCTCTCTGGGGAAATCTTTTACATATCTTTGTCTGTTTTCACAAATTAAGTAGTCAGCACTTCTCAAGGCTGTAAAACTCATAATTGTGTTCTTTCAAGACAGCGCAACTGTGCTCCACTGTGCTGAGTCAGTAGCCACCCACCAGGCATGCCACGCCTCTCTTGTTGTAGTGGTCTGCAACAAGGGAGACTTTGCAGACCACTCATTAGCGTATTTGTGCCCTTTGTGAGATATCGACTAGAAATAGTCTGGCTCACCTCCACGCACAGAGTGGGCTCTGGAACCCATCTCCTTGAGAGGGGTTGGACTCTCTTCAACTCTGGAGTGGGCCACGGGGAGAGGTGGCGGGCTGGTGTGGGTTTGTTTGTTGCCCCCCAGCTCAGCCGTCTCGTGTTGGGGTTTACCCCAGTGGATGAGAGGGTCGCATCCCTGTGCCTTCGGGTTGGGGATAGGTCTCTGACTGTTGTTTCGGCCTATGGGCCGAGCAGTAGTGTGGAGTACCCGGCCTTCTTGGTGTCCCTGTCGGGGGTGCTGGATAGTGCCCCTCCCGGGGACTCCATTATTCTGCTGGAGGACTTCAACGCCCACGTGGGAAACGACAGTGACACCTGGAGTGGCGTCATCGAGAGGAATGGCCTCCCCGATCTGAATCCGAGTGGTGTTTTGTTATTGGACTTCTGTGCTAGTCACGGATTGTCCATAATGAACACCGTGTTCAAACATAAGGTTGTCCATCAGTGCACTTGGCACCAGGACACCCTGGGCAGGAGGTCAATGATCGACTTTGTTGTCGTATCATCAGACCTTCGGCCACATGTTTTGGACACTCGGGTAAAGAGAGAGGCTGAGCTGTCCACTGATCACCACCTGGTGGTGAGTTGGATCCGCTGGAGGAGGAAAAAGCCGGACAGACTTGGCAGGCCCAAGCGCATAGTGAGGGTCTGCTGGGAACGCCTGGCGGAGCCCTCGGCCAGGGATGTATTCAACTCCCACCTCCGGGAGAGCTTCGACCAGATCCCGGGGGATGTTGGAGACATAGAGTCCAAGTGGACCATGTTCTCCGCATCTATTGTAGAAGCTGCTGCCCGTAGCTGCGACCGTAAGGTCCGCGGTGCCTATCGCGGCAGCAATCTCAGAACCCGGTGGTGGACACCGGCAGTGAGGGACGCTGTCAAGCTGAAGAAGGAGTCCTATCGGCTGTGGTTGGCTTGTGGGACTTCTGAGGCGGCTGAAGGGTACCGTGAGGCCAAGCGTGCTGTGGCCCGGAATGTGGGAGAGGCAAAAACCCGGACCTGGGAGGAGTTCAGTGAGGACATGGATAAGGACTACCGGTTGGCCTCGAAGCGATTCTGGCAAACTGTCTGGCGCCTCAGGAGGGGGAAGCAGTGCTTCACCAACACTGTTTATAGCGGGGGTGGGAGTCTGCTGACCTCGACTGAGGACATCATCGGGCGGTGGAAGGAGTACTTCGAGGATCTCCTCAATCCTGCCATCATGCATTCCGTGGTGGAAACAGAGGCTGGGGACTCGGGGTTGGACTCTTTCATCACCCAGGCTGAAGTCACTGAGGTGGTTAAAAAGCTCCGCAGTGGCAAGGCTTCGGGGGTGGATGAGATCCGCCCTGAGTACCTCAAATCTCTGGACGTTGTGGGGCTGTCATGGTTGACACTGTTGGGACCTACATCCATGGATTTCAACACTAAAACTCCGGTACATACTTTCCTGGAACTTTTCAAAATAAAGTGCATTAACCTCAATGAGCACCTGCATAATACCAGAGCACAGTCAAGTTCTGCTATATGTGGATGACATTTTAGTAGCATCAGACATAGAAAAACACTGTGAAGAGGCCACAATTACTGTGTTAAAGCACCTACACCAAACAGGCCACAAGGCTTCAAGAGACAAGCTGCAGTTTTGTAAAAATGAAGTGGTTTATTTAGGGCACACACTGTCACAGAATGGACGCTCCCTGCTGAATAGCAGAAAAACAGCCATACAGGAAGCCCCAAAACCACAAAGCAGCAAATGATGTCCTTTTTAGGACTTTGTAATTTCTGCAGACAGTGGCTGCCCGACTATGCAGCCATAGTGCAACCATTACAATCTATAATTTATGGAACAAACATGACATTAAGGGACAAAATTATTTGCACAGAAGAGGGGGAAAAAGCATTTATTAACTTAAAGAACTTACTGCAAACCACAGTTACATTAGCCTTACCAGACTACAGCCAACCATTCACGCTGTGCGTGGACTCATGTCAGGGCTTTATGAAAGCTGTACTGACTCTGCGTGTTTGCAAGCATGTTCTGCTGCCGCTGAAGCAGTGAAGCAAAGAGCTGAAATAGTTCTATGCCACCCGCTGACGTTAAAAGTTCCCCATTCTGTTTCACTTGTTTTACTACAGACCTCACTTCCTTTTTTGACACATGCAAGACATATTGCATTAACTTCTCTACTACTCTCACAACCAAATATCACCTTGCAAAGATGTGGCCTGTTAAACCCAAGTACCTTAATACCTACGGCAGAGGACGGACAGCCACATTCATGTAAAGCAAAAGTATAAGAGAACTTAACTGCGGACTTCCTGTGGCGCCATTACCCAAATAAAAGCACAGCCAGGAAAGGGGGTAACTGCTGACTTCCTGCGATGACACTGCCACATATAAGCCCCACCTTTCCACAAGTCTTTCTCTTCCATGCGGCCTTGCAGAGAGACCGGATAGGAGAGGAAAGCGCGCTGATGTCTTTTGCTGGAAAAAAGACATAAATTCAACTGGATCCAAAGCCATACGATCATCGATCATATGCAAACTCCGCAGAAGCAAACTGTGTCGAAGAGATTCCCGGCAGAGAAGCTGTTTCTACATGCCGAGTCTGAAGGACGGACTACAGCTTGCACCATCATGTTACGGTAACGAACAGCCGCCCAGCCCTCCGGAGCTAATGCTATCGTTCACAGAGCGAACGCAGAGGTTAGCTGAAAGCCAACCGCTTGTTGACTGTGGACGTTTATCCGAACTTCATCGCCCTTGGACAACATTTCCTCACCATGGTCAGAGGTTAGGTTTGGGCAGATTAACAGATAGGTTTAGGATGAAATGATCTAAACGTTTTCATTTTATGAAGTTTTGTTGTGTGGAACCTGCCTATCTTTAGCGCTAGTAGGCTAGCTACGGCACGCGCCGGTTCTGTGTTCTTTGTATGTTGTAAAGTTAAGATAAGCTTTATTTAAAGGGTGATTTTAAACAGAAGATCGGTCATAACGCGCCGTCCGCGCTTATGCATTTTAACCCTTTTATTAACCCTGGTATTTTAAAGGTATGTGTTGATTCTGGTGCTAAGCTATCCGCTTCTTGCTAGCTTAACTGCTAACGGTAAGAACGCGTGTGTGCTAGCATTAAGGCTAGTCAACAGAAAGGTTATTGGTTTTCAAGCTAGTGAATAATAGTCCCTGAACATCATTTGCTAGAGTTGATAACTAAGTAAACACCATTAAGCCCCATTTCTCCAGAAAGAATTGGCTCTTTTCCAAAATACTCAATAATATTTCTTCAAATATTATTTCAATAAATAAAGGCAGTTAATTAGACACCGTTGAGAATTAGTCATCCAGGAGGTTGGTTTTATTCGGCAGATCATTATTTAAATAAACATTGCATGGTAATGTTGCATCACTATTTTTGGTCATGATTTCCAATCATCTTTAATCAACTTGTTGATATTGTACATAGCCCATTAGTCTTCATTATTCTTTCATTCTGTCACTTGGTAGTTTAGTTGAATTGTTTTAGCATAGTAAAGAGTTTGTTGATTGAAATATGTTTGACTTTGAGTTGACTTATTTTTGTTAATTAATTCTTGTATTTTAAGAAATTGTGTGAATTCATTCCATATATGTGCAGAGTTTATGCTGTTCAATAATGTCAGAGCTCGTCTCACACCTTTCTATTCTGTCCTAATACCATCGCCTTAATGGGGCTGGTATTCACAGGACAATCCTTAACAGACCGAAATATTATTTGATAAAATATTAAAATATTAATATTAATATATTAATATTAAATATTAAATAATATTCTCAGATTCATATTTACAACAACACGCCTCTTCAACATTGCGTGGCAGTCGGGGACAATGCCTCGGGACTGGCAGACTGGGGTGGTGGTCCCCCTTCATAAGAAGGGTGACCGGAGGGTGTGCTCCAACTACAGGGGGATCACACTCCTCCCCTGGTAAGGCCTATGCCAGGGCATTGGAGAGGAGAGTCCAGCCGATAGTCAAACCTCGGCTTCAGGAGGAGCAGTGTGGTTTTCGTCCTGGCCATGGAACACTGGACCAGCTCTATACCCACTACAGGGTACTTGAGGGTTCATGGGAGTTTGCCCAATTGGTTCACATGTGTTTTGTGGACCTGGAGAAAGCATTCGAATGTGTCCCTCGTGATGCCCTGTGCAAGGTGCTCCAGGACTTCGGAATCGGGGGCCCTTTATTGGGGGCCATCCGGTCCCTGTACGAGCGGAGCAGGAGCTTGGTCCGCATTGCCGGCACTAAGTCGGACCTGTTCCCAGTGCATGTTGGACTCCGACAGAGCTGCCCTTTGTCACTGGTCCTGTTCATAACATTTATGGACAGGATTTCTAGATGCAGCCAAGGGCCGGAGGGGGTCTGGTTTGGGGACCAGTGGATCTCGTCTCTTCTTTTTGCAGATGACGTGGTCCTGCCGGCCCCCTCTAGCCAAAACCTACAACATGCGCTGTGGCGGTTCGCAGCCGAGTGTGAAGCGGCTGGGATGAAGATCAGCTCCTCCAAGTCCGAGGCCATGGTACTCGACCGGAAAAGGGTGGCTTGTCCTCTTCAGGTTGGAGGGGAGTTCCTGCCTCAAGTGGAGGAGTTCAAGTATCTCGGGGTCTTGTTCACTAGTGAGGGAAGAATGGAGCGGGAGATCGACAGACGGATCGGTGCGGCTGCCGCAGTAATGGGGGCACTGTGCCGGTCCGTTGTGAAGAGAGAGCTGAGCCAAAAAGCAAAGCCCCTCTACGTTCCTACCCTCACCTATGGCCATGAACTATGGGTCATGACCGAAAGAACGAGATCCCGGATACAAACAGTTGAAATGAGCTTCCTCTGTAGGGTGTCCGGGCACTCCCGGTATAAACGGAAGACGACTAGTACAAGTACGTGTGTGCCCTGCTCAGCACTCTTCTCTCAGGTTTTCAGTTTAAGCACTTCTTCCATTTCTATGTGAAAGCAGCTGACACATTCCTTAGGTAAATGCTGTGAATTGTAAGCCCCAAGCCTTTGGTTTCATAATCCTAGTTCCATGCTGACACACATGGCGATTTCAACAGATTTCATGCAGTATACATTAGGCAGCCCAGAAATCAAATATTTGCTTTATTTAATTTCTTGTAATTTTTTTTCTAACAGTATTTCTAATCAAAGGAGTTATAACTAAAATATGGCAAACATTTCTAAAATTGCTTGCTTTGACAAGTGTTTCATGTGGCAGACATCTAAATCAGAATGCTTTTGTTATTATGCAAGTGCATCATAATTGCTTGGCGACTCTCTCCTCTACTTATGCAAAATATTAAAAAAGTAATAAAGGTGAGAACACCAAGAACTGCTACATTCTCCTTAATACGTAAGAGCTGACACATCACACTTATTTTTTGCAATTGCCTCCATAAACTCTGAGTCAGAAAATAATCAACAGGAAAAACATACAACCACACAAACACCCCACATCACCGCCACTGCAATGACAGCCCAGGGAGAAACACCTCAGCCGATCCAAATGCCAGCGACCACACATCCAAAAAGAGGACTTTTTTTCATTCTGTATCAGTACTTTAATTTTTTCTATCTTAAAAGCAGTTCAGATTGCCTAGGGTATTAACACTATTTTAATATATTTAACTTATTTAGGGGGGAAATAGTTATCCGAAAGACAAGTCAAGGTACAGCAATTACTTAACCAACAAGAACTACCATATCTGATTTAATTTGTGAAAATTATGTATTCACATAGACAAAATATAAAATAATGACCAGGTTCTGGTACTTAGAATAATAAAATAAAAAGAATTGTCTCATAATTACAAAATAACACATTCGGGCAGCTGAAAAACAAATGTCCAAATCTCAGTTTTTCATAACATAAAACTTTTAAAACCAAGTAAATGTAGGTAGGTATACATACTGATAAATAGATTAACTTCCTCAGTCTTGCGTTACATTTTTCAATGGTTGAAAGTTGAGCTTCAAAACACAAAAATACATTTTTTATGGACTCAGCAGGGGGTAGGTAGTTCATGTTGGTTAATTGTAAAATTTGTTTAAAAATGCTTGGAGGAGGCATTTGCAGTGGGCTGGTGGACACCTTATAGAGGTGCCTTCGCAACGGCATCTATGATCCAAAATAATTTTTTGCAAACTTCCCTTGCCATTTATTCTTACATATTTTCAAATGTTCTCAGGGAAACATGAAGAATGGTCCAAAGCAGACATTATTCTAATAAATGGATAAAGTGCTTGTCAGATGGACATTATGTCCTCCAGCGTTGTCCCATTGAAGGACCCGTTCATCACTGCACAGACCAAGGCCCTCAGTCTAAAGGTATGCCTCCTGAAAGATCTCTACGTACCCAGCCACAGTTCAACCTGAAGCTTCATTGTTGTATTATGGAATAACTCTCAGATCACGATGGAGCCCAGTTGACTGTACAGCATAGAAAATATCTCCAGTGAAATCACTTTGCAATGTCAGTAACATCGGACTCAATCAGGACTATGCAGATTACCTTTTATACCTTTAAAGAATGAAACATGGCTTCTACCTTTCCTTCTTCTGAAGTCCAATAGAGCAGGTTTGTGGTGTGGAAGGAGATTTGATTTTTGATGATGTTTTTGTTTTGAGAGTTTTTCTCAGATGTGATCTGATGGTTATTTCAATCCCGTAGAGACTCACAATAAGAAACACAAAATGCGATTAGAGAAGTGACACAATGGATGTTTATTTGTTTGGCGCTCAGACCCCAGAGGAAGACATGAATGCTGATAATGCATGGACTGATGAATGTTTTAGGATTAGAATTGTCTTCCCCCGGATCTGGTACTGGTAATGGAGAGGAGGCCTGATGGTAATGGAACTGAGAATCCGATGGAGGCGATGGGGTGGAGGAGGGTTGAAGCTCGACTGACAGGAGAGAGATCCATGAATGGGAGACTTTAAATGCGGAGCCTTGAAGGATCATTGGCTGAGGATTATTGCAGACTTGAGGCTAATTGGTTGGCGCGGAGACGCACGGAGAAGCCATTGGGTGAAGCTGGAGGAGGGGTGAGTCTCCCAGTTTGAATTTTTGTCTTTACTCCATTAAGTTGCAGTCACCATCAGTAAAGGCCTTAATTTGGGTTCATGATCTGTCTGATTTATTTGACAGCTCACTGTGTTTGACTCATCACAGGGGTCTTACTTTTGACTATTTTGTCTCGTAACACACAATATTTAAAAAAGTTTAAAATTACGTTTTTATTGCATCCAAAACTGGCATCGAAGACCTAAATATACTCCACAAGGGCAAAGACATTTTTTTCTCTATTCCAGGGCTGCAACAACAAAATTGCATCATTCTGGCCTTGCAGTTCTGGTTTTGGAGTTATTGCAGCTTTTTCTTGACACATCAGGCCAAATCTTTTGCGTGTGTGTACGTGTGTCTGTGTGTGTGTAGTGAAAACAATTATATAAATGCAGCAGTGGGAGGGCTAGGACTTCCCTGTATGAAATGAAAAAAACTGTGTTCTTCTTCCTAAGAAAAATAACAAATGTCTCTGTTCCTTTAGAGTATGTGATTTCCTTTAGCACTATGGCCTTAAACTCTTAATCCGCTGATAAACAACCTGTTTTAGTGTAAATTCAGTTACTAATTAAATTACTTCTCTTTTTGGTTTTTTTTTCTTACTGTTTCCTCATGTTGCCTTTTAAAGCTTTACTTAAAATCTGGTATAATCTGATTATTATATAAATGTGTTAAAATCTACAGTTCTTCCAATTAATAGTTCATTCCACAATTCACTTAATACACAACTACAGTCAGGGAATATTAGATGTTTAGATATTTTTGTTTCTTCCAAATCGGCAGATTTAACAAACCTAAACCACATCTCGCTTTTAAAAAAGTGGAAGATGATCTCGCTAGATGTCAGGGTGGTTTCCGGGCTTTGTTAACAAGGCTGGTGGCAGATGGGAAAAAACTGTTCTTGTGGCGTGAGGTTTTGGTCCGGATGGACCGCAGCCTCCTGCCAGAGGGGAGAGTCTCAAAGAGTCTGTGACCGGGGTGGGAGGGATCAGCAAGATTCTTCCCTGCCCGCTTCACGGTCCTGGAGGTGTACAGTTCTTGGAGCGACAGTAGACTGCAGCCAATCACCTTCTCAGCAGACCGAATGACACGCTGCAGCCTGCCCTTATCCTTGGCTGTAGCAGTGGCGTACCAGATGGTGATGGAGGAGGTGAGGATGGACTCAATGATGGCTGTGTAGAAGTGCACCATCATAGTCTTTGGCAGGTTGAATTTCTTCAGCTGCCGCAGGAAGAACATCCTCTGCTGGGCTTTCTTGATGAGGGAACTGATGTTTGGCTCCCACTTGAGATCCCGGGAGATGATGGTTCCCAGGAAATGGAAAGATTCCACAGTGTCAATTGTGGAGTCACAGAGGGTGACGGGCAGGTGGGGCTGGGTTCTGCCTGAAGTCCACAACCATCTCCACTGTCTTTAGAGCGTTGAGCTCAAGGTTGTTCTGGCTGCACCAGTCCAACAGATGGTCCACCTCCCATCTGTACGCGGACTCGTCACCATCAGAGATGAGTCCGATCAGAGTGGTGTCATCCGCAAACTTCAGAAGCTTGACAGACTGGTGACTGGAGGTGCAGCTGTTGGTGTACAGGGAGAAGAACAGAGGAGAGAGAACACAGCCTTGGGGGGAACCGGTGCTGATGGTTAAATAATTAAATATGTTTACTCGCTTTTATTTCCTGTCCTTTAAAAAGTGTTCCTGGATAAGTGCTTTTTATTCAGAACTGTCTCTTTCCTGGACAGTTTTTGACAAAGCTATTGCATTTTTCTTCTTTGCATACATAGGATGAGATGAGATGAGTCGGGCCAGATGTGTCATGTTACTGTCTTGCAGTCAGGATGCTCTTCACTATACATAGATGTCCCCACCTCCCTCCTCTACAGGCTGCCTCATCACCTTTGGAAATCAGGCCCATGATCTGGATGCAAATTTAATGAAGGTGTCTGTCATATGGGCCAGCTGGCATTCACAGGAAGGTGTTTATTTCCACTGTTGCCACATGCTTGCTCAGAATAAGGGATTATTGCTTTTTTAGATATGTATCTTTTTCCCATTTGGCAATAAATGATCAACTGCATTTTACTGTATTGCATTTGAACTTGTACTGAACTTGACTGTGGTTGAATTGTATAGGACTGCAATGGATTGGTACCAGGGTACACCCTGCCTCTCGCCCACTGGCTGCTGGAGATAGGGACCAGCCCCCCTGCGACCCATGCATAGATAGGATGGTATAGACAATGGATGGATGGATGGATTTAAATTGAATCTGGATTGAAATCGATTTTAAATAACCGTATATTAATTAGATTTTCTTGTCTTGTGAAGGGCCTTGAGGTTCTATTTGTTGTAAGTTGCTGCTTTATACATAAACTGAACTGATTTGAAAATGTACAATATCTGCAAAATGCTCAGCTGTGGGGATGGGACTGTGATTTGGTCCCCTGGAAATGCTATTTTGATTTAATTATTCCCTAGATAGAAGTAAAATCTTAGTAAACATTGAGTTCTTGGTGTCAGGTTATAGACCAACACATAGATGTTGTCGGTGCCTGAGAAACAGAGCATGAGAAATAAGCAGCTAAGAAAGACAAGACGAGAGCTACACAGTTACTTATCTTAGCAGGATTCAGTCATAAGTGTGATCACAGACATAAACTGTCAAAATGTAACCCTGGTGAGTTTCCTGTCACTCCACTTGTCGGGTTTAGTGTTAGAACATTGCAGTGTTTGATCTGTTGGTGCAAACATCAGACCAGCTCCACCCAGTCTCAAAGACAACTGGGTTTAACTCAGAAGGTGACATTTGAAATGGCAGGATGGGAGATTTAAATTTGTTTCCTTATATATCATATTCCTCTTTTTTCTTTGTTCAGTGAAACTGATTTTTAAAATATGTGTCCCAGCTTAGACCGGAAACATAGATGTAGGATATCTTGTAACAAGAATGCAAGAAGTCATTTCACTGTGATTAAAAAACAGGTATTTTCATGTTCTAATATTACATGTATTAATAAAAGTGAAATAAAAAAGCAGATCAATCTCAGAAAATACATCTGTCACATTTATGGTGTTAATGGAAATGTTTATTGAAATGATAGATGCTTTACAAAACTAACAAATGCGCATTAAGATGCATCTCAGTGAAAAATAATGCAATTAAAAAGGTACATTTTATCAATTCAGTTCAAAAAGTGAACCTCATACAACAGATTAATTACACACAATGATCCATGGATTCCCTATATGCTGTCCAATCAAGCAAAGCGCTATGGTCATTAGAGAAGCTATTGGAACTGTTGATAATTTGGGCAGCTGCCAAGACCTGCTGGAAAATGAAATCAGCATCTGCATGAAGCTTTTCAGCAGAGGGAAGCAAAAAGTGCTCTAAAATGTCATGATGAATGCTCAGACTTTGGAAATGATAAAAGTAAGTAAGTAAAGTTTATTTATAAAGTGCTTTTCAAAGACACAAAGTCACAAAGCACTTCACAAGAAAATTACATTAAGATCTACATAAAAATACAAAACAATAGTGACATAAAAGCCTGGCGGAATAATTTTTAATTTGTTTTTTAAAAATGTCCACAGAGTCAGCAAAGCCAAGCTGTGGTGGCAAACTATTCCATGGTTTCAGGTCCGCAGTCTGAAAAGCCCTGTCCCACTTGGTTTTCAGCTGTGTACGAGGGACAGCCAGAAAATGTTGGCCTTGTGAATGAAGGCTACGAGGAGCAGGGTGTTTTTAAAGGCTGACACAAATAATTTGGAGCGTGGCCATTTGGAGCCCTGTAGATGTGTCAAGAGGAATGTTTATGTTTTATGTTCCAGGGAGATAGCTCAGAGTGTTGCACTCCCGAGCAGCCTGGGGCAACAGGTCAGACTTTTGTAACCTGTAGGAGACCATGCTTTATATTAATAAAGATAACTGAGAACCTTAATATTCCCTCCTGTGTGTTTTGAAATTGAGTTAACATAACAGAATGTAACATGGTGGCAGCGGTCATGAACGTACCTGACATGAAGAGCTTTGCCACGAGAGACAGTTGTCGTTAGCTTATTAGCTGTAAGCCAGGCCCAAGAGTGCGACTGTGTGATTGACTGATGTCAGAGCAGAACAGTAAGGCACGGAGATCGGGAGACTTCAGGATGGAAAGTCTGAAGCCACCACCCACATTAGTACTGGACTCTGACAACTTGGCAAAGACATGGGAGAGCAGGAAAGAGGAGTTCACATTGTATACAGACCTCACAATGCCCAGTGCGGCAGAAACGACGAAAGTCAAGCTGTTCGTCTACCTCCTCGGAGAGAGAGGACGTGAGCTTTTGACCACGCTGGAGAGCAGCAGGACGACAGCCAGGAGGACAGTGAGTTCGATGATTGTTTGGCGCGCATTGTAATCCAAACTTGAATGAGACTGTCGAAAGATACAAGTCTTTTGTCAGGAATCAAGGACAGGACAAGAATATAGACAAATATGTCACTGATTTGAGAGTTTTGTCGATGTGCAACTTTGAAGAAGTAAAAGACTCCTCAAATAGAGATTGCAGTGTGTGTGGTACAAACAGCTCATCAATGACAGAAAGACTGTTGAGAGAGGAACATTTAACACTGGATAAGTGCATGAAAATTTACAGAGCAGTGGAACTATCAAGAGAGAATAGCAAAACTATTCAAGGAAAAACAGTGGAAGAAGTACATTCCGATAAAAAGAGACCAAGGAGAGATAAGAAAGATGAGGTTAACTGCAACGTTTGTGCCAACATACATGAGAAAAATAAGCACAAGTGCCCAGCTTTTGGGAAGAAGTGTAAAAAGTGCGGAAGAGAGAACCATTTCACCTCAAAGTGCAAATCCAAATGGGAGAAATGGCAGACCAATACACACCGATACACACCGTCTCAAAGTCAAGTGAATCCTGTGAGGACATCATGACAATTACAGATATGTGTTTGAGACAAGAGGCTATAAACCAAGTGAAAGAGATGCACAGTAAATGCCAACAACTCTTTGCAGGTATGATGTTGACTCATAAAGTGACTGACTTTCAAATAGACTGTGGCACTACTTGTAATGTGATACCTGTAAACCTGCTTGACCCAGACACACAACTAGAAAGGACTGAGAAAGTACTAGTAATGTACAACAAGAGTAGAATCAAACCACTTGGGAAATGTAAAGTCAAGCTCAGAAATCTGAGCAATGACAAGTTATACAGACTTGAGTTTCGTCGACCGGGAATACAGGATCTCCTTACTTGGGAGAAAAGCAAGTGAGGTGATAAAGCCAATTAAAGTTCAGTATGAAAGCATCTCGGCCATAGACAATATTGTGACAGAGTAGCGTACAGAGCAGACACAAGAAAGAAAGGAAGAGCTGGTGTTGGGATTATGAATCTGAGAATATTATTTAATATTTAAAAGTTATATTTTAATATTTTATCAAATAATATTTCGGTCTGTTAAGGGTTGTCCTGTGAATACCAGCCCAGTAAGGCGATGGTATTAGGACAAAATGGAAAGGTGTGAGATGAGCTCTGACATTATTGAACAGCATAAACTCTGCACACACATGGAATGAACAATTTTTTAAAATACAAGAATTTATTAACAAAAATAAGTCAACGCAAAGTCAAACATATTTCAATCAACAAACTCTTTACTATGCCAAAACAATCCAACTAACTACCAAGCAGAATTAAAGAATAGGGAAGACTAATGGGCTATGTACAATATAAACAAGTTGATTAAAGATGGTTGAAATGATGACCAAAAGAGTGATGCAACATTGCCATGCAATGTTTATGTTTGAGAACCAAGGATTATCTTGAAGAATCTGGAAGTGAAGTTAAGTTAGTCTTGGAACCAACTTAGGCAATAATCAGCATACCATTAGACAACCCTTCACAATACAAGATCAGGTAAAATATTATTTTAATAAAATATTGTTTTAAGAATGACTGCTGAATAAAACCAACCTTCTGGATGACCATTTCTCAACGGTGTCTCATTAGCTGCCTTTATTTATTGAAATAATATTTGAAGAAATATTATTAAAGGAATATTTTGGAAAGAGCCAAAACTTTCTGGAGAAATGGGGCTTAATGGTGTTTACTTAGTTATCAAATTTAGTAAAATAATGTTAGGGACACATTATTTACTGGACTGAAAACTAAACCTTTCTGGGTAAATATTATTTAGCAGTAAGCATGTGTCCTTAGCTGTTAGCAGTTAAGCTGAGAAAGGAGGCTAATAGCTTAGCACCAGAATCAAACACACGCCTTTAAAATTACCGTTTTTAAAAGGGTTAAAATGCATAAGCGCGGATGGCACGTTATGATCAATCTTCTGTTTAAAATCACCCTTTAATAAAGTGCGTCTTAACTTTAAAAACACACAAACTGAACATGTGTGCTGCAGATATTCTGCTAGCACCAAGATAGCTGAGTTCAACACAAACAAAACCAAACTTCATAAAATGAAAAACGTTTAGATCATTTCAATCTAAATCTTTCTATATTATTCTGTCCAAACACTTAACCTCATGAACTGTGGTGAGGAACGTTGTCCAAGGCGGAGAAGTTTGAAGAAACGTCCAAAGTCTTTAAATGGTTAGCTACAGCTAACCTCCTTAGCTGTGGGGAGTGGCGGCTGTTCTGTCGGCCGGTCTGTGAACAAACGGTTAGCTTCTAGCTAACCTCCGTAGCTATGGATGAAAGACGGGCCGTTCTGTCCGCCAACCACACTGCACGTTATCGTAACCACGGAGATGTGGTCTCTGCTGTCTTCCTTCCAGATTGGGAGACTGTCCGCTTGGCTTCGTAGAGACTGCTTCTCTGTAGGGAACTTCTCTGGGACAGTTTGCTTCCGCAGGCCTCAGAGAGAAAGTAAGCAATTCTTACACCTTCATTTCCCCGTTCATGAATGAAAATACAGCAGTATTTCATTCGTACTTAACTTTGCATATGATCCATGATCGTATGACATTCTTGGACCCAGTTGAAAAGTTTATGTCTCTTTGCCAGCAAAGAGACATCAGTGTGCTGTTCCCCTCCTATCCCGATGATCACCGGTTGAAGGGATTGGCTTGTTGGAGAGGGGGTGCTCTTATTCAGACAATGGCATCATGGGAACTCCGCTGTTACAGTTTGCTTGGCTGTTGCCGGAAGTAGGTTAATGCAATTTATTTTGAAAGTTCCAGAAAAGTCTGTACCGGAGTTTAATGTTGAAATCCATGGCTGGGTCCCAACACTGGGACACTTGGATAGAATAAAGAATTAATTCAGAGATGTTTTTTACTGGTGTGGGCTATCTAGAAGGAGAATATATGATAGAAAAGTGTCCCGCCAGTGAAACTTCTAAAGTGCAGAGTGCTTGTTGCTATGATGGCACTGTTTAAAGAAGACTTAAAGAACCTGGAAAAGAAAGGCATAATTGCACCAGTGGAGTACAGCACAGACTGGAAATGCAGTATGGTGTTTAATTAGAAAACATCTTTCATTTACAACATAGTGTGCAAAGCGCGGGTGAAGAATTGAAAGCAAATGTAGAATTTCTGAACAAAAAGAGCATAATGTGGTTTTATTAAAAAAATATATGTTTTAAAAATCCCTGTAGTAACAATCCATGTAGTAATAATTGAATCTGACTGCACTGTTCAATGGTTAGGATTAATTGGAATATATGTACCTGACTTTTGTGAAGTTGCTTGAGACAACATGTGTTGTGAATTGGAAACTCAGAGAGAGATCAGACCTTTTCAGTTGTGGCACCAAAAATTTGGAAAAAGTTGCAATTAAATATCAGACAAGCCTCTTCTCTTACTGATTTTAAGTCTCTCTTAAAAACATATCTATTTTCAGTGGCTTTTGACACACTGTGAGTTGGTTTCTTGCTGTTCTTTTATTTGCTACAGTTTGTTGTGTGTTTTTTATTTTTGGTTATATTTCACAATTTTTATTATTTGTGTCTTGATTTTACCTTTTAGTACTGTACAACACTGGTTTAAACAATTTGTTTTTAAATGTGCTTTCAAAATAAAATGGATTGGATTGAAATGTAGTGAACATACATGTAGTACACATGTAGTAATTTTTAATGAAGCTACAGAAAATATGAACAGATTGATGTTGTAGACCATAAACAGCCTTTTTTGTTTGAGCCTCACAGGCTAATAAATCCAGCGCACCCTTTCACAGGATGATATGTACGGGCAACACATCACCTGCCAGAGTGGCATGCTGTACAACTCAAAGATTAGTTAATAAACTTGGATGACAAGTCTAAGTCAAGTCTCAAGTCTTGTGATTCAAGCCCAAGTGTGAAATCGCCATCTCTGATTTATATGCAGCAGGAAAATAAAGCATTGCATTCTGGAAAAAAAGAGAACCACAGCTGCAGATACCAAGCACTCATCCAGGCATTGCTTTGGATTTATTGACCAGATTGTAAACTGGCAGTAAACAGGTGAGGGCACATTTTCCAACTCATGCCAGAACACCTGCTGCAATAGCAGCATCATTACTGAGATAAGGGTACTATCAAATGAAATCATGAACAGCAGTAGTCTACAGTGTGTATGTTTGCATTACCTTAATTTGACACTAGAGTCACACTGAACGGTTTTTGTCTGGTGTAAAAATGTGTTTTGCATAAGGAAAAACTGACATGCAAAAAGGTTGGTAGTGAAAACAATATGTAGGCTAGAGGGAAGAAATGTGGACTTTTTCGCTAGAATGTGGATTGATTGAAAAGTCCAAATGTTCCCCACATTTAACCTCATGAAACAGTTTTTGAGATAGATCATTACTGTAATTAATTATTGTTTGATTTATTTTAATATTATGTCACCTTTATGCTAATTGCGAAATCCCACTGAGACACAGGTCTCATTTTCAAGAAAACGTCTTGAACAATTATGCAAGATAATGATACGTGAAAACAGATAGTAAATACAATGCGTGACAGATGGAAGTGAGGCTGCCATACAATCGGTGCCACCAGGGCCCTCTGATCACCATCAGCAGGCAAGGCATGTGAAGTGTCTTGCCCAAGGACGTGACTGAAACAGTGGAGCAGGGGTTCGAACCAGCAACCCACCGCATACAGGACGAACCCCTGCTACTGCCACATCTACCTTCTGTAAGCACAGTTGGTAGGGGCTCTCTTGTATGTATGAAGCTAGAGACATGATAGCTAACTCATCATTGATTTGTAAATGAAAATATACCAGATAAACAACCTGTGTGTAGACAATAAAGGCCAGATAACCAAAGTGAAATGAAGGAAGAATGGTCAGCATCCTGTGATGAATGTGCTAAATCATAAACTGTTCCCATAATCTGAAATAAGCTGACAGGAACATTCATATGTGAGTTAAAAAAGAGACTTTCTTTTTAAGTATTTACTTTCTGATCATGGGACTTAACAGAGTACCTGGATGTTTAGTATCAGTTTACTACCAATTTCTTTACCAGCAATAGGTAAGGCAAATTTAATTAGTAATGTTATTTGCATAAACAGAGAAAGATGCATCAGTAGCATAGTGACACACATAAAATAAAACCATAAAACCAAATAAAAACACTAACTTAACCACACTGAAACATAAAGTGAACAAAACAAAAACCCAAACCTAACTCTAGTCAAAGGCTTGATCTGATTGGTTTAACTCCTAAAGCCTCTGTTAGTTGATCTACAGTTTCAAATATTTTTGACACATCCATAGAAAATTGGAGCACAGTCCTCAGGTGGCCTCAAAGTCTTCCCCAAAACCATTCAGGGCTTCAGTGAAAATAATTGTAGTCTTATGATTTTTCCTAAAACCGATCTTTTTGGACTAAAGAATATTATTAAAGTACAAGTATTTCTCTCATTCACAAGTTGGGGGAGTAAAAAAGCTTTATCCACATATCAGTTTTAGTGTTAGTTTGAATGCAAAGACGACAAATATGTGACCCTTGTTCAGCCATAAGCCCACATAGCACAGGACATGTGGCCCAGTTGTGTCCCAAAGGCGGCAGCCAAACCTAGCCGACATACTGCTAGGAATGATGACCCTGACTCAATCCAAAATTTAAGCCAGAAGTCACCTACTAAGCTAGGCCAAATGTGGGCTAAATCAGCCCTAATGTGGTCTAATTGTAGGCGACATCTACATATGTAGGCCAAATCAGGATGACTGTAGAAAGACATTGGAAACAAGGCTGAAGGTTATTTTGGCCTGCTGAGGTTTTTTTAGTATCTACTCTTTCTAAGCCTTTAAAAACTCCAATGACAAAATTAAGAAACCAAGAAGGTGTAATTTATGGAAACAGTTTTGGCTTGCAAGGAGAGGAATTGATTTACAAACAGAGGCTTGAAGTGGGACTTCAGCTTCTTTGCTACCAGATGATCTTCAGCTAGATAAAAAATATTGAACGGCTCAGAACATTTACGGGAGAAAACTCAGAAATCAAGGCATATAAAAGGGAAAGCAGATTAAACCCCCCAAAAACTGATGCATAGTAAAAAACTTTGATAGCAGATTTTCAGAAGATAGTAGAATTTGATTTAAGAGTCTTTCTTATGCCGACTACAAATGAGAAACATCAAGAGAAAATGATTTTTCAGACCAATCCAGGCATCTTTAAACTGCAACAAATCTCCACTGGGTAGTTTTTCCTCATACTTTAAAGGCCTTATGGTTGATGTGAACCACTAATGTTTTGGTCCTGTAGTAGATGTGGGCTAAGCAGAGACTACCCCAGTATGTGCACTTCAAATGTGCAATGAGTGCACTTTTAGCCAGGATAATTTGAGGCGGTACACGGATAGAATTGATGAGTAGTCGAACAGGTAATTTTAAAGAGAGAGGGTTACCCAAAAGAGATTTGTTGCCAAAATTGATTTGGTCACACAATACAAATATCACTATACAAGTCAACATTTATTTCAAGGGTAAAAACATTGTTAATATTTGGTGAAGTTAAAATGGCAAGATAAAACAGTTAAAAGTCAGTGGCTGATGCTGTGATTGAGGAGCCAGAGCTGTGCTTTAGGCTCAGTCTAAAGGTTTGGAGCTACCTGAACATTACCTCAACATTTCATTTGAGGCGGTGTCATCCACCCAAACCCCAAATGTAATTATTGCAATATTCACAAACCAGCTCACAGGAAGGAGGACCAAAGGCATATTTTAATAATGCATCTAATAACCATTTGATTATGCGAGAGGACCCTCAGCGATTTGATGTGCATTGAAAACTTAATTACCCTGTTTTAGTTTTAGATTCAGAACACTTCTATCAGCTTTTCCAAGTCGAGGCTTCGTCTTCTGCAACATGATGAGGTCCTGCTACGACTGGTCCAAAGTCAAATGTTGATAAACAGAAAGGATATTCCTTTCTTTTTAGTTAGAGATGAACTTCTTGAAAAAAAAAAAAAAAAAAGCATTTGCCACCGCCCCCACAAACCTGCAATCTGCTGGAGGAAACCCTGCTAATCACACAAACAAGCTGTGGTTAGTCCTTAAGAGAACTTGTACAGCAATTAGGTAAAAGCATGCTTCGGACCTATGAGATAATGTGTCCCACTATGAATGTGATTCATACATCAGAGAGATGCAGTGAAAAACTGTTCTTCAATGTGTAGGTTCAGTTGTTTTTATTTATCTGCATGTCGGTAGATGTGAAGGAGGCGATGTATCTCTGAGGTATGATTAATTTATGCAGACTCAGTCAGAGGAGAAAACGTAGCCTATTTTTTAGCTTGACAACTAAACTGAAGGTTTAATCTATCGGGTAAAACTCAGCCGTGCTGGAAGGTTGTCAGTGTTTGTGCAAATAATCCTTGAATAAGTTTGCGGACAGACATAAATAAAAAAATCACATTTGCATAAAACCTTTTGCATTTAAATGAAACCACTTTAACCTTAATACTATGTTGGGAAGAAATAATCATTTAATAGAAACTGTTGCACCGTTTAACACAATTAGCACTATCTGCCAGTTTCAGAAGGCTTATGTTGCAAATAGACATTGATTCTTGGGGCGTGGAGCAGTGGTAAAACACACAACCCCTATTCAGAGGCTTCAGTCCTGGACTCAGCCCATTGCGGGTTTGCCTCCTGGTCAAGACGACAGTTGCTGCATGTCTTCCCCCTTTCCTATTGGCTTACTGTCAAAAAGTAGAAAAAATAAAGGCCACTAAAACATAAAAGAATAGACATTGATGCTAGCAAGAGTGTTTTGTTTTAGTTAAAAAGTAAGACCATTCTGGAATGTTTTGAACTGTTTAGCTGTTTTAATTCAAATAACAAGCTATATTATACCTAATTTAAAATTTGATTTGAGTAATATAAGAAGCTGGTGAGTTGGACATTATAAAAACTTTAATTCAGTTCTGCTTGAGTACAATCTTTATGAATCTTTGTCAGATATAAGCAACAATTGTGTTGTTTTGGTCATATGACAGAAACTGTCCCCAATGGATGACCTCAATGTTTACATTTATAATAAATTAGAACAGGTTTGATTAGAATGAAAAACAATATCTTCATTTTCCTAAATCAGTCAGTTGTTGAAATGGAACCACTTCAATAAGAAGAGTAATGTCACCTACTGTATAGATGAAACACATTGGAAACACTGCAGTGCAGACAGTTATTTAACATTTTGTCAATGGAGCCACTCAGTACACTTTACATTTACATGCCCCACAGTAACTCAGATCAGTGAGCTTCAGCTAAGGGTAGTTTCTTTCAGAAGTGGTGACACTTGAAAAAAGATTAGTACATTAAAGGTATCCTGGATGTTGCACCATAGGGTGGTGAACAACAATCTGACATTGCCAGTTGGGTTTGCTATTACTGGAAATTAATGTAAGGGGTGTATTTCTTTATGCGCGTTATACACAAATGTTTTTGGTGAAACCGAGTTTATATTTCTGAAATAAACATTAAAGATAAGCTACAGTAAGGGAATCCTTGAAATTAGTTTAATAAAAGAGACTATAGAAACAAAAGAAACATTTAAACCAAAATGCATGTCTTATGTTTTGTAGACTGTCTGCTGAGTTGCTGCAGGTAAAATTGCTAACAGTTAAACATGAAAAGGAGGTAAACAGAGCATCTTTAGGGATAAACCTTGTAAGATATGTGACATGTTGTTACTTGGTTACTTAGTGAGGTTCTTTACTCAAAACCAATCTGACATTTATGTCATTGTCCTGGCTCTAACTATTCATCCACACAGACTTCTCTATAGAAGTAGAAAAGTCTGCTCAGCAAAAGGTCATTGTTAATAGTTGTGCCTCTCTCTTTTTCTTACCTTTCTTCGTCTTGTTATGATGTGGTCATAATGTTATCCCATTTCTCAACAACAAGACACCAACCTCCATTATTACTTCTGTAAACAGTGTGCTGTATGACATCAATATTCTCCTTCTGCGCATGAATTAATTGATGGAGTGTTCGGCATTTTGACATGTGCATTGCAGTGTCTTCATGAATGAAACTCCGACACATTTTACAAAGTTAAACTTTTCTAAAGTGTGGATTCACTGGTGACAGTTCAAAGCAGCTGACTGCCAGCAATGCTTCTCTCATAAGGTCACAGATGTCAGGCTTTTCTCCAGTGTGAGTACGTTGATGACATTTCAAGAGCCCTGGAAACTTGAAACTCCACACAAACTGGTCACAAGCTTTTCACTGGTGTGGAAATGGCAGTAACATTTTAAATCCCCAGAAATAAATTCTGACACTCTGGATTTATGGCCACAGGTGTAAAGCCTTTGTGGATACGTTGATGACATTTCAAATTCCTGAAAGACTTCAGTCATTTTTTCAGAATGGGTACAAATATATAAGGTTTGTTTCAAGTGTGGCTGCTTTTATTGCTCAAAATGTTCCCAGACGCATCACAGCAGTGTGGTTTGTACAGATTTGAGATGCTAATCCAGTTTTCCTCATCTTGACCTTTGCAGCTCTGGGTCTGTGAAGACAAAGTGAAAACAGCAAATGCAGCTGTATAAGAAGGAACACAAATGCAAAAGCATCCTGATCATGCAGGAAGTAGAGCCTGGTTAAAGTATAAATTTGTATAGGAGAAGGAGGATGATGGGACACATTCCCATTTCCAAATTGGATTTCAGACAAATTCCACCAGTTATTAAAAGCAACCCAAACAGATATTTGCATCCCATACCCTTCTGTTTTTCTTCATCCCAAATATATTGTAATCACAATTTAGGCTATGAGCTGAAAGCTTCTAAAAAATGGTTCATCAATATATCAAGTGGTTTTGTGGACATCTTTTTTATTTTGAGATGATCTTTTAGAAAGAAATTTATGCACTGATACTATGTACATTATTCATTTTAGTATGGGAAATTAAGACGAAAAAAGTTAGTGAGCTATAATCTGTCTGGGAAAGAAGATATGCTGTTTTCTTCTGTGCAGATCCGTTTGTCCTCTAACCTGGAGGATTTTACTGTTTGTGTTTCAGAGTTGCAGAAAGACAGCTGTGTCACTCAAGGCTATTTTTGATAAACATTTTGTTGGTAAGACAGATCGATTTTGTGTTTATGCTGAAAGTAGGAAAATTGTATTCTGTTATTTATGATTCTTGGAAATGGAATCGGAAAGTCAGAGCTTTGCAAAATCCTTGATTGGATGCATTTCTTTGATCCAAAACCTCAAAACAGGGAACAAATTACAGTTCTTTATATTAACAATGGAAAATTTATAGATGGTATACATTTTTAAAACTTGAAAAGTTATCTTTCTTCTGAGGTAGTATGTGAGGTTCTGGACAAATACAATTGTGTAGGAGGAAGAGCAAAAATTACCATTTGGCTTGTAAAGGTCGCTGACCTCTGGATTAAGACAGTTACAGACAACAATAACATTCACATTCAAGAAAAGTGAAGATAATATGATGGGAAGTCAGTTTGCAATGATGCTGTTGAGTTATGTTTATGAAACAAAAGAGACGATAACTGTGGTTTGTTTTCAACCTGGATGAGACAGATGGACTGCTGTCAAGGTAACTAAAATCCTAAATCTGCTTAAAAACCTGCCAGCAAACAATAGCTCTACTCCTCTGTGGTTTGGTCAGCACTGGCAGTTTCTATTTCCCCTCTAAAGCTGGTCTGGACTGAAACAATTTTTCAGAGCAGTAAAAAGGTTCGCAGAGCGGTAAGCCTGGCAAAAATGGGGCAAAATCAGAAAGGTTTAAAACTGCTCATCAGTGTAAAATAATATTCTGTTCATCAAACATGTTTAAAGAAACTATTCAGGTGACATTTGTACAGGATTATAAGCATGTCTAATGGAATCATACTAGTAATCCTGGCCAAGGCAGAGTCTTGCTTCTCACAAAGTTTCACAGTTTTGCACGATTCAGACTCACACAGTGTGGTGTTTTAAGTAGTAAGAGGTGGCAAAATGTGCCACTGGCAGACCAGACAGGAGGCTAGAGTGTAGGAACATCAACGGGACCTCCTGCTAGATTGATGACGAGAGACAAGTCCCACCAGCTCTCGAGGTCTGACCTGGATAAACCACTAAGAATTCATGAAAACATAAATAGTAAGTGTAGCATGTCTTTCAGTGTGATACATATAAGATATACATTTTATTCCTTCTTTTTAAGGTGGACAGAAAACAGCATTTTTCTGCTTTCTATATCCCTTTTTAACCCAAAGGAAACAACAAAAAAAGAAATCAAAGTTATTTCCTTTACTTCCCTAGATACACAAAAAAGTACTTCACATTATGGCCATCATTTTAGAACTGAAGCACAGTAGCATATAAAACTCCTGGAAGGTTTTATAGGAAATATGGGAAAAAACAAATTGTTACATAAACTTTAATGTTTTTATAATTGGAGAATTCTTGATCAGCCTGTAGATGAGTATATTAATACTCTAATTAATTAACTCCACAGCCCAAAGTTTCAGTGCAGTCTGTCTTTGCATCATTGAAGATGCCTGGCTCGATGCGCCTGCGTTTAACTTGGAACGGTCTGTTGGCAGAGTTGTTGTCGTTAGTTTTATGCGCTCTCTTTTTCTTTCCCACAGGAAGGTCTAGTGCTTCTGGGCTTTTTGTGTGTCTGTCCTCTCTTCTCAACTCCCAGTCTATCACACCTCATGGCTGCTCACACTAAGCCTGGGTATGCTGGAGGTTTCTTTGAGTTTTTTCTTTGAATTGTGGTCAAAGTTAATGACTACAATGGGCCAGCTTCATCTGGTAGATAACGTTTTACCTGGTATTTAACTGGTATTACAAATGTTATGGAACTATTACATTTAGACTGAACTGGACCGCAGGTTCTGGGATCTTAATCTGACAGTACGACTGCATTGTGCTGTAAATTTGATTGGTTTTAACTGAACTAGGACTAAACTGGATTCTATGTAGCAACATTCAAATCATATGCCTTGTAAAGTAAAGTAAACTAAACTTGAAACTGACTGTTTGTGGTTTGGATGTATCGATATGTGTTATGTCAGAGACAGTAAATTCTGTAAATTCATGTAAATAAAGATCTCATCGCTATTTTATTGTCCATGTCTATCCTACGATTAAAATGAATACAAATCTCAAAGGAAAAACACAGAAAGACTAAATCATGTTATAGACAAAATAATAAAATGAATTTGGAAAATCTGTAAAGAAAATTCGAGCCAAGTACGATGCTGTGCTGAGATGCTTGGATCGGGAATAATGGAGATCTTCTTTTTGCACTGGGGAGAAACTCTAACCCTAACCCAGACAAATATTAAAGCAAAAACTACGAAGATATAAGGTAGCCTTAATTCATAATCTGAGATATACCATGAGACATTAGGTCACTCATTCCTCTGAATTAATGATGGTGATGTATACAGTTATTCCAATCCTGCTGCTAAAGGAAAGATCCTAGAGTGGTTTTTGCTTTTGACTCATAAGTCCTCAACAAAATCATAAAGGAGAGAAAATAAGCAACAAACCTGAACTGAGAGTAAGGAGAACATTTATCAAGAATGATTTTGTTTTTGTAATACATATCTGTTACTGCACGTAAACAGGGAGTGATGAACGAAAATTGCTTTTGCAAATGATGAATGTAATCTTTTTTTTTAATAAATTACTGATCCACTGGGCCACTGCAACACCCTCATTGGGTGATGCGTGCACTTACTTCTTGTAGTAATTAGAAGCTGCTCAATAAACAGCAAAGATGATTGTCAGAAAATAAATGGACAGACAAGTAAAAAGTAATTTCTGGGACACAGGCTATGATGAAGATTGAAATAAGCAAACACATAACTTCAATGGGTTCCACTAACAAATATTAAAACCATCTTCGTGTAACTAGGCAGAAGACCGTTGCTTTTAGACCCAGCTCTTTCTACTCAATGAGAAAACCTGAATACAGCAGATGAAACACCTATCCATCTATCCATCTCCTTCTCCCTCCTTCCTTCGCTTGTGAATATACTCCTTCTCTTTGGGCAAAGACTGAACCCTTTTTCCGGTTGAAAAGCACAGCCTAAGTCTGAGAGGAACTGATTCTATACAATCTGCAACAAACTGGCAGAAGAGGACAACAGAACCACAACATATACAAAGAGCACGGATGAGACACCGAAGTTTCCAAGCCTAACACCCGGAACATATGACAATGCCTTCTATAAACACCACCAACAGGACTGGAGACAGGGACAGCTCTGGAAAGGTCCAACCTGTGTTGGGAGCAAGCTCAATTTTGTGCCAAAAATATGGACACAGCAATTGTTTTAGGTGTACAAGGTAAATAGATCTTAAAAGCATCCCATCACATTGTACTCCCACTACAGAATGTACCATGGGACAACCAGATCCACAAAACCAATGTGGACCAATAAAATTCTCATGACCCCATCAGCATCTTAGTTAGAGTTAATATCTGGTTCACAGTTCCACAGCTAGGACAAAAGCCACATTATTCCCGAATCCAAAGGTTCGACAATCAGTCTGGGCAACATTTCAATGACCTATAGTAAATTTGTCCAGGGAGACTAAGCAGTACGATCCCTAGATAGTTGGAATGTTCCCTTTTCTTTTAAAGGGGACATTAAAACACATTTGAACCAAACATACCAATAAAATTGGCATTAAAATAAAGAGAAGCTAAATAACCCTCCTGGTTTCATTAGTAGATTAATTCTCTGTTCTTCTCAACAGCAACACTATGGTGAATAAATGCAGAATTGTGTAGTTAAAAGTATGTCAATCCACAGTTTAAAATAATCAAACAGACATTTTTTTATTCTACACAAATATATTTTAGAGTTTGCATACCTTGGATTGGCAGGGAATTTATGAGTGTATTGTGCTCACTATATTTGGTCCCTATATTTATGTTTAAATTCTGTCTTATACGCCCTTGAGGGCTGGGCATACTGAGGTATGCAAGACACAAAAATAATAAAATAGTCATTCATTCATTCATCTGGTGTGTGCCTTCATCTCCCAGAGCACAATTCTTCCATCACTTACCAAGAGTGTTACTTTTTTGTTTACTGGGAAAATAAACCAGTTTGACAGCTGAACTGTCTTACTGACATGGCATCACAGTCAGAGTTTCTGGACACTCTGTTCTGAGTCTGACAACAAGGGTGAAAACAAAAGTTCTGGCAGCAGTAATTCAAAAAAAAAAAAAAAAAAACTTATTCCATAGTGGGTTAACAAGTTTTCTTAGTGGAGACAGTTGAGTGGAGACAGCGGGCTGCACGGTGGCGCAGTTGGTACTCCCGGCCGGGGGTCTTTCTGCATGGTTTGCATGTTCTCCCCATGCATGCGTGGGTTCTCACCGGCTACTCCGGCTTCCTCCCACAGTCCACCACATGACTGTTAGATTAACTGGTCTCTCTCAATGAGTGTGTGCATGGTTGTTTGTCCTGTGTGTCTCTGTGTTGCGCTGCCATGGATTGGCAACCTGTCCAGGGTGTACCCCATCTCTTTCTCATAGACAGCTGGACATAGGCACCAGCTCCCCTATGACCCACTATGGAATAAGCGGTATAGAAGATGAATGAATTTAAAAAAGTAGCATAAGAGTAAATGAGCAGATATGACACACTAAAGAACATTTAAGGAAATGTGGAGATGAGCTGAGAGAGATGTGTATGAAGGAGGGTGAATCAAGGGAAAATAAAGATCCAATAAAATCCCCATGGCCTGTAACACTAGGTCAGAGATAAATGAGGCAGTGGTAGGCAAGAAGCACAGAGTTCAATGCAGTGTTGGCTGAACATATAATACACAGAAGACAGCAAAGGAGTAAGACAATTTAGTGAGGAGAATACAACCAGCATGAAGTTTATGTTTTTGGAAGTTCATTCCCATCACCATATCTACTGTTTGCTCTGGAAGAGATGCAAAGTGACACACCTGCAGTGAGATGCAGCTGTTCTCATGGAGAGTGGAGACAGTAGAGGAGATCCCACTGAGCACATGCACCTAAACATCATAATCTGGAGAACAAGGTGGTCTTCTGTGGTCACAGTTACAATTATTCAGACTTTGTGCTGAAAAGGTGGCACTGACTAACTATCTATCTATCTATCTATCTATCTATCGATCTATCTATCTGTACCTGCTTGAAAAAACAGCAGCCATGGTTTATTTGTTAATTGTGGCTTAAATCCACTTAAAACCAGACACTGGTTTACATACACTGTATAAAAAGATAAAATTTTTTTTTCTAACCAAATTGGGATTAAAGAGGCAAGTTAAACTGGAGCATAATTTTTGTTCATTTTGTAAGAAAAAACAGCAACTACAGAATTATTTTACAAGCTGATAAATTTGCTGTTGTAATTGTCAAAGCGGAAAACTCTATCACACACCCCCAAATGTTTAGCCATCAGATTAAAATATTTTCTCTTTTCTTTATATAAAGTATATGTTTATGGTCAGCTTCAATTTATAATCTTACACAAAATAATAGAACATCCTTAGATGTTTGGGTTTTCATTTGTGTTTGTGTTTTGATCATTTCCTTGTTGTCTAATTTCGTTTGAAAGGTCTTGACATGTTTAGTTCATTTCTCAGTTTTCAATATTGTTAGATGTTTCCGCATAGGTTCATTCTTTTAGGTTTAGTTTCTTATTGATTGATTTCTTTTGTTCAGTTCTTTGTGTATTTTAGTTTATCTTGTAGATCAGTGTTTTGGTTTGTACCTTCCCTTGTGTCTATTTTAGTTCCCTCTGTGTTAATTACTCACCTTTCCTCAGTTTCCCTGTTTTGCTCTCCACCACAGCTGTTCCATATAAATGCTCTCTGGTTGTCATAGTTTATTGCTAGTTCTTCCTGTTACTCTGCCTGTGCTTCATGTCCTGTTCTTCTTGTTCAAGCCCTGCAAGTTTTTCTGTTTTTGCTATGAATCAGGAAAAGGCAGACCCAAGATTCAGCCAGACACAGTACTGAAAGTTTAAAAGGTTTATTCAGCCACAGGAAAACGTTACACAGGTAACACTCCTCACAGCTTCCAGGAATCACTGAGGCAGAAAGAGGGATTAGTGACTTGTAGTCTCTCCAGATTTTGCAGGGATCAGAAAAGCCACTAACCTGCTTTTGTCTTGAGTGGAACTTGAAACCCAGAGGGGAAACCTCAGTGGGCGGCAGGTGGTGATCTCCACAGCACAGGTAAGAAGTGAGTCCAGGCTGAATAATCCGAGGGCTAGGCTGGCTCAATAATCCAAGGACAGAAACAGGGTCAATGATCAAGTCGGGGCTCCAAGAAGGGCTTGACCTGAGAAACGTGGAACGTGGGGTGAATCCTCATGGAGTTGGGTAATCTCAGTCGTACAGCGACATGGTTGATGATCTTGGAGATTGGGAAAGGTCCAACAAATCGGGGTGCCAATTTCCAGGATTCTACCCTTAATGGGAGGTCCTTGGCAGAGAGCCAAACTTTCTGACCCACCTGGTAGGGGCAGGGATCCGTCGCCATTTTTACTCCCTGGCCTGTAAGATAGTGAGAAATTAAAACGACCAAAAAACAAAGCCCACCTAGCCTGTCTGGGGTTTAGCCGTTTAGCTGATTTCAGGTACTCCAAGTTCTTATGGTCAGTCCACACCATAAATGGCTCCTTAGTCCCCTCCAGCCAATGTCTCCACTGTGTCAATGCCAACTTGACAGCCAATAACTCTCTGTCTCCCACGTCGTAATTCCGCTCAGCCTGTGACAGAGTCCTTGAAAAGAAGACACATGGGTGAACACAATCATCCTCACTTCTTTGGTTTAATACAGCTCCGACCCCAGTGGTTGAGGCATCCACCTCCACGATAAACTGTCTCTGGGTCAGGAAACCATAACACTGGAGCTGACGTGAAGAGTTGCTTTAACCTATTGAAGGCCTTCTCTGCATCCTTATTCCACACAAATTTCACCTTGGAAGAGGTAAGAGCATTTAGGGGAGTAGCAACCAGGCTGTAATTTCTAATAAACCTTCTACAAAAGTTTGCGAAGCCCAGAAATCTTTGAAGCTGCTTGCGATCAGTTGGAACAGGCCATTCCAATATGGCCTTAACCTTGGAGGGGTCAACAAGCACTTGATCTGGGGAAATGATGAAGCCCAAAAAGGAAGTGGTAGTTATGTGGAACTCACATTTCTCTGCCTTGACGAACAACTGGTTTTGAAGAAGACGCAGGAGAACAGCTCTGACATGTTTTCTGTGGGTTTCCAGATCTTGAGAATAAATCAGTATGTCATCAAGATAAACAAATACGAATTGACCCACCATGTCTCTTAGAACGTCATTGACCAATGACTGAAAAACTGCAGGAGCGTTAGTAAGTCCAAATGGCATGACTTTGTATTCATAATGGCCCGTAGGCGTGTTGAAAGCCGTTTTCCACTCATCTCCTTCTCTGATTTGGACCAGATGATATGCATTCCTTAGATCCAGCTTAGAAAATATCTTGGCTCCATGGATCTGATCAAAAGCTGTGTTCATGAGTGGTAAGGGATATCTATTTTTAACTGTTATCTCATTAAGGCCTCTATAATCAATGCATGGTCTCAATGAACCATCCTTCTTCCCAACAAAAAAGAAACCAGTACCTGCAGGAGAGGAAGAGGGCTGAATGTGTCCTGCCTTTAATGCCTCATCAACATAACTCTTAATGGCCCTGTGCTCTGGACCAGACAATGAATAGGTTCTGCCTTTAGGGGGTGATGTGTCAGGAAACAAATCAATAGCACAATCATAAGGTCTATGGGGTGACAGAGCTGTGGCCTTGATTTTATTAAAAACCTCCTTTAAATCATGGTATTCTTGCGGTACCTTGGATAAATCCGGATAGGTCTCCTCAACCTCATTCTCCACACTGACCTCCGTAGCAGCAGACAAAAGACAGTCAGCAGAACATGACTCAGACCAACTCAAAACTTCTTTTTTCTTCCAGTCGATGTGAGGGTTGTGTTTCTGCAACCAGGAGGTCCCTAGGACTACAAGAAGTTCAGGTGAATTAATTATCATGAAAGTTACTTTTTCTTGATGATTACCTCCAACTGTTAAGGTAATCTCCTCCGTCCTGAGATGTGAATTGTTCATGCTGTGACCATCCAAAGCTAGCACGTTTCTTGTGTCAGCTGACGGAATAAGTTTTATGCCGTTCTTATTTGCAAATGTTTCATCCATGAATTCAGGATCTGCTCCTGAATCAATAAACACGGCCCCCTGGAGAGACAAAGAAGAGGTTTGAAAATGGGCAGGAAACAAGAAGAAGGAGGCAGATAGATGACTTCGGCTCAGTAGAGACCTCCCTTCCTCTGCTTAGCCTGTCCTTTTAGTGGACACCTGAGTGCTAAATGTCCTTTCTCTCCACAATAAAAACAGAGCTTGAATCTTCTCTGACGATCTTTCTCCTCAGGGGTAATCTTGGTTCTGCCCAGTTGCATGGGCTCACAATTCTCATTTTCCTCAGTGAGAGGTGACCGGCTCCTTCTCTCATGCCGGTGTGCAGAACCCTGAGTTAATGATGAGCGACCCTCCTCGTGTCGCTTCTCCCTCCTTCTCTCTGCCAGCCGAATATCAATGCGAGCAGCCAAATCCTCGAGTTGTTTCAGGAAAGAAGGATAGTCACGGGGACGCTATCTCATCCTTGATGTCTTTGTTTAATCCTTTCATGAATGCATCCATTTGTGCTGCCTCATTCCAACGGCTCTCTGCAGCCAACAAATGAAAGTCAATTATATAGGTCGAGACAGGTTGATCACCCTGTTTGAGGGACAATAATCCTCTTGTGGCCTCACGACTTAGAATGACCAGGTCAAAAACTCGAATGAGTTCCTTGGAAAAAGTTTCATAAAGATCACAAGATGCAGACCTGTTATGCCATTCAGCAGTTCCCCACTGTTTTGCCTTTCCTGCTAGCAGAGATATAACAAACGCCACCTTGGAACGTTCAGTGGGAAAGGATGACGGCTGAAGCTCAAAATGAGTTAGAAAAGCTCAACATTGGTCTGAGTCTCCCTTGAACATCTCAGGCGGAGAGAGGCATGGCTCCCTTACCTCTGCTGTTGTCCGTGTTACTTGGGCGTGGTTTCTTTGTTACGGTGGCAGCTCGGAGACAAGATTGCCAGAACGTAATGTGGAAATTATTTCCTCCATGGCGGAACCCAACCAGGAAAGGGTCTCATCAACGTGGGTACGCCACTGTTGTGCTGGCGATGGGTCCATTTTTGGCCAGATTTTTCTGCTATGAATCAGAAAAAGGCGGACCCAAGATTCAACCAGACAGTACTGAAAGTTTAAAAGGTTTATTCAGCCACAGGAAAACGTCACACAGGTAACACTCCTCACAGCTTCCAGGAATCACTGAGGCAGAAAGAGGGATTAGTGACTTGTAGTCTCTCCAGATTTTGCAGGGATCAGAAAAGCCACTAACCTGCTTTTGTCTTGAGTGGAACTTGAAACCCAGAGGGGAAACCTCAGTGGGCGGCAGGCGGTGATCTCCACAGCACAGGTAAGAAGTGAGTCCAGGCTGAATAATCCGAGGGCTAGGCTGGCTCAATAATCCAAGGACAGAAACAGGGTCAACGATCGGAACAAGAGGCGTCAGGCAAGGGGCAGGCAGAGGCATAAACCAGATACAGGAAACAAGGTCGACAACCAAAATCCAAATAGTGCGACAGGGAGCAGGCAGAGGCATAAATCCAAAAGGCAAGGCAAGGTCAAGAACAATGATCAGACAGGAAGGAACGCTAGATATCTACTCACACGAATGGCTTTCAAAAATCTGGCACCGTCTGCTTGTCAGAATCGGTATATATCAGGGAAGACACAGGTGTATGGCATGCCACCGATTGCACTGCACAGCAGCTTCCACCAGGTGCATCTAATCTGCTGATTGCAGCCAGGGAGACAGGGTAGAGCAGACGTGCCAGAATCTTAACGGTTTTATTAATTAAAATCTACAACATGCTCAATCTAAGTTAATGTCTACGCTTAGGTCCAAATCTCAGCCTACAAAACTTGCCACTAATGTTAAATACTGTCAGATCTAAAATCAATAAAAAGGAGTTAGGTAACCTGGACCATTCATGTATATTTAGGCATGAAATTTCACACAATTAGTTAAAAATTTTCAACAGAATATCATGTCTTTGAATAAAGTACAACAGTAATAGAGAAAAAATGAGTTCTATGTATGTCAAGCCACAGCAATAGTCATTCCTTCACAGAGAAACTGAGAGCTAACAGAGAAAGCAGACTGAGGGAAGCTGCACTAACTCAGTTTCTGCTCTGTTATTGGCTTTGTAGCTGTGACGAATCCTCAATGTAATAACATCAAAACGCTCCTCAATGTCTAATTAAAACATTCAGACTTCATAGGATGGGGACTGGTGCTTAAAGGTCAACTGTCACTAACAGAGACTACTGACAAGAACAGCAACTCAAACAATATCTAAGCTGCTGTTTTGAACTACAGGGCCCTGCTCCACAGCTGTCACACCTTCTTGAGATGGTCACATGTAGAAGAAAATCTAATCATTCATGCTTAACTGAAACTGACTTCTGGGAGAAGCCATTTAGAAAGTAAGATTTTATTAAAGCTAACACTAAAATGTAATAGAACTAGTATTTTAGCAAAGAGAAAGCTAGCAATGAAGAAGAGAGCACATTAATCTTGTTATTCATCTCACTCAACCCAGCAAGGATCATTTTGTCAAACCTCAGAATAATAGAATATGCATTGGCTCACCTGAATGAAGGGCACCCCCAAGGCTCAGTGGCCACCGGTCGCACACTCTGGCTGGGCTCCAGCTTCAGGATTGCAATCTCTCATGGGAAGAAGCGCTACACACAGTTGTTCAGCATCACTGTCTCTGCATTACAGCTCACACAGCAGCAACACAAATAGGATAATTTCTCAGACAATTTATGGTTTAGGCCAGAGGAAGACCCAGGACACGCTGGAGGGACCATGTTTCTCACCGGCCTGGATGGATGGATGGAAGTTATCATTTAAACAGATGTTTTCTTCTATGTACTGAAACTTAAAAACTAAGTGAGCAAATGAACACATACAGTGAAAGTATTGGTATGATTTTAACCTTCTGACATTTTGTTGTTACATAAGCATAATTGATGTATTTTATTGAAATTTTATATGATGAACACAAAGTACTGGATCATTGTGAATTTGAAGGAAAGTTTTATTTTTTTTTTACAACTACAAATCTAAAAAGTGTGGCATGAACAAGTTTGTATGAAAATAAGCAAAGATTTGCACCAATGTGTTGCCTAATTTTAGTTCTTAACACAAGTGTTACGTTTACTTTCTTAGATATACTTCATAGTTATTCATGGCAACAGCAGAATGGAATTATCACTGTTGGTGTCTTTGTTGTTGTGAGTTTAAAAGCAAACAGTGTTTAATGATGGATGGCTGATGGATTGAGACGACATTAGAAATGTTAGCCAGTATTTTAGGAATTCTTAGGTTCAAAGCTAACCTGTTATTTGATGCAATGTTTTTTGAACTTGTTTAAAATATCAAGGAGCAATGTTCACTGTTGCAGCATCCATGTCTGATCTCTCCATAAAACAACAAAGCAACCACAAACTCTAAGCTTTTCAGTTAAGAAGAGAGGTTATGGTGACCGTGACTCACTGCTAAAACCTCATTTCTCCTGGTCACACTGAAATCCAATAGAGAAGCATAACACAATACCTCTTGGAGAAAGCAAAACAGATAAAATGGACTGAACCTTTAGAGGTTACTGAGCTGATTCACACTGGGGTTTACCAAGATAGCATCTAAATTATCTGAATCAGAAGAAGAAAAACATCAGAAAGTAACAAAGAAAAACATTGATTTTCTCTAAAGAAAAATAAGAAAATTAAGAAAATTGTTTCTGCCTACAATTGTTAGACCTAGGGAGCTAAACTGCTTATATCAATTTCACAAAGTGTTGCAATTCTTTCATTGGCTGCAGTTAAAAACCCTAAAAGTAAATAGATTTTTTTATGTTTGAAAAGAATTACATTATTGGCAGGAGGATAGACTACAGGGAAGCAATTTTCATAAAGACTGCAAATCTGTACAAATTAACATCTGTAGCAACCTCCACAAATTAATAGTTTGCATATCCCTGTTTTATATTATCCCTGTATCGATAATAAATCTCTACATTTGGTGTTCTCCCATGGTATTTCACAAGGTTGGGACGTGAAGACAGAGAGGGATCTTTGACCATTTCTCTTCACACAGGCTCTTTGGAATGCCCAGAGTCCTTGGTCTCCTCACTTTAGTCCATATATGAATATATTAGCCAAGACCTACAGCATGCGCTGTGGCGGTTCGCAGCCGAGTGTGAAGCGGCTGGGATGAGGATCAGCTCCTCCAAGTCCGAGGCCATGGTACTCGACCGGAAAAGGGTGGCTTGTCCTCTTCAGGTTGGAGGGGAGTTCCTGCCTCAAGTGGAGGAGTTTAAGTATCTCGGGGTCTTGTTCACGAGAGAGGGAAGAATGGAGCGGGAGATCGACAGACGGATCGGAGCGGCTGCCACAGTAATGGGGGCGCTGTGCCGGTCCGTTGTGGTGAAGAGAGAGCTGAGCCGAAAAGCAAAGCTCTCAATTTACTGGTCGGTCTACGTTCCTACCCTCACTTATGGCCATGAACTTTGGGTCATGACCGAAAGAACAAGATTCTGGATACAAGCGGCTGAAATGAGCTTCCTCTGTAGGGTGGCCGGGTACTCCCTTAGAGATAGGGTGAGGAGCTCGGCCATCCGGGAGGGGCTCGGAGTAGAGCCGCTGCTCCTCCACATCGAGAGGAGCCAGTTGAGGTGGCTCGGGCATCTATACCGGATGCCTCCTGGACGCCTTTCTCGGGAGGTGTTCCAGGCACGTCCCACCGGGAGGAGGCCCAGGGGACGTCCCAGGACACGCTGGAGGGACTATGTCTCTCGGCTGGCCTGGGAACACCTTGGGCTCCCCCTGGAGGAACTGGAGGAGGTGTCTGGAGAGAGGGACGTCTGGGCGTCTCTGTTGAGTCTGCTGCCCCCGCGACCCGGTCCCGGATAAAGCGGAAGACGACGAGTACGAGTACGAGTGAATATATTATCTGTGATTTAGGTCAGGGGAGTCAGATGGCCATGCATGAATGTTGATCTTGACTCTGGTGAACCATTTTTGTGTTGATTTGGCCAAATATTTTGAATCATTTCTCTTTGGAAGAACCCAGGGAAAACCTGTTTTTAGTCCACCAGATTTTATATAGAAATGTTCTGGTATTGCAGCTCCAGCAACTAAGAGTCCAGGATACCATTCACTCTAAATCTGTGCAGCCACAGTCTTGACAGAATTCAGTGATGAAGAACCTTTGGCTTTAATAGGTTTGGTTGAGGCGATGTAGTTCCCTTTTTTAAACAGTAGGTGGCTCTGCAGATTAAATCTGCCTGTATTCTAAACTAGTAGCAGAAGAAGAGTATTTGCTGTAAATGTGTTTCTAATAAGATTTTAACTACAAAGTTTTAAATTCTTTAAAAGTGTTACCTTTCAGCTAGTTTTACAAGTCTGCCAACCAAATTTTTTCTTCTGCATTCATATTCCACCATGGATATGCTTGTAAAAGCTAACATGCTCTTTAACTCTACCTTGCTGCTCTTGTGCCAGTGATGCTTCGCATGGACCATTAAAAACATGGGGTTGTGCAAGACCAGCCCCACGAAACAGTGCAGTCCCATCTGTTGCAAGACAATGGGACTAAAATAGCAAGTATAAACCAAGTTCTCTGGGCCTTCAGTAGAAAAACAGGGCCCACAGAATCACCTCTCTGTACTTTACAGTGGCCATGATCTATGATTTTGTTTTTCAGAACAAAGTATATTCCTTTTAAAACATTTAACCTTGGTAGCTGTGGAGTTAGAGTTTCTTTTACCTCCCTTACCATCCTCCTCACGGCTCGATTGTAACAGTTGTCTTTGACTAAAAGAAATAGGCCTTTGCGTCACAGTTACAGTCCAAGGAAACAGAAAGATAAAGAGCATTGAGTCAAAGTTCCTGCAATTTCTCAACTTAGAAAAAGTTATTCATTTAAAAAACACATGACATTATTTTATAGGAATTGATAAATGGCATTGAGTGTGATTTGTCTTAAAAACAATTCTTCTATAGTGTGGGATTCTTTCCCCAATGAATAAATGTACTCCAATTAAAGGTCACATCTAAGTTTTTTGTGAGAAATTGCTGCTAAAATACAAGATTATTTGAAGACTTTTAACACATCTTTGGCATGGGTGGCAATAGGCGATCAGGCCCCAATTTACCCCTTTTTTTTGGGGGGGGGGGACAACAAGTGATCAAGGCACAATATAATTATAGTGAGATGTCTGATGTGGCACAAAAGTACATAGTTTGGCACTGCATTGTGAAGACTTTTTGTTTGTATGATGCAAAAACATCAAAATGACAGCGATAGAATCTGATAACACAGTGTCACTAAATGTGATAAATGCTGAAAACTAGACAAAGGCAAGGAAGGAGTATGGGACTGTAGCGTGCAACTGTGAGATGGAGTGAATGGAGAGGAGGAAATGGGTTAAACAAAGGCTGGAGAAAAACTAGCCCAAAAAGGAAAGAGAGAAACTAAAGGCATGTAAATATAATTGATTGTTATTGGATTTGGCTGGATTAGTGGACAGGGAGATTTAAGCATTTCTGCTAAAAATAAGCCTGTCAAGTGCAGGCAGGAAACTGAAAGCACCTCAAACAGATCTTTGTTTTAGTTTTTCGTGAAGCCTGGCTCATGCCGATGCTTTGGTTTCCTATCTCAGTCGAGATTCCAAATGAGTCGAGCTGACATTATACAATGATGTGGAAAACACTGCGAATCCCTAGTTAGTCAGATATAATCTTCATTTCCTGCTGCAACCCTGCTGCAGGGTGGCAACTTTCATAAATCACATTAAATGTTAATACATTTAATAGTAACTGACTGGGCCAACAAAAGCAGAGCCAAAATAATGATCTGTATGTCATGATTACATGTGCAAATTAATCACAGATCATAACAGGGAAATAGAAAATAAAAAAATCTACACTGAGTTTAAGTAGTGTTCTTCAATCAGTTACCGGAGTCTAGCTGCATGTTTGAAATGCAAACTAGGCTGAAGGAGTTGTTCAAGTCTGATATATGAGCAAGAGAGGACAATTGAAATGGGAAAAAAAACTTTTTATTGATTGCACATCATTAATGACTATAACGTTTGTTTTCAGCTTTGCAGATTTATTGCAAGTTTACCACGCAGAGACCTCATTGGCAGCTTTTAAGAGAAAAGCAACTGGTGACAAATCATCCATTTTTCGGAAAAGCTCTCACATCTTCATTGCAAAGAGAGTCTCCGATATTGGTTCACAAGTGTATCGCTTCATTTGTGTTTCTCCCTTTTATCAACTATATGGCGGTGACAGTATGTGTCTACCAAACCATCATGATATCTACCATATTTAAATATTCACACAGTCATAAAGAAAATCAACCAAAACAGGTGGACACTGTTTTTCCTTTTTTTTTTTTTTCTTTTCCTTAAGCGCTCTAATAATATTTCCAGCCCATGAGATAAGACAAAATGCAAAACTGGGTTCATCAGAAAAGGTGAGCTGAGATTTTAGCAAAAGCCAACAAAAATGCCTGATTTTGTTTCACACATAGAGGGAAGGTTTCACAAATGCACAGCTATGTTGTCAAAGAGGTCCTAACAAAACTTTGGAATCACAATTTTTGTGTTTTCTCAAATAGTCAAGTCAAGTTTATTTATATAGTGGTCTTCAGGCACAAGGCAGTCAAAGCACTGTACACAAGGAAAAACATTACAATGATACAGAAAATCAAACACCGAAAAAACAAATCAAATCCTTGAGGGTTTACTGGTAAGAGCTGGTTCTAATCCAATCTTTCTAATAGAGGTAATTAGCTCATAAAGTCCTCTGTGGTAAGGAATTAATCCGGTGCTAGAAGAAAAATTATAATATTAATCCTTGAGGTCACTGGTATGAGGCAGTTGTGGTCCCATCATTCAAATGGTAACAGTCATGGGCGCTCACTGAAGTCTAAGTAGAGAAGCTGGGTCACTGGTATAAAACAGTTTTAGTCCAAACTTTTAAAATACTAATAATGTTTGGCTTTCACTGGTATGAAATAGTTGTAATACAATCCTTCCAAGAAATCTAAAAATCTCCTGTCATTGGTGTAAAAACAGCTTTAGTCCAAATTTTCAAATACTAATAATATTTGGCTTTTCTGGTAATCCTTCTGAGAAATCTGAAAATCTATGAAAAGTAATGAAATCACACATTTAGCTAAAGTAAGATAGGATGAAAAAAAATCATAGTACAAAAAACCTCAGCAGGGGTAAGCAACACACACATAAGTAAAGATAAAGCAAGGGTACGGTGGAATCTTGAGGGTGTGAATATATAAAAGTCTGAGTGTGTTTGCAAGCATTAGACTGTCAACACTGATAGAAGCACCATTGTCCTTGAGAAGAGAGGTGGAAGTTTCATCAATCGGCCGCATAGTCCTATCAGCACACAGCTGGTAGGGGAGTGCTGGGGAAGAGCGTCGTCTTTATATAACATTAAGGAGATATTTTGTCGATAGACAGTTAGCAGAAGTTGTCAAGGCCACATTGGGGAACCAGATTTAGAAAAACAATAAATGTTGTGGTTCAGACAGTTGTGAATTTCCAACTACCTTAACAGTTTTACTGGTGTGTCTCAATTGCAAATCCAAATAGCCAAATTTCTGGTACTTTCCATAGATCTCGAGCGTACAACTTCTCCAAGATTATATCTTTTAACCTCTGAGTCCAACCGCTGCCAGGCTGCGATTCTGTTCAAGAATCGTGTCCAGCTTGCGATTCTGCTCTCTTTTCGGTGTTGATCGCTCTACAGACTCCATCCAACATCGCAGGCAGCTTTTGAACGCTTTGAACAGCCGCCCACGTTTTGCGAATCACTCGAGAAGCCAGGTAACCACCAACTCCAAAAAGTAGAAATCCTGTTATCAAAAGTCCAAATATGTACACATCTTCTATGTCCGCGATCGACATCGTAGTCAGGCACACAATCTTCCACTGCTGCCAAGAATCCATTGTGTATCCAGAGAAGAATGTCCCGCCTGGACAAGAGGGTCTCCTTTACCCTGTCTTCCCGTCGAAACAAATATGATCAATGGAACAAAGGTTTCATGAATTTTAAACAATGTTTAAAGAATCTCTCTTCAGTGTAAAAGTACCATGTTCAGGTTTCTTAAGCCCAAATTGTTTAGATTTTAAGTTAAAAAGATAAACTGTATCCCAGATGAAAATGATATACCAACTTTATCCATGTGTGGTATTCTCAGTACCTGAAATGATGCTAGATAAACAGACAGACGGACAGATAGATACCAGCTTTTGATGTTTAAAAAATTATTCACACATCAACACTGAGCAGAGGTTCTGGATGATTAACCTATTATTTTCCAGTTTTCCATCTCCTTTTATTATTATAACAAAATGGGTAAAAAATAAGACAGACAGACAGACAGACAGACAGATTTGGACCTTTTTATTAACCTAAATGTCATGGTGGAAGAATCAAAAGCATCACACGAATAGGAGGGCATATTCTTTGCTTAACTCTTCTTCCACAGGTCAGTATCGTCTCCGTTCCACATATTAATGTAGTTCAGAGGATGAATAGATAACAGGTGATTATGAGACATATCCTGATTCCATATACAGCCCATATCTGACACAGAAATACAAGAAGGACAAAACTGGAATGAGTGGGAATGACTTGCGCTTACTGTGCCTACTAAAAATCTTGGCAGTGCTGCCAGGGTGACAGCTCACCCCTGAGGTACATTGAAAAGTATTGAGTCACAGCTTCATGAGCAGTCTCTCCAGGATCCTTACTCTGAATAGGTTTAAAGTGCTCTTGTATCTATCAATGACCACATCCCACACTATGATCCTTTCCTGAGGGTCACCTCAAAGTAGGGCAATATCAAGTTGTGGTAGCAGTTTTCTCTTGACTATTTCACCCTCCAGCATGAAACACAAACTGACTATCAGATGGACTTCTGATATTCAGTAAATGAGTCACATTTATTAGGAAGTCAGTGTGGGTGAGAACAACAAAGGGAACATGATCATAAACTGACAACATAGCAATTTCTTTCTCTAAAAACGCATATCGCAGTAAATATGAGTTCATGTTTAAATAATAGACTTAATTTTAACTTGACAAGCTCTTCATTATCACTACACCTTTTTTCCCCTAGCAAGCTTTCTAATGCGCTGGTTGGTGAGGAATGTCCTGCTGCTGCTACTGCCTGCAGCGCTTTACAAGATTAACGTGTGCTCTTGTTGCTTCAGAGTGAGGAATGAAAGCTTCTCAATGAGCCCAAACAGCGATAATCATCGTAGAATTTACTGCCCATTGTTTATGTGTCCACAAAACACACAAACACTCAAAGACAGACACAAAACAGGCCTCTTTAACAGAGTTGCTAGTGTTGACTTACAAAGCCAGACAGAGCTGAAGCTGCGGATTACTCAAAGCTTGAGCCTCAAGTGTTCAGTACTGAAAATTATAAATATTTCTCACTCAGCAAACCTCAAATTATCTGAAGGCAGAAAACCAAAATAAAGTTGAGTTTTGTGCAGAGAGGACCTATGCAGGACACATACTTTGCGAAAGAATTCAGGTTCACTACAAATGGAAAGTTATTTTATTAGGATGTTATATAGGGCAACACAAATTATTGTATACGTGTAAATGGATATTATGACCCAAAACACTTGCAAATGACTTGCGATTGCGGCAAAAGGCTCAGTGATTAATGTTTTCCTTGACCATTCTGTTGGTTTTGGTAAACTAACAGATCCATCATCTAAAAATGGTAGGTTTGCAGTTGTCCCAACCTCTTTCTATGTTCAGATCATGGATTGAACAGAGCTCTGTAAAATGTTAAAGGTTGGATATTGTTTTAGAACCTAACCCTGCTTTAAACTTCTAAACTTCTTCCTGACCTGTCTGCTGTGGTCCTTGTTCTTTGAGATGGTGTCTGGTCACTAATGTTCTCTAACAAACCTTCATAGAACAGCTGGATTCTGAGTTAGTTACAGACGGAGGCTCATTTAGGGGTGTCTGAGTAAAGGCAGCTAAATTCAGATGTATGCCACACTATTAAAGGTTTGACCTTTTTTAAAAGTTGTAAACCATGTCTTATTTTTCTTACACCTTCTTGTTATGCACTACTTTGTGTTGGCATGTCACATAATATCCTAATTAAATACATAAAAGTTTAAAATTCAGCAGGTTAAAAATGCAGCAGGTGAAATTTCTGTTCAATATTTAAACACCCACACAATAAATAAGTAAAATAAGTGTTTCACTTTTTGCATTAATCCAACCTAATCAAAGGTTAATTTCTGGAGCCAACATTAAAATGTTTTACATTACCTTGTCAGCTATTTCTGTCTGGATTTGGGCTTTTCGCCAACAGCTTAATATACTGATGGATAAAAAATTTCATTTGTGGCCTGAGTACAAGAGATGAGACTTCTAGTTGTCTCATCAGTTAGAACAAAGACAAATTGGGAGGCTGATTACTTGTTCTACTCTGTTACAAAGAGTGTGTAATTGTTAAAAGTGTTTTTCGCAGTTCTTTATCATTTATTGTCACAAAATAGTTTTGGATGGTTGGACATTTCTGGGGAAAAAAGAAAGATGTGCAAAAGCTTTAAAATTATGATTTTTTTTATTGCAGCAACATGATCTCAGGATTTAATTTCAATACTTTTGTTCTTGCTTCACTGGAGACAGTTGTTAACAGTTGTTGCACATAGTTGAAGCATACAGGTTGGCCAATCTTCTTTATGGAAAAAATCCCATTTTGCGTCTGGTGAAGCATATCTGTGCTGATTTGGCCCAATGTTTGGGATCAATATCCTGTGGAAAAGAACCCATGAATACTATTCTCTGATTTATTATTTAAAATACCCTGCTAGTCCAAAGAGTTGCCATTGATTCTGACAAAGTTCCCAGGGTTTTTGAAAGAGAGACTTTACACAAGATCAAATATTCTCTACCATACATACCACTTTTTTCACATATTTATCCTTTGTTTTATTTTACACCCAAATCAAATGCTTGTAGCCAAAAAGTAGAATCTTCTGACCAAACAATAAGGTGCCCTCAAACATCTGAGCAGATTTGAACAAACTCCACCTGTGTTTAATAGTTGCTAAGGAGACCTGGTGACCCCAAGAGTGGTGAATAGTTAAATTTGCCCCCCCTTCTACCTAGTGACAGGGTTAGGGTGGTAGTGCTTACAAGCCAGAAAACCAGCTAATTTAAATGAACTGTATGATTTTTGCCATAAAGAGTATTAACATTAACACATTTTATATCCAGCGGTCCAGAGGTTGGGTAGACCCTGGATAGGTCATATATGAAGTGGTTTGTAAAATTTTGACTTTGTGGATTACAGAAAATCTGTTAAGATTTAAAACTTGTGCACCTAATTCCCGATTTTAAAAACAAGTAGATATGTTTGCTGTAATGTGTTGCTATTCCATCCCAAAAAATAGTGGGTTAAATAAATTATGTAAAGCCAAGAGTTAATATGACAATCATGCTAACCATGACAGACTGTAAAGTTTTGAACAGAACCTTATAAGGGAGGACTGAAGGCTCCTTCTAAACTACATTTGTTCAGCTATATATTTTAATTTCTTCTTAAGTTTGAAAATCTTCTATATAAATAGTAAAACTTGAATAATAGCTATGTTTTTCCTAATTTCCATTTCATTTCATAATAACATTATCTTTAAATATGAACTGTATGCGTCAAGCAATGCAAGAAATATAACTTGATTCAAGACCTAATGACGAAACTGTAGGCTGAAGCAATTCTTATGCTAGGAAACCTTCCATGGAAGCAATCTTTGTCTGCACACGTCCAGGTCGATTACTTTAATGTGTCTTCAGTTAGCCTGGGCAGACCGTGTGAGTAATGTCTCTAACAAATGGTTAAACAAAATCAAAAGTCTGATTTCAAGAGCACTTTTTAATGTAACTGCAACTGCAACTCAAAATACTGACAATCTATAACATACTCTTGTGAATGGAATAAAAGCCTTGAACATGAAGACCAATTAGGAAAATTGCAAAAGAAGCTAAAGAAATAAATAATCAAACAGTGTTAAGACTAAATAAAATTAGAAAGTGCGTTGTAATTACAGTATAATGACAGAAGATAACTGAAATAGAGAATTCAATTATTATCATGCATTAAAAAAAAATATACAGTTAAAATCAGAGAGGCTGTATGTCTCTCAGCTTCTGATGGGAGCTGGCTCCATTGAAGCTGATACTGTAAGCTGAAAGCTCTGCCTCCCGTTTTAGCTCCCATAATATGGGAGTGAGCAATTCATGACTGGTGACAGGGAAAGATGAGATTCTTCAGAGAAGATGGAGCTTGGTCATTAAAGGCCTTTTGATGAGAGCCAATTGAAATTCTATTATAAATTTTCCAGGATTCCAGTGTAGAGAAGCTAACATAGAATGGGAAGGGGTCCCTTCTGGCAGTACCTATCAGTGCTCTGGCTGCAGCAGTTTGGACCAACTTAAAAGGTTTTCAGTAAATTATTTGGACATCCAGTTAAATGGCACTGCAGGAGTACAGCTTAGATGTGATTTATTCATTTTCGTTGCCCGATGAGCTAACCCTCCTACTTCCCTATTTGATGAGGAAGTAGGATGCTTACAACTGCATATCTAACATGCAGTGCATTTATGTTCCTCTGTTTTTGAAATGGAAAGACTTGCATTTAGCATAGGATAGGAAGGCTGTGTGCAAGTACAGTATGTCTAGTGGAGTTTTCCGTTGTCCGATGAGCTAACCCCTCCCTCCTACTTCCCTATGTCTAAAGGGATTGCTCAATCCAGCTCTCCATCCAACGGGTCCAAACTTCCCTAAACCTGAAAGATCTTACTAAGCAGGTTTACTGAAACTTCTGTTTAAGCTGGTGTCAGGAAATGACTCGCCTAGCCTCTGACAGCCTTCATACAAAAGTCTCGCCCTTCTTCAACTGGATGTCTGGACGACTGAGTAGCCTATCGCAGTCATCCACACTTTCAACAGTCACTTTTGTTCACGGCTGCTCATTCCCTAATATTACAACTGGCTCTTGGTATATGGGCTAGGTTATTTTTAGTGGCTCGGCTCGAGACCCAAGGGCGCTGTTTTAACAAACTTGGCTAAGGCAACCTATAAAAACCTCCTAACATTTCTTAGAACCAGGCAACAAGACTTTTTTACCACCAATGAAAAACAAAAAATACAGTGACTCAAATAATTTAATGTCTACGATTTAACTAGAATTTTATATGCTTTCTTTAATTAGTAACGCTTTTGCAGGGGTCAGTAACAGCTTAAATTTGGCAACAAATAATAATTTCAATAATAGAAATGAATCAATCAACTCAACCTGTCTTTCCCTGATGCTGAAACTAGTGGGTTTGGAGAGGCTTTGAAGACGGAGGCTCATCCATGCACCTGATGGAGATGTTTCTTCTGGTAACAACAAGTGGTTTCTTGAAGGGAATACGACTAAACCTCAGTTTTCTTCCTTTAAGTGGCAGGCACTGATGCTCCAGGCTTCGATGGTTAAACAGGATCTTTGTTGTCATATGTCTCTGAAGACAGTAGTTTCCAGAGGCTGAAGAGTTGAAGGAAACCCGGAGACATAAATGAGGTTGATTCAGGACTTCCAGAAGCCTGCAACTTAGAGCAATCAGCTGTTCACCGATCACGTTCACTTCTGTTGTGTGGATAAAAAGGCTTTAGATGAAATCAGATTCTTAATCTTGAGGCACAGTCCTTTCTGGGCTCACGGGTTGATCCTCTTTTTAATGCAGTCGATCAGTTGGGCTGTGTCTCTGTTCCTTTTCCATCTAAGCTTCTTTTCTCCTTCCGATCTTGTTTGCTGGTCTTCTGCAAGGAAACAACCCCGTTCCCTCCTTCAGCATTGCTTTTATGGTGCTTGATGCTTTCACCAGTCAGCCCCTTATTAGGTTTCTCAGTTATTACGCAACCTATTCAGCTCAGCTTCTTGATTATTGCTCAATACTTTAGTCATGGTCATCGTGACCTACTGATTCTGTTTCTCAGCCTTGGAGATGCCGGTAATAGCTGCTGGCTGTAGACTCATCCTCCCTTCCTCCCGTTAGCCTTGAAAAGGTTCGCTGTCAGCATGCAGCCGGCTCTCGTCACTCCTAGTCATCCTACAGTTCTTTCCCTAATCTCCTCAGTCTTAAACTTTACACAGTATTACACATTCCATTTTTCAGTTTTCAGCATTTACTTTAAAACACAATTACAAAACCATCACTTCATTTTTTTATTCATGATTCACAAATGATTAATGTTATATTTATTCCATATATAGCTGATTGAGAATGTCAAACCTTAATGTTTTTTCCTCTAATTCTCAGTTCTTAACCACATTTCAATAATATATCTTTTAACTTGTTAATCAAAGGTTACTAATTTCATTTAATACATGTGAAAGAATGTAAAATCATCATACATCATTGGATACTTGTTGTTTATACTTTTGCAAAAGGTAAAACAGATAATATGTGGCATATAATATGCGGCTCCACACAGGCCTCTCCAGTCTCTCAGTTCCAGAATGTGAGAACATGCTTGTTTCACTCTCTACTGCTTCAACTGTGTGTTTTAATAATTATTACATGGGTTACACATAAGGATATGTATTGTACCTTTTATGGAGTTAACTGTGAGCAGTTACTAAATGTTGCATGGATTACATGGAAAGATCTCACCTTATTTTGACATCATGAAGCAATTATGCTCACCTTTGCCTTGGGAAGGCATGCCTCTGATCTTGGTAATATTATTCTGGGGGAAGAAGGGCACTGCATAATCATGTTTAAAATGGAAATTGAGGTACAAATCTGGGTCAAAATAACATGAAGGGCCCTGTTACTTATACTGGAAGCTGAGTTATGCTGATGCAAGGCCAAGTACAATATGGTTAGGTAGTGACTCTGATGCTTTTGTGGCTTAAACACAATAACCCTGGCTTTAGCAGGTTTTCAAAACATCTTGACTGCCACTGGAGTAGGATTTTTGAGTCAGAGAGAAGGGCAAGTCCCGCTAAATATTGGTTGCTGGGAGTCCAAAACACAGACGTTCATTAGTCAAGTCATGGCTTGGGTCTCTAAAATACACATTCTGCCTAATCACCTGAATGTTGTCTGTGCCTAAACAACTGCACCGCTGTAGGTCAGGAATGCAAATTGTGTTCCTTTTTGTCCCTGGGCCTAATTTAAAACAAAAACATTCAACAATGATCCCTTTCAGAAAATTTTATTTAATCTTATGTAAATTATATTACATAGGGCTGCACGGTGGCGCAGTTGTTGCCTTGCAGCATGAAGGTCCTGGGTTCGACTCTCGGCTGGGGGTCTTTCTGCATGGAGTTTGCATGTATCCTTGCGCATTTGTGTAGGTTCTCACCGGGTACTCTCCAGCTTCCTCCCACAGTCCAAAAACATGACTGTTAGGTTAATTAGTCTCTCAAAATTGCCCTTAGGTGTGAATGAGTGTGTCTCTGTGTTGCCCTGAGATGGACTGGCAACCTGTCCAGGGTATACCCTGCCTCTCGCCCGTAGACTGCCCGTGACCCACTATGGAATAAGCGGTATAGAAGATGAATGAATTAATGAATGAATTATATTGAAAGTTGATCTAGTGACATATTTAACCAGTTACAAATGCATAAAAATTGATTTCTGTTAAAGGAAGAACAGTACAAATGGGTTAACATTTGCAAATATAAAACGTTTGAATAAATCAAGCAGGATGGTCTTTTTAAATAACCATTAGTATCCTTGTACTGACTAAGTTAACACTCATGAATCTCTTTGTTCTTATTTTCCACTCCTGTACTGTCAAGTGCTCTAGGTTGGGTTTGTAGGCTCCTCAGAAAAAGATGCTCTAAATCTGCTTTTAAAACGTTTGTTGTCAAGTCTAAATCAAATGTTTCACAAGGTATGTTCTAAATTATAAAATGAGGAGCAAAGTCAAGGTAGTGGCTGAATAAGAAAGAATATTGAATTTCTGAATGAGTACGCTATTATTTTATTAAATCCAGAAGCGTCTTGGTTTATAGTAATGCAAGCTTAACAGCAAGAGACCAAGATGTCAGAGGAAGTTTAAGTTCTGAAAAATGCCAAATGCATTCAATACACCATTTCAGGGTCCTCCATCTTGTCTTTTTTTTTAAAGCTACAGTTAATATTAGCAGATTGTTCTAACGCATTATTAGCCCGTGAACCACACATTTTCCTGGGCCACAAATCAAACGTACCTTTTTAGGGGAAATAGAACATCAAAGAATAGGCAAATCAGGTGTCAGAGCTGCGATCTGTGGCTTTCATGTCAGCTTGCAGTCACTCATTTTAACATAATAAATAAAGACTGTTCATGTGACTTCAGCCCACAAAACCACAAGTCTAAGTCTAATTTTTAGAGTCAAGTCTGAAATGTAGTGAGTCACCATCTGTCATCCAAAGTAAGTATTTAGCTTTTTAGTGAGTGATTTGGATGCCAAGGATGTCAAAAACCCTGACAGCCCATTGAATAATTGGGAAGCCCTCAATGTAACCAAAAGGTGTGCATTTGTAATACTTTATTCTGCTGTTCAGCCCTAGAGAGACGCAAAAAGAGACAGACATATTTTGTAATGTCACCAGAGGATTTATTTATTTATTTGTTTGTTCATTTATTTGTTTATTTATTTCAGCTTTCAGAACTTCAGTGCCTCTAAAGGCCGGATAAAGTATTTGTTTTTCTTGCTTGCCTTTCAGGACTACTGTATGGAACAACAGCATCTAGATGAATAGGAATTCATAACACCGTCACCATTTAGGCTAAACAATGACCGCCTAAGGAGTGAGCAACAATCCATGTAAGTTTTAAATGCCTCACATCTCCAACACACCTGAATCAAATAAAAGGCTCGTTACCAGGCCTCTGCAGAGCCGAATCACTGACTGTTAATGATAGAATTCAACAATTTGATCCATTTGTGTTGAACAAAAGAAGTATCTAAAAGCTGCAAGATAGTACCTCTCAAGGACTGGGGTTGGGCACCCCTGCGTTAGATGAAGTGGAGAACAATGACTGCCAGCTGACATATTTGGAGGGGTGTCGTGGAAGTTTAATAAAAGCTTTTTGGTTTCAGACTCAATTCAATTCAGTTTTATTTATATAGCGCCAATTCACAACACATGTTGTCTCAAGGCACTTCACAACAGTCAGGTACATACATTCCAATTAATCCTAATCATTGAACAGTGCAGTCAGAGTTAGTTATTTATTCAAATTGGATAAAAAGTTTTTCTGTCTAAGGAAAGACAGTGGACAGTCACTGGCATTGACTTTGCAGCAATCCCTCATACTGAGCATGCATGTAGCGACAGTGGAGAGGAAAAACTCCCTTTTAACAGGAAGAAACCTCCAGCAGAACCAGGCTCAGTGTGAGCAGTGTGATGGAAATTCTTGCAGTAAGCATTCCACAGTGTATGACCTTTGGTTTACCTCACTCCAGTGAACATCTGTGTTAGAGGAGGAAGCTGTAAAAGCCATTATCAGAAGTTTAATGGTTAAGGGCATTTGTTAGGGTGATGCCTCAGGGAGAGTAGATGGTTGTTCCTAGGTAACCTAGTCACCTCTGAATCCGAGAAGGGTCTGGGGTCATAAAACACAGACTCTTTGAAGTGTTGAGATAACACTGTCATGTTCTGGTATAAATACTGTGTGTAAATGTTGATCGGGGCTCTGTTTCACTGACTAACCTCAGTGTCAGGGTCTTCAAACGCTGAATGCCTTTCAATAAAACTTATAAAGACAAAGTCCGGATTTTCTCTTGTTATGAGTCAACTTCTACCCACTTTGATAAGAAAATTCCACAACAGCAGCCATCTGCCATGACGGACTGGCGGTTTGAGAGAACAGAGCAGAGACACAAAGAGAACAAAGAAGCACTGATCCAGGAGTACTTTCTATGGGAAGGAAAAGTAAATGTTAATGGATGTAGCTACTTTAGTTGTTTCACCTAGAAAGAAAGAACAGATAAACTCTGATTCAGTTTTCAAGGTTAGAGGTTCAAGGTTAGAGTCTGAAAGAGAGCACATAAAAGGGTTAAACACTAAAAGACAGGGCCATGTGGATCATCGGTAGAGGGTGAGCATTAAGTTGTTGCCAGCAGAAGCTTGGACGATGACCCTCTCCAGAAAGGTGTCACAGGTAGACACAGAGCCAGGCCAGGTATAGCTTCTAGCAAGAGAAAAGAGAGAACAAAGTTAAAAACTGAAATAACAGCAAATAATGCAAAAGTGGAGAGTAGTGTGAGAATGTAGCAGAGAGTGTGAAACTGTTCATTATGTCCTCCAGCAGCCTAAGCCTATAGCAGCTGTTGGGAGTATGATTATTGATTGAATAATCTTGATCAATAATTATAATTACAAATCATAATCAGACAAAATCAATTTCTTAACCATAAATCCTCATTTACGAAACGAGACTAGAGATGTTTCTGGTGTTGTAATTGTGGCTCAACGCCTCTGACAATTACAACCGTTGAATACTCCGTAATAGTTAATAACTATTGCCGGAGATGTCACTGTTTAATCGACCGTTTCTGCCAAAACGTGTGGAACTTGAACCTTATTTTGACTGACACATCACTTTTTGCACACAATGAAACACCAAACGCTCTCTCTTTATCTATGTGAATATTTATTAATTTTCACATACTCAACATGCAAAATTCTACAAACACAGGGGTAACACATCTAAATAAGCAAAATCAACAAATGGTAGTGGGTATGTATTGAGTCAACCAGCAGTTTATGGCACTACAGATGAAGGGAGAGGATATGAAAGGGGGGTGTGGTGATGACTGGTGGGGGGTTGGAGTGCAGCTTAGAGTGTCTTTTATGATCTTCTCATCATAAAACTTCCCCCCTTACTCCTGACCACAAAGGATTGATAACTTTTGGCGGCAAGCTAGCACAGTGAGATTGAAGACAAAGGTAAAATGGAGAATTTTACCATGAGGTCGTTTTAACAGTCCAGTTTTGCAATGCACCCGCATTCAGATAGTAAACACAAACAGCTCTGGGGGACACGGCGGGTCCCGATATTACATAACACATCAAAGTTTCAACAAGCAAGGTTACATGCACATATTATTCAGAACACATGAGATCCTAACCAGCGATTCTGATCGCTTCTACAACCTCTGACCCTGCCCAGGCCTTCTAATAAAGAAATAAAAAAAAAGAAATGGGTTTTACTTGTGTCGTCTTCTTCCGCGTGAGGGAATTCGAGCGAGGAAACGTGAGGTTGAGTTAATTGTGCGTCCACAATTAACTTCAGGGGAACGGTCAGTCTTTGTCCTTTGGTCTTCTTGACAAAAAGGAAAAATATGTTCTGACCATCAAAGTCGACTTTAAAATGAAACACGGTAGCGGTCCGTCTCTCCGAAGCTCCGTGTTCTCAGTTACGTGTTAACTCACGTCTTCGATCGGCAAAGTGAAATCTCTGGCCTTCTTAGTCCAAAAACTTCAGTTATGAATGGTTCGTTGTCCAACGAGAGAGAATGAATGAAACTCTTCACAGAGTTCTTCTCTTAAAGTGATGCGCTTCAATCACCAGATCGGTTTCCAGCGGAAGGCGAGTTTTCAAACATGAGCGCCTCCTATATAGCATCCTGTGACGTCAGACTTGGGACGCCCAGTCATATCAGTCGCAATGCTCAATGGGATATGTAGGAGCGGGCTGTCCTGGGTACAAAATGGCCGATGCCATTGGAGGGGCACAGTGACGTCCAACAACGTGCAGATAATCCAATACTCAGCAAACAAGTGGTCCAACATAGCATAACTACACAGATAGTTTCAGTTCAGATTATTTAGTTAAATGGCGCTTATTTTACACAATGTCGTCTCAAGGAACCCCCCAAAGGGTCCCACTGATGGTCATTGTTATACTAAAAACCACAAGGATTGGGGTACCTCTCTCTGTCAGACTGATAATAAAGAGAAGGGGTCATACAGGTAGCAGAAATGGAGGGTATGTTTGCACCTCAACCATAACTGAGCCGGTTTAGGCTAAACCTGACTCCCACTTACTCCAACCAACAGGGAGGGAGGAAGGCTCCCTTCCTGATAACCTAAGCCACTCTTACTGTGAACTTTATCAAAAAGGAAAGTTTTAAGCCTAGCCTTAAAAGTAGACAGGGTGTCTGCTTCACGGACCAAAACCGGGAGCTGGTTCCACAGGAGAGGAGCCTGATAACTAAAGGATCTGCCTCCCATTCTACTTCTAGAGACTCTAGGAACCACCAGTAAACATGCAGTCTGAGAACGAAGTGTCCTGTTAGGAACATATGGAAAAATCAGCTCTCTGATGTATGATGGAGGTAGATCATTAAGGGCTTTATATGTGAGGAGAAGAATCTTGTTGTGATTGAGTTATGATTGGTGCACAAACACCCAGACAGCGTGGACTGTTTGTAGGTGATTTCTACTTATTAAGCCTACCCAGGTATTGTCACAAAGCACTGCACCCATGTTACATGTGCTTTGACTTGGTGGCACTGTGCAAAGAGGAACGTTGCCTCCAACAACCTTTGTGAAACACATAAAGAAGAATAAGTTTGAAGTGGTGCACCATTGCTTATGTGCAATGGGGCTTATGCTCCTCAAGTAACAGTCCCCAACTTAAGTCTGCATTAAGTCAGTCAATGAATTGTATCACTGTGTAGAATGGCTCTATATACAGGGGTTGGACAATGAAACTGAAACACCTGGTTTTAGACCACAATAATTTATTGGTATGGTGTAGGGCCTCCTTTTGCGGCCAATACAGCATCAATTCGTCTTGGGAATGACATATACAAGTCCTGCACAGTGGTCAAAGGGATTTTAAGCCATTCTTCTTGCAGGATAGTGGCCAGGTCACTACGTGATACTGGTGGAGGAAAACGTTTCCTGACTCGCTCCTCCAAAACACCGCAAAGTGGCTCAATAATATTTAGATCTGGTGACTGTGCAGGCCATGGGAGATGTTCAACTTCACTTTCATGTTCATCAAATCAATCTTTCACCAGTCTTGCTGTGTGTATTGGTGCATTGTCTTCCTGATACACGGCACTGCCTTCAGGATACAATGTTTGAACCATTGGATGCACATGGTCCCCAAGAATGGTTCGGTAGTCCTTGGCAGTGATGTGCCCATCTAGCACAAGTATTGGGCCAAGAGAATGCCATGGTATGGAAGCCCAAACCATCACTGATCCACCCCCATGCTTCACTCTGGGCATGCCACAGTCTGGCTGGTACGCTTCTTTGGGGCTTCTCCAAACCGTAACTCTCCCGGATGTGGGGAAAACAGTAAAGGTGGACTCATCAGAGAACAATACATGTTTCACATTGTCCACAGTCCAAGATTTGCGCTCCTTGCACCATTGAAACCGACGATTGGCATTGATTGATCAAAGGTTTGGCTATAGCAGCCCGGCCGTGTATATTGACCCTGTGGAGCTCCTGACGGACAGTTCTGGTGGAAACAGGAGAGCTGAGGTGCACATTTAATTCTGCCATGATTTGGGCAGCCGTGGTTTTATGTTTTTTGGATACAATCCGGGTTAGCACCCAAACATCCCTTTCAGACAGCTTCCTCTTGCCTCCACAGTTAATCCTGTTGGATGTGGTTCGTCCTTCTTGGTGGTATGCTGACATTACCCTGGATACCGTGGCTCTTGATACATCACAAAGACTTGCTGTCTTGGTCACAGATGCGCCAGCAAGACGTGCACCAACAATTTGTCCTCTTTTGAACTCTGGTATGTCACCCATAATGTTGTGTGCATTTCAACATTTTGAGCAAAACTGTGCTCTTACCCTGCTAATTGAACCTTCACACTCTGCTCTTACTGGTGCAATGTGCAATCAATGAAGACTGGCTACCAGGCTGGTCCAATTTAGCCATGAAACCTCCCACACTAAAATGACAGGTGTTTCAGTTTCATTGTCCAACCCCTGTATGTATGTCACTTTATGAACTGAATTATTGGAATACATACACTTTTTGATGATATTGAGCACAATGGTGTTAACGGTCCAGATCTTTTATAAATGAGAATTAGTTCTTGAATAGTATGACAACGGTGGAAAAATCGTGCAGAGCTTGAAAATGCAACAGAGTGGAGCTGCTTATTCTTTTAGACGGAGCATTCTCAGTGTTTGTATTTGGTCTTGTTTTATTCCTCATGTATGGGTTATAAAATTATAAACTTATGATAAGCAGTGATAACACTTTTGGATGCATTGTCACTAAGTGCAAGCTTTAACAGGTTTTTTTAATTGTAAAATCTTTATTTTAGAACTGAATTTAGAGTTAGCAGAAACAGCTGGAGATTTTTTTTTTCATTTATATAATGATGAGGACAGGTTTTTACAGATGATTGCTTTTGATTTCATTGGATGTGTTGATGTGTTGCTTTAGAATTGTCCCATGAGTTGCTCTGGCACTCCACATCACAAAAACATGCACCTTGTTGAGTTGTAACAGTAGGAGTACTCAAGTACAGGCAAAACCAGAACAATGAGGCAGAGACTGATGAAAGGTTTAAGTGAAGTTTATTTACAAAGGGTGGAAGTCCTGTAAGGGAATAGGAAGACGTGACTTGAGTAATCCACAGGAGAATGGGTGAGAATGAAGAGGAGAATGTATTTGTCGTTCTTACAGGCTCTTGGGAGAGAGGTAAGCTTCGGAGGAGGAGGCAAAGGATATCCAGGAGGAAAGTGATTCCGTCTTCGAGGTAAGTTTGTGTTCCAGGTCCGTGAGGGAGAGTGAGAGTGGCAGGATGGAGGATTGTTGATCCTAGGGTGAGAGTTTCCAGGAGAGTGAGTCCACATCCACGAGTCCTTAAGCTCCAGCAACAGGTGAGTTCCAGACTCCACAAAGTGTCCTTCAGAAACACAAAACACAAGGTTACTCGAGAAAATCTCTAGGGTGAATTGTCCGCTGTCTTATTCAGTACCAGTGTCACCGAATAATCTGGCAAGGAATGGATCACAACCCAAAGCTGAAATGCCAGCTGCACTCATCACCAGGATCCAGGACAGGTGTGTGAGGAAGGCTCTGCCCTTGCCACTCTGACTCTGAAAGGTAAGGAAACACAAACATATCCTCCAACAGAACACAATCCTAACACACCTGTTCCATAGTCCTTGGAAGAGCGTCAAATTGCACGCATAGCAGATGAGCTGGGCTGGATTTCACACACTTGTCTATAGAGAATCGGCCAAATTTTTACTATTAAAAAAGGAAAGAAACAAAATCCTGGAACTCTACAGATGGTTTATGAAACTAATCCATTTAAATCTGTGAAAATGGGCGAGGAAACCAACTAAAGGTTTCAGCAAACCTATGATACTTACTTTTTTTCTGAATTTCAGTATCAAAGGAATCATTGCCTGAAATTGTTTTTGCAGGAATACAAACATCTCTATTATACTGACTGTATGAAATTTTGAGATAACATTTGTCCCAACTGTACAAACAATTAGAAGTTTGAGTTATTTTATTGCTTATCAGGTACCAAGTGAATAAGAAAGTGCAAGTGTAAAGACAAAAGTAACATTCCTTATCTCTGGCACCAGATGTGGATGACCTTCCTGATCTTCAATAGTGAACTTTTTGGATGGAGCTAGGTTTTCCAGGTGAGTATTGTGGATGCAGTCAGAACCAGGAATAGCAGGTTTCTGAAAACTAAGGCACAGGGAGACGTGTTAGCAACAAATAGACTCTGAAAGCATAATACTAGGAGGGATAGATTAGTTAAACCAATTTGGCAATGCAGGATTGTCCACCTAGTCCAATTGTACTGAGAGATGATGAGTTGAGATGCTCCAGGCGAGCGACTTGAATTATCTATTACCTGAATCCAAAGCATGTACTGGACTTCGTGCTAAAGTTAGAAGTAACATAAGGAGATAAACAGGCATTTGAGACAGACAGAAAACCTCACGAGAAACTCACAAAACATAATTCAATACAGTTGATAAAAGAGACTTTTTTACCACCAATGAAAAACCAAAATACAAATAATTGAATGTCTACGATTTAACTAGAATTTTATATGCTTTCTTTAATTAGTAACGCTTTTGCAGGGTTCAGTAACAGCTTCAATTCAGCAACACAAAATAATTTCAATAACAGATATTAATCAATCAACTCAACCTGTCTTTCCCTGATGCTGAAACAAATTAGGTTGGAGAGGCTCATCCATGCACCTGATGGAGAAGATTCTTCTGGTAACATCGAGTGGTTTCTTGAAGGGAATATGTTTTTATGGATTCATCTATAGCAGTTAATGAATGTTGCAGGATTACATGGAAAGATCTCACCTTATTTTGACAAGTTTCTTAAAAATGTGGTTAATGCTCAAAAGAGTGTGTAACTGTCATTCAGTGTAAGTTGCATTTTAACCACATACAAGGCCATTATACACTTCTTGTGTACTTGCTCCCTAGTCTATAATTTATTGAGAAAAACAATATTACATCTCAGTCTGTTAACTGCTCAGGTCAGTCAACCAGTCACTCATTTACCTCAATTCTGCCCTCAGTCACAGTGAAACGCCAGCATTTGTCACCCAGCAATCTGAAGACAGACAGGCTTGATTTGAATGGGTGAAAGGTCATTAATCAATCATTTAGTCCTTTCTCGTTTTTTGCCTGAAGGCTTTTAAGATTCTATGGCTTTTTCAATCTTGTGGTCTGGGCAGTCAAGTGTAGTAAGAGTTCAGTAATGAAAACATGAGACCAGAGATAATCAAACTTTGAGGCTCATTAGATCTTGCAATGCTTTGGCATGTTTAGCTGTAAACTATCAACTATGTTAAATGCCCCAATTAGTCCATCTCTAAGCCTATTTGTCCATCCAGTGAGGTCAAAGATTGTGAAATGTATGAAATATGTTAAAAACCTAGTGAAAATGTAATAATGCAGATACCTGCATAAGGCAGGTTTGAGGTTATTTTGCTAGAGATGGGATTTTAAACTTTTACATTTTGACTTTTGGTCACACTTAGAAGGATTGGTAGTGTGACGAAAACAAGAAGAAAAGAAAACCTTGCTGACACTAAGACGAATGAGTGTCCTCAGTGAAATGGGAAAGAAACAAAGTATTTTAAGAACTTTGGACAAAAACCTATGAACGTATTGTGCTGACAAAGCAATTTTAAAAAAGTCAAACTGGACCTGCTGGATTAGGTCACTCCAAGTTTTAGACAACATACTTGATGGTCTGGAGGAGAAAGTGTATCTGAACAGTCAATAAGTTGTGTGCCTAAACTGTCTCTGTCTTCCAGGGTAGCCAGATTAGATGGATGTGAAGGACCAGGGGACTAATTTGCCAAGTGTTAACCACTGAGTGACTGTATTAAATTACCTATTTATTTTTTTAAACATTTCCCGAAGGTGTCAGAAAATCCTTCAAAGCTACACAATTGATCACAAACAACATAATCACTTTTACCATAATGAATATTTAAGGACTGTGTGGAGATATATTATGTGTGCGCATTATTATTATGTTCATAACCAGTGTGGGAAATAAAATGTATAACCTGCGTCAGTGGCCTGCAGAATTGTATTGCACAAATTTGGCCTTGAGTGTGGTGAAGCAGAAAAATAGTGAAGAACTGTAAGGGTGGGAGAAGGATGTGAAAAGATTAACGGGCCAAGCACTCCCTTCTTATATCAGTAGATACGAGTGCGGGTGCTGGGAGACAGGAACATGTCCTAATATGGTAGGCAGGAAAAAGTTTGTACGTGACTATATGTGAGAAAAAACTGTAAACAGTGCGCTGCCCATTTTCATGTGTGTTTTAATAAAAGCCATGTGCCCAGTGAGAAGCTCCGAAGTCGTCTCGGTGTGTGGTCATATCATATGAGAGCTTCCCTGGTCCAGATACTTTTGAATTCAATATAACGGTGTCTGAGTGTATTATTTCAATAGGTGTGAATTCTTTCAGCTTATGGTGAATAAACGAACACGCCGAAGACCTCTCGGAGGGGGTGCTTCAACAACTGACATTGTTTTCAGTTTTTCATCTATGATCTTGGGCATATCATTAATGCACCACATACACATTCAAGGTATTACTCAACACATTGAATAATTATTGATATTTAAAGTAATGGCTAGTTATGAAATTATTTAAAACTTTCACAGGTTTTAAGCATGATAACCAGACATTTATATATTCTCGGGGTTTTTGGACTTCTGAACACTGCTAGGAGCTACAAAGGTTTAAAACATGTAAATGACTCTGATTATAATGAAATAGTAGAATGAGAATAGGTATTAGTAAATGCCTTTTCCTCAATGGATGTGGTCAGTATTGGGAGCTAAGAGTCCTGATCAGGAAAACCTATAGAAATATTCTCAAAAACATGATAAATAATTAGCTGTGATTGCACTTCCACAGTACGTCTGCTCCATTGTTTTGCCATCTTCTTTAACTTGTGGTGATCAATATAGCGATAGTTATAGTTCACCTTGGTCCATCTATGAAGGTAAAGTTACTGTTTCTGGTCTGACTTAAAAGGTCTGAGGTTCTGAAAGTGTGAAAAAAGCTCCAATCACCAGATTAGACCTTCTGTTGCTCATGCAGCATGCCAGATCCCCGCAAATGGACCATGCCTTTGAATTGTGCTTCCAGAATGTGTTAACAGCTCCATCCATATTTCAAACAGTCCTGCAGTTGATGTCAGAATGAGTTACAATGTCACACGTTGAGAGGAGACATCTCCACAAGATACCCCTGATTTACTTCTCTCATCCAGGCAATTGAACATCTGCCACATGAATACTAATAAAATCCTAAATGAGTTACATGGTAAAACCACTGACATCTTTATAATTTGTAGCAATGTTTCCATCAGTTCTGCTGGTGTGAAAATAGTTCTAAATTATGGCTGTGTAAAAGCAAAATGAGACATTGTTTTCTCCTCCAGCTGCATCATTTCTCCACACTATAAAAACATACATAATGTCTAAATTTATTTTCCATGAATAAATAACTATATACAATATCTTTCAGCAAATTTTCGAATAAAAAAACAGAAATCTTAACGGTTTGAATACACTCTATGACACTGTTTGAGTGTTGAACAAGATTGTATTAGGTCAATTTCACCCTTCCTAGAACATAAAACGCTTGAGAATGGCATCTTGATTACAAGCTACCACTTTTTTGACCCTCAATGTCGGTTATCAATATCTGAAGGCAACCCCAAAGAGATGTTTTCCAATCTGATAATGTTTCAACAAATAAAAGTAGCAAATAAATGGCAATAAAAGCAGTTTAACCTCTACTTCAGTATCTGCACCTTGTACAATACCCTCAAAAAATAACAGTTACATTTCTCGAACATTTGATCCACCCCTGTCTCAGAAATAAACAGTAAATGTTCCATTCATTCAAAGTAATGTCAAGACATTTACTGTTAATGGCATGTTTACACAGAGACCCGTGAAAATGAACGTCTGGACAAAAAAATCTCCATGACAACACTGCAGTTAACTGTGTAGAGTCTGTCCATGATGCTGGAATAATACATGATCAAAAGCTCAGACACTAAAGGGATCATGGGACCGAAGGATTATTTATGCTAGTAATCTATTGCTAACAGGACAAAATGAAGTAAATACAATTATCTACAACAACAGATTCTCACACCTCAGAATAGGACAACTGGATTGATCTACAATTAAATAAATATATTAAAATATTCTGCTGTTTGCTCTACATTCACCTACTCACAACCAGTTTAACAAACTAACAACTTGCATCTGTGTAAAGCTGGTCTTAGTGTTAAAAGATACAACTGATATGGTGATCTTAAAATTTTTGTCATGATTACTTGCTTAGGAAGAACCCTCAGAAAATCCCTAATTGCATGAAATTAATCATAGATTTGTAAGTATATAAGTTAGCTTAATGACTTTAAATCAAACTAAAAATCAATCAAACTAGATTTAACTATAGAGCTATTAGCGCAATATGCAATAGCTTGTTTACTATTTCATTGTAAATGGTCATAGGGCCTTGAAAGCACTTTGAACTCTCTCGAATTTGTTGGCGTTACACCCACAAATTTGTTTGTACAATTTGAATTGTATGTGATAGAACAACACAAAGTGGTGCAGAACTGTGAAGTGAAAAGAAAATCTAAAAAGGATGGTGTGCAATTTTATACCAAGAGGGCCATGGTAACTCTGGAGGAGTTACAGAGATCTACAACATAGGTGGTCATCTGTTGAGAAGGCAACTATTAGTTATGTAGCCCACAAATCTGGCCTTTATGGAAGAGAGTAAACACAATGTGGCAGACAGCTGACACTGCACATCACTCTGAACAAACCATCCTCACAGTGAAACATGGTGGTGGCAGCATCATGCAGTGGGGATACTTTTCTTTAGCAGGGTCAGGGTTTGGGAAATGGATCGAGCTTAAAACAGGAAGAAAACCTGTCATAGGCTGCAGAAGACCTTCGACTGGGTCAGAGGTTGATCAGGGTCTCATGTCTTAGAATTCCAAAGCTCTTATTCTTATTTTTGTGGGAATATTGTGGAACACTGACTAAGATAAACAACTGTGATTGTTAGCATTTTGTGAAGTATTCTCTTTCCCTAATGGGTATATGTATTGGATGGATTCTTCTTGATCTGTGCATTAAACTGCTCATTAAGCCAGCGATATGCGGTCCATTATCTAGATTTATTCTTTCGAAGAACATAGTTAATAACTTCCACAGTACACAGCAAAGACATAAATGTTTGTAACTATGTAATATTGATCAAAGCTCTAACAGTAATCCTGATTCATTATTTCAGTGTGAGTGTTCAGTGCATTGTGAATACAAGCTCAAATAGAGCTGACCCTGAAACAGCCACAAGTGGAGCTGCTGCTCTCTGGGCACCACTTCATGTCTCATGAACACAAATCATATGAACCGATTCAGCTGCCAGGATGAACCATTACCATTCCTGTTGTAGCCTACCTCTTTATCTTTTATCAGCATCCAATAAATGAAACAGTGATGGACAGTTTGACATAAAATGTTAGAAAAGCAACATTCTCCCAAGAGGTTTTAAAACAAAAGCACAATCAAACCTCAGCTGTGTTGGGCTTTGAGAAAATAGTGCAATTACATTCAGCATGCAGAACAAATAACACAGTTTTACAGCCCATTAGTTACATCAGCGGAGGGTAGGGGGAGGATAGTGTAAAAGCTACTCTGGTAGTTTTAAAGCCCATTTACCAGCCTTCTTTGATGATTTTCTTCATTCTCTTAGCAACATGAGAACTCCTTATCTGTTGCAATGCAGGGGCAACTTCTAAATGTTTGCAAAGGGGTGGCCTGATGGATGCCACCGGTATACAGGCCTTGTGAACATATTCATATTTTCACATTTTGTCACATTAAAACCACAAACTTCAAATTATATTGGGATTATATATAAATTACATTTCAAACAACAAATATCCCATAATTTTGAAGTGAAAGAAATTGATTATTTTCTGAATTCAGATCTGGACTTTGACAGGACCATTCTAACACTTTAAAATGGTTTGGATCAACAAGGTTCCATCATACTTTGGGGTGGCATACCAAAACTAAAAACTCTAACCAGCGTGTTAGTAGTTTATTATGCTGTTGCCATAGTTTGGCTAACTGAAAGATATGCAATGTTAATGAAGCTCCACTATGTAAATTACTTTAACTGAAAAAGCTATTCAAACCAACCTGGTAGTCATGTAAAAATACAATTGCCCCCTTTGTTAAATCATGAATTAACTGGTATTACCAAGTTTTTTTCTGTTAATTTTCACTAGTTACACCCGGCTTAATTACTGCCAGACCTCTAGTATCAATAAATTCTTTAAATAAAACATTATCACAATGTAACGTCTTTCAAAATATGATGCTCTTTGGTCATGCAAGCATACATAGACTGGCTTCCCTCCAATGCATGTCTACGCACTTATTTAAATGTGGACAAACTAACTCAATGCTGAAAGATGATATTTGACTGGTAGGGCTCTACTGGGAGCAGATCTGCCTTTCCGTGTAGTTTCAAATGTACAAGGACACTCAAACTTAGGTTCAAATGTATTTCACATCCTGCAAAACCTGTGTGAATTTGTCCCTCAAAGTAGTAGACTTATCTGCTTTCAAGAAGAAGATAAGATCAAACTTTTTAACACCTTCTAATGCAGTTGATATCAGGGGTAAAATGGCAACTGAAACACCGATAGAAGAGATAAAGAAAAGATAATGGTGCAAAGCTTCTTCTGACCGACCTTGTTTCTTTAGAAATAAGTCTACAGATTTGTTTTCATTTTCCTTTTCACCTTTATTCAGGATGGCAACAATAACTGCTACTGAAGGTTTTTTTAGTGTGTTTTGTTAGAAAAGTTGAGAATTTTAATAAATATGTATTTGCGTCAGAGACAGATAATTATAAAGCCCTTGCCAGTTTTAAGGTCTCAGTTATAAAGTTTAAAGTAGAGTCAAGATTCTCTTTTATTTGATGTTTCCATTCTTTAACATTCAGCTAGTCATAAGATATGTTTCCTCTTTGACCCGATGAAGACTTGTGCTCCTGCAGTGAGGAGTTACACAAACAGCCTGAAGTAAACTACTGAAATTTACTGATTTTCTCTTCCATATTCTCTTTTAGCCACGATTCCTCCCATTGTTCTGTTGTTCTGAAAGCATCCATAAAACAATGTCTGCGTCAAGGCTGTGGTCAGAAAATATTAGGCTGTCCCACAGTTAGAGAAGAACCTGGCTGAAACCGAGGCAGTTACCAAAAGTTATCCATATTTTACTTCTTCATCGGCAAAGATGTAGGTTGGTTTCTGTGTGCACATTGAAATGCATAAAGTTTCATGCATCAGTGTAGGAGGTGCACAGCAATATTTCATTAGACTGGGTATATTTTCCCTGGAGTAGAGTGCACAGTGTAACAGTTCCTACTGTGCAGCCAAGTTGGGACTCCTGCCAATAGAGATTTTAGTAAATTCTTAGCATTTTTTCCTCTTAGCTGCCATCTTGTCAACCTTCAGCTTCATTTATTTACCTTTCTCCCTCCAGACACATTTCCCTTCCTTAATTACATTGACAATCAATTCTGTTTAAGACAAATCAATATGTTTTGATATTTTGTCGTCTAACAGACAGGTACCACCAAAGAATTAGACTGTTCTGTTGCTGAGATAAAGAAAAAGCATTTCTTTGTTCTCTGATTCACTATGGTTGAATGTGTTTCTTCACAATCTTATCCTAGTTTCACCATATCTGACAGGGTTTGAAATGTGCTCATTGTTACAACAGTCAGAAATTATTCACGATTAGCTTTCTTTGAGATAAACATACTCTAATTGTCATAGTTTTAGGCAGTTTTGGACCCACATGCAAAGATCTCTCAGGAGCCGCTGATGAACCTTTAACAAGTCTTATTTAAAAATGGCAGGAAGGATGGTGACTGGATCTGCGAGGAGGTCTGGAATTATGAGAGAGCAGAATGGTGTGAAGGAAGAGACAAGAGGCGAGTAAAGGATGATGCAGCTGACCAGGATGGTTGTAACTGATTATGCCTTACTATAATAGTTATCGAGGTAAGGGGGCTGATCTGCATGGTGTGCTGTGTTTCAGTATGGAGCTTAGTGTGTTGGAGGGCAGACAGGTTGCTTGAGGTTTGGAGGGTGTGGCTCTAGGTTGCTGGAAGAAACCGATCCAGAAGGTTATGACACAAAGAGTTTCCGCTGAGGTTTCAGATCGAAATATCTCTAGGGATAACACTAGAAAGATCTAGGGGCTGGAGGTACCACATTGGTATACATTCTGGAGTTAAAGTAGGTGTGCAGGAGCATGCTGCTCCGTCCTGCCTTCCAGAAACCTGCAGCTCAAGGTGAAAGGGAAAAAAACACCAACAGTATTTGGTAGAGATCATTAAAACTAATCACATTTTATGGAGATAAATTCAAATTATTTAGCGTTATCACATAAAAATGGTTATATGGCCAGACATCCAATGACTGCATGGATGTTGTACCCTGAAGATATTTGATATGGTCCAGTTCTGAAGCTCACATGCCCATTGTTGGTGTTTTTAGCATTGGACAGGGGTCAGTATAAGCACCTTGGTGTGCAGCTAAGTAGACCCAAATGCCACAAATTGTAATGGACTGTGTATTCTGGCACCTTTCTATCAGAATTAGCCTCTTTAGCAGCTTTAGCTACAGCAGCTGATTGAAACAGTCTTTGCTGACCGAGTACATCAGTCAGCCTTGACCACCCATGCCTCTGTCACTTGACACTTACTCGTCAGATGAATAAAGCCTTAAAATACAGCCCATTCTTTTACATACATGAACCGAACATGTTGTCTAAAACATTATCCATGTCATATCAAGACTGTTCTTCAGCAGCTACTGTCCTGTTTCTGGAGATCTTGGAGAGCAAGAGATTCTGCTGGATATTTTAGCTTTGAAAATGAGAACATCATGTTAAAACATCTTTACAAGCAGTAATGGGGGAAAAAAACTAACAAAGTTTAAATACAACAAAACATGAATATTAAATATAAAAATTAACCTACATCAAAGTAGATCACAGTCCAGTATATGTCTCAATCTTACAATTGCAAACTGCAGCAATATCTTTTCTGTGCATGTTACATCAGGTGGGCATGGCTCCTAAATAATATTTTCCAAACATCTTTAGAAAATGACCCTGAAGCAAATTAGCCCAACTCTGGGTTCAGCCAAGGCTTTTATGGTAGATAAAAGCCAACTTAGGTCTTTTTCACTGATGTGGGAAGGTCATTCAGCTCAGATGGAGCCAAGGATTGAAATTAGTAAAAAAAAAAAAAAGAAATTTGATTAATATTTTTTTTAGAAGGAGGAACTCAAAGTCTGCCAAACAATTGTTTTAAATTTTGGCGACTCATTATGACCATTTCCAGCCCTTAAAGAATAGATGAGTCAGGGAGGTGAAGGCTAATCAGTCACTCGCTTCACTGTGATGAGAACATGTTCCACTACAATGATCCCCAAGACGTGATGGGGACAAAGAAGGGAGGAGACAGTTAACAAAATAAAGAGTAGCAGAGTGGAAAAAGACAAAGGCTATTTTTGATCATAGTATAGGTGGCAAGATGCACTGAGGGTGACGCAGGCAGTTGTACAAAGAGTCATAGCCGAATCTTAAAAAAAATGAAATAATACTGACTTAAAACATAAAGATGTGGAGACAACACAGCCACTGCAGCACCACACTCCTGTAAGCAACTGTTTCATTCCAAACACAAGCTGCATTTTTAGCAGTAGTAAATTAGTTTGTATGTCAGTGTCAGGAGATGGTTTTTATTTGCCCACAGTTTCTTCATACATCACACTTCCTGCAGCCATTCAGGAAGCAATCCTTGCCCTGCAGTTATTCATTCCTTGTCAGATGTTGGGGGCATCATGACATTGCGATTAGGAAGGCAGCTGCCTGAAATGTTTATGAAAAAGTTACACGTGCGATAAATCCACAGATTGGTCTGTATTTACAGTCGTTTATAGAGCAGTATCAGACTAGCTCACTGGTGCCAGCTCACTAGTGCCTGGCAAACACCCATTCAACTTTTTAAATTTTTCACAATACAACCATAAATTTCTGTTTATTTTGATGGGATTTGGGTGATGGTCCAACAAAATGTAGTAAACAGTTGGGACGTGGAAGGATAATTATTCATAAATTCATTTTCTTTTTTTTTTTACAGTCAACATCTGAAAGTAGGGTGTTCATACGTATTCAGCCCCCTTTCCCCATACCCCTAAATAAAATCCAGTGTAAGGAATCACCTTCAGAAGTTACCTTATTGGCAAAAATAGTTTACCCGTATGTAACTGAATCTCAGTATAAATCCAGGCCTCAGATGGCTTTTAGAGAGCATTAGTGAACAAGCAGTATCCTGAAGACTGAGAAACACAGCAGTGTTGTAGAAAGACCCAAGCACATCTTTAAACAGTAAAGAGACTGAACTTATATAGTGCTTTTCCAGTCATACAGACCACTTAAAGCACTTCACATTAGAGCCACATTCACCCAATTGCACTCAGTAACAATCACACATTCATACACCAATACGCAGATCAGTAGGCAACTTGAGGTTAAGTGCCTTGCCCAGGGGCACATTGACATTTGGAAGGAGGAAGCTGGAATTGAACCCACAACATTCTGATTTCAAGACAACTACTCTTCTTACTGAGCCACAGTCGCCTTTACAGTGATACATGGTGGTGACAGTGTCATACTATGGGCAAACCCTACTGCAGTGTTGGACCATTTGTTTGCTGAGTATTGGATTATCTGCACGTTGTTGGACGTCACTGTGCCCCTCCAATGGCATCGGCCATTTTGTACCCAGGACAGCCCGCTCCTACATATCCCATCGAGCATTGCGACTGATATGACTGGGCGTCCCAAGTCTGACGTCACAGGGTGCTATATAGGAGGCGCTCATGTTTGAAAACTCGCCTTCTGCTAGAAACCGGTCTAGCGACTGAAGCGCATCACTTTAAGAGAAGAGCTCTGTGCAGGGTTCATTCATTCTCTCTCGTTGGACAACGAACCATTCATAACTGAGGTTTTTGGACTAAGAAGGCCAGAGATTTCACTTTGCCGATCGAAGACGTAAGTTAACACGTAATTGAGGACACGGAGTTTCGGAGAGACGAATCGCTACCGTGTTTCATTTTCAAGTCGACTTTGATGGTCAGATCATATTTTTCCTTTTTGTCAAGAAGACCAAAGGACAAAGACTGACCGTTCCCCTGAAGTTAATTGTGGACGCACATTAACTTAATCCCACTTTTCCTCGCTCGAATTCCCTCACTCAGAAGAAGACGACACAAGTAAAACCCATTTTTTTTATTTCTTTATTAGAAGGCCCGGGCAGGGTCAGAGGTTGTAGAAGCGATCAGAATTGCTGGTTAGGATCTCATGTGTTCTGAATAATATGTGCATGTAACCTTGCTTGTTGAAACTTTGATGTGTTATGTAATATCGGGACCCGCCGTGTCCTCGAGCTGTTTGTGTTTACTATCTGAACGCGGGTGCGTTGCAAGACTGGACTGTTAAGACGACCTCATGGTAAAATTCTCCATTTTACTTTTGTCTTCAATCTCACTGTGCTAGCTTGCCGCCAAAAGTTATCAATCCTTTGTGTTCAGGAGTAAAGGGGGAAGTTTTATGATGAGAAGATCATAAAAAAGACTCTAAGCTGCACTCCAACCCCCCACCAGTCATCACCACACCCCCCTTTCATATCCTCTCCCTTCGTCTGTAGTGCCATAAACTGCTGGTTGACTCAATACATACCCACTAGTGTTTGTTGATTTTGCTTATTTAGATGTGTTACCCCTGTGTGTGTAGAATTTTGCATGTTGAGTAGGTGAAAATTAATAAATATTCACATAGATAAAGAGAGAGCGTTTGGTGTTTCATTGTGTGCAAAAGTTATGTGTCAGTCAAAATAAGGTTCAAGTTCCACACGTTTCGGCAGAAACGGTCGATTAAACAGTGACATCTCCGGCAATAGTTATTAATTATTACGGAGTATTTAACGGTTGTAATTGTCAGAGGCGTTGAGCCACAATTACAACACCAGAAACCTCTCTGGTCTCGATTCGTAAATGAGGATTTTTGGTTAAGAAATTGATCTTGTCAGATTATGATTTGTAATTATAATTATTGATCAAGATTATTCAATCAATAATCATACTCCCAACAATATGTACTATTTATAGAACGAGAACATGAAGGTATTGGCAGCAATAGCTCAGCTGATGGCCCCTTGCAGGAATGTGATGCAACTAAACAGAATACCAGCCCAGATTTTGCTTCTATGAAGAGGAAAAACAGAGGGAGAATTTAAAGTTGATGTCAGCAATATGCATGTCAGACAATTGCAAAGGATATGGTGATGATTTCCTTTGTTTTGCGAAAACAGATTTTATATAGTTACTAAGCGAAGCTCTCTGGGGAATCTTTGGGTCCTGCGATCTATGTAGTTGTTACTTTGACAAGTACCACCTACCTAAGCATTCTTGCACACCATCTACACCCATTGCTGGACATGCTATTCCCTGATGACTCAGACCTTTCTTCAGGATAGAGCACCGTCCGATGAGTAGAAACCAGAAATGTTGACTATTTCTGATCAGTGTGCTAATGCAAAGTCCAAAAGAGGGGCAGGACCAAATTGAACTTTTGCCATCTTAAAACAAGTCCATTTTCAAAAATGACTTTTCTGCAAAGCTTGTTTACTGAACCACCGTCACATTTGCAATGGACAGTTATTTGTCTAATACTGACTTTCATTTCAAACTACTCTGACTGGAAATGCTTTACCTCCTTGGTCTCAGTATCTGTTATAAACGGGAAGATCATTGGTGTCGCATCACCTCCTACCTTTGTTTCTAGTGTAAATAATCAATAAAAATAAAAATAGCAACCATGGTGACAGTTTAAAGGCTTATTAAATAGCTGCCTCATAAACTCCCTATGATGTCTTAAAGGTTGTAGTTGTTAAAAAACAGCTGAGGTTTGCTTTTGTAAGGATTATGAATAATGATTAATTAATATTTATCAAAAATTATAATTAAAAATCATAATTCAGGAAAATAATGTCTTAGCCAAAAATCATTACTTACAAATAGAAATCAGAGATGTCCTCTGGTGTTGTGAATTTGGGCTCCAAGCCCTTTAATAAATTTCTCAATTGTAATTATTAAGGGCTTGTTCGGTAATGATTATTAACCAAAACCACTAAATATCACTGTTTATTCAACCGCTTTACCAAAGGTGGGGGATCTTTGACCTTATTTGACAGATAAATCACTCTTGCATGAAATAAACAAACACTTCTATTAATTATGTATGTGAAGATTTATTAAAGCCATATAATTCTGATATACCACCATTCTGGTCCAAATACCTTCAACCAATTAACAAGCACTATTCTACACAAAGGAGATAAAAATGACTACCTAACAATAACAATAAAAGAAAATATATGCACATTAAGTGTCTATGAAGATCAAACCAGCAGCAAATGTGCAATTTGAGTTAATTTGGAAAGAGAAGTCCTCGTGGTGTGCTCATTGCCCCAGACAAAAAAAGGGTCATAAAACTCTGAGCCAGGAACTCAGTGGAAAAACTCCAGTAATAAAACTGGGACAAAAGAGTGGTCAGGCCATGAGGCCCAGACCGTAGCTGCTTTGAATGGAAAAAGCTTCAAAAGTCCAACTTCTAACTCCTGGCTGATTTGGGATCACCAGGACAAAACATGTGCCTTTCTGATCACATCCGCGCTCCGCCATTCAGCACACATGCATAGGAAATCAAAACAGCATAAAACACTTCAACCAGTATTGCATGCAACAAGTTGATACCTTGGATTAACTACTGGTGATTCTAAATCACCTTAAAGATGCCTCTAAGTGCACCTATCCAAATTAATATAAAAAAAAAGAACAAAATTACTTTGACGTTGATTTCTTCTCTCCACCAGCTGAGGATGGGTCAGGTCTGCAGAAAAAAAACTGTAAACTTCTCATCCGTCCAAAATGGGGAAAATATGAAGAACTGTTTTGTTGACTGAATCACAAGAGGAAACTCATCTCCTTGGAAATAAAACCTCTGTAGGTTTTTCACCTGTGCTGGGTGTCGGCGGAGTCTTCAGTTGGTATATGAATCTTCTACCCTACCTGTATCAGACAGATTTCCAGCTCTCAAGCTCTTCCGGTAATGGCCGTGTGGAGGAAACGTTCGCCTGCGAGCTTTTGTCTTCGGAGATACGTGCCTGCATTGTGTCGTCCTGTGAGACGTGCTGGAAATGGCAACGAAATTTTATTTTCCGTGGGTTTTATAATCTTTTGAGCTGCGCATGTCGAACTGTGCAGCTGGTCTATCCCCCAAAAATGGATGACACCAACACTTTGGTTGACACTTAGTGTTGAGACCAAATACGTTAAGCTAAAGTTAACATTTTAGCTGTTAATTTCAGCTTCAAGGAACACGTATGAAGACACCAATAGAGCCTGTAAGGAATAAACTGGTTAGATCCATTGAACAAAAACTGACTTTAAAAATTTTAAACTATCCATTTAGAAACATTTTGCACCTAGTTCATTGTTTTGCTGTCGTTCTAAACTTCTTTGAATCAGTTTTGGGATTTGTACCAGTTAAAGGCTTTAAAACAATCAACCTTCTTATATTAGGGTAAATCTGCCTATTAAAAAGTGGGGTGAGTCATTGGAAACAAAACAAATACACTGTGAGTAGCTTTATGTGTCACAATAAAAGAAAAGATAACTTATGTGAGCAAAGGCCAAAGTACCTTTAATATACAGGTGCTTCTCAAAATATTAGCATATTGTGATAAAGTTAATTATTTTCCATAATGTAATGATGAAAATTTAACATTCATATATTTTAGATTCATTGCACACTAACTGAAATATTTCAGGTCTTTTATTGTCTTAATACGGATGATTTTGGCATACAGCTCATGAAAACCCAAAATTCCTATCTCACAAAATTAGTATATTTAATCCGACCAATAAAAGAAAAGTGTTTTTAATACAAAAAACATCAACCTTCAAATAATCATGTACAGTTATGCACTCAATACTTGGTCGGGAATCCTTTTGCAGAAATGACTGCTTCAATGCGGCGTGGCATGGAGGCAATCAGCCTGTGGCACTGCTGAGGTCTTATGGAGGCCCAGAATGCTTCGATAGCAGCCTTTGGCTCAACCAGAGTGTTGGGTCTTGAGTCTCTCAACGTTCTCTTCACAATATCCCACAGATTCTCTATGGGGTTCAGGTCAGGAGAGTTGGCAGGCCAATTGAGCACAGTGATACCATGGTCAGTAAACCATTTACCACTGGTTTTGGCACTGTGAGCAGGTGCCAGGTCGTGCTGAAAAATGAAATCTTCATCTCCATAAAGCTTTTCAGCAGATGGAAGCATGAAATGCTCCAAAATCTCCTGATAGCTAGCTGCATTGACCCTGCCCTTGATAAAACACAGTGGACCAACACCAGCAGCTGACACGGCACCCCAGACCATCACTGACTGTGGGTACTTGACACTGGACTTCTGGCATTTTGGCATTTCCTTCTCCCCAGTCTTCCTCCAGACTCTGGCACCTTGATTTCCGAATGACATGCAGAATTTGCTTTCATCCGAAAAAAGTACTTTGGACCACTGAGCAACAGTCCAGTGCTGCTTCTCTGTAGCCCAGGTCAGGCACTTCTGCCGCTGTTTCTGGTTCAAAAGTGGCTTGACCTGGGGAATGCGGCACCTGTAGCCCATTTCCTGCACACGCCTGTGCACGGTGGCTCTGGATGTTTCTACTCCAGACTCAGTCCACTGCTTCCACAGGTCCCCCAAGGTCTGGAATCGGCCCTTCTCCACAATTTTCCTCAGGGTCCGGTCACCTCTTCTCGTTGTGCAGCGTTTTCTGCCACACTTTTTCCTTCCCACAGACTTCCCACTGAGGTGCCTTGATACAGCACTCTGGGAACAGCCTATTTGTTCAGAAATTTCTTTCTGTGTCTTACCCTCTTGCTTGAGGGTGTCAATAGTGGCCTTCTGGACAGCAATCAGGTCGGCAGTCTTACCCATGATTGGGGTTTTGAGTGATGAACCAGGCTGGGAGTTTTAAAGGCCTCAGGAATCTTTTGCAGGTGTTTAGAGTTAACTCGTTGATTCAGATGATTAGGTTCATAGCTCGTTTAGAGACCCTTTTAATGATATGCTAATTTTGTGAGATAGGAATTTTGGGTTTTCATGAGCTGTATGCCAAAACCATCCGTATTAAGACAATAAAAGACCTGAAATATTTTAATTAGCGTGCAATGAATCTAAAATATATGAATGTTAAATTTTCATCATTACATTATGGAAAATAATGAACTTTATCACAATATGCTAATATTTTGAGAAGGACCTGTACGTTATTAGGTCTGCCTTGCTAGGACCCTGTTTTTCTTCAGAACTGCTTTATTTTGTTTAAGATAGTTTTTTTGTTTTTTTGTTTTCAAAGCTCATACAAACTGATGCACGTATTTAGATATTGTGACATCCTCTAGACAGTAATCTCACTGGATCGGGTTCAGTGATTAAAGATATTGCTGAATGCATAAATACACAAAGTGGCAAATCATTTGTTTGTTCAAAAATCTATTGCCATAATAAAGCAGTCATGGGACTCTACCTTTTAGTGAACAGTTTCTTCTGAATTCTAAGTGAGTGAGTAAATTGCTCCATCTGGTAAATTTCTCAAACTTTCTCAATCCAATTGTCATGGGTGGGAGGACCCAACCTCAGATGGCGATGCATTTAACAGCCGCAGCCAACGGAATACACAATAGATATCTTTTGCTGTTTTCAACCAAGTCCATTGGGATAGCCCCTAAGATGGCCAACGTTGGATCCTTCGGGACACTCCAATGAAATGCGGAGCTTAGGGCTGCAAACACATTATCCCAGAAAGATTTAATAATTGGGCAAGCCCAAAAGATATGGGTATGATTTCCAACATGTGCGTCACAGCTCCGCCAGCAGACATCAGACCTTTCAGGATTCCTAAAAAAATTATAACCTTCCACTTAAACTCTCTCCAAGAATTTGAATTGGTCACCACATGAGACTCTGCACAAATGTCCTCGCATACTGTATCCGATTTGTGGACATTCATTTCTGATTCCCATTTTACTTTGATTTTTGATGTATTACATATACTCCTAGTTGAAAATGCTTGGTAAAAGTGACTTATAGCTTTTGACATTGTATTCCCTTGTACTTTTATTAAAAGCTCTTCAACTTGGGAGGGGTACAGTACCCTATTCTATTCTTTATGCTTTGTCAAGAAGATGCTAAGTTGTAGATATCTGAAAAAATCTGGACAGGGAAGCTGGAATTCATTCCTCAACTGCTCAAATGATTTTAAGTATCCGTCTGTGATTGCGTGGTGCAGTTTGCTAAGACCATATGTTACCCAATTACCAAAACTCTATCAGCTAGAGAAGGCACAAATACTTGCAACAAACAGATACTTGATGAAGCAGAGATTTCTTTTAGCAATCTAAAAGCCTGTCTTATTCACTGCCAATTTAAAAGCAAACCCCTGAACCAAACATTCATACTTAGGTCTTTTAAGGAGGTTTTGGAAAATGGCAGAGAATCCAGGGGGTTAGAGCATTGACTTTATAATAACACATCATCAGCGTATATGGACACTTTGTGCTGCTCCCCGTTTATGGTGATCCCTTTGATGTAATGGTTGTCTCCGATTAACTGTGCCAAGGGCTCAATACTAATATCAAATAGCAGGGGTGATAAAGGGCAGCCTGTCTACAGCTGCGTTCTAATCTGAATCTATTGGACAGGTCGCCATTTACCTTTACAGCCACCAACGGGTTGGAATACAGTGTCTCAATTCAATTTAATTGGAAATTTGGTCCAAATCGGAATCTCCGCAGTGCCAGAATTAAGTACTGCCAGGACAAACAGTCAAATGCCTTTTGAGCATCAAGAGATAGTATCATAGCGTTATTGTCTACAGACAATAACGCTATGAGACATTATATTTAAAAGTCTGCATATATTATTGCTGTAATACCTACTTTTTATAAAGTCCGTCTGGTCAGGGTTAGGATAGTTTTTTTGTGGACAGATTCAACAAGATGTTAGAAAAATTCCTTGTCAGCTGCACATCCGTGATACAAATCTCCCATTCCACCACATTCCAAAGGCTGTGTTGTATCATTTGAGATTCAATATATGTCAAGGATATTGGAGTACGGTGAATTCATTTGAATCTTCACAAAACCCTTCTGAATTAATGTAAGCTGCCTGATGTGATGCATTGGCCTGCTGGGAGCAGCCATCACATGATGGGAAAACTGTGGTTATAAAGCAGGAGTGGGGAACTCCACTCCTTGAGGGCTGGTGTCCTCCAACTTTTAGATGTGTCCTTGGTCCAACACACCTGAATCAAATGGCCTCCTCAGTATGCAGACAAGTTCTGCAGATGCCATACACCAGCCATACATTTATACCCGTTATAAAGGGATGGACATGGCCTGCAGTGATATCCAAGTAGGATGTGGTGTTTAAATGTCAGCTGGTAGTAAGGGGCCAGAAATGTGCTGAGAAAATATCACCCACACCATTACCACCACAACCAGCCTGATCCATTGAGACAATGCTTTTATGTTATTTACACTAAATTCTGACCCTATCATAAGAATTCTGCAGCAGAAATCAAAATCGGTTTTTTTCACACAAACAAAGGATTTGACTTCGGTTCCACTTTGCTTTCAGTGAGACTCATAAAACCAAGGAAGGTTTTCCAGTCGGTTGTTGTTGAATTGTCTTCAAGTTTTGCAGCCTGAATTTCCTGTTTTTGGCTGATAGGAGTAACTGTTACTAACTGTGGCCTCTTCTATCACCTCAAGTGAGTCTACTCTTTCTTTTCAACCATTCTCTGTAAACCCAAGAAATGGTTGTGAAAGTTCCAGTATATGAGCAGTTTCTGAGATATCTAGAACAGCCCATCTGGCACTACCAGCCATGCCATGCTCAGTAAATTAAATCCCCTTTTCTCCCCCATTCAGACACTCGGTTTGAAATTCAGCAAGTCATCCTGTGCACACCTTACCAGATGTCTAAATACTTTGAGTTGCTGTCATGATTAGTGATAATTAAAGGAGCTACATCCATCAACATTTACTTTTCCTTCCCATAGAAAGTACTCCTGGATCAGTGCTTCTTTGTTCTCTTTGTGTCTCTGCTGTGTTCTCTCAAACCCCCAGTCGGTCGTGGCAGATGGCTGCTCACACTGAGCCTGGTTCTGGTTCTGCTGGAGGTTTCTTCCTGTTAAAAGGAAGTTTTTCCTCTCCACTGTCGCTACATGCATGCTCAGTATGAGGGATTGCTGCAAAGTCAACACCAGTGACTGTCCACTGTCTCTACATGCTCATCCAGGAGGAGTGAATGCTGCAAGTCACTGACTGGATGCAATCTGCTGGGTTTCCTTAGACAGAAAAACTTTTTATCCAATTTGAATAAAAAGCTAACTCCGACTGCACTGTTCAATTGTTAAAATTAATTGGAATGTTTGTACCTGACTTTGTGAAGAGCCTTGAGACAACATGTGTTGTGAATTGGCACTATATAAATAAAACTGAATTTAATTGAATTGAATACCAATTAGACACAACCAACAGGTGTGCCTAATAAAGTGGGTAATAAGTACATATCAAAGTTTGTTTCTGAGGAGTGTCTGTAAAATAAAAATAAATTTTTTATGCTATTTGTAAATGGTTTCTGTTCATGACGTAAAAACTCTTTGTTATACAGCTGAGGAATGTCCTTGAAAAACAAACATAAAATTAGCTTTCTATGCCAGAGAATAATGTAATATTGAAACTCTGGCTTGCTGCCTGAGTGTGTATAGCTATTCTGCTGTTTATGTATCTCCACTATACGCTCACTAATGGCCACTCTTCCAGCTTTTATTCTTGATAGAGGCACCGTTTTTCCACACAGGGAACAGGATAAACTCTGGATGCTGTGTGGCAGCATCTATTTTTCTTATCTGTAATTTGGATGTGCATCAGAGAGAGCATAATGGTGTAAAGTAAGTCAGAAAAAAACAAAACATTTAGTTTGGCAATTGCTGTGGGTTTGAGGTAAAGTTAGAGATAGGCAACAGTAAAAGAATATCTAAGGGCCAATGCATTAAGCAACTTATGCATTCTCACCAAAATCCTTCAATCATCTGAAAACAACTACAGGCTCCACACTGCAGCTGTTTGTGTCCATTTATAGCCCTCAAAGCATTTTAGATCATTTGGACTTAATAAGGGTTACAGTGACTAAAAATATCCCATCCCATATGCATGAATTCTCCATTTAAAAAACAACAAAAACACCACAAGATGTGGAGCATCATCCAGTCATTTTGCATTAAATGTGTGTAATTGTTGGAAATTATCAGTTTCTTCAAGAAGGTTCCACTCCTCAGTAAAAAAAACTCCTCCAGCAGCCGAGAGAGACAGAAAAGCATGAATGCAGATTGCATGAGATATTACAAGTTGAAGATGGAATCCCTGGATATGCTACAATTTGGTGTGCCACCAACTGCAACGGAATGATTACTGACTGCATCTTCATCCTAAGAACACTCGCAAGACGAGAGAGCTCAAGGGGACGGAGGAGGGGAAGAACAGACAACGGTTTATTTAACATTTCAGCAGGCAGCCAGGTAATCCATCTGTAGGTGGAATAAGAAGATTAGCAACATTTCTTGATCAGTATGAATTGTCAAAAAATATAGCAGAGGAGTCTTTGCTGTGTTAAGCTTTCAGCCTGACCTGAACAGGTTCAGGAAGAGTTGAACTTCCAATCCTGAACTATTTTATGTTTTGGCATGCTATATAGATACGTCTAAAAACACATCAATAAAATATCCCCCTTTGCCCTAAAAACAGCAAGTATCATCCAGACAGGTATCTCAGGAGGGTTCTGGATTGAAACATTGCAAGCAGGCAGGCTGCTAAAGAAAGTAGATGTTTTCAGTATGCATGTGTGTGCTGATTAGTGGAGGGGAGAAAAACCTGCTGGATGACATGGAAAGGAGTATTAAAGATTCATGGCTGGGAAGTCATCTGTAAATCACTGTTATGATTCTTACATATTTAATGAAGCCTCAAAAGCAATAAAAAATCCAGAGCCAAAGGAAGTGATCCAGTGCCTCCTCTGGTTTGTGTGATAATGAACACACAGGTTATCTCTATAGCCAGCATCTCATTGACCAGCCCTGCAGGATTCATCTTTGACGCAAGGCTCACAAAAACCCTTACATAGATGAGAGGAATGACAGTAAAACGAGGAATAAACCTGTCTCTTCTAGTGAACGCCCCTTCCATTTGCTGCAGCTAACAAAGCCCTCTCCATTAAGCAATGGACGGAGAGAAGCAAACCAAGAGAGTTTTATCCCAGTTTGGATTATTAAGGGGAACGCATATCGTGGGCACCGACCGAGTCCTGTTTTTTGATGTAGGTCAAATTTCGACTTCAACGACAAAAAAGAACTGTAGACTTTGGTCAAGTGCAGTTTTCAATTTACACCAGGAGGTGGCGCACCCTACCATGGGATACATAATAAATTAGTAGACCAATGAGTAAATTAATTCATTAATGAAAAATGTTCACTATGTAAATATTTTAAAGAACTTAAAAATAAAACCTTAGCATTTTTTCTTGCGTCAACGCTCCTGAGGTTCAAAAAGGATCCTCTGCCACCTTTATGATGTGTTAGAATTGTTTTCAGAAAAATTATATTGAACAATTATATATGCTTAATGAAATTTGAATTACAGCATAAAAAAAAGGTCCGACGTGGCAAAATTTAACCTGAGTTTAATATCCAATATGGCCACCACATGTATGAAGGCTAGTTAATTTGAAGGAGCGATCTGTTTGGTAAGACCACACAAGAGGTGTGTGCTGGTTTTCCATTTGATCAAACGCATGTAGCAAAAAGATGCCTAGATTGTTATAAGCTTTTATTGTTGGGCTGCACAATGTCCCAGTTCTGGGTTTGAATCCCAGCTGGAGCTCTGAGTGGCATTTGCAAGTTTTTCTCTTGCAAGGGTTCGGTCTTTTGAGGGTAGTCTGACTTCCTCCAAACAAAACTGCATGCTATATTGATTGCCCTCTCCAAACCTCTAGGTGTGTATGTCTGCTTGCATGACTGTTCTTGTGTTTCTGTGTTGCTGTGATGGACTGGCATTGAATTAAGTTGAAAATGCCTTGCTAGGAAATAAAATGCCTACAGATCGAGAAGATGGAATTCACAGGAGCAGATATGCATCTCCTTTTAAATCAAACTTGCAAAGAAAGTCTCCACAAGTTAGATAAATTCAGAAGGCAGTTAGTTGTATTGGATTCTATTCAGGGATATAAAATTAAAAGGGGACTCAGGAAATACTGTATGTAAGCAACATGTTTTAGATTTGTATTTGTAAATACTTTGAAAATCTGGTATCCTTCAAGATTGTGCTCTACTTTTATTGGTCTACCACATAATATCCACATATAACCGAGTTTGCCAATGGAATGCCACAAAAGGAAAACGGGGGGTGATTACCTTTGCAAGAAACTGTCTGTCACAATAGTAATCTAGAGATCCACATGGAATAAGAAAATATTTTATGTTCTATTAAGGTCACATATTTACATTCTTTTACCTGCTATACATGTTTAAAATATTACAATAAAAGACATTAGGATTTAAATAAACAATCCAGATCACTTGAACTCCTATTATTTGTTCCACACTGAGTTCTGTGTATGCCAAAAGAACTCAACAGGTGCTTTTGAATGTTAAGAATGTATGAGATCCCTTCAGATCAATATTTGGTGGTTTTAAAGTTTGAACCTCTTCAAAATAAACCTGTGACTTGTAGGATATATAAAACGTATAGATTTTAAAATTATTCTCACCATAGTTTTACCATTTTCTTCTTGCAAGCTTACCCAGTCCCTGGCAAAAAGTAGTTTTTCAGCTATATTTTAAGTATTTCATAGACAACGGTATACAGCCTGCTCCTGACTGTGCCTGAACACCTCCTATGTTCCACCTCTGGCTGAAGCCAGGTTGTTGGGGGAATCTTATCCAGGGCAACTGTAGCCCCTCTCCTCTGTTGGGTATCTCATGGGCTTATCGGCATGGCTGTGTCAGTGCCGACCAGCACCAAACATCACACACAGCGCGTCCCAGATTCACACATCATTTCCATTTCAGAGGGCCGGCCAACCGCATGTGTGTCGAAGTCTGCATGTATACATAACATTACTAAACTGAGGCAATTAGAGATTCTACGAATTACATTTTTGCATGAAAAAAGGTCTGACACAAACAAAGTCAATAGAGCTTCAATGCATGTATAATGAGGAGATGTAGTCATGTTGTTTTGTGGTAAAAAGAGGATTTAATGTAAACTATGTACTTTAGTTGCTCATATAGTTTTTGGTCCAAACAGATTTACTGCATGAACTGCATTTAAAACAACTGTGTTACATTGTCTTGTGAAAGAATTCATTGTTTTTTATTGAGATAGACCAATACAACGTATCCGATAATTGTGAACTGGAAACAAAACAATGCAGTTATGTTTTCTTTTTTCACTAAATACAAATCTGAACAGTGTGATGTGCACACTGTTCAGAATGGACATACATTTTTGTTTGAGAAACATAGCCAAACAGAACTGCAGCTGTAATTGCATTAAATGTGGTTCTACAACATATCAACTCAGCGGGGCTGAATATGTTGAAGCAATTCGTTGCACTGGATTTTGTTTAAGAACGACAAAGTAGCCCAAACTAAATGAAAAAAGCATGCCACAATTAAAATATTTTAATTTTTACAATTAAAACCATATTGTCATTTTGTTGGTATGTGAGAGCCTTGTTCAGGCCACAATGCTGGACAACAGAGAACAGTTTAAGCGGTTTATTGAGAAGTAAAAATTTGAATATTTCTTCTTGGTTCAAGGGCAGACTCCAGGTAGGCACTGAGAATGAGAGATAAGTGATTTTTAAAAGAAGTGCGGCAGAGGAGTGGTGTCCTGGAACAGAATGTTGACTGGTTTCTGGTTTCCTGGAAGGAGGACAACAAGGGGTACGTGAGGAGCATAAAGTCGAGCAAAGCAACAAAATGATTACCTGATTACCACTCAGTGAGCAGAAACAATTTGCATCAACTCCTCTTTACTCCTCCTGATTGGACCATGATAAGCTCCAGCTGTGAGGATGCACCTGCCACACCCTGCAATCGAAGTAGGTGAGGGACACACACAAACCTGCACACAGCACTGTACATAGGACACATGGATTTTCATTCCACTATCACACAATTATACTATTGCATTATATGTGTGGCAATATTGCAATCTTTTATTGTTCTGCCGTAATATCTGGAGGACCTGTTACCCAATTAAGACAATAAATTATGATGATGATGATGAAAAGAGTGGAAAAATACAAGCGGTGTGAAAGTGATGTTGTTTGGTAATGTCTAAATGTGATGAAAAACCCCAGGACTGACCAGACCTGCATGTTTTAAGGATGTTTTACTGGATAAAAAGACTGAAAGCTGATCAAATATATAAAATGATCATGGTATAAAACAAGGGAAAGAAATGTTAAAATTTTTATTTTTTCTGTGTTTTATTGTTTTTTCAAAGTCTATGAGCAAAAACCAACAGCTATTATCATTTATCTTGTGAATTTGTGTAAAGACTGATGTCAGTATCCTGAAGGAGGCCTAACTTTCAGGAGCCTCGAGGCAGTGAAGCTGCCGGGCTGGAACAAAGTGCTTTTCTTCTAAGGGCAGATACTTTGTGCCTGGGGCAAGATGATGCTTTGTAGTGGTCTTATCAAAATACACCACAAATCAAGAGAAAGATTATTTTTCTCTCATTCAAGTCATGCTTTAGCTGAGGAGCTGTTTTTAAACGGCTTTAACCCAGATTTGAAGAATTTCCAACTACCTTCCCCATAAAATGCTGTTCCTAAAAGAAATAACTCAGAAGACGGAGAGAGAGTTTCTTAAGAGTGATGGAAAACAATCTCACAAAATTTGGAATACGAAGGTATCCATCTTACAGATCCCCTTTTTTCTGTTCATTGCCATGATTGGTGTGGAGACTATGCCAGCTGTCACTGAACAACAACTGTGGTACAGCCTGGACAGGTCTTGAGTCCATCCCAGGGCCAACACGGAGACAGACAAGACAAAAACTATGCACCCTCATTCTCAATGCTACACAGAAAGCCCTGCACACCCAGCATTTAAGACCAGACATTCTTAGTGTGTTCTGATCACCTGACAACGATGCTGCACTGACTGAATAATCAGAATTACAAGGCCTGTTGTTTGCACAAACCTCTTTGAAGCTGAAGCTTTAACTTATTTCTGATAATCAGTTTGCCTTTAGTGTTTTGAGGTTTCAGGAAGTAAATTCAGCTATGTGTAACTGACCTTTTCAGCATATTTATACAAGCGAATGTTTGATCCTTTTTGACAAAACACCATCAATAATACCCTCCTTGAACCCCAACCTCAACATGGTGGATGGGGTTTGAGTGCTCAAATGATCTTAGAGGCTATGTTGTCTGGGGCTTAAATGCCCCTGGTAGGGTCTCCCATGGCAAACAGGCTATGAGTGACAGGTCAGAAAAAGAGCGGTTCAAGACGCCTTCATGAGGACCACAAAATCGAGGCATGTGACATCGCCCGGTATGGCGAAGCCCGGGTCCCACCCTGGACCAAGGCCTGGGGTTGGGACTCGTCGGAGAGCACCTGGTGGCCAGGTTGCCCTTCGCAGGACCCTGCCAGGCCCAGCCCGAATGAGAGACACAAGCCTATCCCCCAGTGGGCCCACCACCTGCAGGGGAAACCATGAAGGACCGGTGCAAAGAGGATCGGGCAGCGGACAAACGTGGAAACTTCAACGACCCTATCTCCAGATGCTTAGGCTGGCTCTAGGAACGTGCAATGTCACCTCACTGGGGGGGAAGGAGCTTGAGCTTGTGCGAGAGGCCAAGAGATATCGACTAGAAATAGTCGGGCTCACCTCCACGCACAGCATTGGTTCTGGAACCCAGCTCCTCTAGAGAAGCTCTCTTCTAGACTCTTCTACACTGAAGTTTCCCGCAGGGAGAGGTGGCGAGCTGGGGAGGGTTTGCTTGTTGCCCCTCAGCTTCGCCGTCTTGTGTTGGGGTTTACCCCAGTGGATGAGTGGGTCGCATCGCTGCACCTTCGGGTCAGGTACAGGTCAATGACTGTCGTTTCGGCCTATGGGCCGAGCAGGAGTGCGCCTTCTTGGCGTCCATGTCGGGGGTGCTGCATAGTGCCCCTCCCAGGGACTCCATTATTCTGCTAGGGGACTCCAACGCCCACGTGGGAAACGACAGTAACACCTGGAAAGGCGTGATTGGGAGGAATGATCTGAATCCGAGTGGTGTTTCATTATTCGACTTCTGTGCTAGTCACGAATTGTCCATAATGAACACCATGTTCAAGCATAAGGGTGTTCATCAGTACGCCTGGCACCAGGACACCCTAAGCAGAAGGTCAGTGATCCACTTTGTTGTCATGTGTTCAGACCTACCAGTTGGCCTTCAAGCGATTCTGGCAAACCGTCCGGCACCTCAAGAGGGGGAAGCAATGCTTTGCCAACACTGTTTACATTGTGGGTGGGGAGCTGCTGACCTCGACTGGGGACATAATCAGGTGGTGGAAGAAGTACTGAGGATCTCCTCAATCCTGCCGTCACGCATTCCCTGGTGGAAGCAGAGGCTGGGGACTCGGGGTTGGACTCTTTCATTACCCAGGCTGAAGTCACCGAGGTGGCAGGACTTTAGGGGTGCATGAGATCCACCCTGAGTACCTCAAGTTTCTGGATGTTGTGGGGCTGTCATGGTTGACACGCCTCTTCAACATTGTGTGGCAATGGGGGACAGTGGCTCTGGACCGGCAGATCAGGGTGGTGGTCCCCCTTCATAAGAAGTGTAACCGGAAGGTGTGTTCCAACTACAGGGGGATCACACTCCTCAGCCTACCTGTTGTGGCTTATGCACATTCCTAAGCACTGCACTGTGTGATAAAGAATAGGGTGTAAATATTTATGCTCAACAAGTGTCTGAAAAAGCTTCTGTTACATCAAGGTACAACATCTTACATGGCAATATTTAAAAGAAATAAAATGTTTCTTTTTTTAACTTTGTTGAAAGGTGCATTATGTTTTTTTTTTTTCCAAATCTTTACGATTAGAAAGGTTTATATGATGTGCAAAAACCAATATTTTAACAGGCTGAAAACCTTTAATCTCAGGGTTGTTATTCAGTCACAGATTAAGTCCAACATGAAGAAAACCAGCAAATATATCCCTAACATTGCTCACATTGTTCAAACTCTCATATGACAGATGTTGAAGGGGGTGTTTGCAGCTCTGAGGCCCCTGCACATATTGGAATGTGACTCATAACACATATCTAAAAACATGTAAAAAATGAGCACTGTTGAAAAGAGGAACACTATCTTTTTAAGGAAAATGAGATATAATGGATAATTTGAATTTACTGCAGCATTACCTCCTACATGCAATATGAGCTGACCACATTTATGACTTGAGATGGGATTACAGCTATGATATTAGTCAAGATCTGTGCATCTAATTTGAATAAGGTATCTGCTGACAATGCTGATGGATGAGCATCAGAAAGTGAAGGAGTCAGACTGTTGTAAAACTGAAACTCAGACATGCAGGTTTGCAACATACCCTGCGCTATAGTGAGTGTTAAATAATTAATGAATGAGCTTTTAATAGTCAGAACCTGCTATAGTTTAGTTATTGTTTATGGTTTCATGTTCTTTTTTTTAAATCTAATTTCTCTCTGTCGGCTGCAGGTGGACCAAACCAAACAAATATGCAGGAGTGCACATTTATCTAAACACATGCATATGCCGAAGTGTGCCCGCTTGATATTCCAGCTATAGTCCTAGACTCTACATTTCTTGAAAGTTAATCTCATGGTTTCTAATAGTGTTGGATTCTTCCAGATGGAACAGAATACATTTCAAGGCTAAGCTTCTTACAAAGTGCCAGTACCACATTTCAGGAAGTTTAACTTTGCATTAAATTACACATCATGTATTGTTCCTGAGTAGTGAATGGTCTAATTTAAACTGCTGCTAATGATGTTGTCTTTAGTACTAAATTAGTCATAACAAAACTGTTAAATGAAGAAACCATTAATCACTTCATGATTGTCCTGGATATCATGAAAGTATAAATGGTCAGTTAATATCTATTAATTTTAAGATTATGAGTCACTCACTGAGCACTTACGAAGTTATTAATCAGTGATATCGGAACAGTTTTTTATTATGATTAGTAAATTAGTAATATGTCATTAATTTGTGGTTGCTTCCCTTAAGTTAAAAAGGATGGTACTAAACATGACAACAAATACTGGTGCTAAAACGTTAACATGGGAATACAAATCTGGTAATAACGCCGGCAATAAAACAAGTGAAAAAAACGTATTGATGCTGAGAAAGGCTGCTGTAAAAATGTTGATGCAATACATTTATTTAAAAGGTTGTCAAATTCCTGTTAACAACCTATCTTTATTTAAATTATTTTTATACAGTATATAAACTATAGTAGTATTTGCTCTTCTCTCTTCACACACATATGAACTTGAGTGGCAGCCCATTCTTAATCCAGAGGGTTTAAAATGATATTGTCACACCTTTTGCTGCTATAACATACAGAGAATAACTGTTGCATGACTTTATTTTTAGTAGGTTAGATTACTGCAACACAGCGTTTAATGGATCATATCTTGCCAGTTCTTAAATCTCTTCACTGACTCCCTGTTTATCAAAGTATAGATTTTAAGATTCTGCTATTGGTGTATGAAGCACTATTTGGTTTTGGGGCGAAATCTATATCTGAATGTCTTGTTAGATATAAACCATGCAGAACCCCCATGTCTTCAGACTTCAATGATCCAAGGACCAGAAGAAAACAAGATGAGGCAGTGTTTTGTTTGTATGCCCTCTTTAATATCTTTAATTAAATATATTTTTCTTTTAGGTGATACATCTATGCTTATGCTTTGTAAATTTTCTTTCAGTTGTTCTTTTCATGTCCTGTAAAGCACCACAGCTTGTCTTGCATTTGACTGATGCTATATAAATAAACTTACTTTGCCTTTGAACTTTGTACTTAAAATGTTGTACTTTGAAAGTACAAAAATGGACAGAGCAAAAGGTTGGAGGCAACACCGAATGTATACAAAAAAGATAATAGTTTTATTTTGATACATTTAAATAAAAAAAATAAAAAATTGTTTATTAATCCCAAAGGTAAATTAAATAAAATAAATGTCATAAAAATGCATAAAATTAAGTTAAATTAAAATGTAATTATTGCCAGGGAAATAAATATCATTATTTAAAAAGTCAGTTCTCATAATAGTTGAATTACCAGATGGGATTATTTTTACTTTTGACTACGCTTTCTACAAATTAACGTTCTGCAACAGCGTGGTGGATGTATGAAACTGAGACTTTTGTTTTTGTCTAAAGTTATAACTCCTGCACTCTTCTTATCCCTAAAATAGGTCATTTTATTTTTGTTGACATTTTTTAAGCAGCGGTGTGGCAATATACAGGTCCTTCTCAAAATATTAGCATATTGTGATAAAGTTCATTATTTTCCATAATGTCATGATGAAAATTGAACATTCATATATTTTAGATTCATTGCACACTAACTGAAATATTTCAGGTCTTTTATTGTCTTAATACGGATGATTGTGGCATACAGCTCATGAAAACCCAAAATTCCTATCTCACAAAATTTGCATATTTCATCCGACCAATACAAATACAAAAAACGTCAACCTTCAAATAATCATGTACAGTTATGCACTCAATACTTGGTCGGGAATCCTTTTGCAGAAATGACTGCTTCAATGCGGCGTGGCATGGAGGCAATCAGCCTGTGGCACTGCTGAGGTCTTATGGAGGCCCAGAATGCTTCGATAGCAGCCTTTGGCTCAACCAGAGTGTTGGGTCTTGAGTCTCTCAACGTTCTCTTCACAATATCTCACAGATTCTCTATGGGGTTCAGGTCAGGAGAGTTGGCAGGCCAATTGAGCACAGTGATACCATGGTCAGTAAACCATTTACCAGTGGTTTTGGCACTGTGAGCAGGTGCCAGGTCGTGCTGAAAAATGAAATCTTCATCTCCATAAAGCTTTTCAGCAAATGGAAGCATGAAGTGCTCCAAAATCTCCTGATAGCTAGCTGCATTGACCCTGCCCTTGATAAAACACAGTGGACCAACACCAGCAGCTGACACGGCACCCCAGACCATCACTGACTGTGGGTACTTGACACTGGACTTCTGGCATTTTGGCATTTCCTTCTCCCCAGTCTTCCTCCAGACTCTGGCACCTTGATTTCCGAATGACATGCAGAATTTGCTTTCATCCGAAAAAAGTACTTTGGACCACTGAGCAACAGTCCAGCGCTGCTTCTCTGTAGCCCAGGTCAGGCGCTTCTGCCGCTGTTTCTGGTTCAAAAGTGGCTTGACCTGGGGAATGCGTCACCTGTAGCCCATTTCCTGCACACGCCTGTGCACGGTGGCTCTGGATGTTTCTACTCCAGACTCAGTCCACTGCTTCCGCAGGTCCCCCAAGGTCTGGAATCGGCCCTTCTCCACAATTTTCCTCAGGGTCCGGTCACCTCTTCTCGTTGTGCAGCGTTTTCTGCCACACTTTTTCCTTCCCACAGACTTCCCACTGAGGTGCCTTGATACAGCACTCTGGGAACAGCCTATTCGTTCAGAAATTTCTTTCTGTGTCTTACCCTCTTGCTTGAGGGTGTCAATAGTGGCCTTCTGGACAGCAGTCAGGTCGGCAGTCTTACCCATGATTGGGGTTTTGAGTGATGAACCAGGCTGGGAGTTTTAAAGGCCTCAGGAATCTTTTGCAGGTGTTTAGAGTTAACTCGTTGATTCAGATGATTAGGTTCATAGCTCGTTTAGAGACCCTTTTAATGATATGCTAATTTTGTGAGAAAGGAATTTTGGGTTTTCATGAGCTGTATGCCAAAATCATCCGTATTAAGACAATAAAAGACCTGAAATATTTCAGTTAGTGTGCAATGAATCTAAAATATATGAATGTTAAATTTTCATCATGACATTATGGAAAATAATGAACTTTATCACAATATGTTAATATTTTGAGAAGGACCTGTACTGGGCGTGCCTGGCAAGCGCCACTCAACAGGTGTGGCTTATACAGCCTAATCAGGAGGTGTTCTTACGGAACACGAACCAGGAGGGAGAGGATAGATTGTTAACTCAGCCAGTGTGGTAACCTGACCAACGGCTTCAGATTCTCTGTATTTTGTGAGCATGCTCTTACCTTGTCTGGGACTCATTGCTCCAGTATTCCATGGCTTGCTCTATTAACTCTTTGGAACCCTCTTCTTGCAAACTCAGCCGTTAGTCTTCCTCCCTCTCCCACAACCTGTCCTCTGGACAGGATCATCTTCAGGAAACACCAATCCATTGCTCTTATGCCTGTCCACCCTCGATCACTCCTGTGAAGCGCTGCCACCTGAAGGATCAAACAGAGACTCAGTACTGAAAACCTCAAAGTTAATCCTCCTGCCGAACTCAGCTTCTGTGGGAGGCTTACCTCCTCCTGACAGGCCTCCATCCTCCCCTGACAGTAAGACCCCCTCATATCTGTTCAGTGTAATCTACATTAACTTCACTCTACCAGACAATAACATCTTACCTCTCTTTCTCAGTGCCGAACAAGGCCCTTTCAGGTGATCCACAGTGTACAATTTTCACTCTGTTGTCCTTCAATAAATGTAAAGGTGACTGGTGCTCTGCCTCCGTAGTTATCGCCCTGTTACAAAGTCGATTATTTAACACTATGACATGATGTGTTATATGGTGTCTTTCCAATGACATTTTGACAACTACACTATTGTAGCATAGTCAAATCCCACAAATCCCACAAAATCCGGACTCATTCTGAGGAGAAAAGTAAAATCTGCAAAATCCAAGGAGGTCTTGCTCATAAGTATTAAGCTATTCTGGTGACACAGTTGTTAGAACAAATGGGAGTGCTGGAGCTTGTCTTTTACAATGTGGTAACAATTCTGGTTAAAGTGGAGCAGAAATAATGACCTATGACAACTAACCTGAATCTTATAAGAATTGTAGTATTTTGAATTATAGTTTTGTCATAAACATTCATTAATGTGGTAAATACCAAACAGGCCATGGTCGTCACAGAGGGGTTTTAAAACCCTTGGTAGAGTGCCGGTTCGTTATGCACGATCTCCGACAACACTTCTCTTGACTTCCTCCTCCACAGCCAGTAATTCACCATATAAATCTTTACCTCTTAAAGTCAGGCTGATTTCACTGCTAATTGTGGTATTTGGTATCTGATCAGTCTGCTGTCTGTAAACCAATATGTCCCTGGGGGCATTAATATTTTGGCCTACCTTAGTCTACTTTTATGAGAGTTAGAAAGTTTCCCACATTAACCTTTCAGCCTTGCTGACAGACTAGAGCAGATTTACCTCGGCCTGGTTGTCACTAAGCTCTAGCTGATCTTCAGCTATCAATAGCAGCCATGAAACAGCACAGGGATATAACAAGATCCTCCAGAGTGAGCTTAAGCCTGTTGATAAAGGGCCATCTTTCCTGCTGATTCTGACAATTGAAATCCTGGACTTAAGCATTACGGTTTACAGCATCCTTTTCAAACAGTTTACCTAATTATGTTTAAAACAGATGTTTGAGCTCACATAGTTTAACACACACACTGGTGTGTAAACTGGAGCCTGTATCCTTTGACACCTGTCATGAGTCAGCAGAGTAGCTGATAATGATTGGATGGTTCAATAACAACAGTCACCTGAGGCTGGGGGCTCCTGATTATAAATCCCGGCTTTGATGATTGTTTCTGTCTTCTGAATTATGGGGTGCCAGTGCTTCACAGTCTGACCCACTGCTGCCGATCAGTCAGGCAGTTCGTCATCCACAAGCTGGATGAGCTTCTGGTGAAGGATGTCTGGGTTGATGGTGTTGGAAGCAGAGCTGCAGTCCACAGACAGGATCCTGGTGTACATCCCTGGGTGGTCAAAGTGTTGCAGGATGAAGTGTAGTCCCAAATTGATTGCATCATCTGCTGACCTGTTTGCCCAGCAAGTAAACTGCATGGGGTGATGACCTTCAGATGCTTCAACACCAGATGCTCAAAGGTTTTCATGAACACAGACAAGGTGACAGACCTGTAGTGATTTAACCCCGTGATGGTGCGTTACCTGGGGACTGAGATGATGGTGGAGGTTTGAAGCCTGGGAAAACTTCAAACAGTTCCAGAGACTTGTTGAAGATCTGAGTAAAGATGAGGGCCAGTTGGTAAACGCAGCTTCCCAGGCATGAGATGAGATAATGTAAGATCCTGGAGTTTTCTTGATGTTTTGACGCTGAAAAAGCGTTTTTCCATCTTCCTCATCCTAAATGATCCTAAATGCAGACAGGGGGTCTCAGAGGAGGAGTGTGATGGGTGCATGGGGAGCTTTTGTATTTGAATGCAATGTGCATGAGTTAGTGCTTTTTTCAATGAATCAGATAACTTGGTATCATTTGCTTTGAAGAAATGCATCTGGAAATGCAATTCCAGTCAGAGGTTTAAATCCACTCATCATCGGCATGAATGTTGCATTAATATTGGGGTAACTGGTTTGTTTAAACTATTACTTTTTCCTTGTGGGCTACCAATACACCAAATAGCTTTAATGATTCTTAAAAACAAGACCTAGAACAAAGCTGTTTTTAGGCATTCTCTATATATTTTTTGTACACTTGTGGTCAGGACTATCTAAAGGCCTACTGTTAATAAGCTTTATCCATTCCTAAACCTGTTCCGATCAGTGTTCGGGGTCATTATCCAGTTGAAAAATTCAATTGTGTCCATATTTCAACAACTAACTGTTGGTTTTAAGTTAAGTTAAAGAATCTAGAAGCAGCTCTTTCTTCGTTATTCCATCCCCTTTTTACCATTGAATCGTACCACTGGCAACAGCCCTCAGCATAATGCCCCCACCATCATGCTTTTTTTTTTCTGCATTGCTTAGTCCATGTTCAGGGTAAATTTGCTTGACAATGGATAATGACACGTTTAACAAATTAATGATATATTTGGACCTTGATGATCCTTGCTAGTCCCTGAACATCCTAAGGAATTTCCTTTCATCTGATGGGTCATGTAATTGATACTTGGACAAAAACAGATCAAAACCTGGTTTTGGGATGAAAAGAGCTTCTGGAACGGCACTCCTTAACCCAAATGAAAATAGATGGATATCTTTTAAAGTCAGGTCCATGTCAAAAAATCAGCTCTACAAATACTCCCAGGAAGAGTGGTCAAATCTCCAGCCAGAGTAATGTGTTTGAATGAAGCTTGTTAATGACTACCAAAAACATGTGGTTTTTACATCTTGCTACAGGAAATATATCCATGGGGTGTTTGTATAAATTAGACCTGGTGTAGATTAGTGAAAAATCCACAAAAAAATAGACTTGTGCACACATTCTTTTTTTTTAAATAAATCATGCTAATTATTATCATATTAATTGAGGATTCCTGGTTGGAATTGAGGAGAAGTGGATATTTGTTTGTATTTTCATTTTTAAACGAGAACCTGCTGCATTGTTGCTCCCAACTATTTGTAATATGGATTGGAAGAAACAACGAAGAAACCAAACATGTGTCTCCAGTTCGTAACTCAACTCCCATCTGTCATTACCTCTAACTTTATTTTTCTAACATTGAGGGGGTGATTTATGGGATAGCAGGTGGATTTGGATGATTATTTTGTCTTGAATCATAAAAGTAGTTTTTGGGATAAGATCAGAAAAGCACTGGCAAGGTCAATTGGCTCCAGCTTGGATTTGTTTGAGTAGTAAAATGTACTTTTATCTTTTATTGAAAAAAAGTTTTTTCACCTGATTCAGCTTCATTTTTGTCTGGTGGAGCAGATTTAAAGTGAGATAGCAGTAATATACAGGGGTTGGACAATGAAACTAAAACACCTGGTTTTAGACCCCAATAATTTATTAGTATGGTGCAGGGCCTCCTTTTGCAGCCAATACAGTGTCAATTCATCTTGGGAATGACATATACAAGTCCTGCACAGTGGTCAGAGGGATTTTAAGCCATTCTTCTTGCAGGATAGTGGCCAGGTCACTACGTGATACTGGTGGAGGAAAACGTTTCCTGACTCGCTCCTCCAAAACACCCCAAAGTGGCTCAATAATATTTAGATCTGGTGACTGTGCAGGCCATGGGAGATGTTCAACTTCACTTTCATGTTCATCAAACCAATCTTTCACCAGTCTTGCTGTGTGTATTGGTGCATTGTCATCCTGATACACGGCACCGCCTTCAGGATACAATGTTTGAACCATTGGATGCACATGGTCCTCAAGAATGATTCGGTAGTCCTTGGCAGTGACGCGCCCATCTAGCACAAGTATTGGGCCAAGGGAATGCCATGATATGGAAGCCCAAACCATCAATGATCCACCCCCATGCTTCACTCTGGGCATGCAACAGTCTGGGTGGTAAGCTTCTTTGGGGCTTCTCCACACCGTAACTCTCTCGGATGTGGGGAAAACAGTAAAGGTGGACTCATCAGAGAACAATACATGTTTCACATTGTCCACAGCCCAAGATTTGCGCTCCTTGCACTATTGAAACCAACGTTTGGCATTGGCATGAGTGACCAAAGGTTTGGCTATAGCAGCCCGGCCGTGTATATTGACCCTGTGGAGCCCAGCAAGACGTGCACCAATAATTTGTCCTCTTTTGAACTCTGGTATGTCACCCATAATGTTGTGTGCATTTCGATATTTTGAGCAAAACTGTGCTCTTACCCTTCTAATTGAACCTTCACACTCTGCTCTTACTGGTGCAATGTGCAATCAATGAAGACTGGCTACCAGGCTGGTCCAATTTAGCCATAAAACCTCCCACACTAAAATGACAGGTGTTTCAGTTTCATTGTCCAACCCCTGTATTTATTTCATAAGATATGTATGCTGCTGATAACATGTGTATCCCAAAAACTGATTAGCTGTTGAGTCAGTGTTGCTGCATTTACCTTTGGCAGAAATAGATGTTTTGCATGTACCGTAACCAAAATATGAAATGATACTTTGAAAGTGTCTTGTTCACATTTTACAACAAACAGAAATAAGGAAACAGGAAAACATAGGTGACAATCATAAATTTCAAGTAGAGGTTTAAATTTTTATTCAAGCATGAGTGGGTCTTCTTCATGCAGCAGCGATGTTGTTAGATACAAAGCTTTACTGTGGCACACTGTGTTGGTTAAAGTCCATCCTTTAAGCCTTCTATTCACTTTACCAAGAGCTTCAGTTACCACTTCAAACAAAACAAAAGATGAAAGGATCTTGAACCTTAGCTTGATACGGAAACGCAGTCAGGACCTCCCTGATCTGAAGTTTAGGTTAAAATATATTCTGTATATATTAATATTGTTTATCATGTGTATTAAATATACATCACCCTTACCTCAAGCTTATTTAAAGTAAAACAGCAAATTTCACAATAAAATAAACTTATTCTGTCTGTCACGTGCAAACAGCTTAGGCAGAAAGTCAGAGAAGTTAACATTAAAAACCTATTTTCTCAGAGGTATAGTTTTTTTGCTTTTGTGCAATACTGGCATTTAAGATGCTGTTGTTTAAAAGATCTCCCAGTGAGAATAAAAAACAAACTATTTTAAATGGCTACCACTTGAATGCAACTTTTTTATATTTTACATCTTGTTTTTGGCTGCTAAAAATAATTTTTTCTAATTGTTTGAAGAAAAGAAGAAATAATCTACAAATTTTAAATGTGTTGCAAATGTGTGCAATGCAGCTTAAAGCACAGAACAACAACAGGACAGGTTTTTCCTGCTAATGTGGCTACGGGTCAACTCCTTCCTTTGTCCCCTCTAACTAATGTTTGCTTTGGGGATGTTAGGACAGATGGTGTATACCAGGAGGTGTAACATGGATTTCTGATGCATCTGAGCTAAAATCAGAAACAACACTTGAACCAGAGGGGAGCTGCTTTGATATCAAATGTACATGATACTGCTTTGTTCATGTTTACTCCTTCTACGCTTTCTCAAGACCTGACAGCAGAATACTTTGGGATATTTCGGAAAATGATGAGCATGTAAAAATATGCTTTTGATGGATGCTGAGGAAAGAAAATCACATACCTCCCACTTAATATCTAGCACAACCAAAACAGGGTTTGTTTTTCATCTTGCAATGTTTTTCCATAAATGGTAGGGATGAGTGATTTTACCATCCGAATCTGGAATGTATATCACAATTTGATTTTTAAAACATGTTTGTCTAATCTCATCAAAAATAGATATGTGTTCAATTAATTTGTTCATTTTCATTTAAATGTGTTTAGCTGAAAAGAAAATTAAGTTGAAGAGAACCATTAATGCACATGTTTATTACCTAAATTCATTGAGCTGTGGTCAGTGGTCACATTCTGCTCTAGAAAATGAGTCCTAGAACTGGTCCAATATTAACCTGAGCTCCATCTTACACTTACACTGAAAAAATAAAACACTCCTCTTCTGAGTGTAGTACAGTAGACTGCTGTGACTACTGTGGCCATGTCTATAGAGGGAGCAGTGCATTTCTACCTAAAAGCTTTAGCACAGTTACTGTTTCATGCTGCTAGGTGTGATATGAGTTGATACATTGAACAAATAAATAAGGCTCTAGACAGCCAATCAGCTTGCTTTTGAACTTTCTGGTGCTGATATTTTGAAAGAAATTGCATTCTCCGATCGATACTTGGCCACACAACACTGTTAAAAGACCCCGGTGATGATGTGCATGTACATATTCAACACTTACCTCTTTAAAATACCTCTCCATCTCATCCCAAACATTTCAATCACAGCAGTAGATCAAGAAACAGAAACATTGTTTCCTCATGAAACAAAATAGCATTAAATAGCATTGAATCTTAATATTATTTACTGTAAAGTAACAGAATGTTTAGCAACAAATTGCAGTAAAATTGGTTTGCAAACTCTGTTGAACAAATTAATCATTATTAATGAACTCTACTCCTTTTAAGAAAAAAAAGATAGTTTTTCTGTGTCAATTTTCTTTGTAATCATAATCAGCTTACTAAGGCAAACATGAGCATAGCCATTACACGAGAGAAGCCTATCCCTGACTTCACCTGTTCTTTCCTGCATACTTCCTTAGAGGTTCCAGCTAGCTGATGCGCTCTGACAGAATTGTAGTTTGTGTATTGATGAGGCAGACATTACATAATCCATTGTTTCCTGCAATGTAGCACAGTGCCCCAAGGAATTCACAGGAGCATAAAAGGTACATCTACTGCTTTCTGCTTATTGCTACTATAAATATTATACATGTCAGTTTCCATCTCTGTGGAGAAGTATGCAGACCTACAAACATGTTTACAGTTGATTAAAAATATTGTTTAATATAGCAGTGAAACTTTTAATGAAGCCAGACTTATCTACAAATAAGCTAACAACAAATACTTCACTGATTTGGAGATTAAGAACAAATTTAGTAATCTGAACATGTGTAGAAAGTGTATGAAATGACCCAGTTTGAACCATTAAAAGTTCCCTGCACCAAAACATCCAATGACTAACTGGCAACCATCAACTAATTCAGTCCAGTTTTACTCTACACATGAGCAATGTGTAAAAGTAAATGTACTCAATTATTTGATTAAAAACAGTCAAGATGCGCATTAATTATGCACAAAATTACAGATTCCAAGCATTTATCTTTGTTAACTTTGATGATCATAGCTTGCACCTATTTAAAAACAAAATTATGATTGACACCAGAAGTGTTAAAAAAACAGACCACGTTTGAGAACTGGGTAATTCAATTCAATTCAATTTAGTTTTATTTATATAGCGCCAATTCACAACACATGTTGTCTCAAGGCACTTCACAACAGTCAGGTACATATATTCCAATTAATCCTAACCATTGAACAGTGCAGTCAGAGTTAGTTATTTATTCAAATTGGATAAAACGTTTTTCTGTCTAAGGAAACCCAGCAGATTGCATCCAGTCAGTGACTTGCAGCATTCCCTCCTCCCGGATGAGCATGTAGAGACAGTGGACAGTCACTGGCATTGATGTTGCAGCAATCCCTCATACTGAGCATGCATGTAGCAACAGCAGAGAGGAAAAACTCTCTTTTAACAGGAAGAAACCTCCAGCAGAACCAGAACCAGGCTCAGTGTGAGCGGCCATCTGCCACGACCGACAGGGGGTTAGAGAGAACAGAGCAGAGACACAAAGAGAACAAAGAAGCACTGATCCAGGAGTACTTTCTATGGAAAGGAAAAGTAAATGTTGATGGATGTAGCTCCTTTCACCAAGAAAGAAAGAACAGATAAACTCTAAGCCAGTTTTCAAGGTTAGAGTCTGAAAGAGAGCACATAGAGTTAGTCACAGTAGAAGCTCAGTCAATCGCCATGTCTAGGAGAGAGAAAGAGTTAAACAGTAAAAGACAGGGCTATGTGGATCATCGGTAGAGGGTGAACATTAAGTTGTTGCCAGCAGAAGCTCGGACGATGCCCCTCTCCAGAAAGGTGTCACAGGTAGACACAGAGTCAGGCCAGGTGTAGCTTCTAGGAAGAGAAAAGAGAGAGAGCATAAAGTTAAAAGCTGAAATAACAGCAAATAATGCAAAATTGGAGAGTAGTGTGAGAATGTAGCGAAGAGGGTGAAAGTGGTCATTATGTCCTCAGTAGCCTAAGCCTATAGCAGCATAACTACACGGTAAGAAAACCTGTATATGAATACTGCGTCGACTTGAACTCTGTGACAACAAAATAAACAGCTGGTAAATAAGAGACAGGCAGCTTGCTACTCTGATGATAACAGAGTAACAATCTGATGACATGGCTCCCCTTTATCACTGAATGTGGAAATTTTGTTAGGACTTGCAAAATGGAGGACCCCAGAATGCAGACTAGCAGACAGCATGATGATAAATGAAGAAAGGATTTGATTAACAAAAAACTCACTCAAAAGAGGAGGCAGGAACAAAACAATAAACGGGCAGGCAAGACAGGCTTGGCGTGATACAAAAAAACAAGACATGAGCATGATCCAGAAAAACAAGACATGAGCAAGATCTGAAACGTTTCCGCAATGTGTAACTGAACAAGTGTGTATTAATGGAGCATGAACCAGGTGGAGCAAGGAGACAGATTAGCTTGGAGCAGGTGAACCGAATAAAGATAATTGACAGACAGAAAAAAACGTGGCTAGAGCAAAACAGACTCTTGAATACAAACAAACAGAAAGTAGAACAACATGAAACTAAAGCATGACCAGATCCAAAAACCCAACTTGACAAAACATGAACAAGACTAAAACATGACCAGAAAAATAAACAGAAACATGATTCAAAACTTCAACTGTGAAATAACATATAAAGAAAAAATCCAAAACCAAAAACCAAACATCCCCAAATCATAACAAATTTTGCACTGGACCCCAAGCAACATGGATTGTATGCTTCCCCACTCTTCCTCGCGATCTGGCTAGATTTCCAAATAAAATGCAAATATTACTTTGATCTGTAAAGAGGACTTTGGACCACTAAGCAACGGTCCAGTCATTTATTTCCTTAGCAGAGGTAGGATACTTCATGACCTACCCGAAATCTTGAATGGGTTTTATGCCTGTTGATGGTGCACCTATTTTCTATCAAACATTTTTTCTTCCACTCCACTTTCCATGAATATGCTTGGATACATCACCCTGAAAAGCTAGCTGCTTAGTGGTGACCTGTGTTGGAAAAGGTACAACAGCAAACCTGCCTAGAGAGAGCCGCCCAACAGAACTCACAGACTGGCAGGAAGAGCATTAATCATAGAAGCAGTACAGAGACCAAAGGTAACCCTGAAGGCAACTTCCCAAATGTTTGCAGGAATGTGCTCTGGTCAGATGAGACTAAAATTAAAGTATTCTGCCACCAAGGAAGACGCTATGTTAGGCACCGACCCAACACATCCCATCCCTACAATACCAACACCCTCACAGTAAATTATGGTGGTGGTAGCATCATGCTGTGGGGATGTTTTTTAGTAGCAGGGACTGAAAAACTGGCCTGAGTTGAGGGAAAGATGGATGGTGCTAAATATAGGGACAGCAAAACCTATGTCAGTCTACTTGTGATTTGAGACTTGGACAGAGGTTCACCTTCCAGCAGGACCACTGGAATTTCAGCAAGACCAGGGCAGTGGTCTTGCAGCAACAAGGCACTCAAAGCGCTGTACATGAGGAAAAACATTACAATGATACAGAAAATCAAACACAGAAAAAACAAATCAAATGACATTAATAATCCTTGAGGGTTTACTGGTAAGAGCTGGTTCTAATCCAATCTTTCTAATTGAGGTAATTAGCTCATTAAGTCCTCTGTGGTAAGAAATTCATCCGCTGCTAGAAGAAAAATGATATTATTATTTCTTGAGGTCGCTGGTATGAGGCAGTTGTGGTCCCATCATTCAAATAAGCTGGGTCACTGGTATAAAGTCCTAACTTTTTAAATACTATATAATGTTTGGCTGTCACTGGTATGATATAGTTATAATACAATCCTTTTAAGAAATCTAAAATTCACTGGTCAGTGGTGTAAAAACAGCTTTAGTCAAAATTTTCAAATACTAATAATATTTGGCTTTCGCTGGTAATCCTCCTGTGAAATCTGAAAATCTATGAAAAGTAATCACACATTTAGGTAGATGAGAAAAGAGACCACATTAGGTAAGAAGAGGGAAAAAAATCATATTGTTGCAATTATGAATCTGAGAATATTGTTTAATATTCAATATTAATATTTTTATATTTTATCAAATAATATTTCGGTCTGTTAAGGGTTGTCCTGTGAATACCAGCCCAGTAAGGCAATGGTATTAGGACAAAATAGAAAGGTGTGAGACGAGCTCTGACATTATTGAACAGCATAAACTCTGCACATATATGGAATGAATTCACACAATTTCTTAAAATACAAGAATTTATTAACAAAAATAAGTCAACTCAAAGTCAAACATATTTCAATCAACAAACTCTTTACTTTGCTAAAATAATACAACTAAACTACCAAGCAGAATTAAAGAATAACGAAGACTAATGGACTATGTACAATATAAACAAGTTGATTAAAGATGATTGGAAATCATGACCAAAAAGAGTCATGCAACATTACCATGCAATGTTTATGTTTGAGAACCAAGGATTATCTTGAAGAATCCGGAAATGAAGTTAAGTTAGTCTTGGAACCAACTTAGGCAATAATCAGCAACATCTAGACAACCCTTCACAATGCAAGATCAGATAAAATATTATTTTAATAAAATAATGTTTTAAATTCAATTCAATTCAGTTTTATTTATATAGCGCCAATTCACAACACATGTCGTCTCAAGGCACTTCACAACAGTCAGGTTCATACATTCCAATTAATCCTAACAATTGAACAGTGCAGTCGGAGTTAGCTTTTTATTCAAATTGGATAAAAAGTTTTTCTATCTAAGGAAACCCAGCAGATTGCATCCAGTCAGTGACTTGCAGCATTCACTCCTCCTGGATGAGCATGTAGAGACAGTGGACAGTCACTGACATTGACTTTGCAGCAATCCCTCATACTGAGCATGCATGTAGCGACAGCGGAGAGGAAAAACTCCCTTTTAACAGGAAGAAACCTCCAGCAGAACCAGGCACAGTGTGAGCGGCCATCTGCCACGACCGACTGGGGGTTTGAGAGAACAGAGCAGAGACACAAAAAGAACAAAGAAGCACTGATCCAGAAGTACTTTGTATGGGAAGGAAAAGTAAATGTTAATGGATGTAGCTCCTTTAGTCGTTTCACCTAGACAGAAAGAACAGATAAACTCTGAGTCAGTTTTCAAGGTTAGAGTCTGAAAGAGAGCACATACAGTTAGTTACAGTTAAGCTCAGTCAATCGCCATGTCTAGGAGAGAGAAAGAGTTAAACACCGAAAGACAGGGCCATGTGGATCATCTGTAGAAGGTGAGCATTAAGTTGTTGCCTGCAGAAGCTCGGACGATTCCCCTCTCCAGAAAGGTGTCACAGGCAGACACAGAGCCAGGCCAGGTGTAGCTTCTAGGAAGAGAAAAGGGAGAACAAGGTTAAACGCTGAAATAACAGCAAATAATGCAAAATTGGAGAGTAGTTTGAGAATGTAGCGAAGAGGGTGAAAGTTGTCGTTATGTCCTCCAGCATCCTAAGCCTATAGCAGCATAAATACACAGATAGTTTCAGTTCAGATTATTTAGTTAAACGGCGCTTATTTACAACAATGTCGTCTCAAGGAACCTCACAAAGGGTCCCACTGATGGTCATTGTTATACTAAAAACCACAATGATTGGGATACCTCCCTCTGTCAGACTGATTATAACCATTGGAAAAGAGAAGGGGTCATACAGGTAGCAGAAATGGAGGGTGTGTTTGCACCTCAACCATAACTGAGCCGGTTTAGGCTAAACCTGACTCCCCCTTACTCCATCCAACAGGGAGGGAAGAAGACGGAGGTAAAAAATAAGGAAGATAGCTCAGGATAAACTAAGCCACTCTAATTATAAGCTTTATCAAAAAGGAAAGTTTTAAGCCTAGCCTTAAAAGTAGACAGGGTGTCTGCCTCACGGACTAAAGCTGGGAGCTGGTTCCTCAGGAGAGGAGCCTGATAACTAAAGGATCTGCCTCCCATTCTACTTCTAGAGACTCTAGGGACCACCAGTAAACCTGCAGTCTGAGAACGAAGTGCTCTGTTAGGAACATATGGACCAATCAGATCTCTGATGTATGATGGAGCTAGATCATTAAGGGCTTTATATGTGAGGAGGAGAATTTTAAATTCTATTCTGGATTTAACAGGGAGCCAATGAAGGGAAGCTAAAGTAGGAGAAATATGATCTCTCTTTTTAATTTTCATCAGAACTCTTGCTGCAATAATGATCTGCTGAATAAAACCAACCTCCTGGATGACTAATTCTCAACGGTGTCTAATTAACTGCCTTTATTTATTTAAATAATATTTGAAGAAATATTATTAAGGGAGTATTTTGGAAACGTGCCAAATCTTTCTGGAGAAATGGGGCTTCATACTTAGTTATCAAATCTAGTAAATGATGTTCAGGGACTATTATTCACTAGCTTGAAAACCAACAACCTTTCTTTTGAATAGTCTTTAGTAGCACAGGTTCTCTACCGGTTAGCCGTTAAGCTAACAAAGAAGTGGATAGCTTAGTACCAGAATCAACACATACCTTTAAAATACCAGGATTAATAAAAGGGTTAAAATGCATAAGCGCGGACGGCGCGTTATGAGCAATGTTCTGGTTAAAACCACCCTTTAAATAAAGATTATCTTAACTTTAAAACATACAAAGAACACAGAACCGGCACGTGCCGTAGCTAGCCTACTAGCACTAAGATAGCCAGGTTCCACAAAACAAAACTTCATAGAATGAAAACGTTCAGATTATTTCATCCTAACTGTTAATCTGCCCAAACCTAACCTCCGACCATGGTGAGGGAATGTTGTCCAAGGGCGAAGTATGAAGAAGGTATCCACAGTCAACAAGCGGTTAGTTTGGTAGCTAACCTCTGCATTTGCTCTGTGAACAAAAGAGTTAGCTCCGGAGAGCTGGTGGCTCGTCCTGTCCGCTGCGGTTTCTGCCGTCTTCCTTCAGGCCGGGGCTTTTCTCAAACACCGTTTGCATCTGCGGGGCCTCGGAGAGACAGTCAGCAATGCTTGTACCTTAATTATCCCCGTTCATGAATGAGAATACCGGATACACAGACAGTATTTCATTCTACTTAACTTTGCATATGATCGATGATCGTATAGCTTTGGATCCAGTTGAATGTATGTCTTTTTGCCAGCAAAAGACATCAGCGCGCTTTCCTCCCCTATCCGGTCCCTCTGGAAGGCCGCGTGGAAGAGAGCGATATGTGAGAAGGGTGGGGGTCTTATACGGGCAGTGGCATCATGGGAAGTCCTCTGCTACCCCCCTTTTCCCCTTCTGAGTTTTAATGTTGAAATCCATGGCTGTAGGTCCCTACAATATTTCACACTTTATTCTTAGCAGGATACAATTTGAGATTGCAAAAAAAAACCTCAGCACAAATAATATATACGAAACAACATCATGCAGGGGATCGGTGAAGGCGGTGTGAAGGGGTACATATGTTTATCTTGAGCATGTGTGTGTGTGCATGTGAGTGTGTGCAAAGTAAGTCCGTGAAGCACTGTTACAGAGGCCGTTGTCCTTGATGGTACGATGAAAGGTTCATCAACCGACCACACAGTTCTGAGCAGGTCCACAGATGTCCCCAGGAAAGGGAGGGGGCAGAGGGAGCAGAGCATCATGTTTACTTAACTTACAGGAGAAGTTGTAGATAGCCAGCCATCAAGGCCGTGCAGGGGAGCCAGATTTAGAAAAACAACAATTATTTGGGTCAGGCTGACTCTTAATTTTCCGTCAGCCTTGAGAGTCTTGCTGGTGCTTCTCAATGACGAATCCAAACAGCCAAATTCCAGGTCCTTTTTTTCGCCAGATACGAGTGAACAACTTTCTCCAAGATTTATCCCATTTCACCCCTGAGTCCAGGAACCGCAACCTGCCTGCAATCCTGTGTAAGGATCACATCCAGTCTGCGATTCAGCTCAGGTACCATCTCAGTCTGAGTATTGATCGCTCTGCAGATCCCATCATACATGCCAGGCAGCCTTACAATGGCCAGAACAGCTGCCGACGTTTTTCGAAATTCTCGATATGCCAGGTAACTGCCAACTCCGAAAAGCAGAAATCCTGTTATCAAACATCCAATTGTGTACACATCTTCGACATCCTCGACTGACAATATCGACAGACACACAATCCTCCACTTCTGCCAGGAGTCCATTGTGTATCCGGAGAAAAATGTCAGGCCTGGAATATAGGGTTCCCCTTCACCCTGTCTTCTCGTCAAGAAAATTTTATCAATTGCCTTAAAAGACCAGCTGACCAAATCCATATATGCAGAAAGAGGCTCCAAAAAGAAAGACAAGACACAGAGCTGAAGCAGAGCAGACAAGGGATGGTGCGGGAGACAGAGAAAAGTGTCCTCCTCCACCGAGAGCAGAAAGCAAGAAGTTGAAATGTCCTAGTCAAAGTCCAGACCTCAATCCAAATGAGAATCTGTGGTTAGACTTCAAGATTGCTGTTCACAAGCGAAAACCATCCAACATGAAGCAGTTGGTACAGTTTTTCTTTTAGGAATGGACAAAAATTAAAGTGGCAAGATGTGGCAAGCTCATAGAGACGGATCCAAAGAGACGTGCAGCTGGAATTGCTGCAAGAGGTACAAAGTACTGACTTTAGAGGGATGAACAGTAATGCAGGCTGAGCTTTTGTTTTATTTTGTTGTTTGCTTCACAATAAAAAAAATAGTACATCTTTAAAGTTGTATTCATGTTCTGTAATTCAAATGGTGCAATCTATTGTAATTCCATATGAAAAATGCCAAGGGGTGTGAATACTCTTGTAAGGCGTTGTTTCCTGAAGCAGGGGAGGACAATGATAAATGAACAAGAAGAGCACTGCTGAGGCAGAGAGAAGGGAGAGCAGCTGAAGGCGGGAGACTATAAAACAGAGTACACTCACTAGCATGATGTTAATATAATTCCAGGAAAACAGAGACTCTTGATGAGATTTTTTAGCCAAATACATTTTAGCCGAAAACAATAACTTTAAAATATGCCATCTACAAATAATCTGGTCGCAGTGGGTGACTATAACAATGCTGTTTACAGAATGTTTATAGAATATAGTTATTTCCCTGGGAGACCACAAGGCAACATATCTGCTACTTTAGAGGGGGTTATGTTAGCAAAAAGTGTCCCAGACCCCCATGAAAGACAGTCTTTACCCAGTCTTTCTCCACAGCATTCACACCTGCCTCTAGTGGAACACGGGTGATATCAAATCATCCATGCCACAACAGGGCCTAGCATAAAGACAGGCAACTAAATCTCCAGTTGAAAACCCCTTTGAAAATAATTATTACACATTTTGCTCTGTGTTAAAATGTATGACAGTGTTAAATGATATTAAATGCCAGCTGACCGTTGATGTATTAGATAAATTATGATTTCACAGTTCTAATGGCTGAACTCATACAGAGGTGAGCACTCTTCTTGACAGGAAGACAATATAGGGCCTTGAGGAATTGATGACACATTTTCTAGGGACAACACATTTGTAATTGCTTTTAATGATAATGTGCTCCAGGTAAACAAAAGCTGCATCATTTCAGCAACACAAGAGAGCTTTTTAGTAAAGTTTATAATTCATGTCTGTAGCTCTTTGTGCTCAGATGATTTTCCTCCTGCTCTGTTGTCTGAGTCCTTGATGTAGCTTGAGACTATTTCCCTACAGTATGCAGCTCTTAGCAGGAGGAAAACTCACAGAAAGCAATGTGCTGTTCAAAGTGTTCCCACTCACATGTAAATAAAACTATTAAAGTTCAGCCATATGCTTTAGTCTTCGACTTGTAATGACACAATGGAAAATAATCTAGTCTTAGAGTATTTTTCTCTAGAGGTTGCGAAGGGAGTTTTTAGCTTCTCCCACTTGTCAAAGAAGTGAGGCCTGCTGCATCACTTATTACTCATAATTATTTGTATATTACTCACATTTAATTGTATTTGACAATTAAATCAACAAATAAACATGTGTGAACAGTTACATCATATGTACACTTCATTGTTTTGCCTAACAATATTATATGATTGCATATATTTGGTGAATGCGCTCACAGCAACATGTTTTTCATTTAGGTGACTTTAGAATAAGATTTGATTACAAAGAACTTCTTTCTCTTTTACCATGTAAGCATCCTGTAGACACACATCGCTTGGGAGGAAAACAGCAGTTTCAGCATTCCATGTAGAAACACTTCTCAACTTCTGTGTGCACACAGAGAAAAGAAGACAAGAGCACCATAGTTAAACCACTTCATCACAGATGAGGTTGTATACTTTATGCACCATAAAGTACATCAAGTATACATGCCAAGGTTGGTGAACTTTTCAGCCTAGTGAGCTGACAGAACCTGGAGCAGAAGCCAAGGCTGGTTCTGAAAAAAACAACGTTTTTGACCCAACTGGAGGTACTTCTTCCTGTCCTTTGATAATGTCAGAGGCAGCTAGACTGGCCATAAACTGTAAGTTAGACTAGCATTACTTAAAAATAATGTTGGTTGTTCAGAATCCCTTTCAGATTTGGATTTATTTTTATACTAGTGTGATTACTAATAGCTTAATTATTGGTTATTTTAGTTGAGTAGAGGCAATATAATTCAGTTTCCAAAGGAATGTTCACATTGTGATTCTGAGCATTTATTAGCATCATAAATTCCTCTCACATCTTTATTGACATGACAGAGAATTTACCTTTAGACAGATTTTGAGTGGGAAAAAATAACATATTTTATTTCATAACACCAATATGATTTTCAATATTTGCTGATGCTGCCCATGCATTGTGTGTAAGCCTTAGTAAGACATTACCCGTTTTTTTCCTACAAGAAACTTCCCAGATGACCCTGATCAAAAGATTACCTAGTTATTAATACTATCATCACTGACAGACTGAAATGCTTTTTTTGATAGCTGTGGCTGAGACCTGTTATTTACTGAGAGCTGTCCATTATTCTTGGGGAAAAGATTTCGGTTCTTGTAAATTCTTGGGTTGTCTTGCATGAGCAGTGCTTTTTGATCTTCCCAAAAAAGGTTCAACCATTTTGATATCAGTAGCCTGAAATGGCCACTCCAGATATTTTACTCATTTCTGCTGTAACCAATGACAGGTTGACTAGGCCTTGTGTTGGATGATTGTCATATTGAGTAACCTCATTCATCTTGCCATCAATATTCACCAGTTTCCCTGTACCTTTGTGGGTCAGACACAAAACATCAGCAATCCACCTTCATGTTTCACAGTATGAATGATGTACTTTTTTAAAGACTTGTTTACTCCTTGAATGTTGTGTGGACTGTTGTGGTCATTAAGGTCAATTTTTGTTCTCATCAAGTTTGGAGAAATGCCTCTCTGCTATTTGGGATAGCAACAACTTTCCTGTGGAGACTCGACCATGCAGCCCATTTTTCTTCAATCTTGTCCTTATTGTGCATTCTGAAAAAGCTAAACCACTTTATTCAGTTTTATGTGAACTAAAGTTATTATAACTATTGTCCTGGCAGTTGAAGCTGAAATGTTTGATGGTCTACCTGACCATGGCTTAGTTTGAACAGAATCCCTCATTTTCCAATTCTTTATTAGAGATTAAACACTGCTGATTAGCAATGTTTCAGCAGTGTTTCCTAGTTTGGGTTATATCTTTTTGTGTTTTGTAAATCCTTTCATAATTTGTTTGCTTTCCCTATAGTTCTGAATTGGGCAGCATCAATGCAGAAAAATATGTGGTGTGTCAAGAAACCAGAAACAGACATTTTATTCATGCAAATTACAAGCTAATTACAGGCAAACTAATCACAGTTGGGGATGGCTACCTTCAAGTAGCCATTCAAAACCATAAGCATCAACTTCTGTGTGTTGTCAGGCCAAAATGTCCAGGTTGTGTAAACTTTTTGTCAGGTCAATTAATTGTTTAAAAAAAAAGGCCCAAAATGCCGAAACTCCGCCAAGATCTTTGAGCACAGCTGTAAGAGTGGAGGGGCTGTATTTTCAAATCCCGCTCCCCCTATGTGCCCCCTTGCTGTTAAAGCAGCTCTGCACTCTATCAGTCATGATAAAACATTGTTTGCATTGTGGATAAAGTTCACACATCTGCAGTCCTTTATTGTAGATAAAGTATACAAACAGCAAAACACAGTTCAAAGAGTTCTCAAGGCTTGACATGCTTATTTATAGAAAAGTATTTTCTCACAATTCAAACTGGCATGCCATAAACCATGTTTACATTTCTTCACACTTATAATCATCATGAAGTTCTTTTAAATTATTCTTTAATATATTTTAGATCATTTTGATTATAGAGGCAATGCAACTGAATGAGAAATCACAGCATACATCTGTAAAAACACTGGTAGCATATGATGTAAAATAAATATTGTTCTGTATGCAGAATAATTAGGTTTTCTTTCTTTGTAGAAAATGACTAATCTTATACGTCAAAATGACACGTCCACCATCTCAAACAAGTGACAAACACTGCTACAAAAGTATCAATAGCACCAAATTAAAGCTGAGCATGGAACTGATCATAAAGAATAGAATCAAATCAGTTGAAAGGAAATACACAGATTTGATCCCTTTTTTTCTCAGCAATAAATACTGTACCATCTACTACCAAAAACTACATAATAAAACCAAATTTTAGACTATCTTTTTAGGCATAAACAGGCAAACAGAACCTAATGCATGTGTGGCATCATGTTTTAGGTCAAGATCCCCCCCTGGAGGAACTGATCTCCAGGCTGAAAGACTGAATGGTATTGACAAAAAGTGCCATTGAAGTCAGATGAGTTCATTCACTGTCCAGTGCTGAGCACCTTTCGCCATCTGATCTTCTTTCTTTGTTAGGCTTAATTTGTTTTTATAATGCACCATAGTGGAACCCATAGAATCCTTCACTGCACAAATAGTTGCAGCTAATAGCTGCCAGTGGATTACATACATGACAGAGGCTTGATAGTAGCAGACATTAATGTAGTAAATAGTTTATGAAATCATTTTAAACAGACAAGCCTAATTTGTCTCATATTCTGCCATCAGAAAATTGCCTAGATTATAGTTTAAGGGCAATTATCATCAGATCTTGGCATCCAAAAACCCATAAATATTAAAAAGATTAGACATGAAACAATTCTAATCATTTTCAATCTTTCCAAATCCAGTAAGTCATTTTAAAAGAATGTTCTTACAACAAATCACACAGGAAGTGAAGACCAAATTTGAGTGATGACATTTAATCTAGAGCTACAATCTCTCATGGACTGATGTTGTAGATAAAACATGGACTATTTAATCCAATATCCTATTAGCAGCTGCTTATTGCAGCAAGACATCAAAAGATGGATTAAGGGTCCATACTTTCCCAAAGGACTTAGTTGTGCACTTTTTCACGTGTCCACAGAAAAATTCTTGATCCCCTTCAGTTAGCTGGGTGAAGCTGACACCCCACCCACTTGAAAAATTCCAGCAAATAGACAGAATGGTTAGTGCTTCGTTTGTGCAGGTTTGTGCCGTTGACATTTTCGTTTGTGCTGTTTTAGTTTCTGAGATATTATAAGGTTTAATTTCGGCCGATGACGTCACCATCCCTCCATTTTACTCCGAATTGAACCGGAGTGGGCTCATTTTTTAGTGCTTCGTTTGTGCAGGTTTGTGCCGTTGAAATTTTCGTTTGTGCTGTTTTCTTCTTCTTTTTTGATTTAGTTTATTGATGGTTGGCAAGGTAATTGGTGCATTACCGTCACCGACTGGTATGGTGTGTGAACCAGAATGTCACTCAAGGGTTATATGTGTAACTTTGGATAACAAAATACTCATTGATAATTTTTCATTTTTGATATTTTTCCAAATATATCAACTAAATCTAGTTCTACCTTAATTATTTTGTGCTGCTCACCGGTCAGTGTTATGTTTTACTTTCAGGCGATAGCATGACTTCACCTAAATAGGAGACAATACATTTCACCTGCTGCAGGCTGTAATTACTGTTTTGGTTCAGGGTCACCAATTCAGTCAGTGTGAAGTTGTCAGATGTTGTCAACGCAGAAAAGGACATACGGTAAGTCTTTTATTTCTCTTCGTTGAAAAACAGTGACATTATAACTTTTTTTAGTATTTTACGGATCCAGTCCACCCTCCCACAGCATTTTTTTTCTTTGGGTGAAATTAACCACCACTCAACTTTATTGATATAGATTTTTTCGAACATTTCAACGGCACAAACCTGCACAAACGAAGCACTAACCATTCTGTCTATTTGCCGGAATTTTTCAAGTCAGTGGGGTGTCAGCTTCACGCAGCTCCTTCAGTTGGTCCAAAACTCTACAGAAAGACTTTTAACTGGAGCAAAGACAAGAGGTCACAGTGCTCCTGTATTAAAGTCTTTGCACCTTTTACTTTCGGGGACTTGCATAGTCAAACTCCTCCTATATTACTGAATTGTTGAAGTCACATACCCCAACTAGAGGCTCAGGTGCTCAAACCAAACTCCCAAGGAGCAGACATAGAACCTGGGGGATCATTGCTTCCACACTGTTGCACCTCGACTCTGGAACAAGCATCCTAGGTTTTGACTTTCTCACTTAAATGTCATTCTCCTTAAGAAATATTTAAATTGTATTTATTTTTAATCCATTATCACTATGTGTACCTCTCCTTATCAGTTTAAAAACTGTAAAGAGTTTATAACAACTGAAGCCACAAGCTTTAACTGCTAAAACGATGGAAAAACAATAATATTTGATTATACCTGCACATAAATGTCTGCATGTAGATGTAGTATGTCACTGCAGTGCTTTTTCAGCATGCAGCAAAATAGGTGCATATCATTGAATTACAATATCATTGAAAAGGTCATATATGCAAATGAATCTCATATATAGATTATTTTGCATTTATTTCTGTTAAGTCTGATGATTATAGCCTACAGCTAATGTAAACATATCATGAAGGTTTTTTTTTAAATTAAGGTATTGGATTAAAAATGAATAAAAAAGATTTTTAAAACAGAAATCCTTTTACATGAATTACTGCATCAATGCAGCATGGCATAGAGGCAACCAGCCAGTGGTTCTGCTGAGGTTTAATGGATGCCCAGGTGGCTTTAATGTCAGCTTTCAGGTCCCCTGCACAGTTGGCTCTAATCTTGCTCATCTTCCCCTTGACAATGCTCCATAGATTTTCTATGGAGAAAGGTCAGGCCAGATTGCTGACCAAACAAGAGATGCTGCAGTCAGTGAAGCATTTATTAGAAGTTTTAGCAGTTTTGACCGTGGCCAAATCCTGCTAGAAAAGGTAATCATCACCTCCATAAAGCTTAGCAGCAAAGGAAGCATGATGTGCTCTGAAATGTCCATGCAGACTGTTATTGGGCCACTGACTTGATAAAGATCAGTGGACCAATACCAGAAGATGACATGGCTCTCCAAATCAACTTTGACTGTGGAAACTTGACACTGGACCTCAAACATCTCATGTCTTGGATTTGTCTGTGTGTGATTGCTCTTAAAGCTCCCCTGCACTTCATGCCTTGTGAATCTCCCCCCGACTTTGGAATGTGTTTAATTTCGAAATCATCTCAAGGTTTTGGTTCCCCCTAATGCTTGTGCGCCATCTCCTACAGCACTTTTTTCTTCCACTTGACTTTCCATGTTTAGCAGTTTACCAGTGGCTTAATTTCCTTGGAGGGTGTCACTGTCTGCTGGACAAATGACAAATTAGCAGTCATCCCTATGATTGTGAGAATCATATTTATAATTGTGAAAATAATATATGGCCACAGCATAACATTTATACAAAACAGTCATCATAACTTGGTCGAAATGAACAGAAATTAACATTTGAAAAATATTACTCTATTTATAACAAACCTATATATGAGTTTTTAAACCAACTTCCAAAAAGAAGTAAATTTTTGAGGATATTCCAATATACTGAAATAAATCTGTGTTGTGTAAATAGCAACACAGATATATCTGTAATGTGCAATTAAAAGTGTTTTCAGATGCAGTTTTAGTTCGCCAATGTCAACATTTTATCCAAATTCCTACAATATTATGCCAGTAATGGCTGAGGTGCCTTCACTTTTCAACAACAGAAGTAAATATACCTATCGTAAAGTATTAGAGCAACGACTGTGGAAAGAAAAAACATAATGATATATGCCCTATAAACAAACATCACATGGTTCACTGTGATGTGTTCTGGTCCCACCCTGCCAAAGCTGGGTTAGAGGTGAAATAAGATTGCACCTTCCCATCAATGTCACGGCAATGACAAAAAGCAGCCAGTAACCAAGGCAACAAAGTGATCCATCATTTCCAACAGCCCATAATGGGCGACAAATTGGTTTGTATATAATATGGAAGAGTTGGGGAGGGAGAGTAATCTTGTTAGATGCCATCTCCATTGATAAAGCCTACAGAAAGAAAAGCTTCAGATCTTTGGTGTCATCTTCTTTCAGCAAGCTTTCCATATGTTAACAAATAATGGAGGTTTAATGGATGAATAATACATCAAATTCACAGTTGCAGGTTGTCATCCGGCTTGTGCTTAAGGCTGGATTGTCTATTTGTAGGGTGGGAATGGCGGGGATTTCCAGCAAGCTAAAAGCCATTTGCAAAGCTCGGGGAGTTAGCGAGCTAATATCCTCATCAGCAGCCCAGGCTCACCTCACTTAATGAGGATTAATGCAAGATCAGATTTGAGTTTTTACCTATGGAGACACGCTTCCGCCTGCCCACTCCCACTTGCTCATAATCGATTGCACTCATTGAGGGTCCATGTCCCTGTGCAACCTCTGCGAACATGTGTTAAATGCTGCTTGTATGAAAAATAAGATTCGTTCTGGACAGAGAGAGATAGAGGAGAACTGGGATGTGCAGGTCATGTGTGCCCTGAAAAACGGGACGTAATGGAATATTGAACTTTTTTTGACATGTACCACTGCCTCTCCCGAAGATGTATCATTTCTATGTTTGTCAATATGTTGCTATTGGCAACCAAAAATGATTAAAAGCAGAGCAGGTCAGCTGAAAGTCCTTGCATTTAAGACAAAAACACTGCGTTCCTGTTACTGCCACATCATTTCTGACTCTAGTTATACTAATCTGTTTGCTGTAACCATTGAATTTTATGGTTTGCTGTGACATTCAATTGGAATTCAGAATATCTTACTGTTTGTATCAAACCTTCAACACCAAAAAATGAATCTTGTCCAGCATAAAACATTAAAACCACACCTGTCATTAAACAAAAGTTTCTGCAGAAAGTGGAAATATTTTTTTCATGCCTCTCAGCCATAAACACGACATATCCCCAGGTTTTCAGTATATTTTTCTCTATTCTTTCTCAGCGGAGATGTTCCACATCTTGACTTCCTCCCTTACATCTAAATATAAACTTAAATGGCTGCTGAGCAAACACCAGATAAAAAAAAATAATGTATATGTCACCAAATTTTTAATGTTTGTAAATGGTTTAAGTGGTTTTTAATCCACTGGAATGTATATAAGAGCCAGTCATTCTCTAGGGATGGGTAGATGGGCTTGGCGACTTGGTGGAAGTGGAGGAGGTTGTCTTGGGGGCCACTAGTCATACTGGCCCTTCGGTCAAGCCCTCCATAGGCAGAGTGGTGGCGTTGTCAATGGGCTGCGGGTCATCCTGGGGAGGTGGGGGCGATTTGCTGGCAGCAGCCAAGCTGGCGTAAGGCAGGTGGCAGTCCATGTGGAGGAAGGGCGGGTAGTGCTGGCGGTAACTGATGTAAGCAAACAGCAACCCAATCACTCCTCCGACAAAGGCATCTGAAAAGTCACACAAGCACATGTATTTTATAGCCATGGTTTTCAACCTGTGGTGAAGGTACTTGTACTGGTACCTGGACATGCTGGTGTTAATTATTTGGAAGGTGATTACAAACAAATTAAGCTTGATGAACACTCGTACTCGTACTCGTCGTCTTCTGCTTCATCCGGGACCGGGTCGCAGGGGCAGCAGACGCAGCAGAGATGCCCAGATGTCCCTCTCCCCAGACACCTCCTCCAGCTCCTCCGGGGGGAGCCCAAGGCATTCCCAGGCCAGCCGAGAGACATAGTCCGTCTAGCGTGTCCTGGGCCGTCCCCTGGGCCTCCTCCCGGTGGGACGTGCCCGGAAGGCGTCCCGGAGGCATCCGGTATAGATGCCCGAGCCACCTCAACTGGCTCCTCTCGATGTGGAGGAGCAGCGGCTCTACTCCGAGCCACTCCCGGATGGCCGGACACTCCCTTAGAGATAGGGTGAGGAGGGTGAGGAGCCCTACGGAGAAAGCTCATTTTAGCCACTTGTATCCGGGATCTTGTTCTTTCGGTCATGACCCAAAGTTCATGGCCATAGGTGAGGGTAGAAACGTAGACTGACCGGTAAATCGAGAGCTTCGCTTTTTGGCTCAGCTCTTTCTTCACCACAACGGACCGGCACAGCGCCCCCCTTACTGTGGCAGCCGCACCAATCTGTCTGTCAATCTCCCGCTCCATCCTTCCCTCACTCGTGAACAAGACCCCGAGATACTTAAACTCCTCCACTTGAGGCAGGAACTCCCCTCCAACCTGAAGAGGTTGGAGTGATGAACACTAACAGCCAAAAAGAGGAGTTGTTCAAGCACACTCACTATTGCTTTATCGGAAACGTCTCAAGAATTGGTGAAGGGAGATCATTTTGAGAACTCCCGCTTAGAATGAAGACAGACAACAGGAACGACCACTGGAGGCTATTTATCCTGTTTTCCATTTACCTCTGAACTTAGCTCTGTGAATGAAATGAAGCCATCTTAACTATGTTTGTGTTTGAAAACTAGTGGGATTTGTTAGTTGCCTTGCTCTCCTGTCAGGTTAACAAGCAATGGAATTACAAGCTAATAACAATGTTCAATCACCAGCCACATTATTAGGTACATCTGTCCAATTGCTTGTTTACACAATGACTGAATCAGTCAATTTACACAGCAGCAACACATTGCATTTAGGCATCTAGCCATGATAAAAAACACTTGCTGAAGTTTAACTGAGCACGTTGAGCACTGAGTACATTGAGCCCGAAAAGACCCCAAAAAATGATCTAATGGAATTACACAACTATCTCACTTGTTTACAGAAGATAGTATAAAAATGGAAAGACATAGAGGCATTGGCATGTGTCTGGGTAAAAATACCTTGTTGTTATAAGGGGTCAGAGGAGAATGTGCAGTTTGAGAATGAAACAGCTGCTAAAATAACCATTCAACACAAACTAGGAGTGCAGAATACCATTTCTGAATTCCCCAAATCTCAAAATATAAAGCAGCTGGGCTACAGCAACAGAAGAGGGGGGGTACACTGTCAGCTAGGAACAGTATTCTGAGGATAAAAATTAAGCAAATGTATCAATTTGGAAAATGTTACCTGGTTTAGAGAACCTCTGTTAGAGCAGTGAGGTTCAAGAGAAAAGGTCAGGATGGAATCATGGATCCACTCTATCTTGTACCAACAGCTCAAGCTGGTGGTATTGGTAGTGGAATGCTGTGGGAAATGTTTTCTTGACAACCTTTGGGTCCCTTAGTAACAACTGTGTGATGTTTAAACACCAAAGCTTGCTCCTCCCTGACCACGGTGTAGCCATCTTGTAACAGCTTATTTCAGCAGGATAATTCACTACGTGACAAAGCTTAAATCATCTCATACAAATTTCTAGAAAATAACATGGGGTTCACTGTACTCCAGGGGCCTCCACAGTCACAGGATCTTGACCCAATGGAACACCTTTTTGATGTGGTGCAATGAGAGAATCGCATTATAGATGTGGTGCCAACTAATCTGCAGCAAACCCATGATGCCATCATGTCAATATGGACCAAAAATCTCTGAGGAATGTTTTTGACACCTTCTTGAATCTATGTCACACATAATTCAATTCAACTCTGAGGGCTCTCCAAGGTTCAATAAATAAGTTTTACAGTACTGAGTGTGTGAAGGACTTCATGAGATAGTCATTAGTTATAATAACATTTTTTGTTTTTGCCATGATTTCCACTAAACAACAGACATGCAATTGCTTTTTGCAATTGTCTTTATAATGTCAAGATTGTGGGTCATATATATTTTTCAGCCTCAAATATTCATACTTCCTGGCCCATTTTGACTAATTTTCCCTACCAGAAATACAGATACCTCAACGTTCACCTGGACAACATTCTAGACTGGAGACATAACTGTGAAGCTGTATACAAAAAGGGACAGAACAGACTGTAGTTTTTCAGGAAGCTTCGGTTCTTTTTTTTTTACAGCAACCTGCTACATATCTTCTATAAGTCTGTTGTGGAGACTGCAATCTCTGCATCAGAGCCAGTGACCTGAAAACTCTCAACAGGCTGATAAAGATAAAGAAGGCTGGTTCTGTTCTGGGGACTGCACTGAAACATTTGGAGATGAATGGGCAAATAAAGATTCATCATAAAATGAAGAGCATTACTGACAACCCCGAGCTTCAATCTTGCATGCAAGGCAGCAATATTGGATTTTGATGTTGCTGCTGGTTAGAAACCTTCAACTGTCCCACTGAAAATCTCATCTTCTACTGAAATTTTAACAAAGAGAACATTCTTTTGTTTTGTTTTGATAGTGTTTTAAATTGTCTGTCCGTATGGTGGTACTAAAACTTAGCATTAACTGAAGTTGTACTTGGTGAAAGGATTGTCTTTTTTCCCATATGTGTCGGATGATAAATAACACCTGCTCTCATTGAACGAGCTTGGTTAATTAGGCATTTCTGTATGGGCTGCAGTATTTCAGTGAACATTTATCACATCTGCTGAGTTTGGAGGTTGATAAACGTAACACGAAAGGCAGAGCAATGAATCGTTCAGCTGGGCTCACTCACCCTGGGACAGGGTGTCTGTGGTACTTTGTCAGACACTGAATAGATTTGTAATTCAGCTGATCTCATTTTAGGCTATAATACATCATAAAATATAGCACTACCGTAATGAATATTAAACACATATAGCTGAAAATAGATTAAATTTGATGTTGGGGCTCAACTAGTATCTAAACTGTTATATTACTTAAGTTGAATGAAATACCAAATTGCATCAAGTTCCAGTTTTGAATATCTGCACAGGATGAGCTGATGGTCTGGATGTTCTGCTGATTCCTGTCAACTGAATTTACCACACTGTGACTTGATTTAATAGTTTAGTTTAGTGATGGTAAGAGTATTAACATTCATCAAGCACAGTGTAGCATCTGGGCTAATGGGAACTTCCAGATTGTGTTTACACTAGCAGCAGACTGTGGACCCTCAGATTTAATAGACCGCTCTAGTGCAGCTTATTTACAGCCGGCGGAGTACAGGCAGAAGGGAGAAGTGGACCCGGAGAGGATTTGGAAAATGATGGGCTTTTTTGTAACTGCTGCAAGAGTGTTGTTTTGGATACAAATAAAGCCAGGTTGTAAAAAGAGCTGTTGGTTTTCCAGCCAGGAGCATATGGTTTTCTCAAACTAATTAACACAATGCGATGGAGCTGTCATCATCTTATTTCTTTTGATAACTTAAACCCACACACTCATATGCATTTTTTTCTATCCCAGTCCCCCTCGGGTTATTCTCTTAGTTTTCTAGAGGACATGTTTTAAAAAATTAACTTTTTTAATTTTTCTGCTGAGTTATGTAGTTAAATAGCCAAAAATGTTCCTTTTTCTGAAGATCATGTACACTGATTTGGATTTAATAATTCACCAGTCTCTCTACAGGAATCACATGTGGAGGTGCATAATAATTCAAAGGTTTACATATTTAAGTAATTCAATTCAAAAGGTTAAACTCTTGCATTATTGAGATTCATAACAGTGATAAAATGAAATCATTTAATTCTGTTAATTGTGATAAATGACAGCTTAAGTAAACCCAACATCCAGTTTCTCACAAAATTGGAGTGTTCCATAAGACCAATAAAAAAGGACTGTTAAAGTAGACGCGTGAGCCTAATGCAAATGTCCATGTACTGTACAGTATATGCATTCAATACTTGGTCAAAGGTTCATTTACATTAATTACTGCATCATTGTGGCATGGAGCTGTTGAGTCTGTGGCTCTTCTAAGGCGCTTTCACAGTGGCCTTCAGCTCGTCTGCATTGTTGGCTCCGGTGTCTTTCATCTTCCTCTTGAAAAATAGCAAATAGATTCGCTATAGCATGTCCTGCATGAAAATGAAATGAGCATCTCCATAAAGCTTGTCAGCAGAGGGAAGCATAAGATGCTCTAACATTTCCTGGTAGACGTCTGTGCCAACTTTGGACTTCATAAAACCCAGCAGAAGATGAAATGACTCCCGAAATCATCACTGACAATGGAACCTTCACACTAGACCTAGAGCAACTTGGATTCTGTGCTTTCTCACTCTTCTGCCTGACCCGGGGACCTTGAGTTACAAAAAATTATAAAATTAGCTTTTACCTGAAAAGAAATCTTTCAACCACCGAGCAACACTTCGGTTCTTGTTCCCCTCAGCCCAAGTTCAGTAGTTTTCTCGGCTTTAAACAAAGAGTGCAACAGTTGCAGCCAATGTCTGGGGTGTCTCTGAGTGTGGGGTCTCTTAAAGCACCGACGCCAGCTAGGGTTCACACCTTGTGAAGGGCCTTCGCTTTACAGTCTTCTGAAGGCTCTAACTCTATTGCTTGTGGACCTTTTTGTAACCACACTTTTTCTTCATTACAGTGCTTGCATTCATCACTCTGTGAACAACTAATTACTTTTCTACTTTCATAACACAGTCGTTACATTAATGTATTTAAATGACTGTTTTTGGTCTTTTGTTAATATTCAATTTTTTTGAGTGACTGAATTTTGGATTTTCATTAGCTGTTACTCATAACTCAAACAAATCAAAACAGGAAATATAAAGAATCACCCTTTGTATAACAAATCTATATATGAGTTTCACATTTTGAATTGAATTGCTGAAATATTTAACTTTTCAATGACATTCCATCTTACTGAGAAGGAACTGGAGATACTGCAAAATCTAAGCACAGAAATTATAGTCAGTGAAGGTAAAATGGAACTCATATTGTTGGTCGGACCTTGCCAGTGGTGTTTGTAGTCGCACGTTCTAGACAGTGCAATCATCATGGCGCTGTAAAGAGGTAGAACCATGGCACAAAGGCGCCAGCTGCGACCACGACCACCATCTGTGAAACACTGCAGCTTTCCCGCCAAGTAGAAGGAGGTGAAACCAAGTCCAGAAAAAGCAACTAGAAGGCAGAAAGAGAGATAGAAGCCAATCAACAAACTTGTTCCAACAAAGTTAGAAAGAAAGGACCACTCTGTATAAATAATGAAAATTCATAGGTTTGAAAATACTCAAAAATGACTTAAAAATGTGGGTGTTTCAGCCTCCACCAAATTGCAGGTAATCAACCAGCAGGATAGAAGCAATCATTTTAGACAAAATATTTGGTCCTAAATCAATGCTTCACACTGCAAAAAAGGAAAATCTTACCAAGTATATTTTTCTAACTTTTAGTCAAAACTTCTCATCACACTTAATATAAGTCAAAACCATCTACAGAGATAAATTTAAGTGAGATATAACAACTTGTTTTGAGACAATGCATCTTGAAAACCTTGATAAGTGAAATAGTCATGAAAACTTCTTGTTTTGAGTAATTTCATAAATGAAACAAGTTTTTTTTTTTGACATTTCAGACAAGTTGAAGTTCCTGTGAGGTTTGTAAAACATAAAGTCTTGTTTCAAGAAAGAAAATGTACTTGAATTAAGACAAATCTGCTTTATTGATAATCAACAACAATATCAACAACATGCCCAACTCACAGTGCATTACAAAACATTCTATAAGTGTAGCTTAATACATTTCTGTCAAACCAAACATTCACGTTATTTGGAAAAAGACAGCTAAAATAATATTTCATTCTCTGTTCTGTTGCACTCTGGACAGATTCCAGCATATTATTCCAAAGGTAATGAGTACAAACACTGTTCTATACTACAGTAATTGGCAATGCTCTAAAACATTATTTGGTGTAAATACCCAGACTCACCACTGAGTCAAGACTGACATTTGATGATATCAGTGAGGTCATTTTTCACTGCAATGTACTTGCTATTATTAAAATTCACATAAGAGTATGGTGTATAATCAATACGCTTTTCTGCATCCATGAAAATATTGGCTTGAGCTAGGGAGGGAACAATACAAAGATGAAAACAGGTTGGAGAAGGCTATAATGCTGCGAATGCATTTCTTCATGATAGTCAGGAATGCATACTTAAAGGTAATTTGTCTTAAAATGCAATGTTCAAATCTTAATTTAAGTTGTTTTTGAACCTGGACCCAGAGCCACAATTATGAAACTAAGAATGAGTTAAATAAATTTTAAAACAAGAGGATGACATTCAAGCTGAAAAAAAAGATACTACCTTTGAGGAGAAGGACACTACTTTTGGGCATCACAAGCTTATTATGAGATGCAAAAGCTCACAATTGTAGCAAAATACTGCTCAGAATGAGTTTTCGTAGCTACTTTCAAGATTCTCTATACTTTGTGAGGCTTTAATGCAATGTCTTATTTCTGGAAAACTTGTCAAGTTAATTTTCACTTTTAAAGTGGCATTTTGTCCAGTGCAGGTGTCTGAGTGCAGGTGAAATCAGTGTGCACACCAAATCACAAAAACATCTTAAAGACTGGTTTCTATTGTGCCATGTGTAAAGCTTTCAAAACATTTAATCAACTGCATTGGTCAACACCTCACTGCTGAACATGGCGTCCAGCACTGAAATTTCACAATTATCTGCTGAATGTAATTGAACAGGCTGCAGGCCTCTACATTTGCAACATCTGTTGGAAAGTACAAGAGGAACAGCGGTGGTCTAATTGTATGAATTAAAGGTTGTACAGTGGAACCATATGAGTCATTGCTGAGGCAAAGTTATTTGCTGCTGCAGACCAAACAGCCTGCATATTTGTCACTCAACTAACAAGCTGGCCAAAACCATATGACAGGACAAGTGTGCACTCAGAAAAGAGAGAGAAGAGAAGGGAATGGGTAGAAACAAAGTCAAACTGCCTCAGGCACTCTTCTGTTGTCACAGTGATTGTTGGCTCAGTTAAAACCCATGTTTGGCAATCTATCCAAACTGCGAAACAGTACCCTTTCTTTTTTTTTTATTTTAACTGGGAGTGGTTATTTGGATATGTAAAGTGATAGCAGATGTCAGTTTAATAAGAGAATTTAGTTGGCTTAGGCTGAGCATTCTCTGATCCAAACAGTGTGGTTCATCCCATTCTCCAAAATATAGCTCAAAAGGATCCAAACTCAAGTGGCTTGCAAAAGTATTTCAACCCCTTGAACTGTTTTAAATATTGTTACATTACAACCACAAGCTTCCGTGTAGTTTATTAGGATTTTATACTAGTGGAAAGTAGGAGCTTACCGTGAAGAATAAAAAGAGAACTGTTTTGATCAGTGATACTGTGAAAAGTGTTGCATGCATTTTCATTTAGCCCCCTTTACTGGGATACAGCTACATAAAATCCAGTGCAGCCAGTTACCTTCAGAAGTCACCTAAATAGTAAACACATTTAATTTGTAATTTAATCTCAGTATAATATATGGAAGAGTGATGAACAGAAACCAACTGTTGAAAGAAAGTCCAGTTCACAGTTTGCCACAAGCCAAGTAGGGTACACAGGAAACATGTGGAAGAAGGTGTTTGGTCACATAAAACCAAAATTGAACTTTTTAGTGTGGATACAAAATGCTATTGCTAACACTCCATATCCTTACCACACCCTCCCCACAATGAAACATGGTAGTGGCAGTATCATGCTGTGGAAGTGCTTATCTCTAGCATGGACAAAGATAATCATGGAGAAAAAAGTAAGAGCCTGCAAAAGAGTAGTGTGACGGTTCCCCTTTTAACAGGACAATGACCCTAAATATCAAAGCATACAGGTCCTTCTCAAAATATTAGCATATTGTGATAAAGTTCATTATTTTCCATAATGTCATGATGAAAATTTAACATTCATATATTTTAGATTCATTGCACACTAACTGAAATATTTCAGGTCTTTTATTGTCTTAATACGGATGATTTTGGCATACAGCTCATGAAAACCCAAAATTCCTATCTCACAAAATTAGCATATCATTAAAAGGGTCTCTAAACGAGCTATGAACCTAATCATCTGAATCAACGAGTTAACTCTAAACACCTGCAAAAGATTCCTGAGGCCTTTAAAACTCCCAGCCTGGTTCATCACTCAAAACCCCAATCATGGGTAAGACTGCCGACCTGACTGCTGTCCAGAAGGCCACTATTGACACCCTCAAGCAAGAGGGTAAGACACAGAAAGAAATTTCTGAACGAATAGGCTGTTCCCAGAGTGCTGTATCAAGGCACCTCAGTGGGAAGTCTGTGGGAAGGAAAAAGTGTGGCAGAAAACGCTGCACAACGAGAAGAGGTGACCGGACCCTGAGGAAGATTGTGGAGAAGGGCCGATTCCAGACCTTGGGGGACCTGCGGAAGCAGTGGACTGAGTCTGGAGTAGAAACATCCAGAGCCACCGTGCACAGGCGTGTGCAGGAAATGGGCTACAGGTGCCGCATTCCCCAGACCTGGGCTACAGAGAAGCAGCACTGGACTGTTGCTCAGTGGTCCAAAGTACTTTTTTCGGATGAAAGCAAATTCTGCATGTCATTCAGAAATCAAGGTGCCAGAGTCTGGAGGAAGACTGGGGAGAAGGAAATGCCAAAATGCCAGAAGTCCAGTGTCAAGTACCCACAGTCAGTGATGGTCTGGGGTGCCGTGTCAGCTGCTGGTGTTGGTCCACTGTGTTTTATCAAGGGCAGGGTCAATGCAGCTAGCTATCAGGAGATTTTGGAGCATTTCATGCTTCCATCTGCTGAAAAGCTTTATGGAGATGAAGATTTCATTTTTCAGCACGACCTGGCACCTGCTCACAGTGCCAAAACCAGTGGTAAATGGTTTACTGACCATGGTATCACTGTGCTCAATTGGCCTGCCAACTCTCCTGCCCTAAACCCCATAGAGAATCTGTGGGATATTGTGAAGAGAACGTTGAGAGACTCAAGACCCAACACTCTGGATGAGCTAAAGGCCACTATTGAAGCATCCTGGGCCTCCATAAGACCTCAGTGCCACAGGCTGATTGCCTCTATGCCACGCCGCATTGAAGCAGTCATTTCTGCAAAAGGATTCCCGACCAAGTATTGAGTGCATAACTGTACATGATTATTTGAAGGTTGACGTTTTTTGTATAAAAACACTTTTCTTTTATTGGTCGGATAAAATATGCTAATTTTGTGAGATAGGAATTTTGGGTTTTCATGAGCTGTATGCCAAAATCATCTGTATTAAGACAATAAAAGACCTGAAATATTTCAGTTAGTGTGCAATGAATCTAAAATATATGAATGTTAAATTTTCATCATGACATTATGGAAAATAATGAACTTTATCACAATATGCTAATATTTTGAGAAGGACCTGTATTCATCCGGTTAGAATGGCCCAGTCAAAGTCCAGACCTTAATCCAAATGAGAATCTGTAGCAAAACTTCAAATTTTTGAATTGTTCTCAGTTCAATGTAACTGCAGTTTAGCTTCTTTGCAAAGAATAACAGGCAAAAATGTCCTTCCTAGATATACAGAGCTGGTAGAGACATGCCCCAAAACGACTTGCAGCTGCAATTGCAGTTAAATGGGGTTTTGTAAAGAATTGATTCCAGGACCTATTCAGATTTTCCTTAATTAAATCCATCTAATATTTCCTTACACATTACAATCATGCACTACTTTGTATTTGGTTATTACTTACAATCCCAACAAAATACTTACACGTTTCTGATTATAAGGAACAAATAGTGGAAAAAAACTATAACAGAGCATGAATACCTTTGCACAGCACTGTACACATCTAACATGTAGAATGAACTTCTTAATATTCAAAATTCTGATGTCTTTGGTTTACATTGAAACAAAATGGATGTGATCCTTTTTAGAATCAAAATACATTTCTTGTGATGTGGTAAATAGTGCTACAGAATGAAATGTAACTTAAATTTAAAAATTAAGCCTTGCACTAATCACAAAACATGAATGTTTTACAGCTTCCACTATGTAAGAAAATTCTCTTGAAAATACAGTACATTTCTCATTTGTACTAAGCCACTTTGACCTTGAAGCTTTAGCTCTAGTATTAGTTCTAAAGCAATTGACTTGTTAACATTCAACAAATGTTGCCTCAGATGCTCCATCCTTGATTGTTTTAATACTAATCAATTATACTGATAAATTTTCAACAGATAATTTGAAATATTTTAAATCAACATTAAAACTCATAAACCACAGAGCTAAAGGACGTCTGTAGAATAATAATAATAAATATAATATATAATAGTGGATAATCAGATCTCATGTGAAAAGATTTATACAGCACTTTACTAGTTTCCCTGATCACACAGGCACATCTATTCTCTTCCCACCTGCTCATGGCCAGAGGCAACATGAGGATTTGTGTCTTGCCTAAAGACATTTCGATAGTTAGTGGAAATTATTGAATTTACGAAAAAAGCTCCCAGCAGAAAGTAATAAATTCCTTCTACAGAGCACAGCCCCGGCCAAATGGGAGTTTATGTAACTGAATTCCTCAACAGCAAGAATAATAGAATCAACAATTTATGAGTACATCCAAGGTAACAATCCTGCTACAAATAAAGTTAATTGACACTTTGCAGTATGGAGAATACTAGACACTACCCACACAAATTATCTGAGAGTTTTTAGAAACAATACTTTACTTTAATGTTCCTCAGTCTAAAGTTCCCTGACTGAGCATCCCTTAGTTCCCATCCATCTCACTTTTGGGTGTCTCCTTCACATTTCAACCCTCACAGCAGCCTACACTATTTGTCTTTATAGCTCTGAACAAAGCTCAGGCAATTCAATTTGTCGTTTGAGAGAACAGAACAAAATTATCTGGGAAACTGACGCTCAGTTTCCCATTGACTTCCAATGAAAAATAAAATTTTAAATGTGAATATTTTTCATTGTAAAATCATGTAGCTGCATTTTCTTTTATAAAAAAAAACACTAACAAAAATTACCCAATACATTTCGGGAATGGTTCACTTTAAAAAATGGAAAATGATTTAGTTTCCATACCAATATCATGCACAGCCCATACTCTTTGTTTCTAAGCACAGTCATTGGGATATTTCAAGAGGATTAGCAAAAGACTTCGGAAGCATTCTGCTCAGGTAAGTACATCAAGTAAGTGTCCTGCTCTCACTTTACACTTTACATCATAAGCGAGCTTTTACATGTAGAATTTGTATAATTAACTAAACCAATGGGTAACACAATGAGGTGTATCTAATAACCGCTAGAGGATGGTCCTCAAGAAGCAGCAGGAGTCCCAGAAAGGCCAGAGAACTGCAAAGGCATAAAAACATATTGGTAATGAATCGTCTTCATGCAGCTCAAAAAGACTGTAAGATTTACTCCCCTGAGGAAAAAAAAAACGAAAAAACAACGCTGCATAGTCAGAGATGAGTACATTTTTACCATTTTACAAAGACCAAAGATTTGTTTTAAAATGTCAAGAAACTGTAAAACTGATACACTGAGTCACAATGTGGGCATTTCTGTAAACAGTACAAAATTGTGATAAATGAATCACTTACAAACCCTATAAGCTGTTGGGTAAACGTGGTACCAGACAAGTCTAGGAATCTGGCCGAATTTATTAGTTCTCCAAAACTGACAACCCGGGGTTCAGACCAGGAAGCAGGGTCATAGTTTAACACTGCTCTCTGCAGCTTCTGTACTGCTACCCACCCATTTCCCTATTAAGACAGTGTATCGCCCACGGCAAAAATTGAATAGATAAAAAAATTATCTAAAAGGAGGAAATCAGGAAAATCTCATAAAAATAAACACAACTCAGACTAAAAAGAAAAATAAAACAATTAAATGTGGCTTACTGAACATAAGATCTCTCTCTTCAAAGACTTTGCTAGTTAGTGACCTGATTTGTGACAATCAGATTGATTTATTTTGCCTCACAGAAACCTGGCTGCAGCAAGAGGATTATGTTACTATAAATGAGTCAACTCCTTCTAATTATTTAAATTTTCACATTCCTCGAATTAGTGGGCAAGGAGGAGGAGTAGCAACCATCTTTCAGTCCAATTTATTGACTAGTCCCAGACCAATCAATAGTTACAATGCTTTTAAATATTTAATCCTTAGTTTTCCTCATCCAAATTGCAAAGCACCAAAACCACTTCTATTTGTTGTTTTGTACCATCCATCAGGCCCTTACTTTCAATTTTTAGATCAGTTTTCAGACCTTTTATCTGATTTAGTGTTAAATACAGATAATGTTATTATAGTGGGGGATTTTAACATTCATGTTGACACTAAAAGTGATAGCCTAAATATAGCGTTTAATGCTATCTTAGACTCAATTGGCTTTGCTCAAACATTAACAAACCTACCCACTTTTGTCTTCATTCTCTGGACCTTGTGCTGACATATGGCATTGAGTGTAAAGACATAACAATATTTTCTCATAACCCTGTCCTGTCTGACCATTTTTTAATAACCTTTGAGTTTAATTTAACTGAGTACTCCACACCTGAAAGAACATTTCATTATAGTAGATCATTATCAGACAATGCTGTAACAACCTTTAAAGAATCTGTTCCACTTTTAATTTCCTTATTATCACAGAAAAACACAGTGGAGGGCAATAATTTAGTTTCTTCCCCTTCACAAATTGATTCTGTTGTTTATAGTGTTACTTCATCATTGCGTGGTGCATTAGACAATGCAGCCCCATTGAAAAAGAAGGTAATCATTCATAGGTGGCTAGCTCCTTGGTTTAATTCAGAGCTGCGTACTTTAAAGAACAATGTTAGAAAACTGGAGAGAAAATGGCTCTCTACACACCTAGAGGATTCCTACTTAATCTGGACAAATAGCCTACTGTTGTATAAAAAGACAATTCGCCAAGTTAGAACAGCTTATTTCTCATCATTAATAGAAGAGAACAAGAATAATACTTGGTTTCTCTTTAGTACAGTTGCTAAACTTACACAGAGTCATAGCTCTGTTGAGTCATCCATTCCCTTAGCTCTCAGTAGTCATGACTTTATAGGATTCTTATTAAATAAAAATGATTCTATTAAAAATAAAATCTTTGACATACTCCCGAAAATGATTACTTCATCCTCAATAAGTGAGACAACATTGGAAATAACTGTAGAACCCGATCTGTGTGTTTGGACTGTTTTGATCCTGTGAAGCTTCCTGAGTTATAAGAAATATTAGCTTCATCTAAACCTTCAACTTGTATGTTAGACCTAATCCCAACCAAATTATTTAAGGTAGTGTTTCCTCTGATTACCAGCCCCATTTTAGATATGATTAATCTATCTTTAGTAAATGGATATGTACCACAGGCTTTTAAGGTAGCTGTGATTAAACCTTTGCTTAAGAAACCTTCGCTTGATTGAGATGACTTAATAAATTACAGACCTATATCCAATCTTCCATTCTTATCTAAAATTCTTGAGAAAATAGTTGCTAATCAAATGTGTGAGCATTTACACAGCAATGACCAGTTTGAAGAGTTTCAGTCATGTTTCAGAGCTCATCATAGCACTGAAACAGCTCTGCTGAAAGTCACTAATGATATTCTCCTAGCCTCAGATAATGGACTTGTGTCTGTACTTGTCCTGTTAGATCACAGTGCTGCATTTGATAAAGTCGATCACAATATTCTCTTAGAAAGGCTGGAATATGCTATAGGGATCAGGGGAACAGCGCTAGGATGGTTTAAATCTTATTTGTCCAACAGATTCCAGTTTGTTCATGTAAATGATAAATCATCTTTAAACTCCAGGGTTAATTGTGGAGTACCACAGGGTTCAGTACTTGGGCCAATTCTCTTTACTATTTATATATATATATATATATATATATATATATATATCAAATTATCAGGCAGCATAGGATAAATTTTCACTGTTACGTTGATGATACTCAGCTTTACTTATCCATAAATCCTGATGAGCCCAACCAGTTAGACAGACTACGAGCATGTCTAGAAGACATAAAAACTTGGATGACTTTAAATTTTCTGCTTCTAAATTCAGACAAGACAGAAGTTGTTGTCTTTGGACCGGAGTCTTTAAAAAAGAAACTGCTTAGTCAATCACTTAACCTGGATGGCATTAAATTGACCTCCGGTAATAAAGTAAAAAACCTTGGTGTTATTTTTGACCAGGACATGTCATTTAAATCCCATATTAAACAGGTTTCTAGGATTTCCTTCTTTTACCTCCAGAACATTGCCAAAATTAGAAATATCCTATCCAGGAGTGACGCTGAAAAACTAGTCCATGCATTTGTTACTTAAAGGCTGGACTATTGTAATTCTTTACTATCAGGATGTCCACAAAATGCAGTTAAAAGCCTTCAGCTGATTCAAAATGCTGCAGCAAGAGTTCTGATGAAAATTAAAAAGAGAGATCATATTTCTCCTATTTTAGCTTCCCTTCATTGGCTCCCTGTTAAATCCAGAATAGAATTTAAAATTCTCCTCTTCACATATAAAGCCCTTAATGATCTAGCTCCATCATACATCAGAGATCTGATTGTTCCATATGTTCCTAACAGAGCACTTTGTTCTCAGACTGCAGGTTTACTGGTGGTTCCTAGAGTCTCTAGAAGTAGAATGGGAGGCAGATCCTTTAGTTATCAGGCTCCTCTCCTGTGGAACCAGCTCCCAGTTTTAGTCCGTGAGGCAGACACCCTGTCTACTTTTAAGGCTAGGCTTAAAACTTTCCTTTTTGATAAAGCTTATAGTTAGAGTGGCTTAGGTTATCCTGAACTATCTCTGTAGTTATGCTGCTGTAGGCTTAGGCAGCTGGAGGACATAATGACCACTTTCACCCTCTTCGCTACATTCTCACACTACTGTCCAATCTTGTATTATTTGCTGTTGTTTCAGCTTCTAACTTTATGTTCTCTCTCTTGTCTCTTCCTAGAAGCTACACCCTGCCTGACTCTGTGTTTACCTGTGACACCTTTCTGGAGAGGGGCATCGTCCGAGCTTCTGCTGGCAACAACTTAATGCTCACCTTCTACAGATGATCCACTTAGCCCTGTCTGTTTAACCCTTTCTCTCTCCTAGACATGGCGATTGACTGAGCTTAACTGTAACTAACTGTATGTGCTCTCTTTCAGACTCTAACCTTGAAAACTGGCTCAGAGTTGATCTGTTCTTTCTTTCTAGATGAAACGTCTAAAGGAGCTACATCCATTAACATTTACTTTTCCTTCCCATAGCAAGGACTCCTGGATCAGTGCTTCTTTGTTCTCTTTGTGTCTCTGCTCTGTTCTCTCAAACCCCCAGTCGGTAGTGGCAGATGGCCGCTCACACTGAGCCTGGTTCTGGTTCTGCTGGAGGTTTCTTCCTGTTAAAAGGGAGTTTTTCCTCTCCACTGTCGCTACATGCATGCTCAGTATGAGGGATTGCTTCAAAGTCAACGCCAGTCACTGTCCACTGTCTCTACATGCTCATCCAGGAGGAGTGACTGCTTCTAGTCTCTGACTCAATGCAATCTGCTGGGTTTCCTTAGATAGAACATTTCTTTATCCAATTTGAATAAATAACTCAATCTGACTGCACTGTTCAATGGTTAGGATTAATTGGAATGTATGTACCTGACTTTTGTGAAGTGCCTTGAGATGACATTTGTTGTGAATTGGCACAATATAAATAAACTGAACTGAAAAATGAATGAGTGTAGTTTGTAAGCATTAATAAAATCCTATAAATAGCAATAACTGCTTACATTCAATGTTTAAAAGCATATATCTCGCTTTCAACAAGTTATGTTTGGGCTTGTGGCTCACCATATTAACATTGTATTCATTTCCATGTCTGAAGTCAAGAACATGTAAGAAAGCATGAAATATGATCCTGCTAGTGAATTTATCAGGGGATTTGAATATAAGCTTCAAATGGTGTTTTTTTCCAGTGATGAAGTGGAAGTCGGCAGAAATGTTTAAGAGCAGTAAATTGAAGACAAAGTAGACCAGCCTATTGTCTTCAAATGTGTTATGTGTTGTGCCCAGTAGTGAACTGCTGCTTTGGACTAAAAGTGCAATAGAAAAACAAAAAGTCTTGAAATAAACAGCCACCATAAAACGCTGGACTACACAACAAATAGCAGCTAATTATCATGGGTAAACATGGAGGCAAAATGCAGCTCTTGATTTATTTAGTAAAATGATCTGCAAACCTCAGCAGACTTTGTATGGACAAAACACAATAAAAAAAAAAATTAAGCAACATGTTTTCTTTCCTAAGAAACTCTATGCTCCTTGCTGCTGAGTTTCCAAAAGCTGTTTTTGCTGTGGTATAAACTTTATTGTTTCCACACCTCTGAGCCATAAGTTGTTCTCTCCTATGAAGTCAAATTTTGCTTAAGACTTAAGTGTTATTCACATACAATCATCTTATGATCCTGGGGGAGAGATGCATCGCCTGGTGTAGCATAGACTGGGCACCCCATATGCAGAGGCTGTAGTTCCTGATGCAGCTGTTCTGGGTTTGATTCTCGACTTTGAGACATTTGCTGCATGTCTTCTCCCTTTCTCTCTGCTCATTTCCAATCTCATTACTATCAGTAAGGGCTACTAGTGCTACAAAAAAGTCCTGAGGTAGAAATTATTTTCGAACTACAGACAGTTTTTGAAGGGTTGTTGGGACCCCAGCCATGGTTACAAAATGAAAGGCCAGTAAGAACTTTTCTGGAACTTTCAAAATATACTGCATTAACCTACTTCCAGCACAGCCAGAAAGGGGGGTAACAGCAGACTTCCCGTGACATCATTGTCTGAATAAAAACTCCGCTTTTGCAACAGACTGACCTCTTCCACGCAGGTCACCAGAGGAACTGGACCGAGGGACACAGCGCGCTAATGTCTCTTTGCTGGCAAACAGACATAACTCTTCAAACTGGATCCAAGACTCTCATACGATCATGCGATCATATGCACTAAGTTAAGTAGGAATGAATTGCTGTTTGTGTATCTGGTATTCATTCATGAATGGGGTAATTAAGGTACAAGTGTGGCTTGACTTTTCTCTCTGAGGTCTACAGAAGCAAACTTTGTTCCAGAGAGTTCCCAGCAGAGAGCCTGTCTCTTCGATGCCGAGTGGAGTAGTTTTTCTGGTCTGAAGGAAGGACAACGGGACCGCATCGCTGTGGCTACAGCAGTAAGGTGCAGTTTGGCCAGCTGACAGAGCGAGCCGACCCCCACCCACAGCTACGGAGGTTAGCTGCAAGTTAACCCTTTGTTCAATGTGGATGCTTTCCTCAACTTCGTTGCCCCAGACAACTTTTCCTCAGCACGGTTCACGTAAGAGGTTGTGCTTTGGGCAGAGAGAAGTAGTTTAGAATGAAATAATCTAAACATTTTTCATTTTATGACGTTTGGTTTTGTTTGTGTTAAAAACTCAGCCATCTTAGTGCTAACAGATTATCTGTTCAGCACACGTGCTCAGTGTTCTTCTCCGGGTCCGAGCGAACCTGTCCACCCTCCAGGATGTATCCTAAGAATGTGACAGATTTCTTGTGAAATTCACATTTTTCAGCTTTAACAAACAAGGTAAACAAAAACAAAAACATTCAAAAAGTCCCTTAGTACGTCATTGATGAGTGACTGGAATACTGCTGGTGCGTTACTTAGTCCAAAAGGCATGACTAGGTACTCAAAGTTACCTAACGGGGTCTTGAAGGTGGTCTTCCACTCGTCTCCCTGGCAGATCCTAACTAAATGATATGCATTATGGAGATCTAGCTTGGAGAATATAGTGGAACCGTGGACCGGTTCAAAGGCTGAGGAAAGGAGTGGAAGAGGGTACTTGTTTTTAACAGTAATTTGGTTTAATCCCCTATAATCAATACAAGGGCGGAGTGAACCATCCTTTTTACCTACAAAGAAAAACCCTGCTCTGAGTGGAGATGAAGAGGGACAAATTAGCCCGGCTACTAATGACTCATTTATGTAGTCTTCCATAACCTTTCTTTCAGGTCCAGAAATGTTGTAGAGTCTACTGGTTGGCAGGGGGGCACCAGGAAGAAAATCTATGGCACAATCATAGGGCCTATGTGGAGGCAATGATAGGGCTTTAGATTTACTGAAAACCAAACTGAGAGAAATTCTGGAGGAACGTTAGTGAGGTCAGAAATCTCATCTCCAGTAGGAGCTAACTCGGAAGGTTGTGAAGCAATGGCTGACTGCAAACAGGAAGAAAGACAGTTGGTGGACCAAGAATCAACTCGGCTTTCAGTCCAGTTCACGTGGGGGTTGTGCTTTTTGAGCCAGAGAAAACCTAAAACAAGTTCAAAGCGATAGGAAACACAAAAAATGAGATCTCCTCCCTATGATTACCTGACAGGATTGAAGTTAAAGGTTTGGTTTTATGAGTGATTCGAGGTAATTTTTTGCCATCTAATGAAGAAACAGCTTGAGGCGTGGGAAGTGGCTCAGTCTCAATCTGAGCTTCTTTAACTAACCTCGGATCAATGAGGTTCTGGTCGCTACAAGAGTCAACAAGAGCAGAGAGGTTTTGAAAAGGACGGTGTGAAATTAATGTGGCAGGTAAACTAAGTCTGGGGGTAAGGAAAAGGTCCGTCAGTCTCCCCTCACTTACTGGCGGACCTGCCCTTTTGGCCCCGAAGGACGAATAGGGCAGTTAGCAAGTTAGTGTTCTGTGTTTTCAGTTTTTTTTTTAAGGTGAGACAAACTTTATTTAAAGGGTGATTTTAAACACAGAAGATCGGCCATAACACGCTGTCCACACTTATGCATTTTAACCCTTTTATTAATGGTATTTTAAAGGTATGGGTTTGATTCGAATGATAAGCTATAAGCTTCTTTTGTTAGCTCCAACCGCTAACAGCTAAGAACACGTGCTTGGCTACTAAAGATCATTTACCCAAAAGGGTTATTGGTTTTCAATCTCGTAAAATAATATTTCCCTAAATATTATTTTACTAAACGTGATAACTAAGCAACACAATTAAGCCCATTTCTCAAAGATTTGGTTCTTATTCAAAATAATATTTCCTTAAATATTATTTTAATAAATAAAGGCAGCTAATTAAACACCATTGAGAATTAGAAGGTTGGTTTTATTCAGCAAATAATTCTTTAAAATCTTATTTTATCAAAATAATATTTTATCTGATCTTGCATTGTGAATGGTTGTCTAAAGGTATGCCGATTATTGCCTAAGTTAGTTCCAAGACTAACTTAACTTCATTTCCTGATTCTTCAAGATAATCCTTGGTTCTCAAACATAAACATTGCATGGTAATGTTGCATCACTCTTTCGGTCATGGTTTTCAATCATCTTTAATCCACTTGTTTATATTGTACATAGCCCATTAGTCTTCATTATTCTTTAATTCTGCTTGGTAGTTTAGTTGGATTGTTTTAGCATAGTGAAGAGTTTGTTGATTGAAATATGTTTGACTTGAGTTGACTTATTTTTGTTAAGAAATTCTTGTATTTTTAGAAATTTTGTGAATTCATTCCATGTGTGTGCAGAGTTTTGCTGTTCAATAATGTCAGAGCTCGTCTCATCGCTTTCAATTTTGTCCTAATACCATCGTCTTATTGGGCTGGTATTCACAGGACAACCCTTAACAGACAGAAATATTATTTAGTAAAATATTAAAATGTTAATATTAAATAATATATTAATATTCATAATTACAACAGGGTGATGAGAAAGGGTATATAACTGATGAGGCCTCTTCTTTATGCTTTTACTCAGCTACCTTTATTCATTTCCCATATTTGTCACATGCTCTGGTAAAAGTATACATTTATATTGCTGTAATATGATGCTCAACACCACCCTACCATCAAAATTATATAATCCAACTTTGATGAGGATGCCATAAGTTTTCAGTATTAGATTCATTTTACTTATGTGCTACTTTGTGATAATTCTGTAACTTTTGATGCCACACTCAAAAGAAGAAAGGGGTATTTTTATTCTTTCAATCTCTTGGTCTCTGCCAGCCCATCCCATCAGTTCTGATATTTGACCCTTTTCATAACCTGTGGGACATCTCTACTAACTCTCACCAGAAAAACATATTAAAGAAAAGCATATTAAACAACCACTTAGTGCCTGAGGCTCCTTCTCCCATTAACACATACAAAATCAACAGAAAGTCTGTATTAGCATTGCATAATAGCTGCTTTATTCTGTTACCTGACGGGCAGAAACAGAAGAGCAGATACCAGTCTCTTGATTCTGGGCTAATTTGAAGATAGACATTGTAATCTTCGGCTAATTGAATATAAGTGGCGGTGCATTAGTGAAAGAGGCAAGCTGCAGATTCAGATAATTAATCTGGTCAAAGGATTAATTTAGGTGTTAAAGAGGATGCACATGGTAAAGATGGGAGATTGCTTTTAATAGAGTATATTAGTTGAGAACATCAATTGGCTTTGTATGCATCAGGGGGAATGATGAGAAGAATATGAATGGGATGTGTAGCATAGCAGCAACTGCTTCAGGTTCTGTTTGCTTTTAGCACTGTTTATATGTGTCATATTGAGTTTAAAGGATTTAACCCACATGCAGAAAGCAATTCAGGAGACGGTATTGTTCGGTAAAGTTTTTATTTACAACTGGGTGAATAATGCAGGGAACTGGAACCAGGATGCAAACTGTAGAAATAAACAAGAAGGTAAGCAGGGATAACTCTGGGGCTGAACTCATGAAAATAATAAATCTGTCTTACAAAGAATGGTGGAGGGATCCGCCAGAGGGGGAGTGGAGAAACCAAGTGGTTGTTTGCCGGTGAGACTGAAGTTGGTGGATATGGTAAGCCAGGAGAGTTTGTAATCCACGAGGTGCTATGGTGGGAGGAGGGTGGAGGGTGGACAGGGTTCGCAGATGGAGGTCCAAGGTACGCAGGAATCAGGAGGTCTGCCAGTCGGCATGATCCAACGAAGTCATGAGAAACTTGAGTCTTTGTTCATGGAACTGGATTGCTTCCTTCCAGAAGATGGTTTATCCAGGCAGGATTCAATGCAAGGCAAAATCGAGTTCAGGAAACCTGCAGGATACAAAGACAAAGTCACTTGGTGTACAAGGCAAGGTCAAAGGCAAAGGTAAGATGGCTGAGTAGTACCACTAAGGGCAACACTCTGGCCGTGAGTTGCTGGCAGCCTCCTCCTTAAATAGTCCTCTGCAGAATAATCAGGGGAATAGCGAACACCTGTCACCTCTCCTCCAGATTCCGCACCATCTAGGGGCTGAGCACAGTAAAAGCACTAACAGACACACAAAGCACAGATCCTAACAATATGGCTGCAGTGGGTTTAGTGAACTGGTATTTATTGCTTTGTTTTTCTCTTTCAGGAAAATGTCTCAGCTAATTCCTGGTATGTTGTTTGCTATAATGCAGGGGAAAAGAAATCTAATCAGAGATTGTTGAGATGCCTTAAAGATTATAAAATGTAATAAAGCATCTTGTGTGCTTAAAAGCACAAAAATCTGAAAACAAGAATTGTGCTGATATCTAAACTTATATGTCAATTCCCACAAACAATGTCTTGCAAAATTATTGCTACCTCCTGAAAACAATCAGAAAAGTGTGGCATGCATTTGTCTTCAGCCTTATTTAATTGTATATCAATAACTAAAATCACATGCAATCAATTATCTTCAAATGTCACATAATTAAATGGAGTCCAGCTGTTTTTAATTTAATTTCAGTGTAAATTTGGCCATTTTGTCTAGACCAGAAAGTTTATTGAACAACATTAGCTAACAAACAGCATCATGAAGACCAAGGTACACAAACACAGGCTGTCATAAATTGTGTTTGAGGAGTTGGACCAGGATGTAGGGAGATACTCGGGAGCCATAAGGTATGGTTAAGATTCATTATTTATCAGTTAGGCTCGATGAGCAGAGTTGACAGAGGCCAGAAGTTCAGGTCCAAATAACTAAGACGTGTAGGACTTACAAGTAGAGGAAGAGAACAGGAACTATACAGGCAGGGACTCAGGAACATACCAGGAACATAGCAGGAGCATATCAGTAGCATAGCAGGATGTGGCAATGGGGAACAAGTGAAACCAGTGAGCTTTTATACAGAGGGAAGTGAATAGTGAGACAATGGGAAGAAGAGGCAGGTAATCAGGGTGAGTACTGACAGGTGTGATGACCAGGTGTAGGGAAATGAGGGAAATAGGTTACTATGGCTATGGGGAAACTGAGATATGGATCATGAGGAGAAACTAAACTAAACCACAAACTTAGGGCAACAGAAGGGAAACACTGACTGGGCAATGCAGGGAATTAGAAACTAAACAGAACATAAGCTAACATAAATTGTAACTCTAGAAGGAATTAAATCTAAGGACATGGAAAGATCTAAAAGTAAACAAGCACAAGAATACTAGAATACTAACTGAGAAAGTAAAACTAAATAAAACCAAAGAAGGAAAATAACCATGAGGAATAAACACCAGGATAACAGAAGGAATAAATAAACATAACTATTAAACCAGAAGGAACAAAAACACCTAACTGAAAAAGTAAACAAACACAAAACCCAAAATGGCAGATCCTGACACAGGCCAGGGATAAAATAGAGAAATATAAGACCAGAATGACAGCTTAGATGAAGAATCTGTAATCTCTACAAATCTAACATGTGAACAACAAATAAATTGTTGAAAGAAAGCCAAAATGGGTCAACAGGGCATGTTGGCGACATAGCAAACATATGAAAGAAGAGGCTTGGGTTTTGCATCAAAATGCTTTATATGGGGGAAAACTGCACATCACCAATCACCAATTTAAAAAATGGTGTCGGCATCATCATCTTGCAAGGATGCTTCTCTTTAGCAGAGGAAAGAAAGCTGGATAGAGTCCCAAAAGAAAACATTTTAGAGGATGCAAAAGTCTTGAGATTGGACAGGAGATTCCCCTTGAATGACAATGCCCCTAAACATACAGCCAGAGCTACGATGTAATGGCTTAGGTCAAAACAAATTTATATGTTAGAATTGCCCAATAAAACTTCTGACTTTAGTCCAAATCAGAATCAGAGGCAAAACTGAGGTTCACTCTTCATCTTAAGCCAAGTTCACATTATAGATTAGTACTCAGTCGACAGTCAGTCCACATGGCATGTTGCTGTTAGTGTAAAAGGAGGTGAAGACTGGAGTCTGCAAAAATGAGAGGAGAACCGACCTGACCCGAACAAACACACTAACAAACGTTTATTTTTTTTGGCCAAATCTGAACGTTGTCAGGTAGTGTGAACTGATCATCAGCCCAACTGCAAACATGTGTGACATGCTGGAACATGACATCAGCTGTGAGACTTTTTAATTTCCCTTTTTATCTTGGAAGCTGTAACTATATAACATTTTCCAAAAGGCAAAACAACAGTGGAAATAACACAAACTATCAATTAACTTGCAATGAAGACAGAACATAGAGATCAAAAGGAAGCAACAAAGGGAGTGGAACAGATAAAGTCTGTCCAAATTCTCCTACAGGTGTAGTTATTTACTCTTCAAACTGTTGTCCTTGTGTGTTTGATGTGTCCAGTTGGTTTTAGTTGGTGTGATAAATCCTGTAATCAGTGATCTGTCAACAGAAGCAGCTTTTGATCCCCAGTCCTTCAGTAGTGAAACAAAAATCTTCTGAAACCTATCTCACTGTGAACTCAAAGTCTTATCAAAATCTGTGAAGGCTGTTAAAGTGTGTTCCCAGCATAACCTGAGTTTGAACTATATTGCAAAGAAGAACATTCTATACCCGATCCAAAAGACTGTAGTTGCAATTACAGTAAAAGGTGGTTCTAAAACGTATTGACCAAGGGAGCAGTATAAAAATACACACACACTATGGACTACTTTGTGTTGCTCAGTCACATAAAATCTCAAAAGGTGCATTGAAGTTTGAGGTTTTACTGTGACAAAGTACTGTGTTGTTCCTCTTTGGTATTTCTAATGGGAACCAGTGAGCACTTCAAAGCTTTTAATGCTTAAAGAGGGTGACAAGCATTAAACCTCAATTTGAAATCTGACTAAAACAGATTTAAAAATCAATCAAAAGTTTAAATGGGTAAGGTATCTAATCTCTGGGTGTGCTATTGTTACACAACAGTGGCATGTTTGATCTGATGGCTGCAGATTAAGGAAGCCACGTCCACACCGTGATGGTAAAATATTCTCAAAACATTACAAATCCTGCAGCAAAAGACAACTTTTTTATACTGTGTGTTCAACCTGATTGCTTTGGTATCTGTGGATGAGCATGTCGTGGAGCTGTAATAGCTATGTGAACAAAACAAACACTTCGATATAAATATCAATCTGTCACAGTATAGACATCACAACAGAGGAGATTTCTTTCTCTAAAGACGTATTTTCATTTTTCATAAGACCTAGAACAAAGGCAAATGTAATTTAACTGCCAGCACCATGTAGAGGTAGTTTTTACAAAGAGAAAAGGCTTCAAAGAAAAAATAAAAATCAATACATTTATTTTTGAGAGGCGCTAAAGAATCCAAAGATCTTTTGAAAAATGTTTTTCTTCAGTTGCCACTGTGCTAGAGATCTGATTGTTCTGATCAAACAATACTGTCATTATTCTTGATTCTGTTAAAGGCCACTGACCCAGAGGTCAGGATCCTGAGTTACTGCAGATGTTTTGGCAGATTTTGTGTCAACATTGTGTCCTTCTGTCCTTCCTCGAGAACGAGCTAATTCACATGTGCCAATTACTTTTCATGGTATATAAAACCCAAGCACCTAAGCATACAGAATGATTCTACAAATATTGGTGAAAGTTGTAGGGTTCACTCAGTGGGGTTAACAGATGTGCCGAGGTTAACAACTTTCTGCTTCTGGGTCTTTATGTATCTGATTCTTAGTTTGGCAGTTCCCAGGAGACGGGCACATGCTCGACTGCATTGTGTCAAAAGCTGCATTGCAGAGGAAATTATAGTGTGGGGTTGTTTTACAGGGGATGTGCTTGGCTGCTTACTTCCAATGAAAGAAACTCTTAATGTTTCAGCATATCAAGACAATTCAAAGTATTTCATGCTCCCACCTTGGTAGGATTAGTTAAGGGTTGTTCTCCTTCTGTTCCAACATGATGGCGCTCATGTGCCCAAAGCTTGAAGACATGTATGAGTTTGGTGTACAAGAATTTGAGGTGACTCGTCTGTTCAAAGTTGTGGCCTCAACTCGATAGAACACACTTACGATGAACAACGGAGACTTTGAGCCAAGGCTTCTTGTCCAGCATCAGTGTTCGACCTCACTAATGCTTCTCTAGAAGAATGTTGAAAAAGTACCATAAATACATTCCTAACCATTGTAGAAAGCCTTCCCAGAGCAGTTGAGACTATGTTAGCTGCAAATGGTGGGCGGACAACATATTAATCCCTTTGAATTAAGAATGGGATAGATATGTGTGTGAAAGCAGAGAAGTGAACACCTCTGGTTATATAATATATATTTGTCAGATTTGTAATATAGGTTTAGTTCAAGGTTAGTTCAGAAATGAATGGAGCTTGTTATGAAGACTGAGACCTTATTCTACAGCAAGCAGACTGTTTACAGACAACGTGCCTGTTAGCATGACTTTATTTGGAGATATTTTAGAGATTAGAGGGAGAAAATAAAGAAGATCAGTTTGAGTAGGGCTGTCCCAATCATCATGCTTTTATCCCTCATAATGATCCAGTTACTTAAGACCATACCTTCCAACAACATAAATATTTAAGTATTCTGAATTGGGAAATAATGATATTGTCAGATATTTACAGTTAAATCAAAATTTAAATGGAACCCGAAACACTGGATAAGAACATCTCCACTGTCCACAGCCCTGTGCACCATCTGCATGGACCATAGCAAACAAACCTTCCTCCAGTCATCTCCTTTACACCAAAATAAAACATGTGAATAATTTAGCAACATGCTGAGGTGGAAACAGCTTGCTAGGCCCAACATTGCCAGCATTCCTCCCTGGTTTGTGCAGCTGAGCACAGCAGGAGGTCAGATGAAGGTGAAACACTGAGCATATTATCAACTGTCACATATGTCAAAAGTGAAATATGCTGGACTCATTTGTGACAAGCTTCCTCAGGGCCTTCATATTACATCTTTGGCAACGATAAAAAATATCTTGAGCACAATCAGTCAGCAAGTAGACATTTCTTATTAGGACAAAGCAACAAGCTCAAACTGATTGGAAAGCTGACACCATTTTAATAAGTTAGTGTGAGAGATCTGATATTTTTGCATATTGTTTTGCAGTTGCTGGCGGTGATTTGTGTCATCTCCTGATACTCACATGAGGAATGGCTGCTGGGGAAGCTCTTACGTCCTTCCAAGACCAACTCTGGCTCCCCGGTGCACAGCATCTTTGCATTCATTTGGCCGTCTGGGAAACAACGCTGGAAGTAGTCTGGCCTTGGTCTGAAAATTACACATAATTTTCATTTTGCACGGTGACTACAATCCATTGAAGAACAGCTACTACTTTAAGTCTCAAACATCTGTGATTAGAGACTAACTTCAAACTGAAAATCACTGACAGTGTCTTGAAATAGCTTGTTTAGCATACCTGCCAACAATCAGCTTGATAGTATTTGTGAAGACTCCATTCAAAGCAAGTGCCAGGGACACAGCTGAGGAAATAATAGAGACATATAAAAAGAAAGCTTACATTGTCTCATCATTGAAAGTGATGAAACAGATGAGGTTGACATTTCCAGCATGCACAGTGTTTCTGTAGTAAAATAATCCGTCTTAGTTTTAGTATGGTGGGTTCTGGTAGGTTTCGCACTTCTTGGTTTAATACAAAATACACCCACCAGTGAATCAGTCAATCACATTGCAGAACTCAATGCATTTACAGGTCCTTCTCAAAATATTAGCATATTGTGATAAAGTTCATTATTTTCTATAATGTAATGATGAAAATTTAACATTCATATATTTTAGATTCATTGCACACTAACTGAAATATTTCAGGTCTTTTATTGTCTTAATACAGATGATTTTGGCATACAGCTCATGAAAACCCAAAATTCCTATCTCACAAAATTAGCATATTTCATCCGACCAATAAAATAAAAGTGTTTTTAATACAAAAAACGTCAACCTTCAAATAATCATGTACAGTTATGCACTCAATACTTGGTCGGGAATCCTTTTGCAGAAATGACTGCTTCAATGCGGCGTGGCATGGAGACAATCAGCCTGTGGCACTGCTGAGGTCTTATGGAGGCCCAGGATGCTTCGATAGCGGACTTTAGCTCATCCAGAGTGTTGGGTCTTGAGTCTCTCAACGTTCTCTTCACAATATCTCACAGATTCTCTATGGGGTTCAGGTCAGGAGAGTTGGCAGGCCAATTGAGGACAGTGATACCATGGTCAGTAAACCATTTACCAGTGGTTTTGGTACTGTGAGCAGGTGCCAGGTCATGCTGAAAAATGAAATCTTCATCTCCATAAAGCTTTTCAGCAGATGGAAGCATGAAGTGCTTCAAAATCTCCTGATAGCTAGCTGCATTGACCCTGCCCTTGATAAAACACAGTGGACCAACACCAGCAGCTGACACGGCACCCCAGACCATCACTGACTCTGGGTACTTGACACTGGACTTCTGGCATTTTGGCATTTCCTTCTCCCCAGTCTTCCTCCAGACTCTGGCACCTTGATTTCCGAATGACATGCAGAATTTGCTTTCATCCGAAAAAAGTACTTTGGACCACTGAGCAACAGTCCAGTGCTGCTTCTCTGTAGCCCAGGTCTGGGGAATGCGGCACCTGTAGCCCATTTCCTGCACACGCCTGTACACGGTGGCTCTGGATGTTTCTACTCCAGACTCAGTCCACTGCTTCTGCAGGTCCCCCAAGGTTTTCTGCCACACCTTTTCCTTCCCACAGACTTCCCACGAGGTGCCTTGATACAGCACTCTGGGAACAGCCTATTCGTTCAGAAATTTCTTTCTGTGTCTTACCCTCTTGCTTGAGGGTGTCAATAGTGGCCTTCTGGACAGCAGTCATGTCGGCAGTCTTACCCATGATTGGGGTTTTGAGTGATGAACCAGGCTGGGAGTTTTAAAGGCCTCAGGAATCTTTTGCAGGTGTTTAGAGTTAACTCCTTGATTCAGATGATTAGGTTCATAGCTCGTTTAGAGACCCTTTTAATGATATGCTAATTTTGTGAGATAGGAATTTTGGGTTTTCATGAGCTGTATGCCAAAATCATCCGTATTAAAACAATAAAAGACCTGAAATATTTCAGTTAGTGTGCAATTAATCTAAAATATATGAATATTAAATTTTCATCATTACATTATAGAAAATAATGAACTTTATCACAATATGCTAATTTTTTGAGAAGGACCTGTAGTTATCTAGACGTGGTGAAGCCAACTTGCCAGCCTGAGTTTTGTTGTTGACCTTGTCCATCCCTTAATGGTCACAGTGTATCCATTTTCTGATAGCTACATCCACCAGAAAAAAGCTCAAGTAATCTCAAACTGGTTACTTGGGCATTAAGTCTAATGGCCTCCACAGTCTCTAGATCTCAACCAATCATATTGCGAGGTTAGGTATTTGCTGGCAATACTAAATGGCCGGTACATCTGAGGAAGGAGGTAAATGAAGGAGGAAACAACCAGGCATTTTTACCTACACAAATCAGCGCGCAACTGAAAATGGGAGGGCTTGATTTTTTTCTCATTGCTCTTATATCCTGAAGACAATAAATGTAGTTTTGTCATGACATCAGGATATTTGTGTTGTTTTTCTTGTTTTGTAATAAATTGCTTGCCTCACTGGTGATAATGACTTTGAGGAATTGTATCACTCTGTGTTTGAGGTCGTGTGTGATCTTCACCCTGTATAGCTCTACATACAATTTCTCACCCTTTCAGGGCTTTGCAGTAAATCTAGCATGATTTTTCATCCAGTCCTCACCAGATCATCAAGTCTTATCACTCTTCTATGGAGCATGGACCTCAGTCTCTTGCCAGGGATGTTTATCTTCTTGATGTCTGTTCAAAGTAATCTTGTCTCTCTGTACAACAGATCTCCATTGAAGGCAGACTGCTCTGCATCTTCTGACTCCAAGCGGTGTGAGCTATCTTTACTTCAAATTCAGTTCAGAGTACATTCATGGTAAAAAGAAAGTACACCCTCTCTTAATTCTTGGGTTTACGTTTTAAACAAAGCTGATATTAAAAAACAGTGCGTAATATACTGAATAACCTTTGCTGCCTCCATGAAATTTAAGATGCACAATTGCAGCCAGGTGCATCTATGCATTGTATTTGATTAATTATTAATTAACCAGTGTGACCAGCAGGTGTTTTGGCAGTTTACTTCTCTGAAGCATACAGGTGTGTCGTAACATGATGCCAAGAAGGAATGACACCATCAAACTGCTGCTTTCCATCAATCAGAGAGTGGTTTTCAGACTATTTCTAAACAATATGACATCGATCATTACACACAGAGAACATTCCTCACAAGATGAAAATGTTTAACAGAGTTGCCAATCTTCCCAGAAGTGTGTCCCTACAAAGTGACACCAAGATAGGACTGCCCAATACTACAAATTCTACTGAATCTAAGGTCTCCATTTCAGGCTGCACAGCCCTCAGTAAGCTTAGAAAAGCATATATTGAAAGATGCCAGAATAAAACCTCTTCTCTTTAAAAAGAATATGAGAGCACAACATCTGACTAATCCACTTGTGGGTAAATGTCTCTTGGACAGATAGAAATGTTTGAACAAAAACTGCAGGACATTGTTTGGTGAAAACCAAACACAAATATCAGTTCAAACTGACCATAACAACTGCTGAGCAGGGTGGTGAAGGGTTGATAGTATGACCTTGATTAGCAGCCACAGTCCTGGGCCCCTTGCTGTCAGTGGGTCAATCATGAACTCCTCTATTTACAAAAGCATTCTTGAGTCAAAAGGCCATTTGTCTAAGAGTAAGTCATGAAGCTACAGTCAGCTAAAATTCCCCCAGAAAACCAGTGGGGTCTTTGCTAAAAAAGGTGGTTCTACAAGGTATTGAATCATTAGGTGAATAATGTTCCCAAATAGCAGAGTTTAGCTGTGACTCGTCTCTGTTGTGTTGTCACTTTTTAAAGTGCCACAGAACGTTGCATTACGCAGGATTTTGTACTGTTGCTTACAATAAAGCAGCAGAATTTAGTGTTTACAGAAGCTGACTCTAGATATTTTACCTGGCATTTATAACAAGCTACACATTTTACCTTTGCAGTATTTAGAAAGTTTCTTTTCTGCACCTACTCTTGGAAAATGGCAAATAAGAAAGTAGGGGAGTCAAAATGCTCAGATGCTTTAAAGCACAACAGACCAGCAGGTCAAACTGGATGCACTTTGTAATTTTATGTATTGCTGTTGGTACTGCATCCTGCATTATACAAATCATAAAATCTTTATATAAGTCATTTTAAACATGGATTTGAAAGCCAAATAAAGCACTAGGCAAGTAAAGCATTAGTCATGCACAAAGTGTTTGTTATTATCACTATTCATGCAGATTAACAGGGAGAAAACATTGAGGGAATGTCCTTACAAGAGCAGCGAAAGAAAGATTGCCACAGGCAAAATCTTACTGTGAAAGAAATAAATGCCTCATTGTGATGGGAAACAGGAAGCACTAAGGTTGGCCGGCAGGTCGGCACTGAACTGAAACTGAATGTGCACTTAATTATCTATAAAGAATACCACTGGTCCTCATGATTGGAAAAGAGTACCTGCCCTTATAGGTCAATCCCAGTCGACAGCAGTGGAGTGAAGTTCATCCTGCATTGCCAGGTTTTAAATCTATTGTCTTCCTGAGCCGCCAAGTAATCCAAGTGTCAATATTATTTTTCTGCTTGTTAATTTTAGCAAACCTACCATGTTTAATGGTATTTGTTTTAGATTTATTCTACTTGTCTCTTACTCCACCATCTTTCTTGAACATATTAAACCGTTTATTACTTCCTATTGGTAGGTAATGTATTAAGGAAATTTTGCTGGACCAAGCTAAAGGTAGTTTTGATTAACCTGACACATAACTTTGTTTCTTTTATGATTCCAAGCCTGTGGATGTGTTATTGGAATGGTCCATTTGTAATGCTGTACATGGACACATTCCTAAAACTGTTTGACAGTCTGTGAATTTTGATTTCCCTTGAAAATTAAAAAACACATACTTGTTGAATGGTCTTCAACTAAAATGTTTCCTTTTTGATCGCTTTATGGTTACAAGGATTTTTATCCATCCATCCATCCATCCATCCATCCATCTTTTGTTTCACTGGAAAACATTGCATAATGTGCAGCAGTGTGCATTGTTTTTTTATTTTTTCCTTTTTATCATTATCTTTGCAATTCCAGTAACATTTAAGGTTTGCAGATAACTGACATATATTTTTAAGATGTTTCATGCACACAGCCTACAGGTGAGGCTGTTGAGGGGCAACACACTTCTCAGTAGCATTTGGGATTGACGTGACATTCTTCTCTGCAGCATTTAGGACAAAGGCTGCTAATCCTTCACCTTCACACTGCATACGCCATCTGTGCTGAACTTAGTGTAGAACCTTTGCTTCTCTGGCTTGCAAGTAGGTGGAAAGGTCAGAAAAATGTTTTCAGGCATCTGATCTGAATGCATCTGGGTAGGGCTGCATGATATTATAAAATCATGTGATGGCAATAATATTGTAGTGTTGACATCATTTTTGATAAGCACTCAGTTTCCTCCCTCCTATCTAGCTCATCTGTGCTTCAGCACTGACTGTTACTTTTTGCTTTATGCTGAGTCGGTCCCCCTCTGCTGCCAAAACATCCCTGACAAATTAGCATGGACTCCAGCATGGACTCCAGGTGTGCTGTGATCCGGCACAAAGATTTTTGCAGCAGATCCTTTAAGTCCTGTACGTTTTGAGGTGAGCCTTCCATTTTTTGAACATGTTTATCCAGCTACATTAAACAGATGCTAACATGGATTGAGATTTGGAGAATTTGAAGGTCAATTCACTCATTGTTATGCTCCTCAAACAACTCAATTTTTGCTCTGTAGCAGTGTGTATTATTCTGATTAAATGTGCCACTGACATCAGGGAATATTGTGACCATGTAAGAGGAGACATTGTGTCCAATGCCTAGGTATGCGGTAAATGTGAAAGAAACATCCACATGGACAGCAGGACCCACATTTTTCTAGCAGAACATTTCCTGAAGCATTACACTGCCTCTGTCGACTTGCATTCTTCCTTTGTGCATCCCGGTGCCTTGTGTTCCAGTGTACTACGTGGATCTGGCCATCCATGGGTTGTAAAAGGAAACATAATTCATCAGAATAGACCATTTTATTCCATTGTTGTCCAGTTCTTATGTTCATGAGCCCATTTCTGGCTTTTTCAGCAGTGGAAAGGCATCAGTATGGTCAACCTGATTGGTCTGTATAGCTGTACAAAACACATGTTGACATACTGTGTATTCTGACATATTTCTATCAGAGGTATTATGAACTTTTTCTGCAATTTGAGCTACAGTAGCGAGTCTGTTGGATCAGACAAGATAGACCAGCATTATCTCATTGTGTGCATTAGTGAGCCGTGGTCACTCATGACCCTCCTGCTTGTTCCCCATAGTTCCTTCTATGGACCAGATGTTCTGACCCTATCCTCTAGCCATAAAGATTTAATCCTCAGAAAACCTGCTCAAATCCGTACAATTGTCCATTTTTCCTAACACAACAACTAAATTTAATAGTATGGCTGCATGCTCTGTGATCTCACACTCTGATGATGATAAATTGTGTTTCAACTTCAAAATCACAACAGTAGGAAGCTCTACAGATTCATCTATGAGTTATTCTCAATGTGTAGTCGTGTGGGAAATATGACCCTCAGATGGTTTCATTATATTCTGACTCAGAGATAATCGCGTAGTTAAGCAGCATGACTTCTGAAATGATAAAAGAACTTATCAAAACGTTTTCCTTTGCACCCCACATTAGAATACAGAGTGTATATAAAAGAAGAATGCAATACCGTATATCAGCAAACATAAGTACTCATTTGAATTCCGGTAAAAAGAATAAACTTACAAAGCACTATCCATTCAAACCTAATTATGTCCTAAAATCTGATTTGTGTCTCTGAACTAGAAACCCCTACAGGACACCTTTCAAGCCAAAACATTTTGAAGAATAATGAGACAGCTACATTTTCTCACTTGAAAAACGGATGTCTATCGGTGTGTAAAAATAACAACAAAACAAAAACAACTTATAACAATTCATTTCAGATTTTTCTGTCTCATTATAGTAATATTTGTTTAATGCCTTCCTTAAAACTCAGATCCTACTGAAACCTGTCAAACATACAGTATAATCCTCCTGACTTTAATTGTAATTTTTCCCTTGAGTTCCAGTGGCTTGTCGAAGGCCTTCTCTGCAGGCGGTTAGGGGCTTGTTAAATTCTCCACTGCAATGCAATCCCTGCAGCACCGAGCCACTCTCTTTCCACCTGATTTGTCGCTGTGTCTCTTTAATTGGATTTGTGTTAAACTTTCTTAATGCCTTTTCTAGCTCTCAACCTCAAGGGAAAGTAGCAGCAAAAAACTGTGTTAGTGAAACCATTGGATCCTGATTAAGAATAAAGGAAATCACTTTAAATTCATAATTAGGAAATAGTTAGTTTTCACTGTAAATAATATCCTTAGTGGCACATTGACTGAAACAAGAGGTTACAGCATTTAAAGATTGACAACATTAAGCCAAATGAACTACTTATATTTGGCCAGTTTGCTTCAGGCAAAGGGAGGAAAAATATATGGAGCTGCAAGAAATTATAATAACAGAAATCTTTTTAATGTTGAGACATAAAACATTCTTATAAAGCCTGGGAAGAAACTTTCTGTATAATAGGCGAAACCATTGAAACTCCAAGGCTTTTAAATATCATTTAAATTTGGCAAGAATAGCATTTACAAAAAAAAAACTCTGGATAATGGAAATGTCAGATAAAATCTCATAATTTTCAGCAGCATAATTATGACAATTTAAAAGAAAAATCTCTGCGCACCTAAACAAGCCTCCTTGATCTCTGTCTTGTCGGTCCTCTGAATTATCTTCACCACGAATATCACTGCCAGTGGGGTAAGGAATGAAATTGCCTGTAAGGAAATACATAAAACAAAAAAATGGTAGCAATTACACTGATATTAGAGATCCAGGGGATCTGTTTTACAGATTAACCATCAAAGCCCTTTTGCATTAACCTGTGACCTTAACCTATCAAACTAAAAAACCTAACAACCAATTTTATTGTTCACATGGGTCCTCCAGCCAGTACTGAGAGAATTTCTGTCTAACTTGAGATGAGATTTGAGCCCCCTTTAGCACAAAGGCAACACTTCTTGCAACATGATGTATATATTAATTTCAGATAAAACTGTTTTATATGTCTTCCCTAAGTAAAAAAATGATTTAGAAGTAGAGTACTCCAAATCTTGTGACATTAACGCAGACATTGCAATGTGCAGTGTGAGACAATTGGTTTCCATGGCTGGTTGCTTCCTTCATGGTGGGTTGGGGGATCTGAGGGAGTCTCTCCTGCTCAGTGCTAGGCAGCTTGCTGTTGGAGACTTGTGTAGGTGTCGGGCCACCAGAATGATCAGGTTTTGAGCATGGTCTGTACTAAGGATGAGGAAGCGGGTTGGGTTGTGGGGTTCTGCCTGAAGATGCTGCGGGCAACAGAAGCCAAGTCTATCTGCCCTTTGCTGCTCTAGGGCACTAGCTGTTACAAGCTTTCCACCCTTACCACCATTCTAACAATTTTGCAAATTCTGGTGACAAATGTGTGGACAAGCACCCACTCAACACAAACACACTTACGTCTACACACTCGCTCACACACATATATTATGTCTTTCTATCTATACAGGGACCTTGCATTGATTCCCATTAATTTGCCATTCATTCCTATGGCCTAACTATTCCTATGGCCAGGACACTCTAGGCAGGAGGTCAATGATCGACTTTGTTGTCGTGTCATCAGACCTTCGGCTGCATGTTTTGGACACTCGGGTGAAGAGAGGGGCTGAGCTGTCCACTGATCACCACATGGTGGTGAGTTGGATCTGCTGGAAGAGGAGAAAGCCGGACACAGACTTGGCAGGCCCAAGTGCATAGTGAGGGTCTGCCAGGAACGTCTGGCAGAGGCCTCGGCCAGGGATCTGGGAGACATAGAGTCCGAATGGACCATGTTCTCCACATCTATTGTCGATGCTGCTGCCCGTAGCTGCGGCTGTAAGGTCTGCAAATCCCGGATACAAGCGGCTGAAACGAGCTTCCTCCGTAGGGTGGCCGGGCACTCCCTTAGAGATAGGGTGAGGAGCTCAGCCATCAGGGAGGGGCTCGGAGTAGACATCTTGTAATGATGTTTTGACCCACTTCACTCACTGGTCGGTTCTAAATATTGTGAAAAGATGCAAAAACTAGATCCTAATAGATGGTCTCCCTTTTCCTTATGTAGAAAGTGTTCTATATACTAAACTGTCATTTCTGTCAGCTTGTCATTTCTGTCAGCTTGAAACGACTTCCTGTCACTGGCCCTCCAGCTGTTTAGCACATATAAGGTAAGTCATGTTTGAGGAGTCCTAGGGTGAACGAAGACCCAGTCACTCAAATTCTAACAGTCAACAAAGAGGTGAGTTAAATAAGCAGTTGTGCTGATTGATGCCTTGTATGTTTTTCATTAGTATTTTTTTCATTTTCACACAATATCATTTAAAATCCAATATAACCCGATGGCCTCATTACAAGAAAGGTCAAATATATCAAACATCACATGAAAATACACATTCTGACCTGAATGATGAATGAAAGAAAACTGTTGAGATCCACGAAACTGAAAACATATTCAAGTCGAGTTGCCTGTAGGCATTTTAGTTAGCAGATACAAATTCACTTCACTGGGGAAAATGTAGAACCTGCCTAAAACTAAACATTACATGCAATGCCCCGTATTATTAGCACAAAGAAGATATTTGAAACTAAAACTGCATTTATACCATTGCCTTTAAAATACGGAATAAAGGAATCTGGGAATTCCTAGTTCCCAGATCCACATTCTATTTTAAGTTTTTAAAGTGCAGTTACCAAGTAGACATATCAACTAATTTATTAATTACGCATGACTTCAAACGCAAGAGGCTCTGAAAGCAAACAACTCGTTGGACAGTGATTATAATTTTACGTAGGATGTGTGCAGGAGATGCTGTATTTCAATATGTCAGAAGGCTCCCTTGTTTGTTAAAATATGAGACAGTTTCTTACAAGCCTCGTGAACTATTTATCAAAGAAGCAGCCAAGAGGGCTAAGAAAACTCTAGAGGAGCTGCCAAGATCAATAACTGAGGAAGAATAACATGTTGGACAATATGTGGAAACAGGTGTTTAGGACGGATGAGACCAGAATTGGACTTTTCGGGCAACGAAATGTTGTGTCGTGGAAAACTAACACAGCACATGACCTTTAACCAACCATTCAAGCTGTGAAACATGGTGGTGGTAGCATCATACTGTGGGGATGCTTTTCTTCAATATGGACAGCAATACTGGCCACAGCTGAGATGGATAGGGCTAAATACAGAGCAATCCAGAAAAAAAAAACTTGTTTGAGTAATCAAATATTTTATTTGAGGTTCACAACCAAAAGACGTGATGCTATGATTGCTAAAGGTGGTTCAACAAAATATTGCTGCTTTGAACATACACTCACCGGCCACTTTATTAGGTACACCTGTCCAACTGCTCGTTAACGCAAATTTCTAATCAGCCAATCACATGGCAGCAACTCAATGCATTTAGGCATGTAGACATGGTCAAGATGATCTGCTGCAGTTCAAACTGAGCATCAGAATGGGGAAGAAAGGTGATTTAAGTGACTTTGAACGTGGCATGGTTGTTGATGCTGGAAAACTGCTGATCTACTGGGATTTTCACACACTACCATCTCTAGGGTTTACAGAGAATGGTCCGAAAAAGAGAAAATACCAGTGAGCGGCGGTTCTGTGGGCTCAAATGCCTTGTTGATACCAGAGGTCAGAGGAGAATGGCCAGACTGGTTCAAGCTAATAGAAAAGCAACAGTAAATAACCACTCGTTACAACCAAGGCATGCAGAAGAGCATCTCTGAACACTCAACACGTCGAACCTTGAGGCGGATGGGCTACAGCAGCAGAAGACCACACCGGGTGCCACTCCTGTCAGCTAAGAACAGGAAACTGAGGCTACAATTCGCACAGGCTCACCAAAATTGGACAATAGAAGATTGGAAAAATGCTGCCTGGTCTGATGAGTCTCGATTTCTGCTGCGACATTCAGTTGGTAGGGTCAGAATTTGGGGTCAACATGAAAGCATGGATCCATCCTGTCTTGTATCAATGGTTCAGGCTGGTGTTGGTGGTGTAATGGTGTGGAGGATATTTTCTTGGCACACTTTGGCCCAACTGAGCATCGTGTCAACACCACAGGCTATCTGAGTATTGTTGCTGACCATGTCCATCCCTTTATGACCACAGTTTACCCATCTTCTGATGGTTACTTCCAGCAGGATAACGCACCATGTCATAAAGCACGAATCATCTCAGACTGGTTTCTTGAACATGACAATGAGTTCGCTGTACTCAAATGGCCTCCACAGTCACCAGATCTCAGGTGCTGCTGACATCATGCTGCAGTGAGTCATTCAGCATATTAGCACATTCTCAATGGGAAACTGCATTAATACTTTCATCAATAGTAACAACAATAATGTGGGAATAGTTATTTTATTGTATGTGTGTCAACATGAAACAAACTCTTGGAATAAATTAAGTCCTTGAGCACCAATATGACAAATATGTCTGAGTGTTAATAAATCCACTCATTAGAAAGTTAAAGTGTTATATCTTAAAATTCACAAAAAAAACTACTATTTCTTTTTAAATTTGTATTTTTGGAGTTAGAAGCATTTTCCAATGACAGAAATCATGAATTTGCAAAAATTAACAGAACCTTTATGCTGACAGCAGTTTATTTAACTTGTTTAGGCTTTAAAGTAAGTAAGTGGAAATTGCTGTTTGAGCCCATACTGCATCAGTAAGAGCTTATAATAATAGTAATTGATGCCCTTCTCAATATGGTTTGTCATCTAAACATTTCAAACAAAACTGTAGCTGCAATTAAAACAGTATTTCTGATATGGATATGAATGTTAAAGATAGTAACGAGAGGCATGAACATTTAAACATAAAGTACTTACAAACATAACTCTTTTAGGAATGTGGTCTGACTCAACCAGAGGATTCCTGTAGAGCCAAAGCTCCTCCGGTTGGATAACTCTCTCAAAGGGCTCTAGGAACTCTGTGAACCTATAAAAAGCAACAGAAAACAAGAGAAAATTTAAAGGTTTGGTTTTTAGTTACACAAAAATCCCTTTGAGAGATAATTCTGGTTAGATTCAGTTGTACACAGAAAGGAGTATTTTTGTTATTTCCAAGTACAGCTTTAGGACTCTACCTGACATCCCTTTTAGGGCTGTCTCACACACTTGGAGCGTGTAAGAATAAATTAGTATGCAGTTGCTTCCTCCATCCCTCCCTGGCCCCTCGGTGGTCTGTCCGACACAACCTTGTTCGTTGTCATTTTAACAAGGTCTTTTGTCGCTATAGTATAAAACTGTTCAATACCCTGCTCTGCTGTGAAAGGAGTTTCAAGATAACTCTAAGGACTTCAACACAAAAGGCACTGAATATTCTGAATAGTGTAATTTAATGAGTTTACTTCCTCAATGATGCAAACATTAGAAGGCATGTTGAATCTATGGGTGGAATTTATTCCTTCGTAGTGTCTTGTGAAGTCAAAAAGTCATAAAATGTTCAAACATTTATGAATAAAGGGCAATTATTGAAATTATATTATAATATAAGGCTCTTGCTAGTGACAAAAAGACATTTCTCATGAAATCTTTTGTCATACATTAAATCCTTAGCTGCTTATCGACAATACAGATAAGGATGTAGGGAGAATCTTTAGATTTTCTAATCATCATGCAGGAAGAGTAGGTGACATTTGTAAAAGTGAAGAAAGCGCACTCTTTCTCATCTGCAAAAAACAGTTTCTTGGAGACCCTTTATGCCCCAGTATTAAGAAATAACTGGAATCTTGGCTTCAAAAGAAGGAACAACCTAACCCTGAAGAACACGGACACAAGACAGGTCATGCCATTGGAATGATGATGGCTATAGGTGTAGAGGAGTCAGCAGGCAGACCATCAACGCAACTGGTGTTGATTTTTGTGAGCATGAAGTTTCTCATGTAATAAATGGTTTTATTTTGTTGAGGTTTTTACTTTTTGTCTATCCTCTCTCAGTATAAAACGTCTCTTAACATCCACAGATTCTTTATTATATTAACAAGATCTCTCCAAACATTTCTTCTACATGTTGATCCATGGTAATTAATTGCAGTAGCGACTTGTTTTTTTCTCAACGTCTAAGCCAAATGAATGACAAATTAAAAAGTTATATCTTGACTAATATTCTATTCCATAACTTGAAGTGACTTTTTAGGGCCAAACATATTTCTGTGGGGGAACTAACTGTTGACAGATCAACAGAGTTTGAGTTGAATACAGATTTGACAACCATTTTACTGTAGTGTGGTGAACCCCAACACATAATATGTGGACTGGTTTTTTGTAGAAAAGTAAAAATTTCTGCTTCCTAAATTTATATAAATAAGAACTGCCATATGAAGCAAGTAGAAACTGAAAACTGACAAATTGCCATACTCAGATTTTACAGAAGGCCTAACAGGTTGAAATTGTGTGAACTGAGATGAGTTTGGTTTTTAAAACTGGATTCGATTAACAAGTTTGAAAAGTAACTTGTATTTTTATTATTAGACAACTTTAAACAATCAAAATACAGAAATAGATTAATTTCAAAGAAAAAGTTATAATATTCAGCTATTTAGAATACCAAAAGCCAAAAACAGTCTAAAATACATGTTAACTTAATTATTTAAAACGTAAATTAAACTAGTTAGAATTTTATAAATACTCTCTATATATAAAAAGAACACACCACACATGGGTTTGCTGGCCACTGTCCAGATGAACTGCTTAAATACATCAGGAAAAGGTAATCAAGTCCTGTTATCCGAAACCTTCAGCCACACATCAACCTTTAGAGTTGCATTCTTGTCAAGATTCTCAGTTTGAATCCAATTGTGTAAAACAGATTAATAACGTGGGATAAATGGCCATACATTTTTTGCAACTCTCTCTAAAATGATTGTTCAACAAAATGTATTGTTTGTCCTCTCTAAAGTCCAGGAAAACCAATTATACGTGCTTAATCTCTCGCACACAAATGTAGAACAGCTCTTGCTGAGAGAAGTCAGCTTGACATGATAACAGGTTGTTGCTGCAAAGGAGCAGCCTAATCAGTTGATTTTAAACCTTGCTGAGCCCATGTTCCTGATTCACTTCAGCTGTGTTGCATTCACTGTATGAGGTGTACATTAAAATCACACCCTGTTAATGACACACCGTACACCTCAGGAAATAATCCCTTTTTCCAACTCTTTTCTGTCTTCAGCTGTCATGTTCAGGCATCAGTTGTTGGAAATGTTATTTTTGTCCCCAGGGACTAATGCAGGAAACTAAGCGCAGACAGATAAAGTCAGTCAGCTCAGACCCCAACCCTACTCTGTAAGGCTTATCTCACATCCAGCCCAACATCCTCATTAGTTTGAGGCACTCACTCCCCCAACATTTTATGTAGGTAAATCATTCTTATATGGGTGATGTTGGACTGCATGAAGTGTACTAACTTATTGATATTGACAAACATTACTTATTTGTTCTGTTGAATGGTATTAGCCGAAACAGAGCAATAATAAGCAAAGCAACCCTTCCCAGAACAACCCTCGAAGTTGACATGATGTTTTTCCCATGTGATCAACCGTTCCAGGTATGATACACCAGAAACAACAGGTAAACATTATAAGAAAAAATGTGTAACCTGAAAATAATGTTTTTTACACAGGAAAATCATCACAGCATTTCCAGAAAAATATTTCACATCTAGAAGGTTTTAACATGTTTTACATGTCATTACACATGATCGTTTTTTCATGTGAAACATGCAGTTAAATGTTCCACGTCAAACCTCACATGTTGGTACATGTGAGGTTTGACTTGTAAAACACATTTCTTTGTTATGTAACCATGTGATAAACTTTTCACATGTGGCATGCAGAGGGTATTGTCATGTGTTAATATACTATAATTTTCACACGTGAAGCCAGTCAGACACCATTTTACATGTGGAATGTTTTCTACGTGTTTCACATTTTATTACCCTATATAACTACCACATGTGAAACATGTGCATTTACATGTTACTACAATATATACACATGTGAAATACATTTCAGAAAACACTTCAGATACGTTACTACACAGAGCCTTCCACATGTGCAATCTAACACTAAAATGTTTATGAATTCTGTTTTAAAATGACATAAAGCAGACAGACACATATAAGACAGTAGTGGTGAAATAGCTGTCAAATTATATTCCCCAGTTAAAAATAGTTTTGAAGAAATATATGGTGACTGACAAGATTTTAAAGTTACCAGTTCACCAAGGAAGGCTGGTCTGTTCAGGAGTCTTAGATGCTGTGATCCACAGTGGGGATTGCCTCATGTTAATGTAAGAGTTATCATGCAGGATGGCTGCTCCGTGGGAAAAGTAGTTTTCTGGTGATGAGCCTGTTGTGATTTTGACATCAGCATGAATGCGTAAGCTTTTTTGAGAGTGACTGTGTGAATAACAATCAAATTCAGATAGTTAATGTACTGGATGGTTAATATGACTAGAAAAGCACTTTATATGTTCAGGCCATTGTATTATTTATGGATTTAAATTGGGCCTCACAAGTAATAATAGTGGTTCCTCCATCAAATGTTCCAAAAACACTTTTTCAATCGTGTAAAATAAGTTTTCATGTGTCTCACGTGTGATTATAACATGTGAAATATCACATGTCCAAATGTGATTGTGATTATTATGCATCTGAAATATATGTTTTATCAAATATAACATAACAATGAAATCCATCTGGACTGACATATTAGCTATTTTCAGCAACAGATAACATTGAATACCTTCGTGTTTACTGTCCTTACAAAATATTTTATTATTTGACATGAATAATCACTCTCATAAGCTCAAAATAAAATTCCTTCCTGCAAAACATTCCTTCATTTTGCTTTTTGATTATTTGTGTCAAATAAGTTCAAGTAGCAGATATCTCCTTTTCCAGTCATAAACTTTGGTGAAATGACAATTTCCAATATGGCTGAGGAACATTTTAAGGTTCCAGGCTCCAATCTTTATTGCTAGATTACAAGACACCTTTAATATTTCTAACTGTGCTTCCAAAGTTAAAATGTGTGCTTGTTAATGCCTCTGCTTCTACTGAAATGAAACTGAAAGGCAGAAAGAAATGCATCTGTTAACGGAGGTAACAGAAGAGTTATTTTGTCTGTGTGATGAAAGCAGGAAAAATGTTGATTGCAGTTACATTAGTAGAGTCTGTAGAGGTGATAAGATACACAGCATGTGTGTCAATTCATCCTGCTGGGAAATAATTCTAATCACAGAGATCCAAAAAGAGAGACAGAAAGGGTGGATCATGGAGGCAGGCTGTGTTTAGATGCAGCAAATTGATCCATTCAGATGGAGGTTAGGGGTTTTATGGCTTTTGTTTATGATATATTTGTTATTAAATTTGTTCCTATACGTTGTGTAAACAGAATGCAGTGAAAACCAATATTACATTAAGCCTTATACCCAGAGAAGAGCACAACTAAAGGTAACAGAGCGGTGATAAAAGCTACTGCAGCATGAAAGTCCATTGCAGGGAGCGTAAAATCTGCTTCCCCTCAAATGCAGACCAATTAGCCTAGTTGAGACCACTGGTCACTTACTGGTAGTTTATGTTGACTCTATGCAAAACATTGTTCAACAAGGTCAGAAAAAGTTTCACACAGGTGGGCTGCTCGAAGTTTTCCAAATTTCTGACTGATGGAGAAATATATTTATCAGAGGGGATATTAATGCAGCTGGTCCATCTAGAGTTAGCATAATCTTTACACAACTGGGTACGGTTCCTTGAAAAAACTTTCATACCCTTTGAACTTTTCACATTTTGTCTCATATAAAGAAACTGGATTTTACTGGGGGTTGATGTGATAGACCAACAAAGTAGTGCCGGAATGTAAAGTGAACAGAATATGACTTTCAACAGTTTTACATGTTAAATCTGAAGAATGAGTTGTGCATATGTATTCAGCCCCCTGGTCTCTGAAACCCCGTGATAAAACCGGGTACAACCAGCTGCCATCATTCACCTTATGGGGATATAATGGTACACAAAAGTCATGGTTCAGTTCATTTTCTGTTTCAAGTGAGAGAAATAAACAAATGTAAAAATATTATTTTGAATATTATTTTGATTTTACTTAAAATTGAACAAAGAATGTTATCAATTTGCTTTAGCATTTTAAAAAGTGAGCAATGTGGAACTGACTGGAGATTTGGTTTGATTTTGTCCATTAAAAAAATCATCATGCAAAAAATAAAACCACCTGAACATGGTCAGAGTTGTTAAGTCATTTTTGAATAAGACTGTGCCAGCATTTGATAGTAATACCATTTTTAATTCACTTTGGAGTTTTGATGTATAGATAATCCAGTGTATGAGTTGTACCAGAATGCACCGTAGAAATTAGAGCAAAGTGTACTGGAGTAAAATTCCTTGTTCGTGTGCACAAACTTGGCAATAAAGCTGATTGAGATTCTGAATCTGAAAGACATCTGCTGAGGAAACAACGGAGCATGTTTGCTTGTCCGCTGCTAATAAAGTCCCATGGCACTTGGGACTAGTTAAATAACAAAAACTCAGCAAGATTGTGCTTTTGCTCATCTTTCTCTGTACCAGTGAGGCTTACATTCAATCTGATGTTGTTTGAAGTAAGTAATTAGGTTCAGCGTAGAGCTAGCTGCATACAGTACCATATTGCTGTTCTTTCTCTATCCTCACTGTAGATGAATGAGAAACCATAATGTTCTGAAACAGCAGACTTTAGTGAAAGTTAAGGGTACTCTCTACTTTGCTTTGTTGCCACTCTAAAGTTGCACTGCTTCAGTTCTGCACATAAACCTTAATTTGGTACGCGTTTATTTATTCTGTACACATGTGCACCAAACCCGAAAGGGATGTGGGTAAAATCTTTAGTACGAATGAATGTATCGCCATATCGCTGTCATCTACTTAGTATAAAGAGACTCGGTAGAGGGACTGTATAATACGGCTGCCTTGGAAACGCTTTGGGATGCCCCAGAATGAGCAGGAGGATGTTGCTAGGGAGAAGGATGTCTAGGGCTCCCTCCTGGACCTGTTCCCCCCACAACCTGATCTCAGATAAGAGGAAGACAATAGATGAATAGATGGATAAGTGTAATTTAATCTCAGTAAAAATCCATGTTTTCAGTAAACAAACAGCTTCAAGATGAAGGAACACAGCAGACTGGTCAGAGATGAAACTGTGGCAAAGTTTAAAGCAAAGCAAGGTTCTGTAAAACATCCCAAGTTTTGAACATCTCATAGAACCCTGTTCAACCAAATAAACATGTTCATGAGTGGAGCTCCCATTTTGGAGAACTTTGAACTGAAAGGTGCTGTTTCTAAAGTAGAGAACAAAAAGGCAACACAGCTCAATCTAACATCATTTAACAGACCTGTTAGGGGGTGAACTAAAGACTTACACTGCTTTTTTAAGGAAAAACATGAGATATTTCCCCTCAGGATACACTTAGTGTTTTTATTGCTGCCCGATTTATTTAAATTCTTTGTCATGGAAGGGAGCTATAGCAGACACCTGTTGCGAAGCTGCAGCTTTGAGCTCCTCTCTCCAACCAGCCTGTGGGTAAATAACTGAATGAACAATTTTCATGACTAAAGTTTCTGTCAGTAATGACTAAAAAGAATTAGGATTTTATTAAACAGCGACATCATAGTGGGTTAACGCCCTTCTGCCATAAATGCTATATAGACGACCTGAATTTATCTTGATTGTATTGCAGCCTTATTAAGTAAGGCTGCACGGTGGCGCAGTTGGTAGCACTGTTGCCTTGCAGCAAGAAGGTCCTGGGTTCGATTCCCAACCTGGGGTCTTTCTGCATGGAGTGTGCATGTTCTCCCCGTGCATGCGTGGGTTCTCACCGGGTACTCCGGCTTCGTCCCACAGTCCAAAAACATGCCTGTTAGGTTAATTGGTAACTCTAAATTGCCCTTAGGTGTATGAATGAGTGTGTGCATGGTTGTTTGTGTGTTGCCCTGCAATGGACTGGCGACCTGTCCAGGGTGTACCCCGCCTCTCACCCATAGACTGCTGGAGATAGGCACCAGCTCCCCTGTGACCCACTATGGAATAAGTGGTAGAAAATGACTGACTGACTGTTTTAAGTATCAAAAAATATCAAAGCAGTGAGTTATTTTGTCCAAAACAACTTTAACTTTCAGTATTTGGTAGATATTCAGGATTACATTTTTGAATGCAATATTAGTGTAAAGGGTAAAAAACCTCAATGGTATTAAAAGTTACTAAGGTTACAAACTTAGTCTAAGATTTTAAAATTGTCAGTTGATTTTTAAAACCCGAGAAACCCCGCACATGACGATAAAAAATCATAGACATAGCAGGTTTGGTCCTACAGTGTGTGGTGTCCAGCCACACGGCAGCACAAAACACCACACAAGAACAAATTTCACTCACCAACTTTGAAATGTCAGATGGGAAACCCTCCAGAGTTCAAACGTCAGCTCAGAATAATTCCCCCCATGTTTCTGTCACCTCACTTTCTGATTGGCTACACATTCAAATTCAACAGACTGCGCTGCTCATTTGTCCTCAAGGAACATCCCACATGGTAGGATATTGGGCCAAGATAATCTAGCATGTTTAATATCCCCAATTTGAGGTCGGAGCCGTCCCGACACCCCCCCAAGCAGACTAACCCACCGCACACAGCAGGAATACCTCATAAGATTATCTTAAGAACCATCACGATTATTGGGGCACATCGGAAGGTGAAGATCGGTTCGGTATAAAAATCCTGCTGTGTGAACCGGGCATAACCTAACCGCTTTTTAGTCAAGTTTTATTATGACATATGAACATGAATCAATTCATTTTAATCTGGCTGAACTGAGTTTAGAACTGAATCCTATTATGGATGAGCTGGCACAAAACTGCTGACAATCTGGGCAAAGAGATCACTAATCAGCGAAGCAGCCAAACTGCAGAGATCCACAGATCAAGAGAGCAAATATGTTGACATGGCAGCTGTGCACTCGACAAACCTGACCTTTATGGGAAAGTGGCAAGAAGGAAATCATTGCTGAAAAACCTACAAATGTATTTTTTAGTCATTAGTTCTATTCTATTCTATTCTATTCTATTATATTCTACTATATTTTTATGAGACCAATGAAGTTAAATTTAAATTAAATTTGGCCAACAAAATGCAGAGTGAGAGAACACTAATGCTCCACATCACCCTTAACACGAAACTCCCACTGTGACATGGTGATGGCGGGCAAGGGAAACCAAGTGGTCCTGAAAGAAAACCTGTTAGAGGTTGCAGGAGTCTGGAGACTGGGGTGGAAGTTCGCCTTCCAGCAAGGCAACAGGCCTAAACATACAGTCAGAAATACAAAGGAACTTTTCAGCTCAAAGAATATTTGTTAGGATGGCAGGAAATCCAAACCTAAATCCAAATGAATTTGTGGCAAGACTTTGTAATTGTTGTGAGAGGCTAACCTTCCAGTCAGTCATTTTCTACCGCTTATTCCATAGTGGGTTGCGGGGAAGCTGGTGCCTATCTCCAGTAGTCTATGGGCGAGAGGCGGGGTTCACCCTGGACAGGTCACCAGTCCATCGCAGGCTAACCTTCCAATCCTAAGAAATAACTTGAACAATCTGGCAGACTAGAATGGACAATAGGCTGTAAATGGTATCATTAAGTGCAGCACGTTTCATCAACGACATCCTAGTGTAAAACTGGCGAATAAAAACAGTTTTTCACTTCTGATTTTTACACTGACTTCAGGCACCAACACTACTTTCTTAAAAAGTTCAAGCTTAGGGTAAGTTACACAATATATTCATGACCACCTAGACTTCATCTAAGAATTAATGCAGCTGAAATGAGCTGAACTCACCCTCAGGATTTCGGTATAGTGTTGCTAACTTTTTTTCTTTGAATGGAGCGAGTTATAGTGGTTTTGGTGTCTGGTAAGAATATGTTCTACCTTGGTAGATTTTTTGGACATGTTGATAGCGACCTCAGTGAAGACCCAGGTCTTACTGAAGTTAATACATCTTCCTACCTTAGGAAAGTTTTAAAGTCTCCCCAGATGAGAGGACTTTACCTAAGCTGCCCTCAGCCTCCCATCCCCAGACCCAGTTTCTGATCAATATTAGAAGTTTGATGTATTTACAATGATACTAAATTAATTATTATTGAAAAGTTTATTGTGAAAATATAAAATTTAAGATTAAAATGTTACATCGGACCAATAATAAAAACATTTTAATAGAGAAATGCGGGCTTAGTCAAAAATATTTTTCTAATTTATTGAATATGAATGTATAACTGACTAACATTACATTGAATACAGTATACTGCTATAAAGTGTGCCTGCTTACCACAGTTATTATAGTCTTATCCATAGCAAAATATTAAATACTGTTTTGTTTTGCTGTCAAAGACTAAATCATTATAAATTCCTCCAGGTAAGAGATTAATTTATTCCCCCCCTCAAAGATTTACAACATTTATGTGCTGCAAGGCCAGCCACATATACCTCTGTGCCTTTTAACACTCAGTTTCACTGTATTTCTTTTTGCAGTTTTTTCTTTGCTGTAGGAAATTACCTTGATGAAGCTATAGTTAATGTTTTATGTACTAAGAATCGTATCAGTCTCATTAGTAAAATATAGAATTATTTTTGTGTTGTGATTATGAATGTTTACTTATATTTTATTGATTTATGAAATAAAAAACACAAAATAACACAAACAACACAACTGACATTTAATCATATAAAGGCAATCAGGCAATGTTGCATTGAAAGTAATATTGAAATCTAAAGGTTATGACTGAAAAGAAAATTGAATGGAAATGAATTGGCATGCATCTAAATAAACAGTTTTCTGTTATAACTCCTTTGTTTTTTATGCTTTTAAAAATCTAGGGATCAAGGTAAAATATTGTTTCAGCTCATTCTAACATCATTATGAAAGTATTTTACAAAAAGTCAGATTTTCTGAAGATCTATAATGCTACTATGCCAAACTAAAAGCTAGACATCAATTTAGATCATGTCTTCAACTTAGGAACATCTTAAATCCCCCAAAAATAACAAGAATCAAAAGAATCAATCTCTTTTAAATAAAGTTTTGCCCTTCCCAAGAAATAAGAGATAATTGAACATTTTGCTCCACTATACATTGCTGTCACAATCTACTTATATCAGGAGACACATTTTGTCCAGTCAAAGTTGATAGAATATGAGCACTTAGGAGGAGCCCATTTGGCACTCAGCTGGGGTTTTTAAATGCTGGTGTGGGGGTGAAGGAGATTGTGGCTGGGGTCTGACCGTCTGCCAAATCTAGAAAAGAACTCCAAATGACTTTTCTCACCAGAGGTAGGCGATTATTACTGACTTTCTCTCTCTTATGGCACCCACATGTCACCCCCTGCCTATTACTAGAAGTATTTAATCATACAGCAGGAAGCTATTGAAAAGTCTCTTATGAGATTTACAAGCTATTAGGAGCAGAGGTTGCATTTCCCTGTGGAACTTCCCATCATTTTCTGTTATGTATGTCGTCTGTGTAATCTAGCAATGGTAAGTTCCCCTTTCTTCTCTTACAAACCATCAAATGCAGCTAGAGGGTTGTATTGTTTAATATATCCTACAGGGTCTGCGGTTGGTGCTGAGAATAAAGAAAGTTTCTAGGAGGCATACAAATCCTGGGTGGGGAAAGAGCAGAAGACAAGACTTTAATGGCTTTTCCATTTCTGGAAGTGTTATTTCTCAAGGGTGGATGGCACGCAGATTGGCTGGTCTGGAATTGCCAAATGAATAACACACTGCTTGAATGGCTCTCAAGCTGTCTGGTCACAAGACTTGAAAATATCAAATGGAGCATGGCACAGATTGTGGGCGTTACTGAAAAGTATTGATATTTTTAGAATACGTTTTTAAAATGCTCTTTTCCACTTGTTTCTCTGAGGTTCTAAGTAATTATTAAGGATCATCACAGGAAATGATCCAGAGGAGAGCCATAAAGCAAAACTCGGCTTGCATGCACTGACTTAAAAGCTGTGCATCAAACAGAAGAGGAAAGCTGCTTCAAAATGGAGAGAAAAATTAGAGCAAATTAATTTTAAGTTTGCAGAATGCCTTGAGTTCAGTGTTAACCTCTGAAACTTGTCTCATCACAAGTTCTCAAGCTGAGAATAAATCATGTTCCAACTAATCTTTGCTATCTAAAAAAAAAAGCATAGATTTAAGAAACTAAGGTATAATATGGTAAATGAACTGAACTTCTACAGCACCTTTCCAGTCATACAGACCACTCAAAGCGCTTTACACTAGAGCCACATTCACCAATCACACTCACTAACGCTCACACATTCATAGACAGATCGGTGGGCAAATTGAGGTTAGGTGCCTTGCCCAGGGGCACATCAACATATGGCAGGAGGGAGCTGGAATTGAACCCACAACAAGACAACTACTCTTCCTACTGAGCCACAGTCGCCTCAGTATAGAACATATGCCCGAGGAGTTTTCTTGTCAGGTGGGGTTTGATATATTTTCCGAATCAAAGATGAAGTCCAAAAACTTTTATTCCTTTGATTCCAGAGTTTGTGCTACTGTATTGAGTGTCTTGTATTTTAAAAACCTGTCAGGGAAAATACAGTTACCCTATAAATTCAAGAGTCATGCTTGTCAAAACAGGGTAACATTATTTGTTTCAATTATTGGAATAATATAGAAATTAATCTCAGAACATTAGGATCTTTTTTCCCTCATTTAATTCTGAAAGTGAAATTCATATTTTATCCTAATTCTTAAATTTTATTTATGGCTTACAGCTGATGAAAACATAACATTTTGTTACTCAGAAAATAACAATATTTCATTGCAAACTTTTTTTAATATAGACATGTTATGTTATTTTATGGCCATGTTATGACCAACACAATGATTGAGGAGACTGTTGACTTTAAGTTTTCCAGTAGATATTAGCATTAGCAAGTCCTGACAAAAGGTCATTGGTGAAGAAGCTGGCAGGTCACAGTATGCTTTATTTAAGCATGTTAATGGAAAGTCGGGTGGAAGAAAAAGCTGTGGTAGCAAAAGCTGTAATTGCAGTTTTTAAGATCATACGTTTTAATCAAGCTATTAGCAATACACCAAAGGGATTCCTATTGGATTAAAGGAACCAAATACAATTACATTTAAAGCTGCTTTGATTTTGTGCCAAGAAAAGACCAGACAGCTGGGAAAAATGATAAAATAGGGTGTTGAGCTTGGAGGTGGTATTAAGCGAATAGGTTTTAGAAAACAAAAAATCTATAAAGGTTTACAAACAACAGGCACAACAAAGGAGCAAGTTTTAAGAAGTTTCAAGTTCAGGACTTAGATCACCACTTATAGCTCTGCTGGGAGAAAAAAAAAAACAACTTGAGCACTGCAGAGGATATACAGGTCCTTCTCAAAATATTAGCATATTGTGATAAAGTTCATTATTTTCCATAATGTCATGATGAAAATTTAACATTCATATATTTTAGATTCATTGCACACTAACTGAAATATTTCAGGTCTTTTATTGTCTTAATACGGATGATTTTGGCATACAGCTCATGAAAACCCAAAATTCCTATCTCACAAAATTAGCATATTTCATCCGACCAATAAAAGAAAAGTGTTTTTAATACAAAAAACGTCAACCTTCAAATAATCATGTACAGTTATGCACTCAATACTTGGTCGGGAATCCTTTTGCAGAAATGACGGCTTCAATGCGGCGTGGCATGGAGGCAATGCTGAGGTCTTATGGAGGCCCAGGATGCTTCGATAGCGGCCTTTAGCTCATCCAGAGTGTTGGGTCTTGAGTCTCTCAACGTTCTCTTCACAATATCCCACAGATTCTCTATGGGGTTCAGGTCAGGAGAGTTGGCAGGCCAATTGAGCACAGTGATACCATGGTCAGTAAACCATTTACCAGTGGTTTTGGCACTGTGAGCAGGTGCCAGGTCATGCTGAAAAATGAAATCTTCATCTCCATAAAGCTTTTCAGCAGATGGAAGCATGAAGTGCTCCAAAATCTCCTGATAGCTAGCTGCATTGACCCTGCCCTTGATAAAACACAGTGGACCAACACCAGCAGCTGACACAGCACCCCAGACCATCACTGACTGTGGATACTTGACACTGGACTTCTGGCATTTTGGCATTTCCTTCTCCCCAGTCTTTCTCCAGACTCTGACACCTTGATTTCCGAATGACATGCAGAATTTGCTTTCATCCGAAAAAAGTACTTTGGACCACTGAGAAACAGTCCAGGGCTGATTCTCTGTAGCCCAGGTCTGGGGAATGCGGCACCTGTAGCCCATTTCCTGCACACACCTGTGCACGGTGGCTCTGGATGTTTCTACTCCAGACTCAGTCCACTGCTTCCGCAGGTCCCCAAAGGTCTGGAATCGGCCCTTCTCCACAATCTTCCTCAGGGTCCGGTCACCTCTTCTCGTTGTGCAGCGTTTTCTGCCACACTTTTTCCTTCCCACAGACTTCCCACTGAGGTGCCTTGATACAGCACTCTGGGAACAGCCTATTCGTTCAGAAATGTCTTTCTGTGTCTTACCCTCTTGCTTGAGGGTGTCAATAGTGGCCTTCTGGACAGCAGTCAGGTCGGCAGTCTTACCCATGATTGGGGTTTTGAGTGATGAACCAGGCTGGGAGTTTTAAAGGCCTCAGGAATCTTTTGCAGGTGTTTAGAGTTAACTCGTTGATTCAGATGATTAGGTTCATTGCTCGTTTAGAGACCCTTTAAATGATATGCTAATTTTGTTGAGATAGGAATTTAGGGTTTTCATGAGCTGTATGCCAAAATCATCCGTATTAAGACAATAAAAGACCTGAAATATTTCAGTTAGTGTGCAATGAATCTAAAATATATGAATGTTAAATTTTCATCATGACATTATGGAAAATAATGAACTTTATCACAATATGCTAATTTTTTGAGAAGGACCTGTACAAGTTTGTAATGATTAGCTTCACTAACCTGCAGTGCAGGGAAGCAGGAGGGCAAGAAGCAGCTACAGTGATGTCAGAGAGGTCAGAAGACCCAGGACTCAGGGTCACAGTCTACTCTTGAGACCACGTATTAAGGTGGAAGATTCTTTTAGCATTCCTCTTCAGTCTGCGCAATGCTTCCCAGAGGCATCATTAACAGAAAAACTCCACAAATAAAGCCTCAAACCAAAACCCAAAGGTGTGGTCATTAAACAGGCAATGGTCATTCACAAGAAGGCAGAAGTAGGTAAACCTGGAAGGCTAGCAAGGATTGGCTAGTCAGTAGCGATGTGTTGGGCCCGAACGAAACAGGTTCTAGAGCCGGATCTTTGAAGTAAGCAGCAGATAGGAGCCATTTTTTCTCTTCAAACCACAGGCAATATGTGTGTGGTCGTCTCTGTCTGCACTAGCAGAGGGGCAGAGGTGTCAGGTTTATACAACCTAAAATACTTATAACATCACAAAAAGAAGAGAAAGACAAAGAATTAGTTATTTACTCGCCGCAAGGAGAACGAACAGAGATGTGCTTCCAGTTACAAATCTCCTACCGCTCTGAAAACCATCTGTCCGTTATACTCTTTTTATTATCTTTTCGGGGGTCCCTAGTTACAAAAAACGTTGCTCTCTAAGGATGGGAAAAACAGCTGCATCGTAAACAGGTCATAAACACCATTATCTTGTAACAACACACTTCCACAGTCTTCTCCAATCCTAAGATCAGGGTGTCTTCTGTTCAGCACAATCAGCCTTCATCTTTATGACCTCCTCATCTGTGACTGCTTCCTTCTCAGCTCCATTTATGATCCTTGCCTGCAGACAAACTCATCACATCCTTACTCACACAAACATCATGAAAGGTTATAAAATCAAATAGTCAAGTTAAAGAATAGGAGAAAATATAAGATAAATCTATATTAAATTATTCCAACATTTCCTCCCTGTTTATCTTATATTTGCTCATATTCTCACATCACTTAACAGCCACTTCTTTCGGATTTTTTTAACTGTAAGATTATTTTCATGAGTACAAAGACAATTATACTCAGAGATACTTACTGACATTTAAATCACAGAATCATATAGAGATGGATCTGGGTGTAGGCCAGAAAAGTGGTCAGTCGCATCCTCATCATCTTCATCATCCTGCTGTTTAAGTAACGTATAGAGTTGTGTAACTCTGTCTTCCATAGAAGAAATAGCTGTGGTGATGAGACGGTTAAGCAGAGAACGAAGGCAGGGAATACAACAACATCCACACAATGTCAATTATTGCAGCAAACACTGCAGAGGAAATTATTACTGATGATACTAAAATGTTATACTTCCCAAACGCATCCAGCCAGGAGTCCCACATCGAGGTGTCTACTCCAGAATGCTCCTTCATTTTGCCATTTAGAGATCTCAAACCTTCTATGGCTTTAGTGAGGCTGCTATCAGCAGCAGTGTTGTTAGGTATGAATGTGCAACATTTTTCTCCAAAAATAGCACAAACTCATCCTTTTTCAGCTAACAACATGTCCAAAGCAATTCTATTCTGGAATGACATCAGGGAAGTTGAAGCCAATTAGTCATGGACAGTTTCAAACCCGCTTTGTGTCCAATTTCCTAGTTTTTGTACATTGTAGTGAATATAGTTGATCCTGTCTATGTTTTTGTTCACCGTACACCACCAACAGATACTTGATTCAAAACTTGCGGCTACTTGATCAGTTAATTTATCTTCATCTATAGCATCTATGTATGTAGAGTCTCCCTCAGTCTGCCAAGATACTGCTCTGCACTTTCTATCACGCCAATCATGTGGGTTTACACTAGATAGTCCATCTGTTACTTCATCTACTGACATAGGATATACGGAAACTGGTAACAATAAAGTGACTAGAGCACAGAGTCCCGTTACTTTTGAAGGTAATCGATCAAACAACCTGTCGTCACCACATCACCACCAAATGTCTCCTCTAGAGACTGGTTTAAAATACGTATTTACTTTTACAATTGTAGTACACCATACTGCAGTGAGATTACCCAATTTATTGCCTCTCTCTGTCATATTTATATGTGTTTAGATATAGATAGTCAGTTCTGGTTTGCATTTACTTTTGAGGGACAAAGATATGCTTATACCAGACTACCTCAAGGCTACTGTGAAAGTCCAACTTTATACTCTCAGGTAATCAGTGCAAGTATGGCCAAGTTTGACCCTCCAGGAGGTAGTCAGGTTTTACTATATATTGATGATGTGCTATTAGCCTCTCCTGATGAGGAAACCTGTAAAAATGACACAATAGCATTGTTAAAACATTTAGCAGAAGAGGGACACAAAGTCAGTAAAAAGAAACTTCAGTTGTGTAAAAATGAGGTTAAATACTTAGGCCACAATCTTAGCGCAGGGGAACGCACAATTGTAGAAGAAAGAAAGACTGCAATAATACAAGTTCCAAAACCAGTAATAAAAAAGCAAATAATGTCCTTCCTCAGATTAACTAATTATTGTAGAAACTGGGTGCCAAATTATGCAGAAATAGTAGCTCCATTAAACAAATTAATGTATGAGGAAGAGCTGAAAATGACGTCTGAACTGAAATGGAGTCTAGAAGCTGAAGATGAAATTCAACATGATTGTCAAGAATTAGTAGAAAAAGAAGCAAAAAACTAGAAGTGATTTGCAGGATCACAAAATAGTTTATGTGAATGATTTCTCCAAAAAAGATGAGAGAGGGAAGATACAAACAGGATATCCATTGGTGTTAAAAGAAATGCAACAACAAAGCTCACTATAGGAGATAGAAATGTGGAAAAAACATGGAGCTGCATTAAAAGATGAAAACTATATTTGACCAGATAATAAACCTGTCCTACCAAAGAACCTATAAATGGAAGCAATATTTGAGCCATCGTGTTTCACAATGTCTCAACAGGGAGGAATAGTAGGACAGATATATATTAATATTATATAACAAATGCAGAAAAGCAACAGAGAAAAGCAACAGAAACAAATTCAAACTAATGAGGAATGTTCTATTTCCCAGCAGGAAAACCAACTAGTGGAACCAGGAGACTGGGTGTTAATAAGGACTGTGAAAAAGAAACATTGGTATTTCACCTAAGTGGGAGGATCCATATTAGGTATTATTAACCACTCCTACAGCAGTAAAAATAGCTGAGAGATCAACCTGGATTTACCTTACACATTGTAAAAAGGTCATTTTGGTTGAAAGCTCCGTCAGGGGAAGTGATTTACAGACTGATAATAGGGTGGACCCAGACATTTAGAGGCTGGAGAGACCCGAAAGTCAGTGAAGAAAATTAAGACACTGGAACCACTTAGAGGAGTCAAAATTTCAGCCAAAATGATTTCTAGATGGATGAACAATGCTTTTTGTTGCTGGGTATTTATATTTTTTCTCATATTGATTTTCTTATTTTTCTGGTACTTCTGGGAACCAGTCAAGTTAACCTAACTATGTGTACTAAACAAACTTCTTACACTTATGGCATTCAAGTGTGCGTGAAATCTAAAACCATAGCTGTGGTGCTGATCCCACTCATTAGCTTGACCAAACGAGGAAGGAAAGGGCAGGATTATAGAAGTTATAAATGGTACTTAACTAATGACAGAAGAGACACCTCATGGTCCATGATGGTAGCTGATGAAGGAAACAATTGGACACCAGAGTGGGGCACCACTGCTTATGCTAGTCATCAAAAGAAGTTGTTTAAGCTCCATAAAGCTGATAATGAAATCCAGGTAACAAAGCGAAGAGAGTAAAATTATGTTAGGAAAGTTAACCACAGATGACTGGTTCCAGATTATTACTGGAGTATCAGGAACAAATAATAACTGGTTATTGATGGTAGAGCAAGCGGCTAACCCTAACCCTAACCCTGATAATGAAATCCAGGTAACAAAGCGAAGAGAGTAAAATTATGTTAGGAAAGTTAACCACAGATGACTGGTTCCAGATTATTACTGGAGTATCAGGAACAAATAATAACTGATTATTGATGGTAGAGCAAGCGGCTAACATGACTAAAAGAGATTGTGTTGTATGTATGGGTCCCAGGCTTTGTTATAAATAATTCCAGCTGTGATACCACAACTCTGTGTGATGGAAGTAATGAATCAAACTAATCCTAATGAAATGTGTCAACACTGGGATTCTGTTTTTCCTGTAATTACAGCAGATAAGAACAAACCAGTATTCCATAAACGGGTCACCACTGGAAACTACACATGTATAAATATGACAGAGAGAGGCAATAAATTGGGGAATCTGATTGCAGTATGGTGTATTACAATTGTAAAAGTAAATAAGTATTTTAAACCAGTCTCTAGAGGAGACATTTGGTGGTGATGTGCTGACGACAGGTTGTTTGATCGATTACCTTCAAAGGTAACGGGACTCTGTGCTCTAGTCACTTTATTGTTACCAGTTTCCGTATATCCTATGTCAGTAGATGAAGTAACAGATGGACTATCTAGTGTAATCCCACATGATTGGCGTGATAGAAAGTGCAGAGCAGTAGCTTGGCAGACTGAGGGAGACTCTACATACATAGATGCTATAGATGAAGATAAATTAACTGATCAAGTAGCCGCAAGATTTGAATCAAGTATCTGTAAGTGGTGTACGATGAACAAAAACATAGACAGGATCAACTATATTCACTACAATGTGCAAAAACTAGGAAATTGGACACAAAGCGGGTTTGAAACTGTCCATGACTAATTGGCTTCAACTTCCCTGATGGCATTCCAGAATAGAATTGCTTTGGACATGTTGTTAGCTGAAAAAGGAGGAGTTTGTGCCATTTTTGGAGAAAAATGTTGCACATTCATACCTAACAACACTGCTGCTGATAGCAGCCTCACTAAAGCCATAGAAGGTTTGAGATCTCTAAATGGCAAAATGAAGGAGCATTCTGGAGTAGACACCTTGATGTGGGACTCCTGGCTGGATGTGTTTGGGAAGTATAACATTTTAGTATCATCAGTAATAATTTCCTCTGCAGTGTTTGCTGCAATTTTTGACATTGTGTGGATGTTGTTGTATTCCCTGCCTTCGTTCTCTGCTTAACCGTCTCATCACCACAGCTATTTCTCCTATGAAAAACAGAGTTACACAACTCTATACGTTACTTAAACAGCAGGATGATGAAGATGATGAGGATGCGACTGACCACTTTTCTGGCCTGTACACAGATCCATCTCTATATGATTCTGTGATTTAAATGTCAGTAAGTACCTCTGAGTGTAATTATATTTGTGCTCATGAAAAAGGATATTGCAGTTAAAAATCTAAAAGAAGTGGCTGTTTAAGTGAAATGAGAATATGACCAAATATAAGATAAGCAGTGGGGAAATGTTGGAATAATTTAATATAGATTTATCTTATATATATCTTCTATTCTTTAACTTGACTATTTGATTTTATAACCTTTCATGATGTTTGTGTGAGTAAAGGATGTGATGAGTTTGTCTGCAGGCAAAGGTCAGAGGTGGAGCTGAGCTTGCTGAGGAGGAAGCAGTCCGCAGTTGAGGAGGTCATAAAAGATGAAGGCTGATTGTGCTGAACAGAAGACACCCTGATTTTAGGATTGGAGAAGACTGTGGAAGTGTGTTGTTACAAGATAATGGTGTTTATGACCTGTTTACGATGCAGCTGTTTTTCCCATCCTTAGAGAGTAACGTTTTTGTAACTAGGGACCCCCAAAGATAATAAAAAGAGAGGGTCGGACAGATGGTTTTCAGAGCGGTAGGAGATTTGTAACTGAAAACACATCTCTGTCCGTTCTCCTCGCTGCGAGTGAAATAACTAATTCTTTGTCTTTCTCTTCTTTTTGTGATGTTATAAGTATTTTAGGTTGTTTAAACCTGACAATCAATGTTAATTATCTGGTGGTTGCATGCTCAATGTCATGGCTGGTTGGTCTCACTGCATTTTTTCATTCAAATTCATTTTGCGTGTATATTTACTTTAGTGGGGGGAAAAAATTCATTCAAGCAACAAAAGTCTTAAGAGCCATTTGGGAGCCAAAAGAGCTGTCTCCTTTGAGTGAGCTGAGACAAAACAACCAGTTCTTTCAAACGTGCCAAAGCTCCCATCACTACTGGTCAGATGTCGGAGTGGAGGTCTGTGTCCAGATATCAGATAGGCAGCAACAATCCATCATGGGCAAGACAAGGGAGGAATAATCCGAGGGCATAAACTTGGTCGATAACTAGGAGACAATGAGGGCAGGTAAAGACCACTGGACTTCTACTGGCACAACACTGTCATTAATCTGGCACCAAGGCAGAAACTAGGGAGAGTTTATGTAGTGCTGTGCAAAGGTGAGACAGGGAGATAATTAGGTATGGCTGAGGTGGACTGAATAAGGCTGATTAGAGTAGAGAGACTTAGGAGAAACAATGAGCTGACACAAACAAACAAAGCACAGACATGGCATGGCAAAAACGTGAATCATTGCAAAATCTATTTCTGTTTTTACTTAGAGATTGTACAAATCACAAACTGAGTTTTAAAGCATCTGTATTCAGTGCAGAATAATTCACTCCAGGATTGACCAGTAGATATATTGTGCTTTTAACATGTTTGTCAGTTTAGGTGTCCTTAATGTGGAGATAATGTTGAAAATGCAATTTTTGTGCTTTTACAAATAGATAAAAGAATAAGTCAATCATCCACTTGAGATCTGAACTGTCTACATAAGGTTTTGAAATAAAGACAAATGTCAAATGAGGTCCACACTAGAGACCTGCATTGGGCGGGAAGTCCCGCGGGTCCCGTGGGACCTGACACAAATGTCACGGGATCAGGCAGGATTTACATAGTCTCGGGCGGGATTCGGCGGTCAGATCAAAACACATTGGCTCCCGACTCCCGAGTGAGAGTGAGGCAACATAACAAGAAAGCATGGAGAGTGGTAAGGAGACAGTGGCTTCTGTGGAAAAGAAAATTAGAGAAGGGCAATACAACCTACTGAATAAAGCAGGGAAGTCAGACATTTGGACCCCTTCAAAATTGTCGTCAATGACAAAGGGCAGGAGATAAATTTTGCTAGCTGCAAAACATGTTGCCGGGTTTTGGTCTATGCTTGGAAAATGGGTACGGGTTTAAGGAGACACACCTGTGGCACCATTCCTGGCCAAAGCAAAATCAGTTTCAGGACAGATCTGACTCCTTCACTTTTCCAACACGTAAAGCAAAGCATAACAGAGAAGTGTGTAGCTTTTTGCTGCAAAGACATTCGACCATTTGACGTGGTCGCCAGAGAAGGTTTCATAGAATTCATTGAGCACATCGTAGATGTTACAGTTAAGCATTAAAAATTTGACATTCGTAAAGAGGTACCCCACCCTACCACTGTCTCGAGGCATTTTGTAGGCAATGTGCAGGTCCTACATGGGAACGTAACGACAAAAATGAAGTCAATAGTTCAGTCCTACGGATGCGCAGTCACCACTGACATATGGACTGGTGTGAAAATCAAGAAACTGCTGCTTATGGAACTCAGGGGGTTTAGAATTGATTCATTACTGCTTTCTACTCGGGTGGTATTTGTTACTGATCGTGGTGCCAACATTGTGGCACCTCGTGAATCCACTCATGGATTCATGAGGCTGAACTGTAGTGCACACATCCTAAATGTCATCCTCTCCAGCACATTTGCTGATAAAGTGTTACAGACGACGCCGGAGCTGGCCGAGTTGCTCGTCAGCTCAAACAAACTTGTGAAGTACTTTAAACACTCTGGTCTACAGAACAGGTTGGAAAAGTCACTTAAACAGTCCGTGGAAACAAGATGGAACTCCAACTATAACATGCTGGATTCTATACTGTCACAGCATGAGGCAATCATGACATTGTCCAGTATGACAGGATCGATTAATGTGGACAATTTAAAGACATTAGTTGTTTTTTTAAAAGTTTTCAAGGATGCCACAAACAATCTCGAGTCTGACAACTCCGCTCCAAGTGCATCACTTGTTCTGCCCTGGTCTATCACCCTGATTGAACACTGACAAGCAGCAGCCCAGGACCCTCTGCTCTCCGAAGTTGCCAAGGTGTGCATTTCACGTCTGCAAGAGCTAATGAACTCTAACACCACGTCTCTACACATGCTGTACAAAATAGCAACCTTACTGACTCCTAAACTACGACTACTATGCATGCTGGATCCAAATGGAAGAGACCAAATAATAAACGGTATGGATTTAGACACAAAATGCAGTTAAAAACATTACGATATGGCTAACTAAAAATGCTAAATAAAAACAATAAATTGGTGTTTAATTTGATTTATTTACACTATAATAAAACAGTACCTCTGTGTTTAATTCGTTATATATATAGTGTAATAAAAACAACTATAAATTTACAATAAACAGTGGTTATTTATTCTATTTCAAAGGTGCAAAAGAAATGATCCAGAAAATGAGGTTTGAAGAAACGCATGCTGTTGGGTCAGAGAAAGAAGAGCCGTCGTCAACGGCAATCAGGCCACCTCCAGCCAAAAGAACTGCGGGAGCAACGCGGTTTACTGAATGGGAAGACGGTCCAGTTTCAGCTGTTACTGACACGAAATCTGCAGAGGAACAATTGGCGGAATATGTCAGCTGCAGACTCCCAGAAAGGACCGACCCGGACAATGTGCTTAAGTGGTGGCAGTTCAACAGCAGCCACTTTCCTGCTCTTGCCAAATTGGCACACGTCATCCTCTGCATACCTGCATCCAGTGCGTCGTCAGACAGAGCTTTCAATGTCTGTGGTCGCATCCTGGAGGAGAGACGCACAAACCTTAACCCTGAGACAATCAACAATGTTCTGTTTCTGCACAGTAGCATGAAGAAGTAAATGCTTAGGTTAAACTTTTTTATATCCTAGTTCATTTTGTAAGACAGGTCCCTTTATAGCTAAGTTTGTGGCTATAGTTCTGTTTGCTATTGGTAATATGACAAATTCGTTATAGCCTCTATAATTTTTTCTGGTTCACCCTTATAATTTATTTTAATACTTCACAATCTGAACTTTTTATGTAGTTTTGTTACAAGAGGCAGAAGAGCACCAATAAACTCTTGTCTTCTGTACTTGTTTATTCTGTAATAAATATAACAAATAAATAATTCAATAAATACACTGAAACGAATAAATATTGTTTATGTTTATTAAAGCAGGTTAAAACGCATCAGAAGCTTGTCACAATATGATGAAGTATACCTACCACATCACTGTCACATTAATATTTGTTGTCGGACCAAAGCGCAGGTAAGAGCTGGGCAGATCTTCAGCTTTATTCAGAGGAATCCAAAAGTAACATAAATCACTGCAGGAACATGAAACACATGGCAGTCAAGGATAGAGACCCGAGTTGAGAGATGAGGAACCAGCAATCAACACATGAAACAGACTAACTAATATACTAAGGGAATACAAAGGGCAGTTAATCAAAGGAAGAGGGAACAGGTGAGACAAGGAGGCAGGGAGACAGAAGGAACAGGTGAAACTAATGCATAGACTAAACAAGGGCGAAGGGATTAATTAATAAAAAGACACAAACCAAAAACCACAAAGAAAGTCCAAAATGTCACACCGTGACAATCACAGCCTTTACGTTGTTCAGATTACTATTAACTCCTTTATAAATAAGTAATAATTAACACTGTAATGATTAACTATCACTATTGTAAAAAAAACAAAAAAAAAACGTTTTATAAACACCATAACCTGATCTACTTATTCAGCTACTTCTTCTCTCGCGCGAGTCACGTGACATACTGCGGGCTTTCAGCGCCTGTCAATCTAGTCTCGCTAAGGCTCGGAGGGCTCAAGAAAAGGTAAGGGATTGGAGGTTCTTGGGATTGGGTCCCAACTCGGGATCGGGCGGGACCGGGACAGTCAGTCCCGTGAAGTCCACACCCCTAAAAAAGCCTAGAAATAGCTTTTTTAATTGGGATTATGAGGGGAATTTTGGCATCATTAGCCACCACAATATTTTCTAACACTGCTGGCACAGTACATCACAGGTTGCACCCATTCCTATGCACTTGATGTGCTAATGAGCTACAGAAAACGTCTTCAGGGCACTTCTGACAAAAACATCAGCCTGTCAAAGTTACTCTAAACCCCAACAACACTTTGCTGGTTATGGGACTGGCTCATGTGCAAACAAAAACCCGGCCAAGTCCTCCACTAGTTTATGACTCCACGTAGGGAAGTTTAAAATGTACAGATTTGAATTTATGAGTGTAATTAGTATTTAATGTTAGGTTTACAAATCAGGGTTATAATTAGGTTTTTAGATTAGGCCCATGAGTACAATTAATATAAAGAATTTATGAACAGCAAAAGGACTGGCAGTGATGGAGTGAATGACTATGAAGCCATATACTTTTTAGCTGAAGATAGATAACTTTTCTTTCTTGGCAGTGCTTTCCAAATTCCAAGTCGGAAAAATCCAACACCTGGAGTTGGAATTCAAAATTGCAAAGACAGATTTATCCTAAATTCAGATTAAATATGGCGGCTGCTTATATCAAACACTGTGAAAATTGTACCAGTAAAGAGTTTTTTGAACATGTCCTTTTAATGTGTGAATGCATACAATGAAGAGAAATGGTTTATCACCTCTAATTGCTAACATTTGCAAGCCTCCCCACAGGCCGCAACAATAAGCAAAACCCAGTGGTTTGCAGACTTGTAACTAGAACACCCTCTACTCAGGTGTGACATGATTGTCATGTTCCCAGACTTCCCAGAACACAGAATTAATCACAATGAATGAAAAAACATCACATTGAATGAAAATAATACACATACATACATAAACCTGACCTGAAGGCTTCTTATTCTGTATTCTCTGGCAGAACTTGCAATTTTGGATAAACAGTAAATGTCACAAACGCTCTGTCTGTGCCTGCGTTAGTGGTTACAGTCAGAGTATTGGCTGAACGTGTCAGGAATGCAAAGCATCAGTCCTGTCAGTGGAGGGAACCAGGATAGATGCTGAGTGACACTCAGCAAGCTCCCTGGTGGTATCCCTTCTCAAGATGGCTAATAGGGATAGGAGGGGAAAAGAGGAAATGGCACACTTCACTTGTCACAAAAACCCCAGTTAGGGATAAATTGAAAATTCAGGATTATAACTATTGAATGATTGAGAGAGCTTTCTAAAAGCACACAGTATAATTAGAATCCACAGGGAGAATGATTTGGTTGGGGTACAGTTTTTTTCATGAGGATGAAAGCTCCAGAGATGCCCTCGGAAAGGTCACAGACCTCGACTTGAGACAGGTGTCAGTAAGGTCTGTCTAAAGCAGACACAACAGGGCCACAGGGACAGGGACGGATTTCAGAATCAAGAGAGCATGGTGGGAGGGCATAGGGAAATAAACCACAGCAGGAAATACAGGAGGCAGATCCTCATTCTCTGCCGGTTCAAAACCTATATTCATTGGGCATGCTGGGAAACTGCATTGACTTTAAAGGTCCAATTGTATTGGTTTACTGATTGCTTGTTTGGAGCATCCCCTGTTTCTCTTGCACTAAACAACAAAATTTACTAGCGTTGTTCTTCCTACGTAGTTGCACATAAAAAATATTTTCTAAATAGTGATGCTTAGTTTTGTGATGAACCCAGTTTTTTATGTGCATTTTCCCACATTTTTCTCAATGCAAGAAAATAAACATTTCTCATTTTCTCTAGGTGTTTCTTTCAAGGTGTTTGTTATCATTTATACTTTTATTGACATGGAAAAATGTAAAAGGTTAAAGAAAATCACTGCACTTGTTAGTTTGAACTTTTTTTCAAAAGCTCTTTAAAACTACAAATCCTTTTTACCTTTCTGAAAAGAGAAGAAAAACAAGTAACCTCACTACCAACACCTTAAATTAAATTGTACACATGGTATTGTAATGCTTGTAAGGGAAACGTGTTAAAAGTCTATAAGAAATGTGTCTCAAACTGCTCGTCGATAGACTGAAATTTCTGCCTGTTTTTCTTTTCAAAAAAACTCAAGCTCAGTCAGATTGCATGAGAGCATCTGTGGACATCACCTTTCAACTCTTGCCCCAGATTCTCCATGGACTTAGGTCTGAGCTTTGACTAGACCATCCCAATGCATGTCTATGCACTGATTTAAACCATTCCATTGTAGCTCTGGCTGTATTCTAAAGGTCATTGTCCTGCTGGAAGATGAACCACTGCCCAAGGGCCAAGCCTGTTGCTGCACATATAGCCGTGACCATGCAGGTTACAATGATCAAGTTTGATGTTATCTAACCAGAACATCTTTTTTCACTTGTTTGTTTTGTCCCCTACCTGGCTTGTGGCAAACTGCAAATGCAAATGTCCATAGATGCTGTTAAACAATGGATTTCTTCTTGCCACTCTTTCATTTAGGCCGTATAGTTGAGAAGTGCAAAATTAATGATTGTTCTGTCAAAACATTCTAGCTGTGGATTTCTACATCAATTGTGTTCCTTTGGTGTTCATGGTGCTGTTTGTTCACTAATGTTCTCTAAAAAAAACTCTAAAGGCCTTTATAAACAGCTGTGTGGATACTGAGATTAAATACGACACAGGTGAACTCTGTTTATTGTAAATAGTCAGATTTTGTGAACTGGATTTTTATTTTTAATCTAATTTATCTCTAAATTTCGATATTTGTTAAATGTTTGATTTCTTTGCATGAAATAAACTACAAAGATTTCACACAGCTTCTTACCACATGAACAACATAGCTGCTTTAGAAGAGTAGATTAAGTAACTTTCACTAACAATATAGTTTAGCAACGTTGCAATGAGTGTAGGAGTTCTTCATATAGCTGACAAATAAATACCTTTACGCGTAACACCTTATATTAACTGTACATTAGGACAGTATTTTTCATGACAGCACTGAGCCCTCTGATCTATAATTATTGTGTAACCTTTAGATAAAAAGCAGGTGAATACATGTTTCAGTAAAATCTGAGGTGTTTTTAATAAAATGTACCTTTAAGCCTGCTAATTATAGGAACTCATAAACAATCTCAACCAAGGTAATCAATTCACTGGCATCTGAGGTCATATCTGAGGTTAAAAAATATGTGCTCAGTTTAGACTAAGAGCTAAACAATACTGGCAGAAGGTTAGGGTGTACAAAGTCGGCTACATTTATTGACACCCCTGGTAAAGATGTGCAAAAAGTCTTCTATTGTAGCAGCATAATCTCACATTACAAAATGCTGAAAGATCCATCCTTTAATTGGAAATTTATTCAGTGTCAAAAGAATACACGTTTATTTTTATGTCGGTAAGAAAATCACCAGCAATACATTTATTGGTACCATTTCTGCTAATAGTTGGTGAAGCTCCACTCTGCCAATAGGACAGAGCTTGATGTTTAACATTTCACAAGGTTGGAACATCCAGAGAGGAGAATCTTTGACTACTTCTCTTTAAACAATCTCTCTAGATCATTCAGAGTCCTGGATCCTCTTCCCTCCTTTCAGCTAGAGCCAGCGGTTTTCTATAGTCTTAAGGTCTAGGGTCTGAGAGGTGATTTTTGGTCTAATGAACCACTGCTGTGTTGATTTAGGAAAATGTTTTGGGTCATTATTCTGCAGAAAGACCCAGTGACAATTAATTTTCAATTTTCTGGCAGAGGCCAAGAGATTTATATTTTCTTGATATTTCAGTGAGTTAATTGTTCTATGCCGTTTAAAAAGGTTCCCAGGATAAGTGAAAAGAAACAGGCCCACAGGATCACAGATCATCCGCCATACATTACGGTGGGCATGATGTGCTTTTCTACATGTTGATCCTTGGTTTTACACTAGACCCACCTGGAGTGTTTGCTGCCAGAAAGCTCAATCTTAATCCCATCTGACCAAACTGTGGCTCCAGTTAAAGTCTAAGTAGAGTTTAGCAAGATCTAAATGGTACAGTTTAACAGAACAGAAAAGGCCATTTTCCAGACATCACTTCCAAACTTGGCAATGATAGTGTCTAATGGTTGTTATAAAGGGGTGGTGACCCCAAGATGCTGCTCTTTGCTGCAGTTCTCAACAGCTTGTTTGGAAGAGATTTGTTTTTACTTTTCAAATCATTGTTCTGACTGTAGGTATGAGAAATAGTAAATGGTAAATGGTGTTGGGAGTTATGATTATTGATTGATTAATCTTGGTCAATAATTATAATTAAAAATCATAATTTGACTAAATCAATTTCTTAACCAAAATCCTCATTTATGAATCGAGACCAGAGATGTTCCTGGTGTTGTAATTGTGGCTCAACGCCTTTGATAATTACAACCGTTAAATACTCCTTAATAATTAATAACTATTACCGGAGATGTCACTGTTTAATCAACCGTTTCTGCCGAAACGTGTGGAACTTAAACCTTATCTTGACTGACGAATAACTCTTGCCAAAATAAACACAGAACGCCTTCTGTTATCATCTACGTGAATATTTATTGAATCACCTACTCAACATGCAAAGTTCTACATAAAAGGGGTAAATTATCTAACTAAGCAAAATAAAGAAAACAGCAGTGGGTGTGTATTGAATCAACCAGCAGTTATGGCAAAATTGAGAATATGACGAAGGGGTGTGGTGATGAGTGGAGAGTGGGCGCAGCTCCAACTGTAACTCAGTTATTCTGACTCATAAAACCTCCCCCAACTCCTGAGCAGACAAAGAGTTATAAAACTTTTGGCGGCAAGCTAGCGAGCAGTGAGGTTGAAGACAAAGAAAAATTAGAAATTTCACCATGAGGTTATTTTAGCAGTCCAGTCTCACAGCACACCTGCGCTGACTCTCAGGTGGTAAAACACGCACAGAGTTGGGAGCGCAGCAGCTTCAGACATCAGCACAGCACATCAAAGTTTCAATAAGCAAGGTTACATGCACACATAATTCAGAACACATTAGATTCTAAATAGTGATTCTCATCGCACTACAACCTCTGACCCTGCCCAGGCCTTCTAATAAAGAAATAAAAATTGTTGTCTTCCTTCTGAGCGAGGAAAGGTGGGAAGTAAGTTAACCGTGCGTCCACAATTAACTTCAGGAAAAGCGGTCAGTCTTCGTCTTCTGGCCTTCTTGGCGAAAAGGAAAAACATGATTTGACCATCAAAGTCGACTTGGGATGAAACACGGTAGCGGTTCGACTCCTCGAACCTCCGTGTTCTTAGTTACGTGTTAAGCTCACGTCTTCGATCAGCAAAGTGAAATTTCTGGCCTTCTCATTCCAGAAACCTCAGTTAGGAATTGTTTGTTGTCCAACGAGAGAATAAATGAACTCCGCAAGGAACTCTTCTCTTGAAGGGGCACGCTTCAGTTGCTAGTCCGGTTTCCAGCAGAAGGTGGCGTGTTCAACATGGATGCCTCCATATATAGCGCCCTGTGACGTCAGACTTGGGGCGTCCCTGTCATATTAGTCGCAATGTCCTGGATACAAAATGGCCGAAAACACCAGGAGGCCTGGTGGCGTCCAGTAACATGCACATGGTCCAATATATTCAGCAAACAAGTGGTCCAACAATGGTCTTCTTGTATAGCGCTTTATCAAGTCCGGAGAGACCCCAAACCCTTTACACTCAAACTGACAGAAGTGAGGCTGCCATACACAGGCATCACCGAGCCTTCTGGCCACCGTCAGCAGGCAAGGAGGTTGAAGTGCCTTGCCCAAGGACACAACGACTGAGACAGAATGAGCAGGGATTTGAGCCGGCAACCCACCAGTTACAGGGAGAACCCCATACCACTGCTGCCACCATCGCAAAAGTTTAGGATATTTTTGTTGGCCTTTCCTGACTTATAAGAATCAGCATACATCTACCTGCATGTTCTACTGTTTTACATTTTGAAAACGGACTGAGACATGGTTGTCATTGTCAAACCATTTTATTACCCCAGGGAAACAGGAAGTCATGGATTAATGCATAAAAGTTCCTAGACACTTCCTAGACAATCCAATCAACTGTAAAAAATATCATAATTATGACTTTCTCCTGCAATTATTTTATAAGGTATTGTTAGGGGTGCCAATAATTGTGCCACAACTGTTTTTGTTAAATATTTATTTCTTAGCATGATATTTTTTTTCCCTGCTGAGTAAATCTTTTTTAATTAAAAGGTGTATTTTCAATAATAACCCCAGCCAATAAATGCCAAACAAATTTGCATGCAGTTGTTTACATAAATACAATGTTCACATGGGCAGACATCAAGAGTTTCTATCCAATTTTGATTCTGAAATAAGACTTTTATGTTGAGCATAATACAACAATCAATGTTAAAGAAAAGGAGGAAAAAAGAATTGAAAGAATAAAACTGAGACACTTTAATCGCTCACACAGATTGCATCCAAACTGGGACCCAAGGCTGATTATTGTAAACGCAGTCATTTTCATTGTTCCTCCTGGCAAACGTCAATGCTGACAGCAACAGATTTCAGTTCTCATTCAAAGTGACGCACAGATCCCCTCAGAACATCTGCTGGGAATTAAAGCTGGTTGTTAGCAGCATCAGAACCTAGGTTTACAGTGCAAGCAGTCAAGCTTTCTCCTCTGACGGTAAATTTGCATTCAAAAACAACAAATCTGTACTTTTATGGATCTGTAATTACTTCACACACAGCTGTTGATGTTCTACCGAATGCCCTATTGCAGTAACACTCTCCCCTTTCTTGCCTCAGGCTTGAATTTATTTTATTTTTCCCTCCTGGGTTTCTTTTGTTGTTTTCTGCCCTGCCATTCACAGTGCTGGGTTGTATAAAAAAAAAAAAGATTTATTCTTTTCAGTTGTCTTAAAGTTGGTATTTTCAAAGCTTTGCGTCACTTGCAGAAAAAATAAAATTACTTTTTCTGGTTTTGATTTTAACATCTGCTTGTGTGACTGAGGTTCCACTTTACATGCAGCTTGTAGAAACACTGTTGGATAGATTCTGGATGAAGCCCTGGTGTTTTTTGGCTCTTTTTTCCCCGGCTGAAGACAGTTTTGAAGAAACAATGAGGGGAACACAACACAACACAACTGGTCTCCAACAATCGAACAAAACCAATGACATCATAATAAACCGATGTCCTTACTTTTAGTAATGAGCTTTATTTGTAGGGCTCAGACCCATATAAAACATATATATATATATTCATATCAATTGTAGTCCTAAATGCGCATAAGTGTATTAAAAATAAGTACAAAGGAATCTTTTATTAGTCCTTTTCTGCTGTTTTCATAATGAATGGATGGACGGGCGGATGGATGGATGGATGGATGGATGGATGGATGGATGGACTGACAAATCATCACATATGCTGATTCTGTGACTTCTGTGTGAAATGAAACAGATCCATCATCTGTCTGATTAGTGAGTTTCCTGCTGTGAAATGTCAAAATGGCAAATAAGAAAATAAAGTTATATTTTGTGTCAAAAATATTTCATTTGTTGAGGCTCTAATCACTTTGTGGACAGACATCAGTGCTGCTGCTTGCATTTAGCACAGAGGTCACTGAGCTTCTTACATGCTGAAGTCAAGGACAATTCAATCAAGCAGTCTCTTACTGCGCATTCTCAAGATGAGGTCTGATCACAGTTCTGTAATTAGTGTTAGGGAAACACACGTCTGTGCAATATTAAACTGTGTGACATTTGCAGATTGAAAGAGTAAATTAGACAAGGTCAGCATGCGCGGAGTAATGGAGGTCAAGCTCTACCAATCGCTTCCATTAAAATTTGAAAAGGTCACCCAGGATACTGATGCAGGAAATGAAAGTACCTGTGCGGTGTACTTTGTCACTATAAAATCTTTCTTCCTTCAGCTATAACCATATAAGTTGAGTTCACCTTCTTGTGTCAAAAAGTGAGCTCTCACCCTGCAGTACACTGATTTAATAGAAACTGCTGTGGAGTGGTCTGACAGCAAAACCTGGGGCCCAGAGGAACTCTCAGGGGGAAAAGATGAAGGTTTTCCTTGTGGGAGAAGGACCGGCTTGTATTATATTTAGGTAGAGGAAGTGTATTTATTTATTTATTAACCATGTGAAAAGTCTAGACTAAACTAAGTGTGCTCCAAAAAGTTATGTAATACGTAATGAATCATTTTGTCGTCAAAGTGATTTTAAGAAAGATATTATGTTATTACATTATTTTCTGGTTAAAAGCTAAATCTGCTTTTTCATATTTTTAAATTCAAAGAGACATTGACTAAATTAGTTCTTCCTGAGAACAGGCTGACACTGTCCTTTCATCTTGGCCAGACTGTTTTCTTTAGAAGCAGTTTTCTGTTTCATATATTTAGCCCCTTCAGCCCCATGAAGGTTTAAACCAAACGTGCAAGAGGAGCAGCACTGCCCCCCCCCCCAACTCCAGATCACCTCAGCTGACTAACACCATGTGCAATATTAATAAGGATAACGGCAATATAATGACTGATTTCACTGTCATGTGGAATACAAACTCCTTTGTAGTTCCCTGCAAACATTTATGGATTGATTTACTAGTTATTTCTCAGCGTGGTATATTTTACATCAATGAATAAATGCACTTCAAGGTTGGATTTTTCTAAACTTTCTAAGAGGCAGATTATGTCACAGCAAAAAGAGATGAATTTATAATAAGACATTTTACACATCTTTATCAATTTTGCCAACAATGTATATATCAGTGTCTGTAAGTATAAAATATTTTATTTGCTAATTGGGTAGTAATACATACAATTACAGTAACGGTTTTCTATTTTATTATATTCTACAAATATTTATAAGGATAACACAGTGGGGGGGGGGGTAAAATAGACTTGTTTTCTTTAAGAAAACATGAAAACACACACACACACATGCACAGCAGCTTTGTAAAGTAATACCAGTGCAGCAATACCAAGAGGATTGTGCTGGATAGATGACTGCAGGGACAGCAAGCGGTAATGAGCTGATCAAACGATTGTGTGGATTGAAATGCCACAGTACAGGAGCAGAGACATACGGACCTGTCAGGGAATCCCTGCTCCTGGTGTTACAGTCAACTGCCTTATGCTGTCTCTGGAAATCATGCTAGTTTCAGTCACAGTAGATGGCGGGGGATTTTCCCTTCCCCTAAAGTCATTTCTTCCCTTCTGCTCTAATCTTTCCTCCACATGGGTCCTCTGCTCTAGGCTGCTCTGATGTTTTTCCATACACCTGTCTTACATGCTCGGCAGAATTCAGAATTATCAGGTCCGGAATTCAACCAACACTGACGGTTCGAAGTTAAAGTCATATTTGATCAAATATATTATTGAAAAGTTCAATTATTTCAATAACTCAGTTCATTAAGGCTAGATTTACAGTTCAGACAAATGTGGCCCATATCCATCTTTTTCATGGCAGTCAGAACAGCCCAATTCCAATCTTTTCACCTCCAAAGAAATCTGAAATGTGCCACTTTTACATTTGGCGCTAAATTGGATGCGTATCCGATAGTTTCCAAAGTGTCTGCAGTCCGAACAGTCTTTAAATCGCATTTCATCCGACTGTTACGTCATTTTCCCGTCTCCAACTAGACGACAGAGAAGCTAACATCCATTTTTACTTCTGTAAGTGGGCTGCTGTGTGACAACTACATCCTGCACATGCGGGTCGCTTTTGGGACATGACTCATTCAGACTCACTTGCAGAATTCACTCCTCCTGGAGCATACAGCTGAATAATCATATCACTGTGGAAAAAAAAATACTTGTTCAAAAGCTTTATTAAAATCCCCAAATATGTAGAATATTCCTACCAGGGATCCAGGCTTTTATAAACCTCTGACAGAACTGGATTTTATTCAGTAAATACCTCAGATTGTAGTCTCTTTGAATCCTACTCTGTTTTTAAATGTTCATATTAAATGATCTTTCTCTTGTTTTGGTTTGATTGGGTTTCTGTTGGACTGACACTTTATAAACACTTTAACAACTTAGCTGTTTAACAAAATGATTGTGGCCTTTATCATAAGGAACAGTAGACACACTTCTTGTGCTGATTCAGACTAATTAGATATGAATGGATGTTAGTTAAACTGATCTTCATGTGTCTTTAGTCCATTTGGGTCTGAAACCTCCAAGAAGGCAGTGATTTAGCCCCTTTGCATCAGTCTCCATTTTCCATTCACTGTGCAATCACTTCGTCATACGTTAGGAGGCAGCCACTTTTTCTATCCTGAATCTAGATTTTCTTGAATGGAAATACATTCTGACAACTTTTGAAGACTGTTCCACTACTTGCTTATTTTCTTTTTATTTCTTTGTTTTTCACGGTTGGTTACAGCTGTATGAGATGTTGCTGCTGCTCGTCGAGGGAGTATGCTGTACTTCACATAAAAATTCTTCTGGCAAAGCAAGGAGTAGGTTTTAATTATGAAGCAGTCACACATGCTGTAATGTGAGACACGTTAAATGAATTCAAACTCAGATATTTTGCCTATGTTGTTGTGATGTTTAGGTTTCAATGATTATAAACAAAAAATGATCAATTATTTCCCTGATAAAATGAGTCACCCCGGGCTGGCTTCTTATAAAAATTATAAAAATAAAAATGAGCTAGGGTTTTTAAATGACTGTTTGGAAGAATCAGATCTATAAGATCTGACTCCCTTCAAAGAGCCAGAAATCCCATCTGTAGGATGGACAGATAGATGATCAGACTGTTTTAGTATGCCACATAAGGAACCGGAACAAAAACAAAAATCATATTTATCATCTTAAATCCATTAAATCCTAATTCAATCATCACTAGAAACACTCATGGTATTCTCCCTTATGAGCAGTAGTCCATGGTCTTATTAGGGGGAAACAAAGATAACACAGCAACAGCTCCTCTAAAGACAACCTGTCAGTTAAGCCAGATCTCAACCATCCCTGTATTTAAAACACACAGTGGTCTCAGGCCAAAGATTAACACTTGCCAATATCAAACAAAGCGTTGCCAGTGCATTGGATTATATCCAAAAGCTGCTCCTGTATGATAGAGACAGGTGCTTGACTTTACACTATGCACAGAAATTAACATCATTCTTAGTAAATCCTATTTAACCTGTTATTTCAATCTGAAAAGACTCACAAAGAGAGGGATGGCAATTAGAAAAGTTTTAATGATGATAAATTACATGGTTATTTCTTTGGAGCTCGTACCTGGGAGGAAGACATGAATGCTGAGAATGACATGAACTAAGATGATCATTTGTAAGGCTTAGATTTAAAAATGTCTTCCTTCTGATCCGACACTGGTGATGGATTGGCGGCCAGGGAGCGAGGAAGCCAGAAGTAGATGTGAAGGAAGATGGTGGAGGTGGGGTGGAGGAGGGATGAGCTCAGCTGACAGGCGAGGATGAACACAGTTGAAGGTCCTTTAAAAACAAGGCGTCGGAAGGTGATTGGATGGAGAATCAGATGGACAGGATGCTGATTGGAAGGCCGGGAGACGCACAGAAGAGTCACTGGAAGGTGGAGGCGGTGAAGGTGAGTCTTTCATTCTGAATTTTTGTTTAAACTCCATTAAACCTAATCTACACCAAATATAATCATCACCCTTATAACAGCATAATCTTACCACATTTCGCATGATGTACTTTCAACTAACATATTTGTTTATCGCTATCATTTTCTCAAAATAATAATTTTTTCTGAGATCCGAAGAGTCACTTTTGGCACAAAATGTGTTCTGATTTGCTTTGTACATTAATCAGTGAAACAGATGGGCTGTTTCACTCTTCTGGCCAATCAATCAATCAAGAATCAAGAAGCTTTCAGAAAACAGAACAAAGAGTCCTTAGAGTGATTATAGTGTCTTTTTTCTCTGTCTTAGTTCTTAAACTGAAACGTAAACAACCAAGACCTCCTCAGCTGCTTATCATTGCATACTTTCTCATCTATCTGTCAATCCATATTTAAGTCGTTTTCCGTTATTATGAAAATGTTTGCCTAGTGAAAATATGTATCCGCAAGCTTTGAAACACAAGTGGGGAGCGATTTCTAACCAAGAAGGTATTTATTCCTTTTGTCTTAGTATCAACCTCAAAGTTGTTTTTCTCTTTACCTTTTTCCTACTTTGTTAAATGTCAAAGATCTCTTTTGCTTGACTTGTTAAGTGTCAAGTTACAGTTTGATGTGTGTATGATCAAAACTAATGCCACAAACTATACCCTGTGTTAATGTCAGCATATTCTCTCAGACAGAGAACAGACAAACAGCTTTTTAACAAAGCGAAAAACGTGGATTTTTTTTTTTCATATTGCTATCTGTAGCTGTATGTAATGAAATTATAGCTGTAGGCTTCATGCACTCTAGCATCTGAGGAGAACCAGTCAAGCATGCAAAAAATGTCTGGGTTAAGATCCAGGTCTGTATAATAAGAACCGGGCACTGGGGGAATAGTAAAGCTTAAAGTAGGGATCTCCAAAATAGAAGAGAAATTATTCAATTTCAAGCATGTTTTAGTAGATATTCACATACTGAACCAATGTGTTTTACTATAAATCCAGAACTCAGAGCTCTTCACAGAACAGCAAAACAGCACAGCAGAAAGGTCTAAGATAAAGTAGTGGAGACGTTTCAAGCAGGGTCAGATTTTAAAACAATATTCTAAGCTTAGAACATCCACTTGGGCACTGCACATTCCATCATCTAGAACTTCTGTCTGGTGCAGCTCCAAGCCTACCAAGAAATGTCCATCCACCTTAGCTGTGTTGGGACCACAGCCATGGTTACAACGTGAAAGGCCAGTACAAACTTTCCTGGAACTTTCAAAATAAATTGCATTAACCTACTTCCGGCACAGCCAGGAAACGGGGTAACTGCGGACTTCCTGTGACGTCACTGTCCAAATAAAAGAACCGCTCTTGCTACATCCTGCCTCTTCAACGCAGGTCACACAGGGACCTGGACAGAGAGACACAGCGCGCTAATGTCTCTTTGCTGGCAAACAGACATAAACTCTTCAAACTGGATCCAAGGGTGTCATACGATCATTGATCATATGCACAAAGTTTAGTACAGAAAGAATGAATTACTGTCTGTGTATCCGGTATTCATTCATGAAAGGGGGTAATAATTAAGGTACAAGCCTAGCTTGGCTTTCTCTCTTAGACCTGCAGAAGCAAACTGTGTTCCAGAGAAGTCCCCGGTAGAGACGCTGTCTCTACAAGTCGTGTCTGAAGGAAGGACAACAGCCCCGCATCACCGTGGTTACGGTAATGTGCAGTCGGTCCGCAGACAGAATGAGCCTTCTTTCATCCACTGCTCCGGAGGTCAGCTGGAAGCTAACCCTTTGTTCACAGAGCTTTCTTCAAACGTTGTTGTCGCCCGGACAACTCCTCCTCAACACAATTCAAACGAGGTTAGGGTTTGGGCATAGATATTTAGGATGAAATGATCTAAACGTTTTCATTTTCTGAAGTCTGGTTTTGTTTGTGTTGAACTCAGCTATCTTGGTGCTAGCAGAATATCTGCAGCACACGTGCTCAGCTTTGTGGTCTGTGTTTGTATGTTTTTAAAGTTAAGACAAACTTTATTTAAAGGGTGATTTTAAACACAGAAGATCAGCCATAACGCGCCGTCCGTGCTTATGCATTTTAACCCTTTTATTAACGGTATTTTAAAGGTGTGTGTTTGATTCTGGTGCTAAGCTATCAGCTAAGAACACGAGCTTGCCTGCTAAAGAATATTTAGCCAGAAAGGTTATTAGTTTTCAGTCCAGTAAATAATAGTGCCTAAACATTATTTTACTAAATCTGATAACTAAGTAAACACCATTAAGCCCGTTTCTCCAGAAAGAATTGGCTCTTTTCCAAAATATTCCCTTAATAATATTTATTCGAATATTATTTCAATAACTAAAGGCAGCTAATTAAACACCGTTGAGAAATGGTCATCCAGAAGGTTGGTTTTATTCAGCAGATCATTATTTAAAACATTTTATTAAAATAATATTTTATCTGATCTTGCATTGTGAATGGTTGTCTAAACGTTTGCTGATTATTGCTTAAATTGGTTCCAAGACTAACTTAACTTCATTTCCAGATAATCCTTGGTTCTCAAACATAAACATTGCATGGTAATGTTGCATCACTCTTTTGGTCATGGTTTCCAATCATCTTTAATAAACTTGTTTATATTGTACTTAGCCCATTAGTCTTCCTTATTCTTTCATTCTGCTTGGTAGTTTAGTTGGATTGTTTTAGCATAGTAAATAATTTGCTGATTGATATGTTTGACTTTGAGTTGACTTATTTTTGTTAATAAATTCTTGTATTTGAAGAAATTGTGTGAATTCATTCCATGTTTGTGCAGAGTTTATGCTGTTCAATAATGTCACACCTTTCCATTTTGTCCTAATGCCATCGCCTTGCTGGGCTGGTATTCACAGGATAACCCTTAACAGACCGAAATATGATTTGATAAAATATTAATATTAAATATTAAATAATATTTTCAGATTCATAATCACAACAGCTGATAGGCATTAATCAGAGAAGCAGCCAAAAGGTCCATTTTATCTCTGGAGGAGCTGCAGAGACCCACAGCTCATGCAGGAGAATCTGGTTACAAGACATGTATAAGTCATGCACTCCACAAATCTGGTTTTTAAGGAAGAGTGGGAAGAAGAAAGCCATTTCTAAAATAGCCACAACAAGTCCAGTGTGCAGTTTGTCACAAGCCATCCCTCAATGCACAATACTGTTGAATTCACCAAGATCCCTGTCAAAATAAAATGTGGTTGAAAAGTGAAAGATGTCAACATAAGCCAGAGCTACAACGTAATTGATCATATCAGCATATTCATGTGCTACAATGGCTTAGTCAAAGTCCAGACCTTAATTAGATCAATAATCTGTGGCAAGACAAAACCTGACAAAGGACATGAATGCTTTTTAAAGGCACGGTAAAAAAAAATCATGACTTGTAAATGTCAGCAGTTTTTCCTCATCAAGATAAAACCACCATGAATTGTATCCACACCAAGTCTTCAATGATAGTCAGGTACAAAAAGCTCACATCAAAACCTTCAACTGCTGTGAAGAAAACAACACAACCGAGTTGACCCCAATTATCCTGCTAGTAGAATAGTTTTTGATCCAAGTCAAGAATGCAGTCTACCACCTCTCAGAGCCACATGGTGCTGGCCTCACATCTGCTGGGGGTGCAGCTGGTTCGATGCAACAATCACTGCAGGCCCAAAAAAATCAATGTGACCAAACTGTCGAATGCATTTTACTGTAAAAGGAACATTTTCTGCTAATCTTCCAACAAAATTTAATTAAAGATTGTAAAAAATAAGAATTTCCAAATGTCTTTTATTCATGTAGATAGTTGTATAAAATGTTGCATATGTTTATTGGTATATAGTCACAAAGCAATGACAGACATGACTTTAGAAATACAAAGCAGTAGCCTATTAGCCTGTGTTTGCTTTCTCTGCTGAAAAGAGAGAATAAAATCTCTTCATTACTCTGATCAAAGATGTCGTGACTGGAGCTTTTGTGGCAGGATGCAGCTCTGTGTTTATAATGAGGCAGTGCAAAATTACTTTTCATGTGACCCTGAGTACTGATTCAAAAAACAAAGAAAAAATGCAATAAATATAAATCTCACCAGCTCAGATGCACAAACAAAGAGCTAAACCAAGAATCTTCTTGCCTCTGCTTGCCTATGTTCTTTGGTCAAGTCACACACTATGAACGTGCTGGATTAGACTCATCTGGGCTGTATAGTCCCTTAACACTGACATGCCCCACTCACCCTGTCGTCCTTCCATTTGACCATCCAAGTGTTCTAAAATTTGGAGGGTCAATTTGCTTCATGGGGTGATCAGATAAGCTTAAAACCGTAATACTGCTGCTTACACTTTGCTCCAAGTTGGTGGCTCTGTCTTTTGAGAAATGTGTACTTGACAGCTAGTGAACATGTCCAATTAGACTGCTTACTAAATGAGGGCAAGGTCCCAATCGTGTTTTGCTCAGAGAATGCCAACTTTAATCTTTAGGGCGCTTAAACAAAGAAAAAAAAAACGAGTATTTTCTCTCTTTATTTACTAACATTGCGAGATCATACACGTATCTTTTCTAATGATAGCTGAACTGTGAACTACAGTACTTTATGAATCATATGTTTTATATTTGTATTTAAATCATTGATTTTAACAGTTTTTTTTTTACATGTATGCAATATCACAGAGTATTTAAACAAGTCAACATTACAGGTGCATTTAAATCTCTTAATATGAATGTATTCCATTGCATTGATTGTTTTATACATCCATACAATGTGTCTGGATATGAATTTCAACTTGATACGGCATTTGTTGGCGCTATGTAAACAAAATCAATAGCATTGAACTGAATTGAGTTGAACTAAGTTGAATTGAACTGAACGCAAAAGCAGATAAGTCATTCAACAGAAAAATCAGTCCGACAACACATAAATAATCCAACCTGATATACCTAGGCACCTCCGGGAATCACAAACTTATACGAATCAACACCATGGGCTTCCTTCATGGTACTGGTGAGTGAAGTGGTCAAATGTACAATCATGCAACTTCTCTAACCGCTTCTTCCAAAAAATAAATAAATGAAATAATTTTTTTCATAAATGCTCTCAGATCTATTTATGTCAGAGAATAAAACGCCTGCTTGTTTGGTGCAACCTGTTAACGCGGCGCCAGAGAGCTGTCCCTGGTGCTGAACTGCGGGTGAACACAAAGACCTGCTCGGTCAGCAACCTCCCAACGGTTGATCAATCTTAATACAACACTAATACAGAAAATCTTTTTTTAATTAGGTCCTTGACAAGACTCACACGGAACTGCATTCTGTTTATGTTTTTCTTTTGTTATATTTCTTGTTTTTGTTTTCTTTTGTTTCCTAGAACAGCCAACTCAGCTGCTGGAGGCTTTTACTTACACAAAAACTCCGAAGAGCAGAACTCGGATGCCAATCTCCAAAGCCAGCTGCCGCATTTCTTTTCTCCGTTCTGTGGGCGAAACATTCATGTTTTTGAGAGAAAAAGAAAGAAAATCCGTTAAGTGAAATGAACAAAGGCCGTCCCGGTCAGTGGTGCGGTCTTCACTTCTATAATCCGCGGAACCAGTGCTCCCAGAGGCGATGTTTCCCAATCACGCATGCAGCCCGTCTCCGTTGCAATTCGGTCACTTGAAGCAGTCTTTCCGTCACCCGCTCCGCCTGCCTCTGCTCGTCTCAGACCGCATCCGTCCCTCTGCGGTTAGTTTTATTATACCTCTGTTACTGGCAGACAGCTCCTTGAACTACTTTCTGCGGGTTGGAGTGCGGGAGGCGGAAGATATCGGAAAATATGGGAACAGTTCAGGTGTTGGATGAAACTGAGAGGGGGAGTGAAGGAAGACTGGAAAGTAAAGGGAAATACTCCGAGCGTCACGCCTCTCTCTCCCTCTCTCTCTCTCGCTTTGCTTTGCATCTCTTGGCTTCACTTTGAAGGATCACGAGTAGAAGTTTCTCGAACACTTTGAAAATCATAGAGATCCCCTGCGGGTCCAGTAAGAGGTTTACATTTACTCATCATGAGAATAAATGTCATTAATTCTGGTCTTTCAGATGGGTGGAATGATAACACAACGAACAACTATAATACATTTTAAATAGGTTAATTTGATGCACAAATTTGAATTTATTGTGGATTTCCCCTAAGCTGTGGCCAAAATTATTTATACCCCTGGCAAAATTTAGATTCAAGGCAATCTTTTAATTTGTCTGCCACGTTTCTCCCGACTAGAAGTGGTGTTAAAGGGATCCATCAAGTCCTTACTTGAATCATATAATCTGAGGATGGTGTTGCATCTGATTAGGCTCATGATAAGGAGACCTTCCACCAACATACAGCTCATTGCAAAAGATAATATGATAGAAATGCCAGCAGAAATATCCAAGAACTTGTCAGCAATTAAAGGGAGGGTTTGATTGCTGTGGTGCTAAGAACGTTTTTTTTTACTGATTGTTGAGAGGGGTATAAATAATTTTGGAAATATTTTCTTAATATGTAAATAAAACCAAAGAAATTAATTTACCCAAAAATAAAAACCGTCATACATTATGTTATGATCTTTTAGGAGATGCCTGTGTCATTTTTTTCAGCTAAGTAAGTTGGGTTGGATGAAAATAATATTTAATCTAAATCTGCCACAGGTATGAATAATTCAGGGATTAGATCAATTGATATATTCCCTCTAATTCTGTGTTTCTCAGTCCTGGTCCTTAGGGTCCACAATCCTTCATGTTTTAGATGTGTCTCCTCTCCAGAACACCGGATTCTAATGATTGCATTATTTCTTGCACACCTTCAAGCGCTTTAGAAGCTTGTTCATCATCCATCCATTTAAGGCAGGTGTGTGGAAGGAGCGAAACACCTAAAACATGCAGGGCAGTGGTCTCTGGAGGGCAGGGTTGAGGGTTGGCCAGCAACCTTTCAGTCCCTGCTGATGTAAAATGATATTCCCTGGACAGTAACACCAGTCTTCCAGCATCTTTCAGTTTAGAATTGCTTTGAGACTTGGTAGTTTCTGTTCATGAACATCCTAACCAATTTTATTTTATCTGAAGATGACAGATCTGGTCAGATAATTAAGAGTTAGATACATTTGTGTGTTTTAACATGACAGTGATAACAAACACTTGATGGTTAAGTCGATGATTATTACACTTCTGCAATGACCTTCTCTGAAATCCAAACCCAACCATGTTGAAAGTTTGAACACCATATTTAAAATCAAAATCTGTTTCAGGAAACAAACTGCTTTAAAGAACCCAACCATTCCTGATAATAAGAGTGGTCAAAATCCAGCCAGGATAATGCCAGAAGCTATCATGATGTTTGTTGTGAGGACCCATATGAAGTAAGGCAGATAGGAGGAGCAGAACATTTTTTAAATAAGCAACAAAATATCCAAAACTGAGACACAAAGAGGAAGAAAGAAACTAACTGATGTCAAACTTGGTGGGGCGCTGAGGAGAAAATAAATTAAGTCTGAAAGACCCAAAACAATCTTTTTCCTCAAATAGGTAAAAACAATATGCATGGGGGACTGAGTGATAAACAACACATGATCTAAAATGGTCTAAATACAAAACCAAAGTTGCTAACAAAACACAATGACACATGGACCATCACAGAAGCTTCTTGATGGCTACAGGAAGTGTTGGGTTGATTTTCACAACAGTCGAAACATCAGTGGGGATATATGTAGAATATATAACTGAGAATGTGTGCAAATTTTGTCTAGAACACTCAGAATATGTTTAAACCTTTTTTAAATAAATTGCAGATTAATGATGCACCATCATTTCTACATTAAAATGAGCGGTTCCAATAGATCAATGATAGCTCTAAATAAACATGACATTTATAATTAGTGGATGTAAACTTCTCACTGGAACAAGACCAATCATGCAGGACTTTGAGGAACATGGTTTTCTTCTGGTCTCATCTTTATCAAAGACACTCATCTGTTTAATAGCCATTCCCTATTAATAATAAAACACCCACTAAATGAAGCAGCAACAAAGGAAAGAGCTTCAGCAGTGCAATCCACGTGGGTGGTAATGACCAAAACACTGCCAGCCCAGCAGCTGGTTGAACGAATCAATCAACACTTGTTTCAGGCTCCAGTGAATACCAGCCTGACACAAAATGTTACACCACTATGCCAATGGAAGGACATGCCAGGGGAGTCCAGCTGTCAGCTCCTCCCAGAGTGTCCGGTCCACTTTGAGGTGTTGAACACCTCAGAGTCCGACCGGGCAGACAGAGATGAATGAGTACAGGTAGCACTTCCACAAGCAGGGAAACCTGTCCAGCACCTCGTAGAGGCATGAATATTTCATACACTCTTAAACTGACCTTCCTGCTTTACCTGCCAGTCAAATGCGTGCTTGAGCGAGTGGTTGAGTGAGTGTTTGTGTGAATGCGTGGCAGAGAGGGACAGATTGTGGTGGGAAAAACGCCTGACCCAAAAACATTCCTCTCTCCTTTCTAGGTCATAAACTTGACAAGCAAGAAACTGACATAGTTTGGAAACTCTATATTTTTGCTAACAAGGCATCAAAGTGTAATGTACCACTAAGATTAAAGCATGAACACATACACACATACAGAAAAGATTTTGATCTTATTCTTTGTTTCATACAATGAAATTTTAAATGCGCCTGAAGTCTCCTCTGCTCCCTATTAACAACAAAACTGAACAAGAGGAGACATGAAGAGATGATGGGGTGGAAGGTGATCTCTAACTTCAAAGCTTTCTTCCAGACATCAGAGTTTGGGGCTTTTAGGGAGTGTGGCAAGTTTATTACAAGCTATCCACATGGCTTAGTCTTCCGGCTTCACAGCAGTCGGTGGATAAGATGATTCACTCCGGTCGGACTCCCAGAGTATTAGCACAGAATGGCAGAAACAATTACAGGAAATGGCGCAGGAGAGGCATATTTGTCTTGGATCTTTTTTGCAGCTGTGATTGTGAGTCACATTTACTGAGGGTCTGTTTATTCCACAAGGTTAGACATATGTTGTACTTTAAGAAAAAGGCCTTTCAATACCACAAAGGTACAAAGACTGTCCAATGGCCTCCATCCACGTCTAATGTTCATGATATTAGTTGTATCAGAGTGACTCACTGTGCTTCAAAGGAACCGTCTCAGTTTTTCAGAAGCTTTAAGATTTGGTTGACATCATCGTTCATCACAATGTGGGATTAGCTTCACAAAAAACAAAATCATGGTTTCAATAAAAAGATGATTCATATCAAACAAAAATCTGCCAAAGAAGATGAAATATTGATGCTGCTGTACAAATCTAATCATTGTACACTATAAATCTGGATGAATGAGAAACTGCTGTGAAACCTGAGATGTGTTCAATGATGGACAACCAATACAGTTCACATCTTAAATAGAGCAACAGATAATATATGCAGTATTTTTGCTTTTATTCCTTAATAAAATATGATTAGTTCCAAGATTGTATCTTTCTTTCCATTTGTTGCATTTTACAAACCTGCAGACTTTGCTAAAATGTGAACATTTTGGCTCAAAAAGATTCATACTTCTCTGGTAACAACCACAAACTTCACTAAATGTTCTTGTCCTTTTTCATAATAGACCAACAGAAAGTAGCGCAAAAAATTATGTTAAGGATGTCTTTTTACAAGTAAAGATATGAAAAGTATGATGTATATTTGTATTCAGTACACCTTAGTCTAAATGAAGTCCAATAAAATATTTTCCTGTCAGCAGATTCTCCCACCTGAACTGTGCTTTGTGCTGTCTGCTGTATTCCTTTGTAATCAAAGGGATGTTTGTTTGCTAATATTTTCTTAAAAACCTATGAAGCCTTAACAGAACCCTGAGAGTAAATTGCAATTGCTCACTTGTTTTTGTTTTCTGTCTACTGATTGCCTTTGGTTGCACTGGATTATGTAGGTGTTACTGAATCCAAATGCTCTCAACACTGTTCACGACTCTTTGTAATGGTTTGTCACATAAAATAATCTAAATACATTAAGGTTTGCTGTTTTAATTGACAAAGTGTGAAAAAGTTTTTTAAATATTTTTGCAGGGCATCATGAAACCTGCAGTTTGAAGTAGTGACTGATAAGGTTGAAGTTCTGTAAATAATTAGAGTAGGCTGGATGAATGATGGTAAATAAACACAACAGCAATAGAGGCTTTGATCTATCTCATCAAACTGACCCTGAGGTTCAAGCTGTGCTAAAATCTTATTGAAACAGGAATAAGCTTGTAGATCTCCGTCCAGTAGGGTGCAAGTCCATTGTCAAAATAAGGTGAGATCTTTTCATGTAATCCATGCAACATTCATTAACTGTTCACAGTTAAATCCATACAAATTACAATAAATATCCTTTTGTGTAATCCATGCAATAATTATTCAAATACACAGTTGAAGCAGTAGAGAGTGAAACAAGCATGTTCTCATATTTTAGAACTGAGAGACTGGAGAGGTCTGTGTACCGTCACATATTAACTGTCTTATCTTTTGCAGAAGTATAACCGAAGAACTGTAACCAAAAGAATAATGTATGATGATTTTCCATTTTCGCAGTCAAATGCAACAAAACAAGATTGTAAAATGAGTCTAAAATGCTTCATTTAAAGTGACACTAATTCAGCACAAGAAACTGGTTTGATGACATTTTTCATTTATTTTCTGCATATTTTTGTTACTTGGGGGCCAGAGAAATATAACTAAAGAACCTTTGCTGCCGACTGACAGTACGCCAAAAATCATGTTAGATACTGTGTATTTTGGCACCAAATGCCTTTTTAATCACTGTCTGTGAGTTCAGTTTCTTCAATCACACAAGGTAGAGAGAAGTCAGGATCAATAGGCCATTTAGTGCAGTTGTAATGCTTCACAGCAGCACAAGTCCAACTTCACTTACAGTGATTTGTGTTCTTGGTTTGAGTAAAATAATAATTTTGAGGTGAATTATTGCGTTAGGTTCTTGTTGACTCAATGTTAATAAGTCATTCTGAGCAGTCTATCGAGAGGACAGTGGGTGATTGCATATACCATAGCTAAATTCATTAAATTTAATTACACAGGGAGTAATGTGGCTAAAAGCTGACTGTTTAACATTAGCAACAAATCAGAGTACCACACAATTTAAAGCCAGTTTGTCTAAAACTTTGATAACCTTGAATAAAACTTGGAGATTTACCAAAAGATGACGGATATCTTCAGTTGACTAAAGCAATGCTTAATTTAAAACGGCATAAACTCTATAATTCTTGAGGCATGTCATGGATATATTTCTCTATGAGATTAAATACAGTTTATTGATCAGCAGCAATGGAAAGAACAAAAAGAGGCAAAAAGAAAGAGAAAGATCTCACACGATACTTCCTGATGGTCTATGAAAGGAAAGTTTAAGACATAACTGTACCAGTCATGTCGTAAAACAGCCAAATTCCCAATTAACAGAAGCAGAACAAAATCAGTTACAAAGGCAGAAATTAAAGTTTTACAGTAAATCAGTACTTTCATTTTAGTAAATAATGTTTGGAGAAAAAATATAATATAGAAAAATATGGTATGATGGACTGAGTAATTAATGTCAGGAATAAATTCTGCATTTGGAAATGTGACAGTGTGTAAAAACACATGGACAGTAAAAATGATCTATTTTATTGTTTGTTTTCTCTGCTCATAATAAGATTTCAGTTTCTTAGCTGGACTGACAGGCCTTGGAGTCCATATCTTATTATTGATTAATGTCTTAAACACCTGAGGCAAAAATCATCAGAATTTCAGAGTCGTTTCTCAATTCCTTGCTTAAACAAAAGCCAGAGAACATTCATTGATTTATCCCTGAGAGACTCTGTCTAGTAAAATAAGGAACATTTATTGTTTTACCCAAGGTCCTGCTTGGTTTTCTGAGTTCAGGGCCTCCCACTGGTGGAATATTTCATATTTTTTTCATGACTCGGTGATGTCTTTATCCCTGCATCTGGCCTTTAGAGGAATGTCAAAACCACAAAATATATTTCTCATACGGCGTGACACTTTGGCCCAGATCTTGAAAGGTCCCAAGTAAGGGATCCCAATTGCTTGCACAAAAAAAATTTGCACCTGCAGTGAGATTGCACATGCAATAACAGCTGCCAAAGAGGTGCAGGACCCCCCTATTTAAATGAGAAAATTGCGTGTGCTACTGGCTGGCTGCTATTGGCTCCAGCGGAACAAAAGGAGAAGCAAACAAAAGCTGTGGCGCTTGAAACATGACTCTTCCAGTTTGCCTCTTGTTCACTAGTGAGGGGAGAATGAATCAGGAGATCGACGGATGGATAGGTGCAGCTGCCACAGTAATGGGGACGCTGTGCAAGTCCGTTGTGGTGAAGAGAAAGCTGAGTCATATTGATCGTTCAAGGTTCTTACCCTCACCTATGGGCATGAACCAGGCAGTCCCTTAGAGATAGGGTGAGAAACTCTGCCACCCTAGAGAGGCTTGGAGTAGAGCCGCTGCTCCTCCACATGGAGAGGAGTCAGTTGAGGTGGCTCAGGCACCTGTATCGGATGCCTCCTGGACGTGTGTTCAGGCATGTCACCAGCCAGCCTGAAGCACTGCGCTGATCAGCTGTCTCCAGTCTTCACAGATATTTTTAACACCTCACTGGAGACATGTCATGTGCCAGCCTGCTTCAAGTCCTCCACCATCGTCCCTGTTCCCAAGAAGCCAAGGACCACAGGGCTTAATGACTTCAGACCTGTCACCCTGACCTCTGTGGTGATGAAGTCCTTTGAGCGCCTTGTGCTCTCACACCTAAAAGACATCACCGACCCCCTCCTGGACCCCCTGCAGTTTGCCTACAGAGCCAACAGGTCTGTAGATGATGCAGTCAACCTAGCCCTTCACTTCATCCTCCGGCACCTGGACTTCACAGGAACCTACGCCAGGATCCTGTTTGTGGATTTCAGCTCTGCCTTCAACACCATCGTCCCAGTTCTGCTCCAGGAGAAGCTCTCCCAGCTGAGTGTGCCCGACTCCACCTGCAGGTGGATCACTGACTTCCTGTCTGACAGGAAGCAGCGCGTGAGGCTGGGGAAGCACGTCTCTGACTCCCTGACCATCAGCACCGGTTCCCCCCAAGGCTGTGTTCTCTCTCCTCTGCTCTTCTCCCTGTACACCAACAGCTGCACCTCCAGTCACCAGTCTGTCAAGCTTCTGAAGTTTGCGGATGACACCACCCTGATCGGACTCATCTCTGATGGTGACGAGTCCGCGTACAGATGGGAGGTGGACCATCTGTTGGACTGGTGCAGCCAGAACAACCTTGAGCTCAATGCTCTAAAGACAGTGGAGATGGTTGTGGACTTCAGGCAGAACCCAGCCCCACCTGCCCCCATCACCCTCTGTGACTCCACAATTGACACTGTGGAATCTTTCCGCTTCCTGGGAACCATCATCTCCCAGGATCTCAAGTGGGAGCCAAACATCAGCTCCCTCATCAAGAAAGCCCAGCAGAGGATGTTCTTCCTGCGGCGGCAGCTGAAGAAATTCAGCCTGCCAAAGACTATGATGGTGCACTTCTACACAGCCATCATTGAGTCCATCCTCACCTCCTCCATCACCATCTGGTACGCCGCTGCTACAGCCAAGGATAAGGGCAGGCTGCAGCGTGTCATTCGGTCTGCTGAGAAGGTGATTGGCTGCAGTCTACTGTCGCTCCAGGAACTGTACACCTCCAGGACCCTGAAGCGGGCAGGGAAGATTCTGGCTGATCCCTCCCACCCCGGTCACAGACTCTTTGAGACTCTCCCCTCTGGCAAGAGGCTGCGGTCCATCCGGACCAAAACCTCACGCTTTTTTCCCATCTGCCACCAGCCTTGTTAATATTGTTAATAAAGCCCGGAAACCACACTGACACTCCCCCCCCATTCGCCCTGGCTCTTGGTATATGGGCTATGTTAATTTTAGTAGCTCAGCACAAGCCCCAAGGGCGCTGTTTTAACAGACTTGACTAAGGCAACCTATAAAAACCTCCTAAAATATCTTAGAACCAGGCAACAAGACTTTTTACCACCAATTAAAAACCAAAAATACGGTGACTCAAATAATTGAATGTCTACGATTTAACTAGAATTTTATATGCTTTCTTTAATTAGTAATGCTTTTGCAGGGGTCAGTAACAGCTTAAATTCAGCAACACAAAATAATTCCAATAAGAGAAATGAATCAATCAACTCAACCTGTCTTTCCCTGATGCTGAAACTAGTGGGTTTGAAGAGGCTTTGAAGACGGAGGCTCATCCATGCACCTGATGGAGATGTTTCTTCTGGTAACATCGAGCGGTTTCTTGAAGGGAATACGAATTAATCTTCAGTATTCTTCCTCTAAGTGGACAAGCACTGATGCTCCAGGTTTCGTTGGTCAAACAGGAACTTTGTTGTCATATGTCTCTGAAGACAGTAGCTTCCAAAGGCTGAAGAGTTGAAGGAAACCCGGAGACATAAATGAGGTTGATTCAGGACTTCCAGAAGCCTGAAACTTAGAGCAATCAGCTGTTCACCGATCAAGTTCACTTCTGTTGTCTGGATAAAAAGGCTTTAGATGAAATCAGATTCTTAATTTTGAGGCACAGTCCTTCTAGGGCACACGGGTTGATCCTCTTCTTTAATGCAGTCGATCAGCTGGGCTGTGTCTCTGTTCCTTTGATTGATCTATAGCGTCTTTTCTCCATCCGATCTTGTCTGCTGGTCTTCTGCGAGGAAACAACCGCAGTTCCCTTTTTTAGCATTGCTTTTATAGTGCAGATGCTCTCACTAGTCAGCCCTTTGTCAGTCTTCTCAGTTATTGAGCAACATACTTTTGCCCTGTACGTTATTGCTCAATAGTTAGTCATGGTCATCGTGACTTTCTGGTGCAGTTTTTTGGCCTTGAAGATGCCAGTAATAGCCACACAGCTGGCTGTAGTCTCATCCACCCTTCCTTGCGTTGGTCTTCAAAAGATTCGCTGTCAGCCTCCAGCTGGCTCTCGTCACTCCTAGTCATCCTGCAGTTCTCTCCCTAATCCGCTCAGTCTTAAACTTTACACAGTATTACACATTCCATTCTCAGCTTTCCTCATTTACTTTAAAACACAGTTACAAAACCATCACTTCATTCCTTTTATTCATACATCACAACTGATCAACATTATATCTCTTTCATATATAGCTGATTGAGAATTTTAAACCTTAATGGGTTTTTTTTTTGGGTTTTTTGTTTACTTTAATTATCAGTTCTTAACCATATTTCAATCATACGTCCTTTAACTTGATAATCAAGGATTACACATTTCATTTAATACTTGTAGAAAATGGAAAATCATTATACATCATTTCCTTGGTTACACTTCAAAAGATAAGACTGTTAATATGTGGCTCCACACAGGCCTCTCCAGTCTCTCAGTCCCAGAAAATGAGAATATGCTTGTTTCACTCTCTACTGCTTCAACTGTGTATTTTAATAATTGTTCCATGGATTACACATAAGGATATTTATTGTAATTTTTATAGATTTAACTGTGAGCAGTTAACAAATGTTGCATGGATTACATGGAAAGATCTCACCTTATTTTGACAACGTACATAAAAATAAATTATTTTCAAATGATTTCACTGAATTCATTTTGTTTGTTTTGCCAATATTTTAACGATATACGTGTTTGATTATTTAAATAGTTTTTTGGTGACACAAAATCATTTTCACTGTATAAACCAACCCCTGGAATATGTTCACATTTAAACATCATAATCAAACCGATCCAACTCTGATTGCTCTGCAATGACACAATGTTACTATCAATAATGTATTTTGTTTTGTTTCATGGCAAGATTAAAGCATACAGTCTTTCTCACCACATGGGGATTTTTCATCTGCTAAAAAGCTTTTTTAGCATCCAGTTTGCAAAGGAAGAATTCAATCCGTCCTATAATGACTTTCTTTCTTTCTTATTAATTATATTATTAACATCAGAGCACAGTGGGTCTTTTTGAAGTGCAGTTACATTTACACAAGATGTGTGTGGGGCAGCTATGGCCCAAGTGGAAGGAGTTTGTCCTTCAACTAGTGGGGTGCTGGTTCAAACCCCCGCTCTGTCCATATCAGTTGCTGTGTCCTTGAGCAAGACACTTCACCCAACTTGCCTGCAGTGTGCCCTAGGGTGTGAATGTGCGCATGAATGGGTGAATGACTGATTGTAATGTAAAGCGCTTTGGGGTCTCTGAGGACTTGATAAAATGCTATACAAATTCAGGCCATTTAGCATTTTCTAGCGGATGATCAGGTTTGTGTGCGTTCAGCAGCAGATGATCTAACTGACAGTGATGGTGCGCTGGAATGATCCAGACAAAAGTGTTGCATACAGTTTTATCATAGGAGATATGTCATGGCTTCTGTTTGTGATTGGCTCTGAATTCGACCTTAAATAATCCTACATAGAACCCAATGTTCTCATCTATTTTTATGATTTTTATTCTGAAACTCCAAATCTATTGACAGATATACAGAAGATTCTCTCTCTCCATCATCTGTCATTCTATCTATGCCTCCTTATGGTTACAGTGACAGCAGACATTTTTGCACCCCAGTTTGCACCTGCATTTCAAACGTGCTAAATATAGACAGAAAAACTGCACCCGCAATCCATTTTAGGTTTGATAAATCGCATTGCAGGTGATAAGGAATTATACTTGCTTAACACCCTCCCATAAATGTGTACATTTGGGTCATTATCACATGTTTTGCATATTCATGAAAGCAAGGATGCTAAAAGGTTTGGACAAGCTGTTGCGCTGATTTTAAACACTCAATCCGATTAGCACCTCATTTGTAGATCAGCTTTGAGGACGCAAAAAGGTTTGTATGTGCAAAACTCCACGCAAACCTTTTGAAAACCAGGCCCTTAGTGTCATGTACCTGATAAATCTTCTTTAAACCCCGGAATTTAAGTGAATAAGTAATCTAAATAAAAACAAAATCTTTTGAATAAGACCCCAAACAACAGACATTTAAACTTAAAAAATCAACAACAGAAATAATATTCAGGCTCATCATATCAGCTTTACTTTGTTTTCAACATTTAACTGAGCTTTAATGAGACACTTGCGATTGCTTGTCCTCGGTAAGCTTAAATAGATCGGCAGAGTGGAAACAGCTGTTACTTTTCTCGCTCTCCTGGTAGCGGAACGTCGTCCAGGTTGAACAGCAATGACACCCCTGCTCTAGTCTTTCCCACCTGTAGTTGTTTTATTGTGCCTTTTTGCTCTTTTGGTTGAAAATAGCTTGATGTGTTGTTCACCTGGGTTCAAATAAAGCATCACACTGATGATATTTACCCCTCATTTTGGAAATAAAATATTAAATGTTTCCACGTACCCCCTGCAATGTGCTCAAGTACCACTAGGGGTAAGAGTACCCCTGGTTGAGAATCACTGCCTTAGGGACCAGTGGGCTGCCATTGTCTGCCGCCCAGGGAGCATTCAGGGGTTAGGGTTTTGCTCAGGGACCCAGAGTGGCAGGCTGTGGAATTCGAACCAGGGTACTTGTGGCCTCTCCAGGATGCAAATGCTCTGCTCTCCAACCACTAGGCCACCGCTCCCTCATAAACAAACTAAGGAGAATTGAGTTCCACACGGTTATCAACGGTTAGCCTCCCTTCATTGGCTCCCTGTTAAATCCAGAATAGAATTTAAAATTATCCTCCTCACATATAAAGCCCTTAATGATTTAGCTCCATCATACATCAGAGATCTGATTGTTCCATATGTTCCTAACAGAGCACTTCATTCTCAGACTGCAGGTTTACTGGTGGTTCCTAGAGTCTCTAGAGGTAGAATGGGAGGCAGATCCTTTAGTTATCAGGCTCCTCTCCTGTGGAACCAGCTCCCAGTTTTAGTCCGTGAGGCAGACACCCTGTCTACTTTTAAGGCTAGGCTTAAAACTTTCCTTTTTTGATAAAGCTTATAGTTAGAGTGGCTTAGTTTATCCTGAGCTATCTCTGTAGGTATGCTGCTGTAGGCTTAGGCTGCTGGAGGACATAATGACCACTTTCACCCTCTTCGCTATATTCTCACACTACTCTCCAATTTTGCAGTATTTGCTGTTATTTCAGTTTTTAACTTTGTTCTCTCTCTTTTCTCTTCCTAGAAGCTGCACCTGGTCTGACTCTGTGTCTACCTGTGACACCTTTCTGGAGGGGGGCATTGTCCGAGTTTCTGCTGGCAACAACTTAATGCTCACCTTCTACAGATGATCCACATGACCCTGTCTTTTAGTGTTTAACCCTTTCTCTCTCCTAGACATGGCAATTGACTGAGCTTTTACTGTAACTAACTCTATGTGCTCTCTTTCAGACTCTAACCTTGAAAACTGGCTCAGAGTTTATCTGTTCATTCTTTCTAGGTGAAACCACTAAAGGAGCTACATCCATTAACATTTACTTTTCCTTCCCATAGAAAGGACTCCTGAATCAGTGCTTCTTTGTTCTTTTTTTTTTTTTTTTTCTCTTGCTCTCGGTGGAAGACACAAGCATTTTCTCTCCCTCCCTGCTGATCCCTGCTTTGGCTTTTGTCTGTACTTTTCTCAGAGCCTCGCTTTGCATATCCTCCAAACTTGTAAATTATGGATTTGGTCAGCTGGACTCTCAACGTAATTGGTCAAAAAAAAAATTTTCCTACAAGAAGACAGGGTAAAGGAGACCCTCTTGTCCAGATGGGACGTTCTTCTCTGGAAACACAATGGATTCTTGGCAGCAGTGGAAGATTGTGTGCCTGACTACAATGTCGGTTGCGGACGTAGAAGATGTGTACATATTTAGACTTTTGATAACAGGATTTCTGCTTTTTGGAGTTGGTGGTTACCTGGCTTATTGAGTGATTTGCAAAATGTGGGTGGCTGTTCAAAGCATTCAAAAGCTGTTGGATGTTGGATGGAGTCTGCAGAGCGATCAACACTCAGACTGAAATGTCAAGAGAACAGAATCGCAAGCTGGACACAATTCTTGAACAGAATCGCAGCCTGGAAGCGGTTGGACTCAGAGGTTAAAGGATATAATCTTGGAGAAGTTGTACGCTACAGATCTGCTCCAGTTTTTCTCTGTTCTTTGTGACTGTATTGTAACTGTATGTACAGCGCTTTGAGACAACATTGGTACTGGAGTTGACGTGGATGTTCTGACTGCCTCTCTGATCTTTTGGGTTTTTTCAGTAAAGAAGTTAACAAATTCATTGCAGGTCCTGGTAGAGTGGAGTTCAGATGCTACAGTTACAGGAGGGTTTCTTAACTTGTCGACTGTGGCAAATAATGCACCAGCATTGTTAATGTTTTGCTGATGATCTCAAAAAAGAAAGATTCCTTTGCATTTTTCAGTTGTAGATTATATCTGTATAGTCTCTCTTTATAGATAATATAGTGAACCTGGAGTCCAGTCTTTCTCCACCTGCGTTCAGCTTTTCGACACTCCTTTCTTTCACTTCTGACTGGTGGAGCACTTCTCCAAGGAGACATTTTCTTCCCAGAAATGACTTTCACTTTAAGTGGAGCAATTGAATCAATTATGTCCGAGATTTTAGAATGAAAGTTGTCTACCAGCTCATCTACAGTGTTACAGGGCAAAGTGGAGGTAGAAGAGTAAATCTGGTTAAAGGTTTCAGCAGCACCGTCCTTAAAGATACGTTTTCTTATCATGTCTCTTTGGAGTGTCACATAGATCTATTGTACTTCTGTCTTCAGGATTGTCCATGTGAATGTTGAAGTCTCCCACAATAATTAAACAGTCATAATCAACACATATCACAGATAAAAGCTCATTAAAATCACTGAAAACGTTTGTTTTGGACTTAGGAGGCCTGTAAATATTCAAGAACATTGTTCGGACAGGGCTCTTTACCTGGAGAGCCAAATATTCAAAAGAATCAAATTTGCCCAGAAATACTTTTTTACCCTCTAATAAATCTTTAAACAAAGTGGCCCCCCCCCTCCACCTTTTCTTTGCTGTCTGCTCTCACAAAAAAAACTGTAGTTTGGAGGCGTCGCCTCTATCAGAATGGGAGCTTCATTAAATTCATGTAACAATGTTTCTGTTAAAAACAGAACATCAAGATCGTGGTCAGTAATGAAGTCATTGATTAAAAATGATTTTCCTGACAGAGATCTAATGTTCAGTAAAGCCAGTTTATATGACTTAGTTGCTGATATTAACTCTGTGTCTGGTTGTACCTGACAGTTTATGGCTTTTGTTGATTGTTTATTACTGTCTCTTATCCTTTTGACTTTGTTCTTTCTTTCACGTATAAACACAGAGATTTTACAACTATCTCTTATTAAGGGCCCAAGCTCTTCCTGGAGATGCTCATTTCTGATAGAGTTACCACTGGGGCCCAGACTGTATCACAGAGAAGTGATCTGAAGGTCCTGATTAGGAGAAGATAGATTAGGAGGTGGTGGAGGTCTACGGCATTTGGAAGATGTTGGTTTAGTAGCAGGGCCTCGGCCACGGGGGGTGTTGAATGGAAAAGATGTCAGGACCATTTGGGTCCAGATTTTAAGAGCTCCTTTCATGTTATCAGAATCCAGTAAAGCAAAAAGCGGGCTCAGTGGGGAGATGGGAGAGTTCTGTGCGGTCTGGGTCGGGGTCTGGGGGGAGAGGGGTATAACGGTGGGGTTCACTTCTCTTGTGGATTTCGACTGGGGAGACCTTTTGTGATGACCTCTCTTTCTCAGCCAACTGGCTGGTTGTTTCTGCTGGAGCTGTTGGAGGCAGCGTTATCATTGTTGTTGATACTCCATGTTCTCTGCTGAAGGTCGAAGCTGCTGGCAGATTATTTACTGAATAGAAGAGATTAGATGTGAGACGTCTGGCTCCTGGCTTGTTCAAACAGAAACCATCTTGCTTGAAGAGTTGTCTTTTTTCCCAAAAAATATTAAAGTTGTCGATGAAGTCCACAGTTATAGTAGCACATGTTTTTTTCAACCACTTATTAATCATCAGAAGTCTGGAAAAAACCTCATCTCCACAGAAAATCGGCGCAAAGGGTCCGCTGAGAAACACCTTGATATTGAGACTTCCAATAATATTCAGAAGACGAGTGAAATCGTCCTTCAGTCCTTCTGATTTTTTCTTAGCCACGTCATCCATGGCTACACAGTATATAATAAGGTTTTCTAGAGATGGGCGCTTTTCTGTGATTGCAAGAATATTCTCTGAGATATCAGAGACCATGTTACTGGTACCAATCATAACTTCTGTGTTTTTCTTGTTGCAGAAGTTTTTAATCCCATCCACAGCTGTGTTGCCCACTATTAGGGTTCTTGGTCTGGTGGGGTGCTTTTTCTCTGGCAGCTTAGGAGAAGACTGTTTAGAATGAAGGTTGTTCTCAAACCTTTTATTGTTCTCAGAAGATGGATCATTTTCCTGGTTTTCATTCTGTATTGGAGCAAATCTGTTTTGGAGGAGAACTCCATTATTTCCAGCTGTCTCACTCATATCAGTTGTTGTGACAGCAGCTCGCTGTCGAAGTCTCCTTTTCCCAGGGGAAATGGGGGCATTTCTTAGTTCCAGTGCCTTAAGAGATGCTTAGAAATGCCTTTGTAATCCTTATAAATATCAGATAGATTGGTGGATGTCAGTGACGTCCTTTCCTTCATCTAGTCTTACATGTCTAAGTAATTTCTGATTGCGCAGGTCTGGGCGCATTCAGGGCTGGGTGTTGCTATTGAGAATGAACCAAAACAATGTGGTTTATCAAAGTTGTTTCATGGTTTAACAAGTTGGAATTTACTTTTTGCCATAAGGCCAGGTTGGTTTAGCTAGCTTTTTCTACATATCATATCATTATTGTTATCCTTTTCTGATTTTATAATTTGCTTGATGATCATAAACATTTAAGTGAGACAAAAGGCAAATACTCTTTTCTCAGCACTGTGTAATCATTGTGTGGAGGTTTTATTTTGATTTTGTCACACTGAAAATAGCTGTCACATAAGTTTTATCAGGGATTTTGTTTATAAAAATTCCGTTTACTGTCATAACGGGGTTGTATTTTTTCTTTTGAGACAGTTACATGATATCTTTTGAGTAGATGTTTTAGGTTTGTCTCCTGACCCGCAGCAATGCTGTATGATGCATTTTTATTGTGCACTGCGACAGCTAACGAAGATAATTGTTATGGTTCATCGGGTGAATCTGTCTTTGAGACAACCAGCTTTTTCAGCTCCTTTTCCCACTCCTAACTCAACAAACATGCAAACATGTTTTCACATTCTTTTAAGTGATCCAGTGATACTTAGCTATCAAGAATATGTTTGTATGTAATAAAGAACATATAATCAGGATCCATTTTGCCGTGACAACAGCATGTGCATACTTTGAGAGTGACAGGGTTCTGTGAATACTACTGAAATCCTCAAGCTGTTTGGTATTGGTTTTGCATTGAGTTCTTTAAAATGTGTTAGGGAACCACCAGTAAAAGGTATGCATATTAACCTAGGTCAGCAATTGTCCATGTATTTATGACTAGCAAGCGAAGCTGCAGGGAAAGTGCCAGTGTGATAGTTGGAGACTTATTCATCATCTGCCCATTTTGGCACCAACTTCTTGCAGAGGACAGCTGGGAAGTCATTAGCAAACAAGCACTTTGCTCAAAACACAGTAGGACCTTTCTAACCCAGCGTGGGAGAAGATGCAACAGTTTAAAGTCACAATCAGGTTCAAGGGATACCTTTTAACAACCACTGATCAGCTTTTTCTGCATTCAAAAGGTTAGTCTGTCAATCATAAAAAGGGAATTTTATAATACCGCCTCATTTCTGAGCTAATATTTTATTCTTAAGTATTATGTGTTAATTAGCTGTAAGGAGACAATTGTCATAATTAACAAAAACAAAGGCTTGAAAACATCAGTCTGTGTGGAATGAATCAGTATTATGGGTTTCACTTTGTGAATTAGGTTTCTGAAATAAAAGAACATTTCAATAATATTTTAAATTATTGAATGAGTCTGTAGGTGGGGAATCGGCAAGTGGCAAGAATTTTTTTAATGAAAATCCTATTGAACTATTTAGAGCTGCTGCAACTGATGACAGGTGTTTCTCCAGGAAGAAAGGGTGCTGCAACTGAATCAGAAGGTGTTTCAATAAAGTATTAGATAAATAGTCTGAATACACATCTGTGTTGCATAAGTGTATCTGTATCATTTCTTTTACATTCCTTCCCTACTGGTTCAGGAGGATTGTAGAAGAAGTCTCAAGGGTTTTTTGGGCCTGTGACATGAAGCTACTGGTCCAGATGTTTGCAGAATAGCCCCTAATCCTGGAACAAAGAAATATTAAAAAACAAATTTATTCCAATTAAGTTTTAATCTCGGAAACAACATATATTTGCTCAAAACAAATCAAGCAGACTATGTCCTGTTTGCTTTAGGGTTTAATTCAAGTAACAACTATTTCACACTAGCTGACAACATTGTCTATGACAGGCGCTTTAGTTTTTCCAACCCACAACAAAGGCAGAGAGAGAACGTTGACACCGTGCTCATAGCTATTGGAATTGAGTTGGAACTCAGTAGCAACACAGATATTAGATTGTTTAAAGTAAAAAGAGGAAAGCAGGGCTCTTTCCCATTTCTGCAGCTACAGAGTAGTGTTGCGTTATTGACAAGCTCTGACTGGTAACAGAAAATCTTATCTTGGTTGTCTGCCTGAAACATCTTTGCAATAAGAGATGTCACATAATTCATGGAAATGGGTTTTTCTATACTGCAGCTTTACACATATTTGTAGCTACGTTAGTTAGGTCGTTAAAAAAAGTCTAAAAATAAAATGTTTTTTTAGATCAAACCTAATTATTAAATACAAAAGTAAGAACTGAGATTTTCTTTATTTTATTACAGCCTCAGCTTTACAAGCTAAACTGAAGAGAAAAGCAAAGGAAAACAGAGTGCCAAGTGGTGTGAGAACAGCATGGTGTGGAACACAGGTATAGAGCGGGTAGTTATCAGGGAAGTAGAGGCAAGGATATAGAGCAGATAGTAGCCAGGAGGAACCAGTGGTGAATAATGAAAACCAGAGGTATAAAGAGTTCGGATGGAGAATGGACCAATGAACAGAGGCAGCTGATCAGGAGAAATATGGAGCTGCTGGTGATGAGGGAGAATGCAGGACAACTGAAGGAGGAAGGCAAATTAACACAGATGAGCAGGGAGTCCAGGGAAGTAACAGTAACATCCAACCATGAATTAACCATGAATCTAAACTACAATGAATGAACTAAAATAACAACAACTGAAAAACATAAAACAGGGAAGTGCAGAAAAAATAGACAAGGAAATAAAGCTTAAAACCTAACACAAGAAAATAAGGAAACTAAAACTTCTAACACAGGCAGGTCATGACACAGCGAAGTAGAAGACATGCAGACTGTGAAAGAGAAATGAAACACCATCAGAGGTGGAGACAGGAGAAATAGACAAGGTACATTTATATGTATAGTACATTTCAGCAACAAGACAATTCAGAGTGCTTTTCATGAATAAAACACAAAAGAAAACACATTGCAGTAAAATTATAAAGCCAGGTAAAGAAAAGTTGAATTACAAACTGAAATGAATGTTTCAGTTAATAGTTTAAACCGAACAAGCAAAGGGGACTCTAAACAAACGTTAATTTAAAGAAACTCAGTATTTCAGCATTTTAAAGTGATCTGGAAGTTTGTTTCAGATTAGCGCAGACAGAACGTCTGCATAGCCTATCATAAGATTAAGCTAGCATATTATCTGGTGGAATGACACTAGTGTAGCAATTATGCTGATTTCATAGCAGCAGCAGCTATATAGGGCGACTGTGGCTCAGTAGGAAGAGTAGTTGTCTTGCAATCGGAAGGATGTGGGTTCAATTCCAGCTTCCACCTGCTGTATGTCAATGTGCCCCTGGGCAAGGCACTTAACCTCAAGTTGCCTACCAATCTGTGTATTGGTGTATGAATGTGTGAGTGTGATTGGGTGAATGTGGCTCTAGTGTAAAGTGCTTTGAGTGGTTTGTATGACTGGAAAAGCGCTATATAAGTTCAGTCCATTTATATTTGGGGAAACAGGAGCATCTCAGTATCTCACTGAAAAGTTAAGTTATTTTAGTATTTCACTTCAAAAACTGAAACATTAGAGAATCATTACACAATCATATATTTAAAGTGCTTATGTCTGTTAATTTGGATGAAGATGAAAGCTAATGACAATCAAAATTCTGCTTCTCAGAAAATTTGGCCATTAAGACCAATAAAAATATGATATTCTACACAATACACAAGAAGAATTCTGACTCGATAGCTGTCAAGTAGACAGTTACTGACAACCCGCACAAGGAGGGAGAGACGCAACAGTTGGCAGTTCACAGAGTAGAGCATCCAAACATATCATTGACAACTGAGTGTTAGGAAAACGTTTGGTAGAAAAACGTGAACTTGCAACGTTGATAGCCTTGAGAAGGTTGTATAAAAAGCCCATTCAAATGTTTGATGGACATTCAATGGATGAGGACTGCAGCTAAAGAGCTCCAAGAAAAATCATACACAGACATATTCAGGGAAAGGGTACAACTATCCTATTCCTTGTGTGTGTGTGTCAACCCACACCTAAAATAAAAGCATCAGAAGTGTCATATCTGGACAAAGAATAAAATGGTCTGGACTACTAAACAGTGATCCAAAATCCTCAGTTCATTTAACTATGAAATCAAGGTCCTGAGGAAGCCTGGAAAGGTGTGGAATCCAAGCAGCTTCAGGTCCAGTGTGAAGTTTCCACAGCCAGTAATGTTTTGGGGAGCCATGTTGTATGTTTTTGTGTTTTGTGGAGTCCAAAGTTAGTCCAACTGTCTACCAGGAAATTTTACAGCATTTTATGCTTCCTTTTGTGGACAAGCTTCATGAAGATGCTGATGCCATCTTCTAGGAGGACTTGGCACCTAATCATACTGCCAATAATACCAACATCTGCTTTTATGACCAGGTATCCCTGTGCATGAGATAGTTTACAGGGTATGGTAAAAAGAAAGATGAGAGACACTAGACCCAACAATCCAGATGAGCAGAAGACTATTGCTAAAGCAACCTGAGCCTCCAGAACACCTCAGCAGAGCTGCAGACTGATAACCTCCATGACACGCTACACTGATGCAGTAATTTATGCAAGTACTGAGTGAATATACTGTACAGTACATGGACATACATTTCAGCAGGCCCACATTTCTGTATTTGTGATCCTTTTTATTGGTCTTATGTCATACAGTTTTCTGTAAAACGGGGGTTTAGAATTTCATTTGCTGCAGGTCATATTCTTAAAAAACAAACTTGAAATTGATCACTCTGTGTGTTCTCATTCACTGAAGTGAACGTGCATATTTCATCTGCCTGCCACAGAATTTTCCAAAGTCTAAAACACCTTTGCTGGAAATCAAACATGTATTCTACATTATGAGATGGATGAAGAAGAAATGCCGGAATGTTATTTCTTCAATGCAACGTATCATTAAACTCCACTGACATACAAAGTAAATGTGCAATTTTGTGACAGGAGTATAAAAACATTGTTTGTTAACAAAATGAATCTTCTCCCTAAATCTCGCAACTTTTTTTTTCATATATTAAAAAATATATAAATAATCCAGCATGATTTCTATCCCCCATCAAGCATTACAATAACAAACAGAAGTATGTGAAACATTGTTACATTTTATGATATGAAACTATATGGAATTTAATTTATAATGTTACATATTTTCTACTTTGTTTTAGGAGCTACAGTAACATTCTGATGCAGCGTTAATAATGCCTTAATGTAATATATTGCAGTGTTTCTCAACTTTAAGCCTCAGGGCACACTTTCCTGCATGTTTTAGACCTTTAACTGCCTAATCACACCTGATTCAAATGTTAATCACCCATCACCCTATCACCCAGTGTGTGGAAGCACAGAAACATCTGAAACATCTGAAACTTGTAGGTCATTATGATATTGGTTTCTCCTGTATGACTGTACTTAATTTTGCTATAGATATTACTAATGCATCGCTTGCAAACTGCAATGCTGACTGCATCCACAAATACTGAATGGGTTTTCATCAGTCCTGTGTTAAACAGGTAGTCAGAGATGGCCAACCCCTCCTAACACGGATTTGGCAGTTTTAGAACTAAAACGGAACGGAATTCACCACTGTAGTTGTTCAAAAGAGCCACTAGAGGGAAGCAAAATATTTTTCATTATCAGGTTTTAAAAGTGATGCAAACTCAGATTAGCTGCACCTTTGTTAACTTCTATGTAAAATGGGAATCACTGCAGGCATAACCCAGAACCCTGCTGGTTCTGATTGAAAAATGTCAGAATACACCATAAATCACAGTTTGTTTTATATGGGACTGCTAAGCAGCAGTGCAGTCAGGTTACCCATGCTGACCTTTGTCATCAAAGGTGCCAACAATAGGTGTGCAAGCATTAGAACTGGAGCCCAGAGCAAAATAAGGGGGTGACCTGGTCTGAAGAAAAACATTAGGGTAAAATTTGAGTCCTGCAATCCATGTGGATGTTCCTTTAACATGTTCCACCTACCAAAGAGCTGCTGCAGAACATGTACTGGTCCTTCTCAAAATATTAGCATATTGTGATAAAGTTCATTATTTTCCATAATGTCATGATGAAAATTTAACATTCATATATTTTAGATTCATTGCACACTAACTGAAATATTTCAGGTCTTTTATTGTCTTAATACGGATGATTTTGGCATACAGCTCATGAAAACCCAAAATTCCTATCTCACAAAATTAGCATATCATTAAAAGGGTCTCTAAACGAGCTATGAACCTAATCATCTAAATCAACGAGTTAACTCTAAACACCTGCAAAAGATTCCTGAGGCCTTTAAAACTCCCAGCCTGGTTCATCACTCAAAACCCCAATCATGGGTAAGACTGCCGACCTGACTGCTGTCCAGAAGGCCACTATTGACACCCTCAAGCAAGAGGGTAAGACACAGAAAGACATTTCTGAACGAATAGGCTGTTCCCAGAGTGCTGTATCAAGGCACCTCAGTGGGAAGTCTGTGGGAAGGAAAAAGTGTGGCAGTAAACGCTGCACAACGAAAAGAGGTGACCGGACCCTGAGGAAGATTGTGGAGAAGGGCCGATTCCAGACCTTGGGGGACCTGCGGAAGCAGTGGACTGAGTCTGGAGTAGAAACATCCAGAGCCACCGTGCACAGGCGTGTGCAGGAAATGGGCTACAGGTGCTGCATTCCCCAGACCTGGGCTACAGAGAAGCAGCACTGGACTGTTGCTCAGTGGTCCAAAGTACTTTTTTCGGATGAAAGCAAATTCTGCATGTCATTCAGAAATCAAGGTGCCAGAGTCTGGAGGAAGACTGGGGAGAAGGAAATCCCAAAATGCCAGAAGTCCAGTGTCAAGTACCCACAGTCAGTGATGGTCTGGGGTGCCGTGTCAGCTGCTGGTGTTGGTCCACTGTGTTTTATCAAGGGCAGGGTCAATGCAACTAGCTATCAGGAGATTTTGGAGCACTTCATGCTTCCATCTGCTGAAAAGCTTTATGGAGATGAAGATTTCATTTTTCAGCACGACCTGGCACCTGCTCACAGTGCCAAAACCACTGGTAAATGGTTTACTGACCATGGTATCACTGTGCTCAATTGGCCTGCCAACTCTCCTGACCTGAACCCCATAGAGAATCTGTGGGATATTGTGAAGAGAACGTTGAGAGACTCAAGACCCAACACTCTGGATGAGCTAAAGGCCGCTATCGAAGCATCCTGGGCCTCCATAAGACCTCAGCAGTGCCACAGGCTGATTGCCTCCATGCCACGCCGCAAAGAAGCAGTCATTTCTGCCAAAGGATTCCCGACCAAGTATTGAGTGCATAACTGTACATGATTATTTGAAGGTTGACGTTTTTTGTATTAAAAACACTTTTCTTTTATTGGTCAGATGAAATATGCTAATTTTGTGAGATAGGAATTTTGGGTTTTCATGAGCTGTATGCCAAAATCATCCGCATTAAGACAATAAAAAACCTGAAATATTTCAGTTAGTGTGCAATGAATCTAAAATATATGAATGTTAAATTTTCATCATGACATTATGGAAAATAATGAACTTTATCACAATATGCTAATATTTTGAGAAGGACCTGTACACCCTTTTACTGAAACTTTATTTCCTGATGTCTGTGGACTCTTTCAGTAGGATATGGTCTAAAGTGCACAACAATGCCTTTCAGGTGTTCATTTGCTGTCTGAATTCCCTAGATCACAATCCAGTACATAAGACATGTCCTGGACAAACAAGTTTGGTCCATGAAGGCCCCAACACACAGTTTACAGGTTCAGAATTTCTGAAGAACTAAGATTAATTTATTTCATAATAGTTCTGTTTCCTGTCATATCACCCTGAGATTGTATTCACAGTGGAATAGAAGAAATTTGAAATGGCTAAAAAAATCTAAACACAATGAAAAAATGGGGGGTTTCTCTTCCTAGCTGTTGCACCTCCTGTTGAACTACTTTAAACTTACTGCAATATAACAATTATCTGCTACATGTAAGGAAACTATTACTGGGAATATTTTCTCAGAATCTTGCTGTAAAAAAATCCAAACTAACCCTTTTATAGGTTTTTGTGCCAACATCTTGGTACCAGACGGCATACCAAACGTCAGGACAGCTTTATGTCTTTCTCTTTTTAGTTGTAATTCTGATTTCAACCGCAAGGTGGTGGTGGTATACGGTTCATTCTAATATTCACAAGCTGTTGAATTGAATTATTGATTTTAAATTAAATTTGTTCAAAACATGGGCTCATGATCTTATTTGGTTTGCTTTCTAATAGGCCCTTTTGATTACATTCAGCGCAGTCTTTTTGTGAAGTTTGCGGATCTGTTATTAAATGAAAGTGCTGCATGTATTTGCAGACAATGTTGTTTAAAACATATTTATAAGATAGCTGTCTTATCTACGTGGGTTAAATTTTACAAAAATAAATTAGGAAAGTGACGTTCATCTTTTATTCGGATTATCATTTTATCACTAAGGCCTCTGTGGCTGTAGCGCTGCTTCAGGAGCTGCAAAGAAAAGGGACTTTATCCTGGTTTAAGAGAGAAAAGATGTTGGAAGCTCCAGGGAGAACGGGTTTTAGGCGCTTGGAAGGATTGCACAGCGGTAACTCTGTAATTCTGGAGTGAAATTTGCAGTCACCGCCCTGGTGACTGCAAATTTCAGTGGTGGTGGTGGTGGTGACAGAGTAAAGGGAGAGTAAAGGGAGAAAGGAGAGAGGCAGAAAGGGAGAGGGGAGCAGATACTTGGGAAACGCATCGCAGCAGGACAGACAGTCGAGTCTGAAGGCGCTCAGCCGGCGACGGAGACGGAGCAGGAAGGTAGGACAGCCTGATCATGGCCCGATCATCCCGCTGAGTTGGTGAATTTAGGAAAAGTTAAAGTATGACCGGAAAAGCGCTTTTCATACAGTGTAACATTTACTGTCTGATTAAGCTTTGCGTTATTCCTGACTATTTTTGCTCACTGGTACTTTTATTTATTATGTTGGAGGACCAAAAGCGCCAAAATCCAGGTAATAGATAGGTTGTTAAATGGTTTACATACAGTATGTGATGAATTGACTAAAAATACTAATAAATACTTTACAAAATAAATAAATATGTGTGGATGTGTAATTATGTAAAATAAACCAATATTTAGATGAGTAATTAATTAATTAAAATATGATTGTATTATTCCTAGCAACTAATTATATGACAACATCAGTATTTTGTCAACGTTATTGTATAGTTAATATCTTGGTGTGCAAGATTGCGCAGGAATGTGTGGTGTATAGCATTACCATAGGTATCTTAAGTGTCAGTTCCAATTAATTAAATTGTTGAAGAAATAGTTATATAAATATATTTTTATTAAATGAAAATAAAAATACTTGAATATATGACATGTTAAAGTCAGATACTTTTAAGTATTTTGTACTTTTTGTACTGCATTCCACCATGAGATGATTTAACCCTTTATGAACTACCATAGTACAAGTTCGCCAGAGCATATTTTTACAATTGTACATGCAGTAGAGCCATTTTTAGGAGCATTTCTATTTGCTATACATCAATACAACCCTTACATCCTAAATTTTAATATTTTGTTTATAATAACTCCATATTAACTAAGTAAATTGCTAAAAAAAAAAGTGCAATTAACCACCAGAAAAATTAAAATAGTTTTTTTTTTTGCACATATTTTCCTAAATACCGAAATATCATAGCTGTATCCCTCAAAAATTGCAATGTAAAAAAGTTGCAAAAAACCCTTTCAAAACACAGGAAATTTATTTGGAGTGTGTCCATAACTTCATTTTTGAAATACACTAATTTTAATGAACAGAGACAAAAGCGAACATAAAATGTACATTGTGAACAGTTTGAGAAAAGATAATATGTACATCAATATAAACTATTTACAGAAGTGTAATAAAATCTCTAAGTGTGCCAGATACCTATGAGCACACATATATGTTCATAAAACCATCTTCAAACAATAAAAAGTGCAAAAAACAATGAAAATGAAAGCGAACGTGTGAGCGAAGTTTACCGCGGAAAAACTACAACTTCTGGGGAAAAAAAGACCACCCGGGAAATTACATCACTTCCGGTTGTTGCAGGCATTGGTGTGAAAGAAGACCATGTGATAGTTCATCCACCAATGTCATGTTGAGGTAAAATAATTCTACCAGATATAATAATACAGCCTCAACACCACAGTCCGGATGTCGTGAGAAAGAACAAAGAGCAGGAAATTAAGATTAACATAAGTTTAATTTGATGTATAAGTCAAATTATACATCTCGGAGTAGAGCCGCTGCTCCTCCACATCGAGAGGAGCCAGTTGAGGTGGCTCGGGCATCTATACCGGATGCCTCCTGGACGCCTTCCTCGGGAGGTGTTCCAGGCACGTCCCACCGGGAGGAGGCCCAGGGGACGGCCCAGGACACGCTGGAGGGACTATGTCTCTCGGCTGGCCTGGGAACGCCTTGGGCTCCCCCTGGAGGAGCTGGAGGAGGTGTCTGGAGAGAGGGACGTCTGGGCGTCTCTGCTGAGTCTGCTGCCCCCGCGACCCGGTCCTGGATAAGCGGAAGACGACGAACGAACGAACGAAGATTAATGGACTATGTACAATATAAACAAGTTGATTAAAGATGATTGGAAACCATGACCAAAAAGAGTGATGCAACATTACCATGCAATGTTTATGTTTGAGAACCAAGAATTATCTTAAAGAATCTGGAAGTGAAGTTAAGTTAGTTTTGGAACTAACTTAGAAAATAATCAGCAACATTTAGACAACCCTTCACAATGCAAGATCAGATTAAACATTATTTTAATAAAATAATGTTTTAAATAATGATCTGCTGAATAAAACCAACCTCCTGGATGACTAATTCTCAACGGTGTCTAATTAACTGCCTTTATTTATTAAAATAATATTTGAAGAAATATTATTGAGTATTTTGGAAGAGAGCCAAATCTTTCTGGAGAAATGGGGCTTAATGGTGTTTACTTAGTTATCAACTCTAGCAAATGATGTTCAGGGACTATTATTCACTAGCTTGAAAACTAACAACCTTTCTGTTGACTAGCCTTAATGCTAGCACACGTGTTCTTACCGGCTGGCCGTTGGGCTAACAAAGAAGCTAGCTAAAGTGTTAAGCTAGAAGATAGCTTAGCACCAGAATCAACGCATACCTTTAAAATACCAGGGTTAAAATGCATAAGCACGGACAGCGCGTTATGAGCAATGTTCTGGTTAAAACCACCCTTTAAATAAAGTTTATCTTAGCTTTAAAACATACAAAGAACACGGAACCGGAGCGTTCCGTAGCTAGCCTACTAGCGCTAAAGATCGCCAGGTTCCACAAAACAAACTTCATTGAATGAAAACGTTCAGATTATTTCATCCTAACTGTTAATCTGTTAATCTGCCCAAACCCAACCTCTGTACCTGTTGAGGGAATGTTGTCCAAGGGCGAAGTTTGAAGAAGATATCCGTCGTGAACAAAGAGTTAGCTTCCCGCTAACTTCCTCAGTTTCTCCTGATCAGAAGGTGACCAGCTGTTCGTTACCGTAAACACGGTTGCGGGCCGTAGTCTGTCCTCCAGACTCGGCTTGTAGAAACAGCTTCTCCACCGGGGCTTCTCTCGAACACCGTTTGCTTCTGTGGGGCCTCGAAGAGAAAATGTAAGCAACTCTTACACCTTAATTTCCCCGTTCATGAATGAAAATACCGGATACACAGACAGTATTTCATTCTACTTAACTTTGCATATGATCGGTGATCGGTCCTTGGATCCAGTTGCATTTATGTCTTTTTGCCAGCAAAAGACATTCGCGCGCTGGGACTCTCCTGAACCGTCCTACTCGGAGAACATGTGGAAAGAGAAAGTCTTGTGGAAAGGTGGGGCTTTTATTTGGGTATTGGCGCCACAGGAAGTCCGCAGTTACCCCCTTTCCTGGCTGTGCTGGAAGAAGGTTAATGCACTTTATTTTGAAAAGTTCCAGGAAAGTATGTACCGGAGTTTTAGTGTTGAAACCCATGGCTGTATGGTCCCAACATCCCCCCTTTTTAGTTCCGAAGAATGGGATGAGATCCAGTCTTTGGGGCTAACAATCCGTCCTCAGCCATGTGAAAACAGTCACTGGGTTCCTGTAGCAAGGCAGAGTTCAACAGTTCATTTTGGTTCAGAGGTTAGTGTTTGGACAGGAGTGACGCAGGCTTGGGCAGAGACTAACACTAATAAAATGTTTTAAAGAAAAAAAACAAAACAAAAATAAAAGTCATGTAATAATTTTCACACCATAATAATACTGCTTTTAAACCTTACTTTCTGAAGTTCAAACCATAAGAAAGAAAAAGATTAAAACAGAGTATAGGGTGTTGGAAATTATTTACCGTCTTCATACCTTGTTTGATAGATTTACAGGGTTGATTCTGGACTGCAACGGCTTGCCAGGTCTTTTAGGAACGCTGTTATCTCAGTTATAACACACCTGCAGATCATCTCAAACTCCTCCTTTGTGATGACATCTTTGGAGTGGCTCCACTCTTTACCACCAACCTTACAGTTCGATGTTGCACTGTGAAAAGGTGTTTGTCTTTTAACTGGTGACTTGTCTCTTGGCTGACGCCAGTTATCACCCCCCTGGTTCTGTTGCATCACTTGGGAAGTTACTTTGCGCCTCTTCTTAGGCCTGTTCTGAGTTTGAATGTTTAACACTCTAACTTTGCCTTTTCCTGCTCTGTCTGAACGGACACGTGTTTCCCACACAAGCTGAGCATATCTACGAGTCTCCTGCATAGAGAGATTCTCTGTTATGCAATGCATGGTCACGTCATACTGCACGCTAACGTGGAGATTGTGAAGAAACAACGACTTAAACGTGTGGTCTTCTTCAAGACCTGGAGCACAACATCCCTGAAAATAAGCTGTCTTCAAACGGTGGAAATATTCTCTGGGAGGTTCGAACTGTTTTTGCAAAACTGTCAAAGCATTAATAGTGGCAGCGGCTTCATCTCTGTAAACATAGTACTCTTCTCTAAGAGCCTGGCAGAGAGCTGGATAGCTGTCACTAATTTCTGGTGGAAGAGTCTTTATGAACACATGAACACTCTTAGCTGTTGTTTTCCAAATAAGTCTCAGCTTCTCACGATCAGAAGGAAAACACAAGTCCAGAAGACAATGTTCAACCTCAAACAGGTAAGCATCAATATTTGACTCCTGGCTACCTGGATCAAAAACTTCTATGTCCTTAGCAAAGGATTCAAGCTGTTTGAAACGGACACGATGCTCCCAAGGTGGACCACGTCCATCTGAGAACTCACGTTGGTTAAGTTCATGAAATGGTGGAAGATCATGATAAAACCTCTGGGGAAGGAAACAAGTTTTCTCATGATTTAAATGAGAGCTTTGTAATGAATGGACTCGTGCAAGTGGTGCTGGGTCAGGTTGGATTGAGTCACCTGAAAGCCATGTGCTTCTCTCCTGGTCCGTAGGGGTCGACACAGAGTCAGAAAGGAGAGGGGTGCCGATCAGGCTGGAAGGGTGCTCCTCCCACTAAATTGGGCCACTTGTGCACGCTGAGTCCGGCACTTGGTCATCTTGGTGGTTGTTTCCTGCAATGGGATTTGGCAGGACACCACTGGAGACCATCTGACTTCCAACATTTCTGTTAAGGTCTGTGGAAGTAAGTTGGACACTTTGGCTAAATTTAGGAGGGGGAGACTCTGACCTAGGTGCTGGATGTCTGCTGTCTGAGTCTGCCCCCTGCTGTGGCTGCTGCAGCTGCTATGAGTGAAAATGCAAATTGGGTACCTGAACAGTGGGGGTTTGTTCCTGCTTTTGGGATGAAGATCTATTGAGCTCATCTGCCTTCAGGTCCACTAACTTTGCTTCAGCTTTCTCCATCCTCTCCTCAGCTTTTGAGAGCTCAAGCTTTGCAGCATTCTCTCTTTGAAGAGTCATCTGATGGTCAGCCTGTAACTGAGAATATCTTTTAGCTTCCAGTTGTGATTTTTGCTGATACAACAAGGTAAGCTGACAAAGAACATCTGAAATCAGAATCTCTCTAGTTGGATTTCCAATTAGGTCAAGTAATTCTTGAATCTGTTTATCACATGCAGCAAGGTCAAACTGATTTAAAGTATCCTGCTCATCTGGAGACAAACGGATGAGATCAGCAACCACCACCTTCTGCATCTCCACGTCTGCTGAATTCATAATGGAGTGTGATTCCATCATTCTGGCAGAGAATACAAAACAACAACAAAGTTATGAGGATGTTGCTAAAAGCAACAACATCTAACAAATGTATGTCCAGCTATATATGTATATCTGACTATACATATATTGGAAACATTTGATTGTAAAATGGGTGCACCAGTTGATCATTCAACCTGTGACTTATGATAACACTATGCTGTTATAATTCTACTCCTTTCTCTAAGGATATTTGTGATTTTAGAGTTAATTTTTCACCTTTCTTTGGGAGAACTAGTGATTAGACACTATTCTTAACCTTTAAGGGAATTTTGTTTAAAATGCAAAGGGAAAAGAAAATTACTACACCTCCTAAGTGTAATAATTGCAATTTGACTTTTGATTCACCCCCCTTTATGGCAGGGTGATTAGTTTAAATTTGGGATTTAATCTGGCAAAAATCCTGTTCTTTCAAACCATAAAACAAACTACAAAGTTCCTGAATAGGTACATGCATCAAAATTAGGTCAGATATTGAGATTAACTGCAGAGTTAATTCGGTTTCAAATTGTGGTCTTATACAAAACACAGCCTCTGGATACAGATGTGCAGCAACTGTCTGGACAGCAAGGTTAACTGAAGTTAAACCAAGTCTCAAGTTATTGTTTGCACAGAAGAAACCAGACTGAGTCAGACATCTAAAATTTTGCTTATGTAGCAGAGTTGATTGTTACTAGCACGGAGATATTGGAGTTATTAATTTTGACGAACGTCTAAAATTGTGAACTCCTGGAGTTGTCACGAGTTATAATGTTCTCTTAAATATAATCAGTGACATCTGATGTTAGAACTCCGATGTTTTGAGTCCTATTGTGACCAGTGACAGCTGGTTTTAAGCTAATCACTTGCTACCTCAATAATGTGCAGTTGTGGTTTTATTCATTCACATTTATGTACAGTGCAAGCTGTTCATGATAATGCCCACCCAGGGACGCCACTATATTGGAAATATGAATCTGAGAATATTATTTAATATTAATATTTTAATTTTAATATTTTACCAAATAATATTCCGGTATGTTAAGGATTGTCCTGTGAATACCAGCCCCATTAAGGCGATGGTATTAGGACAGAATAGAAAGGTGTGAGACGAGCTCTGGCATTATTGAACAGCATAAACTCTGCACACATATGGAATGAATTCACACAATTTCTTAAAATACAAGAATTTATTAACAAAAATAAGTCAGCTCAAAGTCAAACATATTTCAATCAACAAACTCTTTACTATGCTAAAACAATCCAACTAAACTACCAAGCAGAATTAAAGAATAGTGAAGACTAATGGCCTATGTACAATATAAACAAGTTGATTAAAGATGATTAGAAATCATGACCAAAAAGAGTGATGCAACATTACCATGCAATGTTTATGTTTGAGAACCAAGGATTATCTTGAAGAATCTGGAAGTGAAGTTAAGTTCGTTTTGGAACTAACTTAGAAAGTAATCAGCAACATTTAGATAACCCTTCACAATGCAAGATCAGATTAAATATTATTTTAATAAAATAATGTTTTAAATAATGATCTGCTGAATAAAACCAACCTCCTGGATGACTAATTCTCAACAGTGTCTAATTAACTGCCTTTATTTATTAAAATAATATTTGGAAAAAATATTATTGAGTATTTTGGAAAAGAGCCAAATCTTTCTGGAGAAATGGGGCTTAATGGTGTTTACTTAGTTATCAACTCTAGCAAATGATGTTCAGGGACTATTATTCACTAGCTTGAAAACTAACAACCTTTCTGTTGACTAGCCTTAATGCTAGCACACGTGTTCTTACCGGCTGGCCGTTGGGCTAACAAAGAAGCTAGCTAAAGTGTTAAGCTAGAAGATTGCTTAGCACCAGAATCAACGCATACCTTTAAAATACCAGGGTTAAAATGCATAAGCGCGGACAGCGCGTTATGAGCAATGTTCTGGTTAAAACCACCCTTTAAATAAAGTTTATCTTAGCTTTAAAACATACAAAGAACACGGAACTGGAGCGTGCCGTAGCTAGCCTACTAGCGCTAAAGATCGCCAGGTTCCACAAAACAAACTTCATAGAATGAAAACGTTCAGATTATTTCATCCTAACTGTTAATCTGTTAATCTGCCCAAACCCAACCTCTGTACCTGTTGAGGGAATGTTGTCCAAGGGCGAAGTTTGAAGAAGATATCCGTCGTGAACAAAGAGTTAGCTTCCCGCTAATTTCCTCAGTTTCTCCCGATCAGAAGGTGACCAGCTGTTCGTTACCGTAAACACGGTTGCGGGCCGTAGTCTTTCCTCCAGACTCGGCTTGTAGAAACAGCTTCTCCACCGGGGCTTCTCTCGAACACCGTTTGCTTCTGTGGGGCCTCGATGAGAAAATGTAAGCAACTCTTACACCTTAATTTCCCCGTTCATGAATGAAAATACCGGATACACAGACAGTATTTCATTCTACTTAACTTTGCATATGATCGGTGATCGGTCCTTGGATCCAGTTGAATTTATGTCTTTTTGCCAGCAAAAGACATTCGCGCGCTGGGACTCTCCTGAACCGTCCTCCTCGGAGGCCGTGTGGAAAGAGAAAGTCTTGTGGAAAGGTGGGACTTTTATTTGGGTATTGGCGCCACAGGACGTCCGCAGTTACCCCCTTTCCTGGCTGTGCTGGAAGAAGGTTAATGCACTTTATTTTGAAAAGTTCCAGGAAAGTATCTACCGGAGTTTTAGTGTTGAAACCCATGGCTGTATGGTCCCAACAGGCAACTGTTTTAAATGTCTATTACTTCCCTCCTAGGAAAGATACTGTAAAGTGAATGTTTGTGTTGTTTTTTTGTTGGGGGGGTGTTGATACGGCCAAGCCCAACAGGCGTAGGGTGAGTGGTTTTTGTAAAACTTTCTGTTGAACATCATGTTTGACAGTCTAATTGTCAGCCCTAATTACAAGAAATGTGGTTCGTTGTTTTGGTTTTAAAATAAATATGGAGAATGCAAGTTTGACTCATGGATCATTAAAGATGCGTCACAGAACAAAACCAACTCAGCCGGCAGCGACTTTATTTGTGGAACGAAGTGGCTACAGATACACTTCATGTGTTTTGGAAATGCCCTTATAACACGAGCATGAGTACGACGAGTAGTGATTTCAGCCCTTTGCTTTTTTGTACTTTTGCAGTTTTCATTTTTGATGGGTACAAAATCCAGCCGTTTACCTTAGGACTCTTTGTGATGAACCCGTGGTATTTTGTACCCACCAGGGACGACGTTTGGTACCTGCTTTGACAACTGACAACTTAAAGTACTTTTCTAGACTCCACTGTAAGGAAATATTCAATTCAATTCAAAGATACTTTATTGATCCCCGAGGGGAAATTAGAATTCCAGTACAACCCATCCAAACATACATCATGACACAAGACAAGGGGGGGACGGGTCACCGAGGCTTTGCTGCCCACTCACAGGCGCTGCCCTTGCTAGATGAGAAAAGAGGCCACATTACGTAAGTAGAGGGAAAAAAAATCATATTTCACACTTTATCCTTAGCAGGATACAGTTTGAGATTGCAAAAAACCTCAGCACAAAGATGCAACAAGTTTACAAAACAACATCATGCCGGGAACGGTGAAGGTGGTGTGAGGGGGTGCATATGTTTATCTTGAGCATGTGTGTGTGCAAGTGAGTGTGTGCAAGTAAGTCCATGAAGCACTGTCACAGAGGCCATTGTCCTTGATGGTTCGTTGGAACGTACATCAACCGGCCACAAAGTTCTGAGCAGGTCCACAGATGTCCTCAGGGAAGGGAGAGGGCAGAGGGAGCAGAGCGTCATGTTTACATAACTTCCTGGAGAAGTTGAAGATAACCAGCCATCAAGGCCGTGCAGGGGAGCCAGATGCAGAAAAACAATAATTATTTGGGTTAGGCTGACTCTTAATATTCCGTCAGCCTTGAGAGTCTCGCTGGTGCTTCTCAAAGACAAATCCAAACAGCCAAATTCCTGGTCTTTCGCCAGATCCGAGCGAACAACTTTCTCCAAGATTTATCCCATTTCACCCCTGAATCCAGGAACCACTACCTGCCTGCGATCCTGTGTGAGGATCACATCCAGTCTGCGATTCAGCTCACGTAACATCTCAGTCTGAGTGCTGATCGCCCTGAAGATCCCATCACACATGCCAGGCAGCCTCACAATTGCCAGAACAGCTGCTGACATTCTCCAAATTTCCCGATATGCCAGGTAACCGCTGACTCCAAAAAGCAGAAATCCTAATATCAAACATCAAATTATTTACACGTCTTCCACATCCTCGACTGACATTATCGACAAACACACAATCCTCCACTTCTGCCAGGAGTCCATTGTGTATCCAGAGAAAAACGTCCCATCCAGGCAAGTGGGCTCTCCCTACCCCTGTCTTCTTGTCGAGAAAATTTGATCAATTGAGAGACCAGCTGACCAAATCCATAACTAAGAATTTGGAAGATTTGCAAATAGAGGCTCCAAAGACAAGTCACAGAGCTGAAGCAGGGCAGATATGGGAGGGGGTGGGAGACAGAGAAAAAGCGTCCTCCTCCACCGAGAGCAGAAAGAAAGAAAGAGTCCAAAGAAACCAGTCTGAGATGATTCGTGCTTTATGACATGGTGGGTTATCCTGCTGGAAGTAACCATCAGAAGATGGGTACACTGTGGTCATAAAGGGATGGACATGGTCATCAACAATACTCAGGTAGGCTGTAGCGTTGACACAATGCTCAGTTGGTAAGGGGCCCAAAGTGTCCAATTTTAGTGAGCCTGTGCGAATTGTAGCCTCAGTTTCCTGTCCTTAGCTGACAGGAGTGGCACCCGGTGTGGTCTTCTGCTGCTGTTGCCCATCCGCCTCAAGGTTTGATGTGTTATCAAGTCAAGGCAAGGCATTTCTCTGTAATTCTGGCTATTCTAATTTATTTAATTGCTGAGATCTTCCAGTGAGTCCTTGATTTTTTGGGCATGCCCCTAAAACATGCCAGAAGGGTCTGCCGGTAGGTTTATTCTCAGTGTTCTGATTGCCGGCTGAGTTGTTGAGCTGGCTGTCACTGTTTGGGATCACAGGCAGAGTTGAATCATCATTGTACCCCATATTCACCTCCACATTCACTTCTAGTCGATGGATTTTCATCTCCAAAACAGCCAATTTCTTTAAAAGTTTGTTGAAGTCCTCTGTGGTGAAAGGAGGCATTTTGTGCTGATTATCTGGCGTCAACTTATCCTTCTTTCGAGTTCGATTATAAAAACATCAAAGTCCTTTAGAAACAAATAAAATAAAATAAAAATATTAATAATCCTTGGGAGTCGCTGGTAAGAAGTAATTTTAGTCCAATATTTCCGTAATATTGGCTAAGAGATAAAAGGTTAGAAGGAACTAAGCAGGGAGCTTAGGAGAAAAGTGTCTGAGCAGGCAGAGAGACGGAAGCAGAGTCTAGCAGACAGAACCTTTTGTCAAAAAACAGCCTAGGTGGGTCTGGCTTGAAACAAAGAATGAAAATGTAAAAAAGCCCCTTATGCCCACATTTAAGTGTGGTCAAGGGTCTTTAACTAACTGTCCATCATAAACACTTTGAAATACCAGGGTATCTTACATAAACATTTCCATGGCCCTCTGCTAGAAAATTGAAAATATGTCATCATTGGGACTTTTGCAGGATGATTTAAAGCAAATAGCCAAATTAACACATAAATGAGTCAACTGTCACAAAATCAATTTTCTTCCATGACCATGTCAGCACCCACACTTATGAATCCTAAAGAAAACCTTTGGGCTGAGCTAAAGAGAAGATCCTTCTCTGTGTATGCTTCAACTGTGTTAATTGTAATAGCACCAGACTCTGTGGTCTCCTTGGTGCAAAAGAGGGTTTCAACAAGTATCTACAGCAGTGACTGTGCATTGTTTCATTGACATGCAGCAATTCCTCATACAGAGCATGCATGTAGGAACAATGGAAAGGAAAACTCCCTTTAACAGGAAAACACCTCCAGCAGAACCAGAACCAAGCTCAGTGTCAGCAGACATCTGCCAGAACTGACCGGGAGTTTGAGAAGACAAAGTAGGCACACAAAAAGCACAGAAGCACTGTTCCAGGAATACCTTCCATGTTAAGAAGAAGTAAAATGTTAATGGCAGTTGTACATTGGCTTCATCTAGGAGATGAAACCCGCTGCTCCACCTCACCAACATGCTGGATGACACAGGAATGAAAAGGCAGTCTCTGAGATTAGACTCAAAGCTCTATTTAAGGAGTATTTTACAAGAGATCTGTCGTCACACTTCTGTCCATCTTTTCTCTGCGTGGTGGTGTTTATGTTATTGTGATTGTGGGCACAGGGAACAACAACAACCTGTTCAGCATAGACAGACAGACTGGGCTGGTGACAAGAGGCATCAGGGCTTTGGACAGAGAGACCAGCAGCTCCCACGTGTTGGAGGTTGAAGGCTACAACAGTGACGAAAGCAGCATGAGGAGCTCTGTGAGGGTGAGAAGTTCAGGCAAATGGACCCGAACGAAAACACACAGGGTGAAGGCTTTAAAACATGTGCAAACTGTTCCCAACAGACCATTGATTTTTGCTTAATGTGTTGCAGACATTTGAAGTTTGAAAGATAAACTTTGTCCCATTTCAAAATCTTCTCATCATTGATCAGCTTGTTTCCGACATACTGATTTAAAAGTTGAAGCTAAAATTCAGCCAATCAAGTTAGGCCCATAGTTAGAGCTATGGTGGTCATATTGCTCTTCACACATCTATTTTCCAAAGATTATTTTAATCTTTGCTAATGAGTAAAGTAGAAAACATATTCCCCTGCAGGTGATCATATATGTTGACGATGCCAATGATGAGGTGCCAGTATTCACCCAGCAACAGTACAACCGCCTGGGCCTGAGAGAAACTGCAGGAATCAGGACCTCTGTGATTGTGGTGCGTGCCACGGACCCTGACAGCGGTGAGCCTATCCTCACATTTAAATTCATCTTTGCTTATGCAGAGCTGGCTTGCAGAGTATTAACCCTGCCACTAGAGGGTGCTGTTTCATCAGATATTATTCAAGCTTGTTCTGACTTGTTCTTGAACTCTGTTGTGTGCAAAACATTGTGTTCTCTTTAAGTGCCATTTAAAGTCCTACAACTTCCACAGTTTAAATTTTGTCTGCTCACTTCCCTTGGGCAGACACTATGACTCATCTGGTGTTTGTGACAAGCATTTTCCAAAACATCAGCACAAAGAGAGTTTTAAAAAAAAATAAAAAGTCAGGGCAGAGTAACTTTTAAGTATAGGCCTCTCAAAAGAACTCTGAAGTTAAATATCCCAGTTGTAATCCAGGACTTTCACAAAAACTATTTAAAAAAACTTTTTTCTTATGATGTGCTTCTGGATTCTGAATATTTGCCTTTCTACCTTGCTGTTCAGGCGATGGTGGAGCTGTTGCCTACTCCATTGTGTCTAGAGCAGACCACAAGTTTGAAGTAGACATCAGCACCGGTCTACTTACTACTGTGGACTACTTGGACTACGAGACCAAGACCTCCTACCACATGAATGTGTCAGCCACCGACCAGGCACCACCGTTTCACCAGGTCTTCTGCACAGTCTACGTCACCTTACTGAATGAGCTGGATGAGGCCGTGGCCTTCTTCTCTGCAGGCTACGAGGCTACTCTTCAGAAAAACATCGCCACGGGGACGGAGGTGGTCCAGGTTCAGGTCAGGTCCCCTGACAACTTGAACCAGCTGACTTACCACTTTGACCCTGATACATCACCGGCAGCTTTAGCCCTCTTCAAGATCGACAGCGTCACAGTGAGTGGTGGAAACGTCACAGATCATCTTACACTTTGAAGAATACACAGGCTGCATGGTGGCGCACTTTGTAGCTCTGTTGCCTTGCAGCAAGAAGGTCCTGGGTTTGACTCCCAGCTGGTGGTCTTTCTGCATGGAGTTAGCAAGTGTTCCCCGGGCATGTGTGGGTTCTCTCTGGGTACTCTGGCTTCCTCTGACAGTCCAAAAACCTGACTGTTAGGTTAATTTATCTGTCTCAGTTCGATTACATATGAATGGGTGTTTGCATGGTTGTTTGTCCTGTATGTCTCTGTGTTGCCCTGCGATGGTGATGCGTTTCTTCAACAGGTCAAGAGACAATGAAGCCGTTCAGAGTTGATGATAAAATCTGTTAGAAGCTGCAAAAGAGACTGAGGCAGAGGTTCACCTTCCAGCAGGATGACTCTAAACATACAGCTAGGGATACATTGAAATTGTTTAGAGCAATGCATAAATCCAATTGAAAATCAATGACAAAAAAATTATCAGTCAAACCGATCTGACCAAACTTTATTCATTGTGCAAAGAAGATTGTGTAAAAATGTCAGTTTTGAGATGTTCAAAGCTGGTGGAGACACACCTTAAGAGACTTAAAGCTATAACTGCAGCAAAAGATGATTTGACAAAGTATTAAATCTGCTGGCTGAAAACTAACACATAGCATGCTTAACATTTTTATTTGCAAAAGACTTTGAAAACTTTGTTTTCTTCCACTTTGCAATTATGCACTACTTTAAGAAGTATGAATAGTTCTGCAAAGCTCTGTAACCTTTCTATAATATATCTCATCCATTAACCTGCTGTGATTCAGAAACATCTTTTTCTGGAGGGTTGTTGCTTCATGAAGATAATCTGAGGAGGTTCACATCCTGAATCTGTTCACCTGTGCTTTTGTAGGTCCGTGCCACCGACAATGGCTCACCGACCAGACACACAGACCACTCACTCACCGTCAACATCCTGGATGTCAATGATAACGCGCCTGTTTTAGAAAGTCAGAGAGGATACAACGTCAGCATAAACGAGGTAGAGATGTATTTATGCTTCTTTTCAGTCAAATAGGGTTTACCCCTGAATTCAAAGCCTGTTTAAGTTGAAACTGTGGTCATTGTTACAAAATACTGAGATTTAGAGATATTTGTGCAGGTTTGTTGTGCTGATTGATCCATTTTGCATTTTACAGAACGTTGGAGGAGGTACCTCAGTCCTTCGAGTCATCGCTACTGATAGGGACATAGGTCCGAATGCCATGCTGTTTTATTACATCACTGATGGAAACCTGGACATGACTTTCCGCATGGACCGCATGACTGGAGAGATGGTGACTCGGCCTGCCCCTCCTGACCGAGAGCGACAGCAGGAGTATCGCCTCATCGTCGCTGTGGAAGATGACGGCACGCCCCCTCTGTCGGTAAGATGCAAAGAGAAAATCTAAAACAGGAATGTTAATCCTTAAATGTTTTCTTATTTTAAATCCCTGAAGGCTTTAAAGTAAAGTGATAAAGTTAAATGAACGTCTCTATTGTGCAGTAAGTCATTCACTTTGAGTAAGCAAAATTTTAAATACTCTTTTCTGAAGAGTGTAATTCATATTTTCTGTTTGTTTATACTTCAAATATAGAGAAACGTTGTTTTCTGTCCTCCTGATATATTTGAACGATTGAGTTACTAGTTACTCTAAACGCAACAGCTGATGAAATAAACCTTTTAGTATCTGACCTACCAATCATTGCTCATAGAGAAAAATGGCTGTTTGGCCATTTGCACAAAACATCATGTTTTCTTTATCTTTAACTATTTATTTAATCTATAAATATTTTATGATTTTATATGCAATTGTTCGTAAATGCTCTACCTAAAGTAGCTCAAATAACTTCCTCCAACACCTGACTATTGTTACTGAGTTTGTATTTTACAGCCAATATTTCATTAGGTTTTGGTCTGATTCAAAACATTTACATAAAAAATATATCTAAAATGCTGCATTCCAACTTAAACTTAAAGGTATTTAGTACTCCTTACACCCTTTATAAGATTCAGCGAATAATACAGATATGAAACACAGATAAGGATCACCCAGAAAATTAAGGGCAGTGCAAACTAGCTGCAAAGACTCAGGAAACACCTTGTTGTTTCAATTCATAGTTCCTAAAAGACAATGGTGAACATTGCTTCTGCTCTTTAAAAAGCTTTTTAGATGCGTCTGTTGGATGAGAAGCATTTGTTGCAATACCAGAGTCATCAGTCTTTAGGACGTGGGTGGCAGATATCTGAGATAAATGACGTTCTTGGTAATGCACTGTGCAGATTGTCAATATGAGCCTGAGGAAAAAGCCCTGAAGAGAGGACCGTCTAGCTCTCTGTATCCTCTCATAAAAAACCTTGTTGTAGTTGTCCCACCTCAATGCCAGGGCATCTCAGAAGCACACAAGTGGAACAACCTTGTTTCTCTGCAATGACTCCCTGGACAGCAACTGCAGCATGTCATTGTAAGGCAATGGTTCTGCAGATCTCTCATTTAAAAGGAACGATTTTAGAGACGACACAGAAGGCGTCTTTAAGGCTTTGAGAGTTCCACTTTTATTGTACAGGCTACAGAGAGGACCATTTAAAGCGAGAAATATGCCCTCATGCAAGCTTTTTACAGTATAAAAACACAGATACAACATGAAAGTGACCAAGTATACGCTTAATATTTTTCAGGGAAACCAGAAATTACTTCTTAAAACTTTAATCCCTACTTTACAAATACACATTCACAAACTCTTAAGCAGGCTCACATCTTAAAACAAAGGATTACCCTGTCCTATAAACCTGTTTAAACATGTTCTTTTTCAGCTGATTTGGCTTAGCACCAGCTGTATATGTTTGGCCCCAGTTTAACAATAATACCACCAATGGGTTAACCAGGTCACATGTGGACCTAGCCAGGCCCGCCAGGACAGCCATGTTCCTGTCACACTCTACGACAGGGGTAGTTGAGATGTGTGTGGGGGGGGGTTATGCAGCAACAATGGAGTTGGCAACACAGTTTCATTCCACTGGAAGTCTGACTGGGTCTCTCCCCTCCAAGGCATTGCTTCCACCCTGCAGACTGGGCCCCCTCCTCTATCCGGTGCCCAAGTGAACCAACAGGTTCATTTGTAGACACCCCCCCCCCAGTCCACTGGACACGGGGGGTTCGTTGTTGCCTGCAGCAACCCCTCCCCCCCCCGGACTGCTAAGACCAGTCCCTACTAGATCCTGGAACTGGATCTAGTAGGGACTGGTCTTAGCATGTAAGACCTATCTCTCTATTTTTTCAACAGTTTTGGCTTATCAGACTTCATTGCACACATAGAAAAATAGGATCGAACCTTTACCCTGATAAACACAAACACAGTGAAATCCAGAGGAAGTGTCTTAATGGCAGTGAGTTCAACTCCTGGAAGATTTAAGTTTTGGTGGTATCTGTGTGGCTACATTCCAGAGAAAAACATATTTTTTCTTCATAATTATATACAGAGACAACAATAAAATCTTCCAAAAAAAGGTACATCTATTTTTCAGCAATATACAAGAAAGTTTAAGGCAATGGTGCAGTTCTGAAAGTACAGGACGGAAGGCGAGTATTCAGGAAAACAGAAGTGGTATGTGTCTGAGGTAGCATAGAGGAACAAAGAAAGAAAGCAACGCAGAGAAGAAATCATACCAAAAGGGAATATAATGCCACTTTTAGGAGAATATTTGGTTTTGTGCCTCATCACCTACCACCTTGGTCCTTTCAGGAAAAAAACACAGACAGCCAGAACTCCTGGCATAATTTGTTTGATCCTCAAGTCACGAAGCCGGTTAATCGTTTGTAAAGTTGACCATTCAGCACCGTCATTACCTCAGATTCATACAAGCAGTGGCTTGACTTTAACTCCTCATTCCTCTTCTCTCCTTTAGAAAACACCCAGACAGTCAGAAGGTGTCTAAATCTTTGCTTGAAGTATTTTGTGAAAGAGGCTGTCACTACAAGCCAGCAATGCCAGCTAACCCTTACATAAGTCCACTGTTACAGCACGGTTGATTCTGTGCTTGACGGCTCAGAAACGTAACGGTGGCGGGTTTACGATAACTCCTCATAGAAAACAGAACGATAGCCAGAAGGTGTCTAAGTCCTAGCTTTAAGTATTCTGATCGGGGCTAAGAAGACTTTTTGTATGATTGCTGTAAACCACATGAAAGTCAAATCTATATAATGGCAAGTCATTTTATGAAACTGCTTGTCTGACAGTTCTCTAATGACCAGCAAAGAAAACTGCTGCATTTACAATAAAAAAAATCTGACTGTAAATTTGGACACATACAAAGTTCACATAGTGACATAGAACATAGATCAGGTGCTGTATTTGGACTCTGTAGGGATCTAAGAGCACAGTAGAACTTGCTTAGATTTTTGTCTCAACCCTGTTAACAGTTGCAGCATGGAAAACGTTTAATATATCACTTCTCCCCTGCATACAGCAAGACCCCCACTTCACCACTTATAAGGTTAGTCAAGACACCGCCAGAGCAAGATATCTGAGAGGCTATGAGCTGTTGTGAGGATTTGGACTAAAGATCAGATGAAACATATTAACTGAACTTCACGTTTGGCCTGCAGCTGTTGTTGCAGGTGGAAATGGTATGTGGATCAGAAATGCAGCCGTCCTCTCTCTCAGTCCAGACAATTTTCAGATGACAAATCCAGACAGGAACAATATGTGTTTATAGCTGTGAGACAGCTCATGAGGATAGCATTGGTATTAAAATGAAGGCAAGAACAGGAGAGCAGCAGGAGTCGTTCTGGGTCAGCAGTTTAGGTGCAGAATCAGCTTTAAATCTGCACCAGGTCTGGAGACTCTGGGATGATGTCTGAAAAAGAAAACAAGTGAAAATCTGTGAGAACCTGGAAAACAGCGGTGTCCATCTACAAAATCAAGCACTTCTACCCTTTCTGCGAACATACAAAAAGTTACATGTGAAGGCGTCTGCATATTCAGCACTACACTTCCTGCACAAATATGACAGATCTTGTCAAAAGACAAATGACAGCATTTGTGTTTTTTCACCACATCGACTCAAACAGGGGCAGACCCAGACTGATAACATTCACAGAATAACTGGTGTTTTGCTGGAAACTGAAGAAAAAAAAGCAGAACCAAAAGGCCAGAACCCAGTGTTGCAACATTGTCAAGATAGCTGAGAAGTGCTGCATGTAAAACGTTGCTAAGCTGAAAGTCGCAGGTCTGAAAATTATGAAGAAGATAGCTGGAGTGTCCTCACAGCACCAAACCTCAGACAGCTTTCTACAGAACATCTGGAGGAAATAAGACCCAAAAGATGCTAGGGAAATCCTCTATGACAGATGCAGAAGATAGATTTTTAGAAGTATTTGAACCTCTGATTTTGAAAGAAAGAAATAGCTGGACTTTGATGTTCCAATCCAACATAGATGTTTCTTACAAACATTGTTTTTCCACAAGAAATAGACATTTTAGATAAGGCCAAAAACTCCAGCATCTGCATAACCAGACTGATATTGCCCAGGTTTACCTCACACCAGTCAGGCATTACATTATGACCACAGACAGGGGAAGTGCATAACACAGATTATCTCTTCACCAGCGCACCTGTTAGCGGTTGGGACATATTAGACACCAACATTTTGTCCTCAATGTTGATGTACTTGAAGCAGAAAAAGTTCATTTGAATTGTTTTAGGGTGTATTTTTTTATTATCTGAGATTTTTCTGCAAGGAAGTTCAATATCCTAACTCAGAATGCTTGGAATCTCCTTGCATCCAAGCATACAGGTGCCAGTGGAATAAAAAAAAAATCCCCTGGAATTTAACCTGTTAACCCTACCTAATATTTTGATATTCTAAGTTCAGTCAGGGAAAGCAACAGAAGAGACTGTTGAGCTAAACACTCCTAGAGGTCAAACCTTTCAATTTTATCAGCATCAACCAGGTTCTTTAAAGTGTGAAAATCCATTTTTGCAAGACAATATTTCAGCAGATATGCATAGAGTCATACTTGTACTGGATTGCATAAGTCAATGTAGATTTTAACATTGGAACTTAGCTATACTCTTGTGTAATACTCTTACATGATGCTGCAAGCACCATTGTTCATAGTCACAGTAAGAGATGAATGTGAAAAGACCAAGGTTTTTTTTTTTCTTATAACATTAAAACCTTTAGAAACTTTTCAATAAATACAATTTACTTTCTAACTCTAAAATAAGATACACTGCAGTCCTAAGGTATAGATTTTATTTTTTTTTGCAGCACCAGAGGCCTTTATTTTTCATTATTCGACAGTAGGTAGACAGGAAAGAGGGGCAAAGAGAGGGGGAGACATTCGGCAAAGGTCGCCAGGTCTGGGACTCGAAACTGGGACAGCCACACCAAGGACTATAGCCTCTGGACATGGTTGCACGCTTAACCCCTACACCACCAGCGCCGCGCCCAAGGTATAGATTTTTACCATGCTTACCTTCAGATGGGAAGAATACGTCCCCATGTGTGGGAGGAGAGAGGGGCGTTCCTGGGTCAGACAACAAGCGGCGACCTGTCTCAGAGGGTTGCCTGGTCAAGATCTGAGAAACAGTACGGGTCTTTGTCTGCGGGGATCCTCCCAGAAACACTGGATTCTCATGGCCCTGAGCCTCACTAGCAACACAAACACCCAATAAAGAGAAGTTAAAAAATACCACAAATAAGGCTAAAAGCTCCATTTCAAAACTCATCTGTTGCTCAAGACAGAAGCCTTGTGTGTGTCACCTCTGTAGTAAATAGATTAGGGAATTGTAAATGATTAAACAATACCCAAAAACAATGTGCACAAGCTCTGAGCTACCATAAATGTATTTTATCCAAGATATATCATCATGACAATATTATGATATTTTTATGTACACACTGCTATAATGCTGTTGTTGTTTCAGGGGGCTCCAGGTTAATTTGCCTCTTCACCAATTTGTACCCTTATTTTGTCCCTTTCACGCTTCTATTTTGTACCAATGGACTAAACCATTGCATATCAGATTATTTTTGTTAATACTTAAGTATTTTCATAGATTTAACAGATAAATGGTCATAGAACTACTCAAATCTGACTTAAACTTTAATTTAGTTGTATATTACTTTCTAAAGATTTTATTTTATACCCCATTTCCTTTGATTGTTGTTTTAATTCCCATTTGGGCTAGTTGACTCTTAGATTATGACCCCGGATTAAACCAAAATAACTCTTAAGAGAGCTCCTAGAGGTGCATACTATTTATTGGAGTCACATAGCCAGATGTCCTTATGGAAGACTATGAGTAGGTTATGGAAAAATACTTTAAATCATTAGTTGTTAAGCATTTAAGTAGGAAAATTAACACAAAATCAGTGCTTGTACTCGTCGTCTTCCACTAATCCAGGATCGTGTCATGGTAGGATATGCCTGGAACACCTCCCAGAACAGATGCTCAAGCCACCTCAACTGACTCCTCTCGGTGTGGAGGAGCAGCAGCTCCACTCTGAGCTCCTCCCAGATGGCTGAGCTCCTCACCCCATCTCTAAGGGAGTGCCCGGCCACCCTGCAGAGGAAGCTCATTTCAGCCGCTTGTATCCGGGACCTGTTTCTTTCGGTCATGACTCAAAGTTTATGCCCATAGGCGGAAGGGTAGACCCACCAGTAAATGGACAGCTTTGCCTTTCATCTCAACTCTCTTTTCATCATAACAGGCCAGCACAGTGTCTGCATTAATGCAGCGGCCAATGATCCCTCTGTTGATCTCCCACTCCATACCCCCCTAATTCGTGAACAAAATTATACTTGAACTCCTACACATGAGGCAGGAACTGCCCTCCAACCCAGAGAGAGCAAGCCACCCTTTTCCGGTTGAGACTTGGAGTAGCTGATCCTCATCACTGACACTCGGCTGCGATGCATCCCTGTGCATGCTGTATGCCTTGGCTAGAGGGAGCCAGCAGAACCACGTCATTTGCAAAAAGGAGAGACAAAATCCTCTGGTCCCCAAACCAGACCCTGTCTGGCCCTTGGCAGCATTTAAAAATTCTGTACATAAAAGCTTTGAACAGAACCAGTGACAAAGGGCAACCCTGCCAGAGTCCAACAAGAACCGAGAACAGGTCCGACTTATTGACGGCAATGCGAACCAAAATTCCGGTCTGCTTGTACAGAGACATGGTTGAATGCTTTCTCCAGGTCAACAAAGCACATGTGAAGCGTTTGAACCCTGAAGCACCCTGTAAAGGGTGTAGAGCTGGTCCAGTGTTCCACGACCAGGACAAAAACCACACTGCCTCGTCTTGGAGCCAAGGTTTGACTGGACTCTCCTCTCCAACACTCTAGCATAGGCCGTCTCAATAAGGGAGGCTAAGGAGTGTGATCCCCCTGTAGTTGGAAGTTGGAACACACCATTTGATCCCCCCTGGTCTGCCAGTCCAGAGGCACTGTCCCAGACCGCCTCGCGATGTTGGAGAGATGTCTCAGCCACAACATATAAGTACAAGAATTTACGCAAAATCTGTAAGAAAGCCCAAAACGTTGGGCCAAAATGACCAAAACCCAAAAGGTACCAAATGGTGAAGAAATGAAACAACCCATTCTAAGGAACAGCTTTGTTTGGATGCTGGTCTGTGTGATCAGCTGATTGTGGGAAAACATACCTGTCCATCCTCACCAGCTCTTGTCCACCTGGGAGAGAGGAAACAGTACATGAGCCATTGTGACTGAACTGAAACACAGCAGAGTGAGAATATGCTTCCTAGTGCCTGAACTACAGTTAATCCACCAACACTGACAGGAAATGTGTCAGACTGAACAGTTTGGGAAGCCCAGCATAAAAATTACATATCTAAACCAAAACTAGGAGATGGAAATAAGTCTGTCTGTGTGTGTTTATGTTTACTCTGCTTTGAATAAGTATTGGCCTCCTTACAGATGTATTCTGCTTTGAAGTTTTTTATTAAGCTTGAGTAAATCAAACAAATTCTAATTTTAAGGTTAACCTGAGTCAATACAAAATGCAGTTTTCAAATGATATCATTTATTAGGAAAAAAACTTAAACCAACCTGGCCCTATGTAAAAATATAACTGCCCCCCTTTTTAAATCATGAATTACCTGTGATTAACCACATCTTCCTGGATCAGTTTCACCTGCCACATCCAGGACTTATTACCACCAGACCAGTAGAATCAAGAAACCTACTAGAAGTAGGCTAAAGGATCTTAAAAAGCAACACATCATGCCCTGATCTACAAATATAAAACCCATTAACAGACAAGTCATCTATCAGTCTGGAAGGAGTTACAAAGTAATTTCTAAGGCTTTTGGATTCTAGCGAAACGCAGTGAGAGCCATTATTTACAGATGAAGAAGACACTGAACAATGGTGAACCTTCCAAGAGGGTTCAGCCTACCAAAATTACTCAAACAGCACAACGAGGACTCCTCCAAGAGGTCACAACATCTAAAGGTCTGCAAACCTCACTTGCCTCGGTTAGGGTCAGAGTTCATGATTCAACAATGAAAAAAGAGACTGAGCAAAAATAGTCTTTATGGGAGGAAGCCAGAGCCAAACCACTGCTGACCCAAAACACCCCAAAAATCCATCTCATATTTACCAAAAATATCTTAATGATACATACGTTTTGTAAACATAAATTCTGTGGACTGACAACCCAAAATTCGATCTTTCTGGAAGGTATGCATTACGTTGCATCTGGGATAAAACTAAGTCTGAACTTAAATCTAATTGAGATCCTGCAACATGACCCTAAAAAGGCCTTTCATGCACATAAACCCTCCTGTGTGGCTGAATTACAACAAATCTGCATAGAGTCGAAACTTCTTCCTCAGCGATGTAGAAGCCTCCAGGGGTAACACGTACTTTTTATTTTGGTTTAAATACATTTCATTATTAATAAATAATAATAGTGTAAATAAGAATTAATACAATTGGAATTTGAAAATGTTGTGCTTAGGTTATCTTTGTCTGATAATAAATCTATCTGAAACAATCAAGTGTAATCAAAAGCAAAGACATAAGAAATCTGTAAATTAGCAAATAGTTTTTCACAGCACTGTATTGCTAATACGTACGCCTGTTTGAGTGGGAATTCTGCCGCTGTTTGTAGACCAGGACCAGAATAAGAGGCAGAGAGAGAAGAGCCAAAATGCAAGCTGCTAAAGCCAAGGCCATGGGCACCGAAGCCGCTGTACGAAAAAGAAAGACAGATTTAAAAAGAAATTTAAAAATAACCTGCCAGTCATATGCTGCTTGTAAAGGCCTGAGTAAGTTCTCATACCTGGAGGAAGTGCGGGATCCAAGAGAGTGCAGTCGGTTGTCCCAGTTCTCCCTACAAAAATCAAATAGTTTCCTTTTACATTTATGTTTGTAAAAAACCCTCCTTGTGCAGCAGCATTAGTTATGGAGTACCACATGATTTGCTAACATCACACAGATAAAAAAAAACTAATGAGTCTGATTCTAAATTGACTACTTCAAATAAAAATATATATGAGCTTGCCATCTAATTGGTCTGCTTACTTGGTGTAACGTGAAGAATAATGTGGCTGTGGGAATTCTGCACGACTGTCGGATGGTTGTGATCGTTCTTAACCTCTAGGGCCATGCAGCAGTAGCGACCCTGGTCGGCATAGGTCACGTTCTTGAGAATCACCCACATCTCACTATCTGTGTGACCCATCTGCAATCCTTGAGGCAAGACTTGGTCTTTTCGAGTGTGAGATACATTGCGTGGGCCTTGCCCACTTTTACAATGCAAGTCAGCGTGGGGTGTGAAGAGCCAGCGCTGCCTTACAAAATCTTCAGGATATAACTTGCCATTTTTCTGGTTACACACTAGTTTGGCAGTCACCCCCTCTGGACAGGTGTAGTACAGGTGGGCAGCAGAAACAGTCAGTGGAGACTGGGCGTGGTGCATTTCCACCTCAGCTAGAGAGAGAAGACAAACACAGAAGAGTCTAATTACACTTCCTGGTAAAATAAAAAAATAAATAAAGTTGGATTTATTTCAGGGCTGGACAGTGGGAGAGTGGTTGGCACTGTTGCTTTGATGCAAGATGTTCCTGAGTTGGAATCTTGCCCTTTCTGTGTGAACTCTGCATCTTCTCAGTACATTGGTTCCCCCCACTGTCCAAATACTGTCTTAGTAAACTAGCCACTCTAAACTGCCTTCCGATACAAGTTCACCTGCATGGCTCTCTGTCCTGTGTGTCTCTGCCACAATGGAAGGTTAAGGGGACTTTATCTAAATTTTGTCATGTTACAACTTCAGTTGTCAATGTAATTTATGGAATTTTATGTACCAGAAATACCAGAAAGTAAAGGATAATTGTAAAGAACAACAACATCTGATGTGATTTTTTAACAAATAAAAGAAGTGCTTCATGTATTTGTATTCAACCCCCATCAGTCAGTAATTTTACAGCCACAAACCATTTTTCTTACGTCTCTACCAGGTTTGCACATTGTGAAACGGAGGCTTTTGACCATTGTCCTTTGTAAAATATTTTAAGCCTAATCAGATTGGATGGAGACTCCATTCATCTTCATATTAATCCTAACCGGCTTCAATGTCCATGCTGAAAAACGGCATCCCCACAGCATGATCCTGCCACCAACATGTTTCATCATGATGCTGTGTTCAGTTTTTGCAGAGTTTTGCAGGTAATCCCGTCTGATCTGACTTCCACATGTTTGATTTGTCTCTTGTTGCAAACTACGTGCAACTTTGTGTTGGTCTATCATGCAAACTCTTAATAAACACACCAAAGGTTGTATTTTTAACATGATAAAATGTGAAAATGTTTTAAGTGCTATGAATACCTGTGCATGATACTGTATCTAGTTGGGGTTAAGATTAAAGTTGGCAACTGCTAGTAAAAAAAAAGAGGCATTTGTGTGCTGTGGAAAATAAAGGAAAAACCTGAGAGACTCAACCGAGAGGAAAAAATTTCTCAATATTTATAGATAACAGATGACGAAGAAAAACCCAAGGAATAAAGGGAGTACTACAGTAAAAAATAAAGTCACATTTGGTTATAGTTATTTTAGGCCTGCAAGAACTAGATTTACTAAAATAAACATTTTGGGAATTTACATTAGGAAGCTACACAGACCCAGAGGAAAATTGTCTGAATTAAAGCTTTGGAGAAGTAAAGATTAGGGTTTCCATCCTGGGAGTATTTTGCTATATTGACACGACACTCTTGGAGTGTGTTGGTAAGATGTTTTTTTGCTGGTTTGCTGTCAGTTGAATGGGATAAAACATTTTAAGTGGAAGATTAGGAGTCTGAAAAACAGGAATTCTTCAAACCTGCTATCTAAAGCTATCTAAACCATCCTGGTTGTATGCAAAAAAAAAAACAAAATGACTCAAACTTAATTAGTAGGCATGTCAACCTTGGTAGCAAGAACTGCTATCAGATATTTGTGAACTTCCCACAACTTACACTTATTTCTCACGAGTCAACAGAATGTTTTCCCAAATGTCTTGGGGATAATCAAAAACGGATTTTTTGTGCAAATTTAAAATGGGTCATAATGAGAAATATTTACATTTTTCTCATCAGCTCTTGATTTGTTTTAGTTACTGGAAAGAAGTGATTTCTTGACTCTACAGCTTAAGCACTTTCCAGGTTTGGGTGTAGCTGATGCAATTGAACCAAAAGATGTGATTCATCACACACAGTTAGATGGGTTCCCCACAGGGAGGGGCTCTAACATCTTCACAAAAGTTTTTTTTTCTTTTTTTAAGTGAAATCGTCATTTACAAAATGAATGTAGTTTTCACTCAGGATTATCTTTGCCTTACAATAAAATGTGTTTGATGACCTGAAACATTTAAGTATGACAAAAAGCAAAAGCATCAAATATGTACAGGGACAAGTGTTTTTAAACAGCACTGAATGTTTTAAACTCTTATTTTGAAATAACAAAGGAAGTAGTTCTAGCTAGCTGACAACAGTCTTTTACATTAGCCTTCGAAGAAGCCTTTACCATGTTTAAATTGTTTGTCTGACAACATTTTACTACTCTGAGGAAAAACAAATTGAGATGGAGTCTTAGACAAGATACAAATAATTTGTAAGATCTTTGAGAATACTGGGACTAGCTAATTGCTAATGATGCTACAATTGGCATCTACAGAAGAGCATCCTATCAGCTGTTTTTTTAAATATATGACTAAATAAACACTGCAAGAATTTTTACTGTTGATGCCCTTTGCTTCGGTATGAGAGATTCAGGTTTAGTTAAAACCAAAGCAGAAATGAATGTATCAAGTCACAGCTTCATTTAGTAGCCAAACTACATGTGAATCAGGTTCTTGTGTGTGACCACAACATGTCACAGCTCAAACAAATCTCCATAGCCAATAGCTATCCTGGCAAAGATCTAAAGTCAAAGCTTAGCATTTTTCACATTCAGATTCTGCATGGCTTGCCCTTTTTTGTGCCTTTGGGTCAGCACAGTTTGTTTTTCATTTTTGGATTGAAACTGCGGTTAGAACCTTCGCAGTGTCTGCTGACTAAAACAAGTATACTGAAAGTCCTCTGGGAACCACATTGCAAGTTCCTCTTTGAGATATATATATATATATATATATATATATACACATATATATATATATATATACATATATACACATATATATATACACACACACACATATATATATATATACACATATATATACACACATATATATATATACATTATATTGATCAATAATAGATTATCTCCTCATATATGTATTATTATAAATCTTGAAACACACAAGACAGCTGTAAGACACCACATTGTACCTCTACCACAGTTCTGTTTAACAACATCCTGTTTTAACACCCTTAGAGCTGCAGTACAATGCATTAGGGTTTGAGTTTTTCATGAACATGACTTGATGTTGCAACAAAATCAGGTTTCTGTCCGAAGCTGCAGTGAACCACCCACTCAGACATATAAACACTCATAGAATTGCTGAGAACTTCTCAAGTATCTCTCTGTGCAATAAATGACTCGTGTATACCCGAAGTGAAAACCAACAGAGCAACCACTCAGTGTCTGCATCAGATTGCAGAGCGGGTGCAGCATTCAAAATTTGCTGTGTGCTGCTAAAGAGGACAGGAAGATAGCATGGAAATGTGTACAAGCTACCTACAAGTAGGCTATGTGAGGGGGTGGACAGCATCAATAGAGAAGTATAACAAATAGTAACAGTTAAAGTCACAAGTATTACAAGTAAGTGTGTGAATATGTAAATCTGGAATGTGAGGGAGCAGATTGATCAGCAGCAAGCTTGAGGAGTGGACTTCCTTCCTGAGTTGTCTTGGCATGCAGAATGGTCCCTCTATCTTCCTTCTGTAGGCGTCCTAACAACCTAAATCTGAATTTACTCTGAAAGAGTTACTGTAGTCCTACCTGTGCCCACCACTATAACTTAGCTCTCTCTACCAAAATGATGCATGTTTGGTGGGGGAGCAGCAGAAAGGTCTTAAAGCATGGACAGCTGCTGTGGTGTAAAACAGTTTCATAAACTTTAAGTCTTTCTGGAGGCAGCCTTGTTGTTACATGTGTTAAATCCACTGCTGATGCTACAGATGATCCTTTATTCAAAGAGGTCAGATCATCAGCCATGATCGCTAACAGGATTCTTTATAAGATTGCTTATGCAGTGCTTAATACTTAATCTTTTATGCTTTTCTCTTTCCCCTTCGTTTTACACAAGATGCTCAAAATTAGAGGCTCGGGCCCTACTGGCCCCACCGGTTTGGCAGTCCTCGCCGTGGCCCCCATCTAGAAACTGAGAAAATGTTTGACCTCTGTCCTCCTACTTGCTAATATTTCATTGAATCTATGGGTTCTTTGTGTTTATTAATGAACAGTTTTAAAAACCTTATGTATTCTTTTATTTAAAGTATATTCACACTATTTTGTTTGTCCAGAAACTGCATGAGTGGGAATTATTGCAACATGTGTGAAAATTTAAATAGATAAAGAGATGTTTCAGCAACTTCTTGGAATTTAACTAGTCTTGAAAGTAATGCATTTAAGACGAGGGTGCACATGCACCATGCAAGGGAGCCAGGTTTGGGTTCAGCTAAAACATAAATTAGGAAGCACAGCAGCTTGTTTTTTTGTCTAAATGTCAAGCACTGTTCAAAATGAGTCGTTAATAATCAGCTGAAAAGGAAGTACAGTAGTTAAATATGCTGCAACCTTTGCTTTTTGATCAACCGTGCGTGTCTGTATGCACATCAAGTGTGCATCCTGTGTGTGTCACAGAGTATTTTCCTGTGTAAACTGAACTCTACAATCACTATTGTGTGCAAAGAGAAGCAATAGGAAGAACATGGAGGGTGATTAAGGTGAAACTGGTATCCTCTGGGTGTTCCTGTCTGCTCTGTGGGACAATGGGGGGCTTCTCTTCTGTTTCACACCCACCCTGCCTTTCTCACAGCTCGAGCCGCCTTTTCTTGCCTGATTTACATAGGAGTTGAGTTTCTGGTTAAAATTAGTTCACATTAGAGGGTCATAGGTTCACACATATTATATTTCAGAGATATCTCTCCAACAAGACCAGGCTTTTATGACGAGGTGTTTGGAGCAAGGTTGGATCTCCTGTTTTAAGCTCTCGTGAAGGTGCCAAGTGAGGTTTTTTTTTCCCGTATCAGCCCCTGAGCCGTTCTGATCCAACAGAAAGTATAAACAGACACCAGTTTATTAATATGTCCAGTGAGGACTTAACTGATATGTGTACAGTTGACACATTTGTTTTTGGCTCTATTAGAGAACTAGATTTTTCTACCTGTGATCTCGGTTCTCAGGATCCTGATAGCTCCCTGAGGGCCCCGGGAACAGGCCCTCTTTGTTTTAGGCCTCGGTGCCACCAGTTCAGGGTATGTTGCCACTGACAGCTTTCTTGCTCTCAAACTTGAAGCGTTTGATATCCGACTAAACTAAGGATATTGATATCTGCAAAATGTTCTAACAAGTCTTGCTTACTCACACTAATTTTCTTGTCTCTCCTGTCATGGGATGTCAGCAAAACCAGGAGTAGTAGTTTTGAAAGAAGGTTCTGTCATAAAAAAGTATACAGGTATTCAGCAGCAGGTGTTAAAACAAGTGTTAAAATCTGTTGCTCGAATTAAAAGGAAGTGTTAGGTGTCACCAGGTCATCATGTTCAGAGAAGCTTGACATCTGGTTAAAACTGCTTTCTTTCTGTCTTTGCTAAGACAATTTAAGCATCATAAAATGTTTTAATCTGTGATTAATCTGAATTATGTGAATTTAAAGGGGCCAATTCATACCTTTTAAAATGAAGTTTAATTATTTAATAATTTGAATAAATGTACCTAATTATTAGCTGATTATTTAATGTCTGCCTTTCCCATCGTATTTAAAAGGTGCACATGGTTTTTACTGTACAGCAAAAAAGTTAGTTTTAAAACTGCAAAGATTCTCCCTCATATCCTTCCTACAGCTTAAAGTCTTCTAAATGAGATGCCTTAGAAAGTTAAAAACCGTTTTCAGCATGGAGCACAGAGGGCTACCCTTACCCGTTGCTGAGCACTGTCTGTTGAAAGGTTTCCAGTCCCGAAAAACACAGAAGAAAAAACATGGTCTTGATATAAAAACTGCAGGAGTGCCACCTATCAGCTGAGTGTAGTAGCTTTACTTAGTGTTACACTATTTCTGCTGTTCCTTTCATGTTGTTCTTGAAGACTCAAGGCTCTAGCTGTGGTGGTTAATGTTGTGACCCTGGGCTGCCCAGAAAAATCACCCACATGGGGGACAAACTGTTCCCAGCAGCATGGAAGTCATTGGCGGTAATGTCAGGCACAAATCACTGCATGTTAAACGTGACAAATGTACAGACCTTTAAAGATGATTGTACCCAAAAACTCCCAAACAAAACAAGCTCCCCCTCCTCCACTCTCTTGCTATTACTCATGCACATGCAGCATATGCCCACACAACTGTTGCACAACCATACGCTGGCTTCCTCACTCAGTAGGCATGTTATCGTCAATGAGATTGATTACGGAAACCTTCTCCCCAATGAAGATGCACACTCATTTAGCTCAGGATCGATGTGTGCACGACACAGGCTACTGAAAGAAAGGAAATCAAAGAGGCAAAGAAAGAAAAAGAGTGGTTTCATAAAATATGGGGTGCCAGAGGTGTCATGCAATGACATGTATTTAAGGAATAATTAATGAGTGTATACCTAATTAGTTAAATGTCTCAATAATTTAAATATAAATTTAAATCTAACAATTAATATTTAAGAAATAAGGGGCGTTATACATTCAAATCATAGTAAATCATTTCAGAATTTAACTATTTCAAAGAAGCTGTGAGAAAAAGTGGTCTCATTCAGTTGGAGTGCACACACTGCCACAATGTACTGAATAGTTTTAATAAAAATAAAAGAAATTGCCAAAATTAATGTTTAACTGAAAATACATAAAAAATATTCTTTATATGAAACTCAAGTAAAATTATTCTATATCTCCTGTGATAAGTGAGTGATTCCATTATTTAAACGATAGAGGTGTCAAAATGTAATAAAAATAATGAGGTATGTTTTTTTTATATTTAAATGAAACTGGAAATAAACAAATTTAATTAATCAATAAATGTAGCTCTTATTAGATTAGTGTCAATAATGTATTAAACACATAACTGAATAACAAATATTTAAATTATTACCATTTTAGGAACATTGTATGTTAAAATTATACAGAATCATTTAAATATTTAATCGTTTCTTTGCTGCACTACACCATGACATATTTCAAAGTGTCACTGTGGCTTTTTGAATGGATCCTAGCATCTGATTGGTTAACCTGCGCAGTAAGCCTACTTCAGATCAATTATCTTAACCAGGACTGTGTTAGCTCGGCCCACTGATTTTATTGGTTATGGCTAAGAGAAGCAATTCTTACAATTCTTATATAAATTCATGATGTGCTGCAAAACAATGAAAATATTTGTCTTATAGTTATCATTTATTGATTTATTGCACTGTGCCTTTTTTGAGCCTCCGTACTATTCTGTGTTCTTCATTGACCTTTTTTCTGTGCCATTGTCCTCCACATCAAGTTAATGCTTATCTGGGAGGAAAAGAGCCACTGATTACAGCTGGCTTTCCCTCAGGTCATATTTAGCAGAGTGGAAATCCATTACTGGCAATGGCACAAACAACTGTTTTCATCATTGCCTTAAAAAGAAGGAAACTCCCCAACAATGAGGATATAACAGAAATTGGGTGAGGGCATTTCACATCAGACTTGTTAATGGAGCTTCTCAGTCTCTCTTGAAAGAAAGAAAGAAAGAAAGAAAGAAAGAAAGAAAGACAGAAAGAAAGAAAGAAAGAAAGAAAGAAAGACAGAAAGAAAGAAAGAAAGAAAGAAAGAAAGAAAGAAAGAAAGAAAGAAAGAAAGAAAGAAAGAAAGAAAGAAAGAAAGAAAGAAAGAAAGAAAGAAAGAAAAGAAAGAAAGAAAGAAAGAAAAGAAAGAAAGAAAGAATTCACCACATATTTCTAACAGGCTAGGATGTCCCACTAGTTTCTATGATGTAAATATTTTTAAACCCACAATAACTAATGTATTTAGTTTTAGTGTTACAAACATTACATTTCTTATTTTATGACATTTGATCACCTCAACTATTATGAGTAGTTTAATATAAATAATGTATTTTAATTGGTATAATTGTTTTGTTTTTCGTAACAAGCAAAAATAATTATAAAAAAATAAATATATTCACAAGAACAAAAATATAATAAACGTAAAATTAATCTACAAAGTATAAATTATTGCCATAATTATACCTGCAGCTGACCTAATAATCAGTACACTTTGCCTAAAGCCTGCCATTCGAACAACTGTAACATATTTTTGATTTGTTTTGTATATTGACTGGTTTTACATACGGGAGATGTTGGCTACATTCAAAAAATGACTAAGCACTGCCTTAGCAAAGCAAACCAGCTTTTCAAATATTTTCAAGATAATCAAAATTCCAGAAAAGCTTCGTAAAATGCACAAATCCAGCAGCAATGGTTAGCTAGTCGCAGTTTTCTCAGTGTTTACAAATTATTTACGTCGTGTTTGTTGCGGTTTCTCTTCTCTACAGAGTACACAAAATGCTGCCAGGTAAATGATTTAAAAGTAGTGGACGGTTTTAAGTGCTTACATGTCTGTTGTCAGTCAACCTATAGAGAAGTCTATTAGCCGACTTTGTCAACACAACAAGGCAAGCCAAAAACGAATTTCTTACATCAAAATAAATGCTTTTATGATAAATTCCTTTGTTTCCTCGAGACGGAAAAAATAACATTCGTTCTTCCCAGGTCATTTTTATTTTTCACAAGAAATCTAGAGCAGATTTCCTGGGAAGTCTCTATAGGGCCCTCCTATTGCAGCATACGTCACACTTACCAAGTCACTTCTGACCAATTAAACAATAGCTGATAAACAACCACAAGAAACATTTCTGCCCAGATGATGTGTGAAAAACAAGCTGCAAGAACTCCCTAGCCAGGGCTGCAATTAAAGAGTGAAGTCACTGTGAGTGAGAACAAACTTCTCCGTGCTTGCAGAGTATGTACAGGCCATGCTTTTGGACTGTGGGAGGAAGCCGGAGTACCCGGAGAGAACCCATGCATGCACAGGGAGAACATGCTAACTCTGTGCAGAAAGACACCAGTCAGGAGTCGAACCCAGGACCTTCTTGCTGCAATCCAACAGTGCTACCAACTGTGCCACCGTGCAGTCCGTCAATACACCAATTACCAATAAGCCCAACCACCAGATGGTAGTGAAGTACCATATAATGGACGAAGAGGCGACCTGACCAACACCTGCCAACTGGCCCGAACTGGGATCAAAGCCATAGTCCTATGTATGTGGCCCCTCAATTAATTTTCCTCAGGCTTCATTGGACCTCTTCTCACAATGGACATCTTGTCTGGCTAAATACATCCCTATTTGGCATGGCTGGTTCCATTTAGATGTGAACTGGATCTGGGGTTGTCTCATTTGGAAATAGGGGTTGGAGGATCCATAATAAATGGAAATATGGTGACATATTAAGTTTTGGGCACTTTAATGACTATTTCCAAAAAATAAGCTGATACAGACTGGTTTGTTCATAGGTATGAGACTGACGTTTGAAGGGATGAATTGGCAACGTGGTCGGAAATGGGGTGTAAATGGGCAAGGGGAGAATTGAACTGGGGCCAATATTATAATAACCCTGTCTGCAAAACACCCATTCTTTCCAAACCCTAGAAAATGTTGCCCAGTATGTTATATTTAGCTCTTCTTTAGTGATTTTAGATCATATACATCTATTTTTAAGGTGTTGGGTAAAAGGAATCACCTCCTTTGACTAACTTTTCGAGCTTGCATATCTAAATAGATTTAACCGTGAAGTCTAGAAGAGATAACCCAGCGCCTGCTGAGGCACCAGCTGCTTCTTCTCCTCCAGTCTCTGAACAAACCTCCGCGTCTGATCACAGCTTCCAGCAAAGCGCGGCCAATTCCTACAAACATCAAGCGAAATTAGGCGAAAAAAATGCTGCCCATGTCGCAATCGTCCCCTCCTCCTTGTGTGGTGCCATTATTTCTGGACACGTAAAACTAAAAACTACCCCTCTGGGTTAGATGGGTTCCCCACAGGGAGGAGCTGTTAAAGCTGCTCCACGCCAGATGTTCTGTCTCAAAAACAACAGCAGCAACCCGAGAAATGTGGAAAATGTTTTCACCTCGGAGAGTTTTTACAGAAGCACTCCAGCATTAACTGTGATGCTGTGCAGCTGTTTGAAAAAGAGCTTCAGAGAAGATGAGGAGGAGAAGGGGGGGGGGGATGTGGTTAAAATCATCAAATTACAGCAAGCTGGGGCTGTCACTGCAGACTTATTACATCAGCACTGTAGGGTTACTATTTAACAGACACATTAAAGCTACATTTACAACTTCTGTACGTCTCTAAAATAAACTAATGTAGGAAAGCGGCAGTAGATCCTTTTAAAATGACGTTTACGGTCAGTCCTCAGACGGAGTTTAGAAAAGATCAGAAGTGTCAGATGTCAGAGGGATTTAGCTACGTGCTTACCTCCAGCTACAGCAAACAGAAAACCGAAAATCCAAATTATAGACTTTCTCTCCCAAACTGATGTCCGTCGCCTTTCCATGGCTGGCAGGGTGGAAAACGTCAATAAAGCAAAAAGTAGAACAACTGCAGAACGAACGCAGCTGTTTGACCTCTTTACTCACTCTAAGCCTGCGCTGGTTTACCTCGTAGTAAAATGCAAGAGAGAGCAGAGTCCTGCTGATTTCCACCAACCTCCAAACAACGTGATTGGACAAAGGGATAGGCCCCGCCCCTTCTGAGCCCCGCCCCCGGATTGTCAGACAAGAACAACATTTTCATCATGATAAAACATCAACAAATTCAGATTATACTTTGACAATAAACTTGTGATAGATTCATCAGGGGGAGTGCGTACCTGGAAGGTGGAAGAAAAATGGTTTTAATTGTTTTACAAATACAAATCTGAAACAGAAGAAGAATTCCCGTTTGTCATTTTCCCCCAGGTCATTCAGGGGGGCATAGCAATATTTAGAAGAAGGTGCTCTGACCAGATGAGACCATTGTTTAACTTCCTGGCAAAACACGATGAGTCATAAAACTAAAAGCCCACTCCACGAACCATGTCCATGTTGCAACATGGTGGTGGCAGCATTATGCAGGGGGATGTTTTTCATTAGCAGGGACAGGGGAGCTAGTTGGAGTTGATGAGAAAATGAATTTTACTTAATACCAGACAATCCTGGAAAATATGTGCTACTTTGTGGTGGTCTATCACATAAAATCCCAATAAAATACAATAAAGTTTGATGTTGTAAGAAGACATAATGTGAAAAGTAAAAGAGATTTGCAAAATGTTACATGTTTTTTAGTAGGATCAGTTATATTAAATGTTCCATCTTTACTTTTTAAGTTTTATCTTTAAAAACAGAACAGTCCCCCCAATTCAGAACCTCAAGTGTTAAAGACAGTTTCCTAAACACCACCTTAAATTCTGCATGGTTGCACATGAGAGTTGGGTATAGCTGCAGTAAAAAAAAATGCATCTGTATCTCTTCAAATCTTTTACACACTCCTGTAGTTGCTGCGATGTTTGAGAGTACAAAATTATTATTAGCTTTCATTGCTAATGGCAGTTACCCTGGTCCCTGAGCAAATCAATAAGCAAATCAAGCAGGTTTACGCTGGATTTGACACCAGGTTCAGACTTCAGACATAAATGAAACACATCATATAAGTAGCCACAAACACTTGTTCCTGATTTCCTGCAGCCCAACTCAGTTTGTTTTAGAACTTCCTGTTCTGCGCTGCACTTCTCTTTTGCAAAGATTCTAATTATGCAAAGGTCAATGTGTTTGAGAACATCACATCTTTGGTTGTTAGCTTTGCATCATGATTTCTTCATGTAAACATTTCCACTGAATGCAAATAAAGGCAGCTCAGTTACCACCAGTGGCACTTGTCATAGCTTGAGAAAATAAGGATTGGTGTCATAGAGCCCCTAAGAAAAGAGTTTATGCATTCAATTCTTTGAAGAGGTGTTTATGTTCCTCATAGTTACAAAGTATGTTAAGGACCCTTTGATCAGGTCAAATTCTCTAGTAACTATCAGAGATGAGATGCTCTAAAAACGATCCACTAAACGGAGCAGTTTTATTGAAAACTAAGCCATTTGGGCTCTGGGTGCAGTCACATAGCTTCATCAATTTGCACAACTTAGCATTTGATTTTCATTTAATGTCCTTAAATTTACCCTTTCTTACCCTCCTATTTAACCTTTGCACATCACTTTCTTTCTGTATTTTGAAGAACTGATGACGTTAAATATTTATAATGATGTGTAATGATGTCTTAAGATTTCACATAGATTCTTTTTTCCACTGGTTTTTTTTTCTGATCCCGGTTTGGACCAGTCTACTTCTATGAATTACGACACATTATGACCTCTGATTAAGCCAAAATACTTGAGTGACCTCCTACTGGTAGATATTATGCATCAGAGTGGCTTAACCTTGTTTGCTTACAAAGAGGGTACAAAACATTCCAACAGTGGGTATGAAATGTTCTGTGGCAGACGGATGTTGGGTACAAAACAAGCAAAAGTTCAAGAGTGAGGAATGCCAAAGCAGGAACTGGCCATCAAAGACCATCTCTTGATTAAATCACGTCTAAAAAAACCTTAAACTCATAAAGAAGCAGAGGGGCTTTTGGGTTCATGTGTGCAGTTATTTCTGACCTTTTCCTCAGAGCACCTTTACTGCGATCTTAATAACAGACTTTTTTAACTGTGCTTTGCTGCATTGTAAATAAACTATTGCAATATTGTCTTTCAACCCCTTTTTTAAAGTTTATGTGAATTTAAAGGTTTTCTATAAAACCACCTGTCTGCTTATTCTGCCAACATTAACTGTCTCCAGTATGTTATGCATTCACTCACATGGTAAAGAAACGCCAGCTGGTTCATGCATTACCTTCACTGTGCCTTTCAGAAGTGGGACAATAACAAGACTCAGGCCTCAGTTCTCATTATAAAGCTCAAAAAGAGAGATCATATTTCTCCTATTTTAGCTTCCCTTCATTGGCTCCCTGTTAAATCCAGAATAGAATTTAAAATTATCCTCCTCACATATAAAGCCCTTAATGATCTAGCTCCATCATACATCAGAGATCTGATTGGTCCATATGTTCCTAACAGAGCACTTCATTCTCAGACTGCAGGTTTACTGGTGGTTCCTAGAGTCTCTAGAAGTAGAATGGGAGGAAGATCCTTTAGTTATCAGGCTCCTCTCCTGTGGAACCAGCTCCCAGTTTTAGTCCGTGAGGCAGACACCCTGTCTACTTTTAAGGCTAGGCTTTAAACTTTCCTTTTTGATAAAGCTTATAGTTAGAGTGGCTTAGTTTATCACCGATGATCCACATGGCCCTGTCTTTCAGTGTTTAACCCTTTCTCTCTCCTAGACATGGCAATTGACTGAGCTTTTACTGTGACTAACTCTATGTGCTCTCTTTCAGACTCTAACCTTGAAAACTGGCTCAGAGTTTATCTGTTCTTTCTTTCTAGGTGAAACGACTAAAGGAGCTACATCCATTAACATTTACTTTTCCTTCCCATAGAAAGTACTCCTGGATCAGTGCTTCTTTGTTCTCTTTGTGTCTCTGCTCTGTTCTCTCAAACCTCCAGTCGGTCGTGGCAGATGGCCGCTCACACTGAGCCTGGTTCTGGTTCTGCTGGAGGTTTCTTCCTGTTAAAAGGGAGTTTTTCCTCTCCACTGTCGCTACATGCATGCTCAGTATGAGGGATTGCTGCAAAGTCAACGCCAGTGACTGTCCACTGTCTCTACTTGCTCATCCAGGAGGAGTGAATGCTGCAAGTCACTGACTGGATGCAATCTGCTGGGTTTCCTTAGATAGAAAAACTTTTTATCCAATTTGATTAAATAACTGAATCTGACTGAACTGTTCAATGGTTAGGATTAATTGGAATGTATGTACCTGACTGTTGTGAAGAGCCTTGAGACATGTGTTGTGAATTGGCGCTATATAAATAAACTGAATTGAATTGAATAATTGCTTCTACCTCCTCTGTCCTAATTGATTTGCTTAAAAATTAGGATGAAAACCATGAATTACATAAGCTGTGTTTTGCTTTCCTTAGCCTTGGTGTTCAACTGTGGAAAGCCGTTTCATTCAAAATTAAATAAATAAATAAATACTGCTATTGATGTACTATTAATAAATATTCCATCAAATAAATAAATATCCCCATGAAATAAAACAAAATAATTATGTTAAAAGAAATGTTTATCTTCTTTTATCTTATTCATTTCAAAATTTATTTTATTTACTTAAAGATGTATCTGTTTATTTATTCATTTCATAATGCAGCTTTATTTTGAGAAACTTTTCTTTTGTAAAGCTACTTTACGTAATTGATATGGAGGACCGATCCTGACAAATAAAAATAAAAGCAGAAATATATATATTTTGTTTTTCCGTTTCCTTAGACATGCGTTTTCATCAAGGAAAGGAAAAAGAAAATATATATATATTTCTTGATGAAAACGCATGTCTAAGGAAACGGAAAAAAAATATATATATATTTCTGCTTTTATTTTTAATTATGTCAGGATCAGTCCTCCAAAATTTCAGCAATTTTTACTTTTTAATCCCGTTTTTCATGTTAAGCTCTTTTTATTTCATGTTCTTATATTCAAATGAGGGGGCGGAGTTTTATCAGTGGGCGGCGCTGGGACAGAAGGGCGGAGCTCAATTTGTGGCCGTGGCCGGCAGAAGACAGCATGCCGGAGGGAGCCAGGGGGTTCTGCGAGGATGCCAGGAGGAGCCAGACCGGCCGTAGAAGCCTGCCCCGGTGGTTGCCGATGTTTTTGTGGAAGCTGTTTGTGCAATAAGTCTTTGTCATCCTTTCAGCACGTCATACACACACATAATGCTATTTATTTCCCATCTCAATTAAATACAGCCACCTTATGTTATAGGTCTAACGCCATTTTTATCAAATAAAAACCAACAAAGATCAATCAAAGACTTAGTTCAACATCAGTACAAGTAAAAGCAATATATTATTAGGACCTGAAAACGTGGATTAAAGGTGTTTTGTACCAGTGACTCAGCTTCCCTAGTTAGAATTCAGTGGAATGATGAGACTATCAATATTATCATCTTCTTTTAGCATAAGATGCTTTATTATTAAGAGTGGCTTGGAACCAATTTCTACCTGTAAACCCAGAATGATTATTAATTATTATTACTCCCAAGGATTATTAGTGTCATTTGATTTGTTTTTCTGTGTTTGATTTTCTGTATCAATGTTTTTCCTTGTGTACAGCACTTTGAGTGCCTTGTTGCTAAAAAGCGCTATATAAATAAACTTGACTTGACATCATCATTTAAAAGTAACAGGGTATTACAATAATGACATCCCATTTATCGATAATCAGCATTGGCTTCCACAAAAACAGCGGCAACCTCCGTGGCAGGCTTTTACGGCCGGTCTGGCACGAGGGGACCCTCTCCTCCGGCATGCTGCGGCACTGGCGGCAGCAGCTCCGGCATGCTGTCTTCTGGCAGGCAGCGGCATGCTTCTGCCAGCCACAGCCACAAATGGAGCTCCACCCTGCTGTCCCAGCGCCGCCCCCTCATTTGAATATAAGAACATAAAATAAAAAGAGCTTAAAAGGAAAAACGGGGTTAAAAAGTAAAAGTCACTGAAATACGTAAAGTAGCTTTACAAAATAAAAGTGTCACAAAATAAAATTCCATTATGAAATAAATAAATAAATGTTTAAGTAAATTTAAAAAATCTGTAATTAAATTAAATAAATCTTGAAATTAATTAAATAAAATAAGATGAAAACTTTTAACATTAACATTATTTAATTCATGGAATATTTATTAACAATTTATCAATAGCAGTATTTATTTTTTATTTAATTTTGAATGAACCGGCTCTCTATATTCAACTGGTACGACTGGTTAAGCAGAAAGTTGCTTAAGCCTTTGTTTCAGTTTAATGATTCTACTTTACTTACTACTTTAAAATCTTTCATTATATTAAAATGTTTTTTTCTTACTCAACGAATAATTTTTTCTACCAATATTGTTTTTATTTTTTTTTTCTCGCAACTTATGACAATACACCCTGAACCCCTTTAACGTCCCCTGCTCTATGGCTGTTTTACTCTTAAATCTATCTTTCCCTTCCAGTTCTCACTGAAGGCTGTCATTCTGACTGTAGAAATTTATTCATACTTTCATTTTCTTATTCACTCTTTGAAAAACGATTCCTGGAAGTCACATCACTATGTCATCCTATTGTCACTATATTGTAAATGGCCATCAGAGAGAAGCATAGCAAAATGCTTACCTAATGTATTTTTGGTGAAGATCCAGTGGCAGGTATGCAGTTGGCTGGGCTAGACAGCTTTTTAACAACTTGGCATTTTATGATCAACTGGATTGACTGTATTGTAATTAGATTAAAGTAAACTGCATCTGATTAGATCTGAATCTATGGTTTTATTTTGATGACCTAGTTTAAATTGAAATGCAATGGGAGCTAATTAGAATATACTGTATAGCATTGTGTATGAAATGGACATATTTGTACCTTAGAGATGAGACACTAACACAAACTGAACTGAGCTGAATTCGTTTACGTCTTTGTTCTAGACCTCAACCACCGTCTACATTCGAATTGTGGATGAGAACGACAACGCCCCAGAGTTTCCCGAAGAGGAGTATGTCACAGTGCTGAGCGAGGGACCCGACACTGTGGGGGCCACCATCGCCACGGTAACAGCCATTGACCCAGATGAAGGTCTGAATGGGACCTTGCGGTATGCAATCATCAAGGGCAACCTAATCCAGACGTTCAACATCAACAGCATCACTGTAAGGCATCTAAACTGTTATTCTGTAGCAGGTACAGGGGATGGAGGGATAAACAGTTAAAGAAGACAAGCAAACAAATAAATAACCATGTATGTACTATGCATGTGATGTTCAGGGGAGAATAACTGCAGTGAAGGAGTTGGACTATGAGATCAGCAAAGGGCATTATGCATTGGTTGTCACGGCTACTGACCAGTGTCCAAACCCTGCTCTTCGCCTGACATCTAGCACAACAGTAACGACACATTTGTTATTCATCATTACAGAGACAATCCACATTCTCATCAGCAAGATTTTGCTATCTGGTTGTTTGAAAAAAAAAACTCTGTCCTTCCGGCTTTCAGGTGTCGGTAAAAGTCTTGGACGTGAATGATGTGACGCCAACTTTCCCCAGAAGTTACGAGGGTCCATTTGAGGTGATGGAGGGCCAGCCAGGCCCCCGGGTGTTGACCCTCAGAGCAATTGATGAAGACTCCGGTCTCAACGGCAAAGTGGAGTACAGCATCACTGGCGGAGATAACCAGAGTTAGTATCAGCTTGTTCTTTCTTTCTGTGTGTGCATTTCTATTTACCTCCGAGTTTTCTCTGTTTCACTGTCAGATGAGTTCATGATTTCTCCTGTGGAGGGTGAGCTTCGGGTGAGGAAGGATGTAGAGCTGGACAGAGAGACTATAGCTTTTTACAACATCACTGTCACCGCAAGAGACCTGGGAACGCCTTTTCTCAACAGTTCGGTGAGCTACTTTACGTCAAAACTCGAAAACACAAGCAGACATACTTCATCATCATATCCTCTTGCACAAATGGGAACTTGAAAGCATCACTTCTGTAATGTAATTTAACTCTCCTTAGGTGCGAACAGCAGGATGCTCTCAAAACTACTTTCTAAATCCATTATCTTCAAATATTACTGCTATAGGACTACATTACATTTTTGATGCATGCCAGGTTTTGTGTATTTTTACTGTTCCCAGGCTAGAAAGACATGAGATGAGGCATGAATTTCAAACAGTGAAAACACCAGGATTTGTAATGTGTAAACTGTTTGTTTAATGTTGTTTAATTACTGTATACATGCTGTATATCCTGTATAATTCAACTAAAAACACCAAATATGTTAGGAGCGAAATGTAAAATTAAATAAGGTACAATAGCCTGGTCTCAGAAATTTACACACCCTTAAACTAATACCTTATTGGCCCACATTTTTATTTTCAGTTTCAGCATTCAGTCTTTTTGAAATCACCCTGCCATCAGTTATTGTAAATCTGATTAACCTAAAGCTGTCCTGGTAGGATTTTCCTCATATGCATCTTTTAGCCACAGCCATAATTGGCAGAGAAGCCTCAAAGGATCAAAAGGATCTCTCTGTATGAAGGTTTGAGTCGGGAAAAGAGAAAAAATATACTGAGGAGCAGCAGGAATTTGCAGAAAGTACTGGTTGTGTTCGGCATGTGACAATAACCTCCTGTTTTCTCTTTGTTCCTGATGTAAGGAGTAGGTTTGCAAGACAGAACATTTTTCTTCCAGAGAAAACATCCAGGTCAGGCTAGAATCTTCCAAAAGCTTATGGAAGATTGAGTTATGGTCTGATGAACATACACCCAGTAAAACATTGTGCTGATATCATCGGAATATGGGGTTACTGTTCTTCACATGGAATCACAGTGCTTGTTGAGGTTATGAACAGTTACAAATACCAATCACAACATCAGTTTTGACCCAGAATCGTCAAGCTACTGCAAGCTGAAGAGGAGAAGAGGTTTTATTTTTCAGCATCACAGTCAATCCATTCCTGCATCCAAATTTAACAAAAGAATGACTTCAGCAGGAAAGGGTTAAAGTTCTGGAATCGCCCAACCAGTACTTAATCTGACAGAAATGTTGTGGGGCCACATGAAGAAGACAAAAGATGTTCTCACAATCTGAATGATTTGGAGAACTGTTACAAGGCAAAATGGACAATAATATCATGTCAAAATGTGGCAAGCTCACAGTTTTGTACCAATGGAGGCTGAATGATGAAACTGAATCAAGAGGGGCTCTCGCAAAGTATGAGTTTTTAGACTGTGTGACGAAATCAATTCTTTACCAGGGGTGTGAATACTTTTGAGATTCACTTAACATTGCCCTTTCCTGTCCTCAGGTGCTGGTGGGTGTCTACGTTCTGGACATCAATGATAACGACCCAGTCATCCTTAATTTGCCTTACAACACAAGTGTGAGCGAAGGTGCCGAAATACACAACTCCTTGGCCAGAGTACAAGCTCGAGATGCAGATAGTGGACGCAATGCACTTCTCACTTACAACATCACTGCTGGAAACCTGGGTGGAGCCTTCTACATCAACGACACAGTAAGGGAAATCAAAAGTCAGGTTCAAGCAGAAAACTTTGATTTCTCCTTGATTAAAGATTAGATCTCAGCTTAACTTTGTCTCCACACAGGAGTTAAAATGTGTTAATTCTTGTCACAACTTCTGATGCAGGAAGTCCATACTTTCATTATAGGCATTTAAAACATGCAATACTGTGGTAATAGCAGCTAGTATTATTAGGACGTGCACAGATATTGCCTAATTCTCTCTCTCATTCTGTAATCACCTTTTCAGAGAACAGAAAGTTTCAGTGGTTAGCAGTAACTATTTCAACTTTTCTTACATAAACATGGAAATGTCCGTGTAACTCTGACTGCAAGTTTGTTACAGAATCACCACCCAAAATTCCCATAATACTAAAGTTCATAACGCTCTTCTTGACTCTTCATCGGGTCTAAAAGAGGGTTGGATCAGTGTGGTCTCTCAGCTGTTTGCAGAATGAAATCTGTTTCTACGACCATATCTGAACATGTACAGAGCCTTGCAACAGTTTTCATAGCCCTTAAACCTTTCATATTTTGTCACGTAACAGCCACAAACTTCAAGGTATTTTATATGAATTTAAGTGACAAACCAACAGCAACAGAAGACATCATTTTGAAGTGGACGGTCAACGATCCATGTTTTTTTGCATTATTTTACTAAAAACAATCAGAAAGGTGTGCGACCCAGACTCAGTACTTTGTAGAACCACCTGTCTACCTGCTTTAGAATGCTCAGTCAGACTGGTTGGAAAGCAATTGTGAACCTTTAGAAATCTTGCCACAGATTCTGGCCTGAACTTTGACTAGGCCACTCTAACAGATTAATATGCTCTAATTTAAACTTACTGTAGCGTTTGCTGTATATTTGGTGTCTATCTCCTGCTGGATAGTGAAACTCATCCCCATTCTTGCCCTGCATCCATCTTCCAATCCACTCCAGCATTCCCTGTCTCTGCTGAAGAAAAGCATCTGCACAGCATGATGCTGCCATCGCTGTTGGTAGAGATATTCCCCAAAAGATTTGCAGCTGTACTTGCAGCAGAAATTGACTTAAATCAGAGTGCTAAAAGACAAATGCACAGCACACTTCTTCTCAGATTTTTATTAGTTAAAGACTTTGAAAACCATGTCCCCTTTTTTTTCATTTCACAATTATGCACTACCACATTTAAACCCATTTAACATGTTGCTCTTGAAAACTTCACGTTGCAAGGCCCCATGTTGCACCCTGAACTGTCTAGGTTTGTTTTTCTTTTGCATAAACCTTTCAGAGTTTATGTGTTGTGATATGTCTTTCATGCCTGTAGCTCTGACTCTTCTTTGTCTCACATATAGACAGGTGTTGTGCAGGTGAACAGACCGCTGGACAGAGAGCGAGTGGCAGAGTACATTCTAACCATCACTGTTAAGGACAACCCAGAAAACCCCCGCACTGCTCGCAGGGTAATGTTTTTGACCACCTGTATTGTGAAAAACTCACAGGAGATCACGGGAGCAGTTGTATTGTTCTGGCAGAGATAATATTTTTTAATAAGGTTTTAAGTATGCTAAACAGTTTTGAATACTTAATTTTCATGTTGCATGAAAATGTGTCATTTTCTAGAACCTCTTCTTGTCATTCACCTATAAACAACCAGAACTCTTCACAGGATTTATGGTCCTTCCATGGTTTCTATTTTGCAAAGATGATTACAAAATATTTGCAATAATGGGTGCAGCGTGGGTGCAGGGGTAACAGGCTTGACCCATATTCAGAGGCTTCAGTCCTCGATGCAGAAGTTGTGGGTTCACCTCCCGGCCCTTTTCTGTCAGCTTACTGTCAAAAAAATTTGAAAAAATAAAGGACACTAATACCAAAAACATATATACATTTTCAATAATGATCCTTTGCAATGGATTCTACCAGAAACTCATCTCAATAAATTCAAAAACAGAAAAAGTAGAATGAGACAAATGTGCACAATCTTTGCAAGCAGTTATTGCAAGAGTTTCTAAAAGGAAAACAACATGCAGGTATGCTATAAAAGCTTATGTAGAGAAAGGTGAGAAACTGCACTTGCAAAGTTAACCACCAAAACTGTTGCAAGCTCCTGCAAGGCCTGCCCATTGTTCTCTGTGCTGGTTTGATTTATAAAGAGCTAAATTATGTTCCCTTCATTTTCTCTAAATCATAAAATATTTCCAAGCATCCAATATAATCCTTGTTTGGGCTGGAATCCATCCCAGTTGCCACGGGTCAGCTGGGACACACGTGCAGTTATACAGCCAAGATAAATGACGCTGCAAATCCTTGGGCTCTGGGGAGAGCTAAATGGGCCAAATACTGAGATAATTGCTTAGGTAGACCATGTAAATGTTTTCTTACTTTTTCATATTTTGTTCCAAAATATTCAGGACTCAGACTTTTTGTTCATCACCATTCTGGATGAGAATGACAACAGGCCTGTATTCACAAGGACCAGCTACAATTCTGAAATCACAGAGAACTCTGCAGCAGGTATCTACCTTCCTCTTTGGCTTGATTAGGATAATCTGTATATGTAGGGTTGAAACATTGCAATGCAGTCTCCACAACTTCCTGACTTTGTTTACACACAACTCATGCTTGATTTGTTTTCCACTTTGCGGTTTAGACAGAGGAACTAACAGCTGTCATTTGCTCTGTACCTTTAAATGGCATTGATTCTGTTTTTTAAGCATAAACCAATCTTTAACCTGAACCTCAAATGAGCAGCTAGTTACAAATTGGTATAAATACAAAACAAAAAAAGGTGTGAATGTAAAAATATGACAGGTTTGTCTGTCAAAACTACCAGAGTGCAAAAACATTTTACCACAGAGCTCAATTTGAGCAAAACAGGTACCCTTTCAACTACAGTGCTTTGCAAAAGTATTCATACTCTTTTCACATTTTATCACACAACCATGAATTGCAATGTATTTTCTTAGAATGTTCTGTCATAGATCAACACAAACTAGAGCACAGTTATGGAAGTAAAATAAAAATTCTGACAAGTGGCATGCATTTATATTCCTTATTTTCCATTTATATGCTCCATTAAATAATACTTTGTAGAAGCACCGCCTTTAGATGCAGCATAAAGGTCTTGGTTGTCGCTTGTGTTGCTTGGTTGGAGAGAACTCAACATGAATTTTCAAGTTTTCCACAGATTCTTAATTTGATTTAGGTCTGGACTGGGCTGGGCCATTCTAACACATAATTCCTTGTATGTCCAAAGACATACTTGGCAATAAAGCCTTTCTGATTCTGATAAACATACTTTGATCCAAACCATTCCATTGTAGCTCTGGCTTTATGTTTAGGGTCATCGTCCTCAGTCTCAAGTCTTTTGCAGCCGGTAACAGATTTTCTTCCAGGATGTTTCTGCATATAGCTCCATCCATCTTCCGATCAGTACTGACCTGATTCCCTCTCTGAAGAAAAGCATCCCTACAGCATGATTTTGCCACTACTATGTATTACAGTCGGAATGGTGTGTTCAGGATGATATGCAGTATTAGTTTTCCACCACAGATACAATTTTGCATTTAAATAAAAAGGTTCAATTTGGTGTCCTCTGACCAGAGTACCTTTTTCCACATGTATGCTGTGTCCTCTACATTGCTTGTGGCAAACTGGAATCAAGGCTTCTTATGGCTTTCTTTCAACAATTGCTTTCTTCATGCCACTCTAACCTCACAGGTCTCTAGTAAATAAACCTATGAGGCCCTCACAGAGCAACTGTATTTATTCTGAGGTTCAGTTAAACACAACTGGACTGTATTTACTAGTCGGATGACTTCTGAAAGCAGTTGGCGGCCATAGATTTTATTTAGGGATAGTAAGAGTTCAAATGTTTGCCACACTTTTCAGATTATTTTATGTAAAACAATTGAAAACTGTATATCTGGTAGTGCACTACTATGTCTTATCACGTGAAATAAAATCTTATCAGTGCAATTCAAGCTTGTTATGGCACTGTGACAAAATGTGAAAGGTCCCAGGGTTATTAGTTAGGTTATTTTTACAGTACTCTAAAGGAACTTTCCTCCAGCAGATGTTTGTTGTGTTGTTAATCTCCCTTATAGTTTTCATTGTAGATTGCCAATGTTGTTCTGATCTGTAATTTCTGTTGAAAGAATCCATCCTCCTTAACATTTCACATGTTCTTTTAGGCAGCACTGTAATTGTTTTAAATGGCCCGGTGCTGGCTGAGGATAAAGACATTGGACCAAATGCTGTGGTGAAATACCGACTGTTGGGGCCAAGAGTTGACCTTTTCACTGTTAACTCTGACACGGGTAACCTCATCTCCCTGCAGACAGTTAGCCTCAATGCTTACTGTAAAAGTCAAATAAGGCTAATGTCTCTGTTTTTCTCTCCAGGGGTTATACTGGTGCGCCAGGGAGCAAAGTTGGATCGTGAAGCTTTTCAGGACCCTAGAGTAGAGCTGATTCTGGTTGGGGAAGACATAGAAGGTTTAAACAGCACTGTACCTCTCACCATAACAATCCTGGACCAAAATGACAATCCTCCGGTCTTCAGCCCGTCCAGTTTTAGTGTTCGACTGCCTGAGAACAGCCCCACTGGTCGTTACTTCTGAGAGGGAAATATCTCACTCATGATCTGTGTTTGTCAGGCTTAGCTGGTGTCTGAAAACATTACAGCCTCACTAGTTATTAGTTAAAGCTTATTTGATGGAAATGGCGATGTGTGCCCTCTTACCTTTGTTTGTTTGTCCCTTCCAGGTGTTGTGGTGACTCAACTCTCCGCCACCGATGCAGACTCTGGCTCCAACGCTTGGCTGGTGTATCGTTTGGAAAGCAGTGCTCTAGACCGCTTTGTGGTTGACCCGCTCTCTGGTGCTGTCCTGGTGGGCAATACCACACTTGACAGAGAGGAGCGTGCATCCTACCACCTCGTTGTGATGGCAACTGACCGCGGCACGCCCCCTTTGTCTGGCACAGCCACTCTGACGGTTATCCTGGACGACGTTAATGACTCGAGACCACGTTTTATACAACCTGTAACTGTGATAAGCATCAATGAGTCGACCCCACCAGGTGTGGTAATAGCTACCCTCACTGCTGAAGACCCTGATCTCAATCCAAGGCTTGAGTACTACATCATCTCAGTGGAGGCAAAGGATGATGGAGACAAACCAGTGGTTGGCCTACAGGACTCCTTTGGCATTGATTTGCACACAGGTAAGACTTGGCTTCTTTTTTATTTAAACAATGGCTTTATATACGAGATAGCTGATGTGGTGGATTAAAATACTAACACATTTTGGGGTATTTCCAGGTGCGGTATTTGTGCGCAACCGTCTGAACAGAGAGTTTGTAGCTACATTTGAGATAATTGTGTCTGTCCATGACAATGCCAGCGAGGTTATTGACAAGTCCAGCAGGGTTGCTAATGGTAAGCCCAGGTTATACCTATGTTCACATTCTAATACAACAACCTCCACCCTTACATATTAGCTCCTCTGGTAAAAATATATAACAGGTTTAAAATAAATCAGTATTTTACTGCTGTAGCATGATCTCCAACTGAAAATGTTACAAAAATCCAACCTTTAGTTGTAGTAGATTTATTTAGAGGGGTAAATCATCGCATGCCACACTTACTGGCACCCTTACTGTAAATACTTTCTACAACCCCCTTTTTGACAATTAAACAGCTCCTGTTACATTTCACAGGATTGTCCCGTACAGAAACAGGGTTCCCAGAAAACAGGCCCACAGAATGACAGATTATCCACTTTACATAACATTGGGCAATAGCTGCTTTTCCACATATTCGTATTTTTTCACGCTTGACCCACTTGGAGTGTTGGTTGCTGAAAAGTTCAATGTTAGTCTCATCTGCTCAAAAAACACAGTTCAAATTAAAGTTCGTGAAGATTTTAGCGATATGCTTCACTGAAACCGGGTCCTCATCAACCCTTGTTGGTTCCAATTCCAGTTGCTCTACACTTCTTAATTATTGCTCTGACTGCCTCTTTAAAATGCCATCTTTACTTGTCTTTCTTCTTTGAATAGAGTTTGATCAAAGTAATATGTGTCTGTGTCATGTCATATTTAAGCTATAGAGATATGGAAGCAAATGTGTCCCAATATTCAAATTAAAATGTATTAACAGAAATGGTTTTTCATTTTCAAAATGAAGCTGCATTTTTTGACTCATAAATGAAATTGCTAATAGATATTTCAAACTGCGTTCCATAAATGAACAATTTTGAACAGCATGAAAACAAAATAGCATTTTCCTCTTAGTTATTTATTTCGTTGTGTCACACAATGAGCAGTCTTCAAGAAGAAAATGAAAACGCAGTTTTAAATATTGATTTGCAATTTCATTTATGAGTCAATAAATGCAGCTATAACTTTAAAATGAAAAAGCATTTCTGTTAATACATTTTAATTTACAAATTTGAGATTTCAAAATGAATATTGGTCACTTTTTGCTGGGACATGTTTTGAAAATGAAATGTTAAACCTTATTTTATTTATCATTTTAATTAATTTACAAATTGAGCAGTCTTGGAGAAGAAAATGAAAATGCAGTTTGAATGATTTATTTTAAATTTTATTTTTGAGTCAAAAAATGCAGCTTCATTTTGAAAATGAAAAAGCATTTCATTAATACATTTCAATTTGAATATTGAGACACATTTGCCTTCATAATAGAGAAACTAAATCACGGATTACAAATTAAAAGTTTTACAACAGTATGATGAACATAAAGGCTTAAAATGCTTCAGTTATATCTATTTTATAGGAACTGTTTAGAGTTCCAATAAGTGTGTGTGAAATTCTCCTCCTGCAGTAAAAGCTGAATGTATTTTATAATATACATGTATACCATAATATAATATTTTCACTGCTTTTGTTCTTCAGCGAGGCTAAGCATTAATGTGCTGGATGTCAACGACAACGCCCCTCGTTTTCGGCCCTTCGGAGTCACAATCTTCACAGAGAAGATTTTAGAAGGAGCTCAGCCAGGAACAACATTGCTGTCTGTGTCAGCTGTAGACCCTGATAAAGGTCCCAATGGTCAGATCAGTTATCAGCTCCTCCACTTGCCTAGAGGGGAATATGTTAGACTGGAGGACACCTCTACTGGTAAGATCACCTGTAAGGTGCTGCAGATTTCTTTCAAAGAACAAACACATAATTTATTGTATATCAACAGTGAAATTTACGTTAACACGTGTTTTAGACAGAAAAATATGAATTATAACTGCTGCTGCTTTTTTAGGAAAGATTGTGGCCAATCAGACGGTGGATTTTGAGAAAGTGCAGTGGCTAAATTTCACCATACGGGCTCAGGATCAAGGAACTCCTCCAATGAGCAGTGAGCTTCCAGTTTATTTGCAGATAGTGGACGTCAATGACAACAACCCGGTTTTTCTGCAACCCTCCTATCAGGTACTGAACAGGTTAGACCTGTAAAGAGATGCTGGTTATAAAATGTTTCCCATAAACTCAAGGAAGTTAGGGAGAAATGTGTGACCTGCCACTGTTAATAATGAACAGGTGCAGTTCAATGAATTAGAATACCATTAAAAGGTCATATTATTTCAATTCAATTCAGTTCAATTCAAAAATACTTAATTAATCCCAAAGGTAAATTAAATATTGTTGTAGCTCATATTATGCAGGTTTCTTCAAAGAGCCGTTGTAGATGCTGATGGTTGTGGGTAGGAAGGATCTCCAGTAGAGGTCTGTCTTACAGCAGATCTGAAGAAGGATCTGACAGAAGAAACTCTGTTGTTGTACAAAAGCCTGATAAAGAGGATGCTCAGGGTTCTCCATAATGTTCTTCATTTTATGAAGAATCCGTCTTTGCACAATGATCTCCAGAGGTTCCAGAGGAGTCCCCAGAACAGAGCCAGCCTTTTTTATCAGCTTGTTGAGTTTTTTCCAGTCCTTGGCTCTGATGTTGCTACCCCAGCAGATTATAGTAGAAGACATCACACTCCCCACAACAGACGTATAGAAGATATGCAGCATCTTGCTGGATGCACTAAAGGACCTTAACTTCAAGAATTGCAGTCTGCTCTGTCCCTTCTTGTAGACCCCACTCTCTTGTCCATACTGGTAAATGCAAACCATTACTTGAAGTTCTGCCTCAAGAGGACTGAGCCTGCAGTGAAGGGACAGTAGAGAGACAGATTCACAACAGCTGGGGTCTGAGCTTCAAGAGCCAACACACACAGACGTGATCCAGAACAAGGGCTACAACTGTCATACTCCTGATGTCAAGCTACTACTGAACCAGAGAAGATGTCCGAAGCGTCCTTCCTGGGCTAAGGAGAAAAAGGAATGGGCTGTTACTCAGTGGTCCAACGTCCTGTTTTCAGATGAAACTAAATTTAACATTTTATTCAGAAATCATGGTCCCAAAGTCTGGAGGAAGAGTGCAGAAATCCAAGCTGCTTAAGGTCCAGTTTAATGTTTTCACTGTCAATGATGTCTTGGGGAGTTGTCATCTGATGGTATTGGTCCATTGGCTTTTATTAACTCCAAAGTCAGAACTTTATTGCTCTGATATAATATTCGAAATTTCTGAGACACTGATGTCGGTTTTTATTAGTTTAAGCTATAATAATGAAAATAAACAGAAATAAATGCTTGAACTATATCACTCTGTTTGTAATAAATCTATATAAGATTACGTTCACCTTTTATCAAATTACTGAAATAAAGAAAGTTTTTGGTGGCACCTCAATTCACCTAGATTTACACATAATGTTTCTCTTGTTTCTAGAAACCCGTCTTTGAGAATGTGGACTTAGGCACCACCATAGTTCGTGTAACAGCCACAGATGCTGATTCTGGACTTTTTGCCGTCATTGAGTACAGCCTCGTGGATGGAGAGAGCAGGTTTGGCATCAGATCATCCACTGTAAGTTCATCCAGAAAACTCAACAATTCAACCATTTCCTTATCAGTTTAGAAATTACAGAATAGGTTTTTTTTCCTTCTAAAATCATGATGTTTACTTTCAATGTATTTTGGGGTACTCATAATTACTTTTCCTTAGAACCTTTTGAGCTGCAGCGTTTGTGGACAGGGCAGACAGTTTCTTTTTGGCAACCTTAAACAATAGAAAAAACATGTACTGACTGGTAAGAAGGGGCCTGCTGTGTTTCTCTTCTCGGACTGCTGAAAGTAATCATGTCTGGAAATGAAAGCTCAACCAAAACATCAGTGTCTCATGCTCAGTCTACATATTTCAGCTCCACGCTGTCTGTGAGATATGCAGAAGCAGAATAATATTCCTTATGACTCCACCACTCCCACTAAGTACTTCCTTCCTAATCATTCCTTGTCCTCTTTCTTTGTAAGGGAGAAATCTACATCCTCTCCCCTTTGGACAGGGAGACAAAGGACCACTACACTTTAACTGCTGTTGCACGAGACAACCCTGGGGGGAGTCCTAACAACAGAAGAGAGAGCTCTGTTCAGGTAGAAACAACTAGAGAGTAATGCATCATATCAGACCAATGGAAACATTGTTAGAGTTTTTCAAGGGATACACAGATGTTTAGAAAATAAAAATTGTATACACAATGTAAAAAAAAAGACAAGGTTTTAGATCTTTTAGAATTGCATTTTTTTTTTTTTTTGCTAAATGCCAGAATAATGAGAGAATATTTAGAAAATTTTCTTTGGTACTTTTTAACTTGATGTGCAACATGTGAGTTTATTGGAGGCACACTGGTAGATGGATTTATAGGCAATACCTCGAACAAGCAGCCTCGAGTGACGTCATGGAAAAATCAAAAGACATCAGCCAAGACATAGGAAAAAGTAGAGGTCCTTCTCAAAATATTAACATATTGTGATAAAGTTCATTATTTTCCATAATGTCATGATGAAAATTTAACATTCATTCATTTAACATTCAGTAAACCATTTACCAGTGGTTTTGGCACTGTGAGCAGGTGCCAGGTCGTGCTGAAAAATGAAATCTTCATCTCCATAAAGCTTTTCAGCAGATGGAAGCATGAAGTGCTCCAAAATCTCCTGATAGCTAGCTGCATTGACCCTGCCCTTGATAAAACACAGTGGACCAACACCAGCAGCTGACACGGCACCCCAGACCATCACTGACTGTGGGTACTTGACACTGGACTTCTGGCATTTGGCATTTCCTTCTCCCCAGTCTTCCTCCAGACTCTGGCACCTTGATTTCTGAATGACATGCAGAATTTGCTTTCATCCGAAAAAAGTACTTTGGACCACTGAGCAACAGTCCAGTGCTGCTTCTCTGTAGCCCAGGTCAGGTGCTTCTGCCGCTGTTTCTGGTTCAAAAGTAGCTTGACCTGGGGAATGCGGCACCTGTAGCCCATTTCCTGCACACGCCTGTGCACGGTGGCTCTGGATGTTTCTACTCCAGACTCAGTCCACTGCTTCCGCAGGTCCCCCAAGGTCTGGAATCGGCCCTTCTCCACAATCTTCCTCAGGGTCCGGTCACCTCTTCTCGTTGTGCAGCGTTTTCTGCCACACTTTTTCCTTCCCACAGACTTCCCACTAAGGTGCCTTGATACAGCACTCTGGGAACAGCCTATTCGTTCAGAAATTTCTTTCTGTGTCTTACCCTCTTGCTTGAGGGTGTCAATAGTGGCCTTCTGGACAGCAGTCAGGTCGGCAGTCTTACCCATGATTGGGGTTTTGAGTGATGAACCAGGCTGGGAGTTTTAAAGGCCTCAGGAATCTTTTGCAGGTGTTTAGAGTTAACTCGTTGATTCAGATGATTAGGTTCATAGCTCGTTTAGAGACCCTTTTAATGATATGCTAATTTTGTGAGATAGGAATTTTGGGTTTTCATGAGCTGTACGCCAAAATCATCCGTATTAAGACAATAAAAGACCTGATCAAGATCCTGGATGAAGCCAGTTATCCACAGTGAAACAAGACCATCATGGGCTGAAAGTCCACTCAGCGAAGAAGAAGCCATTATGCCAAAAAGCCACATAGAAAACCAGATTACAGTTGGCAAATCAGGGGCAAAGAGCTTAATTTTTTCAGAGAAATGACGAACCTAAAATACTAATGTTTGACTATATTAGCCTGAAAACAGCATCATATGTTGCAGAAAGTGTTTTATCAGAAAAAAGCCCTCATCTCGGTATCAGAACATTTGTGGGCTAATCTGAAAAGGTGTGTGTCTGAAAGGCAGCCTACAACCCTGACCCAGTTACACGAGCTCTGTTGGGAGGAATGGGGCAAAATCCCAATAAGCTATAGTGTGAAGTTTGTGGAAGAATATAAAAAACATTTGACCCAAGTTAAACAGTTTAAAAGGAAATTCTATAAAATACCAAGAAAATGGATGGATGGAAGGTTCTGAATATAAAGAAATAATCTCTCGTTATTCTGGCAATTAGCAAATAATAAATACATTGTGGTAAACCTCACTGACCTAAAACAGAAAAACCTTAGTCCGATTTAATGTCTGGTGGTATGGATTAACTCTGAAAAGCTGTTAAATATTATGGATAAATCATCTTTTCTGTGTGACTCCTCAGGTTCTGGTGACGGTTCTGGATGTCAACGACTATCGTCCGCGCTTCACAAATCGAGTGTATAACACCAGCGTGTTTGAGAATAAACCCAGCGGTACGTCTGTGATAACAGTCACAGCCATTGACCTGGATGAAGGAGAGAATGCTGCAATAATTTATAGCATACTTGGACCTAATGTAGGTAAGAAATTACCAACAAATGACAGAAGACCTGATTTTCTAGAGCAATTTACCAAAATATCCATACTGTTTAAACTTTTTCACATTTTATCACATTAGAACTACAAAGGTGTATTTTAGGGGGATTTTATTCAACTGTCATGATGTAGGGTTGTTTGGTTTTTGGTTTCGGGGTTTTTCCTTATGTTTTTCACTGTTCAAGTTTTGAATCATGTTTCTGTTTATTTTCCTGGTCATGCTTTTGTTTTGTCATCTTGTTCATGTTTTGTGAAGTTTGGTTTTCGGATCTGGTTATGCTTTTGCTTCATGGTTTTCTAGTTTGTGTTCAAGAGTCTCTGTTTTGCTCCAGTCGCGTTTTGTTCTGTTAATTAAGTTTATTCAGTTCACCTGCTTCAAGTTAATCTGTCTCCTTACTCCACCTGGTTTTCACGCCATATATTCACACCTGTTCTGTTAGTCTTCGGGGAAACATCTTTCATTCTCATGTCTAGTTCTCTAACCAAGTCTTGTCTTTTTTTTTATCATGCCATGCCTGTCCGTTTGCTTTGTTCATGCCTCCTGCTGAGTGTGAGTTTTTGTTATTAAATCTTTTTTTTCACTTACCATCACGCTGCCTGCTCGTCTGCATTGTGGAGTCCAATATCAAGTAAACCGTGACAGAACCGTGACAGAATGTTTCCGCCAAACATGGACCTCGCGGACAGTAGACAGGAGAGCGCCAGGGATCGCTGGGTTAAGCAGCAAATGAAGGAGGCGATGAGACTTCTGCCGACTGATTTGGAAGTTCTGCCGTCTCCTCTGCTGCTGAACAGATGGAGCGTGAGGCGGCCCAGCGCAAGAGAGTTCGGGGGGCTGTTCTGTCCCTCCGCCTCAGCTCCGACGTTCCCCACCTGCTTCCGTACCGGCAACAAAGCCGTCATCTTCCTTCCGCCGCAAGAATAACCGTCATGCAGGGATTCCCAGCCGGTCGCCTGGCGAGGAGGTGGTTTCCCTGCCAGCTGACGTGAGGGCTGCAGCAAGTAAGCCCGCATCTTCGTCTGCCACAGCACTGTCTGATATGTATTACTGTCTAGGGAGCAGAAGGATGGTAGAATATTATATTGGCATATTTTTTTTTTTTTTGACAGACTATGGAATAAAGCATGGAAAGACACCCTCCAGTTAGACGGGTCAATACTCCCTGTCAAGACTTAGAAGGTTGTAAGCATCCTTGGGACTACAAAGGCCGGACAGGCAATAGTCCCTGGGCACATGGCATGGCATTGGAGGCAGGGTCAAAAAGCATGATGACAAACATTTCCTTCTGCTCCACAGGTTGTAATGAATGTTCAAATCTTTTATGCAGTATCTCCAATTAGTGGTGAAGTCTTTGGAGACTTCAAAAGGGGGAAATTGTGGAGATATATTATGTGTGTGCATCATTATTATTATGTTCATAACCAGTGTGGGAAATGAAATGTATAACCTGTGTTAGTATAAAGACATTGTGGCCTGCAGAATTGTTATTGCACAAACTTGGCCTTGAGTGTGATGAAGCAGAAAATACTGAGAGCTGAAGGAGTGTGTGAAAAAGTAGAGACTGACTTACTCTCTGCTTATATCAGTAGATACGAGTGCAGGTGCTGGAACAATGACTGTCTAAATATGGTAAAGCCGGAAAAAGTGTATACGTGACTACATGTGAGAAAATATTGTAATCAAGGGCGCTGCCCATTTTCATGTGTGTTTTAATAAAAGCAATGTGCACAGTGAGAAGCTCTGAAGTCGTCTCGGTGTGTGTCCTGATCACATGAGAGCTTCCCCTGGGTCCAGGTACTTTTGAATTGCATACAGCTGTCTCCGTGTGATTTATTATAATGTGTGTAAATTCCTCCAGGTTATGGTGAATAAACGAACGCGCAGAAGGCCTCTTTAAAGAGGATCTTCAACACTCTCTAGACTTTGACTAGGCTATTCTAACACAACAACATGCCTTGATCCAAACCATTTCATTGTAGCTCTGCTGCAAGTTTAGCTCATTGTCCTGCTGGAAGGTGAACATCTGCCCTACCCCCAAGGCCCTTCCTGTATTTAGCTCCATCCATTTTCCCATTAACTCTAACCAGATCCCCTGTCCCTGTTGAGGAAAAGCATTCCCATTGCATGGCGTTGCCACCACCATGTGTCACAGTGGGGTTGGTGTGGTGAGTGTATTGTTTAGTGTTAGTTGTCCTCCACAAATAGCATTTTGCATGTAGGGTACAATATTTGGTCTCATTGGTCCAGAGGACCTTTTTACACTTGTTTAATGTGTGTCCTTTGTGGCTTGTGCCAAACTTTAAACAGGACTGGTTGCACTGAATAAATTAAAAGGGGCTGAATTTATGTACATGACACACTTTTCTGATTTTTGTTATTTGTAAATACAATTAAAAACCACGTATGTTGGTTTATCAGACACAATCCAAATAAAATACATTGAAGTTTGTTCTTGTAACATATCAAATTGTGAAAACATGGGCATCTTATATTGCATATGATATTTTAATCTGCCTCTAATAATTTGTAGTTCCATGTGGACAAGAAGGGCAGAGTGAGCTACGCTCAGACTGACATGCTCATCCATGTTGTCAACAATCAGACCAACACCATCCTTGATGTTGAAAGGTCTTGGGAGTGGTGGCCTAGTGGTTAGAGCAGGAGGTTTGCGTTCTGGACACAAGGGGCCGGGTTCGTATCCCAGATTGCCACTCTGGGTCCCTGAGCAAGACCCTTAGCCCCAGAATGCTCCCTGGGTGCTGCACAACAGCAGCCCACTACTCCCTATATGGGATGGGTTAAATGCAGAGGGTCTAATTTCCCCTTGGGGATCAATAAAGTATCAATTATTATTATTAAAAAGCTTTAAACCCATGTTGTCAGCCATGTTAGGATCAGTAAGGCCCGTATATTAACTGTGTTCTGTGCATGTTTGTAGAGTCATCCAAACGATCGATGAGAATAAGGAGCAACTGTTTCAGACGTACAATGTGGTGGATGTTCAGCCTGCTATTGGTGACGAACTGCCTGACGACATCTCCACTCTGCAGGTTTGCAAAAAGCTGAGAGTTTTCCAGCTCAGACACGTTGGGAGTTATTTTTTTACTGGTGTTTTTTTTTTTTTTTTGGTTTTTCCTTCCCTTTCACAGCTGGTGATCATTATCCTGGCCGTGCTGCTGTGCTTGGCAGGGATTTTGTTTGTAACAATGAACTGGCATTATCGCAGTGTAAGAATCCTGCAGATAATTGTACTGTGGCAGATTCCTTTTAAATACGGAGTGATTTAAAGCCAGTTGAGGCACACATGTTTTAATCTGTCGGCCTGAGTTGCACAGTAACATTCTTATCTCCTCATGTGTTTCTTGTTGTGATGCAGACACCAGAGGAAGCTTAAAGCTATTGTTGCAGGATCAACAGGTGAGGGGAACCTGTTTTGCAGACAGTGATGTACCGTCCAAAATGGTACTTGGGACAAATTCATAACAATTTTTCTTATTATTTGCCTTCTGCCATGCAGGAAACCAAGGTCTAATGGATATCCTGGACATGCCAAACACCAACAAGTATTCGTTTGAGGGGTGAGATCTATATCCAAGCAAACCTGAGTGGTACACTTTCTTTATTAGAAGAGTCAAGAATTTTGTGATTTCTGAGGGTTTTTTTTGCTTTATTATTTTGACTGTGAAGTTTATTAGCAACAATTTGGAGATTCCACCAGATGTATTTTTGAAACACAAATCCTTTACATGCAAAATTATTTAGCATTTTTTTCATTGATCTGTCACATTAATTAGGTGCACTTGAAAAGTTGGACTTCTGTTCCATTGTCCTACCTCAGAGTGTCCCTTGTTTTTAGGGCTAGCTCCATATTTACCATAGTGACAAAAGCCAACCTGAAAACAGGACTTTGTCTGACTAGATAACTTCCAGAAACCATGCTGGTACATTGAGCATCTTACTTAATGTCCTTCAGCAAGGTGCAAGAAAAAAGCTTCAACAGGCCTCTGGCGTAATTGTATGTGGATACTTGACCATTCTTCTTATTTGACATTGACCTGACTTCAAAGCATAATCTGCAAGTTATAAATGCCCGTGACACGCTTTTCCCGCAAATGCAGAAATTGAAAGTAAACATCTATATATTGATGAAATGGGCACTAAAAAGACGTGATAAAAGACAATTGTGACACAAAATAAGCATATTTTAATGTTAAATTAGCATTTCCAAAATCGCTAGGAAATTACATGAAAGGGGGAATCTCCAGTCATTTATTGTGTGAGCATCAATGATAAACTCTTCAGGTAACAGTCAAATTGCGTTAAAAACAGCATTAATATGGTGAAACAGTGCATTGCTGGTGGTGGCAGCAACACTATGACAACAGCCGTTAGTCTGCACTACTTTCCTGAAGTGAAGAGGATCAGATCAGAGCTACCTACAGTGCCTTGTGAAAGTACTTGACCCCCTTGAACTTTTCAACCTCTTGCCACATTTCAGGCTTCAAACATAAAGATACAAAATTAAAATGTTTTGTGAAGAATCAACAACAAGTGGGACACAATCGTGAAGTGGAATGAAATTTATTGATGTGTCAAACTTTTTTAACAAATAAAAAACTGAAAAGTGGGGCGTGCAATATTATTCAGCCCCCTTGTGTTAATACTTTGTAGCGCCACCCTTTGCTGCAATTACAGCTGCAAGTCACTTGGGGTTTGTCTCTATCAGTTTTGCACATCGAGAGACTGAAATTCTTGCCCATTCTTCCTTGCATAACAGCTGGAGCTCAGTGAGGTTGGATGGAGAGCGTTCGTGAACAGCAGTCTTCAGCTCTTTCCACAGATTCTCGATTAGATTCAGGTCTGGACTTTGACTTGGCCATTCCAACACCTGGATACGTTTATTTGTGAACCATTCCATTGTAGATTTGGCTTTATGTTTTGGATCATTGTCTTGTTGGAAGATAAATCTCCGTCCTGTTTTATGGATTTCTTTGAGAAATGTCTTTATTCTTGCCACTCTTCCATAAAGGCCAGATTTGTGCAGTGTACGACTGATTGTTGTCCTATGGACAGACTCTCCCACCTCAGCTGTAGATCTCCGCAGTTCATCCAGAGTGATGATGGGCCTCTTGGCTACATCTCTGATCAGTCTTCTCCTTGTTCCAGATGAAAGTTTAGAGGAACGGCCAGGTCTTGGTAGATTTGCAGTGGTCTGATACTCCTTCCATTTCAATATGATTTCTTGCACAGTTCTCCTTGGGATGTTTAAAGCTTGGGAAATCTTTTTGTATCCAAATCCGGCTTTAAACTTCTCCACAACAGTATCTCAGACCTGCCTGGTGTGTTCCTTGGTCTTCATGATGCTCTCTGTGCTTTGAACAGAACCCTGAGACTATCACAGAGCAGGTGCATTTATACGGAGACTTGATTATACACAGGTGGATTCTATTTATCATCATCAGTCATTTGGACAACATTGGATCATTCAGAGATCCTCACTGAACTTCTGGAGTGAGTTTGCTGCACTGAAAGTAAAGGGGCTGAATAATATTACACGCCCCACTTTTCAGTTTTTTATTTGTTAAACAAGTTTCACACATCCAATAAATTTAATTCCACTTCATGATTGTGTCTCACTTGTTGATTCTTCACAAAAAAATAGAATTTTATATCTTTATGTTTGAAGCCTGAAATGTGGCAAGAGGTTGAAAAGTTCAAGGGGGTCAAGTACTTTCAAAAGGCACCGTAGATCAGAGCTGGAAAAGCTTTGAAGCTCTGCTTGATATTTATAAAAGAAACTTTATTAGAAACTGCTTTGGGATTGTTTCAATTATTACGGACATGGAGACAGAAATGGAAAGGAAAAAAAAGAAGAGAGAAGGGGGGGCAAAAAGGAAAAGGGGAGAGAAGGACAATAGAATGGAGGATAGAAAGAAGGATGAAGAGAATACAAGATAACACCCTGCTTGCTTCTACACCTGCAGAAATGTTCGTATTACCAGCTTTTTTACCGAAAGGTGCACAGTACATATCAATGCAAGATGTATTTAGTGGTAAATGCAGCTCAATATAGAACATTTGTGTATCTGTTAACACCTGAATCTAAACACCTGTGGGTCTGAGTGTGAGCGCACTTGTGTATACAATGTTTCTCCATAAAAACATGCAATAGTGAGTTTGAGGAGCCATAGACCCGCCCCCTTGGACCCAGGACAGAAATGGAGGAGATCCGAGCCACAGAGATCCAAAGGCTCCCCGGGGCACAGAAACACCAGGAGAACCACCGCCGGGGCTACCGTCCCCTGCTCCTCCTAAGAGGAAGCCCCAGGGAGCTGCAGCGATGAGCCCACAGGCCCCGCCGGCAGCCGTCTACGCCTGAGCAGATCCAGCCATGGACCCAGAGACCCGAGACCCCAGGACATATCACTCCCCAAGCAGAGGCCCGACCGAGCCCAGGGGTCCGACCCCGGCAAGCAGCCACCGGGAGTGAGCCAGCACACACCAAAGCACCCAGCCCCGGATACCGAGAACCACAAGTACACCAGCGGGCAGAGATACCAACCACCGGCAGGTAGTGTGGCAAGGAATAAACTGATCCAGGAGAGGGAGCAGCCCAAGACCCAACCTGACACAAAAAACAAGCACACACAATCTCAATCACACATTCCCACATAAAAACACTCACACCCACGCACCCAACGTAAAGACAAACAACAATGGAAGTCACACACTCACTCACACTCCCCCTACATACTCTATACTCCCAGGTCAAGGTGCCGATACCCCATAGGGACAACCAGCCCCTGGACCCAGGGGTTTGTTCCTTTCCCTCCAGGGGTGGAGACAGGCAGACCGCCCCAGCACCTGAACCTGGTCTAGGCTAGCCCAGCTCGTGCCTGAATCCGGGACGACCCCGTCCTGGACCTCGACCCCAGTCCCCAACCAACCCCGATCCTCATCCGGGGAGGGGCCCATGTACAAAAGAGGGGTCTACATGGTCCACACAAGCCCGCCAACCAGAGCCGCCACAGAATAAAATAGTCCCAACCCCCAATGAATTCCGATCCCAACCCCATGAGTCCTCCACCCCGAATGATCTCGACAGGAATCTCCCCACTGGGCCACCCAAAAAAAGACACAGATATCGAACACATGCCCCCGAACCCAAACGCCATGAATCACCCCCCCACAGCACATGGGCACACTTCCACAGGAGAGCTTCATCTCCGAAAAGCCAGCAAAGCAACACCCACACAGCGCAAGCTCCACACACAGCCCCGCTCCAACCACCCCCGCCGCGTCCCGCCCCCATCACACGGCACGCCACGACAGCAAGGCAAGGGCCCTGCGCAACACCTCCCCAGCCTCTGCCCACAGGTGCAACAGGGCAGACATCGTCGAGCACCGAGCTCACAACGGAGCCCCCCAACCCCTCACCAAGATGGGACAAACTCACCCAGCAAGAAGTCCCCGGCCAGCAGCAAGCTCTCGGGGCTGGCGTCCCCCACCCCGCCCCCGCAACCACACAGACACAGCACATCACTGCCACTGAAACGATAGCCCAGGTAGAAACATTATCCAGCTCAGCTCTACCATCGCTGCTCAGCCGATCCAGATGCCGGTGACCCCACATCCAAGAAGAGGACACAATCCCCTCACCCCACACACTGCAGTCCCCCACGCCACCCCCTAGCCCGCTACCCTGACCCCTCCCCAGACACAACAGCCAGCAGAGCAGCACACCCCCAAGCCCGCCCAACCATTCGGCCACCGTCAGCAGCCCCAGCCCATCAGTCTGTGAGAGGGAAACACACACCAGCCGGGTAACTGGGGCGGGCAGGCCAACTGCTCTAGGCCAAGCACATCCCATCAGCCGCCCCAGTGCGGGCACAAGAGATGCTCCACCACCCCACCCACCTGACCGTCAACCGTAGCCCTACGCCTGGCCAGGGGCAAGAGCCACAGAGGGAAGGATTGGAGGAAGGCCACCACAGCACGCCAAGGACCGGGCACCCCGCCAACCCCACACCCAAACCCCAGAGGAGCCTCAGGATGCCGAACACCCACCCTCTCGCATGGCACACCCACCGCACCAAGCAAGCTGGCCAGCCCCTTCATCAAAGCAAAGCCACATCTCAATCAACACTGCACACCGCCCGGCCAAGACCCCCTCGCCAGAGCCCAACGCCTCCCCGACTGATGGACCGGGCACCGAAGCCGGGGACCAAGATCCAAGGCAATCCAATTCTCTAAAGATTTTAGTATAAAGTTAAAGAAATGACCCACCAGGTAGTGTCTTCAGATCTTGAATCATCCCGTGTGTCTGCTGCTACTCCATGCTGCTCACTTCGCCTCTGGATGTTTCACTCAGTGCCGTATTTACTGTAACCCTAGATTTACACTGTATCTGCTCTGCTCCGGTCCGGTCTGCTGCGAAGCCTGGAGGAGCTCCAGGACCATACGCAGATCGAGCAATAAAAGTCTGTGATAAATGCGGTAGCAAGTCCAAAACAAGTCATTCTGTGGACGTTAAACCAGTTAAACTGCTTCATTTTTCGTTTTATGCATCCAGATATTTTCATGTGTTTTCTTCTACATTGGATGATTTCACTGAGTGGAGCGAAGCTATATTTGTGGATTAATTTGGTGCATTTAATGTTTAATTGCTCGCTTTAGAATACCTTAGTTAACTCAGTAACTGATCTAATTGAACTAATGTACACAACTGCTAATATGTACACGTGTAAATATAAATATATGTGTGTATTTATCTGCGTCTGCCACTGAGAGTCTTCTAGCTTTTCTTCACATTCCCTTTCTGATGTTCTGATGCTGCCTCTTCTCACCACACCTGCCTAATGGCTACCTTGAACCAGACTCCACATCAGATGGAGTTTTCTCTTTTAGATTGGTTGCAAGATATGAGCATTTTTGACCACCTCTACTTTACTTAAATGGAGATGTACTGCTTATTCTCTGATCTAGCTACTCTTTTATTTTTTACTGATCTGGTTTGCTGTTCATTCTTTTATTTCTAGAGATAGCCTGCCAGGACATGAAAATGATCTGATCTTAACCAGGTTAAAAATGTGTTTAAACCTTTAGACTTAAGCAACATATTACTGATCAGCTACTTTTACTGACTCTCCTTCTCTGTCTCTAAAAGCTAATCCAGAGTGATCTGGACGATGACGAGCATTTGGGCTTGAATGCAGGACGCGGCACTCTTCGCTTCAAGCACAAGCTTCCTGTGGAGTTAAAGGGACCTGACGGCGTGCATGTGGTCCACGGCAGCACAGGCACCCTCCTGACCTCCGATGTCAACAGCCTGCCGGAGGATGACCAGCGGGCTCTGGCACGTTCTCTAGAGGCGCTGAATGCAGATGGGGGTTTGTATTCAGAGAGAAATGCCCGCACAGAGTCTGCTAAATCTACCCCGATGCATCGTCACAGGGACGGGGACACCCTGTCAGAGAGTCCCCTGGAAGTCACGGAGTTATGACTAGCCGAGGCCTCGCTGGTCTGAGGGCAACCATAGCTCGTGTGTGTCCTTATGCCTCCGCATCAACGTCCTGGGAAGGACCGGAGGAGTGTTTGTAGTCTAGGGATACCCATCAGCCAGTGCATCAGTGACACATCCAGCATGAGGACAGACTCACCACTGGGCTGGTTTGACTGGGTCTTATGTTGATGAAGATGGTCACATTACCAGTTTGTAGAGTTTTATTCCATCTGCAGGATGCCTGTCTTCAGCAAGACAAAAGGTTTCCCTGACAGCCATTAAACATCTGAGTGAATGAGATGGACCGGGCCTTTTTGTGGGAAACATTTGCTACAACCATGACCTTAAAATCCTCTAAAAGGTGCCTCATTCTCATTAATTCTTTTTAAACTTAGACCTGGACTGCAGACACACACAAAAACACACGCATAAACCAATCTATACACACTCAGACCAGCAGATGGCCTCTAAAAGGAAACTTAGAACATTAAATAATCAGGCAGATTTTAGGGCATTGTTTTGGTAACGAGATGCAGGACGGGAACAGCAACAGATATATTTTAATAGTTTGGAAATAATTTAGGAACATTCTATTCAAATATGGAAGATTCATTTTGATTTTAGAAGAATCACAGAGAGAGAAGGGTGATGCTCCTTCTGATGAAAGAAAATATTTAAAACTCTGTGGAAGGTAAACAGAGGATCATATCCAGCACAGGAATAAAAGACTTCCCAAATAGATGGACTAAGATCATACCCCAGAATGGCGAGGAAGGGAAAATATGGTTTTATCAAAAAGGAACAAAAATATTTCTAAAAACAAATTAACAATTTTATAGATGGCAATGTGCCCAGTGACTTTACACTGCCACGTGGGGGGAGTCAAAGTTGTGCTCAAAATGAGAAAATTTACTTTATTTTTATTTTTGTATTAAAAAAATAGAATTAAAAAATATTTTTGAAGAAAAAATGTCTTACCAACAGTTACCATGGAACTAATGTTGGATGTTTGGCGTATGAGTATATAGTGCTATGGTGAAATGTCTGTTTGTTTCCCTTGTATAACAGATGTTTCTGTTGAGTGGCGTGTAATGAAAAAAAGACTTTTTATATTCCTGTTTTGCAAGTTTTTGTTTATTGTCATCACCAGCCATAAGATCTGTGTTGGGAAATGTTGTGGGACGATCTGTGCTAATTAAATATGCAATGGTCTCTGATCTTGGTGTCGGCAATAATATGACGCCTGATGCACCAGAATGAAGAAACCTGAAATCCAGACGAGCCAAACATTAAATACTTGGAGTCATTATAATCGGTAATGCAAAGTTTGATCCCAGGTGCATCTCAGTAACATTAAAAAGGTAATTTGCTTTTAACTGAACCACTGAAAAAAATTAACTCCTACATTAATGGACTCACTACACACAGAAACATATTTATAGGCTTTCTGTTCATTTTGATGAAAATCTCAAATTCAGTTACTCTGATAATTTGTACTTAACAGACAAGATAAATTGTCGAGCTGCACCTCTAAAGCTAAACTTAGACATTTTTGTGTAAAGCAGTGAAATACCTTCTTTCTTTGCTAATAATCAGCAGAGGAAGTGCTTGTAAATACTGCCACCTGGTGGTCAAGTATATACATGCTCCAGACATAAAGAGTCAGCACTTTGTATCAGAAAACTCCATAATTTTATTGTTTCCAGGTCACATAGAAAGGTTTTCATCAGGAAACCAAGTCGGACCAAAGAAGACCCGGTTCTTCAGGTCAGACTCCTCGGCTTGCAGCGGTTCCTGTTGCCACAGTGGTGCCAGTGGCTGGCATTTTCTTCAATGTCCTGTTTAACTGTAAGAAAAGGATTTAAAAAAAGAAGGTGTTTGTTCTAAGTACCTTTTGTCCAATTTCATAGATTTAAATTATTCATTTTATATTTTGTGAATCTCTACTTACTTCCTCAAACTTGTGTATTTGTCTGATGAAAAAGTCTCCATACCGACGAGCAACTTTAGTGTCGGCAATGTGGATCATGTCCTGTGGGTCAAACAAAAGAACATAAAAGCTTTTTTCATCTACAGTTAAAATGTCATGCATTGACCCAAAAACCCCATGTTTGTGTTTAAACTGATTTAGAAGTCTTCCTCGTGTGCAAATGCTGAGATTTCTCACAATCTTTCTGCTTCATGGGCATTTACAGTGCTGGGAAAGGGTTGTTCTCCAACAGGATAAAAATAACCTCACTTAACACTAAATGCATTTTTATAAATGATGAGCTATACAAACCAACTTAGCCCCCTGGTAAAAAGTAATTGCCCCCCTTGTTAAGTCATGAATTAATTGTGATTAAACTAGTTTCTTTCTAAAGCTGAGATCAATTTCTCAAGCCAACCCCAGACCCAAGTATTACCTGACCTGCAGATATTACAAACTATTTCAATTTAACCTCTTTAATAGCTGAAATATATCAAAACACAACAGATCTAGAAAAACAAGTCATGGACATCCATCTGTCTGGAAAGGGTGAAAGCCATTTCTCCGACTCTGGGAACCAAAGTCAAAATCAGGACAATGATCCAAAGCACAGTAGCAAGCCCAGCTGTGAATGACTCAAAAACATGAAGCTTCAGAGTGGCCTAGCCAAAGTCTGGATTCAATCCAATTCAGAGATTTTACACCGTTCATACTGGAAAACAGTCCAACGTGGCTGAAATAAAACATTTCTTCAAAGAAGAACGGATCAAAATTCCTCGGTAGAGACTCATTTATGGTTAGAGAAAACTCTTGATGTCAGTTGTTTCTGCTAAGGGTGGTCCAACTACTTATTAGGTTTAGGGGGCAATTGCTTTCACACATAGGGTCGGGTACTTTTCCTTAATGAATGAAATCATAAGGTAAAAACTGCTTTCTGCATTTACTCAGGTTCTCTTTTTCTGATATAAACATTAGTTTGTTGATCTGAAACAAATGTGAAGAAATCTGTAAGGGGGTAAAAACCTTCTCACAGCACTGTATAAAGGACACACTTACCTTATCAATATAAAAGTCAACCTCAGACGCAGACTGGAATTCTCCTTCCAGTGCCGAGATGCCACTGGTCCATACCAGGTTCTTCATCTTGTGTTTGAAGACGAGCAGCTGGATCCGGAACTCCTGCTCCGACATGTCCAGGAATCCTGCCAGTTTGGCTACTGGCATGGTGGTGTACAGCTTTAAGAAACTGTTGGCATGGCAACATGAAGGGTTACACAGCTTTAAAAGTCACTGGTTATTAAGAAGGAAATCTAGAAAACCTGGAGCCAAGATCAATATTCCATACCTTCGAATGGTGGAGAGTTGAGCCTGCTGCTGCACCTCCTCGGCAAAGACCTTCAGCTGCTGTTGGAAGGGTTCCTTGTGGTAGTTGGGGTGGACGTTGTCATAGTTTGGCACCACAGGTGACAGGAACTTGGGACAGGCAAAGCTGAACAGCTCTTCAAACACTTGCAGATCTCTGACATGGAGAACAGAACACCAGCTCTATGAGGAAATCATAGGTGGCTCAAGAGCTCTACATATTATGTTTTATCTTGTTTTATTGTCTTCATGCAGTTTGATTTGTCCAGAGTCATTGATTGCTCTGAAAGGTGCTTTTAAATAAAATGTATTATTATTAACTCTGCGTTACTCTGGTCAGCCTTCCTGTTATCTGCTAAAAGTCTTGCTCTGGCACAGCTTGAATAACCCACAGAAATTTTAAAGGTTCGCTGATACTAAAGAGCGTTGTGGTTACCACAGCCTGGTAGTGTTTGGGTATGATGTGTTGAGTGATCGGACAGAAAATTTGTTTTTTAACCAGTTGCTCACCAGTCAAGGTTAATCAATCATTCGTCAATTCCTCAGTGCGTCTGTAGATCTAAACACTTCACTACATGTCTCACCCCTTCTGCATACGCAGCATCTTGTCTCCGTACTTCTCCCTCAGCTGGGTGTGGATGCTCTCGTCGATGCGCATTGGGTACATAGTCAGAGCGATTGCCAGGAGGCCGTGCATCTGCTCGTTCTGCTTATTGATCTAAAAACATTTCAGAGAGCAACATTTCAATTGGATTATTTAAATGATTAAAATCAGACCATAATCACAAACGTTATCCTACTGACCATCTCGTATTTATATGTTGACCTCTGGAACATGTTCCTCGTCCTCTGGATGTAGAGAAGGATGTTGGCGAATACTCGAATGGCATCCTGGTAACGGCGCATCATCAGGTAGGCAAAACCTACATAGTAGTAGGTGGTGATCTGGCACTCGGGCACCCGGGAATACATACTCTGAAGGACGAGGGGGAATGAATCCACAAAGGGTCAACAGAGTTTTATGCATACTCTGTCTCAGCAGGTTTCTCTCTTACCTTCTTGTTGAGTTCAATGTTCTCCAGGACTTTGATGGCCTGGTAATAATCACCTAGTAGAGAGTGCAGCCTCAGGAGTCCAACCAAGCTGAAGTACCCCAACATCTTGTACAGAGAGTGACGTCCATATTCCCCAGCCACGCTCTCTGGGTCCCCTGCAGCCAACCAATGGAGTTAAATGCTCTAGATTTCATTTACTTCATTTAAACTTGTTTCCAACCACTTTTAGGTCAATATTTAAGATTCAAAATCATCTAAGCTTCTATTTTAAAAACACCCAAATATCACAGTGTACCTCCACTAGTGTAAACCTCAAGTTGTCGGTTGATGTTGCTCTTATCCACCAGGGAGTGGAGAACATTGAGGACACTGTGGACGTTCCAGATCTTTGGATTATTCCTCAGGAACTCAATTTCCTCTTCGGATTTTTTGGCTGTTTTACAGCGGTACTGACTGAAGGACTGGAACTGTGGTGCGAAAGGTGCAGTTAAAAAAAATGAACAAATACTTTACAATCTAGCGTTTTTATAACATCTTATTTTTCATCTCTGCTGATAATAAAAAGAATCTCATGTAGCGCACCTGGTAGATGAACTCATCAATGATGTCCCACAGCCACTGGTTAGGCAGCTCCAGGGGGGCGGGCCCATCTGCATCTGTTTACAGTCAAATGTTCTCATGTAACTGATGCATCAACAGGTATTTTACACCGACAGCCAAAAGTGAGGGAAAAACATTCAACTTACTAAGGATGTAGTTGAACAGGTTGCAGTAATTGTAGTAGGACTCAAACCTCTGCTCCAAAGTGGGTCCACCCTAATTATAAACAGGTATCGTTATTCTAACAGACGATCAGAAAGGTTCTCAGAATGCTTAGTTTACTTTACAGCTTCAGAAGTCAACCAGATGTTCATATCATGCCGTTACTCACGCTGACTTTAGCATAGATGTGTCTGTAATAGAGCTCCTTATAGAGGATGAGGAACACAGCATCTACACAAATGGCAAACAGCACCAGGATAACATCATACATATGCATCTCATATGGAAAACACACACTGCAGTAATGTTTTTGGATGGGGGAGTCAGTGCACAGACATGGAGGAGATCCTGCAGAGGATAGTGGCTATGGTACCTGAAAGGCTGCTTAGATTGGCTCTACTCTCTGCAAGGACACTTTATAGACACTTCTTTGATATGATTTTATCCATTTAATAATTGTTCACACTGACACAAAAACCAGGAAACAGTTAAATTTCAGATTGATTAGATGATGCTCTCACCATTGCCAACAAGTGATGCGATGGCTTCAGCCTCAGGCCAGGGGGAGGTCTTGAAGAAACGTTCCGTCAACTTGTTCCAGCTGATTAGAAGCAAAATCGAATGAAGATAAACACAATGTGTGTAAACATACATCTCAACTGTCTGTCATACGCTACCAGCAAAGAACCGGGTGTACCTGTTCTCATAGATGTCTTGGATTTCAAAGATCTTTTGCTCAATGCTCTCGCTGGACACGCGGCTGGACTGCAGCTCATAAACCTTCTGGTCAATCAAATCAGAGATGGTTTTGTGGAAATACTGTAGGAAGTTCTTGATCACCTCCGGAATGACATGGTAGGTCTGCTGCTCATACTGCCTCTCGAACGCAAGATCTGCTTTAGGGTCACCTGCAAATGGAAGTCAATACCCAGCTTCACTTAGAGAGGCCCTTCAGGTGTGTACAACTGCAGGTTCATCTCGTTAAATTACATTATCCTCAATAATTAAAAACAAAAAGTGAAAATATTTAGGCATCCATTTCTATTTTGATGATTATGGCATACAGTTAATGAAAACAAAGTCAAATCAGATTATTACATCTAGCCAATAAATTAATAATTTTTAATATAGAAATGTTGGGGTGCTGAAAAGTATACCAAAGTACAATACAGTATATGCTCTGAGTACCTCTGAATGAATTACTGCATCAGTGTGGTGTGGCATGAAGGCCATCAGGTTATGAATCCGCTGGGATATAAAGAAAGTTCAGCAGCCTTCAGGTGGTCTGGTGCATCTCATCTTCCTCCTTGCTTAATAACTAGGATCATATTAAAATGTATGCAACTCTAAAACTTTCTACATGATCGGGCTGAACTGACAGCATATGTATGTATTGGAAGTTTTTTTTGCAACCTGCATTGAGATGACATTTGCTGCGCATTGGAGAAATATAAACCAAATGAAATATTCCACAGATTATCTTTGGAGTTAGACATATCACACTTTTTCCTTCCACTCAACTTTCCATTATTATGCTTGAACACAGCCATCAAACAGTCCGCTTCTTTAACAATGAGCTTTGTTACCTACTCTTCTCATGGATGGCTATCGGCTGGACAGATATGTCCACTGTGATTGTGTGGGCCACAGATAATCATTTATGTATGAAAATTATGTCTCCTAGTCATCCCATGTAATATTTTAATTTGCTGAGTGTTTGCATGATCTGAAATCCATAATGATTAGATTTTCAGAAATGAACGCCTGAAATTAATCACTAATTGTACTGAATCTATAGTGAATTTCCCTTTTTGAATTGAATAATTGAAATAATTTTGCATTTTCGAAATATTCTAATTTCTTGAGTTAATCCTGATAAAAAATGAAACGGCGCGACAATTCAAACATTTACTCATAAACATCGTAAGTTATATTTACCTGTGTGCAGATCGTAGTCATTTGAGTATGCGTAAGGATCGTACTGTGGAGAGAAATATATTTGAGCATTTTTAGCTAATGCTGCGGTAAAGCTGGTACAGGGATCAGTAGCGCTAGCTTACTCCACCGTACAACCATCTTAATCTCTTTAAAGCCAGTTATCTGACTGCAGATACATTTACAGATATGGTTAAATGTCCGTTACAATCAACAGTAATGACGCTCACGCAAGCCAACTACAGATGCTGTTGGACTCTGCCGGCGGCTTGAGCAGCTAGCAGCTACGTGCTAAGCGGCTGGTTCAGGTGTTACAAATATACCAAAAACAGTTTTGAAGTTTATTACACAGAATATTAATACTTACTCCCTCCTCTTCTTGGTACGACATTCTGGTGGATATCAATCCAAACCTGCAGATTAGTAAATTAACAAGACAACAGCTTGAACCGACAAGCTAACGCCGCTAAACCACGCAGCGAGCGTTGGAGAGACGGAAGGAAGCGGAAAGACGACGTTGTGACGTCTGGAGGGAATGGCTGTGGAGCATTATGGGAAATTGAGTGTCTTGCCGGTTTCTCGTGACACAACGCTAGGTGAACCTTTGAAATAGGAAACCGTTAAACATCCGTTTTTTGTGAAATTAAGTATAAAAAATGATTTTTTTAAATAGAAAATGTTTCTATCGGGGAATATATCGTGTATAGCAATTGTTAAATCCAAACGGTAATTTGTTATCTTACACTGAATTTATGTCACTTTTTCAGTTTTCTGAAGAATATGCCGTAGTTTTTGATGCAATGCCCAGTGGTGCTTTGTCATTTCTACCTCAAAGTGAAGATCACTCTGCTCCATGTTTAGATCCATGTGCCATTTATATTGATTATGAAAGTCTTTTTATTAGTATGAAAAACAATCAGCAAAACTACAAGGAATAGGCTATTCTTTTAACAGACATCTTTTCATCATACTGTGAATGTTTTGGTCCTACATTATTTTAAATATTAACTGGAAGTAGACCTGGTTGTTTCCAAGGAAAATTATTAAAAATAATAATAATAAAAATATTAAATTATTATAAGTGCTATCCAGTTAAAACATTTTTGATAAAAAATGTTTGACCCCATGTGCATTTTCTACAAAAATCATGAAGAAATTGTAGTTAATCTGTTTTTAGGATTATTATACAATGTACAAGAATATTTTGGACGGATTTGACAAAATGTTATCTGGAGATTACTTTAGCAAATAAGGATGTTTTATTTGTAATGGAAAAAAGTGACTTCAGTAATACAGAGTTATGATATGTTGGTAACTTTTCATTATTTATGGTAAATATTATATTCACACCACCATATATCTGCAACAAAAATCTAATTTCCAAATGTTTATTAATTCAGTTCACTTCAATTCAGTTTTATTTATATAGTGCCAATTCACAACATAGTTGGTCTCAAATATTATCTTCAGTTAATATCTATATAGTCTCCCTAAAATCAAGTTGAAATGCTAAAGCCATTTAAATTATAACTGCCCTCAAAAAGCTACAACCCTCGAGCAGCAGGTTAATTTGCATGTTGTTTAATGGCCTTAGATTGTATTTCTGTTTATATCTCGTTCTGTATTTGTTTTCTAAATGTTGTTCTACAATATTCTTGTTCTAAATAAAGTAAAAAAACAAAACAATGATCACATCTCATCTTAAGGCACTTTTTTCAGACCACTGATTGTTGCATTAAAAATGATTTTCTGAGTAAGATTTAAGTGAACATTTCTTTCTAAGTTAGTTTCTCATTTGGGAGAGTGGTTACATTGTAAAAAAAAAAAAAATACATTAAATAAGCTAATACTTAACTTACAGGGTCTGATCTCACATTATATTCTATAGTAAAGTCAATTGTGTATATGTGTACTTTGAAAAAGATATTCTTTATTTATTTCCACTGCTATATATACAAAAGAGAGCAAATTGTACCGGAGTCAAATTCCTTATTCCTCAGCAATAAAGCTGATTCTGATTTAAATTATCTATAATAATTAGATTATTTTAACAAAAGATTAAATACATAAATTATTACATATAAAAATATGTCGTCACAACGACATTTTCTGTCATTGTGTGCCTCTAATGAGACATTTCTGTTTGAATCAAGGTGATTGGTCTACTGTTGAGTTGCTGTGAGCTTTAACCAATCAGATAGCGTCTGTCTGCTGGCCAATGGTGTTGTTTCAAAATATTTCATGATGGACTGTAGCAACGTAAAATAATTACATTACATATATACCTACTGGAATAATTCGAATCTTAATTGATTTTTTTTATTTAATGATTTATTTGTGTAATTAATACATTATTCACACATTCCTATATTTGTATGGTTGAATGTCTTACATTGTAAAAATTATCTAAGATTTTAATGTTGATTTAATAAATATCATTCTGTTTGTCTGTATTTGTTTGATGAGAATAAACTGATTTGTTATCACACCACAGCATACCTCCTGGGGGGTCTGTGGAGCACATTCATTGATGAGTCAAGCTTGTTTGTTGGTCCAACACACGGTTAGCCGGTGCTCACGTAAGGCCTGATTGGTTTGTTATCATATAAACTCTCAGACATCTAAGCCTTGACCAAAGTAAAGATGTCTTGGTAGGTCTGCAGTTGGTCCATACTCTCTCCATCTTCAGATGGATTAAACAGAGCTCTGTGAGATGTTTAAAGCCTGGAATATTGTTTTAAAACCTAATCCTGCTTTAAACTTCACCACAACATTCTTCCTGAGCTGTCTGTAATGTTCCTTGGTCTTCATGATGCTGCATGTTCCCTAATGTTCTCTAACAAAGATCTAAAGTTTTCAAAAATAAGCTTGCATTGAAAATCAATAGACGTGGACTCTTTTTAGAGGACTTCTCAAGGCAATTAGTTGAACCAGATTTTATTTGCGGGTATCAGAGTAAAATGGGGCATGATGCAAATACATATCACATTTTTGGATTTTTCTTTGTTTTATTCACTATGCATTACTTTGCTTGGTCTGAGCTGATGAAGCGCATCATGCTATTGAGAAAATGCCAGCATATAAAGCATGTGGCCCTGACCTATTATTAGCAGAGCACCTGAAGTTCGCTAGTCGAAGAGTCCGTATCTTACTTTCATTGTGTTTTACAGGTTTTCTCAACTATTTCATTTTACCTGATTCAATGTTATCTGTATTATTAGCGCCAGTTGTAAACACAAAAACTTGGAAGATATCTAGTTCTGATAATTATAGACCAATTGTCCTGGCAAGTGTATTGTCTAACCTGTTTGAACACATTATATGAAAAACACTTTAAGAGTGCTAAACATCTGAAAACCAATATGGCTTTAAAAGTAAGTTCAGTACTGATTTATGTATTTATTCTGTGAAGGCGATTGTAAGTGCAAATAAGAGACAGAATAGATCAATTTTTGTGTGTTTCTTAGATGCATTGAAAGCTTTTGACAGAGTTAACCATTATAAGTTGTTTGCTAAACTCTAAAGTAGAGGGGTCCCTGCTTATTTAATCAGGATTTTACATTTCTGGTACTCTCATCAGATTAGGCAAGTTAAATGGGGTTTGGAGGTTTCTGAACCTTCCTCAGTATCCAATGGAGTAAGACAAGGAGGAGTTCTGTCTCCAGTTCTTTTTAACTTGTATTTGATTATGTGTCTGTTGAATTAAGTGCTCATAAGACTGGATGAATGGTGGATAACCTTCTTGTCAATCATTTAATGCATGTAGACGATTTAGTTCTCTTGTCTCCCTATAGTGCTGGTTTGCAGCAGCTACTCAGGGTCTGCGTAGGTATTGTGTCCAGTTTGGCATCATGTTTAATCCTTAGTAGAGTGTTATTATGATTGCTACAACTAAAGAGGATCAGAAGCTGAAATTTCCATCTTTTTATTTAGCTAATCAAGTTTTGGATGTTGTGAGCAAAGTGAAAGACTTACTTCATATTTGAAGATGTGATCTTTATGATGATGATGTTAAGCGTCAGTGTTGTAAGATGTATATACAAGCTAATATTTTGGCACGTTAATTTAACATGTGCACAGATATTATTTTCCGAGCTTATTGCACCTCCTTCTATGCGGCTCACCTGTGGTGTAACTACAGTAAAACTGTGATGAAGAAACTGCAAGTAGACTTTCAGGATGCAAGTAGAATCTTCTTCAGGATTCATGATGGACACCTGTAAGTCAAATGTTTGTTATGAGCAACATTCCTACTTTTTATGTTTTATCATAAATATCATAATATATACATTTATGTGCCGTTTGAATGTGTCGAAGAACGAATAGTTAGAGCTCTGTCAATTCCAACATATAGTGACACCAGATATATCTCAAGTTTTTTTAAACACTGGAATAGCTGCTTTTATGCTTTGTGTTTTTTTTTTTTACTTCTTTTTCTTTTCTTTTTGATGATATGGACTAATTATGTCTGGAATAAAGGTTATAATATCACATAAACTCCTCGTACAAACATGGAAATTTGTGGATGTTACTGAATGTGGAAAAGCTTAATAAGTAATAATACGTTTGCAAAACTCTCCTACCTGTTAATGCGATACGTTATTCCTAATATAAAACATTGTGCCTAAATCTAAACTGGGCACAAAACGGTTTATTGCGATCTGCCGGTCAGCTACTACTCAAAGTTACCGTTAGGTGGCGTCACAGCAGCAGGGTGGTGTCCTACACGGGATGCTCGAAAGGTCGAAGACATGTTGAGTTTTCAAGATTAATCTCCAGTTTATAATTTTAGCTTCAAGTACTACCTAAGCATTCACCATCCCAAGTATGGAGTTATTTTTGGCAGGGGGTCATTTTCAGATTAATCAACAGGAAACGTGATATGTTGGGCTTGTTTTTAGACTCTAAATGTGAAGATTGTTGGATAACTTTTCGAGTCGGTTTATTTTGTCAGCTTTTCTTTGTGCAGCTTTCACTTGAGAATATAAATATAAACTGAGAGATTATCTAGAAACAATCCAATCCAGACAGTGTGTGTCTCAAAATCTGGATAAAACCAGAATATTGCATCTGTTGCTCTTTCTATCTACTGAATGAACATCATCATAAAGTATTTTGAGAAAAATGAAAGATTCGGTTTTGAATGAGTTGGATGAGAGACAAGAATACCTGACGTGTTTGGCTCGCCTACCAGCAGCAGACGTAGTCCTTCACCTACCCCCTACCTGCCTGCCTGCCCACCGGCTGCAAAGCTGCCTGCATCCCGATAAGGAATCTCGTCCATAGAGTCAAGTATGGAGGGAAAGGGGTGTGAAAGCTGAATCTGAAAGAGGAGAAAAAAGAGAGAGCGCAGCAAAACACGGAGGGAGGGGGAAAGGTCAGGGCTGCGGGGGTGGGGGGGTTTATTACTCTACCAGAAATAAGGAGAGTTTCTACAGAAGCGGTTTGGCAGACGAAAACAAGAAAACGGAGCGAAACAAACCAGTTTCTCTTCAACACCGGCACTTTCCGCAAGAGACGGAGGGGATTTTTAGCCAGTTTTGCAGCTTTTCTCAACGTATTATCTGGTGCGGGAGTGAAGTCCACGCAGTGGAGCGCAGGGCAGTTTGGACCGTGCGTAATTCTGGGGAGATTTTATCGTTGCGCTGCGTCAGGATGCGCGTCTGGCCGCTGCTGGCTCTCCTCTGCATGATGTGCGCAGGACGCGCTCAGAAGTTCTCCGCTCTCACGGTACGAAGCCGCAACAGTCGCATAGTGTTTCACATGCTTTTCTTTATGTGCATAACAATGGTTAAAATATAAAAAAAATGCAAAATCGTTTTTAAATGTTGATGGTTACGATTTACAGCTATTGAAAACCCAAATTCTTGTTTCACGAAAAATTATTAAATAAGACCAATAGAAAATGATTGCAAATACATACATTTCATCCAGCTGAACAGTTTATCCTTATACTCTTCAGGCTTTACTGAACATTTACTCAGAGCTCATTTTGCATGGATTACCGCCTCGATGCGGTGTGGCAGGTTAGGAGAGGCTGCCAGCTTATCAAGTACAGTGATACCATGGTCATTAAACAGCTATTGGTGCTTTTAGCAGTGCGGGCAGGTGCCAGAAGTCAGCATCTCTATTAGGTTTCAAAGCAGAAGGAATCATTAGATGATCTTAAATTTCCTGCAAGATCCTGCTCTAACGTTGGACTTGATAAAACCTATTGGACCAACACCAACAGATGAAATGGCTCCCAAATTATCACTGACTGTGGAAACTTCACACTGGACCTTAAGCAACTTGGCTTCTGTGACTCTACATGCTTCCTCCAGTCTCTGGGACAAATCAAATGCAATATTTACTTTTATATGAATAGAGGACTTTGTACCTCCCTTTTCTCCAGTAGGACACTTCTGATGTCTCTAATGGTTTGTAAGTGGAACATACATGAGCACGTATCTGCAGTAAAACTCTTAAATTGGCTTTTACTTCACAACTCTAACAAGGCTGCAGTTACAGCTGTTGCTTGTGCGTCTTTTTCTACCACACTTTTTCCTTTCACTAAACTTTTTATTAGTATGCTTGGATATAGCACTCTGTGGACAGCTTCTTTAGCTGACCTTTTGTAGCTTACACAAACACATTCTCAGTGACTGTCTGCTCGACAACTTTAAAGTCAGCAGTCTTGCTCATAAATGTGTAAGTCATGATAATAATTTCAACATTTCTATGTTAAATCCATCTTTTATTGGTCTTATGTAATCACATTTTCAGAGATACTGAATTTTGAGTTATCATTAGTTGTACGCAATTATAAAAAATATCAGAAATAAATGCTTAACACATCTCACTCTGAGCACAATTCATTTATACACATTAAATGGAATACATTTTGTGAACTGAATAATTGAAACAAATAAACTTTTCAGTTATACTAAAAATTATTGAGATGCACCTTTATGTCAGATTTTAAGTGATGTTCTACAGAAAGACTTTGTTCAAATTTTAAGCACCATATAAATATATATTGGAGGATGTTGTCAGAAATAAACTGATTATCCATTGAAAATATTTTTGCATATATATATATATATATACGACGAGTACGAGGTCACACTGAACATGAAAACGGATTAATGGCCAAAGTAATAATTGTCACTCAGATTGCCTTTTTCAGCAAGCACACCCACATTAAACAACAGCCTACATAGCTTTTAAATGGAAGTTCTGTTTTACTGATAATGTTAACATGCTAGTATGTAGAATTTCATACTAGTTTAAATAGAACCATGAGATATCACAGCTGTTCAAAAATGCACCATAATTTTATTTACATGTATATTGATGTACATTTCAAACTGATCAATGACAGCCCTTCTTGCATTGCAGTCTGCAGGGTCAGATAATGCATAAATGGCATCCAGGGCGAGTCCCTCCTTCTGGGCACCCCTTCCCCTTCAGAACGACTCACACACCCACTGCCCCAACAAAGCTCACTCTGCAAAAAGCAAATGTTTTTATCATGTGACTTTCCAGAAAAATTATGAACTGAAAAACACATTTACTGTTATTATTTAGTTATATAAATAAAAAATTGTAGTAGCTTGTTTTATGAATTTAAAATGATATAGAAAAATGTTGTTTTAAAGAAGCTCTTTTTAATGGAGAATATCCCTCACCAGATTTGTCTAGTCTAAGTATCACAGATTTTTAACTAGAGATGATCAAATGCACTCCAGATTCTCCCTCAAAAACAGTGTAATTGCCCTTTAATTTGGCCAGATTAAAGCTGTAAATCAGATCCCACTGTACCATTAATTTCTTACATTGCTTACACCGTGTACAATACACAGACATGCAGATCAGGAATAGACAACGTATTCAGGGTGCAGATGTCACCCCGTCACCCCTGTATGGGGAGCCATACCACCTACATTAAAAACCACCTCTGGCAACTTGAAATGAACAAACATATGAAGAACGTTAGGCAACACATGCCTTAAACATTGACAGAAACAAACTTCAGATAGGCTAGTTTGGTTTCTCCACCTATCTGCCTCACAGTCCTCTGGACTCCTCCTGTGGCGTCTCAGGGGCAGAGCAGCTGGTGCAGAGTAGCTCCATGACACATGGCATTGTTTACAACGACAGCAGTCGGTCCATGATTTTCATAAACTAAAAAAAAAATAGCATTTTGAGAGGGGGTGGAATTTCTTTATCACGATCAAGTTCAGGTACAGCGCCAAAGAAGGATTAACAGGGAGTGGAATGTGCTCAGTCAGAGCCTCCCCACCCCACCGATTTACCGGCTGATGTGGCAGCCACCTCCCCAGAAACATTATTTATGGTTTGCGTTAAGATGTCCAAGAGTTATTAACCTGTGAGTAAAAAGTTTGAAATCCTTTCTCAGTGACAGCGCTCTGAAGCTGAGGAATGTGGGAGGAATTGTTTCACTAAGCCAATGTTCCTCTGACATTGATACTCACATCTACTCACACTAAATCTCCTGAGGGTCTGTGTGTGTGTGAGTCAGTGTGAGGGTGTCAAGATGTCTTTTTCAAAAATGGAATTAGAGCATCTTCAGTTCAGAAGTGTTTGTGGTGTATTTTTGCATGCGCATGGGAGAACTACAGGAATGAGAAGCAGCCCTATTTATCTGCATGTTGGGGTGATATCTGTATCTCCAGAATGGTTGATTGAACCCTGCTTCACTGAAATAACACATTCAGCAACAGACTTTCTCTTTGATTGAGTTCTGACTCACTGTTTGATTTCTGGTTTCATGTGCCTGTCTGAATTTGGTATTATGTGCATGTTAGAGGTTGAATAGTTTGCTAATTTTATGGAATATTTTCCAGGATTATTCGTGCAAGAGACTTTTTCCATGGGAAATGGGAGTAGAAAATGATGTGTGAAAATACGGGAGCACACAGAAAAAAACACATATTTTTTAAAGCAAAATTTAACATGATATATATTGCCTTGGAAAACCTTTCCATGTTTTTGTCACATTAGAGCCACATCCTTGATCCTTCAGTGTATTTTCCTAGGATTTATGTGACAGATCAAATCAAAGTTTTTTTTGGAATTGTGAAGAGGACGGAAAATGATACATGGCTTTCAGTTTGTTACCAATCAATTTGAAAAATGTGGCATGCAATTTTTTTTCAGCTGTCCTGAGTCAGTGCTTTGTAAAACCAGTTTCTCCATGGTGAAGTTGAATGTTTTGGAGTCTGTCTACCAGTTTTGCTCATTTGTCCTCACAATACAGCTAAAGTTCAGTCAGACTGGATGAAGAGAGGATAAAGAGAGAATATAAAATCTGTTTTTGAGTCTTGCCACACACTCTCAATTGAATTTTGGTCTGGACTTTGATTGGGCCATTCTTACAGATGAACATACTTTTATTTCAATGATCCCATTGTAGGTCTGGCTATATGTTAACGGTTGTTGCTCTGCTGGAACGTGAACCTCTGCCTCAGTCTGAAGTCTTTTACAGCCTCTAACAGGTTTTCTTCTAGGATTTAATTTTATTTACCTCCATCCATTTTTACATTATTTCTGACCAGTATGTGATGCAACCAACACCTTGCGTCACCCTGTGGATGGTGTATTCAGACTGATGTGCAGTTTTCCAAACATAGCGTGAAGGCCATAAGGTTCAATTTCAGACTCCTCTGATCAGAGCACCATCTTCATCTTTTACATGGCTTGTGCCAAACTCTGAGCAGGAATTCTTGTGACTTTTTTTCAACAGTGTCTTTGCTCAGGCCAGATTTGTGGAGTACAAAACTAATAGTAGTCCTTTAGACAGATTCTCCTACCTGAGCTGTGGATCTCTGCAGCTCCTCCAGAGTTACCATGGGCCTCTTGGTTCTACCATGATCATTGCTCTCCTTGCCTGGCCTCTCTGTTGAGATGGATATCCATGTGTTAGTCTGGATCTGGACTTGATTTATGGAGCACGAGTCCAGAAAATTGCCAGACACATTGCAACAGACCCCACCTACCCAGGCAATGCGCTGTTTGTCCCACTTCCATCAGGAAAATGATTCAGGAAAACAAATAGACTGAGAAACAGTTTCTTTCCTGCACCAGTGAAGGCAATTGTCCCACTGCAGGCAGACACTAAACATCTCTGCTGAAAATCAAACCACCAGCCCATCTCAGACTGTTTCAGCACAAGTTGCACCTCATGTAAATACTAAATGCCACATTCCGTGTACATATGTTTTCTTTTTTCAAATGCGTTTTTAAATTTTGTAAGTTTCGATAACCTACATGTGTATCTTTTGATCCGAGTCTCAGCTAAATTTCATTTATGGGTCATGATGACAATAAAGAAACTTGAATCTTGGTAGGTTTGCAGTTGTGCCACCCTCTTTCCATTTTCAGATGATGGCTTGAACAGAACTCTGTGAGAGCTTTAAAGATGGGGATTTTATTTTAGAACCAGGTGTATGAATACCTTTTGCAAGACACTGTATGGGTTCGGTGACCAGTGTGCCTTCAGAACACTTCACACCTGTGCAAAGAGGCTTGTTTCTCCATCAATGTCTACTTACTGTCAAAACATTTTTTTGAAACATCTTTCTCTGATTGAGATAAAAAGGCTGCTCAGAGGCTGACACTTTCTTCCCTTTCCACCATGATAGAAACGTTGATGCATCCTTGCATCAATGCAGGAAACCCCTGCTAAGGCCATTTAACACATTAGCTGCAGCACTCAGCCCCATTGACCCTTCAGGAGCGTAGTGTGAGGGGCTTCTCCAAGCATTGGAAGCGGGGGCCTCCCAACCCACCAGGCCCTTATCAGTCTACAATAGGCTCTCTGCTGGAGGCTTGCCTCTGCTGTACACCATTCAGCCCCACAATGCCACAGAGCCGGGGGGAGGTAATAGGATTTGATTTGTATGCTGGCTGATTTGGTAGGAAAAACATTTTCATCACACTTTGCACGTCTCAACGTCTTTTATTCATCTCTAGTTCCCTCGCCAACCTCTTGTGTTCTTTAAGCAGATGCAAACAGCCTCTTCCAAGTGAGATCACACAAAGAAAGAGACACTGAAAAGAAAGTAAAAAAAGAGAGAAAAGAGAGTAAGAGAGGCAGCTGCCTGGAAGTAGAGAAGAAAAGGATTTGGGCAGGAGATGGATTTAGTCTCAATATGTGTCCTGTCTTGTATGGAGATCTTTTATGATGAATCAGGGTGGAAGCTTGTGCTGTTTGTAGAAGCAGAGGCCATTCATCAGCCCTCTAACCATGTTGCAGTGCACAATGATGGGGCTAACTTGGAGAGGCTGGAATGAGACATCAGGGGAATGTCAGTCTCTACGGCAGACACCTCACTACATGAGGAAGAGGTTCTCAGCACTCCATTACTCTCAAACATTTCTTGTTCCATCTCATTTTCATGTCCTGCATGTTGTCCTATTTGGCATGGCCACTTGGGATTTTTACCAGGAAAACTCGTTTGTCTGATGGTGAATCTGGGTGGTGGATTTTGTCGTTGGCTGATTTCACAGCTTGCTGCGTTTTCCCAGGCTCTGATCGTAGAGCTTTATCGTAAACCTGCAGGCATTTTGCACTCTGCTGTGTGCTGTATAGTGACCATTTAGCAGGATGCTGAGCTGCTGAAAGACTCAGTTTGAGTTGTCAGTCTGCTGGCAGTCAGAGGCCTGTTGCTGCTGTGCTGTGTGCTGGAGGGCGACCACCAGCCTTGGTCGGACACGCACACTCAGAGTGATTTTCAGTGTCTTTGCAAAAGACTCCCTCGAATGAAGGGGGAACTGTTAGAGAGAGAGTGGAGGAGAATGGTGTGAAAAGTTATGAGAAGAGGAAACAGAGTACCATCAGGATGAACTAGGACTCAAACAAAGGAGGTGTACGAGACTTTAGATTACTGACTCGAAACTAGAAGGCAAACACATACTACACAGGTAGATTTGAAGGCAGTTCTATTAATAATGTGTAAAAAACCTTAAAGAGTAGTTGTCTTGCAATGTGAAAGTTGTGGTTTTAATTCTAGCTTCTTCTTGCCACATGTCAATGTGCTCCTGGGCAAGAAACCTAACCTCAAGTTGCCTACCAATATGTGCATCATTGTGTGCACACATTTGTAGGAGTGTGGTTCGGTGAAAGTGGCTCTAGTGTAAAGTGGTTGGTATAACTGGAAAAGTGCTAAACAAATTCAGTTCACTTACCATTTAAAAATAATTCATTTCTTATTTAAGAATCATAATCTCATGCCAAAAAATACCGAATAATCCAACTTTTAATCTGAGTACCTTTGAGGGGGATAAAAATCATGTTAAGATATGAGGCACTTGGTTTTTTTCTAATAGCATTAATAAGGTTGAAGAAAACAGACAGAGAGTCATTAAATGTTTACCTCTCTAGATCTTCCAGGGCTCAGGGTACTACTTCATGCTTTGTTTTCTTTAACTTGGCTCACAGGCTTTCTGTGTTGATTTGGCTTTATGGATCATTATCCTGCTGAAAGACCTAACAACGATTCATTTTACTTTTCTGGCAGAGACTGTCAGAAATGTCATGTAATGTAAATATAAAATGTCCTGGTATTTCAAATCAAAAGGTTAGGCCATGGATTCTGACAAGGTTCCCAGGGCCCACAGCATGCCAGACCTTAACAGTAGGACTGAGGTGCTTCTCCACATATTCATCCCTTGTTATACGCTAGACCCACCTGGAGTGTTTGTTGTTGAAATTGTCATTTTTAGTCTCATCTGACACTGCTAAAGTCCCAGTGATTTTCTTCAAACTGCACATTTATATTTGTGATGGTAGGACATGAAAGTGTTTTTCCTGGCATCTCACCCAAGCAACTGCTGCTTGGCATGTTGATATAATCTGAATGATGTTGAGGAGACCTACTGACCCAATGATACCACTCTTGGTTGCAGCTTTGTAACAGTGAGCTTTTGAAATGTTTTACCTCTCTCAGCCATGTCGCTTACTTAACATACAGGCAAGATACATTTTGTCTCCATTCCTGCTGTATTAAACATTTTAATTATTGCTCTGACACCTATAGGGTAGCTATTTTCTTAAAGACATTTCCTCAATTCTGAAGATCTGCACACATTGGTCAACTTGAATGGTATGTTCTCCAACATTTTCCATTTTAAGAATGGCTGTAAACCAATGGCTGGGCCTCTGTGTCACCTCATATTTAAACACCAGGGAAACAGGATGTCATGCATTAATAAGTATTCACATTTCCATACACTGTGATGCACAAACATAAATTAAAAAAATTATTCAGGTAAATTCATTTTAAAGAGAATAATTGTTGGCTAACATCATACTATTTTCTCTGAATAAATCTACTCAATTTAAAGGTTGGATTTTTCAAACATTTTCAGTCTGAGAATATTTTAATGCAATAAAAGATTCATTTTAAGGCTTTTTCCACATCTTAACCAGAAGAGCCAATACATTTTCCCACGTCCATATGTAGCTGTTGAAAGAAGTACAGTATTTCATATTTACATCTAAACACTTCACATCAAAGTACCCCAGTAGTTCTTCAAATGACCAGAAGTGTTCAAGATGCTGGGAGCCAGATCCTCCAGCCAACAGCTGGAGTAATTGGAGGAATTACCAGTCATAAAGAAAAGAAATCCCACTTCTACCACAACATAATCAGTTGCTACCCCCTTGTTTCAGTTACTGTGACACATGATTTTACATGATTAAGATTTATTTGTAGAAAGTTGTAAACTTAATAGTTTAATTGAATCATTCATTGATTCTCCAAAAATGCCAAATACCTTCTTTTAGTTTTGTTTTGTGAATAACAGAATATAAAAGAGACATCAGTGCACACCTGCGATATTAGAGCGCTTTTTGATGCTTTGACTTTGTAAAACATATTTAAAAGACGATATGCATTGCCTCATAAAATGTGACTTCTTTATGTGTCTCAGCCCAAATCCCTCATGGCTTCTCCTCTGATGTGTCTGAACGGGCCTCCCCACTCTGATCTCTCCACAGGAAGATTTATGAGCAGAGCTGACATAGTGGGCTGTAGAACTCAAATCCCCCCACCCACAGGCCCCGAGCGGTCAACCTCCCCTTCCAGCCCTCTCCCAGGTGCATGCAGCCCTGCAGCCATACCTGTCTGCATGGGGGGTATGGGGTGCAGGGGGCGGGGCGCTGCCACCAAACCTCATCTCTCCCTTCATTTGTAAAATGTCAGACACTACAAATTTTCTTTTTATTGGTGATGATCCCACCCCCTTCCTGGAAATGGGTCTTTTCTGATTCTGACCCTGTGTTCCAGTATTTTTGCAACTGACTGTCTGGTTCATGCTTCGGACTGATGCATGCGAGGAAAAAGACAGACAACGTTCTGTACGTTTGCTGGCAACTGACTAAGGAAGCTTTTAAATTTGTGAGCATCTGCTGAAAACTGAACAAACATTGTACTGCACAAAAGGGGACAGCTGGAAGACAAATGTTGATAGACTTAATAGGAGGGAACAGAAAGTCTCAGTATTTATCTCTGAATGTGACTGCACCTGTGTTTGGCACGGGCGTGGAGTTTGTTTTTTTCCACTTTACCCAGTTCATTATTTTCCCAAGGTAAATGTATCTTACAAACACTGTAGGAAAATGCTCACAAAGCTGAGTGATGTGTGTTTGTCTTTTATTTACTGTAGCAGTCGCAGCTTGTAGCTTGGCATTGACACAGGTGATCCGAAGCGTTCAGCTGAAAGTTCTTGTTTCTTTTTTCATGGCTGAGCAGCACATCATTAGGAGCGAGGCCAGGTGAATACCTGTGCAGGTGTTTGCACAGACAAAGACAAGTGGATGTGTCTGTCAAGTCTTTTGCAGTACCACAGACAAAAATAAAGTGTGGCTACATTTGTTGACTTTACCTTGCACTGATTCGTCTGTGACTTCTGTCCTGAAAGCAACTTCAGGTGCATCACAATAAAGTAGAATATATCAGTAATTTAATAAAAAATCTGAAACCCATATTTTATATAGATGCATTACATGCAGAGGGAAACATTTGTAGTGTTTATTTAGAAGATCATGGTTTACAGCTGATGAATACCCAAAATGCAGTTTCTCAGGAAATTAGAACATATCATCAAAATTAGCAAAAATAAATGCGTGTGTGTTTATTGAATCTATATATGATTGGACTAGAATTCCCAAACTATATTAACTTTTTAATAATATTCTAAATAATAAGAATTTTGGTGCTGTAGCGTCCATAAAATGCATTTCTTATATGCTTGCTACATCTCCTAACGATTGTGAGTCCCATGAAAGTCTCATTTTTTGTTGTGGACTTCAATGATTCAGAGCTTCATACCTCACTTAGAAACAATTCATTTGGAAAACGTTTTCTCAGCTGATCTGCTGCTTTATTACTTTTTGCAGTTTCTGCGGGTGGATCAGGATAAAGAGTGCAACATGGAATGCGCTGGAGCTCCTCGAAAACCCCTGTGTGCCTCCGACGGCCGGACCTTCACATCTCGCTGCGAGTTCCTCCGAGCCAAGTGCCGCGACCCCCAGCTGGAGGTCAGCCGAGGGCCGTGCAAAGGTCAGGTCACGAGTCACGCTTCAGCGATACCTGGTGTTCCCAAGCACACTGGGGGGGGTTTCTGTTAGAAGCTTGTGAGATAAATTTATTTCAGCATGATTGAATCTTTGAGTGCTTGGAACACAAGTGGGTTTGACACAGTGAGAGTGGGTGGGGGGAACCTCTTCCTGGATGGGTCCCCAGTTTTACGTGTTTTGTCTGATGGGGAAGCTCTCTAAAGTAAATATAATAAATTGTGGTGTGGTCCTTCAAATTTAAGATCTGTCAAGGCATATTGGTCCCATCATACTTGATGTAAAGCTGTACCTACAGTGTTACAGACGTGTAACACTCACTTAATACTTCTTAAACCTTTTCATGTTTTTTTTATGTGACAATTACAAACTTTACTGTATTTTATTGAAATTCCAAGTCACAATACCTCAACTGTGTTGCTTGCATTTAAATTCAGCCCACTTCACTCTGAAACCCTTAAATAAAATCCAGTATAACCAACTGCCCTCAAACTTCACCTAGTAAAGAGAGTCAGCATAAATGTGTCAGCATAAATCCAGCTGTTCTCCGAAGAGCTCAGAGCTCAGAGGTTTGTTAGAAAACATTTCCGAACAAATGGTGTCATGAAGACCAAGGAACACAGTAGACAGTTGTGAAGATGTTTAAAGCAAGATTAGGTTATTAAACAATATCCCAGTCTTTGAACATCTCACAGACCTCTGATCAGTCATTCATCTGAAAATGGAAACAGTGGGGCGAGGCTAGTGGCATAGTAGTAGAGCATGCGACCCATCCTCAACGCAGCTGACCCTGGTTTGAATCCTAACCGCGGCGACGTGTGCTGCATGTCTTTCCCCCTCTTCACCCCACTTCCTGTCTGCATACTTTTAAATAAAAAAAATAAAGGTCACAACTGAAAAAAAAATGTTTTAAAATAAAAAAAAGAAAATGGAAACAGTATGTTTAGTCCACCTAAACTAACCGAACAGGCAAGGAGAGCATTAACCACAGAAGCAGCAAATAACCTCATGTTAAAACTGGAAGAACTGTAGAGATACAGAGCTCAGGTGGGAGAATCTATCCAGAGCCTAAGTAATAGAGTTGCACGATAACTGGCCTTTATGGAATTGTAGCGAGAGGACAGCCATTGTTTAAATAAAGCGACGAGAAGTCCCGTTTGCAGTTTGTCTCAAGACGTGTGTGAGGCACAGCAAACACATGGAAGACAGTGCTCTGGTCAGATGACACCACAGTTCAACTTTCTGGCTGGCACAGAAAATACTGTGGAAAATAAAACCAAGATTCCAACAGTCAAAGATGGTGGTGGCAGCATCATGCTGTGGGGATGCTTCCCTTTTTAAAGGGGATGCAGCAGGGACAGGGAAGCTGGTCAGACTTGGTGGGAAGAATAAGTAGGAACAATCCCAGAAGAAAACCTGTTAGAGGCTGCAGAAAACTTAGATGTCTTGTATTAGATGTCTGCTCTACCACACCTAATTCAAATGGTTGCATTATCTCCTCTGCATGCCATCCAGTGCTGCATAAGTCTGTTAATCACTTGTTTATTTGGGTAAGATGTGTAGGAGCAGAGAAACACCTACAATATGCAGGACAGTGGACCCTGAGGACCAGGGTGAAGGTTTAAATCAAAGCATGTTCATATGCTATAATGGTCTTGTCAGAGTCTGGGGGAGTTGTGAACCAAGATGCAGACAAGCACTGGGTGGCACCATGTTGAAAACAAATCCTTTAATTCAGGCAGCACAAAAAACACTTACAGGTCATAGGAGGTACAGAGGCAGAAATAATCCCAAGGGAACACGAAGACTGACGTGACAAACATGACCAGGAGAATTGTGGAACCAGCAAAGAATAAATGGCAGAACCAGGTATATAAACAGGGAGAGGAGAGGAGTGGACCAATGAGGGAGAAGCTAGGGTAATCAGAGAAGAAGTAGAAACAGGTGCGGGAACTGGCTGTGGAGACTGAGGGAATGAATGGTTACTATGGTGACATGAACTAGAGAACGCAGGGACACGAGAGAAATAAAGCTATAAGACAACCAAAGGAAAACTAGGATCTAAAGATGACAAACGCTAACAGAAAAGGGAGAGCAAAAACAAACCACAACAAATACTAAACTAACTGGGAGGGAAGCAGAGAAAGTGATGACTTAGAATAAATGCAAAACAAAACGTAAACAATAAGTGGAACTAAGTATAGCGGCAAACAAATAACTAAAGGCTAACCTGTAAGAAGGAACTGAAACAATAGAGACTAACACAGGGAACTATACTAGGAATAAGGCCTGGAAGAACTACAAATATAAAGGGAAAAGAACACTGAGTAATAATAACTGAAGGGGAACTAAGGCCAAGGGGAGGAACTAGTAGGGCACAGAGAAGGGGAAAGGGGAACACAGGAAAACAGAGGAAACAATGAAATGTAGTAAATAAACCAAAGGGACAGAATTCACAAAACAGTCAAAAGTAAACAAGCACAAAAACCAAAATAGCAGATCCTGACAGGTCCAATCAATTCCATATCTAAATCCTACTGAGAATCTGTGGCAACACTTGAAAAGTGATGTTCAGAGCTGAGACTGAGCTTGAGCTATTTTGCAAAGAACAGGAAAAATCTATAGATGTTTAAAGCTGGTAGTGACAAACCCCAAAAAACTTGCAGACGTAAGTGCAATAAAAGGTTTTTGCATAGACTCAGGGACGCTAAATTCAAACATGAGCAAAAAACAAATTTTTTAGTAATAAAACCATGTATCATTTTGGATCCAATTTACTGAAGTGGTCTGCTTTTTGTCAGTCTATTACATAAAATCCCCTCCAAAACAGGTTTTAAAGTCCATAAACTTTGAGTTGTATGAAAGCACTGCATGTAACACACCCAATAGTGAAGATAAAAAGCCAGAGAGGGTCAAACAACTCATAGACTCTCGTTGATATAGTCCTTCTTGGAAGGAAGAACCCATACACCCCAACACTTAGCCCCAACCCCTCTCACCCCTGCCCCACTCACCAGTTTCATATACCAGTTCAATGCTCTACAGACTGGGGACAATGCCCCTTTCTTACCATGTTAGAACACTAATGCAGGGAATGCAAGTGAAAAGGTTTGCTTTAAAAAAGTCTCATATGATGGAAAACCGCTCAGCGATTTTGTACCCGTGGTGGGTTTCCATGGCAGTCTTTCTTAACAGACATCTGGACGTAGCTGACAGTGACACTACTCAAAATGGAGGCTTCCAACTAGGAAGAAGAAAAGACAAGAGCCATGAAATTGGTTATGCATGCATCAATAGCATTACCATCCTCTCATCCCCCCCATCCTCCAGACTAAAAGGCACAGCAACGGCGAGGGAGTTTGGTGCAGAAATAACCTAGAGTCTGGTTTTAAAGCACAGGGATGGTATTGTGCTCAAGGATGGTAAGGGTGGCACCACATTTGTTTCCTATCACTGCACTCAGATTATTCAAGTGTCCCGTCATTTTTTCCAGACGATGTTTTTGCTTGGGGGACGGTTTTTCAGATTTTCCACTGCAGCTAACTTTAGAGGTCCTTAGCTCTCTGCATTCCCTCCATCCGAGACATCCTGCATCTCGCTCTGTCTTCTCATCAGTGCCACTGAAACACGTGTGCACCCTCCAGACTGAGACGCACCAGCACTAGCAAGTGTCTAATGGACACTCATTTGTGTGCCAGGGACCTTTATCCTGCTGACCAAAGCCATGTATGTTTTTTCGCTTAACGTGAGTCATTGTTTTAATGACATTAGAAGCTGCGAGCCAAAGAGGCACTGCTTTGCAGGCTGCTGATGTGTCACAACAAGTTACCATCAAACTCATCGCTGCTCCACATTTCTCAAGTGTTTGCACAGCTGGTGCTGCTGGCCAGGTGAGCTGTGGTACCTGTGGAATGACAGCATGAGCCATGGCCTTGACTACAACATGTGAAAAAGTCAAGGTGTGCATAGGTTAAAAGTTCCTGACCCGCATTTCTGCTGACAAACATTTTAATTCAAACTGAAAGTAACAGATGGCAGAGCTTTAAGACGATGCAGACATTAAGTACCGGTAAGGTTTTCCTTGTGCATCAGCCCTTTTTTGGGGTGACTGGAATATTTGGCTGGATCAAATGAGCTGCCTCACGTAGTAATGGCTTTACCACCAGGCACAATGCAGGTTTTCTGGACTTACTCCTCATAAGACTCATTTTACTCCTTCTACTCCCAACCACACAAACATCAGCAGCTTCCGAAAGGTCTTGAATCGCTTCGCCTACTGTCTCTCCCCCCAGTTTGTTTGTGTGTTTTTTTGTCTCTTGTTTTTCATATTTCATGTTCTCGTTCTCTTTTAGTATCTTGGTTTCATAGTTGTGGAGTATTTAAAAACATTGTTGTGCTGTGGGCTGAATGGAGGCCGTCTCTGATGTTTAGTGATCCTTGTGATTTGTGTTGTCCTCAGAAACATCCAGATGTGTTGCAGAGAAGAAGTACACAGAGCAACAGGCCAAGAAGCATGCCTTTGTTCCTGTATGCAACCCTGATGGCACTTATAGCGAGGTAACAAACAACATTACATATTTATTTTTATCTCCCTGTAATGATGTTGATCACTTAACAAATCATTTTAATGATCATTGTTTGTCTATTCTAGATTAAGTTTGTCCTGTTAAATCCAGATTAGCTCCTGCTTCAAAACCTTCACCTTGGGTAAATGACAGCATTCGCTGTTTAAAGCGTGACTGTCGTAAAGTTGAGCGTCTGTGGAAGAAAACTCGTTTACACGTTCATTTGCTTCACTTAAAGGATCTTTTAGTCTCTTTTAATAATGCAGTCAAAGATGCAAGGGCCGCTTACTTCTCAAACCTGGTCATAAAGAGTAGAGGGAATCCAAAGGTGTTATTTGACACAATTACTGATATCCTTACTCCTGCTCTACCTGTTGTTCCAATTTCTTCAAATGAGGATTGTAATAATTTTCTTTCTTTTCTGGTAGATAAAATCAGTAATATAAGATCTAACATCTCCCCGTCTGGTTCTTCACTGACCGTACCTGCTCCAGCTCGACCTGATGTTATAGAAAGTTTTTCTCCTATTTCTTTAATTGAGCTAGAAAAATTAGTGGACTCAACGAAAGCATCTTCTTGCTCTCTTGATATTCTACCTGCCTCTCTGTTCAAAAATGTTTTCCGCCATATCAGTCCCTGTGTGCTTTCGATAATTAACACTTCACTGGCCTCTGGTCAAGTACCCACTTACCTTAAGAACGATGTCACCCACTTTTAAAGAAACCCAAGCTTGACCCTTCTATTTTCAACAGTTATAGACCAATTTCAAAATTACCCTTTTTATCTAAGATTCTGGAAAAGGTTGTATCTATGCAGCTGATAGCCTTCATGGACAAACACAATATCCTTGACAAATATCAGTCTGGTTTTCGTAAGTTTCATTCCACAGAAACAGCTCTTGTTAGAGTTTCTAGCGATATCTTGTTGCGTAGTGATGCAGGAGAGTGTTCTGCTGTGCTGATGTTGGACCTTACTTCTGCCTTCGATACTGTTGACCATCATATCTTGCTCGATAGGCTGAGACATTGGGTGGGTGTATCTGGTTCTGCTTTAGAGTGGTTCACTTCATATCTATCTGAACGATGCTTCTGTGTGGCTGCCTCTAGGTACAGGTCCTCTCCAGCCTCCCTTTCTTGTGGTGTCCCCCAAGGTTCTGTCCTAGGGCCCTTGTTATTTTTATTGTATTTGCTTCCTTTACAGCATATCCTGAGCACTTATGAGGGCATTTCTTATCACTGTTATGCTGACGATATTCAGCTGTATATTTCCTTTAAGCCTGAACATGTTTTTAAGTTACAGTTGCTGATTGTATGTTTTGAATCTATCAAAAGTTGGATGGCTGATAACTTTCTCCAACTTAATGATGAAAAAACTGAAGTCCTTGTTTGTGCCCCTGATAGATTTATACCCAGGATAATGGAAGCTCTTGGTCCTCTTGGCAAATTTGCTAAATCTTCCATCAGGAACCTTGGTGTAACCTTTGACTCTGCTTTCTCCTTAGATACCCACATCAAATCTCTGGTTCACTCTTGTTTTTATCATTTACGTAACCTTGCTAAGTTAAGTCACATTGTGTCACGTTCTGAACTTGAGATTGCTATCCATGCATTCATTTCCTCACGTTTGGATTACTGTAATGCTTTATTTACCTGTCTTAGGAAAAACTCCCTGGAACGTCTCCAGGTTGTTCAGAATGCTGCTGCTAGACTTCTGACAAAATCTTCTAAGTATTCCCACTCCACACCGTTACTCATCCAGCTGCACTGGCTCCCCATTAAATTCAGAGCTCAGTTTAAGATTCTGGTCCTGACTTATAGAGGTCTTCATGGTCAAGCCCCAACTTATATCAGTGAACTCTTATATCCGTACAATCCCCCCAGGTCTCTGAGGTCATGCGATAAAGTCCTACTGGCTGTACATCACACAAGGCTGAAAACTAAGGGTGATAGAGCTTTTGCAACAGTAGCTCCCCGACTCTGGAACTCTATCCCCTTGTGTATAAGGACTGCGGATTCGGTGGTGTCTTTTAAAAAACAGCTAAAAACTCATCTTTTTAGACTTGCGTTTGGTTAGTTTATTTTTGATTTTATCTTATCTTCTTCTATTTTACATATATAAATATATTATTCCAATTGTACTTTGTATTAGTGTTGTGAAGCACTTTGTGATCTGTGTCTTGAGAGGTGCTATATAAATAAAATTTTACTTACTTACTTACTTACTTACATAAATAATGCTTAGATTCCTAATTAAAGCGAAAACATTTGACCAGGGAGGCCGTTCATTGTTTAACCTTTGCTGTATGCAATGAAGTAACACTTGAAAATGTTTCCATAGGTTCAGTGCCACAGCTACACTGGATACTGCTGGTGCGTCACCCCCAACGGGCGACCAATCAGTGGTTCTTCTGTTGTCAATAAAAAGCCTCGATGCCAAGGTGGGTAAATTCACAATATTTCTTTTATATTGTAATTTTTAAGGTATCATAGCCCCTTCCAAAAGTATTCACATCTCTTGATCCTTTTTAATTTGGTCATGTTACAACCACAAACTTCAATGTTTTTCATTTTTGGACTTTATGTGAGGTATTAATGTTCTTCTCAAAACAGCTAAAGCTCAGTCAGATTGGATGCACCAATGAACATAAATTTTCAAGTCTTGCTAAAGAGTCTTAATTGGATTTAGGTTTGGACTTTGACTGGACCATTCTAACATATGGATATGCTTTGCTCGAACCTCTAATAGGTTTTCCTTCAGGATTCTCCTGTATTGTGGTTGACTGTGGCTCAATGGGAAGAGTTGTCTTGCAATCTGAAAGTTGTTGGTTTGACTCCAACCTTCTCCTGTCATATGTTGTTGTGCCCCTGGGCAAGTCTAAGTTGCCCAACGATCTGTGTATTTGTGTATAAATGTCTGTGTGACTGGGTAAATGTGGTTCTAGTGAACAGTGTTTTTAGTGGTCTGTATGACTAGAAAAGTGTTGTATAAATTCAGTCCATTGACCATTTAGCTCCATCCATCTTTCCATCAACTTTGGTGGGGTTCATGATGCTGCCACTGCCCTGTCTCACGATGAGGACGATGTATTCAGAATGATGTACAGTGTTTGTTTACATAGTGTTTCGCATGTAAGCCAAACATTTGTATTTTTGCTTCATTTCAACATCGCACCTTCTTCTCATGCTTGTTGTGTTCCCTACATGGTTTGTGTGGCAAACTGCACTGGGTACTTTTTATTGCACTCTTTCAACAATGTCTTGCTGCTGTTCTAGTGTACATTACTGGCAGTTGTCCTGTCAATAGATTCTCTAATCTGAACTGTGGATCTCTGCATCTCTTCCATTGTTACCAAGGCCATCTTGGCTGCTTTTTTGATTATTGCTCTCCTTGCCCAACCTGTCTGTTTAAAGGTGTATCCATGTGTTGGTAGGTCTGCACAGTTGGTCCATCCTCTTTCCATGTTCAGGTGATGGATTCAACAGAGCTCTGTGAGATGTTCTGCTCCAGCGCTTTGGGCTTGGACTTTCACATAAAATCCCAATATAAGAAATCAAAATTTATGGATGTTGTGTGACAAAATGTAAAATTTGTAAGGATTTGTGTGTTTTTTTAAAGCTTGATTTGCATTTTTACGTTTTGATGATTTAAAAATTCAGTATAACAGTATAGCATTGGATTTTATGTTTGTGAAGAGAGGGCAAAGTATTTCCATCTCTGTGGGAAAGCGATTTGTGCTGGACTGACAGCCACAGGGGGTTCCAGGTCCTTCCCAAGCCCGAGTATTGCTCAACATTTCTAGGCTGCGGTCTAAACAATCTGAGTAGAAAGTCCATGATGCAGAGTTAATTAATAAAGTTTAACTGTAAAGAATGAAAGGGTTTTTAGAGGACAGTCCCTGCCACAAAACCCACTAACCAATGCCACATGTCCTGCCTGCACCTCTCTCTGCGACTGCCTGAGAGGGTGTCGGTGTCCCACTAGCGAGAGGGTCTCAGCCCAGCAGTAGCTGCTGCAATGCAATTTTTAAAGATATTTTATCGGCACTAGTGGTCTTTATTTATTTTTTATCAGTGGGCAGACAGGATAGATGGGTAGAGAGAGGGGGAGACATTAGGCAAATGTCGCCGGGTCTGGGAATTGAACCCGGGACAGCTGCTTTGAGGACTGTAGACTCTGCATATGGTCGCGCGCTTAACCCCTACACCATCAGCGCCGCGCCCCAATTTTCACCTTTACTTTAACGATAGTTGTGCTCACAAGCCAAAAGGGTGGCCAGATGGGGTACCGGGGTAATATTCGAGTGGTAAACCAAATCCAAAAGTCATTCAGACAGTCAAATCAGGAAAGGGGGGAGGTTGGGGGGATGTGAGGGTTTTGTGGGGGTGTTGTTATGGAGGCAAATCTACCTCTATTTAAGCTGCTGGTTTTTATGGATGTAAGCTGTTCAGTTATCACTTAAGACAGACAGGGAACAGAAACAGAAAATATAATGTGTTAAAATCCTCAATCAACTGTCTTTTGTCAATTGGAAATAAAAGTGGTTCAGATTTTTTTTGTAATTGTGACTCTTTTGCTTTTAGGTTCTAAACAAGACAGATCAGTCCCCATAGATCCAAGACCAGGTGAGAAGTTTGTATAAGAAAACACACTGACTCCTATGTTATGCATATTTATTTGGACTTCCTTGGTATTATATGGTGTAGTGGCTAGGGTTGGGCATATCTTGAATTCCTTGTTTTGATTCCAGTTCCTAGAGATTCTCAATTCCAATTCATTTACGAGGCAGCTTGCTAACCAGGTTAGCTCAGGGCAAACTATTAATTAGCTTAGCTCTATTGTTGTAACTAACCTAAATGTTGGTGAGTCCACATCTAAAAAGGGATGCAACATTTTCACAATATGTGTGCTGTAACTTGTAGCATATCGCGGAGTCTGGTCTACTGGCTGGCTATCGTTAACAACGCCAGACCATTTATCCATGAAAAATACACAGGCTTATGTTAGCTGGGTATCTGCATTTGAGCTGACCCACCGTTTTAGGTCTAGTATAACTGGTTACCTGCCTTAATGTTGGCATAAGATGTATTTTTTGTTTTACTTACCTGATTCTGACGGCAGTGCTGTGATAGGCTATGTTGGAGCTAAAGGAAGAGGCAGCGGAGAAAGGAAGGCGCAGCATGTTAAAGACGGTGCATTTTATTACTTCTACACTATGAATGTGGAGGTGTTTAATCATGCACCGTCCTCTGCATGATATATATATATATTATTGCAAGTATTGTACTGAGCCGAATGTTCATGTCTTCAATTAAAGTTCAGCCACACTTTCGATCACCTCCGCACACTGTCCATGGATGTGTACACACTTCCTGCGGATCCTTCCTTGTTGGTGTTCGGCGACCTCTTCTTCTGGCCAGCGAACTGGGTATCAAAACTAGGAACCGAAATTTAAAAGTTTGAACAATTCCAGGAGAATCATGATGTTAGTCTGGTTCCAATCAATGTTTATACACTTAATTGTGAAGTTAACAATAACAATTGTGGGCTATAGAGACAAACAGCCAACAGAAAGTAAGCACTAAGCCATTCATAGGTTGGCAGGACGGGATGATTACAATTAGCCAGTTGTGATCAGTTCAAAAAATGTTAAGTTCCTTTTTTCTTTCCCTGTACTAAAAATTACTATTGAGGTAACCAAGCCATTCTGAGGCAATGATACATCTGTCCTAAGATGCATGTGAATTAAGCACGTTTGAGCAGTAGGAATGAAAAAATCAGCAACTGGATCATTTATAACGATGCAGCGTAACAATCCCTACATATTTCTTGCAATACAGCAGAGGATCTGTTTGCCTTTCCTCTTGTTCCAGCCAGTAGCACTGGAACAAGGCAGTTAAATAGGGCAGTCTGCACCTGTTGTGCATCTGTTATCCATTGCACGCGCAATCTTTAAAAAATCGCACGCAACATGCCCACTTATTACATGTGCAATTTATTTATAGTACTCGCAAATTAGCACCCGATATTTGGGTTCTATGAAGTTCAGGCCCATAATGTGTTAAAATCCTCAATCAATTGTCATTTGGAAACAAAAGTGGCTCAGATTTTTTGTAATTGTGACTGTGTTGCATTTTAGGTTCAAAACAAGAGAGAGGAACTCCGATAGATCAAAAACCAGGTGAGAAAAATTAACTTCTAATGAATGTATGTTCAGCCTCACTCCCTTGATATAAACAGTTTTTGTGGCAGCTTGGAAGCAAACATTTATTGTCATACATATTGCTGCTTTTGGTTCCACAAACCTTCCTTACTGTATGTTATCTGTGTAGAGAATCTTTGGGGAAGGGAAAAGTGCTCAGTTCATCCTTTTCTGTTTTCCCAATAAACGTTCCTACATGCATTCAACATAGGCTCATTAGAAAGGTCTTTGTTTTACAGAGAACAATCTGTTGAGAACAATGGGCAGTCACACGCTGCAGTTCCAAACAACAGATCATCATCTGTATATAGTAATAAGATAAGATTGTATTTGACACTTTATTGTACATTAAATGTACAGAAAAATGAAAAGAATTTTCAGCATCTAGCAAGAGAATACTATACAAAGTTCTAAAATGCACAAAGCACATATCTGAAACAAATCACATGCAATCAAACACAATCATTAATGTTAAAAATGTGATTTAAAATGTTGTTTAAATAATTTAAAGACCGATTGTGATTTAGTCATGATTTATGCCGTCAAGCTTTTTAGAATTTGTGCTCTGAAATATGATGATAGGTAGGACTTGGCAGGCTGAATAGTTTGTCAAAATCTAAACATTTGATGGAGGCAATCAGCCTGTGGCACTGCTGAGGTCTTATGGAGGCCCAGGATGCTTCAATAGCGGCCTTTAGCTCATCCAGAGTGTTGGGTCTTGAGTCTCTCAACGTTCTCTTCACAATATCCCACAGATTCTCTATGGGGTTCAGGTCAGGAGAGTTGGCAGGCCAATTGAGCACAGTGATACCATGGTCAGTAAACCATTTACCAGTGGTTTTGGCACTGTAAGCAGGTGCCAGGTCGTGCTGAAAAATGAAATCTTCATCTCCATAAAGCTTTTCAGCAGATTGAACCATGAAATGCACCAAAATCTCCTGATAGCTAGCTGCATTGACCCTGCCCTTGATAAAACACAGTGGACCAACACCAGCAGCACGGCACCCCAGACCATCACTGACTGTGGGTACTTGACACTGGACTTCTGGTATTTTGGCATTTCCTTCTCCCCAGTCTTCCTCCAGAATCTGGCACCTTGATTTCCGAATGACATGCAGAATTTGCTTTCATCCGAAAAAAGTACTTTGGACCACTGAGCAACAGTCCAGTGCTGCTTCTCTGTAGCCCAGGTCAGGCGCTTCTGCCGCTGTTTCTGGTTCAAAAGTGGCTTGACCTGGGGAATGCGGCACCTGTACCTCATTTCCTGCACACGCCTGTGTACGGTGGCTCTGGATGTTTCTACTCCAGACTCAGTCCACTGCTTCCGCAGGTCCCCCAAGGTCTGGAATCGGCCCTTCTCCACAATCTTCCTCAGGGTCCGGTCACCTCTTCTCGTTGTGCAGCGTTTTCTGCCACACTTTTTCCTTCCCACAGACTTCCCACTGAGGTGCCTTGATACAGCACTCTGGGAACAGCCTATTCGTTCAGAAATGTCTTTCTGTGTCTTACCCTCTTGCTTGAGGGTGTCAATAGTGGCCTTCTGGACAGCAGTCAGGTCGGCAGTCTTACCCATGATTGGGGTTTTGAGTGATGAACCAGGCTGGGAGTTTTAAAGGCCTCAGGAATCTTTTGCAGGTGTTTAGAGTTAACTCGTTGATTCAGATGATTAGGTTCATAGCTCGTTTAGAGACCCTTTTAATGATATGCTAATTTTGTGAGATAGGAATTTTGGGTTTTCATGAGCTGTATGCCAAAATCATCCGTATTAAGACAATAAAAGACCTGAAATATTTCAGTTAGTGTGCAATGAATCTCAAATATATGAATGTTAAATTTTCATCATGACATTATGGAAAATAATGAACTTTATCACAATATGCTAATATTTTGAGAAGGACCTGTATGTTTTTTAATCTGCGTCCTGCCTCTGGGATATCCCACAGGGGTTACGTATCAACGCTTCCCTCTAAAATATTTTTATTAAATATGTTTTATGTTTTGTTTGAACGTGTTTCTAGGAGAGAGTTTATGGTCCACTGTAACAGACCATAACCAACTTCAGTGCCTAAACCTGTCCATTATCTTCACCAGGCAGTTGAGTCAAGTTGAGGAGCATTAACTCAAAAGATCGTGTTTTCTAATAATTTTCTCTCTTCAGGTTGGTTCTTTTTTGACCAAAGTCTCATAAGGTACAAGGAAATGTCCCCAGATTAAACTCCAGTCTACTTTCACTCTCTCTTATCAAACTTCTGCCACTTTCAAGATAAACAACCACTAAGATTTTCTTTGTTTTAGTACCACAAAGTGTTAAATCTGCTCAACTTCTTTAACTGATGAGGTTTGAAAGAGCGTAATTTGGGTTGATTGGGATAGATTCCTGATGTGATAGTGTCATTTGTGTTTCTCCTATGGGTTATTCATGCCAGGTTGACTGTATGCTTTTCATTCTGTTAACAGTTCAGTGTATAGTATCCATCTTAGCCAGGTCATTACGCATGCATCAAGTGAGGAGGAGTGTTGAAATAAAGAGGGAGGGAGGTTAGGAGGGGAGGGACAGGGACAAGCTGTGGTTCAATCTGAATATATTGGATAAACAGGGTGGTGAAAAGAAGAATAAACTGTAGGTTTGTGGTATGCCAGCACTGAAAATAGCTGTGATTGCATAAATATTTTGATTTAAAAGAACCCCATCAGGACCAAAGTGCTTTACAACACAGTGCCTTGCAACATGATTTATTGCCCTACAACCACAAACGTCAATGTATTTCATTGGGATTTTATGTAACAGAACAACACAACACGGTCCACAGAATGATTATTAGTTGTGGACACCTACTAATAGGACAACAACATTGCAGCCAGAGGTAAAATTGAAAGGGTTAGATCAAGCAAAATAATTTCGAAGAATGGCAGAATTCTAAGTCCGAGAAATGTGAAAACATTTGAAAAATGGTTTTCATTAGTTTGAAAAGAAACATTTGCATAAATTTCAGCCTATATTAGTCACGCTACTAGAGAAATACCAAAAAAGACTTGAAGCTGCAACTACAGCCAAAGGTGGTTCTACAATTTATTGAAGAGACTGAATACAAACTCATGCCACACCTTTATTTGTCACACATAAAAAAAAAAACATTCATCCTTTTCCTTCCACTTTGTAATCATGTTCTACGTTTTGGTGAATAAAAGTTTAATAAAATGCACAAAAGGGAGTGGTTTTAATGTCACAAAGTTCAAGGGGCCTTAATACGTCTGCATGGCACTGAACACTGCAGCAGTTTGAAAATCGGAACGTAGGGCTATAAACAACAAACGCTTTGCCTTAAGCACAATTTTGCTGCTTGACTTTTTTTCACATACTAGAATCATATGCAGCTGACGACTGACAAACAGCAGTTAAACTAATGCCTTATGACCACAAATAGCACGGGGGTTTCCTGGCAGATTCTAAGAGAGGTGTTACATTCATGTAAAAGGCCACAAAGTAAAGATCTGTTATTAGTGGTTTACTGTAAATCCAAATCATAAATATGCCTTTGAATTGGCATTTCCATCCTTAAATTGAGTGGGATAATAGCATGTGTGACTCAGTCACACTAACTGGATGCATTTCAACACATTGCACAGGCATGAGAAGATAAATTACTGGCATAAAAACCCTGGATTTTATGCCACTTTTTGTGGAAATTCATTGTTATAGAAAGTTTTATATACATTGTATCCCTACTGGCTGAAGCTGGGTCTGAAACACCTCAGTGTTGCAGAGTGACCCAGTCTGAGGTTAACCGCCACGACTGTCATGGTCTTCACCCTGAGGCTCCCTCCCTGCCTCTCTTCTACCACAGAACAAACAAACAAAAACCAAACAAATATACTCAGATTTCCGACTCGTAACTGGTACACCTCAGACTTACTGCAGTTCTCACCTAGAAATGTTCCCACCTCTGTACAGCTTTTATTTTCACACAAAAAGATGGAAAAAGCAGGAATGATCTCTGTTTGCCTTTTTAGCAATAAAGCCGCTAGGCTATGGAACCACTGCTGTCTTTTCCTTTTTTTTCAGAAGCCAGTCTTCAGTCTTCAACACAACCTGTTTCTGTTCTTCTCCTCTTCACTCTTTCCCCCTTTATTCTTATTGACCGGGCAACGTGCAAAATCACATTGTAATGTGTTGTCTAATCTTGCTAACATTTGTAATTGTAGTCTCTTTGCAAATATTCTCCATTCTAAATGCAGAACCTATCGCTGTGGAGCCACCATCTCCTCCAGAAGAAGAAGGTAAGCTGGTCTTAATCAGAAAAATCTGTTACTGTTTTATTTACTGATAATCAGACACTGACTTAATGGTGGTGGCAAAATACAGGGTGAACCAGCAGGAGGGGTTAAGATGGGAGTAGAAGCAGGAGAAAAAAACTCAGTCCAGGAAACCGGAGCCAGAAATGTAAGAAGGTCATAGGATCTGATGTTCAAGGATGTTCCTTCAACCAACCCATAGCTTTCCTAAACCACAAGGGCCTTGACCCAACCTGAAGACTCAGATTTTAGGATAAGCCCGATGAACCCACCGGCAAGTTGAGCTGTGTACAGTGTGTTTGATTTTTGTTTTGTTAAATCACAAATACATCAGACATAGTAACAGTTACAATAGTGGTTCCGCTTGAAAAATATTCTTGTGTATCATCTTATTGTAGAGTTTAAAGCAGTGATCCAAAATTTGGACAATACATTTGAATTTCTTGAAAGATAAGCTTTGAAATATAAAGATTTTTCTCTCAAATTGTTGGATGCTTTGACTCCTCAGGTTTGGTGGTGCTACTTATTCTTCCACTCTGATGATGTTGTGATCCAGGACTGGAGGAAGTCTAAAAGACTGTTGCATCTCTTTATGTTGACATCTTTTTCTAAGCTTATGCAATATGTTCATCTTTCTGATGGTCTTTGCTGCCTCATCCTCCATGGTAATTTTGATGCTCACCTGTCCTCCACCTCCCTTTGTCTGCTTAGCGTGCAGTCTCTGGATGCTGGACTAATGTGTGTTGTAAGAAGCTCCTTGTCTTCATACCATTGGCTACTTTCTGCTCCTTTGGTCAGGCTGCTACACATTTAATGGCAAACAGAGCCAACATGTTGCTGCTTTGTTTTTCCCATTTAACTGGCTCTTCTGGACCTGCCTTACTCTTCGGACATACTTGCTAGACGCTGACTTTTTTATTACTTTATTGTGATTTGTGTTGCCTGTGAGATCTCAGTCTATTTATTGCTGTCCTAAACATCTGCAGTGTCAACTTCTTGTAGGTAGTTCCCCTCAGCCATGATCATCTTGCGTCCTTTGGATGCTACGAGGCCACCCTTTTCCAGTCTGAATGAGATTCTGGTGTCCATGCTGTATGTTCCAGTTAGGTAGATCAGTGAGTCATTGTTATTGCACGGCTTGAGGTCATTCATCTAGAAGATGCTTGATGATTGCTCCACTTCATCACTGGTATTTGTTGTAACTCTTTGCGATGCTCTAGCAGAGGAACGTCATGTCGAAGCTGAACAGACGCAGGGACAGGGTATCAGCTCCATATAAACTTTTGCAACTGGCTTTAAATTGAACTTTGCAACCTTTAGTTTCCTGTTTTACAGTTCCAGGGCCTCTAGGATCCATCAATTTTCAGTCTCCAGTAGTCAGTTCAGGTTTTGCAAAGGTTTATTGAACCTCACTTCTGTATTGAACCATAAATTACATTTTCACACTTTTACCTGTTCTTACTATATGTACAAATTAAACAAGACTTGCGTCGATTACATGATGTGCTGTCTGTCCCTGGTAACTTCAGCCACATCTAGCCGACCTTTCATGTTCACTCCTGGAGTTTGTGACACAATAATCGTCATGTGTTTTATAGTATAACTTGGTGAACTACCTGGATTGACTCAGAAAACATACATCTGTGTTTTGGGCTCCTGCTAACAAAACTGTCTTGGTGATTTCTTTTAGACGTCACTTCCCCATACCCCGATCTGTTGGAACAGGCCTACAACCGGCAGAATAGATCCAGAGCATCATGTGAGTTTCACAGTACTTTTTTCTTTGAAATTTTGGAAAGTCTTCAAACCTCAGCAGAAAGTCCACATTTAGTTTGTCTGACGTGTGTAAGCAATCATAGTTTGAGGCTGTTCCTGTCTTTTAAGGACAGATGGTGGGTTGTGAAACCAATAGATCTTGGTGCTGAAGTGCATCATGCTTTGAGGATCTGTTTCACTGTGGTTTCTTGTATTGCTTCAAACCTGTAATTATCGCCACATGGCACAAATGCTTGATCTCCCACTCTTTTCTTTTTACGCACGTGTGTGTTTATCTTTATACCAGTTTCGTGCACATAGGGGAAACATGTTTGTTTCTGTATTTTAGACTAGCCCATTGATGAGAACCTTCTGTGTATGTGTGGGTCTGTGCATGAATCTCATTATCATAATTTACAACCAATAATAAGCCTGAGAAAGGTTGCATTGGTGGTTTTGATTACCATTTGCTCTTTGGTGTATTGGGGTGAAAAAAACACCCTGGCCCCAACAAAGTGAGCCAATAAAGAGGCACTGGAGTGAAGAGAGTTAGTTTTGAGAGTGCAGAGGTATTTAATTTGGTCCCTTTTGTGTGGCTGAAGATCCCCTATGAAAATAAACAAAGAAAAAGAATATCCATAATCCCACAGCAGCCTCAGAGCCTTAAGGCATGCACCAAAGGGAGGGAGAGCTTGGCAATAAAAGCCCTCATATATTAAAAGGTCCTCCTTTCTTTGCTGACTTCATTACGCTTATCTTTCTTGGAGAGCTGCATGAAAGCAAGCTGGAGAGGTTGTATAAAATGCAGCTTCTCACCCATCATGGCCACTTTTCTCTGCATGCAAACAATAGACAATATCAAAAGAATTGTTTTATTAATGGAAATTTGGAGCATGTACACATGTAGACTCCTGGTAATGATCACTGTGCTGCCTTAGTCTCATGTCTCTCTCTCTCTCTCTCTCTCTCTCTCTCTGTCTCTCTCACACACACACACACACACACACACACACACACACACACACACACACACACACACACACACACACACACACACACACACACACACACACACACACACACGTACTAAGCTACAAAGGGCATAAGGAGTGTCCAAATATTTACTTAACTTGGGGCAAAGGGAGCTGTACTTAGTCATTAGCCTGTTAATGTCCATAAACAGTGCCATGGGGGGCTGATATAGCAGTCTACACACAATGTCTCCAAAAGCTCATCCTCAACAGGCATCTCTAATATAACAAGTGTGCTGATAGTGCAACTGATTTTATTTTGGTAATGAATGAAAAAATCAGAAAGACTGCATGGGGTGGAAATCCAAAATTGTTTGCCAGATCTGATAAGAGTTCTCCTTAATAAACTATAAACACATCCTTTGTTTATACATACGCATAGGGACGTTTTTTGGTAAGTCTTGCTACTTGGACCACCTAAGTTAAAACTGACATTGCAGACATATCTGATGATTTGTGTGTAAATTTCGAACTCTCTCCAGCTTCATCGTGTGACCAGGAGCAACAGTCCGCCCTGGAGGAGAGGAGGCAGCGTAATACTGACGCTGTGTTTGTGCCAGACTGTGCCCATGGCGGGTTCTATAAGCCAGTCCAATGCCACCCCTCCACTGGCTACTGTTGGTGTGTGCTTGTAGATACTGGGCGGCCAATACCGGGGACTTCAACCAGGTGGGCCACAAATACTCTAAGTCAAAGAGAAATGTGATTTATCTATTTTTGGAAGGCACTAATTTGACTAGAGGACCTGTATTCATTCTGTAAATGCTGTGTGAACACTATTAACTGAAGTAGGGTTGCCAACGCTCACGCTTCTGGAGTGAGACTGAATGTTTTCTTGTTCTTCTCTCTCTCTGTCTCCACTCAGATAGATTTCACAAATTAAAAGTCCCTGCACTCTAAGCAACTGTTAGTTTAAAAAGCTTCCTCAAAACTTCCCAGGTACTTTCATGGAGCTTTCCTGGAACGTTTATGAAACTTACTTGGTACTTTCATGAAACTCCATACACATACGCCTAAAATCCCAGGTCGGTACCTGGCTGGTTCTATGAAAGTTCTATTAAAGTACCTGAATCATTTCACAAAGACACCTTGTAAATTCAGTGAAAGTTCCACACACGACCTGCTAAGTTCCATTAAGGTTCCATGGAAGGAACTGCTAAACTAGCACATCTGACCTTAACATTTTGACAGACATCTGTGTTGCTGATGACAGAAAGGGATTCAGAGGTCTGGATGACAGCAAATCAGAGGTCAGACAGACTGGCAGTTCAGGACTGGCTACACTCTTATTAAGCTACATTGCAAGGTATCACACTAACAAGACTCTAGGCAGAGTGCGAGGTAGCACATTAGGACACATATGGAAGTGTGGATTTTCCTTCTTGTCACAGGCCAGCTTTTTGACGCTGTCAAATATCAGTTATAAGGACAACACTATCTACCCTTGTATCCCACGCTCCCTGGCTGCCTCTCTTCTTCTATCACATCCCTCCCCTTTCTGTCCTCTTACCATTCCAAATCCTTCCCCTCTTTTTGGATGAGTTTCAGAGCTCCTGGTTCACCACAGAATGATCATTTGGATCCCTAAGATTTAACTGACCTGGGACATTGGAAAACAGGATTCCTCTGATTTTACGATGAGGGCTGCACTGTTGAAAACAATTCCTTTAGTCCATTGCAACCTTGGCTTAATTCACATTTTTTTCACAGGTATGAACAGCCAAAGTGTGACGGTAATGCCAGAGCCCGTCCAACTAAACCAAAGGACCATTATAGAAGCAGACATCTCCAAGGTATGTCTCCAGTTATTGGAATTTACTATTTTTCCTCTTTCTTCAGACCACATGGGTTTTTTTTTTAACCACTTGGCCTCTAAGATCTGCCAAGCTTCTAATGCTTTGATAACAATGAGTATGTGTGTGTGTGTGTGCGTGTGTGTGTGTGTGTGTGTGTGTGTGTGTGTGTGTGTGTGTGTGTGTGTGTGTGTGCGTGTGTGTGTGTGTGTGTGTGTGTGTGTGTGGACATCATTAGCACTGATGGTCAAGGAAACGCTTGATAAAGAGCTGAGGATTACCAGATAGCACCCTTCACTGGTCAATAAGCAGGGAGACAGAGACGGATTGGGGGGAGGATTAATCTTCAACTGACACTGGAGATGGAGGACAGTGAATGAAAGCAATGAGAAGGAACAGCAGGGAGGTGAGGTGGAGATAATGAATAATAGGATGCCAGAGACAGCTGGTGATACTATGACTGATAGCAATACAGATAGCTAAATTAAAAGCAGAAAATTGGTTTGGGGGCAATGTTCATATAGTTGTCTTAATTACATCAAGCTACTTCCATCAAAACTTTGCAGATAATAATAAATAATATTTGCAGATGTGTCTGGATGGACTTAATGATCATGTATCACATTGTAAGGTGGGTTTTAGGAGAATTTCAGAAACACAGTACAATAAGTAAAGGATGTTTGGCCTTTTAAATCACCTTGTAATATGATCCCAGTTATAGGCACTTCAAATGAAGATGCAAAAAACCTTAAAGTTAGCAGGATAACCTCAAAAAGAAAACCAATCTTTAATTTGAGTACATTTATTAAGTACATTTATGTAGTTTTACTTTATATAAAATCACCAATGCCACAGTCATTGACACTATAAATCTTTAAGTTTATGGTGTAAGAAGCTCTAGATTTGTAATGCATCTTTCCGTGCTTTCCTGGGGTATAAATAAACCTAACACAGAGGTCTATTAATCTTAGCTAGTCTTTAAAATGAGGAAGACAAGAGAACATGGCATTCAATTACAGAAGTCATCTATTCATTCAATAAGAAAAACCCACAAAAAACACCGACTCACCTATTAGAGCAAAAATTAAAAACACCTGGAAATGTGAGAAACCAGGCTGGATGGGGTCCCAAGTTTATTTGGTTATCATTCATGGTGGTGATGATGGTAAGAGGGGTGGAAAAAAAATCCCCAAAGCTTAGTACCGTCACAAGTGGGGGAGTGGTGACCCAGTGGTTAGAGAGGAGGGCATTTGCATCCCGGAGAGGCCACAAGTACCCTGGTTCAAATCCCACAACCTGTCACTCTGGGTCCCTGAGCAAGACCCTGAGCCCAACATCAACATTAAAAGAAACTGTGTGCTTTGTACAGATGAATTATGATTGTATTTTTTTCAGCTACAAATACTCCAGCTGGGTCTGACCTGAAATAAACAATGAATACGTGTGAAGACACCTTGTGCCCACTGTTAAAGGGGACATATACAGAATCCACTTTTTTAGCCCTTAAATACATTTTGTTGTGTACCTGGAGTGTGTAGGAGTGCAGAAAAGTAAAATTTAGGTGCTGCATCTTTACATTCTGTTTGGGTTATATTTTTCTATCCGTTTTCTCTATCCTCTATGATGTTTTTTGAACTGTTACATCACATTATATGCTGTGGAACAGCTAAACAAGGTCATGAACTTCTGGCCAACCACTTTCGTATATCCACCATTGTTATTTCTGACCGCGATTTTGTAGTCCAAGCTCAAGAATGCAGAAGCTACAAGTGTATAAGTCTAAAAATACGGTTGTTAGTTGTATTAATTAATTAATTTATTTATTACACCGTCCCTCAGCATCAGATATTCTTTGAAGTGCCAGGTTGAATTTTATTTTTCATTGAACTATCAGTGGGGAAATTACTCTTCATCTGCGAGAAGCACTTTAAGGATGAGTTGTTCAGCAACCTCCGCCAGTATCAAGGATTTGCTGAAAGAATTCATCTGGTTAAGGGGTCAGATCCTACTGTTTATTGAAACAACGGACACAGAAAAGCAGTAAACTGTAAGTAACGCTAAAATGACAACAAACATTATTTTAGACATGAATTTATTGTGTGTGATATGAAGTCCTGGCCATTGTTCTGAGAGCAGTAGCATTGTACCTTCGCTTAAGCTGGTGCTGTGTGCTGCTTTTAGCTCCTTGAAGACAGAACCGTAATGTGTTTTAAATAGTATTACATAAACAGTTTTGCATTGTTTTTGCCAAATTTGGCTTGTCCTTGCTCCGCTAGATAACTGTATCTCTGTTATCATGCTACAAAAAAAGCCGAAGGGGTTAAAGTGGAACGCCGATCTGTAAGGGGGGGGGGGGGGGGGGGGGGGGGGACAGCATCAAAACGTGTTGCTCTCAGATGTAGGGGTAAAATAGGGGACTGTGGAGCTACAATAACAAGGAATTTAGACCAAAGTATTTCAGTTCTGCTTTATATAGACCACAAATTATTTTTTTAAGTGTCAAAAGGAAGGATTGAAAAGCATCAAATGTCCGCTTTAAGTACGGTGAAGGATCTGTGGTGCTGTGGGCCTGCTTCTTTTACAGCGGCCCTGGGATCCCTGTTGAAGTGCATGACATCATGAACACTTTAAAGTTCAAGGACATATTCAAAGAAAATGTGGGAACCTCTGACAGAAAACTGAAAGTGTCATCAATAAGTAGCAGGATAATGATCCAAAACACATATCATTATAAACTCACAAATGGTTTGCAAAACCCAAAATAAACCCGTTTGGGGCATCAGTAATTTAAAAAAAAAACTAATTTACTTAGTTTGGGATATTTTATCCACTGAATAAATTAACTTAAATTAGTGTGAAATCATGCTACTGCAGTGGAATATGAATTCATTTAAAGGCTTGAGAAAATTATGTCTTGAGATGGTTTCAGGTTTAAGATTTGTATAATAATCAATGCCAATTATTCATTTGAATTTTGTCCTAAGCTTTTCATAGACTTGTCCTCTACAGGTCAGAGGGGAGTTATTGCCTCAAGTGGAGGAGTTTAAATATCTCAGGGTATTGTTCATGACAGTGGCGATTGATCTAAGACTGCAAGGGAAGCTCAGCTTCCCCTAAAATGTCAAAAAATAAGGGATCAAAACTGTTGTGTGTTCATGTCATTGACTAAATATGCGCTACAACGTGCTCAACTTTTGTTCAGAATCAGCTTCTTATCACTGGTAACGACACGGCTTCCCTCTCACTCATTCCCGCAGCTTCACAGTGCTTTAAACAGTGAGTTCAATAGCGAAGCATAAATGCTGGGCTTTGTCCCGCCCATTGGTTGCTCGCCGTCTCTGGGGGTCCATGGGGCAGTGGGCTGGCCTTGTCTGGCCCGGACGCTCAGCTTCTGCATGATGATTGGATGATCTGTCTGAGTCTGAATCCCTTTTTGATTGACAGCGAAATGAGCAAATCAGGGATCTTGAAATTGAGCTTCCCCTCCTTTAAAGACCAGCAACCGCCACTGGTTCATGAGTGAGGGGAGAATGGTACGAGAGATCGTCAGACAGATTGGTTGGCTGCCACAGTAACGGAGTTGCAGACGCTCCCCTGGTCCACTGTGGTAAAGAGAAAGCTGAGCCAAAAGATAAAGCTTTTAATTTATCTGTCAGTCTACATTCCTACCTTCACCTATGGTCAAGAACTATGGGTCATGACCAAAGAACAAAATCCCAAATACAAGTAGGTGGAAGGAGCTTCCTCCTAGGGTGAGGAGCTCGGTCATCTGAGAGGGACTTGGAATAGAAACGGTTTTCCTCTACAAGAGGAGTCAGCTGAAGTGGCTCGGGCATCTGCTTCGAATGCCCCCTGGATGCTTCTCTCGGAAAATGTTCCAGACATGTCCTGCCTGAAGGAGGACCAGGGAACGGCCTAAGACACGCTGGAGGAACTACCAGCTCTTTTCCACTGGCATTTTTTAGGACGGTTCCACTTCACTTGGCCCGACTGAGCAGGTCTGACCAGGGCTGAGTAGGGACTACATGTGACGTGAACAGACTGCTGTTCACTGATTGGCCATGGGACCAGGAGAAATGAGAAGGTTTTGGCAGAGGTAGTGCAGGGAAAAGTTAATAAAACTCAAGAGCGACTATAATAATATTAAAGACCACAATAGCCGAAGCGCGCCCAACAGAAATAACATTTTTATTTACAAATAATAGACCATGCCTAACGGCTAAAAGAAAAGAAATAAGACAAGTCAGTTTTCTGAATTACACGCAGGTAGGGGGCACTGCATTTAATAACATCCTAAATCAGCTGATCACACATAAAATCAGCTGTTCAGATGCACAAACATTTCCCCCAAAACACACAAAACAATACCATCGTAAAACAACGTGTTTGGTTCAGAAATGTAGTGATGGTCTTTAAGCGAACCAGCTTCAGGAGGAGGGAGCAGGCAGAGAGCAGCTGCCCATAATCAGACTGCCTGCATCGGATGTAACGGGAGGAAAACCCCGCTGAATCCACGGAGTACGAATCTCCAATATCCAACGTAAAACTAACTAAACCGCGCTCAGTGGTCCGCAGTTTTGTACTTTAAAGTCCTTGTCCTCAGTAGTGCCATGGCTGGGACTAAAACTTTCTTATGAAAGCCAAAATTGTAACATCATCAGGCAAACTTTGGAGCTTTACCAGTCCAGACAGCAGCGTCTCTCCTCTCCGCTTTTCCTGCTACACCCCTCAGAATCCCTGAGCCTTATTTTAAGTTCTGGCTGAGGTGTGGTTCAGATCATTATTACAGGGGATCATTTTATACATGAAAAAACATATGTAAGACATTCTTGCATATACAATAAGACAAACATTGTTTGTATTTGTTTTTATTTTCCATTTATGTATTTTTTTTTTTATTATTGATTCATGCAGATTACTTTAGTGTGACAATGTCACCCAGCATACATCTCCCAGCTGGCCTACAAACACCTTGGGCTCCCCGCGGAGCTGGAGGAGTTGTGTTGTGTTTGGAAGGCTGCTATAGGATTGTGTCACTGAATATTTGCATTGCTTCATTTGTTTCTAAGAATATATCTGACCTGACACATGTAGTTACAGTCCTCAATAAACTCACTTCTTGTTCCTGCTAGCAAGGTTTTCATGCAGAGCGGTTTGCTGAATTGTTAGACTAACGCTAGCATTTTGCTCTTTGTTTTGATACAACTCATTAACAGTTCCGCTCATAACATCCCTCTATCTGCTTCCAGCTAATCCTCTGATTAAACTTCATAAAGGTGTCATTTTGCTTTGAATGTTGTAATTTCTGCCTGAGCACTGTGTGTGGAGATCACATGACATAAATAGACAAAGGGAAAGCTGCAGCAGCCCACACGGTCCCTCTCTTTCACCATGACAAGTAATTTTGACATGAAACCTGTGGATTCCTCTTAGACTCCGGACTGAAAAGTTTCTTTTGTTTTTATAAAATATTTCTATAAGTTGTTGCTGCAATCAACACAGTACAAGCTGGAGCAGAGTTGTGGGTTTCAGCTTCTGCCTGTAAACAAGTCCTGGTTAAACCTGGGTATTTCTTGGCAAATCCGCTGTTTTTTATGTATTTTTCTTTGTTGGTTTGGTAAACATTTTAATAATCCAGCGGCATATGAACAGAGCTGCCTCTGTTCCCTTCTCATCCACAACTGTTTATGTAACACAGTGCCAGGGAACACTCCAGGGTATACGCTCTCCTTGCAGGTGCTGAATTCAGCAGAACAGTTCTCCGTCTCTGCGCAGAGAGCATCAGGGACTCCTGAACATTTTATGAAAAGCAGAGAAAAGCAGATTGACAATTTGGTCACATTAAACTCCCAAATATTTTTCATCTTAGCCCTGAAGTGGCACGTATGGAGATAGAAAACTAACTGTCCTGTTGAAAAGACCTTGTGACTGATGTGATACAACAAGTAATAAGTTATTCATTGATAAATATAAGTACACAGACTTTATTCTAAACCTGCCAAATTGACTTGCATGATGTGAACCAGCTTTCCAATTATGAAAGCAGCCAAAATGTAGACAAAAACAAAGCATCCTGTTTTCTTCATAAGCAATTGCGCCAACGACTGTAAACGTCATCACAGTGTAAACCCAAAATAATTATAAATGTTGCCTTTACATTGCTGCTGCCCATTTGCTGTTGAAGCGCTGGTGTTGAGAGGTTTATGGGGCGAGAAGCAAGAATGGAGTGAATTGCCATAAAAAGGGGAGGAAAGGAAAGCTGAGCCTCTGGCTTGCTCGCTTAGAGGAGCGGGATCATTGGGTAGCATTGGGCCAGGCATCCTAAGCTGTGGCTGTGAGTGCTGACAGAGTTCTGCTCCATGTGGCTCCACAGAAAAACACTGCTTCTTATTAACAGCAATGCACAGGAGCACATATATAAACACACATTCACTGGCCAACTTTTAAACAGACATGTGGAGGCTGGTTCAGGAATTAGGGTTTTTCATTTACAGCGCCTTGCAAACTTATTCAGACCCCTTGAACTTTTTCAGTTTTTGTCCCAGTAAAATCACAAACTTCCATGTATTTCACTGGGGTTCTGTTTGATAAACTAACACAATGTAGAGCTGTATTTATAAGGGGAATTCAATAATTCATGGTTTTGACTATGCTTTACAAAAAATGTGAAAAGTGTGTTCCGAAGTACATCTAAACTGACAGGCTCCATGGTAACTTTGGAGGAGCTGAAAAGACACATAGCTCTGGTATGATAATATTTAGACAGGAGAACTATTAGTTGCACACTCCAAACAGCTGCTCCTGCCCAAAGGTTATACAAAGTCATATTTGCACGATTGCTTCAAGCCATGAAGGAAACAAGGAAGATTTAGAAGAAGGTGCTTTGGTCAAATGAGAACAAAATCATTATTTTTTGCCTGAAAGCAAAACACTATGTGTGGAAGAAAGCTAACATTGAAGATCACCCTGAACACAGCATCCCTACTGTGAAACATGGTGGTGGCAGCATCATGCTGGAAGGGTACTTTATTTTAGCAAGGACAGGTAAGCTGAGAAGAGCTGTTGGTTAAATGGACTGAGCTAAATACAAGACAATACCGGAAGAAAATCTGTTAGAGGCTACAAAAGAAACCGGAGTGGAGGTTCACCTTCCAGCAAGAGAACGACCAAAACCTTACAATCAAAGCTACAATGGAATGGTTTAGATCACAACATGGTTATGTGTTAGGATGGCAATTACCTGAATAGAACTGAGAATCTGTGGCAAGACTTGGAAATTGCTGTTAAAAGGCACTTTTCATCCCATTTGATTTGTTTGAATTATTTTTGCAAAGAAGAATGGGTAAAGATTTCGGTCTCTAGATGTACGAAGCTGGTAGAGATATAACTGAAGAAACTGCAGATGCTATTCCAGAAAAGATGGTTCAACAAATTATCCACTCAGAAAAAATATATAGAAATGCAGACCACAGTTTCCAGATTTTCATTTGCATGCATACATTTCTTCCACTTCCCAATGATTCACTACTTGTTGGTCTGTCACATATAGTTGTGATTGTAACAAGACCAAATGGGAAAGGGTTCAATAATTACTTTTTCAAGGTGCTAAGACTCATTATGAATCTGTGCTGCATCAGTCAAACTTGTGTATAATACAGCTACACTAATTATAAAAAGAGACATAAGCCATTTGCCACTGAAGCCCTAAAATGTACGTAGAAAAGCCAATGACAGCAGGCACATTAGTGTCCTGCCCAACAGTTAAACACTGTCCAGACAGACACAGACACTAGTCTGTCCCAGTCCCAAAAGAAAACCTTTTACTGCCAAGAGGAAGCAGCTAACGCTTTACCTGATGACTTCCTATTTGAATGAAGTGCAGACACGTTCAGATTCCTGCGACATTACAGAGTGCACCAGTCCTCTCCAACAGCTCTCTGCAGCCACATAATAACACTTCCTTCTGACGGTAAAATTCTGTGACTGTCTAGACTAATTCACCACAAGAGGCTCTACATGGCCCCGGTGTGTCCAATGACAGGGTCAGATACTTTACTGGGCCTGTGTCATGAAAGGCCAAGTCTGCTCCATGTGTAACAATGCAAGCAAGAACAAATATTTCAACCTCCAAGCACTGAATGCTAAGCCTATGAGAGCATTTGAGCAGCCAGAAGAGGCTGGGTGTTCACACTGATGCTGGTCACCACCTGTTAAAGGGGCGCAAAGCATACCATTATCTCCTGCAGTGGAGAATCTGGCCCTGAAGGAGTGGGCTATAAAAACAGCAGAAACCTGTGGAGAATTTCTTGTTCTATGCAGGCACAGAAAGGGAAGCATGACTGTGAGAAAACAGGGAAGAATATCTCAGCCCTTCATAGCCTTCAGCTCTTCTGGAACATCCTTAGTCAAGTTGCTCTTAAAATTATATGGCCTGACAGACAATTACTGTCTTTAGGGTCATTCAACCACCAGATTTTCGCATCTTTCCGCATGTAATAATCCTTCCTTGTTTGTTTTAACCAGGTAACAACAATGGATTTTACTTTATGGTTTTGCTAAAATTACTCTTAATTATTTTAGTACTTTTTAATCCTAACATTACAACAGAATATCAGCATTGGTTGTTTTGCATGTTTTGGATGCAGAAGGACATAATTTAGTCCATGTCTCTGACACTGTTTTCTTTATTGGAGAAAGTAAAAGACAATGGCTCTTAGAATTTCTCCTCTATTGGTTTTATGTGCTTTTCATGTTAAAACAATGATAGGGTGTGCAAGAAGTCGCTCCTCTAACATTTATTAGGCTCTCAATGGTGACTATATTTCATTCTTGCAACGCTTTCAGCTATGTCCCATGTGTACCGCATACAGCATGCTCCTACAAACTCACATCTCTGTGGTGGATTTTTGCAGGCTGTCCCGGGGCAAAGAAAACAGAGTTCTTGACGAGTGTTCTTGATGCGCTGTCGACAGACATGGTGCATGCTGTCACAGATCCAGCATCCGCCGGAAGGTATGGAAATGTAAACGTTCCTCATGCAATTACTTATGCACATCAGTGGGTCACTTGCAGAGAAGTTAGTCTTAGTTGTTTATATGATGAAATAGCACAGGTGCAATAAATAAAAAACTAAATTAGACTGTCATTGAGTATATATGTTTCTGTTCAAAAAGTTAAACATATGCCTTATACAGGTCCTTCTCAAAATATTAGCATATTGTGATAAAGTTAATTATTTTCCATAATGTCATGATGAAAATTTAACATTCATATATTTTAGATTCATTGCACACTAACTGAAATATTTCAGGTCTTTTATTGTCTTAATACGGATGATTTTGGCATACAGCTCATGAAAACACAAAATTCCTATCTCACAAAATTAGCATATTTCATCCGACCAATAAAAGAAAAGTGTTTTTAATACAAAAAACGTCAACCTTCAAATAATCATGTACAGTTATGCACTCAATACTTGGTCGGGAATCCTTTGGCAGAAATGACTGCTTCAATGCGGCGTGGCATGGAGGCAATCAGCCTGTGGCACTGCTGAGGTCTTATGGAGGCCCAGGATGCTTCGATAGCGGCCTTTAGCTCATCCAGAGTGTTGGGTCTTGAGTCTCTCAACGTTCTCTTCACAATATCCCACAGATTCTCTATGGGGTTCAGGTCAGGAGAGTTGGCAGGCCAATTGAGCACAGTGATACCATGGTCAGTAAACCATTTACCAGTGGTTTTGGCACTGTGAGCAGGTGCCAGGTCGTGCTGAAAAATGAAATCTTCATCTCCATAAAGCTTTTCAGCAGATGGAAGCATGAAGTGCTCCAAAATCTCCTGATAGCTAGCTGCATTGACCCTGCCCTTGATAAAACACAGTGGACCCACACCAGCAGCTGACACGGCACCCCAGACCATCACTGACTGTGGGTACTTGACACTGGACTTCTGGCATTTTGGCATTTCCTTCTCCCCAGTCTTCCTCCAGACTCTGGCACCTTGATTTCCGAATGACATGCAGAATTTGCTTTCATCCGAAAAAAGTACTTTGGACCACTGAGCAACAGTCCAGTGCTGCTTCTCTGTAGCCCAGGTCAGGCGCTTCTGCCGCTGTTTCTGGTTCAAAAGTGGCTTGACCTGGGGAATGCGGCACCTGTAGCCCATTTCCTGCACACGCCTGTGCACGGTGGCTCTGGATGTTTCTACTCCAGACTCAGTCCACTGCTTCCGCAGGTCCCCCAAGGTCTGGAATCGGCCCTTCTCCACAATCTTCCTCAGGGTCCGGTCACCTCTTCTCGTTGTGCAGCGTTTTCTGCCACACTTTTTCCTTCTCACAGACTTCCCACTGAGGTGCCTTGATACAGCACTCTGGGAACAGCCTATTCGTTCAGAAATTTCTTTCTGTGTCTTACCCTCTTGCTTGAGGGTGTCAATAGTGGCCTTCTGGACAGCAGTCAGGTCGGCAGTCTTACCCATGATTGGGGTTTTGAGTGATGAACCAGGCTGGGAGTTTTAAAGGCCTCAGGAATCTTTTGCAGGTGTTTAAAGTTAACTCGTTGATTCAGATGATTAGGTTCATAGCTCGTTTAGAGACCCTTTTAATAATATGCTAATTTTGTGAGATAGGAATTTTGGGTTTTCATGAGCTGTATGCCAAAATCATCCATATTAAGACAATAAAAGACCCGAAATATTTCAGTTAGTGTGCAATGAATCTAAAATATATGAATGTTAAATTTTCATCATGACATTATGGAAAATAATTAACTTTATCACAATATGCTAATTTTTTGAGAAGGATCTGTAGTTCAGTTGCACGGTGTTGACACGGTAGCACTGTCGGCTTGTGGCAAGAAGGTCCTAGGTTCAAATCCTAGCCTGGGTTCAAATCCTGGCCTGGGGTCTTTCTGCATGGAGTTTGATGTCCTCCCTATGTATGCATGGATTGTGTATGGACTGGTAACCTGTCCACGTTGTAATCCACCAATTGCCCAATGGAGATCACACTGAAATCTGTTAGGAGGAAAAATAGAAAATATGACAACCAAAATATTGCCAATGATGGCATAAGTTTGTAGATAATCCTGTAACTAGAAATGTGGCTGTGTTGAAAAGGAACTACAGCATTTAAACTCATGGCGAATTAATACCTGCCTTCATTTAAATGGCCTCCACACACCCCAAAATAAAGTGAATGAAATGAATCACATATTCTTAGTTGCACCTTACAATAAAGCCGGTGCTCCACAGGAAGCCTTTAAAGTATCAGAGAGATCTTATTCTCAAATGTTATCAGTCAGAAGAAGTATACAAAACATGTCCAAGACATCAGACAGGCCATGAAATACGGTGAAGGCAGTAAAGTGGAGAAAATATAGTACAATGGTGACATCAGCAAGAACATGATGTCCCTCCAAAATTTGTTGAATTCAGATTCAGATATTCCCAACAGGACCTGGTACCTGATACCATTTAATTTACAAAACAGATTTTAAAAAACAGTTTGTTTAGCCAAGTGCTGTACATTTCTTAACCAGATTAAACCAAGACAAAGACTAATAAATGGGAACTAAAACAATCAAAGCAGACATGATACATACTAGAAAGACTGAAATGACTGAAATAAAAAGAGAAACAAACCATTTCACACTATGTACAAAGTCACCGAAAATAGGTGACTTAAAAACAAGAAGCCATTCTAACATTTAACTTGTTCTAACATGCAGCTTGTTCTATAATTGAGTGAAAAGGCCAGATCTTCTCTGGGCTTCAGCCTACTTCAGTACATTAGCAGAACCACTAGCTGATCGCCTCCATGCCACGCTGCATTGATGCAGTGGTTCATGCAAAATGAGCCCCAAACCAACTATTAACTGCATATATACCCTACCGTACATGGAGATACATTTCAGTAAGCCTGTCTCTCTGCATAAAAATCTTTCTTTATGGGCCTTCTACAATAATATGCATTTCTTAGAAACTAGGGGATGGATTTTCATTGGCTGTAACCCTCGATCTTTAAACAAAACAGAAATAAAAACTAGAAATATATCGATGTGTGCAATAAATCTGTATAATATATGAGTCCTAAGTTTGAATTACTGAAACAAATCCACTTTTTATGATATTCGGACTTACTGAAAAGCACCTGTACCCTTAGGATGGCAGAACCTGACCCCAGCCACACTCTGGAGGAGAGGGTTGTCCACTGGTATTTCAGCCAGCTGGACAAAAACGGCAGCGGAGACATCGGAAAGAAGGAGATCAAGCCTTTCAAGCGTTTCCTGCGCAAAAAGTCCAAGCCAAAGAAGTGTGTGAAGAAGTTTGTGGAATACTGTGACATCAGCAACGACAAGGCTCTTTCCCTGCAGGAGCTCATGGGTTGTCTTGGGGTGACCAAGGAAGAAGGTAAACTGAATGAAACAGTCTGAAAATCCCTGCACTTTAAATTAAAGGCTTTAGAATTACAATTTCGGCTAATAACCAATAAAATTAGGAGTCACAATTATTATCAGTCAAACAACACTGATTAACTAAAACACAAGAAACTAAACTAAACTAAAAAAACAAACAAACAAACAAATCAACAATAATCCAATCTACACCCTGCTTATTAAGGAATGCATTATTAATCATAAAACTATTATAATAAAAGCTGATTATAAATCTAAGATTTACAAGTGGTTTGTCTGTTTATCAGTAGCAGAAGAGATTTTAAAGTCTAAATCTGAATTGTAATTCCTCATTCCGATCTAAGATCTTAAAACTGGAAAAATTGAGTAAGGAACACCTTTGAGATTGACTGACTATGTCAGAACCAGTGAGCAGTCACCGTAAAACACAGACTCTGAGCACCCCAGAGCTGTTTCTGCTGTCTTAGAAACGGTCTAGGTCTCTGTGGACGTGTGGTTCTGTCATCCTTCGCTAAGTCCGGCTAACAGCTGAGTCTCGGCACAAACTGCGATCCGATGGGCCAGAGGGTCACTCCAATGGTCGAAGGCAGCGGTATTGTTCATTCGAGCACAATTGTTGAACATCTGGATGGTGCCAACCAGAGCCAGGCCAAGGCATAAGCGAACCTAGCCACTGCTTTGGGCCCCAAAACCATCAGAACTGTTTGAACTTTAACAAGAAGCATAGACCTAACATTTTTACATGTGTTTATTAAGAATGAGAGCGCTATTCAATTTGAAAATATCTTACTGGGTGAGGTTGAGCATGCCTGCGTGGTGTGTTAAGAAAACATAGTCTTACAACAACTTCACACCAAACAGACAAAATGCTGTTTGTCCAGTGTGAACAAACAGCTACTGTTACGGTTAACGAGATATTGGACCCCAGAATGCAGACGAGCAGGCATTGTGATGGTAAATGAAAAAAGGTTTAATTACAAAAACTCACACTAAGCAGGAGGCAGGAACAAAACAAACGGGCAGGCAAGACAGGCATGGCATGATCAAAAAGACAAGACTAGGTTTGCGAACAAGACATGAGAAATGTTTCCGCAATGAACAACTGAACAGGAGTGTATATATGGAGTGAAAACCAGGTGCAGCAAGGAGACAGATTAACTTGGACAGGTGAACCGAATAAACTTAATTGACAGAACAAGACGACAAAACTAAAGCATGACCAGGAAAATAACAGAAGCATGATTCAAAATCTAAGAAGAATAATAACAAAAGAACGAGTCAAAACCTTAACTGTGAAAAACATAAGAAAAACCAAAAACCAAACAACCCCAAATCATAACAGCTACTGGTCGGTGGGGTGCTGGTTTCAACCCAGTAGAGGAGTTCACTTCCTAGTCAGGTAGTTAACGCTGACTTGTTGAGATACACGTATCTTACTCTTTCCCCCATTTTTAAACTATCCTAACAATTTCCTTTGACTAAAAATATGTTCAATGAAGACAGTCCTCTAGGGAAAACTTCACATCTCAAGTATGTTGGTAAATATTTGGAGACTTTAGCTGTTGGTCAAGTTTTAACATTGTAATTCTACAGCCTAAATTACCCTAAATGTTGCATAGGTATGCCTTATAGTGGAATGTGGGCTTTAAAAATCACTTTGTTAATCAGTCTGTGTCTGTAAAAAAAAATCTCTCCATCTCCCATTGTTAAACATGGGAGGTCTGTGTTGGTCTACATCTGTTTGAAATTAAAACTGCAATGCCCCTTTTCCACTAGTCGGTTCGGTGCGGCTCTACTATCTTTTTTACATTAGTAACAATTACATGGAACCGTTACTACTTTTAGCACCTTGTTGGATGCAGTTCCAAGCTAACATCTCTTTTTGCCTTACAGGGGCCAAATCTGGGGAAGACCTACCTTCCAGTAAACTAGTAAGTAAAAAGCTCTTCATAAACAAGTAAAAAAATTTGAGGCGTAAAATAAAAGCACCTAATCTAATTTATTTTAACTTCTTTCGGTTCATTTATATATCTCTAATTCACAACAAATGTAATCTCAAGATACTTCAGACAAAAAGATCCAAATTATACCCAGCTGCAGTCAATCCGGAAAGTCTTCACAACCCTTCACTTTTTCCACATTTTATGTTACAGTCTTATTCCAAAATGGATTTAATTTCAAAAAGGTAATTTGAAATGTTTGCAAATGTATTGAAAATAAAAACAACAAATATCAGATGTTCATACATTTCAGACTTTGCTCAATATTTTGTTGAAGCTCCTTCAGCAGCAATCACAGTCAAATCTTCATAAGTGCATGGGTCTCTATAAGCTTTGCACACCTGTGCTGGGGTATCATCTACAATTCTTCTATGCAGATAGCCTCAGTCAAGTTGGATTTGCAGCATTGGTAACCATTTTTAAGTCTTTTTAGAGATGCTCAATTTGATGTAAGTACTGTTTCTGGATGAGCAACCCAATGACATTGACCGACAGGTTCTGAAGCCACACCTTGTTATTTTGATGAAGATGAATCCTCACCTTAGTCTGAGGTCTAGAAAACTATGTCTTCGTTTGGCTGCTGCCATCTTACCTTGTATGCAGACTTGTTATCAGGTTCCAATAGAGAAACATCCCCAGATATGGTGCAGCCACCACCATGCTTCACAGTGACGAGGATATTAGCAAGAATGTTATTTCTGCTGGTCTGACAATCTCTAAGGTGTTTTTTTCTGTTGTTAAATTGGTGAGCACTGGCAGTCAATCATGCCAGTCTACCCTAAAAGCTTGATTAGCAATGGTTGACCTTCTGGATGCTACTTCTCATTTATGTGACCAAGACCCTTTCACACTGATTATACAGTTTGGTCAGGCTCACAGATCTCTGGAAGCTGTTGCAAACTTCTTCGATTTCCAAACAATTTAAACTGACTGACTTTTCAGTGCTGGAATTTATTTATTTTGTATTATTCTGTAAATTTAAACTTTGACATAATCAGTCTTGGGTGTCTAACAAGCCAGATATTTCCTGTGACTTAATTTCTTGGTTTCTGCTCTGATGTGCAATGTCAACTGTCACACCATATCTAGACATGTCTGTTCAATCTCTAATCCAGTCCAGTCAACTACATTTATCACAGGTAGGTTCCCATCAAGTGGTGGAAACATCCGAAATATGATCTGTGGAAACAGGATGCAAAGGATGGAATATTTATGAAAATGGGAGTTTTACATCGCCATTATGGGGTATGGTGTGTTAAATTTTGAGGGAAAAACAAATTTGACCCACTTTAAAATAACAAAATATTTAAAATCACAAAATGTAGAAAAACGTAAGAAGCAAATCAAATATATCCAATTCATTACAATCATTTAGTCATTTGGAGCCCACATGACTGGATTAAGTCATTGACTTTTCAGCAATGCCTCATATACAATTTTATTGTTGTGTAATTTAATCTGTTTGGGTTTAGCAATGCACAATGAAATTATTTAGGTAAACTGTAAAAACATAAACCTGTTTGTCTAACAGAAGTTAATTTTTCCTCCACAGAACCCTTCAAGGAAGCAGGGCTGAGCCGACTTCTGACACCTTCCTTCTCAGTCCGAGAATCTGCCCTCACCAATCGGCAACAGTGGAAACCATAGTATTTGCACTTTGTACTTTAAAAAAGAAAATGTAAATTCACTTTGTAGAAATTAGATATTTAAACAGACTGCTGAATCTGTGAACAGTGTAGTTACTGTTTTATGTTCTAAAAGCAAGAAATACTTAACACATACAATGTATGTGTCCTTTGTGTGTCTAAAAAATGTACTTTAAAAAACTGTTTTTTGTGTTTGATGCTACATTTTGTCCCCCAGTTAGCTTCCAAGGTGGATATTTGTATAGTTTGCTCCATAGCATCAATAAATTAGACCACATAATCTCTTGTCTGCTTATCGGTTACATCTTTTTCTGTATTTTGTAAAGCAGTTTGCAAGAATGTATTAATAACCATGCAGTAAATCACAGAAATGTCTTATATGTTCACATTTATTCATTAGAAATAAAGAACTCTTCTATAGATGCTGTGTTTAGGGTCTGTCTCATGAGTAAGAACTGAAATAAAGTCAGACGATTCCTTTGTTTCCCTGAACCTTAATTCATGTTTTACAGCATACCTTGTCATATAAATCGTGTAATATCTTTGCCTTTTTGTATTTTCTTGTGCAGCCTTTAATAAAACAACTTGTCGACATCTTCTTTAAGAGCCAAGCATTAGTCATGCATAGCAGAGGTTGTGCATCTTTCCATTGAACAAAGGTTTGCCAGTTCCCTTAAGGCAACATTTTAAATTGGAACAAGTGATGCAGTTCTTGTTAGAGATTTTCCTCATGTACAAATGAGACATAAACTGTGAAACCTCATTAGTGTGGCAAGTACGTTTCTATGAAATAGAGAATTTGGGAACCTAATTAGTTTGAATGATTTATAAATCGTGTTTTATTTAGTTTTTAAAGTTGATCAGATTGTTTATGAATCTTTTGTTTGTAATTAAACACTTTATTTTACCCTGGGATATAACCTGGAAGCCCATTTCCCTTATCCACTTTTCAAAACAGGAAAGACAAGAGAACAAGGCATTCAAGTATGCTAGATGTGTGTTGATCTTAAATCAGGATTACGCTACAAAAGATAGCTATTTGCTTGAACTTGCCATTATCTACAGTCTGGGAAATAATTAAAAAGTTGAAAACAACATTGAGAATCCAGGCTGAATAGGGACCCAAACTGCCACCATTAGGAGAATACTTGAGCATAAGGAAAGTAAAAAAACTATGCAAAACTCACTGTTAGAGAAGTGCTGCAAACAGTGGCATACTGAAGGGTGACTACTGAGGAAAAGGCTACAGGGGTAAGTAGCTGGAGAATCCCACAATAAATGAACTCAATGAATGTTTACGTACTGGGGGATGGGAAACAGGTGAGTCTAAATAGTCTAAATACTGAATGAAGAACAGCTGGGGAAAAGCAGGAGGGTGAGGTACTGAGAGCAAGTATGGGATCACAGAAAACAAACTTCTGAGATTATAAAAATGAAATCTTAGACCAAACAACAGGGAAACAAAGATCAACTATAATGTAAAATAATCAGAGCAAGAGCAAATTGACAGAACAAAACCAAAGTTGTTAGGGTCATTACAAACTGGTTGTTTCTTGTTTGAAAGGTATTCAAAGAAATGGCATTTTCTGTCCTACAATCATAATTGTAAATGTGTAAAAACAACTGGGACTTTAACCGGAACCAAAAACCCAAAGTAGATTCAGCCTGAAATGAATAATGAGTATGTGGAAAAACTCATAATGCCCACTGTTAAATACAGTGGATCTGTTATGCTGTCGGTCTATTACTCTTCCAAAAGTCCTGGTTAGACCACTAATGTGGCCTTTGGTTCACTCTATTAAGACTTTAACTGGAACTGTATGATTTGGTGAGATGAGACTAAAATTGAGCTTTTCAACACCAAACACTCTGGGACAGTTTGATGTTAACCAAAGTTCATCCTTTGTTGAATATGTGGAACTGCATCTTATGCCCACTGTTAAGTAAAGTGGAGAGTCTGTGATGCTTTGGGACAGTTTCTCTTTGAAAGGACCTGGGAACTGTGTAAAAGAGACAGGAATCATTAACTCTTTGAAATACCAAGAGATTTCAGACAGAAATCTGGTGGTATGTGCCAGAAAACTGTAAATCTGTCACTGTAAATGTTAGCAGGATGATGCAAAACATTTAACCAAGTCAAAAATGGTTCTAGAGACACAAAATAAACCCGTTTGTTGAGCTAGGTATTTTTTGAAAAACATTTCTTGATGTTTTTCCTGTCTTCACGAGGGGTGCCTATAGCCCAATCACTCTGTGAGGTTTGAAAAGATTCTTTGTTGAGCAACAACATTCAGCTCAGACCAGCTTTGACACACACAACACCACTGTACATTGTTTTCTTCCTGATTATGCTGGGGCTGCAGTGGGTTTTCACACTTATAATTCTCTGAGGTGCTGAGCCGCTGACCTCAGACTGACCCGCTTGCCATGGCTTAACCTCTAATTTATGATTAACACATCGCGCTCTTTTCTGTGGTCTAATCCAGCCCAGTGCTCTGCGTTTAACACCCCAGGGAAACAGAGAGGAGAGATCATTACTGACAGTGGATTAGTCCTGGAAAACCTTTGACCTTTTTAAGCGCTCTCTCTCTTCCACTCCCTCCACAGCAATGGTAGTAGTTCTATTGCATCCAGAAAAACCCACAAAGTCAATGTACACACTCTTAGAGGACAAATGAACCCCTAGAATTTAAATATTGGCTTATAAATAGAAAGAAACAAATTGTTTCTTTCTCAAAGACTTTGCGTTGAACATTCAACGCAACATTATTCTTCCCCAGGTCTCTTCCAGATGTCCTCATTGGATCACAGGCCGAGTCTTAACTAAGTCTTTCTCTACACATGCTGTCCTGAAATCTCCAAAATAACAATAATTTGTAATAACCTTGTCATTTGTTATGTTAAAAAACGTTTTTGGTTTTTAAATATATTCAAAAACTTAGAAAACATAGAAATTATCTATGATAAGTTGTAGTATTAAATATAGATGGTTTTCTGTTTATTTTTCGACATGTTCAACAAATCTATGGCAGGTTGGTTTGTGTGCTGTTTACGTTACAAATGTTGAAGAAAATTTGGATTTCTCCAAACTGCCATGTTATCTGCTGAGGTTGTGCCTGTTACAGGTGTAGCAACACATTCAGCCAACTCACCCTGCAGTTTATAAGCTCCTGAAGATCCAGGCCCCATCCAACACAATGCCAAACACTCATCAAAAGTGATTTTCTTTCTCCTCTGTGCGGCCGATGCACATAAACACTTTTATGATTTGGCTGGGAGTCAAGGCCTGGTTTTCCCAATATGTTCCCCTGATGGCTTGGACTCCAGGCTGAACTGATGGAGTGGCTGAAGAAAAGCTTCCAAACTTTTTGGCACGATCACCAGGACCTTCTCACGATTGGCAAAGCCTCCCCATCTTGCTCTCCTTAAGCCTGCTTCCTCACTTCTTTTACTCTCATATGCACAAACACACTGCGAGCACAGAGATACTATTGAGCATGATTCGTTGGCACACATTTGTGTGTTTTAATGGGCAAATGGAGGCAACCATTCGCGCTGCTGGCAGGCCGTGGGCTGTGGACTCATGAAGAAATTACTGTCAAAAGCCATCAGGGCTTTAATAGCCTCTGGCCAGGCCGCGGCTTCCACCGTTCCCCCCTGAGAGGTTCTGGTCCGTAGGTAAATAGCTCGGGGACAGCCTGCACCCTGGGACCTTCTCTGTCAAACCTTTTCTTACTGTGGCTAACACACCTGAGGAGTCCAGTCAACCCAGCAGAGTACAGACACTACACTCAAGAAAATGAATAAGTAAGAAAGTGAAACTACATTATGCAGATGGTGGATAAGAAAAACACGTCATACAGTGAGCCTTTTGATAAATTATGTCTCCCCTGAAAATCTTTGACATTTTCATCTGACTTAAAGCAGCCTAAAAACTTATTTACCTTCTGAAATTTTCCTTTAAACATAAATTTATTATTAGGATGTCCCAATGATGATTTTGTTGGTCTCTGATCTTGATCAGAATCATTTAAGATTGTTTGGCCATCCACAGTCTCAATCTGATCCCTGCACATTGCTTATGGCTGGAACCTCTGTGAGGTTCCAGCCATAAGAACTTTAGAGTCCTTGAAATGAGCAGCTATCTTCATCTCAGTAGCCACTTTTTCTGTGATGCTGCTCTGTGAGAGGTGCCCCAAGCCCCATACAACAGAACTGGTTCTTCCTTTTTCCCTTTACAATCATAAAACTCTACCTATTTTGTCATGATTTTATTTTAAGTTAAGCATAAACGTAAAGGGGAAAATTTTTTTTATTTTTTGCAAACAAATATCTGAAAAGTGTGGTGTGCATCTATATTTACTCCCTTTAAGCCAATACTTTGAGAACTACGTTTCACTCCAGTTACAGCAGCAAGTTTTTTGGGGTATACAGTCTTATTCAATACGTTTTAATATTACTGAAATGTTCATTTATTTCAGTAAATCAATTCAATAAGTGATGTTTTCAAGCCTTTATTTCTGTTATGATTTTCTTCTTACAGCTAATGTAAACATGACATTTAAGATTAGAAAATGAGGTCAGACCAATCAAATATTTTTTAACACAGAAATGTGGGCTCAATGAAAAGTGTGTTTAATAACTGCTTAAAGGTTGTTCTTTTTGATCTGCAGATCTAGAGACATTAACTTTTGTTCATTCTTCTTTGCAAAATAACTTAAGCTATGTCAGATTGGATGGAGAGTATCTGTGAACACAAGTTTCTTTTAAGTTTGGATTAAGAGTTGGACTTTGACTAGGTCATTCTAACACATATTAGATAATAGATAGTTATTGATCTAAACCATTGTGGTGCAGCTCTAGCTGTAGGTTTATTGTCTTTCTGGGGTGGTGGTGCAGTTTGAACTCTTTTGTAACCTCTAACAGTTTGTCTTCCAGAACCACCCAGTATGTAGCTCCATCCGTTCCCCATCATCTCAGGGATGATGGGGGGAAGCAGATGATGGGGAGAAAGAGAAGCATCCCCAGTGTGCCATGCTGCCAACACCATGTTTTACCATCAGGATAGTGTGTTCAGGATTCATGATGAACTGAGTAAAATCTGTTCGAATGGCTCAGTGTTGCTTTCATCTGATGAAAGCACTCTTTTGTTTTATAACCTAACTCTGCTTTAATTTCGCTCCAGCTTTATCCCTGACCTGTCTGCTGTGTTTCTTGGTTCCTTGGCCTTGGTTCTATTGTTCTTTAATGTTCTCTAAAAATCTTTTGAGGCCTTCACAGAACAGCTGCATTTATAAGGAGAATAAAAATGCACCCTGGGGGATCCTGTTTTACTTATTAGGTGACTTCTGAAGATAGTTGATTGCACTGAACTTTATTTAGGGGTATCAGTGGAACAAATATAAATCCCTCCACACTTTTTATAGTTTTATTCTTGAAGGTTTAAGGGGTGTGAATACATTTGGAAGGCACTGTAAGGATGGTTCCTTTTCAGAACCACTGAATAAGAAATTACTAATATAAAGATTTGTTTGAGCTTACTAGGATCTGAAATATAACATGAATACATGATGCATTACTGGAAAATATAAAATTAATCCATCAACTATAAGAGGAAAGTACAGGGTACTGTAAACAACATCAAATTATCTTTATGTTGAGACAAATTTCTTTAAGACTCTATTCTACTACCAGCCAACTGCAGAAGTCCATCCAGCCAGCGATGTCTGACTTGCTGCTGTTGTTCAGGCTTCTTTTGCCCAGTTCTTCACAAGCTTCTTTACTTGACATCGAAGGATCCAGCATTGCCACAAGAATCCAGCACTGCCAAAACAGCAAACCATGCAAGATAAAATGCTCCTCTCAAGATTGTAGTGTCTGCAGTGTCAAGGGAGAAGCAAGGAGGAACGTTATCCTGTGCACCCGCTGGTGATGTGCAACGTTTCTCATTTATGTGTTCCAGCTGAACGGGGTGGCTGCCAAGTTCAGGATCTGGGCTGACATCAGAATTTCCCGCACTGATAAAGAGACTTTTGTTTGATAGAAGGAGGAGAGGGAGAGAAAAAAATAATTGGGATACAGACCGAGTGATATGGGTAATTAGCGGAATGAAACTCCCACAAGACAA